>NC_056686.1:38560000-39972500 GCF_018350215.1 Panthera leo | reverse complement strand
CACAAGATTGGAAGATGAAGAAAATATTTCAATATTCAACATACAGAATTTGCAGAACTTATGGGGCCTTTAGGTGTGGATGCCAAATGGTCAAGAGTCAGCATGTGGGTGGTAGCAGGGCCTTGGGAGGGATGAAGTGGCCCAGCCCTTTATCCCATTGGACAAAGGACTCCCTTAGCGGAAACCATGGGCCTGGGTGGAGGATGTTGAGAACCCAGGCATTGAAATTCTGTCTTTCATCTTTTCTGTTCATTCCAAAAAGGTTGGCCTCTGAAAATCATTCTCTTAAAATTTTGTACCCTGTGAAGTTTATTGTCCCAGAGCAGGACCCTGGGGAGCCTATGCCTGGTTTTGTTGTGACACCAATGAAGCTTAAATGTCAGGTGTCCCCACCTGTACAGATCCTTTTCAAACTTTCCCTGCTCTCTACTCCCTGAGACTTTAGCTTTAGTGGGTTTTTGCCCTTTCCCCACATGTCCATCCCCACCTCCCTATATCTTGCACTCTGGCCACACTGAGCTCCTCAGAGTCACCTAACAGACCATGAACTTTCCTGAATCTTTGCCCATGCAAGTCCCTCTGCCTGGAAAGCCTTTCTTATTCTTCTACTTTGAGGATTGTCCTCACTTTCGCCAAGTCCCAGTGACACTGATGGAATTTAAAGTTCAAGATCCTCACTTGGAGGAGAAGATGGTGGTGGAGGAGGAGGACCCTAGGCTCATCTCATCCCATGAATACAACAAGATAACTATCCTACATACCCAGAAATCTTCCTGAAGACTGGCAGAACAAACTCCACAACTAAAGGTGGAGAAGAGCCCACATCAAATAAGGTAGGAAATGAGGAGACACAGCTGGGGAGAGAAAGGGATCATGGCCGCTTCCATGAGGAGGGAGCTGTGGTCACAAGGAAGAGTGAGAGACAAGTTAGCACACAGGGGAGCACAGGGAGAAAACAAATCCCCATAGCAATTGGCTTGGAAAGTAACAGGGCCTGAATTTCATGAGTTCCTGCAACCAGCAGGGCTTAAAGCCTGGAGTTTTAAAGGTCAGTGTGCTTGGCTCTGGGAAAGCTTGGAGGACATTGGGGCTGCTCTTGGAGAAAAGGTAGGGCAAACAGCCCTTGGACATACAGCTTGGAAATAGTGATCTCAAGAGTGCTTGGGGCACACAGTGGGGAGGTGAGTTTCTCATCTCAGAGCATGTCCCAAAGAGGCAGCATTCACAGAGAGACCCTTCTGGGAACAATGAACTAACTGGTGCCATTTCTTTCCTCTGCCCATCAGCATAAACACAGAGCAGTGCCAACACTCCCTACCTAACTTGCTTACACCAAGCTCCATACTCTGTGCTCCAGAAGAACCACCTTTCCCAGTCACACTTGCCTCAGTCCTAGCATGGCAGGCCCCCCTCCCAGAAGCCCCTCACCCAGAAGACTGTCCTAAACCCCTACCAACACCAGGTCTCTTGACCTCAGAGTTTTGTGAGGCCTCCATTCTGGTGGTGGTGGCAACAGGTCTCATTTCACAAGCAGACCAGAACACACTAGTGAAAACGTGCCACATCCAGGCCAGCAACCAAACATTGCGCACAACAGGCAAAGAAAGCCTCAGCACACCACTGGCCTGAAGTATAAAGTGGCTAGGACACAACAGCAGAGTGCAGCACACAACACATATTGGAGGCCCTATGGAACAGGGGGACACTACACTGCAGAGCACTACAGGACCTCTTCTTCCCATAAGGCCACTAACCTCAAGAACAAGAGATGTAGCTGACTTTCCTAACACAGAGAAGCAGGTGCAGAGACTTAGACAAAATGAGAAGACAGAGGAATTTGCCCCAAATGAAAGAATAGGACAAGGCCACACCTGGAGAACTAAGCAAAACAAATATAAGTAACATACCTGATGAGGATTTCTTTTTTTTTTTAATTTTTTTAGGTTTTATTTTTAAATAATCTCTAGCCCAACAGGGGCTTGAATTTACAACCCTGAGATCAAGAGTCACATGCTCCATTGCCTGAGTCAACCAGGTGCTCTCCTGATGGAGAATTTAAAGCAATGGTTGTAAGGATACTCACTGGACTTGAGAAAAGAGTGGAGGACATCACAACACAGAAATAAGGGATAACATAGCAGAGATAAAGGCTCAGTAAACAAAATGAGAAACACCCTTGATGAAATAAACAGCAGCCTGAAAGAAGCAGAGGACTGAATTAATGACCTAGAAGACAGAGTAATGGAAAGTAATCAAGTTGAAGAAAAGAGAGAAAAAAATCATGCAAACTGAGAGTAGACTTAGGAAACCCAGTGACTCCATCAAACATAATAATATTTGTATTATAGGAGTTCCAGAAGAAGAAGATGAGAGAAAGGGGGGGGGGGTAGAGAATTTATTTGAAGAAATAATAGCTGAAAACTTCCCTAGCCTGAGGAAGGAAACAGATATCCAGATCCAGGAGGCATGGAGAACTACCAACAAAATCAACAAAAACAGATCCATGCCAGGACATATTGTAATTAAAATAGAAAATATAGTGACACAGAAAAAATATTAAACGCACCAAAACAAAAGAAGACAGTTGCATACAAAGGAAACCCCATAAAGTTATCAGCAGATTTTTCATCAGAAACTTTCCAAACCAGTAAGGAGAGGCATAATATATTTGAAGTGTTGAATGAGAAAAACCTGCAGCTAAGAATATTCTATCCAGCAATACTATCATTCAGAGTAGGACAAAGAGTTTCCCAGACAAACTAAAACTAAAGGAGTTCCTGAGCACTAAACCAGCCCTACAAGAAATATTTAAGAGGACTCTTTGAGTGGAAAGAAGAGACCAAAATGACAGTATGAAAGTAAGAAACACAAAAGCAGTAAAAATGAATATTTCTGAAAAATTCAAAGAACTCACAAATAAAAGGATCAGAGAAAATCTTCAAAAATAACCACTAAACAAGTAACAAAGTGACAATAAATAAATATCTATCAATAATTACTTTGAATGTAAATGGACTAAACACTCCAATCAAAAGACAGGGTGACAGAATGGGTAAAAAAAAAAGACCCATCTATATGCTGCTTATAAGAAACTCATTTTAGACCTAAAGACACCAGCAGATTGTATGGGAGGGAATGAGAAACACTTATCATGCAAATGGATGTCAAAAGAAAGCTGGAATAGTAATACATACATCAGACAAAATAACCTTAAAAACAAACACTATAACAGGAGATAAAGGAGGACACTATATAATAATAAAGGAGACAATATGAAAAAAAATATAACAACTATAAATATTTATGTACTCAAATACATAAAACAGTTAATAGCAAACATAAAGGAACTAATTGATAAAAATGCAATAATAGTAGGGGACTTTAACACCCCACTTACAGTGGATGGATCATCTAAACAGAATATCAACAAGGAAACAATGGCTTTGAATGACATATTGGACCAGAGGGATTTAACAGATATATTCAGAACATTTCATCCTAAAATAGCAGATACATTCTTTTCAAGTGCACATGGAATATTCTCCAGCATAGGTTATATATTAGGCCATGAAACAGGCTTCAAAAAATGGAGAAAGATTGAAGTTATACCATACATCTTTCCTGACCACAACACTATGAAACTAGGAATCAACCACAAGAAAAAATCAGGGAAGACCACGAATACATGGAGGTTAAATAACATGCTACTAAACAATGAAAGGGTCAACCAGGAAATAAAAGGAGACATAAAAAAGTACGTGAAAACATAATGGTTCAAAACCTTTAGGATGCAGCAAAAGTGGTTCATCAGTACAGGCCTATCTCAAGAAGCAAGAAAAATATCAAATAAACAACCTAATCTTACCCCTGAAGGAGCTAAAAAAGAACAACAAACAAAGCCTAAAACAGCAGAAGGAAGGAAATAATGAAGATTAAAGCAGAAATGAATGATATCAAAACTAAAAAAACAACAGAAGAGATCAATGAATCTAGGAGCTGATTCTTAGAAAAATTTGATAAAATTGTTAGACCTTTAGCCAGATTCATCAAGAAAAAAAGAGAAATACCCAATAAATAAAATCACAAATGAGAGTGGAGAAATAATGAAATACCACAGAAATATAAATAATAAAAGATTTTTAAAAACTATATGCCAACAAATTGGACAACCTAGAAAAAATGGATAAATTCCTAGAAACATGTAAACCACCAAAACTAAAACAGGAAGAAATAGAAAATGAACAGACTGATTATCAGCAAAGAAATTGAATCAATAATCAAAAATCTCCTAACAAACAAAAGTCCAGGACAGATGGCTTCACAGGCAAATTTCGCGAAACACCTAAAAAGAGTTAATACCTATTCTTCTTAAATTATTAAAAAAAAATAGAAAAGGAAGGAAAACTTCCAAATTAATTCCATGAGGCTAGCATTACCTTGATACCAAAAGCAGTTAAAGACACCATTAAAAAAGAGAACTATAGGCCAATATTTCCAATGAAGATAAATGCAGGAGTCCTCAACAGAATATTAGCACACCAAATCAAACAATACATTAAAAACTCATTCACGGCAATCAAGTGGGATTTATTTCTGGGATACAAGGGTGGTTCCATATTTGCAAATCAATCAACGTGATACACCACATCAGTAAGAGAAAGGCTAAGAACCATATGATTATTTCAATAGACACAGTATCCCTGATGAACCTGGATGCAAAAATTTTCAGCAAGATAGTAGCAAATCAAATTCAACAGTATATTAAAAGAATTATTCACCATGATCAAATGGGATTTATTCCTGGGCTGCAGGGCTGGTTCAATATTCACAAATAAATCAATGTGATACACTACATTAATAAAAGAAAGGATAAGAATCATATGATCCTTTCAATAGATGCTGAAAAAGCATTTGACAAAATAAGGCATTGTTTCTTAATAAAAACCCTCAAGAAAGTTGAGATAGAAAGAACATACCTTAATGTCATAAAAGCCATATATGAAAGGTCCACAGCTAATATCATCCTCAATGGGGAAAAACTGAGAGCTTTCCCTCCGAGTTCAAGAACATGACAGATACATCCACTCTCACCATTGTTGTTCAACATAGTACTGGAAGTCCTAGCATCAGCAATAAGACAACAACAACAACAACAAGAAAAAAAATAAAAGGCATCTAAATTGGCAAAGAAGAAGTCAAACTTTCACTCTTCGCAGATGACATGATACTCTACATGGAAAACCTGAAAGACTCCACCAAAAAACTACTAGAGCTGATACAGGAATTAGGCAAAGTCGCAGGATGTAAAACCAATGTACAAAAATCAGTTGCATTTCTATACACCAATAATGAAGCAACAGAAAGAGAAATCAAGGAATTGATTCCATTTACAATTGCACCAAAAATGATAAAATACCTAGGAATAACTGAACTAAAGAGGTAAAAGATCTGTATGCTGAAACCTATAGAGAGCATTTGAAATAAATTGAAGAAGACACAAAGAAATGGAAAACATTCCATGCGCATGGATTGGAAGAACAAATATCGTTAAAATGTCGATATTACCCAACTAAAAGGAAAGAGTATCCAATGGAAAAAGTATCTAATGGAAAAAAGACATTACCTTGTTCTAGATGGCTGGAAAGTTAGGCTTAACAGGACCACTGACTGGAGACCTATCTGTAGTCCTTCAGTCATGGTGGCCTAAGGGTAGCAGACTCTTGCATGTTAACTCAAGGCTCCAAGAGAAGATGTTCCAGTGAACAAAGTGAAAGGTTACATGGCCCTTTATGACCTTGCCCCATAGGTCAAGACTGTGACAAGATTCTTCTATTTGCAAGTGACTGACACTGAAGTCACTTTGATTTAAAAAGAGGGAAGTCTCTCTGCAGAGACTTTTGTAGAGAATAAGGCCTGCCGGCTGGAAAACCAAACTTTCAGCATAGCTGAATGTTTGCCCATTGCAGCCCTAAATAGTCTTTGTTTTAGCATTTTAAGGTAGAAGCTTTATTTATAAAGCATTTTACTTGCTTTTCCGTTTTCTTTTCCAAGGGACACTGAGATGCACCAACCTTTTTTTGATTTAAAATCTTCTCAGGAGGTACAGGATAGGGCTGTGGGATCTTACTGGATTAAGGGTTCACTGGCTCTAGCACTAAAAATTCAATATATATGGGATTTTTTTAATGAATTTTAAAAATTTTGAAGACGATTTATTATGAACAATTTCAAGCATATAAGTAGAGAGATGAGTATAATAAATTCTCATATTTATCACATAACTTTAATAATTCACATTTTTCTTTGAAGAATTAAAAGTAAATTACAGACATTGTGAAATACTTCAGTATGCATCTCTAAAATATGAGACATGTTTTTACAAAACCTCCACATATACTCTCAATATTAAAAATAATTCCTTTAGAGGCACCTGGGTGGCTTAGTTGGTTAAGCATCCAACTTTGGCTTAGGTCATGATCTCATGGTTCATGGGTTTGAGCCCCGTGTCAGCTCTGTGCTGACAGCCCAGGGCCTGGAACCTGCTTTGGATTCTGTCTCCCTCTCTCTCTGCCCCTCCCTCTCTCTCTTTCTCTCTCTCAAATAAATAAACATTAAAAATTAAAAATAATTCCTTTATATCATCTAATACCCAATACATATTAAGATTTACCCAGTTGCCCCCATTTGGGGACTGACTTACTTATTTACACACACACACACACACACACACACACACACACACACAGTTGATTTGTTCATACCAGAATTTGGTCATCTCTAGCAGACACTGGCAGAGTTCCTAATTTCCTAATTTCCTAATTTCAGGATCCATTTTTCTATGTCTAAGGGTTTTTATACCAGAACCACAGAAGAGAGAGGAATACCAGAGTTGGGGTGGTGGAAGCCACCCTTTTCTGAGGAAGCAATGAGAGGATGCATTGTTGGCAGAGAATTTAAAACAATAATAATACTGACTACAAGCTGGTTGGATTTTTAAATGATCACCATAGCCTAGCAATTCTAAATAATCTCAGAGATAAAATATTACTCACCTCAAAAACTTTCATTGGTGGTCAAAGTTCTCAACAATCCACAGTGATTGTTGAGTTTACATTATGTGTGCATGTGCAGTGTGTGTGCAGATATGCACACACATATATAAAATGTATTTAGATATACTTATATATCACAGATGTTTACTTTATAATTTTTTATGTTTATATATAGTAAAATTGACTTTTCCATAGTAGATCTCTAAAAGTTGGAACACATGTATAGATTTGTTAATTGCCATCACAATCAAGATTCAGAACATTTCTATCACCCCAGAAAACTTCCTTGTGTTGCTCTTTTATAATCAGTTTTCTTCCCAACTCTTAACCCCTGGCAACCACTGATCTGCTCTCTGTCTTTAATTTCTTCTTTTCCAGAAGGCTACATAAATGGAATCCTATAGTATGTAGCCTTTTACAACTGGCTTCTTTCCTCAGCATGCCTTTGAGATTCATTCAAGCTGTTGCATGTGTCAATAGTTCGTTCTTATTTATTGCTGCATAGTATTCAACTGTACAGAGGCACCACAGTTTGTTAATCCATTCACTATTGAAAGACATTGGGTTGTTTTTGCTTTTGGTGATTATGAATGGGGCTGCTATCAACATCCATGAATAGGCTTTTGTGTGATCATAAGTTTTCATTTATCCAGGGTAAAATACACAGGGGTATGATTGCCAGGTCATATGGTAATTGTATGTTCAATTTTAGAAGGTATTGCTTATTGGGATACCTGGGTGGCTCAGTGGGTTGAGTGGCCGACTTCTGCTGAGGTCATGATCTTGCAGTTTCTAAGTTCAAGCCCTGCTTTGGCCTCACTGCTGTCAGGGGGGAGCCTGCTTTGGATCCTCTGTCCCTTTCGGCCCTTCCCCAGCCACTCTCTCTCAAAAATAAAAATAAACATTAAAAAAAAGAGAAGACATTGCCTGTTTTCCAGGGGGTCTATACCATTTTTCATTCTCACCAGCCACATATGAGAGTTGCCACATCAGCACACTGGTTGTCTAACTCTTTCTTTTTAAAAGTCATTTTAATACTAATGGTGTGGTGTCTTGTTGTGGTTTTGATTTGCATTTCCCTAATGACTAATGATCTTAAGCATCTTTTCATGTATCTGTTTTCCATCCATATATCTTTGCTGAAGTGTTGGTTCAAATATTTTGAAAAATTGGGTTGTTTGTTTTCCTACAGTTGAGGATTTTCAAATAATAGCTTTACTGAGATATAATTCACATACCATATAATTCACATATCTCAATTGTACAATTCTGTGGATTTTAGTGTATTCCCACAGTTGCATAACCATCACCATAATCAATTTTAGAACATTTTCATCACCTCCAAAAGAAATTCTGTGCCCATTAGCAGTCACTACTCATTTGCCCTAAACTCCCCAACCTGACATAGCCACTGATTTATTTTCTCTGTCTCTAAATTTGTCTGTCTTGCAAAATTCATATAAACAAAATCATATAACATGTGTTTTTTTGTGTCTGGCTTTTTTCACTTAGCATGTTATTTTCAAGGTTCATCCATGTTGTAGCATGGATCAGTGCTTCATTCTTTTTTATTGCTAAATAATATTCCACTGAATAGATACACCACATTTTCTTTATCCACTCATCTGTTGGCAAACATTTGAATTATTTCCATTTTGTAACTATTGTGAAAAATGTTGCTATGAATATCTGTGTATAAGTTTTTGTGTGCATATACATTTCCTTTGAGTATACACCTAGCAGTGACATTGCTGGATCACATTACATCTCTATGTTTAACCTTTTGAGGAACTGCCAAACTCTTTTCCACAGCAGCTGCACCATTTTACAATCCTACCAACCGTGTAACAGGCTTGCCAACACTTGTTGTTATCTGTCTTTTTGATTCCAGCCATCCTAGTGGTTGTAAAGTGGTATATCAATGTGGATTTGATTTGCATATCCCTGATAGTTAATGATATTGAGCATTGTTTCATGTGCTTTTTGCTCATTTGTAGGTCTTCTTTGTACAAATGTTTATTCAAGTCCCTTGCCCACTGAAAAAACTAGATTGTCTTTTTGCTATTGAGGTTTTTTTTTTTTAAGTTTTTATTCATTTAAGTAATCTCTGCACCCAAAATGGGGCTCAAACTCACAACCCTAAGATCAAGAATTGCACCCTCCTCTGACTGAACCAACCAGGCACCCCTTGCTATTCAGTTGTAAAAATTCTTTCTATATTCTTAATACAAGCTCCTTGTTAGCTTGATGATTTGCAAGTATTTTTTCCCATTCTAGGGTTGTCTTGTCCATTTCTTGGTGGTGTCTTTTGCTGCACAAGTTTTTAGTTTTAATGAAATATAATTTATCTGTTTTTTCCTTTGATATTTGTATCTTTAGTATTACATTTAAGAACCACTGCCTAAACTAAGGTCATGAAGATTTCCACTTATATTTTCTTCAAAGAGATTTTTTTTTTTTGAGAAAGAGAGAAAGAGAGAGAGGGTACAAGTGAGTGAGAGGCAGAGAGAGAGAGAGAGAGAGAGAGAGAAAAGCAGGGCTCATGCTCACCCAAAGTGGGGCTTATGCTCACTCAATGTGGGACTTGAGCTCATTGGATGAGGGACTTGAACTCACAAACCATGAGATTATGATCTGATCTGAAATCAGATGCTTAACCGACTGTGCCACCCAGGAGCCCTTTTTCAAAGAGTTTTATAGTTTTAGCTCTTATATTGAGTGTTTGATCCATTTTGAATTAATTTTTGTATATGTGTGAAGTAATGGTCCTAATTCATTCTTTTGCATGTGGATATCCAATTGTCCCAGAATGATTTGTTGAAAAGACTATTCTTTCTCATTGAATTGTCTTAGCATCCTTGTCAAAACTCAACCATAAATGTGAAGGCTTATTTCTGGACTCTCAGTTCTATTTTATTGATCCATGCTAGTATCACTCTGTCTTGATTAGTGTAGCTTTGTAGTAAGTTTTTTATAAAAAATATTTTTTAATGTTTTTTAAAATTTATTATTTTTATTTAAAAAAATTTTTTTAATGTTTATTTATTTTTGAGACAGAGAGAGACAGAGCATGAACGGGGGAGGGTCAGAGAGAGGGAGACACAGAATCTGAAACAGGCTCCAGGCTCTGAGCTGTCAGCACAGAGCCCGACGCGGGGCTTGAACTCACTGACCGCGAGATCATGACCTGAGCTGAAGTCAGCCGCTCAACCGACTGAGCCACCCAGGTGCCCCTTAAAATTTATTTTTGAGACAGAGAGAGACAGAGCATGAGCATTGGAGGGGCAGAGAGAGCGCGAGACACAGAATCTGAAACAGGCTCCAGGCTCTGAGCTGTCAGCACAGAGACCGACACAGGGCTGGAACTCACAAACCGCAAGATCATGACCTGAGCCAAAGTCCCTGTAGTAAGTTTTGAAATAGCAAAGTGTGAGTCTTTCAACTTGGTTTATCTTTTTCAAGATTGTTTTGACTGTGCTCGTTGAATTTCCATATGAATTTTAGGATTATCTTGTCAATTTCTGTAGCGATGTCAGTTAGAAAATTGATGCAGGCTTGTGTTGAATCCATAGATTAATTTGCAAAGTATTCCCATCATAACAATATTAAATCTTCTGATCCATGAACAAGGGATGTCTTTCTATTGCTTTGGGTCTTCTTTAATTTCTTTCAGCAATGTTTTGTAGTTTCCTAAGTATAAATTTTGTACTTGATAAATTCATTACCAAGTATTTTATTCTTATTGATGTTATTGTAAATGGAATTTTTTAAAATTTCATTTTGAATTGTTCTGTGTAAGTATATAGAAACATAGTTAATTTTTGTGTATTGATTTTATATCTTGCACCCTTGCTGAACTCATGTATTAGTTTTAGTAGTTTTCTTACTGGGTCTCTTAGTGTATGTTGTACAAGACTTTGTCATCTGTAAACAGAGATAGTTTTACTTCTTCATTTCTTTTTTTTCTTTTTCTTTTTTTAAAATTTACACCCAAGTTAGTTAGCATATAGTGCAACAATGATTTCAAAAGTAGATTCCTTAATGCCCCTTACCTATTTAGTCCATCCTGCCTCCCACAACCCCTCCAGTAACCCTCTGTTTGTTCTCCATATTTAAGAGTCTGTTGTGTTTTGTCCCCCTCCCTGTTTTTATAGTGTTTTTGCTTCCCTTCCCTTGTGTTCATCTGTTCTGTGTCTTAAAGTCCTTATATGAGTGAAATCATATGATATTTGTCTTTCTCTGACTGATTAATTTCGCTTAGCATAATACCCTCTAGTTCCATCCACGTAGTTGCAAATGGCAAGATTCCATTCTTTTTGATTGCTGAGTAATATTCTATTATATATATACACATGTATATATACCACATCTTCTTTATCCATTCATCCATCGTAGACATTTGAGCTCTGAGCTCTTTCCATACTTTGGCTATTGTTGATAGTGCTGCTATAAACATGGGGGTGCATGTGCCCCTTCGAAACAGCATACCTGTATGTATCCTTTGGATAAATACCTAGTAGTGCAATTGCTGGGTTGTAGGGTAGTTCTATTTTTAATTTTTTGAGGAAACTCCATACTGTTTTCCAGAGTGGCTGCACCAGTTTTCATTCCCACCAGCAATGCGAAAAAGATCCTCTTTCTCCACATCCTCACCAACATCTGTTGTTGCCTGAGTTGTTAATGTTAGCCATTCTGACAGGTGTGAGGCAGTATCTCATTGTGGTTCTGATTTGTATTTCCCTGATGATGAGTGATGTTGAACATTTTTTCATGTGTTGTTTAGCCATCCGGATGTCTTCTTTGGAGAAGTGTCTACTCATGTCTTTTGCCCATTTCTTCACTGGATTATTTGTTTTTTGGGTGTTGAGTTTGATAAGTTCTTTGTAGATTTTGGATAGTAACCCTTTATCTAATATGTCATTTGCAAATATCTTCTCCCATTCCATTGGTTGCCTTTTAGTTTTGCTGATTGTTTCCTTCACTGTGCAGAAGCTTTTTATCTTGATGAGGTCCCAATATTTCTTCATTTCTAATCTGGATGCCTTTTATTTCACTTTGTTGCTTCATTTCCGTGGCTAGAATCTCCAACAAAATGTTGAATGGAATGGCAAGACAAGGCATCTTTTTTTTAAGTTTGTTTATTTATTTATTTATTTATTTATTTATTTATTTATTTATTTTGAGAGAGAGAGAGAGCAGGAGATGGGCAGTGCAGAGCCTGACACGGGGCTCGATCCCACAAACCATGAGATCATGATCTGAGCTAAAATCAAGAGTAGATGCTTAATGGACTGAGTTACTCAGGCACCCCATGAAATTAGGTGGGCAGAGAAAGACATATATCATATGATACCATTTATAGAACATATCTAGAATATGCAAATTCATAGAGACAGAAAGGAGAGATTACCAAGGGTTAAAGGCAGAGGGGAAGGTGGAGTTATTTCTTCATGGGTACAGAGGTTATTTTCAATCTAGTGAGTTTGGGGTGTAAATCATAGCAATGGGTACAAAGAATTGTGACTGTAATTAATGCCACTGAGTTATGCTTACAAATTATTAGGATAAATATTTTATTCTTTAAATATTTTATCCATAAATATTTTAAATGTTATGTATATTTCATCACAATAAAAAAGTAAAAAAATCCACTAGACTACATGATGAATACAGAAGCCACATATATGAAGACATGAAAGCTGAAATGGTCCTTTAATATGTGAAGAAGTGGGCATTTACACTGGGCAAGACCCATTATGAGACTCTGTCATTGAAACATGACATGCATTTAATGTTTTCCTTTCTTTAGATTGATTATTTCACACTGATTTGATCCCCTTAGCTAAAAAGCCAAAGGCTTTTGCTCATTTCCTTCCTGCTTCTCTCCTTTGCCTTCCTTCATCCATGCCTTAAGGAGGTTGGCCCAGCAGTGGCTCAGTTCTTGCTTGTTAACCAATCACACCCATGCATTGTAGTTCCATGTCCACATTAAGCAAAGCTCTCTGAGGAATTCCTGACAGTTACTCTGTGTCCCCCACCTCCCCCAGAGGGCCTGTTTGAGGACCTTTCCAGTGACAGGACAAAGAAAGGAGCCCCATCTCTCCCAAAGCTAAGCTCACCTTTCTTTCTTTGAGGTAGAAATGTTGCTTGCTTTCTTTCTTTTGTTTTCAATCGTATGTAGATAGGAAAATCTGACAACGTATAATAGTGATGGTATATGCCATTTCCTTGATTAGGGGAATGTTAAGTACATTACCAGCTGACAGCTGATGCAAATGGGTAATAAAAATGACAACATAGGGGGTGTCTGGGTGGCTCAGTTGGTTAAGTGTGCTACTCTTGATTTTAGCTCAGGTCATGATCTTATGGTCATGAGATCAAGCCCCACTTTGTGTTCAACACTGAGCTTGCAGCCTGCTTAAAATTCTCTCTCTCTCTTTCTCTCTCTCTCTTTCCCTCTGCCCCTCACCTACTTGCATGCTCTCTTTCCAAAAAAATATATATATATATAGCATCAGCTACAACATGTATGGTAGTGAGCATTTTCATTAATAGAAAATTTTCCTCTGTGAGGAAGAATTTTGTATTTGCTGATCAGAATGGACTTAAGAAATCTTCCATGCAAAGCCTAAGCCTTTTTCATAGATGTCCTCTTTAATTTGACTCAACCACTGTATCCATCTGGCTTTCTGAAGTCATCAAGAAAACAATGTATAGGATGGTGTGATCCTCATAGTGTTTTATTTTCTCTAATCATAAGTGGATGCTGGAGGAAATGAAAACTGTACGTATTCTAGATTCAGTCCTTTTTTGAGGCAAAATCTAAGTGATTAAGAAGGTGGGTCTTCCTTGACTGCTTTGGAGAGTCACTCTGATTCCAGGTTCCTGCTGGGAATGGGGGTTAGGGGTATAGTGTCAGAAATTGTCCTGTGAGGAACTATGACCATGTTTTACAGACTCTGGAAGCAAGTAGGGCATTTAGGTGGTGTAGTTTGTGTGTGAAAGAATTGGAGGGTGCCTATGTGTGAGTCTATGTGTTGTGATTGTGAATGTGAATATGTGTGGGTTTATGTATTTCTTCAGGAGCTATTTCCCATTTAAATAGCAGAATGTGGCACAGCTGGGTGGCCCAGTCAGTTAAGCGTCAGACTTCGGCTCAGGTCATGATCTCACAGCTCACTAGTTAAAGGCCCGCATCAGTCTCTGTGCTGACAGCTCAGAGCCTGGGGACTGCTTTGGTTTCTGTGTCTCCCTCTCTCTCTGCCCCTCATTGGCTCATACTCTGTCTCCCTCTCTCAAAAATAAATAAACATTAAAAAGATAAACAGCCCAATGCAAGTGTCAGAGTTCTTAAAAAAAAAAAAAAAGACACACACTGCACACTTTGCCTACATTAACTCATTCCTCCTTCACTACAATTGTATCTGGAGAATTCTTCAATATTCCCTTTCCTCAACAGAGATGGAGCAGAGATGAATGGCCCAAGCTCTTGACCTCCTATGTGGAAAAGTCACAGTGTGAACCCAGGCCTGGGTCCTGATAATGTTCTGGGCTACTGACCTGACTTACCACTCAGCCACAGGATCATTAGAGAACAAGGGAGTTACCAACATCAATTTGCATGACTGGAAGTACCAGAGTTACAGAGGTCCTACACACTGCCCAACATTATAAGGTGGCCTCAGTGGTCATGTAAAGCAGCAGCTATAGGTGCATTTAAGAGCCAATTTGGGGGGTGCCTGGGAGGCTCAGTCGGTTAAGCGTCTGACTTTGGCTCAGGTCATGATCTCGCGGTCCGTGAGTTTGAGCCCCGTGTCGGGCTCTGTGCTGACAGCTCAGAGCCTGGAGCCTGTTTCAAATTCTGTGTCTCCCTCTCTCTCTGCCCCTCCCCTGTTCATGCTCTGTCTCTCTCTGTCTCAAAAATAAATAAACGTTAAAAAAAAAGAGCCAATTTGGGCATATCATTGGTGTGAAATGTGCCTAGAAAGCCCAATGCTCCTGGTCAGCCCACAGATTCTGAGAGGTGTGGGGCCCCATGTAAGACAGTACAGGTAACATATGTCAGTGCTGGGGTCATTGTTTGTAAATGACTAAAGCAGGTAAGAATCAGCAATATATTTTAGTGTATTTGAAAATATTATCATAAGCCTTAGAAGTGCTCAAATTCTGTAAGCACACACCCAAGGGACAGTGAAAAACAGAAACTCAATGTAAAACTTAGTTGTTAGCTTGGTGCCCAACACCCTTGTTGCAAATATCTTGTATGGCGGGTTAGAGAGTGTCAGCGCTCACTCCATGCCTCCTCTCCATAATGAACTTCCCACTTTTTGGATGGCCTGTGCCAGTATAAGCAGCCACTGACTCGGACACACTCACACTACATAGGAAAGGAAGACTGGAAAGAAAGTACCACATGATGGACAGTTTCTAAATGGTAGGATGTCAGTATTTTAAATCTTCTATATTTAATTTTCTGTATAATGATTGATTAGTGAATAAATACAATAGGATAGTTGCCTAAGATTGATTTCAGTCTTCCAATAAAGTACAAAATCTTGTAGAAGATGCAATCACTGCAGTAGCAGCCTATGGGCATCCTGGGGAAGAGCTGGTTTTCTAAGATGATAGTAGCAATTTGGCTGAATCTCAAACAAGCAGGAGAGGTCATGGGACTCTATCATTACAACATACCACGCACTTTAGGGTTTACCCTTTTTTAGGTCGACTCTTTCACATTGAATATGTTCCCCTTAGCTAGAAAGCCAAAGGCTTTGTTTCTCATTTCTTTCCTACTCCTCTACTCTGCCTTCCTTTGTCCACCAAGGAGGATGGCCCAGCAGCAGCTCAGTCCATACTTACTAACCACCCACATGCACACTCCCACATCGTGTCCACATCTAGCAAAGCTCACTGACAAGTTGCTGAGCAACCCCACGTGCGCCCTGAGAGTTGCTATGTATCTTCCTAGTTCCCACTGAGGGTCTGTTGGAAGATCTTCCCAGTTTGAAGGCAGAGGAAGAAGCCCCAAACCTCTCCAAGGTAAACATGTTTGTCTAAGACAGAACCAAGTTTTTTCTTTTTCAATAGGCTTACGGTATGAAATTCTGAACACGGACATCCCAGATGATATATACAATTATCTCAGTGCAGTTTCAAGTAAGAGTGTATCACCAACTGATACATATAAAAGAGTATTTTAAAAATGACAATAGCAGTTACAAACTGTATGCTAGTGAGTATTTTCCTCAGCAGAAATTTTCATACTTGAAAGTGAATTTTGTACTTGCTGATCAAAAAGGACTTGTGAGATCTTGCATGAAAAGCTCAAGATTTTTCCATGTCCTCTATGTTTTGTTCTGGGGCCATTCACTCAACCACTGATTCCCATTTGGTTTCCACTGGGACCTGAAACCACCAGGGAGATGTCAGAGCATAACAGGCCCTTGTAGGTACCTTGCTTGAATCTATGGTGATGCTCAGGACAAAGGTTAGGAGCTTTGGATCCTGCCAACTATGCCAAGTAATGTTGACCAAGAAGAAAAGGCTGTGATATGAATGTCAAAGGAGGTGATGTCCAGAGTCCCTCTAAGCACGCTCTTGCTCACTGTATCACCCCAGCACTGATCATGGGACCAGAAGAGCCACAACCCACTGAGTAGACCCATGGAAACTTCTGCTGCCCAGCCAGTGAATCAGAGTGAGAGGGTACATGGTGGGGAGGGAGGCAAACCATAAGAGACTCTTAAAAACTGAGAATAAACTGAGGGTTGATGGGGGGTGGGAGGGAGGGGAAAGTGGGTGATAGGCATTGAGGAAGGCACCTGTTGGGATGAGCACTGGGTGTTGTATGGAAACCAATTTGACAATAAATTTCATATTAAAAAAATAAAATAAAATTTAAAACAGGGCGCCTGGGTGGCTCAGTCGGTTAAGCTTCCGACTTCGGCTCAGGTCATGATCTCACGGTCCGTGAGTTCAAGCCCCGCATCGGGCTCTGTGCTGACAGCTCAGAGCCTGGAGCCTGTTTCAGATTCTGTGTCTCCCTCTCTCTCTGCCCCTCCCCTGCTCATGCTCTGTCTCTCTCTGTCTCAAAAATAAATAAACGTTAAAAAAAATTAAAAAAATTTTGAACAGTAAAACAAAGTGTGAAATTTGAGGCACAATATTTTTGTTTGGTAAGCATGGCGAGTTCAAGTAAAAAATCAGATATATAATCCCCATGTGGGGCTCAATCCCACTACTGTGAGATCATGACCCCAGCTGAAATCAAGAGGCAGACACCCAACCAACTGAGCCACCCAGGTGTCCCTTGTTTATTTAAAGTTAAAAATTGGTGGGGCACCTGGATAGCTCAGTCGGTTAAGCATCTGACTCCAGCTTAGGTCATGATCTTGTGGTTTGTGAGTTTGAGCCCCACATAGGGCCCTGTGCTGACAGCTCAGAGCCTAGAGCCTGCTTCGGATTCTGTGTCTCCCTCGATCTCTGCCCTCTCCTGTTCACTGTCTGCTTCTCTCTCTCAAAAATAAATAAACATTAAAAAAAATTTTTTTTTAATTTAGGGGCGCCTGGGTGGCTTGGTTGGTTAAGCATTCGACTTCAGCTCAGGTCCTGATCTCACAGTTTGTGGTTTTGAGCCCCAGGTTGGGCTTTGTGCTGACAGCTCAGAGCCTGGAGCCTGCTTCAGAGTCTGTGTCTGTCTCTCTCTACCCCTCCCCCACTTGTGCTCTATCTCTCTTTCAAAAATAAATAAGCATTAAAAATATTTTTTTAATTTAAAATTAAAAAACTTAATGGCATGATTATACATATAAATTTCAACAAAAGAAAATTCTCATTGTATTTCTTTTCTATTCATGATTATTTTCCATTTTATTTCATACTAATTATTGAAAATATTTTTGGGGGGGCGCCTGGGTGGCGCAGTCAGTTAAGCCTCCAGCTTTGGCTCAGGTCATGATCTTGCAGTTTGTGAGTTTGAGCCCCACATTGGGATCTGTGCTGACAGTGCAGAACCTGCTTGGGATGCTCTCTCCAGCTCTCTGCCCCTCCCCCCACTTGTGCTCTCTCTCAAAATAATAAAAATAGATAAACTTTAAAAACTGAATATTTTTTTTCATATAGAGAAAGGGGCTGTTAAACTGTGATCCATTGCAGTGTCAAATATATTAGGTATACCATGGGTAAAAGTCTGCTTTACCTGCTGGCCACATGCCAAAAGTGCCAGGGAATTAACACTCCCAGGGACCAGTCCTCTACAAATGATTTTGAGAATTGGTGTATAACCATTCCAGCTCTTTTGCTCTTCAGGTGTGATAATTCTGAGTCTTGTGTTTTATGCCATTTCCCAGAGTTTCCTCATGAGACTGAGGTCCAGTTACCCACTGCAGTCCTGGTGTAACAAAACACCCTGCATTAGCTCCTTTCCTTCCCTGTATTGCTTCATTGCTGCCCTATGGGTTCTTCAGGGCTTCCCACAGAAACTCAAATCCATGTTTCAGAGTCTGTTTCTGGGGAAACCTTATCATTTAACATAGAACAGCCCTTCATTTTTTTTTTTTTTTAATGCCAGTGGTTTACTAAAGAAACCAAGGCAATTGTCCTCTAGAATTACCTATCTTAAGAATCTGATTGCTTCTTCAAGGTGTCATTTAACTTTTTTCCTCTACCCCCTGTATTTCTGGTAAACTGGAAGTTAGACCCAAAAGGTTGCTTAAAGTCATGTAAAACATTCTTGTTAAGAATTTTTCGTTGGTAATTCTGTTTATTTCATATTACATAACACAAGAATGTAGACCATCCACCAATAATGATGTTAAAATTGATCAGTGGGTTCAGGTGGTGACAATCTGACTCCTTTATTGTTGAGGTGTATTTTCCCCCTTATGACCTCTAAATAACCTGTGAGTTGATAATTTGATACCTGGCAAATATCTAGTTCTCCATTGTAGTGGGCAAGTTAGTGCTCTTCCCCTAAAGATGTCTGTGTCCTAAACTCTAGAAATTGTGAATATGTTATATTACACGGCAAGAGGGAATAAAGGTTGTAGATGGAATTAGGGTAATCAGATGACCTTAAAATAAAGAGATAATCTTGGATTATCCAGGTGGGCCCAATGTAATCACAAGGATCGTTTAAAGTAGAAGAAGGAGGCGTAGGGGAGTTCAGAGTCAGAAAGAGATTTGGAGATGTTACCCTGCTGGCTTTGAAAAGTGAGAAAGAGACAACTAGCCAAGGAATGCAGGCAGCCTCTAGAACCCAGGATAGCTAGGAACTGGATTCTTTCCTGGTGAACAAGGAACACAGGAACACAGTCCTCATGACATCCCTGTTTTTAGCCCATTGGGATTCATTTTGGACTTCTGACCTCTAGAACTGTAAGGTAATAAATTTATGTTGTTTTAAGTCACTATATTTGTAGTAATTTGTTACAGTAGCTATAGAAAATGAATATACATATTAAACTTTTATCAAATGTGATTTGCATCCATTGTTCATCAGTTAGAACATTATTCCATGAGGGGCTGCAAAAAAGTGTTTTATTCTAGTTTCATTATTCCATCAACATTTTCTAGTTGAAATTCTTTTGTAAAACACACACACACACACACACACACACACAAAACAAAGACAAGACCAAAACCCTCTTCCTTATCAACCAAGGTTGTTTGGTTACATGCAATTTGCCATACAGTTTGAATAGGAAAGGCAGGGAAAATTCTTAATTATTTTCATTAATTGTCAATACTCACAGTTAGGGATTGGTACAATGTTATCTCTAATAGTGATAAATGAATTGTTACAAAATATTATTATATGTGTTGATCTCAGTCAAGATACATAATTTCTCTAAGCCTTATTTTCCTCATCTGAGTAAAGGGAATAATAATGGTCTTACCTCATAGTGTGCTGTGAGGATTAAATGATGATAAATATATTTATGTACCTAATAACACATCCTCAAAATACATGTAGCAAAATTGACAGGATATTAGAGTGAAACAGTTCTGCAGTAGTAACTGGAAACTATAATACTTAACTTTCAACGATAGATAGAACAACTAGATAGAAAATAAGAAAGTCTTAAGTAGAAATGAAGTTCTGATATATGCTACAACATGGATGAATCTTAGAAACATTATACTAAGTGAAATAAGCCAGATACAAAAGGATAAACATTGCATGATTCCACTGATATGAGGTACCTAGAATGGTCAAATTCATAGAGACATAAAGTAGAACAGTGGTTTCCAGGAGCTCAGGGGAGTGAGGAATGGGGAGTTAGGGAGTTAGTGTTTAATGGGTACAGAATTTCAGTATGGGATGATGAAAAATTTCTGGAGATGGATAGTGGTGATATTTGCACAACAATGTGAATGTACTTAATGCCACTGAACTTAGTATCCACTTAATGAACTTAATGCCACTTGAAATAATCAAAATAGTAAAATTTATGTATACCTTACTGTAATAAAAACTATACTAATACTAATATAGACTTATTGTGTTCTAGGCATTGTTCTAAGAACTTTCATGATATAAACACACTTACTTAGTATATAATAAGACACTTAGCATAAAGCCTGGCACATAGAAAGTGCTTAATAAGTCATAGCTAATAATAATAATTACTGTTTGTTGATGATGGCAATCCCCATTTAAAAAATTGGAGACTGAGGCTTGGGGACTCTAATGGGCTTGCCCAAGACTATTCATTATGAAAGTAATGGTTCAGGGTCTCCATTTGGCTGCCAAACTCCAAAACCCTCAGTTTCCCACTTTTCTGCTTCCCATGAATTACTGAATTTTACCGCCAGCAACTTATAATGATAGAAAAGATAGAAACAAATCCATCAATACAAATAGTTGTTAACAGCCAAGATTTCAGTGCAAGAGAAAATTATAAAATCAGAAGATCTGTACATGAAAAGATGCTCAATAGTACTATCATTAGGGAAATGCAAATGAAATCTACAATGGGATGCCAATATCCACCACTAGAATGACTAAAGCAAAACAGAGTGATAACATTAAGTACTGGCAAACTTATGGAGTAATTAGAGTTTTCCTTGCTGGTGGTAATGAAAATAGTTCAACTACTTCTTAGATACAGTTTGGCAGTATCTAATAAAGTCAAACACACATGCATCATATTTCCCTGAATCCTACTCTTAGGTATTTATTCAAGAGAAATAAAAGCATATGTCCACATAAAGACTTCTACTGAAGGGGTGCCTGGGTGGCTCAGTTGGTTAAGCATCTGACTTCAGCTCAGGTCATGATCTCGGTTCGTGAGCCCGAGCTTGCTCTGCAAGCCCGAGCTTGCTCCGCGTCGGGCTCTGTGCTAACATCTAAGAGCCCAGAGCCTGTTTCGGATTCTGTGTCTCCCTCCCTCTCTCTCTCTCTCTCTGCCCCTCCCTTGCTTGCATTCTGTCTCTTTCTCTCTCAAAAATAGACGTTAAAAAATTTTTAAAAAGACTTCTACTGAAATGTTTATAGCAGCTTCATTCATAATAGCCAAAAGTTGAAAAAAACAAAAACAAAACAAATGTCCATCAACTGGTGAAGGGATAAACAGATAGTGGTATATCCATATGTTGTAATACTAATTCAGTAACAAAAATGAATGTCATACTAATATTGCAAAAATATGGATGTATCTCAAAAATATGCTAAGAGGTCAAACACAAAAAACTATATGTCATATGATATATAAAATTCTAGAAAAAGCAAAACTGAAGTAACAGAAAGCAGGTTAGTAGTTGTTGGGGGTTGAAGGTCAGGAGAGGGGATCAACTGTAAAGGGGCATGAGGGAATATGGGTGCTGGATGTTACACAATTGTGTCCCCAAATGAGTTAATTTTATTGTATGTAAATTATGCATCCATAATTAAGAAATCAAATGAGTTAAGTAAAACTCCAATGGTAATTTAAATTCGAAATGTTAGTATAAACTCATGAATTTTTTAAAAAATTCAAATTTAATTCATTCTGTCCAATGAAAAGACCTAGAGCCAATGAATGACCATCTGGAGCAAAGAGCACTCCTATCATCCAAAATTTGGTCTCTAAATATTGTTTCTTCACTTCATGGTACTGTGGAGAACTATGGCTCTTCAGGAAAATGGCCAGTTCCAGATCCTAGGCTGGGAATGTAGTTGAGCCTGGGACACTTTCTTGTACTGTAAAGTAGGCCATCTAAAGTAAGCGAGGCTATGGCAAAAAAACAAAAGTTGGCAGGGGCTTCTCCTGGCCAAGAAAAGAAATAATGTGTGCATAAAAATTAATATTGACTATAATTAATTAAAGCACAGATATGGGTCTGCCCTCATGGTGCATATTATCTGGTAGGGAGAAATGCAATAACCATGCAAATAGGCATACTGAATTAGGCAGACTAGGCCCAGATATAACTTGGTAATACCCCCACATTGGCTTAGCATTATAAAGAAAAGAACAAGATACTATGAAATAGAAAGAAGCAGTCTTGAAAAAGAGCCAGATAGAATTTAGAGAAATGAAAAACATATCATTGAAATTAAAATCTCAATGAGCAGACCAAATATCAGATTAGACACAGTTGAAGAGAGAATTGGTGAACTGGTAGATAGATGCAAGTAAATTGGATACAAACATAGACACAGAAATGGAAAATATGAAAGACAGGTTAAGAAACATGGAGGATAAAAGAGTTCAACATTCATCTAATAAAAGTTTCAGAAGATGAAAATAGAGAGAATGAAGACAGAGATAATCTGTAAAGCAATTTTGAATAAGAATTATCCAGAATTTATCAAAGACAGAAGTCTTCAGGTATAGGAAACCTAAATATCTCAAGCAGGATCTCAAATCTGCAAAACACCACGGTCGGGAAACCCCCTTAAAAATCAAAGATAACATCTTAAAAATAACAGAATAAAGAGATTAACCACAGAGGGTGACAATTAGAATAATTTTAGACTTATCAACAGCAACAAGAGAAGACGGTGGACAGTGGTATTATGCTGTCAAAGTGCCTAGAGAAAATAAATATCTACTGAAATTTTATCCACAGGTAAGCCAGCATTCAAGAGTAAAGGCAAGATAAGATATTTTCAGAAAAAAACTGAAATACTTACCAGTAACTGACCTTTGTTGAAAGAACAACTAGAGGATGTACTTCTAGAAGAAGGAAATCTAACTCAGGAGTGAATGTACAACACAATAATAATAAAAATACAAATATGTGGATTTGCTGAATAACATTTGATTATATGAAGTGATAATAAAAGTTAATTTTCAGCAGTCTAATAGAAGGTGGAACAAAATACTGTAAAATGATAACATAGATAGGGAGTGATTAGAGATAAAGTTCTAAGTCATTGTTTTATATAAACACGGGTAAAGATATTCTTTAACTTAAAAAAAAGTATTCTTTAACTTTAGACCTTGTTAGGTCATATATATGTATTAAAATTTTGAAAGTAACTCTAAGTATGGAAATAAATTGTATAATTTGAAACAATTAGAGAAGAAGGAATAAAAAACTAGTCAATCTGTTAGAAGGCAACAGAGAAAACAGAAGCATTAGTAAAGCAATAAATATAGGAAGTTCTAAATTAAGATGTTAAAAATAAATTCAAACATACCAGAAATCACAAAAATGTAATGGACTAAACCCATTAGTTAAAGGTAGAAATTATCAGATTGGATTGAAAGACTATGGTCATATGCTCTTTAGAAGGGATGTTTTTAAAGTTTTTTTTTAAGCTTATTTATTTTTTTTGAGAGAGAGAGAGCAAGCAAGGAAGGGGCGGAGAGAGGGAGACAGAGGACCTGAAGCAGGCTCTAGGCTGAAAGTACAGATCTTGATGCAGCGCTCAAGCTCACAAACCGTGAGATCACTATCTGAGCCAAAGTCAGATGCTTAACCAACTGAACTACCCAGGCGCCCCCACCATGTTGAGGATTTAAAGTGCATTCAGAAACTGGAAGATTTTAAGCACTAGAAAGAGATATTAGGAGTTGTATATTCAAAGAAAGTTCTTATTACTTGAATTGCGAATGGATGCAGAATGCAAGAATGGAAGCAGGCTGACCAGGTAGAAGGGTACTACCAGGTGAGGCATGTACAGAATTTGCTACAATTTCCCTTTGCACTGCTAAGACCCGACCTGTCACCACATTAAGTCCACTTTGATTCCCCAACGTACAGTCATTCATGATACCTAAAAAAAAGATTTACAATAGGAGGATCAGTGGGACAAACTACAGTGCTCACTACTGTAGGTGAATCTGAAGCTGTAATTATAATTTATCGTCTTTCATCCATTCAGGATTTCCCTTATGCTCAGCCTCATCTAGAACTTCTGCCAGTCTAGATTGCTTGCCCAGGGGGATGACCCAGACTTTCAAGGATCTAAGCTCCTAGTTACCTTGTTCTTGTAAGTCCATGATTGCTGCAATTGCCATTTTTGTTGTTATTATCATCTATCATGGAAGCACCAAATTCCAGACAAACTCCTTCCTGCCCCCATTATACAGCAGCACTTCCATTTCCTTATGATAATCAGGGTTAGTTACTCCTGCCAATATGATTCCTTTCTTTGCTTGGAGGTTTACCAGAATGAAGGATCCAAAATGACCAAAAGACAGTCCTAGCTTTAGGTTCACTGGAACACTTTATGGTGTCCCTTAGTAAAAACATTTCATCCCTGAACCTCAGAACTTCTAACCATAAAGACACTAAAGTTCTGAGGGCAGAAGTACAGAATTCTCAAGTGAGTCCTAACATTGGTGGTAAAGGAACCAATTTTACTTTCAGCACTTGGCTCCTGGGCCAATGTATTGTGACTTGTGGGATACAGTACCTGTAGAAATTCAAAATTTCTATTCAAGAGTGGTCACAGCTAGAGCAGCCTTGGTAAGATAGAGCCCATGACATTGAGCCATATATAGTATCCATCTTTGCCACTCTGACAAGATTGTTAATGGGCCTATTGTATGATCACTGGGTTGGCCAAAGATAGAGTTTGACTAACATCCATTAAGTGAGTCATTCTATTGACCTAGTTATTCAATGCCTCCTCTGGTGGATCTCTGAGGAGCATTGCATGTGACACAAATACCTTTACACTTCATGCTCACTCCTGTGGGTTGATCTAAATGACTCTTTGTCAAGCCTCTTTGTTTCTGACCTTCCAATTTTCTTTCCTCCAGGACCCTGACTATGCATACAAACCTTTTACCACTTCCCAGGAATCTATATACATCTTTACCTTTGTCCTTACCACACAAAATCGATGACTACATGTACTGCTTGAAGTTCTCCCTGATGGTGGAGGAGATCCCATGTCTTGGAGTCACCCACAAACAAGTTGTAGTGTAGAAGTCCATTTTCTACTTGTGTGAACATATTGAGTCTACTCATCCATGAACTAGTCCCAGGTTTTTCTCCTTCCTATCAGCCACTTGCTGCAAATCTCCTAAGAAGCCATAAGTGAAAATGTGGTGCCTGGGTGGCTCAGTAGGTTAAGGGTCCAACTCTTGATTTCAGTTCAGGTCATGATCTCACAGTTTGTAAGATCAATCCCTCCATTGGGCTCTGCTCTGACAGCATGAAGTCTGCTTGGGATTCTCTCTCTGCCCCTCCTTCACTCATGGTCTCTCTCTCACACAAAATTAAAAAATAAACTTAAAAAAAAAACAAAAACAAAAACGAAGTCCTAGGTGAAACTTATGGAGAGACTGCAATGCAATGGAGGTAGGAGACATTGAATTTGGGTTCCCTATTTGGACCTTCCGGACCTTCTCAACCCTAGTACCAAATGTACCATTTATATTGTATGATAGAATTGTTTTGTGGTTGTGATAATATCCAGCTCTTGATAAGCATCTCTGGTTTCATAGTCATTTAATGTTTTAGGTCAGGTTCTCAATCTCTCCTAAGGCCCAATAGCATGCCAGCAGCCTGTCTTTGAATGGCAAAAGCTTCTCTGCTGCAGAAATATGAATAGCATTCGTCCAGAATCCTAGAAGTCTATACTGAAACTCTGATTTGGGTGCTTGTCAGAGATTCCTCACAGCCTCCTATCTACCATGGATACCTCTAACACCACTGAATTTATTGGTCAGCTTCTACAGCAACCTAAACCAGCTGTAGAGCCCTCTCAAAATGGGTAAACTTCTCAGTCACCCCAAAATTGGATTATAACAGTATAAGTAAATGTGGGCTGTATTTAAAACCCAAAGGGCCTATCAAGGGCTGTGACTTTTTCTTAGTTATAGTAAATAAAAGGTGCAATAACTTAGCCTTTACTTTGGGGCAGTGGGATGTCCTAGGATGCCCTATGCCATTAGAGTACCAGAAGTTGTTATTGATGTGGCAGACCCCTTAATATTTGTAGGATTAATCTCCTACTTTCTAGTACACATGTTTATTTCCAAGGTATACAGAGTACTTCTGCTCATGAGATCTGATTAATATGATGTCTTTAGTATACTGGACCAGTATGATGATGTTCTGTGGAAATGTCAAAATGACCAATGTTCCTTTGGTTACATGGAGACAGCAAGAAGAATAATCATAGCCCTGGGGCAACAAGGTCAATGTGTTTGCTACTCATCCTAGGGGAATGTGAAATGAGAACTCTAAATTGCTTTTGATCTTCTTTTTTGATAGGGATTGAAAATATGTTTGCTGCACCAATAGCTCTATGCCAAGTGTTGACTGATTCTAGTGGAGATACATTTCTGGCATAACAGCTGTGACTGGATCTGTCACTTGGTTAAGTTTCTGGTAGTCACTATTGTCCACAATGATCTTTTTTTTTTTTTTTTTTTTCAGGGAATATAATGGTAAACTAGAGAGGGATATGCTAAAAATCACCACCCCTGCATTCTTTAATTCATTGATGCTGGCGCTAATTTCTGCCATTCTACTCATGCTGTAGCACTGCTTCTGATTCCAATTCTTGTCCTGTGCAGGGGGCAGTTTTAGGAGCTCTCACTAAGACCTTTCCTCACGGGATGGATTCCATGTGAGATGCACTTGGGCCAAGACTCCATATATCTTCTGCCCTTTATATAACCACAATTCAACAAGGGAGCTGTGATGGCATGTTGAGTTTCCTGGCTAGAAGTTTAGAAGTTTTATTCAATAGCCGTGGGTGTTCCCCTTTCTTCAGTATGGATTGTCTGGTAACTGGTTATAGGGCTTTTGGGGACAGGGGTAATATGTATTGTATATGTTTGCTATGGTATTTCTTGGTCTTTCCTCAAGGGGACCTGGCTTCTCCTTCAATTAATGGACTCTGGATCTGAGAATTGGTTCAACTCTAGAAACTAGGCAAAGGATCATGATTTTCCATTGTGGCAACTGATGATCAGTTTTCTGCTTCCATGCTCTTTATATTTTTTTGGTTTATAAGTAAGTCAACACTCTAGATGGCTGCCCATATGTCTCCTCTGGAAACACTATTAGCCTTCACCACATAACCCTGTGGGTCAGGGTCTTTGGTTACCATTCCAGTTTTGTTGCCCATTTAACACCCACCTTGTTTCTGATGTTTAAGTGCCACTATCTGACTTTTGATAGTCTAGAATTCCTTCTTCCCATTGACACCAGGTAGCCCAGTTCCATAGCTGCATCTTTACCATCAACTTGGCTTATAGAGGAAAGCCAACACTGAGTTTTTAATAGTGCATTCCCTGTTGTTCCATAGTGCATAGTAAAGGGAGTGTTCTCTAGCCCTCTTACAGAACTTCATCGGTGGCTGTCTGGTCTTGCATCATAAATCCATTTGAGTGTGCCCACTTCTCTGAACTTTCTGACCTCTTCCATAATACTCTGCCAAGGCAGTTATGGTATTTCTGCTTCATTTACTGTAGGCCAATGCCATCTCCAAGCTTCAAGAAACCACCCTAGCAATGTGTTATGACTGGCTTTGAACATCTTTGCCAGGATGTGAAGTCCTGAGTGAGAGGAGCACCTACTTCGATAAACTACTTCCTATCCAGCTTAATATTCTTCCTCTACCATGGCCCAGCACCCTCAAGATATGCTTTCATATATAATCTTCTAGTTCCTCCTGGTATATATTAGTTAGTTCCTGCAGCTCTGATGGTGAATAATCTATTACCTGCCATGTAAGGGACAGTACTTCTCCATCAAACCATGCTGAGATCAGACCTAGTTTTTGGCCTACATGTCATGGGTGGTGGGGTGGGGTGGGAGGAGGCAGGAAAACAATTATTACCTTGGAAGACAATTGCCTATAGGAGGACTTCGCATGGTCTCCTGGCAATGAGAGGCTACTCCCCTCTATGCGGGGAGAGGAAGCATTTGTGCCAACCTACAGGGCTCAGGAAGATGTGGGGCCTAAGGTTCTCAAGTCCAAATACCAAGTCTTAGCGTCCTACTTCTGCCGCTCTACTGGGACTTGGACTTTGTTTCAGGACTTACTGGAGCTGTGGATTCGGTCTCTTTTGTAACTTAGTCATGGTTCCAATCAAGTCTTGGGCTGATTTTCAGCACAGTTTGCTCTCCTGCTGCAGGAGATGAATGTCTCTTTAAATTGTGCCATGGAGACCTTTTAGTTTTCAAATGTGCCCTGAGTCGATGGTGGACTTAACAGCCTGACAGATCATCTTTCTTCAAGGTAACACAACCTAATCAACTCCACAATCCTTATAATTACCATTACTTCCGTTGCTTTCAAGGGCTGGAGCTATGGCATGGTGGTTGGTTTTCTTTCCACTTCTATATCTGCCCAGTCTATCACAGGCTAGAGTCAGTCAGTAATTGTGCTGCTACAAAATCATCTCACTTCCCAGCAGAAACAGGATTTTTTTTCTTTTTTTTGGCCATCTAGCTGCCTAGTAATTTAATTCTAGAATCTCCTCCTGAGGCCTGCTTTCTAGGATCATTTCTGTTGTCACCTGTTTGGTTTCGGTTTCCCCAAGAGTAGATCTTGAGACATGAATTTGGGTATAAGTAGTTTATTTTGGAGGTGGTCCTATGAGGCATAGTGAGAGAGTACAGTAGTGAGATAGGAAATGGAGAGAAGCTAATAAAAGATATACTAATGAGTGGGTTACCTCTGGCATCACCTGGAGCTCAATCCAACTGGGGACCCTCTGAGAGGCAGTGAACTGTCCCACAGTGGGCAGTGTCACTGAACATGTTACCACAGGAATTGGAAGGTCTTATCCACTGATTCTCAACCCTTCTTGGGAGAGGGTTGCCCCTGGAGTATTAACTCCTTTGCATTTCTGGCCTGCCCTGCACATGATTCTCTCCAATACTAGAGAAAGCTCTCTGGCAGAAAGACATAGGAAACTATCGGTATGCCTGGAAACCATGCAGGTGACCTCTTCTGACCACAGCAACCTCCTCACTGGCATCTCCCAAAGCTCCAGGCTGACCATGCCACTGTGTGGTTTTAAATCCTGCAGTGACTTCCTGGGATTCATTCTCAGGATAAAGTAGCTACTGTTCCCTGAGGGCCAGTGAAATGCCAGGTGTTGTATAAATGCCAGATCTTCTCTTGCATTAATAGATTTTTTACAAGAGCCTCAACATTTTCATCCTACTGAGGAGAAAACTGAGTCCTAATGAGGTGTGAATGCCTGAGACTAGCGCAGGAGCAACTTCATATTCCTGCCCCTGCCTGCTCCTCCTTTCTGAGCCCTCTCCTTTGTCCCACCCACATCAAGCCACTCGTTCCCCATCATCACACCTCCCTACCTTTCTACATGCAGTTTCTTTGTGTAGAATGCTCTTTCCTTTCCAGATTTTGCAAAAGCCTTCCTATACTTCAAAATTCAGCTCAAGTGACACCTCCTCCAGGGAGTCCTCCTGGACCTGCTAGGCTGAGTTAGTCCTTCCTTGGTGCTGCCATAGTCTCTGTTTGACCTCTTGGTGTTCTTTCTGGCTGTTGACATGTTTGTACCCCTGCCTTCAGGAGAGCCTGAAGAAATGCTCAGTGGATATTTGCCTAGTGAATGAAAGATCACCCCACTCATTTTGCCAGCTTGTGCTGTTCTCACTCTTTGCCAGCTTGTGCTGTTTCCACTTTTTTATGATCTTAAGTTTTCAAGGGCCAAGCTGTAGGCTTCTAGGAGGGCAGAAATCTCTGTTTCCTTAAAGGTCAGTCTTCCCTGGAGCCACCTGGGTGGCTCAGATGGTTAAATGTCTGACTTCAGCTCAGGTCCCGATCTCATGGTTCGTGAGTTTGATCCCTACATCAGGCTCTGTACTGACTGAACAGAGCCTGCTTGGGTTCTCTGTCTCCCTTGCTCTCTGCCCCACCCCAGCTTGCATGTGCTCTCTCTCTCTCCCTCTCAAAAGTAAATAAACATTAAAAACAAAAAGTCAGTCTTCCCTGGATTGGAAGCTTTAGGAGGGCAGGAAACACAGTGGATCCTCTCATCATTGTATCCCAGCATCTAACCCAGGCCAGGCCTAGAGTGGAGCTAGATTACATACTGCAGAATAAATGAATGAATAATAAGTACTCTTTATGATGTACTCATCCACTGTGCTCTGTGCTGTGGATGGAAAGACAAACAAGGCAAGCAGGCCATGTCTCTGTTCTCAAACCTAGGTTCCTCCAGGAGCCCGCCCTAACATAAGTGCTCTTGTGCAAATACTTTATCTGACAGGTGACCCCATAAAGCACTTCCCAGGAGAGATGGGAAGTGAGACAGGCAGGCAGTGGGCCACCTGAGGGAGTGTCACTGAACATGTTACTACAATGAGCGGCTGGAGCTTCGTTGTACAGCCATCTGGGAACTTCAGTGGGGAACATAAGCTTTAGAGTCATCCTGCCCACAGGGTGAGGGAACTGGGGTGTTCACACCCCCACTTCTGTTGGCCAGTGTTTGAAGGCTGGCACGTGTGTCTGGGGAGGGGGCACTGCGGAGGTGAGAAATGGGCTCCAGTAGCCAGAGGAGGCCCTTAGGTAAAGCAGTGCATGTGCTGGCAGTTGGAAGGTGGGCAGGAATGGTAAGAACGAGGGCTGTGGGTATGGAGAGTGACTGCTGCACCCAGTGAGTGACAGTCACATAAGCATGGCATTACTATCTAGCCAGCCTCCAGATGAAAATCCTGACCAGGACCAGGTAGGCAATGTGACTGACAGAAATACTTGGGTTGAGAGCAGTTGCCTCTTTAAAAGTTGCACGCACACCACTTTGCTGCTTCCTCTCTTCCTCTGACAGAAGGTTGCCACTAGTTTTAAGGAAGATGAGTGTGCTGGCTGTCTTTAATCTTGGCGTGCTCCTGCAGTCGTCTGACGCCTTCAGAAGAGACTGCGGTAGTGCTCCCCACCTCTCAGCTCCAGCCACTCATCACCATGCGGGGATCTGGGGTGCAGGGTGATGTGGGGTCACATCTGGTTTTCTTAAAAGAGAAGTGGTGAGGTGCCTGGGTGGTTCAGTTAGTTAAGCGCCCAACTCACAGTTAATGAGATCGAGCCCTACCTCGTGCTGTGTGCCACCACAGTTGACAGCATGGAGCCTACGCGGGATTCCCTCTCTCCCTCTCTCTGCCCCTCCCCCCTCTCAAAATAAATAAATAAACTTAAAGAAAAAAAGAAAAGAGAAGTGGTGATTTAGATATTTATGTGAAATCTCCTGAGTTTAAATGTACTGGGTTGCATATTATCCTCCCCAAATTCATGTTCATCAGGAACCTCAAAATGTGACCTTATTTGGAAATATGGGAGGAAGGAAGACTGTGGGAGGGCAGCCTGCTGGTGTGAGGGGCAAGTTCACGTGCTGGTGGGAAGGGGCCAGGAAGGAGAGGAGCTGACAGATGAGGAGGTGCATGGCTGGGGGGGGTGGAGGTGGTTTTGGGCAGGAGGATGGATCCTGCTTTTTAGAGGGACAGAAGGGCAAGGGCAAGGATGGTGGAGGATGTTGGCAACTGGTAAAAGGGGAAGCTGGGGGTCACAGCGGACTGATGCAGAGTCTGGGGCCACCTGCTGAGAGTGAGGCAAAGGGGTGAGGGTGGTACACAGGTGGTGCACATTCACTATCAGTGGGCACAGCAGGGGCTGACCAGGAGGCCCCAAAGCTCACTTTCCTACAAAGGCGTCACCGTCCCATGAACACATTCTTCTTGAGATGCGTGGTTGGGGGTGGGAGGGGCTTTGTCCCCAAGTTATTGTTGCCTGAAAGACCAGCTGTATCAGGGTGTGTGTGTCCCCCTTCAACTCTACAAAGCCTGGCAGTAGATTTGATTTAAGTCTCATTTCCTGAGTATCAGCTGTGTTGGAGGCACTGGAACATGCCTTATTTCTTTTACTCTTCGAAGTAATTCTGTGAGAGCATTATCATTCCTCTTTTAGAAATAATAACAGAGCTCCTTGCTTGGAACATCCTGTGTGCCGGGCTGGTCCTGTGCACTGGTCACCTCATTTCATCCTCCTACCCCCTCCTCCCCACCTCATTGAGGAAGAAAGGATTGCTGTTACCCTCATTTTGCAGATGAAGAGGGTAGGAAGGAGAGGGAGGTTAAGTATCTCATCCAGGGGGACCCAGGAGTAATCGGAGACCAGGCTTTCAAAGACTAGGTACAGCCCCTTTCCCATGCCAATGTGTGCCTCTCCCATGCCATCCGTTTGGTGTGCTCATTGTCCAGATGTTTGTCACTGAAGGCTGGAAACTGTGGGTATGTGAGCGGAACCAGGATCTCTTCTCTTTGTCCCTGACAGGAACAGAGAGCATGTCCAACAGAACTCCCACCCCTGTCCAGCTCTGGTCAGTCATTCCCTCAGTGAGCTGCTTGGCCATGAAAACATGCTGCTGACCCCCCAGCTGCCTCTCCAGCCCAGGGCCTGGCAGCAGGCTGTGCTCAGTGGGAAAGGGCCGAACCAAACTTTAGCAACTTGGGCTGAGCACGCACTTTCTGCCCCCTGCTGAGGCAGCCTGCATGGTAGAAGAAAGAGACAAGCGACCTGATTTTGAATTTTGGCTCTGCTATACCCTGGCTGTAGACCTGGATGCTAAGTCATGCAATCTTTCCCAGCCTGTTTCCCCAACTCTAACATGGGGGGAGTAGTTCTCAGCAGCACTCCACAAACCTGGAATCCAAGGGCGCCTCTCCATGTTGTGAGGATTCAACAACAAAGATAAATAATAACCCTTGGCATTTGTTGAGTGTTTACTATGTGCCTTGAGCTAGTCTAGCGCTTTGCCTGTCGTCTCATTTAACCCTTACAACAACCCTGTGAGGCAGGGAAGGAAAACAAGGCACAGAGAAGTTAAATTCCCCAGCCAGTAAACGATCTAGGGCCAATTCTGTGACTTCGCTGACCGTGTAATTTGTCATCCTGAGTTTCTTCATCTCTGAAATGGGTTCATTATACTTACATCACAAGGTGAGCCAGCGGCACGCTGCACAAGTGAGGAATTCTCTCACTGTGAGTAGTGCTTCCTTCCTTTATAGTTCTGGGGCCTCCAGGCTCTCCCTGAGTGCCGGGCTGTCAGTTTCCTCGCCCCTCTCTCCATTTTTCTGCCACCTCTTTTTTGTGTACTTTGTATCCCTCTCTAGGTCTTTCTCCCAGTCTCCTACCCTCTCCCACCCCCATCCCCAAGTGCCTCTCGGTTTTCTCCGCCTGTCCTCTGCTGCCCCTGTGTGGCTAGAGCTGGAAAGGCCGCTCCTCGCGGCGCCACCCCTTCCGGGTCGCGGCGCAGCTGAGGACGCAGCTGGAGGTGAGCGCGGGTGCATCCAGATGCGGTGCTCGCGCTGGGGACTCGCTCTCTGCATCCGACTGGCAGAGGGTCTGGGTTTGGCACCGAGCCTTAGACTTGACTCACCCCTGGATCTATCCTGACCTCGTGTTGGTGCGGGGGACAGATGCCTGCTTCTAACCTGGGATCTGAGCGAGCCCCTCCGGGAGTAGCCTCTTTCAAATCTTCAGCCCCAAGGAGGGCCTTGGCCTTCGTGCTGTGCGCGTACCTGCCGCCTCTAGGATTTGGTGAAATTTGAGCTCCAGAACTGTCATAGTCTTTTGCTAGCTTTTTTCGCCCTGCGGACCCTTCCAATACACACCAGGTGCTCTCCATCTTTAATAGTCGCTGTTGGAAGGTTAAAAACGTGTTCGGAGAGGAATGCTTTCGCGTTCACGGCACATTGCCAATGAGCAGCATCTCCTATTACTTTTCTTACACCGCCCAGCTCCTTCTCAGAGCTTAGTTATCTTCCCGTCAGAAACCTGATAAATATCCATTCTTAAATTGTTTTACATGGTTTCACAACATTTAACTCTTTCATGTGCTTAAATATATTTTAAAATTGCACAAGAAATATATGGCCATTGTAGAAAGATTAGAGAACATAACAAAGGACTTCCAATTAAAGATGACAGGTTGGATACACATGCTCTTTCCTGAAACTCCAGGAAAATGACAGCGGATGGTTTTATTAAAATATTTAAAGCCACAAGGACAAAGGGAACAGGAGACAAGATGACAGCAGCTTTTGAAAGCTGGGAGTGGAGCTCAGACATTTAGCTCGACAGACTTGGAAAGGTGCATCTTAAACCGCAGTGGGTTTGCTAGATTTATAAGCAGCCAGATTTTACCTTGGGAGCTCCGAAAAGGCTCAGGCACTTCTAGAAGTAGGTGGGGCTGAAAGCCGAGAGCAGTTAGACCCCCTGGTTTCTTCCCACTGAGCCCAGACTACCCCCTCCCCCAACCTGGGCAGAGGACTGGAGGTTTATTCTTTGGAGAGGGTCTCTGGCCTGGGAGGAGGGGACTTGAGGGTGGGAAAACAGGAGATTAAGTGAATGTTGAGTCCCCAGCACAACACCACTTTCCCTGCCCCATTCAACTCCTGGCACCTGGCAACCAGGCAGACACCTCTAGGCAGGAGAATGGAAGATGAAACTGGGAAGAGGGGTGGCGCCTAATGAAGTGGCCCCAGCAGGCCCCCTCCCCCAGGCCCATTGTCCACACCCCCGACCTATGCGCACACAGCTCCCAGTCAGCTTTAGAATTTTTCTTGACTGTGTGGAGTGGTTTTTTTTTTTTTTTTTTTTTTTGGCCTAATTTCAGACTAGAAAAATTGCAAGAATTCCTGTCTACTCTTCACCAAATTCCCCTAATATCAACATATTATTTTTTCACTGAACATGATGCCCCCTTGCCCCTGAATAATTCAGTGTCTTTCTCAAAACTGAGGACATTCTTTTTAACATTGAAATTAACATTGATTCAGGGCTATTATATCTACAGACCTTATTCAGATTTAGCCAACTGTGCCAATAATGTCCTTTAGAGCAGAAAATCCCAGATCATGTGCTGCATTTAGTTGTCATGTCTCTTTAGGCTCCTTTAATCTGAAGCAATTCCTCAGTCTTTCTTTGCCACATTGACATTTGTTCAAGAGTACAGGACAGGTATTTTGCAGAATGTCCTTTAGTTTCAGTTTGTCTGATGTTTCCTCCTGAGGGAACCGTTGACAGCAATATCACACAAATGATGTTGTGTTAGTTCACATGTCAGGAGGCACATGACGCCCATTTATCCCTTTGCCAGTGATGTTAACTTTAATCACCTGCTTAAACGAGGTGTCTGCCAAATATCTTCAGTGTAAAGTTATTGTTTTTTCCTTTGTAATTAATAAATATTCATTATCCACCAGTTTTCAAATCATCGATTATTCTTGCCTGAATCAATTATTATACGGATGTTATCTGGAGATAATTTTCTAATGCCACCATTGCCTTTTATATTTATTAGTTATTTTCCTGGTACAAGGAAGAGCTTTCCCCCTCTTGCTATTTATTTATTTATTTATTTATGAAGTTGTATTAATGTCATCTCATGGATTTTATTTCGATCAATGAGTTATATAGTCTTACTATATATATGTATATTATGAAATATTATGCTCAATATATTATGCTGTATGTGCATATTATGCTCAGTTCATTCTAGATTTATCCACAGGGAGCCCCTTTCTGCTGCCCCTTATGTCCATCGTAAGATGGACTTTCTGGCACTTTCTTGCATAAGGGGATATTCTGGACTCATCTACTACTTTCTCTGCCCTAGTTTGGGAATCAGCCATTTCATCAAGGAGGCTTGTTCTTTTCCTAATGCCTCATGTAGAGATAGCAAAGACCCTCAGAGAGCCAAGGAGAGCATCTAGTAGAAAAGACAGAGACAAAACAAAATAAAACAAATGAACGAACAAAAAGATAAAAGCTATGTGGCAGAAAGAGACTAGATGGGGAGGTAAACACTCTAAAAAAAAATCCAGCACTCTATCATGAATATTTTCAGAGAATCAAGAGAAGTTATTGAATCCACTAGAGAAGAGAATGCCATAAAAAGAATGATCAGGAAGAAAAAAGTCTTGGATGTTAAATATCAGAGAGCATAAATGAAAAAATCAGTTGAGGAGGTATGAGACAAATCTGAAGAGATACTTTGAAAGGTGAGGCAAAAAGACAGAGATGGAAAACAAGAGCAAATATATACCAGGGTCCAAACTCTGAAAGGTGGGAGTCTTAGAAAAAGGTCCATGGTAAGAGTGGGTGGGTGTTGGTAGATGTTGGCAATCTCTGCCTTTTTAGAACTAGGGATATAGCTGTTGCTTTGGGTATGTGAAGGCTGTTGAGCAGCAGCAGTATGCTGGCAAATTTTTAACAACCAGCTCTCCAAAAATGTGTGCATATGCCTGCATCCATAAGTTCATTATACATTTTACTAATATGAGTAACAAAATTTATGGTGATGACATATACAATATTCTTTTTTTTAAGTTATTCATTTATGTATTTATTATTTTTTTAATATATGAAATTTATTGTCAAATTGGTTTCCATACAACACCCAGTGCTCATCCCAAAAGATGCCCTCTTCAATACCCATCACCCACCCTCCTCTCCCTCCCACCCCCCATCAACCCTCAGTTTGTTCTCAGTTTTTAAGAGTCTCTTATGTTTTGGCTCTCTCCTACTCTAACCTCTTTTTTTTTTTCCTTTCCCTCCCCCATGGGTTTCTGTTAAGTTTCTACAATATTCTTTATCATAAATTCTATCTAGCTAATTGATTCTCGTAGAATACTTCCACTGACTTTTGCCAAACTCTTATATCTGTAACTGATAGTTGAGATTCAACCATAATTTGACAAATGGAGTTGCATTCCAATGTGCTTTTTTTTCATATAAATTTATTGTCATTAGATCTGATACATGTTCTTCTGTAAAACTGTTTCTCAAAACTCATATAAATTATAGTCATTACATTTAAACCTCTTCAGCTTCACCACTACATATTTTGAAATTTCACCTCTTTTTTTTAAATTTCAAAGTTTTATTTAAATTCTATTTAGTTAAACATGTGGTGTAATATTAGTTTCAGGAGTAGAATTTAGTGATTAATCACTTACATACAACACCCACTGCTCATCACAACATGTGCCCTTCTTTTTAAATTTTTTTTTAATGTTTATTTACTTTTGAGACAGAGAGAGACAGAGGATGAACGGGGGAGGGTCAGAGAGAGAGAGGGAGACACAGAATCTGAAACAGGCTCCAGGCTCTGAGCTGTCAGCACAGAGCCCGACGCGGGGCTCAAACTCACGAGCCGTGAGATCATGACCTGAGCCGAAGTCGGACGCTTAACCCCTTAACCGACTGAGCCACCCAGGCCCCCCAACATGTGCCCTTCTTAATACCATTACCTATTTAACCCATTCCTGCCCACCTCTCCTCCAGTAACCTTCAGTTTGTTCTCTATTGTTAAGAGTCTATTTCATGATTTGCCCCTCTCTCTTTTCCCCTATGTTCATCTGTTTTGTTTCTTAAATTCCACATATGAGTGAAATCATATAGTATTTGTCTTTATCTGACTGACTTGTTTCACTTAGCATAATACACTCTAGCTCCATCCATGTCACTGCAAATGGCAAGATTTCATTCTTTTTGATGGCTGAGTAATATTCCAGTGTGTGTGTGTGTGTGTGTGTGTGTGTGTGTGTGTGTACCATATCTTCTTTATCCATTCATCAATTGATGTACATTTGAGCTCCTTCCATAATTTGGCTATTGTTGATAGTGCTGCTATAGACATTGGGGTGCATGTGCCCCTCTGAATCTGTATTTTTGTATCTTTTGGATAAATACCTAGTAGTCCAATTGCTGGGTTGTAGGGTAGTTCTATTTTTAACTTTTGGAGGAAACTCCATACTGTTTTCCAGAGTGGCTGCACCAGCTTGCATGGAATTTCACTTCTTTGTCAATGATGTGAATGACTTTTTTTGCTGCATTAGATAATAGTTTTCAAATGCTGGAAAAATATTCCCTCAATAATCTGTGTGATTTATAATGTGGTAGCAGCTATAGATCTGACATGTTTATAATCTGCATTATTAACATTTTCCCCACACGTTCTTATGTCTAGACCAGAGATCAGCCAACTCCTTCTGGAAGGGGCCAGATAGTAAATGTTTTAGGCTTTGTGAGACTCATATGGTCTCTGTTGCATATTCTCCTTTGTTATATCTTTTTCAACATTTTTAAAATGTAAAAATCATTCTTAAGTCACCATACAAAAATAGCATGTTGGCTGTGGTTTGGTGATTCCTGGTCTAGACAATTAACAAAACAATAATTCAAGCCTGATGCTGTAATATTTGCCAATTTCTGTGGTGTAAATACTCTCAGCATGGCTAATTTCAAGCTATCCCTGAATATGCTGGGGACTTGGGGAGTGATGTGAATTTGCATGCCATTATATAGCATTTGTGCCATGCAGACACTGTAGATTTAAATCACCTCAAGAGTATAGCCAGCAGCAGAATGTAATAAAATAATTAGGAAGTAATACATGTTGAGTATGTATCATCTTTGTTTTTCTTTACAGCTTATTTAATTGTGAATGGATATAATTTAATTTCTAGTAATGGTGGTGTTTAGCAACTGGGGAGCAGGCGAGGGGGTGGCAGAAGTCTGGTAGGGTGTTAGGGTGGGTTTAGTCTCTAATCAAGGTCAGAATTCAGTCTGTGACCTTCATCATAGCTCAGTCTTTGAGGGGCTCTGTCTGGGGTTAATTTTGGGGCTCAGTATATGACCTGAGAAAAGTTGAGTATCTCTCCTGGTGAAGCAGACTGACCCCTGCAAAACTGCAGTTTCAAACCCAGACCTCTACATTTACAAGTCAGGGAACCATGTCACAGATCCCAAGGCTAAGAAGAGGCTCAGAGTTAATGTGGCTCCCCACCCCCACGCGCCACTTCTGGGTGAAACTTCTCCTCCTGTTATCTCTGCATCTCCCACTAGAGGGCAGCAGAGACCTGACTAAAAAGAAAAATGTTCCCGGAACCTTCACCCAGGACTCCCCACCATCTGAGGGCGGGGAGGTTTCCCTCTTTACTTGCACCACCACCTAGGTTCCTGGCTCAGCTTCTAGGATCATGGAGCCAGACTCTGGAAACCCGGCTGACCCTGACCCTTAACCCCTTGCTCTCCTCAGCCCTGTCCCTATCTCTGTGGCTAAATCATACACTCTGGGAGGTTGAAGTGGGATTGATTACGTTTGTACTCCCAGTGCCTGGCATAGAGCCCAGCACTGAGTGAGTGCTTAGGAAATGTTTATTGAATCAGTACTTAGAGGGTGGGGCAATGCAGTATATGGAAAAGAACCTGGTTTTAGACATGATTTAAAGTCTAGCTCTAGCTGTGTGACCTTAAGCAAATCAAGTAACCTGTCTGAGCCTTTGATTCACTATTTGTAAGAGGGAACACTGGTATCTAACTTGAAGTTCTGTTGTGAGGATTGAATGAAATGACAAGGGGGTAGAGCCAGTATACACTAGATGCTTAATAAGTGGAGAGATTTTTATGATGTAGTTTTGAGGAATGGTAAGTAATCAGATGTGGATAAAAGAATAGATGGGAGATGGAAGATGTGATTGCTAGAGGAGGCTGAAGGTCATGAAAAAGCCTGAATGTCATGTTGAGGACATAGGGTGTTCTGTCGACAACGGAGAGCGCCTGAGGTGTTCTTCAATCTACTTGGTGAGATGAAACTAAGACACAGCAAACCTCTTGTCTCAGCTCCTTGGCACTCTTACTTATCGCAAATACACACACACACACATGCATGTGCACACACACACACACACACACACAGCCATACACATGTACTTCATTTGGAAATTACTTCAAATTATGGAAGAGTTGCAAATATAGTAGGAAGGCTACTATATATACTTCTTATCCAGAAGTACCTATTGTAAATTGTCAATTTGCTTTATCATTTCCCCCCTCCCATTCTCTCTTTGTATATTGTTATTTCTGTTCCATATGAGAGTAGGTTGCATACACCGTGACCCTTTGCCTCTAAATACTTGAGTGTAGACTCTGCTTGTTCTTTCTCCGCTGCTGTGGCCACTCCAGTTCCTTCTTGCCAGACATGCCAGTTGTCGAGCTGGATAAGAACTTACCAAAACAGCGGCGTGCCCACAGGACTGGTAGAGCGACTCCGCACGGCCAGTGCAGCCATCCTGGGCCAACCTGAAGACTATGTGAGCGTGATGGTGTGACCAGGTCTGGTCTTGGTGGTGAACAGCTCCACTGAGCCCTGCGTGCAACTGCTCATCTCTTCCATCACGTGTGGAGGACACTGCAGGGGAGAACTGCGGTCACAAAGCCCAATTTTTCAAGTCCCTCACCAAGGAGCTGGACCTGGGCCAGGATCTGATAATTATCTGCTTTTCCCCCCTGGAACCCTGGCAGATTGACAAGAAAGGGACAGTCATGACTTTTCTATGATTGGCACGGAGGGCATCTGTGAGCTGCCTGCCCCTTGCAGAGGGTCCTCCTGGTAGAGGAGGGGCCTGGTGGATACCAGCTTCTGAAACCCTTCATGCAGATGTGCCAGTGACATTACAGTCCTCTTCTCACCTGCATGTCAAATAAATGAAGAAAGCTTTGTTTTCCATAAACAAATAAATACTTCAGTGTATACTTTTGAAGGGTAAGAATATTTTCTTACATAAGCACAGGACAGTTAACAACTTTAGTAATTTTGTCATTGGTAAGATGCTTGTATCAATTATGACTATGTCAGCAGGAATAATGGCCCCTCAAAGATGTCCACATCCTAAATAAATTTCGGTTGTTTTAAGCCATTAAATTTGTGATTATTTGTTACAGCAGCAATAGAAAATTAACACTAATAGTTTCATCAGTTCTGACTGTATTCCCATTTTGTCAATTGACCCAGTAATATTCTTTTTTTTTAATTTACTTTTTAAAATTTACATCCAAGTTAGTTAGCATATAGTGAAACAATGATTTCAGGAGTAGATTCCTTACCCCCTTACCCATTTAGCCCATCCTCCCTCCCACAATCCCTCCAGCAACCTTCTGTTCTCTTTATTTAAGATTCTCTTATGTTTTTGTCTCCCTCCATGTTTTTATATTATTTTTGCTTCCCTTCCCTTATGTTCATCTGTTTTGTATCTTAAAGTCCTCATATAAGTGAAGTTGTATGATATTTATCTTTCTCTGACTAATTTTGCTTAGCATAATACCCCCTAGTTCCATCCACGTAGTTGCAAATGGCAAGATTTCATTCTTTTGGATTGCCGAGTAACACTCCATTGTATATATATACCACATCTTTATCCACACATTCATCGATGGACAATTGGGCTCTTTCCATACATTGGCTATTGTTGATAGTGCTGCTATAAACATTGGGTGCATGTGTCCCTTCGAAACAGCACACCTGTATCCCTTGGATAAATACCTAGTAGTGCAATTACTGGGTTGTAGGGTAGTCTATTTTTAATTTTTTGAGGAACCTTCATACTGTTTTCCAGAGTGGCTGCACCAGTTTGCATTCCCACCAGCAGTGCAAAAGATATCCTCTTTCTCCACATCCTCGCCAACGTCTGTTGTTGCCTGAGTTGTTCATGTTAGCCATTCTGACAGGTGTGAGGTGGTATCTCATTGTGGTTCTGATTTGTATTTCCCTGATGATGAGTGATGTTGAGCATTTTTTCATGTGTGGGTTGGCCATCTGGATGTCTTCTTTGGAGAAGTGTCTATTCATGTCTTTTGCCCATTTCTTCACTGGATTATTTGTTTTTTGAGTGTTGAGTTTGATAAGTTCTTTATAGATTTTGGATACTAACCCTTTATCTGATATGCCATTTGCAAATATCTTCTCCCATTCTGTCAGTTGCCTTTTAGTTTTGCTGATTGTTTCCTTCTCTGTGCAGAAGCTTTTTATGTTGAGGAGGTCCCAGTAGTTCATTTTTGCTTTTGTTTCCCTTGCCTCCGGAGTCGTGTTGAGTAAGAAGTTGCTGTGGCTGAGGTCAAAGAGATTTTTGCCTGCTTTCTCCTCGAGGATTTTGATGGCTTCCTGTCTTACATTTAGATCTTTCATCCATTTTGAGTTTATTTCTGTATATGGTGTAAGATAGGTCCAGATTCATTCTTCTGCATGTGGCGGTCCAGTTTTCCCAGCACCACTTGCTGAAGAGACTGTCTTTATTCCATTGGATATTCTTTCCTGCTTTGTCAAAGATTAGTTGGCCATACATTTGTGGGTCCATTTCTGGGTTCTCTATCTGTTCCATTGATCTGAGTGTCTGTTCTTGTGCCAGTACCATACTGTCTTGATGATTAGCTTTGTAGTATAGCTTGAAGTCTGGGATTGTGATGCCTCCTGCTTTGGTTTTCTTTTTCGAGATTGCTCTGGCTATTTGGGATCTTTTTTGTTTCCATACAAATTTTAGGATTATTTGTTCTAGCTCTGTGAAGAACCTTGGTGTTACTTTGACAGGAATTGCATTGAATATGTAGATTGCTTTGGGTAGTATCGACATTTTAACAATATTTGTTCTTCCTATCCAGGAACATAGAATATTCTTCCATTTTTTTGTGTCTTCTTCAATTTCTTTCATAAGCTTTCTATAGTTTTCAGTGTATAGATTTTTCACCTCTTTGGTTAGATTTATTCCTAGGTATTTTATGGGTTTTGGTGCAATTATAAATGGAATTGATTCCTTGATTTCTCTTTCTGTTGCTTCATTGTTGGTGTATAGGAATGCAACCAATTTCTGTGCATTGATTTTATATCCTGCAACTTTGCTGAATTCATGGATCAGTTCTAGCAGTTTTTTTGTGGAATCTTTGGGTTTTCCATATAGAGGATCATATCTGGGAAGAGTTAAAGGTTGACCTCCTCCTGGCCGATTGGGATGCCTTTTATTTCTTTGTGTTGTCTGATTGCAGAGGTTAAGCCCTCCAATATTATGTTGAATAACAGTGGTGAGAGTGGACATCCTTGTTTTCTTCCTGACCTTAGGGGGAACGCTCTCAGTTTTTCCCCATTGAGGATGATATCAGTGTTGGCTCATTCATATATGGCTTATATGATCTCGAGGTATGCTCCTTCTATCCCTACTTTCTCGAGAGTTTTTATCAAGAAAGGATGCTGTATTTTGTCAAATGCTTTCTCTGCAACTATTGAGAGGATCATGTGGTTCTTGTCCTTTCTTTTATTGACATGATGAATCACGTTAATTGTTTTGTGGATATTGAACCAGCCCTACATCCCAGGTATAAATCCCACTTGGACGTGCTGAGTAATTTTTTTAATGTATTGTTGGATTCAGTTGGCTAATATCTTGTTGAGGATTTTTGCATCCCTGTTCACCAGGGAAATTGGTCTATAGTTCCCCTTTTAGTGGGGTCTCTGTCTGGTTTTGGAATCAAGGTAATGCTGGCTTCACAGAAAGAGTTTGGAAGCTTTCCTTCCATTTCTATTTTTTTGGAACTATTTCAAGAGAATAGGTGTTACCTTTTCCTTAAATGTTTGGTAGAATTCCCCCTGGAAAGCCATCTGGCCCTGGACTCTTGTTTTTGGCAGATTTTTGATTGGTAATTCGATTTCCTTACTGGTTATGGGTCTGTTCAAATTTTCTATTTCTTTCTGTTTCAGTTTTGGTAGTGTATATATTTCTAGGAATTTTTCCATTTCTTTCAGATTACCCATTTATTGGCATATAAATGCTGAGAGTATTCTCTTATTATTGTTTTTATTTCTGTTGTGTTGGCTGTGATCTCTCCTCTTTGATTCTTGATTTTATTTATTTGGGTCCTTTCCTTTTTCTTTTTGATCAAACTGGCTAGGGGTTTATCAATTTTGTTAATTCTTTCAAAGAACCAGCTTCTGGTTTCATTGATCTGTTCTACTGTGTTTTTGGTTTCGATAGCATTAATTTCTGCTCTAATCTTTATTATTTTCTCTCTTCTGCTAGTTTTGGGTTTCATTTGCTGTTCTTTTTCCAGCTCCTTAAGGCATAAGGTTAGGTTGTGTATCTGAGATCTTTCTTCCTTCTTTAGGAAGGCCTGGATTGCTATATACTTTCCTCTTATGACCGCCTTTGCTGCATCCCAGAGGTTTTGGGTTGTGGTGTTATCATTTTCATTGGCTTCCATATACTTTTTAATTTCCTCTTTAACTGCTTGGTTAGCCCATTCATTCTTTAGTAGGATGTTCTTCAGTCTCCAAGTATTTGTTACCTTTCCAAATTTTTTCTTGTGGTTGATTTCGAGTTTTATAGCATTGTGGTCTGAAAATATGCACGGTATGATCTCGATCTTTTTGTACTTACTTAGGGCTGATTTGTGTCCCAGTATATGGTCTATTCTGGAGAACGTTCCATGTGCACTGGAGAAGAATGTATATTCTGCTGCTTTAGGCTGAAATGTTCTGAAAATATCTGTTAAGTCCATCTGGTCCAGTGTGTCTTTCAAAGCCATTGCTTCCTTGTTGATTTTTTGATTAGATGATCTGTCCATTGCTGTGAGTGGGGTGTTGAAGTCTCCTATCATTATGGTATTAATATCGATGAGTTTCTTTATGTTCGTGATTAATTGATTTATATATTTGGGTGCTCACACATTTGCCGCATAAATATTTACAATTGTTAGGTCTTCTTGGTGGATAGACCCCTTAATTATGTTATAATGCCCTTCTACATCTCTTGATACAGTCTTTATTTTAAAGTCTAAATTGTCTGATATAAGTATGGCTACTCTGGCTTTCTTTTGTTGACCATTAGCATGATAGATGGTTCTCCATCCCCTTACTTTCAAACTGAAGGTGTCTTTAGGTCTAAAGTGGGTCTCTTGTAAATAGCATATAGATGGATCTTGTTTTCTTATCCATTCTGTTACCCTATGTCTTTTGATTGGAGTGTTTAGTCCATTGATGTTTAGAGTGAGTACTGAAAGATATGAATTGATTGCCATTATGATGCTGTCGAGTTAGAGTTTCTGGTGGTGTTCTCTGGGCCTTTCTAATCTTTTGTTGCTTTTGGTATTTATTTACATATATATATATATATATATATTTTTTTTTTTTTTCATCTTTTCTCCCCTGAGAAAGTCCCCCTTAAAATTTCTTGCAGGGCTGGTTTAGTGGTCACAAACTCCTTTATTTTTTGTTTGTCTGGGAAACTTCTTATCTCTCCTTCTATTTTGAATGACAGCCTTGCTGGATAAAGAATTCTTGGCTACATATTTTTCTGATTCAGCACACTGAATATATCCCACCACTCCTTTCTGGCCTGCCAAGTTTCTGTGGATAGGTCTGCTGCAAACCTGATCTGTCTTCCCTTGTAGGTTAAGGACTTTTTTTCCCTTGCTGCTTTCACGATTCTCTTCTTGCCTGAGTATTTTGTGAATTTGACTATGATATGCCTTGTTGGTGGTCAGTTTTTGTTGAATCTAATGGGGGTCCTCTGTTCTTCCTGGATTTTGATGCCTCTGTTTTTCCCCAGGTTAAGAAAGTTTTCCACTATGATTTGCTCACATAACCCTTCTACCCCTATTTCTCTCTCTTCCTCTTCTGGGACCCCTATGATTGTGATGTTGTTCCTTTTTAATGAGTCACTGATTTCTCTAATTCTTAAATTGTGCTCTTTTGCCTTAATCTCCCTCTTTTTTTCTGCTTCATTATTCTCTACAAGTTTGTCCTCTATATCGCTGATTCTCTGTTCTGCTTCGTCCATCCTTGCCGCTGCTACATCCATCCATGATTGCAGCTCAGTTATAGCATTTTTAATTACATTCTGGCTATTTTTTACTTCTTTTATCTCTGCAGAAAGGGATTCTAATGTATTTTCGACTCCAGCTAGTATTCTTATTATTGTGATTCTAAATACTGACATCTTGCTTGTATCTGTGTTGATTAAGTCCCTGGCTATTGTTTCTTCCTGCTCTTTCTTTTGGGGTGAATTCCTTCATTTAGTCATTTTTAAGGAAGAAAAGGAATTAATAAGGTAAAAAAATTAAAATTAAAAAATTAAAAACAACACACACACACACACACACAAATCAAATAAATGATGTTAGATCCTAGGTGTGTTTTGATCTGGTTGTTGAAAGGAGCTTGATAGATTAAAGAAACAAGGGGGGAAAAAGGAAAATGTTTGAAAATTTGAAAAAATGAATACACTGAAGTGGAATAAAATGAAATGATGGAAGTAAAATGGAATTTTAAAAATTTACAAAAAATAAAAAAATAGTATAAAAAATTAAAGAAAAATATTTTTAATAAAAATTGAAAATAATAATTTTTTTCTCTTTCTGTATTCAAGAAAAAGAAACAAAAAAGAAGAAAATAAATTGAATAGATGGACCAGTGAACAGACTGAAATATGATTGAAATTACATCGTTTTCTCCTAGAAGTCAATGTATGAAGCTCTTTATAGTCAGTAAACTAAGCAGGCAGAGACTTGTGTTCCTAAAGAGCAAGGTTGGCCCAGTTGGGCGGGGCTTAGTGTAATGGCTCCGTTCCCCACTAGATGGCGCTGCTTAGCCTACTGGGGTAGATTGTTGTGGAGCTTGCAGGTGTGTATGTATATGCGCATGCGCGGGGTGGGGCGGAGGGTGAAAATGGCGTCACCGATCTACCCAGACTCGGGGCGCTGTTCTGATCGGCAACTGCGTGCCTATCCTTTGTCTCCAGCTTCTGTCCACTCCCTGCTTTTACGCTGTCTGTGACCAAGCTGTCAGGTTGCCAGGTTCCACCTCCCTTCTGAGTTTTATCGCGGATTGGCTGTGTTTACGACCCCTCGCTTCTGAGGGACTGCGGCTTTGACTCGTTCTGCCGCTCTTTGGGAGGGTCTCACCGAACAATGGCCGGGGCCGGCTGCACCCAGGAACGTTTGTGGGACCTTGCTGCTGCCGATGCCCAAGACTGCAGCTGCGTGCTAGCCCGCTCCAGAAAAAGTTCACGCAATCATGTAGCCACAGCGTTTCAGGGATCATGGAAAATCACAACATACCTCTGGCACAAGGCGTAGCCCTTAACGACCTTGTTCCAGCACCCGTGAATGTGATTGTTCTCTGAAGTCTGCTGGGACCAGGTGGCCGCACAGCCTGAACCCAGTGTCCTTCCAGCAGGGGAACCGCCTCTCTCCATGTAGCCCAAAGACTCCCTGGACTTCACTCTGCTCCTGGGGATTCGCCCTTCCCACCAGAGCACCACCAGGTATTGAGCTGTGGAGTTGCAGACTCTGCACTCCTCTTGTTTACAGTCTTAATGGAATTTAAACCCTCTCCTTTCTCCCTTTTTAGTTCAGTCCCTGTGGCTATTTCCACTTTTCCACTTTCTCTCCAGCTGCTTTTGGGGGGGTGCTTTTCCCATACTCCCCTCCCCAACACCCCATTCTGTCCTCTCTCCTCAAGCAAAAACAGCTCCCTGCTCTCTGTGGCTTCTTTCTCCCCCAGCTCACCTCTCTGCACCCCGTACCTGCTGAATTCTGTGGTTCAGGTTGTGCAGATTGTTGTGTTAGTCCTCAAATCAGTTTTCTAGGTGTGTAGAATGGTTAGTGTTGGTCTAGCTGTATTTCATGGATGCAAGATGCAAAAAAACCTACCATGCTGTTCTGCCATTTTGGCTTTTCCCCCCGACCAGTAATATTCTTTATGGCATTTTGTCTCTCCAGTAGATGATCACGCATTCTATTTAATTGTCATATCTCTTTAGTCTTCTTTTTTTAATGTTTATTTATATATTTTGAGATAGAGAGGGGTGTGGAAGGGGCAGAGAGAGATGGAGACTGAAAATCCCAAGCAGGCTACTCACTGTCAGTACAGAGCCAGATGCAGGGCTTGATCCCATGAACCATGAGATCTTGACCTGAGCTGAAATCAAGAGTTGAGCACTCAACCTACCACCCAAATGCCCCATCTCTTTGGTCTTCTATAACTTGGAATAGTTTCTCAGCATTTCTTTATCTTTTATGAAAATGGCATTTTTGAAGACACAGTCTGCCCCTGCCCCCTGCTCCCTGCTCCTTCTTTAGTAGAATGCTTCTCATTTTGGGTTTGTCTGATGTTCCTTTGTAATTAGATTCAGCTGCTGCACCAGTGGCTATAACACTGCATAAATGATGTTGTGTCCTTCTCAGGGACACATCAGGAAGCACTTGATGTCTGTCTACCTGTCACTGGTGATGTTCATTTTGATCCCCCAGTCGAGGTGTTTTTGATACTGGGTGCCACCAAGAAGGGTTCCGTGTGGTGAGAACTGGTGTAGTTTGCATCAAGGTTGTCATTGCTCTGTTGGGAACTGGGCACCAGGAGATAAGTGATACCTCATACGTGGTATGCAGCCCACATAGCCTCCCAGGAAGCTCCCAGGCTAGTGGGAAGCCAAACAAGGTGACTCACTCATGCATGCATGCATTTCACAAGTATTGATTGAGCACCTGTGTGGGTGGGGCTAGGATACAAGGGTGAGCAAGAGAGAGCTGGTGTTTACCTTCATGTGGCTCACAGTCTAGTGGAGAGGATGGACACTGCAAAAATAAATAAACAAATAAATAGAAAAGAAAAGATTGCTGTGTCCTCAGTGTCTAGACCCTTGCCTGTCACACAGAGCTGCTCACAGGAGAAGAAATTGTGGCTCAGAGAGGGAAGACAGCTCCCTCTGGCCCACCCAGCTGGCTTTGGGGGTTGTAAGTCCTGCCTCTCCCCAGCAGAGTGGGCCAGCAAGTTGGAGTTTCCAATCCATGGGCAGCTAGGGGTTGGTTCATCTTGGAAGGAGCTGTTTCCTCTGTCTTCATGCTGCACTGCCTCCTTGCCCTATCCTGCTCTGGGGCTTGGGGGCCCCTGATTGGGCCTGTTGTTATTTAGTCAGCAATAATATTGGATTTACTTTCATCTCTGAATTGCATCAAATGTCGCCAGTGACATTTCGTTGACACACAAGGAGGAGGCTGGCATTTTTAGATTGTCAGCGTGTTATAGATGTAGAAGCAGATTGTGTTGGGGTGTCTAGTTTATTGTTAATTAGATGGAACAGGCAAGGCCTCCTCAGTGAGCATGGGGATAAGCCCTTCCCCCACACCTGCTTCAGACTGACTTCAAACCCCCTCCCAGAAATTAATGAGGCCACCAATTTTCCCATTGTAATGGGGAATTCATTTCAGAAGTTTGGGGGGCAAACAACAAAGTGAGTTGTTCTCTATCTGTGGGTCTCTTTAATATTTCAATTATGTCCCAAAAGCTTTCCATCTTCTTCCTTTATAAGTGAGAGAGAAAATGAAGACAGTTTGTGGTGGACAGTGGTTCACACTAGTTCAGTACTTCCAGATCAACAGATACTTATTGAATGCGCACTAGCTGCCTGGCCCCAGGGGTATTCCTTTACCTCTCTGCCTTGGTTTTCTCATCTGTTAATTGGGGATAATAATAGTCTTACCTCAAGGGTGTTGTGAGAGGCAAATGAATTTAAATATCCAGAGTGCTTAGAACAGCACCTGGCACATCACAGGCACCACGTCCCTTTCTTCCACCACTGCTAGCACTACGATCATCACAGCCAGTGTTGTGGGTGCTGAGGAAGTACTTTGTCCCTCTGGTAACTTATAATCTGATAGGGGAAATGGACATATCTACAACCAATTCCTCAGATCTAGGAGCTTCCATGATTATTTCAAAGCTTCCATGATTGTGGATCTTGCAAGTTCTATGACTTCATACTTATAAGATTCTCTGAATTCATGGTCCTAACATCCAACGGGGGTTTTAATGATTGTAAGGTTCTGCGACGCTAAGTGCAGAGAGGTGATCTGAGGTGACAAACTGACTTGTTCACCAGTCCTGTTTTCCTCTCCTCCTGGGCACACAGACTGTTTTTGCAGCCTGCCTGTTGTTAGGTGTGGCCACGGGGCCAAGTTCCGGCTGAGGGAGGTGGGTGGAAGTGACGTGGGCCCTGCCAGGTCTGGCCGTGAAACCTCCCATGGAATACCCCACGTCTTCTTTCTCCCATTCCTGACCCAATGGACACAATGCCACGGCCTACTGCCAACCGTGGGCAGAGCCACCATGTGGAAGGAGCCCAAGTCCCTGAATGAGCACGTGAAAGGTGGTCCAGTCAGGAGTATGAGCAGGAACACATCTCCTATCGTGTAAGCCACTGAGCTAATCGGCTTTTATCTAACTTGGCAGCTGGCAGTTTGGGGCAGATGAGGAGGCAGGTGAGAACCTTCCTGATGGAACCTTCTTCCCATCCTTTCCTTCTTATCTGCTGTCCGCATCAGTTCTTTTTCACCGCCTTCTCCAGCCCTACCCCTGGGTCACAGTGTCCACAGCATGCAGGTCCAAGACTGCCCATCAGCAGCCCCAATTCAGATGTTAGCAGGAAGGGCACAAGACTGTATGCTGTGGTGATCACACCCCTGTTGTCCCGGCCCCTCCTTGCCCTGCAGCAAGCATGGGAATCCCGGCTGGGGCTGGTGTCATTGCTCTGAATGGGGCTGAGGAACCCATCCTATGGGCAGGCCCAGGCCTCTCGGGCCAGCCCCACCTCCTTTTTCTGTTGCAATGAGCAGGGCCCAGCTCTTTCCCTGGGCGGGCAGGAAGTGGGTCTTTGCTTATGCTCTCACCTCTGTCCTCACTTGTCCACACCTATGCCACCCTCTCCCTTTCCTCTCAGTGTGCTGCCAGGTGGGGCAGGCTGCCTCTCCCTGTCCAATAACATGGCCCCCAGCTCAGCCAGAATGTGGCCTGTTGACCCTGGGCACCCTCAGGAGAGGGCAGATTTTGCTTCAGTAGAATTAGGACCATAGTCTGTTCCTTGTCAAAGGCAACTTTCTGTAATTTATGCTTACATTTCACTGTGAGAGATTGTATGTTCAGCTTGTGCTAGCTTGATAAATACATGGGCACATAGTTAAGAGCCTTTGCTTGTGGGGTGCCTGGGTGGCTCAGTTGGTTGGGTGGCTGACTTCGGCTCAGGTCATGATCTCATGGTCTGTGAGTCTGTGAGTTCGAGCCTTGCATCAGGCTCTGTGCTGACAGCGCAGAGCCTGGAGCCTGTTTTGAGTTCTGTATCTCCCCCTTTCTCTGCAAAAATAAATAAACATTAAAAAAAAAAATAAGAGCCTTTGCTTCTGCCAAGGTTTGGCTCACAATCCGGGATCTGAATTTTAAAAACAACCTCCTAACTTCAGCTGCTAGGCTACAAAGGTAGTGGCAGTCAGGGGAGAGGGGCACATGGAAGACCCACTGCTTCTCTATCTGGAAAGCTGGAGCTCCCAAGCCATCTCCTCCAGGCTGCCTGCCTTCATTCTCCCATACAGAGTTAGCTGGTCCTTCCTCTAGGCCCATTTTCTTATGTGTAAAAGGCAGATGCCTTTTCTTGGGGTACACTAAAGTTTGAATGAGATGCTACATATAACATGAGCAGACCGGGGCCTGGTCCTAGTGAGCACCCAGTTCTATTAGCTGGGTGTAATGTTGGGGTGGGTGTAGGTGTTGGTGTTAGGATGCCTCACTGAGATTCCAGTCTTCATGGCGATGCACTGACATGCTGGGAAAAAGACCAGTGAAGAAAACTAGCTTCAGGAGACCAATATTAGGACTTGAAAAAGGGGGGACAAATGCTGCAGCTGGACTCTGGGAAGGGTGTCCATGAGGGGCAGTACCTGGGCTCAGTCATCTGTCTTCAGTGGAGGGAAGTACTTCTGAGCAGGGACCTGAAATAGTCTTCTAGTCTTCTGAACTAGCCCTCCAGCAAACACTCATCCTGGGTTCCTAAAGAGAATGGCACTTGTGCTTGGTAGAAACCCATAAATGAGAACTAGGGCAATTTGGAGGCCAGTTTACACCTAAAGAAATTCAAGTTCAGGGAGTGTAAGTTACTTCTCCAAGGTCACACAGCCATCAACTGGCAGAGCCAGGATTGGAATTGCAGTCTCCAGGTCTTTTCCTTGGTCTGGTCCAGGGCCCACATGAGTGAGGGCAGCAGCTGTATGGATGGAGGGCCCCAGAGCAGCCTCGCAGTTAGCACAGCTGGTGTGGGCAGCTGGAAAGCTCTGGATGCCACTGAACAGAAATCATGAGCCTCCCTAGGGGCCAAGAGAAGAGGCTGGGGTCTTTTGGATTCATCATTCCCTGTCCCTGGGACAGCCTCCTCCTCCAGCTGGCATGAAAGGGAAGCCAGCAACATCACACGGATACCTGCTCCCTGCGGATAAGTGCTTGTTTGCAAGGGCCATGTACGCTGCACATTTGCTTTATGTAAATAACAAAATAAAAAGGCAAGCTCTGCCACCATGCAGTTCTGCTGTCCTTTGGAGCAGGAGGCTTCCCACTGAAAGATGTTTAGGTACTAATGGATTCTACCTGAGTTGTCATCTAAACAGCAAACATCTTTGCAGCTGCATAAAATCTTTCCTGTTTCAGGTGGGTGGCCCGGGAGGTGCTGTGAGCTGGGCGGAGGGGGGGCTTTATGTGCCGTTATTTTTAGAACATGAAGGAAGGCCTTAGAGATCTGAGTGGATGTGGATGTTATAGAGAGGTTTTTTTTAGGTTGATACAATCTCAAAAAATGGAAAGAGGTTGAAAGAGGGTGATTCTTTAATGGCAGAGCCCGAGATAAAAAGCTTATATATTGATGTCACCTTTTTAACCTGAATTTTATAGGGATGAAATTTAGCATCTATCTTCCACTATATGTTGTCAACCTTATGGCTGTACCTGGAGTCTCACTGGTCCCTGATGAGCCTGTCTGTGGCAATTTGCTCCAACACCTGTGTATTAGAGGCAGTCTAAGTGACACAAAGCTTTGAATAGAGCTTTTGTTTTTTTCTTTTCTTGTGGATGCTGCAAAGTCAGAAGATATGTGGGCAGCTGATCTCTGATTAATGGTGAGCTCATGAATAAGCTTGGGACAGGAATGTGTCCTGAGAACAGGGAAGGAAAGTCAGGGAGCCTCTGAGTCAACCCAAGTGATGGGAGATTATGGGATGGCCTCTGGTCACCTGATTGGAGGCATCCCTGTGGAGAGAAAGGCACACGTTGTTCCCTGAGACACAACTGGGCTTCCATGTCAGATTTGCCACTGGTGACTGTGAGACTGGGAAAGTCATTTCACTGCTCTGAGCATCAGGTTTTTTATTGGGGAGTAAATAATAGTCCCTGCCTTAAAGGAATGATATGAAATAAGGAATGTAAAGTTCCAACAAGCAATGAGTGCTCCATAAATGCTGGTTTTACCCCCTCTGGTGACAGCTGGGTTTAATCTTAGGTGTACCGTATTTCTGTATTTTCTTTCTGTCTCTCTGTGCCCACTGACTTAGAAGTTGGGCTAAGTAGGGGGCGCCTGGGTGGCGCAGTCGGTTAAGCGTCCGACTTCAGCCAGGTCACGATCTCGCGGTCCGTGAGTTCGAGCCCCGCGTCAGGCTCTGGGCTGATGGCTCAGAGCCTGGAGCCTGTTTCTGATTCTGTGTCTCCCTCTCTCTCTGCCCCTCCCCCGTTCATGCTCTGTCTCTCTGTGTCCCAAAAATAAATAAAACACGTTGAAAAAAAAAAAATTAAAAAAAAAAAAAAGAAGTTGGGCTAAGTAGAACGAAGACTCTGGGGGCAAGGATATTGTGAGTCCTGTTTCCTACTGAACATCTGACTTTAGGTTTGGAATGTTGTGGTACAGACTGTTCCCTGACATAAGTAATACTTCAGCTATAGATTAAGATGTAAAAGACTCAGTCCTTGATCCTTGGCTCACAGTAGGCTCTTAGTAATCATCTGTGCTGGAATGTTAGCTGACGAATCATCAACCAGCGCCTGTCCTCCAGAGGCCTCCTATTTAAGCTCCACACAGGAAACACGTAGGGACCACCTGCCCCTGAAAGGGGCTGAGCAGGTATTGAAAACCTGTTGGACTCAGTCCTTCCGTTTCTTTTAAAAAATTTTTTTTTTCAACGTTTTTTTTTTATTTATTTTTGGGACAGAGAGAGACAGAGCATGAACGGGGGAGGGGCAGAGAGAGAGGGAGACACAGAATCGGAAACAGGCTCCAGGCTCCGAGCCATCAGCCCAGAGCCTGACGCGGGGCTCGAACTCACGGACCGCGAGATCGTGACCTGGCTGAAGTCGGACGCTTAACGACTGCGCCACCCAGGCGCTCCAGTCCTTCCGTTTCTTCAAGCACCACATGCTGGGGCTACACTGAGCCAAGAGGGCCGAATGGTCTGAGAAGTCAGGAAGTCTTTACAGAGGAAGTGACATTTGAACTGGTCTTGAAGATGCAAAAGAGTTCTCCCAAAGGAGAAAGAAAAGAGTGAGGTGGGAAAGTAGCACCTGTAAAGCCCAGAGGTGTGCAAGGTGAGTTGCAATTATAACCCAAGTGAAACCCAGCAGCTCTGCAATCCCAGGGGCAGCTGATGCTCCAGGTAAGACAGAGTCCTGCTGCCACCAAGTGGCAGTGGGGGATGGTGCTCATCGTAATATTAGCATTTATTAAGCACTTCATGTTTGCCTGGCACTATAGGTGTTCTACACATATTAACTTCTTTAATCTCTGTCAAGCTTATGAGGTAGCAGCTATCTATCTAACTCCACTTTAGAGATGAGGAAACTGATGCCCACAGAGGCTTAATAACTTACTGAGGGTCACATAGCTAACAACTTTAGAACAAGTACCCTGTATTTCCCTTTGCTTCATTTCAGTGCACTGCCTTATTTGAGGTCTCCCATGAGAGAAGTGTACAGACCACAGATCTATTACATGAAAAGGCCAGAATGAGCCACTAGTGTGGAAATCATTGTTCAGCTGGGGATGAGGAGGGGAGGGAAGAAGAAATTGCATGTGATGACAAGATGAAAAATTAGAGGTGGCTAAAACTAAGTACTGTTACTAAGTACTGTTACTCACACACTCGGGCCCACTCCCACACCTGTTTTTCTTCCTGTTTCTTCCTTTTTCCTCCCTGCTGGTTTTTAGGGCTCAACACAGGTCGCTGGTGATAAGGGAATGACAGTATCCAGAGTGGCTTGCCTACCGGCACTGATCTGGAAGACAGCACCAACTCCCTGGTGTAGGAGTTACTTTAATTTCTGCCTTCCTCCTTTGTTTTTCTCTTCTGAGCCTCAACTTTAAATTACATCCCTCCCGGTTGATGGGGGGTGGGAGGGAGGGGAGGGTGGGTGATGGGTATTGAGGAGGGCACCTTTTGGGATGAGCACTGGGTGTTGTATGGAAACCAATTTGACAATAAACTTCATATATTGAAAAAAAATAAAAAAAATAAATATCTCTTCAAGAAAAAAAAAATTACATTCCTCCCCCCACCCCAACTTGTTGAAGACACTGCAGATCAGGAAGTTTGTCAATAGAGGTGGTGGGTTGGGGTGGCTGTGGGATGGAAGGGAGGGGAGAAGTAAGGATGGAATGTGAGGGGGGAGAGGGGAAGAAGAAGGGAGGGGAAAGGAGGAGGAGGAACTTGGAGGTGGAATGAGGGTGTCAGATGGATGGTGCTCTGGAGACTCTTCTCCATGCCTCTCTGTATGCCTCTGGGGGTTTAGTAGATAGGGATTTTCCTTCAGGTCCACAAAAGTGCCAGGAAAAGGCCTGGGGATGGACACTAGGAATCAACTCATGTGGGTCTGAGCAGTAACAACAATGCAGTTGTCACTGCATTGAAGTGAACTGAATGAACACTCATTGGAAGGGGCTGGGGTGTGGTCAGTGACTGTGGGTGAGGCTCAGCCCCAAGACTCTAGAGAAGGCATGGCTCCAGGGAGGGATGGGTGGTGCCTGATTTTAGACTCCAGCTGACCTGTATTCAGATCCCAGCTTCTGCCACTCATTAGCGGTGTTACCTGGACAAATTATCTCCAGGCCAGTATCTCCAGGCCTCAGCTTCCCTTAGAAGAGCTGTTGTGAGGTTTGCATGATATAAATTGTACAAAGTACCTGGCAAAGTACAAGTTCCTTTCTTTTTCTCTACTGAGTATTAACTACTTGTGTGACTCTGGGCATATCATACCATTTCTCCAAACTTCAGTTTCTCAATAAAATGGGAGAACTGCCTCTTGTGCCTACCTCACAAGGTCAAGGTGAGGACTAAATGACACAAGGACTACTTAAAGAACTGAACTAATGGGAGAAGTAGTTGAGGTATTAGTTGTGTTGCTTCCATCTGAAATCATTGTTCTGAGTGCTCAGGTTATAGAATCATAGAATCATCTACTCTTGCTTGACTGTGTCCCTGAAAACCTAAGTATTTGAAGAACAGGGGAATTTCTCTGTGGTAAGGGAGACTTTTGGGTGTTTTCATGTTCTACATTTTGATCTCAGAGCTGGTTACACAGAGGCTTTGTGAAAATTTGTGAAAATTCATGTACGCTTACGATTAGTGCACTTTCTATATGTCTGTTATACATCAGTAAAAAAGTTTAGTTAAAAATATTTGTGTGCACTGATTACATTTTTAATGATACTAATAGTTAAAACTGTAAGATATGTTAAGGGTATTTGTTTAAAATAAAGAAAGAATTCTTATTTTTTAGCTACATGTTGAAATATTTAAGGATGAAATGAAAAGAATTTTATTAAAAAACACCAAGGTTTGGGGAGAGGTGAATGGGTAGGAATGTAGATGAATCTAGACTGGCCAGAGGTTAATAACTGATGAAGCTGGGAGACAGGTACATGCAGTTTTACTATACTCCTTACTTTTGTATATTTACATTTTTTTCATAATAAAAATGTTTTAAATATACTGAGAATTTTGTATACACCATGACCAGGTGGGATTTATTCCAGGTATGCAAGGCTGGTTCAACATTCAAAAAATCAATTAATGAATCCATAATAACACATCAAAGTATAAAAATCAAATGATCATATCAACAGATGTAGAAAAAGAATGTGACAAGATTCAACACTCATTCATGACAAAAACTCTCAGCAAACTAGGACTAGATGGAAACTTCTTCAACTCAGTAAAGGATATCTACAAAAGCCTACAGCTAACATCACACTTAATGGTGAGACTAGAAACTTTTCTGGTAAGATCAGGAAAAAGGCAACGATATCCCCTCTTACCACTCCTTTTCAACATCACAGTGGAAGTCTTAGCTAATGCAGTAAGACAAGAAAGGAAATAAAAGTATACATACTTACAAGGAAGACATAAAAACAGATGACATGATCATCTATGTAGAAAATCTGAAAGAATCTACAAAAAGCTCCTGGAACTAATAAGAAATTATAGCAAGGTTGCAGGATACAAGGTTAAATATACAAAAGTCAATCACTTTCCTATATACCAGTAGCCAACAAGTGATGTTTGAAATAAAAAACACATTATCATTTACATTAGCAACCCCCTCATGAAATACTTACATATACATCTAAAAATATGTATAAGATCTAGATAAGGAAAACTCTAAACCTCTGATGAAAGAGATCAAAGAAGAACTAAATAAATGGAGAGATATTCCATACTTATGAATAGGAAGACTCAATATTTCAATTATTCCTAACTTGATCTATAGATTCAACACAATCCCCCCCAAAATACAAGTTATTTTGCATATGTCAACAAACTGATTGTAACTTTTATATGGAAAGGCAGAAGATCCAGAATATCCAACAAAATATTGAAGGAGAAGTACCAAGTCGGGTGACTGACACTACCCAAATTCAACACTTACTATAAAGCTACAGTATCTAATGATGTACTGACAAATGAATAGATCAATGGAACAGAATATAAAGCCAAGAAATAGATCCAATTAAATATGGTCAATTGGTCTTTCACAAAACAGCAAAGGCAGTATAGTGGAGAAAAGATCATCTCTTCAATAAATGGTGCTGGAACAACTTGATATCCACATTAAAAAAATGATCTAGACACAGACCTTAAATCTTTCACAAAAATTAACTCAAAATGGATAATAGACCTAAATGTGAAATACAAAGCTATAAAACCCTTAGAAGGAACCAAAGGAGAAAATCTAGATGATTTTGGGTATGGTGATGACTTTTTAGATAAAACCCCAAAGGCACAATCCATGAAATAAATAATTGATAAACTGGACATCGTTAAAATTAAAAGCTTCTGTCAGTAATGGCACCTTCAAGAGAATGAGAAGACAAGTCACAGACTGAGAGAAAATATTTGCAAAAGTCACAGCTGATAAAGGACTGTTACCCAAAATATACAAAGGACTCTTAACAATAGGAAAAATGAACAACCCAATTTAAAAATGGGCAAAAGACCTGAACAAGTACCTCACCGAAGAAGATATACAGAGGCCAAATAAATATATGAAAAGATGCTAAATCTCATATATTATTAGAGAATCACAAATTATAATACAACTGATAACACAGAAATACTAAAGATTATAAGAAACTATACACTAACAAATTAGATCACCTAGGAGAAGTGGATAAATTCCTAGAAACATTCAACCTACCAAGACTCAGTTATGAATAAATGGAAAATCTGAACAGATCAATTACTAGTAAGAAGACTGAATGAGTAATCAAAAATAGCCCAACAAAGAAAAATTCAGAACCGGATAGCTTCACTGGCGATATCTAGCAAGAAAGAAGAATATGTACCAATCCTTTTCAAATTTTCCAAAAGAAAGAATAGGAGAGAACATGTCCAAACTCATTTTATGAGACCAGAATTACCCTGATTCCAAAGAGAGGACACTACCAGAAAAGAAAATTATAGGCCAATATCTTTGATTAACACAGAGGCAAAAATCTCCAATGAAATGTTAATGAACTGAATTTGACAGTACATTAAAAGGATCATACACCATAATCAAGTGGGATATATTCCAGGGATTCAAGGATGGGTTGACATATGGAAATCAATAAATGTGATATACCACATTAACAAAATGAAAGATAAAATCATATGATCATCTGATAAAAACTCTCAACAAATTAGATATAGGTGGAATGTACCTTAATATAATAAAAACCATATGTGGCAAGCCCACAGCTAACAACATACTCAATGGTGAAAAGCTGAAGGCTTTTTCTCTAAGATCAGGAACAAGACAAGGATGTGCTCCCTTGACACTTTTATTCAACATAATACTAGAAGTCCTGGCCAGAACATTTAGTTAGGAAAAAAAAAAAAGTCATCCAAATCAGAAAGGAAGAAACATTATCTCTGTTTACAGATGACATGACACTATATACCAAAACTGCACCAAAAAACTGTTAAAACTAATAAATTCAGTAAAGTTCCAGGATACAAAATTAATATCAAAAAATTGGTTGTGTTTCTATACACTAAAAATGAACCTTCAGAAAGAGCAATTAAGAAAACAATCCAATTTACAATAGCATCAAAAAGAATGAAAAACTTAGGAATAAATTTAACCAAGGAAGTGAAAGATGTATATACTGAAAAATATAAAACATTGATCAAAGACATTGAAGAAGACACAATAAAGGGAAAGATATTTTGTGTTAATGGATAGGAAGAATTAATATTTTTAAAATGTCCACACTACTCAAAGTGATCTATAGATTTAATGCAATCCCTATCAAAATTCCAATGCCATTTTTCCCCAGAAATAGAAAATAATGCTAAAATTCATATGCAACCACAAAAAAAAAAACCCTAAATAGCCAAAGCCATCTTGAGAAAGAACAAAGCTGAAGGCATCCCACTTCCTGATTTCAAACTAAATTACAAGGCTATAGTAATCAAAACAATATGGTATCAGCATGGAAACAGACACATAAATCAATGGAACAGAATATTTCTTAGAGATAATGAACTTTCATCCTTTATGGATATATACCCAGAAGTAGAATTGCTGGATCATATGGAAGTTCTGTTATTAATTTCTTGAGGAATCTTGTTTTCTTGTTTTCCATAGTGGCTGTACCAGTTTATATTCCCACCAAGAGTGTACAAGGGTTCCCTTTTCTCATCTTCACAAGCATTTATCTCTTGTCTTTTTAAAAAAAATATATTTATTTATTTTTGAGAGAGAGAGAGAGAGAGAGTGAGAGCACAACCAGGGGAAGGACAGAGAGAGGGAGAGAGAGAATCCCAAGCAGGCTTCTTGCTGTCAGCACAGAGCCCCTGGGGTTTGAACCCCTAAATGGTGGGGTCATGACCTGAGCCAAAATTAGGAGTCAGAGACTCAACTGACTGAGGCACCCAGGTGCCCCCATCTCTTGTCTTTTTGATGATAACCATCCTGATGGGCGTAAAGTGATATCTCATTGTGTGTTTTCACTACCATCCCACCACCAAAAGGTAAACATATGAGTATGAGTTAATTAACTTAGAGTTAATCCTTTCATAATGTACATGCATATCAAATCATCACATTGTACACATTAAATATATTACAATTTTATTTTTCAACTATACCTTAATAACGCTAAAAAAAAAACCTTCAAAAGATTGAGAAAAAATATATAGTACATGTGAATTACCCAGAACTGTTCTTGGCTCAAAAACATTAGTTAAAAGAGGCATACCGTGTAGTGGTTGAAAGCTTAATGTCCATAGCTGGAGTTCCTGGGGTCAGTCCTGGCTTTGTCATTTGTAACTGTAACATTGGGCAAGATACTGACTCTCTCTGGATGCCTCAGGTTAACCTGAAATGGCTGGGGAGGTCAAGCCTTAGGATGTGCAAGCTATCCCCTGTGGACTGGGCTTCTCTGCTTCACTATTTGTATCATTACTGGCCAAAGGAGAGAGGCAAGAAAAGCAGGGTGAAGAGGGGAAGGAAAAAGCTAACATTTATTAAGATCTGCTGTGTTTAGTATTCATTCATTTACTCAACAGGAATTTAACTGAGTACCTATCATGTGCTAGGAGGCAGTCTAATTGCAAATAAGACAGAAGAGGGTCCTTAGGAGTTTACATTCTTATGGGAAAGACAGACAACAGGCAAGTGAAGAGATAAGTAGGGTGATTTCAGACTGTGGTTTCACCTTGGAAGGGACTGGAACACCATCCCTAGGTTGGGTGGTCAGGGAAGGCCACCCTGAGGAGGTTGCATCTGAGATATGAAGGGTAATAAGGAGAAGACAGCCCTGTGAAGGTCTGGGGGAAGATAATTCCAGGCCCTTGGCTTAGGACTTGGTTATATTATTTCATGTAATCCTCACAATAGCCTCAGATATAATTATCCCCTTCCGTAGACGAGCATAGTTGACACTAAGAGGTCACTTGCTTGAGTAAGTAGTAGAGACAAATTGAACCCTGGTCATCAGACACAAAGTGCCCTCTGGGTAGTGTTTTCATGAGGAAAATAAAAGTAAAAGCCTGACATTTTAGCTTATAGAAATAAAGGATTCAACTGGCAATGCTTCTGAATGATGCAGCCTCAAAAACAATTCTCCCCTAAGAAGGTCTTTAAGGCAGATTTCCCCCTTCCACACTTTTGCCTGGGCCAGCTTCTCAGTCTGGAATGTCTTTCCTGCTTCTCTGTGCGCATCCATACCCTCCCGTCCCTCAGGGCCTAGGTCCAGCTCCACTCCTCATGAAACCTGCCAGGAGGACTCCAAGCCCTGGCATAGCCAGGACATGCCTTCCAGAGAGTGAAAGAGCTTTGTCCAGGTCACTCAGCCACTAATGAGTGTCAGAACCAGAAGGACAGACAGTGAACAAGCCTGAGGAGCATGCAGTGTGCTCTGACATCAGGATCCCAGGCCAGAGAGTGGCCCAGACCCAAATGCTGCCATTAACCTGGGGCTGACAGAGAAAAGTGCTAGGTAGAGATTCCAATCCAGTCTTCCTTGTTACCCTCTGGTCTCTCCCTTATGGACACCCGAGGTGCCCTGGCCTGACTCAGCCCAGGGCCTCATAGGCAGTGCTTTCTGCAGGCCAAGGTTCCTGCTCCTCTCTCTCCCAGTTACTCAGATTTCCTTCTGGGAAGAAAGCGCTTTTTTTTTTCCCCCAGAGATGACTCTATTCTCATGGCCATAGATTACTCCTGACACCTAATTACTGTATATCATCGTGCCATAAAATGATGATTGGAGGTGTCACTGTCCCAAATTTGTGCTCATAAAATACGTGTTCTTTTTGTTTTCCTCCTCTGCATTTGTCTCGGAGAAAAGACAGGCAAATTTATTCTAACTTTTCAGAAGAACTTTAAAGCACAGGAACAGAGGAGTTTAGAGGTGGGTGGTTTTAAAAATACCCTGCAGAGGCGGGATGCTCCAGCCATGCTGATTTTGTGTGGCCTGTGGAGAAAACGAAGACCTTGGTGAAGACATTGACTGCTCACCTGCATTTCTCTGCCTTTTCTGGCCTGGCAAAAATCCTTCCTCCAGCCTTTCTTCCCTTCCAGTGCCCTGCCATCCTTATTGCCACACCCTCCCTCCCACTTGGGTCTCTCTAAGGAAGCACTGGAGTGTGGTGGGCAAGATTCCCCTTCCAATGTCACCCTGACTTAGCTTCAAAACTCACCTCTGCTGTTGGTCAGCCCTGTGACCGTGGGTATGTTATGCCTGGAGTCTTGGTTCCATCACATATGAAATGGGGAATAACAAATACTACCTTTACCTGGCAAAGCTGCTCTGAGGATTAAAAGTAGAACAACCCTAGAGGTAAAGCACCTGCTAAGGTCTGACACAAACGAGGGGCTCAACAAATGTTGCTCCTTTTCCTTCCCTTGAAAGTTCTCCCGCCTGTTCTCCCTAAAAGGGCCCCGAAGTCCTAAATCACTCCTAACCTGATTAAAATTCCGCTTCCACAAGCTCTGGCTGCAATCAGGAGCCAGTAAGAAAGCATTCTGACTAAACTGGTTGGCAACAAGGGAAAGTGGTATCCATTTAGCTCTCCACGAGGCATCAACAAGGACATTCTGAAAGAGCAATCTGCTCAGTGGGAGGAAGCAGAAAAGATGGCCTGTCCCACCACTCTCCCTGCACGGGGAACGCTGGCCGAGCTCCCTGCAACCTCTGAAGCAGTTCGGTCCTCTGCCTCCTGAGGTAGCCCACTTAGAATTCACCTCCCTGAGGCCTCACACCAGAACCCCAGTTCTCATAGAGCAAATATTTCCTCTGGGCTGTGGGAGTGTACTTTAAACCAAGATGACTTGTCTTGTGAATCAAAACCAACCTTCAGGTGATTCCTGGACTTAGATGGGAGACTTGAGGACTTGCAGGCAGGTATGCAGGCCCCAGCTGCCATAGGGGAACCCTTACCCCATCTCACCTGTGCCTGGCAAATAACTCACCTCTCAGGCTCAGCCCAACTGCCTTCCTCAGCTTGAGGTATTTGTTTCCTGTCTGGGATCTCTGTGTACTGGACTCTTGCCTGCCGTTTAGCACTTTTCTCTGTCAGCTCCAGGTGAGTGGCTGTTTGGGTTTGGGCCACCCTCTGGCCTGGGAACCTGACTCTCAGTACCCTCCTGTTCCATTGAACAGGCTTGTTCAATGTCTTTGCCCCCACTCTGGCAGCTTTACGAGGGCAGTGGCTGGGTCAGCCTACTCACTGCTGTAGCCAACATATCTAGTACTGTGCCTGGCACATAGTAGGTGCTCAGTGAACAATCATGTTAACAATGACCTGGGCTTACTATGTGCCAGGCACCATTCTGAGCACTTTACATATATCAGCTCATAAAATTCTCACAATGATACTATAATGTGGGTACTGTTATCATCCCAGTGTAGTATGGCAATTAAGAGCAATGATTCTAAAGCTAGATTACCTGGATTTTTGTCCTAACTCCATCACTTATTTTCTGTATGATCTTGGTTAAGTTACTTAACCTTTCTGTGCTTCATTGTGAAATGGGGATAACTGTACCTATCTCATAATAGGGTTCCAATATGAGTTCACATACATAAAGTGTCTATATATTAGGTATGATCCCCATTTTGGTGGCAAAAATTGAAACACAGAGAGTTTTGGTAACATATCCAAGGTCACACAGCTGAGAAGAGACAAAGGTATGACTTACACCAAACTCTGGAGTCCTGGCTCCCTCTGGAAGCACAGTAGAGGTCTCTCTTCATCTGAAACCCGAAACTGCGAAGGGTATTTAGGCCTCTTATGCGGATCCGGCCCCCGTCTGAGCCTGTTTTCACGGTGTGAGCTGTGAGCAGAGCGCAAGGCGCTCCTTGGGGCTGATACTGCACGCTGGGCGGGAGGGCCTCACCCAGGCCCAACGGGCGCGGCCAGTGTGGGGTCTCGGTCCGTCCCGGCGCAGCGACTCTTCCTTCGGCCAGCAGGGGTCAGCCGCAGCCGCTGTTGGCGCCTCCAGTGAGCCGCTGAGAAGCGCGGAACGCAGCCCCAGATTTGGCGCCCGAAGGACCCTTGGAGGTCATACGCCCTGAGGCCCGACCCAGGCCCCGGGGTGGGGAGGAGGTCCCGCCCAAGGTTGCCCAGGGGTCCATGCTAGCGGGGCGGGACCCGAATTCTTTGTCCCTGGCTCTTTCCCAAAGTCCAAGAGGCCAGTTTGAGGGGCTCTAAAAACCAGGTTTGGGCCCTAGAAGGTTCCACAGGAGGTCTGGGTGCCTGTCCCGGTTGTACCAGACGTGCTGTGTGACCTTGGGTAAGTCGTCACCTTCTCTAGCCCTAACGTCCGTCCAAGGAGGAGACCCCGGAGGCCGGCGCGTCCTGTGATTTTAGAGAGGGTCTCTCTGTTATTACAGTGCTGCCCGGCCATAGGCTATACAGAGTCGGCCAGCCCCGGGGTCTGAGTAAGTCCTGAGAGCCACGCGGGCGAGGTCCCAACCCTTCCCAGAGGACGGCGTGGGGGTGGGGGGCAGGCCGAAGCATAGCACCCAGTGGCCAGCAGGGGGCGCTGCTGCACCGCGGGCGGTTTCCGCGCGTGTCCTCCCAAGGACAGTGTGGACACGGCGACGGGTGGTACAGAGGCTGTGGCTGGCTGAGTCCGCCAGCGCCCACATTACCGTTGCGTGGCCGTGTTCAGAGACACGATCTTCGGCTGCGGGGGTGGGTGCGAGTCACTGGCACCCTGCTGGCCTTTAGCGAGTTTCTGGTGCACCGTGTGTGAATGGGGACTGGGCTGGGGGGGCGTTTCAGTGAGGAGTGTTGGGAGGTCAGGCCTCGCTGTGCGACCTTGAGAGGTCACTGCCCCTGTCTGGGTCTCGGTTTCCTGTCTCTGCAAGGGAGTTTCTCGAAGAAGCCGAAAATGCTTTATAAAATCTGAAGCCCAGGCTACCCTCAAATTGAAAGCTTTTATTGAAAAATAGCCATACTGTGCTTACTTAATTCATCTCCCAGCTCTGCACCCTGGTAGCAACCAGTTTAGCTTTTTTAACTTGTGTTTTCTGCTGTTTATCTGCATAATTAAAAGTAATATGCTTATACTGCTATTTCTTAATTTACCAACTTCAGACATCTATTGTCTTCCTGTTGGAATAAAGGAATTAGCTGTGTTCTGGTCCCATCCTCCTGCCCAGCATATCTGGAGCACTATTTTTAGGTAACTCAGTAATCAGCATTCCTATTAAGAAAATGTGACTCTTTATTTCCCCAAAAGCTCTATCAGAACTGCCATCCACCTCTCTTCCCCACTAAAGTTCTGTCACCTTCTGTGTTCTGTTTTGGGCTTCCTTTTCCCAGGGGTGTTCCCTTCCATACTGTATTGCTCAGTTGTTTGCAGGAACTCTTCTCCAGGGTTTTCTCCCATGTCCCTGTTTTTTGGTCCTCTGTCTTTGTTAGCTTACTCTCTGTCTTTGGAAACTCCAGTTGCTTCCTAAGAAATTGGGCAGAGGTGAGAAATTTTCATATATGTGGACTTAATCTATATTCTACCCTTGTATTTGGTCAATAATTCAGCTAGGCATAGAGTTATGGGTTGGAAATCATTTTCCTTTAGAATGTCCATGCTCTGCCCAACTACAGTTACTGTTCAGAAGCTTCATGCCTTGTGATTTCTGTTTATATGTAACTGCTCTCTCTCTCTTTTTCGGTATTTTAGGATTTTCTCTTTATCCTTGGAATTCAGGAATTTCACAATCCATGTGACATGTTGGTGACTTTTGTCATTCATTGTGCTGGGCCCTTCAAAGTGGAGACTTGTCGCTCCTTATCAGGGAAATACAAATCAAAACCACACTCAGATACCACCTCACGCCAGTCAGAGTGGCCAAAATGAAGAAATCAGGAGACTATAGATGCTGGAGAGGATGTGGAGAAACAGGAACCCTCTTGCACTGTTGGTGGGAATGCAAATTGGTGCAGCCGCTCTGGAAAGCAGTGTGGAGGTTCCTCAGAAAATTAAAAATAGACCTACCCTATGACCCAGCAATAGCACTGCTAGGAATTTATCCAAGGGATACAGGAGTACTGATGCATAGGGGCACCTGTACCCCAATGTTTATAGCGGCACTCTCAACAATAGCCAAATTATGGAAAGAGCCTAAATGTCCATCAACTGATGAATGGATAAAGAAATTGTGGTTTATATACACAATGGAATACTACGTGGCAATGAGAAAAAATGAAATATGGCCTTTTGTAGCAACATGGATGGAACTGGAGAGTGTGATGCTAAGTGAAATAAGCCATACAGAGAAAGACAGATACCATATGGTTTCACTCTTATGTGGATCCTGAGAAACATAACAGAAACCCATGGGGGAGGGGAAGGAAAAAAAAAAAAAAAAAGAGGTTAGAGTGGGAGAGAGCCAAAGCATTAGAGACTGTTAAAAACTGAGAACAAATTGAGGGTTGATGGGGGGTGGGAGGGAGGGCAGGGTGGGTGATGGGTATTGAGGAGGGCACCTTTTGGGATGAGCACTGGGTGTTGTATGGAAACCAATTTGACAGTAAATTTCATATATTAAAAAATAAAAAAAAAAAAAAAAAAAAGAAACAAAGTGGAGACTTGTGTCCTTCAGTGCCATGAAATTAAAAATTTTTTTCTTTAATAATCTGCTTCTCTCTGTGTCCTCTCTGGAACTCCTATGATTTGGATCCCCAACCTCCAGGATTGATCTTCCAGATCTCTTTTCTCTTTTTCCCTTGTTCTTTATCTTTCTATTCTACTCTCTAGATTATTTCCTTGAATTTATGTCTCAATTCTCCTATGAAATTTTTTATTTCAGATATCATATTTTTTAATTTCTAAGAGTTCTTATTTGTTCTCTGTCTCCCCCTCACCCCACCCCAACATAGATACAGCCTCTTTATTTATCTCTCTGAGGATATTACTTAGTGATTTTTCCCTCCTGTGCCCTCACTTATCTCTGTCTCCTCCAGTTTCTCTGTTTGGCTAGTTTTTTGTGGTCTGTCTTTGGCTCTGTATCCTTTCTCACTGCCAAGGTTTCTCTGATGTTGAGGTCCTAGGCTTTGTCCATAGTTAAGAACAAGGATCCAAGAAGTTGACTGGCATTGGGTGTGCTGTGGAGGCAGGTGGGCCAGTTTCTTTTTAGGTGGGCTAGGCAGGGCCTGGTCTTTTGGTTGGGGGACACATAATTATTAACAAGGGGAGTTCTCTGGCACTGCCCTGTTTCTGCAGTAAGATAGGAAGGATGTGGTTAGGAGGGTGGATATGGTTAAGAGGGTGGATTTTGGAGCCATACTACCTGGCTTTGAATCCTACCTGGATTTGAATACTACCTGGGTTTGAATCCTAGCTCTGCCCTTAGTAACTGTATGACCTTGGACAAGTCACTTAATCTCTCTGTGCCTCAGTTTCCTATATGTAAATTAGACCTATAAGAATATTACCCTATGTGTTGTTGAGTTCATATACCTAAAGCTCTTAGCCTGGAACATAGTGATGGGTCTGGGGTCACTATCTATAGCCACATTCTCTATGGAGTAGGGAAGAGATTTGTGGAGTCTACCTGTTCCCTAGGCAGATTTTCAGGGCAGATTAGTGAGGGCAGATTTTCAGCCTTTTCCAGCCTCAAAATCTCACCTCCTACCACCCCTACCCCATCTTCCCATGTCATTGGTACATCTTCTGCAGGTCTTATCTAGGTCAGTAGAAAATAGTGCAACTTTAGTTTGTTGAAAAAATTATTTCAAGCCAGAAATAATTTAAAAATGAAACCTGTTGTAAACATTTTATTTTAACTTAAAATCTATAGATGCCTACTCCCTTTTCTTTGAGTGTGGGTCTGTTAAATGGAATTCTGTAAGGTTTTTGTTGCATAAACCTCAGTGCATAAAGCATTGTCTATCGTTTCCTGGTTCAGCTTCTTTATAATGCAGCTAGCACTTAAAGGAACTTATGGAATGATCTGAATACAAATTCCTTCTAGATTTATATCATTTCCTCCCAATCTGTTACAACTGCTTGTCTGTAACTCATCTGAACATTTTTTTAATAGCAGTCTGCCTTCACTGAGTATTTGAAGGCATTCAACTTAGTTTTCATAAAACAACTCCCTTTTTGCAATCATATTTTATTGGTTTATTAATATTAAATTGAATCACATAATTATAAAAGCAAGTATAACTGGCATAAACAGGTTTGGGAGTAAGCAATTGTTTCTGGGAAAGCAGACAGATTAACTAGAGGGGATATACATGGGCATTTGCAGGAACATCCTACCAGACAAGGGTATCCAGCCCATAAAGCTTGTACAGAGAATGGTGAGTGTGGCTGTTCTATTTTTTTTTTTAATTTTTTTAAACATTTATTTATTTTTGAGACAGAGAGCATGAACAGGGGAGGGTCAGAGAAAGAGGGAGACACAGAATCTGAAACAGGCTCCAGGTTCTGAGCTGTCAGCACAGGGCCCGATGCGGGGCTCAAACCCACGGACCGCGAGATCATGACCTGAGCCGAAGTCGGACGCTTAACTGACTGAGCCACCCAGGTGCCCTGAGTGTGGCTGATTCTGAGTGTCCTCACTGGGTGGTGGTGGAGCACAAGAGCTTAGGTTGTGTTGTGGGCTCCAGCATTCTTCCAAATAAGTACCACTCACTCCTCCTTCCCCTTTCCATCTTAAAGAGATTTGTTGAACCTTCGCATCCATTAATGACTCTTCTTCCTTTCTTCCTGTTCTCTGTGTTTATATCTTCTCTTTTCCTTACTGTCATTTTCAGGGGAGAAGGTATAGAGAGGGAGAAAAGATAAGCATTAAAGTTCAAACTGCCATTTTTATCCAGACAGTTCTCTTATTTAAGAATCTCAACCTCCAGGGAGCAGCAGAGCCTATTATTATCTCCACAAAGGTTACAACTGACAGAAGCAACTGACAGAAGCAAGTTTCAAACTCAGGTCTGTTAGAGGCTGTAGTGGATACTGTGGTGCTATGCACAGATCCCATCTCTTTGGCTGACACACAATCCCCTTGCTGCTGGGAATATTGGTTGCTAGTGGCTCACTAGAAATTGCCCTTGGCTTTAGAAACTGCCTCATCCTAGTGTATGCTTCATCTTGGTGATTGCCCTGACCAATGACTGGCTGATGGAGGGATATAAAAGTTCAACCTGCTTTCCTCAGTTTGGAAAATTCTGAGGGGCCATCCCAGCTTCAAAGCTGTCTGTGGGATCAGTTGCAATTCATTGTGGGTCAGCTTGTCCCTCTGCCCTGTTACAGGTGTGGCACCAGGGAGCACTCCCCAGTAAGCCTTCTGCACACAACTTCTCACTTCAGAGCCTATTTCTGGAAGCCCGATGTAAGGCAGATGCTGTGGTTCTTGATCTTCTAGGTAGTGGGAGACCCAGAGCTCCCAGGCTATCTTGGGGCATGATTCATCAGCACATGGAAAACAGGGCTGAGGATGGTTGTTGCAGAACTCAGTAACCAGGGGGGCTGATGTTTCTACAGGAAGGGCAGGAATGGTGCATTCCCTGGTGTGGTTGGAGGGCAGAGGGGTGTGTGGTGGGTGAGGAGACTGAGCAGGTCCTGGAGGGATTTGCAGTCAGTGGGGAGTCATAAGAGGGTTTTACACAAGGAGTGATGGCCAGATCTGGGACTGAGTAAGATGAACTCGACTCCAGGATGGATAGGAGGGGGCGGGGTGAGGGCACAGAGGGCAGTGAGGAGGCTGCTATAGTGATCCAGGAGAGAGAAGATAAAGGCCTGGACCAGGACAGTGAGGATGCAGAGATGGTACTTAGTGACTGACCGCTTCCCACCCAGCACCCCAAATCCTACTACCTGCTCTTTCTCTGTACTTCCTAATGTGCCACATCATTAACTTACTTGTGATGGTTATTGTTGGTCTCCCTCCACTACAATGTAAGCTCCACAAGGGGACAGGGGTTTTCGTCTGTTTTGTTCACCGACATGTTTTCAACAATAGAAGAGTGCCTGGCACATGGCAGGTGCTCAGTAAATAATGGATGGATCCTTTTGAGGTGTAGAGGATTGGGACATGGCATCAGGTTAGGTGCCTGGAGAGATGGTAGGGGCTTCCCGATATGAGGTCAGGAGGAGGGGCTCCATTTTGTAGGTGCTGAGGGGCAGGGATGGAAGGTAGAGAGAGTTGCAAGTGCTGATCTCCAGCAGGTCTGAATCCCCATAGACTTGTATTATTCAGTATTGCTAGGAGCTACAGGTTTTCCATAGAGTGACCAGAGGGTTTGTGGTGAAAAAGGGCTTCAGTGGGTTCCTAGTTTAAAATGCTACTTATCTTTTGATTCCTTGGCCCAGTCCCTCTCAGCTGAGAACCTTCAGCCCTGAGTTCTGCTGGTGGCTGTACCGTGAATCAGCTCTGTGCATGATGGGCTACGTCGGCTCTCTGAGCTCAGTTTTCCCTCTGTCAGGTGAGGGGAATTGTGTACTCTGAGAAGCCCTCCTGGTCCCCCTGCCAAGGTCTCCTCCCTTCTCTGATGGTGTTCGAGTTACCAAATGCTGTGTCACGTCTGAGTCGCGATGAGACTAGGGAAGCTGTCACAGATATGGAACTGACTTACAGCCAGGAAGCACAGGGAAAACATGCTTTCCTGGATAGGAAGAACAAAGGATGGAGCTCTCCATGGCAGTGCTGGAAATTGTTTGCTTAGTTTTGAAGTTTTTCCGAAGTGATCCAGTGATGTTTTTTCCAAGATGCACTGATTTTGGATGGATGTTTAAATGAGGAAGTACGGCATCTCAAAGTCAAGTGTGCAAAATTCGATTCAACACTGTTCCTCCCAAACTGTTTCTCATATTCTCTTAATGGTATCCCTATCCTGCACCTGAATGATCGTGACCACCTCCTGCTTCTTCATTATCTTTCTCTTGTTGCTGCTGCTTGGAAAGATCTTTATTTTGCCTTTGCTCTTTGCAAGAAGTTTTATTATAGTAAATTCAAACTCACACAAAAGTAGAATAATATATGTGAGAATAATGAACTCCCATGTACCTATCACCCAGCTTCAAAGGTTGTCAACCCATGGCCTATCTTGTTTCATCTACTCCTGCCCACTCTCTCCATCCTATCATGCCCCCGTATTGTTTTAAAGCAAAGTCTAGACAGCATGTCACCATGTGTATAAATTTAAGGATGCATTAAAATACATAACTATAGAAATAAGCCAGTCACAAAAACTACTGTGTGATTCCATTGCTATGAAATACTTAGTCAAAATCATAGAGACAGAAAGTAGAATGGTGGGTTTCCAGGGGCTGGAGGGAGAGGAGAATGGGGAATTAATTGTTTAATAGGTAGGGAGTTTCAGTATTACAAGATAGAAGGAGTTATGGAGATGGATGGTGGTGATGGTCGCTCAACATTATTTATTTATTTAAAATTTGTTTATTTATTTTGAGAGAGACTGCACATGAGTAGGGTAGGGACTGAGAGAAAGGCAAAATCTTAAGCAGACTCTGTGCTGCAAGTGCAGAGCCCAGTTGGGGGCTTGAACTCATGAAACTATGAGATCATGACCTGAGCCAAAATCAAGAGTCAGATGGCCAACCAACGGAGCCACCCAGGCACCCCATTATGAATGTATTTAATACCACTATGTTAAAAATAGTTAAGATAGGGGGCACCTGGGTGATTCAGTCAGTTGAGCATCTGACTCTTGATTTCTGCTCAGGTCATGATCCCAGGGTCGTGGGATCAAGCCCCACGTTGGGCTCTGTGCTGAGTGTGGAGCCTACTTAAGATTCTGTCTCTCTTCCCTTCCGCCCCTCTCCCCTGCTCATGCTCTAACATTAAAAAAAAAAAAGGTTAAGATGGTAAATTTTATGTCATGTGTATATCACAACGATAAAAAATTGGGAAAAAATACGTAACTACAATGTCATTTCCATACCTAAAAACACAACAAAAATTCCTTAATATCACCAAATACATAGTGTTTAAATTTCCTAGGTTATTCATAATGTAATTTCTTTTACACTTTGACTCCAAATCTAAACAAATTCCATATGCTGCAATCATCTGATAGTGTCTTTTAAATCTCTTTTGATCTGTAGGATAGCCCCTCCTCTTATTTTTCCCCAGCTGTATATTTGTTGAAGAAAGTGGTTGTTCATCCTATAACCCACATCTGGACTTTGCTGCTTGCATCTTAGTGATATTTGATATGTTCGTCTGGCTCTTGTGTTTCCTGGATATCAGTAGTTAAATCTAGAGCCCTCATCAGCTTTTATTTGTGAGCGAGACACCTCAGAGGTGGTGGGATGAACTTTTACCATGAGGCACAAAAGTGTCTAATCATCGTGTCTCTTTTTGTTGTTAGCAGCCATTCAGCATCATTGCCTAGATCAACTACTTCTTCAGAGTTTGCACAATAGTGGTATTCTAGTTCCATCACGTTTTATTTGCTCTTTAGCTGAACTTCTATATAGTGTAACATCCTCTCATTAACTCTTTGGATATGCCAAGATACAATTCATACAGCAAAGCAGGCTAAGAACTTGATTCTTTCTGTTTATATTTAGCTTTTTAAATAATGAGTTAGTTCCTCAGCATTACCCAAAGGTGACCAGTGAGATGATTTTGTATCATTATGAACTCATGAGTCTAAATCAGTGTGACATGTTTCAACCCATTTCAGTTTTTATCTTTACTGATGCTCAAATGATCCCATCCCATCTTTGGTTAGTGGGAACCTCTTCAACTTGGCTCCTGAGTCCTTTTGATTGTGACCTCAGTAGTTTCTGCTAGCTTCCTTGCTTTCTCAGATAACAAGGTGTTCCATTTCTTATGTTTCCTGTCCCAGACCTACAGTCAGCCATTTCTTCAAGAGCTTGGAGTGAAAGTGGGTTTCAGTAGGTTCCTAGTTTAAAATGCAACTTGTCTATTGCCTCCCTTTCTTTCTAATGGGAAATGGTATTTGGAGGGACAGTCTGAGTACTAGGGATTACACTGTCTTTAATGTTACCTTTGATACATATAAAGAGTGTGTACCATATATATATTTATGAAGTATTATACAAAATGGCTACCCATCAGCCACCACCCAACTTAAGAATTAGAATATAATCAACAACAGTTCATCTTGTACGTGTCCCTCCTTTATCTCAGCCCTCAGCCTCTGTCTAAGGGGGTGGATTGTGTATTTATCATTCTCTTGCTTAAAAAGAAGTTTTATCACATATGCGTGTGTCCTTAAATATGTGTTTATAGTTTGTTTTTGAGCTTTATAAGAGTGATGTCATAAAGTATGTTGTTCTGTGACTTGCCTTGATTTTACTAAATATAAATAAAAATAAATCTTAGAAATATCCTTTTAAAAAATTTTTTTAATTGTTTATTTATTTTTGAGAGAGAAAGAGAGACAGAGCATGAGCAGGGGAGGGGCAGAGAGAAAGGGAGACACAGAATCCAAAGCAGGCTCCAGGCTCTGAGCTGTTAGCCTGACGTGGGGCTCGAACTCACAAACCGTCAGATCGTGACCTGAGCCGAAGCTGGATGTTTAACCGACTAAGCCACTCAGGTGTCCCTTTATCCTCTGTTTTTTAAGGTTATAATTCATTTATTTCCAATGATCTGTAATATTGCATTGTGTGACTATATCATAATTTATTGTATCCATTCTCCTGTTTGTGGACATTTGAGTTCCTCCAGTTTTTGCTATTACAGATATTCTGCTAAAGATAATCACGTCCCTGGTGCATGTGTGCAAAAGTTTGTCTAGGGCAGTGGTTATCAAACATTTTAGTTTCAAGATTCCAAAGAACTTTTGTTTATGTGAGTTATAGCTATAGATATTTACTATATTAAAATGTTTTTAAATAACCATTTTATATATTAATTCATTTTCAAATGCCAAAACAAACTCATTATATCTTCACATAAATCATATCATTTAAATGAAAAATAACTGTAATTTCTGGGACAAATTAAGTGAGAAGAATGATATGGTTAATTTAAAAAACTTTTTTTTAAATGTCGATTTATTTTTGAGAGAGAGACAGAGACAGAGATAGACAAAGAGGAAACAGGGGAGGGGCAGAGAGAGAGGGAGCCACAGAATCTGAAGCAGGCTCCAGGCTCTGAGCTGTTAGCACAGAGCCTGATGCAGGGCTTAAACCCACGAACTGTGAGATCCTGACCTGAGCCAAAGTCGGATACTCAACTACTGAGCCCCTCAGGCTCCCCAGAATGATATGGTTTACATTTTTGCAAATCTCTTTAATGTCTGGCCTCAAAGAAGGCAGCTAAGTTCTCATACCTGCTTCTGGGTTCAGTCTGTTACGATATCTCACATCATGTGCTCTGAAAAACTCCACTGTGTACTTGTGAGATGAGAGTGAAAAAATCATATAAAGCCTTTCAAATATATTACAAAAATAGTTTTGACCTCATGGATTCCGTGAAAGTCTCAGGGTCCCTGGACTACACACTGAGACTTGGGTTTGGTCATAGTCTGAAATAATCAGTGGCCTGCTTCAGTTCTGACTAGGGGGTTCCAGCTCATGCAGCTGAAGGACCGCTCCCCATGGCCCAGCCTAGTTCTCAGCATTGGGTTTGGGGCCTTAGCCGCATTTAAAAATCAGTGTAACTGAGTCATTCTTTTTTATTTTATTTTATTTTATTTTATTTTATTTTATTTTATTTTATTTTATTTTACTTTACTTTACTTTACTTTATTTTATTTTATTTTATTTTATTTATTTTTGAAAGACAGAGAGAGACAGAGCACAAGTAGGGGAGGGGCAGAGAGAAGGAGACACAGAATCTGAAGCAGGCTCCAGGCTCTGAGCTGTCAGCACAGAGCCCGACACAGGGCTTGAACCCACAAACTGTGAGATCATGACCTGAGCCGAAGTTGGATGCTTAACCGACTGAGCCACCCAGGCACCCCACTGAGTCATTCTTTTTAATTATTGTTTGCATTCTTTCTTCTCTCAGGGACTTGAAGAAGAGAGGTAAGGGCAGGACAGGGTTTGGGCACAATAATATTCAGTGGCGCTTGGATTCACCCTAATATCAGTAGTGTCCCCTGACCCATCAGGATAAACATGCCCAGTGCTTATCCAAGTGGGCCTTTAATCTCACTGGGTTCTTGGTCCCATTCTGCTGAGGAGAGATTTTATATCATCACCACCAGCATCACCATTATCATCATCGTCAAACAGCTTCTGTTTACTGAGCATACCATGTAGACCAGGTCTTGTGTCCTGGGTTAGGTACTTCATATGCAATAGTTTATTGGATCCTTGAATGACTTTACAGATCAGGTGTTATTATCTGTGGAGACAGACGAGTGAGGAAATGGAGGCTCAGAGAGGGAAAGTGACTTTCCCAAAGTCACATACCTGCTGATCTGTAGAGTGGAAGAGAGAGCCCAGTGCTCACACATCTTGGTGCAGGACCGTGAGTAGCCAGAGCAGGGGGTCAGCATCCCATGGCTAATGTGGTCTTGGGCTTTGTGAGAGAAGTTGAGGTCAAGTGTAGATTCAGTTCCCAGGGCCAAAGTCTTCAGACTTATCTGGCTCATCTAAACTCTAGGCCACCACAAAAGCCACTTGCCCTCCCCTCAGGGAACTGTTTGCTTCCTCTAGCAGGCTTTTGGAGCCCACTGGGTATGGAAGCAGGAAGGGAGCTGGAGGGGTCTGTGTGGTCCAGAGTTCACAGGCTTAGGTGACACCTAGGCTTCCTATGCCCCAGTTTCTTCTTCTGTAAACTAATACCAGGACCATCTCTGCTGCTTTCCCAGAACTTCTGTGAGGAAGAAACAGTGCTAAACAACAACCTTCATCCATTTAATGCCTATATGTCAGGTCCTACGCCAGTCTTTATACCTTATCTCATTTAATCTTCATGACAACCATGTGCATGAGGTATTTTATTATCTCCATTTTGCAGATGAGAAAACTGAGGCTTGGAGAAGCTGTGTAACTTGCCCAAGATCTCTGAGCTGGGGAGTAGTAGAGCTGGAGTTTGAACCCAGGTCTTTCTGGGCTGCTAAGAATTTTGTAATGGTAATGATGGCAGCGTGTGAGTGTGTGTGTTGTAGTTTCATGTGAATATGGGCTCTGGGCAATGCTGGTTTGCAAATGAGCCAAGCCATTTGCAAGGAGACAGGGCAGGGTGGGTCAGACCAGCTGGTGATATTACATTTGCCAAAAGAAGTGACAGAGAGGAGAAATACAGGGTGGTGGGATGGTGGGTATTGGCAGAGGCAGCACACAGCAGACAGCTATTGGGCACCTGCTCTGTGCTCTGAAGTCTGGCAATGGAGCTGACCTGATCTCACCCTCAGGGTGCTCAGTCAAGGGGCACAGACATCCTACCAGACACCAGTCGTGTGCTATGTTCTATTAGGATGCAGAAGTTGCATTCCTAAAAAAATCTTGTGTTATAAGAAATGGAATTATGGAGACAATTGCTTCAATGGGGCAAAAGAGGTTAAGGGCTGGATAGTTTCAGACTAGCCATAACAAAGTTATTTTTCCTTCAGGAATGGCAATAATAAAGGTGCTTTTATAGCTCTAAGTGTATGGCTGTAAAACCTGAACATCACAGAGCAAATCCAGCCTTAGACATCCGCACGCTTTTGCTCAAGAGGAACATCTTTTCTTTTTCTGTCCCCCTAGCACTGTCACTAGGGCAGACTTCTCTCACCTTCCATTCATCTTGACCATACACTGCTGGAGAACCAAGGGCCAAGCCCTGCTAAAGCATCCTAAAGACATCGGACACTGCCAACTCCAGTCCCCACCATCCCCTTCACTAGTTCCCCTGTAGCAGACTCTTTCTCTCCAATCTGATCTGCCCAGTGCAAATTGCACTCTCTAATTAAAAGATCACATCATATTGAATTTACACTTAAAAAGCTTACCATAGGAGAAATTCTTACCTGGTATAAAGACAGAAATGAGAGCATGTGGAGGCAGTGTTGTGGCACAATTAAGAGTGACGACTCTGGAGCCAGTCTTTGTGGGTTGAAATTCTAACTTTGCCACTTTGTGTGGCCTTGGGCAAGTCACTTAGCCTTCTGTGTTTCATCCATGGTAACATCCATGGTTGTAAGTTTCAAAGAGGTAGTGATTGTAAAGTCTTACACAGAGCCTGGCACATAGTGAATACTCAGTAAATGTTAGCTCTCTAACAGTGCAGAGGGAGGAGAGGTCCACTGAGTCTGGGGTGTGGGACACAGGGAACAAAGAAAGTCACTGGGGAGGAGGGGAAACTGGAGCTGGACTGAAGGGTGAATGGGATTGGACAGGAGGATGAGTCAGAGGCTCTTTTGAGGCCCCCAAACAAGTCAGGTGGAGGGATGTAGGAAGGAGAGGAGGAGAGGTTAGGTGTAAAAGACCAGTTAGGGCTGTTGCAGGGATCTAGACAAGAGTTGATGAGGCCAGCACTTAGCCATGGTCATGAGGATGGGGAGGAGGGGTGGCTTCCCCATGAGAAGACACCTGTATTCCATGATCCTGGTGCCCAGTGCCCTGGAGCATGTACAGGAAATGAACCATGTCTAATCTGTTGGGAGTATACACTGTATTTACAGACACGAGACTGACAAAGGTAACTTTCAATTGTCAAAACTTGGGAGTAAGCTGGCCTGGGTTATCCTAGAGTAGCCTTCTATGGACTTGAACACTGTCATCTATGTCATCCCATCTCTGCTCGCTGTCACTCTCAGTCTGTTCTTCCACGCCATGTTTCATCTTTGCTTCCCACTGTATTTGACTGCAGTCTCTCAAGCAGGTTGGTCCCACTAGGCTAGAATTATAGCTGAAGCCAGGTCAGGCTTATATTCACACATTCCAGCAACAAAGAGGTATCAATGTCTGACAATGGCTTAGAGCAGTGGTTGTCACACTTTAGTGTACTCAGAATCACCTTGTGGGCTTATTAGAACATGACTGCTGGGTCCCCAACTTTCTGATTTAGTAGGTGTATTAGCTTGCAAGGGCTGCATAAAAAAGTACTACAGACTGGGGTGGCTTAGACACAGAAATTTATTTTCTTACACTCCTAGAGACCAGAATTCTGAGATCAAGGTATTTGTAGGGTTGGTAGGTTTCTTCTAAGGGCCTCTCTCCTTGGATTATAGATGACTATCTTCTGGTGGCTTAACATGGTCTTTGCTCTGTGTGTGTCTGTATCCTAATCTTTTCTTCTTTTAAGGACACTAGTCATATTATATTAGGGCCTACTTCAATGACCTCAGTTAAGCTTAATTACCTCTTTAAAGACCCTGTTTCTGAATATAGTCACATTTTGAGTACTGGGAGTTAGGACTTCAACATACGAATTTGAGGGGGACACAATTCAACCCATAACTGTAGGTCTGGGGTGGAGCCTTAGAATGTGCATTTTTAATAAGTTCCCAGGTGATGCTTCTTCAGGGACCAACCACACTTAGAAAACCACTGGCTTAGAGTGGTTATCTCTATCCCTGGTATGGATGCACTTGAACATCCAAGAATTATAGTGCTCCAAGAATTATAGTGTCAATTGAAAGGAATGCCATTCACTTATAACTGGCAAGTGGGGGAGGAGTAGAGCGGAGGAACTTTTTAGCATTTCCCAAATTACATGGTGCTGGTATTATGGCTTTTCAGCAGCATGTGGAAGAAGAAGGGCTCAGATTTTCCAATTGGAGACATCATGAATCCAATCCTGGCTTTGTCCTTTCTAAGCCAATTTTGAGCAAACCACATAAGAACTCTGGGTTTCAAGTTCCTCATCCATAAAATGGGAGTGAAAATAATACCTGCAGGGTAGTTGGAGTTAAATGTAATAATTTATGTAAAGGAACTGGCACTTAATATATGACAGCTATTATTGGTGGTGGTGGCATTTTTAAAAAATTTTTTTAAATGTTTATTTATTTTTGAGAGAGAGAAAAAACAGGGGAGGGACAGAGAGAGAGGGAGACACAGAATCTGAAGCAGGCTCCAGGCTCCGAGCTGTCAGCACAGAGCCCGATGCAGGGCTCAAACTCAGTAACTGTGAGATCATGACCTGAGCCAAAGTTGGACCCTTAATTGACTGAGCCACCCACGCACCCCTGTTATTGTTTTTTAAATGTTAATTCATTTATTTTGAGAGAGAGAGGGAGTGTGTGAGCAGGTGAGGGGAAGAGGGGGTGGTAGAGAGAATCCCAAAAAGGCTCTACATTGTCAGTGCAGAGCCCAATGTGGGGCTCAAGCTCACAAACTATGAGATCATGACCTGAGCTGAATTCAAGAGTCTGACGCTTAACTTACTGAGCCACTCAGGCGCCTTGGTTGTTATTTTATTTTTAAAAATATGTGGCATAAGAGTCAGAATACATGGGGTCTAGTCCCTCACCCTGGAACCTAGCTGTGTGTCCTTGGGCCCCCTCTTAACCTGTTTGAGAAGGTCTCTCTCCTGTTGCCCCCAATCATGGTTATTCTGAGGACCAAACAACATAACGTGAAGATGAACAATTGACTATGCTGTACAGTGGAAAGCACTCATATAATTTTTTTGGCAATAGACACCAGTAGGAGTAAGTACCAGACTCATAAAAATTCCTTCTGCTCAAGGAATAGTGTCAGTGCTATGTCACTCCACCCGCCTGACAAGAGGTGCACCCCTAACTCAGCTGGGCCAGTCAGAGGGCTTCCTGAGGATTTTTCAAAGGAAAATCCTAGATCCTGTCTGATACTGGGAGTTATGGGATGTGAGGTTTGGGAGGAGGAGGTCATCACATTTCATGCCATATGGGGGAAAGCCAGGTCTTTGTTGGATGGGATGATGCTGATATGCAGAGAGAGGTCAGTGGCATTTGAGCCCATGGCTCCTGTGGTTCCCAAGGCCCAGCTGTGCCTCAGAAATGAGAGATACCCTAGTGTCCTTACCTGGGCAAGTTTCAACTGGGTTTCTTACACCTGTAACCTTGACAAATACATTATCACTTAACAAGTATTTATTGAACATCTATGCTGTGCTAGCCACTGAGCTAGATGCTAGCCAAATGTTGTAACAGATTGCAAAGGCTGTTTTCACTACCCCAGGCCTGTTCTGCCTGCCTCATCTTCACTCCTTAGCAGGAAACTGCAGAGTCCACCACTATCCCTTGCTTTGCCAGACCTCAGGGCAAAATCTCAGTATAATAGAATCTCGATCTCTTGGAGTTAGTGACCCAGATGATGATTAAATCTGAATTCTCACCAACTTTAGCAAAAACCCTGTGTGACAGATATGAAGCCTCTCAGCTCATACTGTGGTGGTGACTTTTCCACACTCCTCACTGGGCCTTGGGATAGAGATCAAAGAACATTTCAAGGAAGTCCTCTCATTTTTAGCCACCACTGCAAATTGGAAGCAGTTGGCATTTATTTTAAAACTCAGATTCCTGGGCCCTGCCCAAACCATCCAAATCAGAATCTTTAGGGACAGGATCTGGGGATCTGAATTTTTAAAAAGCTTCAGAAGTGTATGTCATACAGCCTGTCTCTAGGCCTCTGTGAGGGAGGCCCCTGTGTCCCTCTCCTCCTCTGAAAGCTAGAGGAGCTGGACAAGGAGGGGCCAAGGGACATGACTCAGAGTAGTAAGAACTAGAAGGCCTCAGGGCAGGGACAGACTGACCTGGGAAAATTGCATCCCCTCTCTGAGCCTTGTTTCCTCATCTGACAGTCAGGGTTGATGATAACTTCTGCCTCATGGAGTTGTTACGAAGAATTCAATTTTGTCTCCCATGGTTAGGCTTCCTCCCACTGAGGAAGTGAAGCCCCCAGGAGGGCAGGGATTTTTTGTATTCCCCACAGGGTTGGGGATGCAGATGGTGTCCTGTGGATGCCTGCTGATGGGGCATCCCCTCCTCTCCATCTCCACAGCCATCAGGTGAGGCTTCATCCTCTGCCACCTGGGCTGTAGCCCCAGCCTCCTTCTGGGTCTTGCCAGTTCCTCTCATAGGTCATGCAGGGAGGAAGACTGGCCCTTAAAATGGCTCCTTCTCAAAACTCCACAAGGTTCCATGGGCACTCTCTCTGGGCGCCCCCACCCCCTCTTTGTACCTGGCATGTTGTACCTTTGTACTCTGTTGCCCAGGCATTCTGGGTCAGTTGCCAATGGGCGGCCTGGGGATTTCTTCTGGCTTGGTTTCTTCCAGCTGTTAATATCTGTCCTCCAAAAGGGCTAGTGCTGGATGATACAGATCCTGGCCTAGACCTCAACTCCAGAGCTTACTGAAGCCTGCTTTGAAACAGAGTGAGCCAAGAAGAGACAGTTGGAATCTTGGGGTAAAATTCCTAAGGGGGTGGTTTGAAGCAAATTGCCTGTCCTTTTTGGGAGCCTCAGTCTCCTTGGGTGCCAAAAGCAAGGATTCTAGGACTTGTAGGATTTTTTGAAGGTTAGAAATACTATAGATGCAATGCTTGGAAAAGAGAAGTTGTTCAATGAATGGTAGCACATATTATTACTTGGGTATGTAGACCTGCCTTCCTCACTGCTCTGGGAGATCTCTGAGGGCAGGACTATGTTTTTGTGTAATATAATAGTTATGTCTACTGAGCATTTTTTATGAACTGAGCAGAACTTCCATAGGATAAACAATTATATTTATTTCATAGGGTTGTATGTAGATTAAATGAAGAGGTTTGTCCCTACTTTCCAGATGAGGAAACTGAGGCTCAATTAGGTTAATGTTCTTTGTACCTTTGTATTTCTCTGTCCCTGTACAGGGCCTCGCACAGGACAGACACTTGAATGACTAAAATTGTATTACGTGGCATGGTGGTGAATTGGCCCTGTTCACAGGGCATGTGGGAGAGACTCAGGCTTACCAGCCCCTTCCCTTCTCCTTCCTGGCCTCCCTGGCAGAAAAGGAGGGTGTGAATCCATTGTTGGGCTGGCAGTGAGGGCCTCCAAAGCCCATCAGAAGCCCCACCCACAGTGGGGGGGGGGGGACATTCCAAGGAGCCAAAGAGCGATATACGAAGATCTGAGTCAGATTAAAGTGGAAGGTGGAATGGGGAATGGTAATGACAATGTGCAAATCCTGCCTCTGCTCTGATTAACAGAGTTTTCTGTTGATGGCCTCATTGGGCAGAGTGGCTCTGTGCTCCCTTGCCTTCTTCTGGTTGTTCCTCTTATTGTCCTATTTTTCCATAGATCTCTCCAATGGTGGAGCTACACTTGTTTCATTTTACACAGGGGGCCACTGAGGCCCACAGAGAGATAAGACCCACTCAAGGGCACACAGCCTGTGCATGAGGAGAGCCAGGCATAATAGATCTAGTGCTGTACTTGAGGTCAGACTGTGATCCCTTCTACCATTGGCAGCACCATGACCTTGGACAAGTTACTTTAGCCTCCCTCAGCCTCAATTTGCTTATTTAAAAAACGGGAATATTAATTGTCTCTACCCCGTTAGGGTTGATGTGGGGATTAAATGAGGAAATGAATGCACCTCATCTAGCACAGTGCCCGGCAAGGATAGATGTTTCAAAATGTGGGTTCATTTGCTTCTTTAATCTTTGTCTCTTCTCTTTTTTTTCAACTGTCCCGACTCCCTTTAAGCTCACCTTTTTCTTGTTCTTCAAGCTTTTTATATGATGGTATCAGCATGTGGCTCTGCTACATAGTTCTTGTTTTCAAAAGCAAGTGAGTAGAAGGGGAATTCAGTGGGCAGCTCAGAACCTCAGTAATCACACCACAAAAATTCATCTCAAAGGAGACAGCTAATTGACCCACAGGGACCTGCTGGTTTCTGACTTCATTTAGCGTGTGCAAGAGCTGAGGGAAGAAAACTGAATGCAGAGCTGGGAGACAGAGGTTTGAGATCCAGCTCTGCCACTATGTGGCTGTGTGATTCTGGGCCAGTCCTTTCCCCTCTCTGGGCCTTGGCTTTGGAAGCAGTCCATGGGAAATTCTGATACTCTGAATTTCTAATTTTATTCTAATTACATGTCTCAGGGAGGAGCAACTAGGCCCTGGATGGGATGTGATGAATGAATGTTCTTAACGAGAAGCGGAAATCATTTGTGGTTGGGATCTGTACCTCAGATCAGAGTGACAGGGTACATGGCCAGGCCATATTTTCCAGCAGATTAAGTTAAAAGCTGTGGCCCAAGACTCTGAAATATGAAGAAAAAAGGAGAAGATGACAGGATATTTTTTCAAAGAAATATTTTCCAGCCAAACGATGTAGCAGATGATTTCCAGGAATTTGTTCTTGTTCTCGATCAAAGGTGAAGAGTTCAGAGCCTTCAGGGAAACAAGAAGCTGTAGGATGGACTGAGGGAGTCTGGCTCAGGTGGTTTTGGGCCATTTGCTGAATCCCACTGAGCCCCAGTTTCTTCATCTCTAAAATGGGGCTGATCTTTCCACCTACAATGGTCATTGCAGGGATTAAGTGAAATTTGGAGTGTGACAGCATAGCTGTCTCATAGTTCATGATCCCTAACTAGGAAAATCTGAGTTCTGGTTCTGGTCCTGATAGGATGTGGCTGTCCAGGGGGGTCAAAGAGGTAATTTGGGGGATTGCCAGTTTCACGACGGGGAGTTATGATTGCCATTTTAGACCAAGGGTGTGGCCAAAATGATAACCATTTTGTTTCTTTACATTTATTTATTGAGTTAGTATTTACTGAACACACGTCATGTACCTAGCATTTTGCTGGTTACTGGGGTGGACAACAGCCCCTCCTACAATGTGGAAAAGCACCTCCATATCCACAGGCTCCTCTCCACCCTTGGCCAGCCCCGTGCAGTAGCTGCCAAATGGAGAATGGGTGCAGCATTCTTCTCTCTCCCCCTGCATCCAGACAAGCACCACATCTGGTCCATCTGTTCTCCTGCTATCACCCACACTGACCCTCCTCCTGCTGTACTGTTTGAGACCATCACCCTATGTCAGGGAGTTGACATCAGTCTCCTTCCTACATTTCCAAAGCAGGTTCCACATACCATCTGAGCAATCCTTCTAAGATGCAGCTCATGCCACTGTCCTGCTCAAGACTCTTCAGTGGCTTCCTTCTGCCCTCAGCAGAAAGGACACAGCCCTTTGTGTGGCTTAGCAGTGACTCCATGTCCTGCTCTGCCCACTTCACCTTGATCACACATGACTCCTTCAGATCCTGGAAGTTCAGGATGGGCTGTTTCAAGCCTCTTTGACATTGCTGGGCACCCTCCCTATGCTGGATTTCGTGTCTCCTGCCAGCATCTACTCAATTTTGGCCATCACCGTCTCTACAAGGACATTCCTGAGTTTCTCTCAGCAGACCTGACTCCTTTTATCAGCTGTAGAAATAGTCTTGGAGAAAGGAAGTGACCACCCAAGGTCACAAATGAAATGTGACACAGACCCTCTATATTAGTCTGTAGGAGCTGCCACAAAATACAAAGAGTGGATGACTTAAACAACAGACATTTATTTTCTCACAGTTCTGGAGGCTGCAAGTCCAAGGCCAAGGTGCCAGCAGTGTTGGTTTCTGGTGAGGCCTCGTTTCCTGGCTTGCAGATGGCCTGCTTCTTGCTGTGTCCTCATGTGACTTTTTCTGTATGCTTGAACACTCCTGGTATCTCTTCTTCTGTAAGGACACCTGTCCTTTTAGATTAAGGTCCCACCCTTAGGATCTCATTTCACCCAATTACCTCCTCAAAGGTCCTGTCTCCAAATACAGTCACACTGGGGCCTGGGGCTTCAGCATATACATTGTAGAGGAACATAATTCAGTCTATAATACTCTTATTGCTGGAGATCCAAGGCTAACAGGCAGAAAATTGTTTAGTGGCAAGATGGTGCCATGTGTGTCCTGTGGAGGTGCAAGGAGGAGCTTGGTGGTTAGAGAAGTAGAGGCAGAAGATGGGAATAGTCAAGTGTGAGAAGGGGAGGGTTTTAGTGACCTACAGTGAAGGCTAGGCGGGTGGAGCCTCCCTTTTTGTTCGGAGGCTGCACTAAGTGTAAAACACAGGCTGGGCTATGGAAGGGGGTGGGTAAAGGGGAGGATGGTGAGCTCAGCCTGCCTTGACCTTGGAGTGGAGAGCAGGTCTCCCTGTTTGCAGAGTAGGTGGTCACTAAGGGCTGCCATCCACTCAGCTCAGCACCTTTCGGTCACCCTTCAACCCTTCAACATAGGGATGCACACCCCTAGTTCTGGGGAGTGGTAAAACCATTTGCTTAATTTAATTGTCTGGTAAGTGGCAGAGTCAGGACTTGAACTCAAGGCTCCTGATCCTCAGTCTGTGGACTTTTCTCAGCAGTGAGGTGCCTAGAGTACAAAGTTGAGAGAGTCATGCTCACAATCCTGAGCATGAGTGCCTCCTTTCTTGTCTCACCCTTGCCCCAGCCAGTCTGGCCACATCTGAGGGTGACTCCTCTCTTCTCTTTACCCTCCCCAGCAGCAGAGGCAGCAGGCTGCAAGAACCCGAAACCAGTCTTGGCTTTGCTCCTAACCAAGTGGGAGACATTAAGTTAATGGCCCTACAGGTGAAATCAATCCAGTTAAAATTACTGCCCTCTCCTTCACCTGCTCACTTTAGAAGCTAGCGGTGCGGCATTATCTGTTCTCATTCACCTCCTCGGATCATGCTCCCCTCAACCCACTGTCACCGATGGGGGTGATTGGCACAGAATTACAGAACTGGAATGGGGCTGAGCCTCAGTCTTTGCTCTGTTCTATGGCTTGGGCCAGCTGTTGTTAGAAGACAGGGAAGGGCTTAGGACTCATAGCTGAACCCTGAGTTCAAATCCTAGCTCTGCCACCTCCTGACTGGGTGACCTGAGCAAGCATCTAGGCCTCTCTGTCTCCTCTGTGAAATGGGTAAAATAAGTTTTGCTCCCAACCCCCAAACACCGTCCAGTCCACAATGAGAGTTGATGTGAAAATTCTTTAAAAGCTGAACAGGAGTGAGGCAAAATTGGAAAGAAGAGTTGCTAGCACTTAGAAGCTTGCCTAAGGGCATGCAGCTAATAAATAGTAGAGCCAAGTTCAAACCCTCACAATTCCCCTGTATATCTGTTCTCTTAACTACAAGGCTGTTTTTTCTTCTGGGTCGTTTCCCACTTATTTTTGTAAAATTTTCTTTATTTGTTTTTGAGAGAGAGGGAGAGAACAAGCAAGAGAAGGGCAGAGAGAAGGAAAGACAGAATCCCAAACGGGTTCTGCACCATCAGTGCAGAGCTGAATGCGGGGCTCGAACTCACAAACTGTGAGATGATGACCTGAGCTGAGATCAAGAGTTAGACACTTAACCAACTGTGCCCCCCAGGCACCCCATCCCCACTTATTTTTAAATGTTGATTAAGAAGGATCAGTTGCTTACTAAATGCCAGGCACTTAACATATATATTTTTTCATTTGATCTTCCTGAGATGATGGCAATTATTTACCCATTTTGCAGAGAAAATTGAGACTTGAAGAGGAGTACACAGCTAATGAATGGAGAGTCAGGGTTCAAACCTAGATATATTCTAAAATAACAATGGTAATGACAATATGACAATATTCATATTAGTAACTAGTTAGACACTGCTCTCAGGAACAAGATAACTTGAATCATCTTGGCGCTGCCTCTGATCTACATGTGATCTTTATCAAGTGCCTCCCCTCTTGGGATTTCATGTTGCAGTTTCTGGTTCTAAGGACCCCCCAGCCCTGGCAGATGGTGATTCACCGGGGATGGCAGTCTGAGGGCAGTTGATTCCCTCATATAGAGGTATTTGTTATCTGTACATTGGAAATATTTATGTGTCTCAACCTAATTAGTGAACAAACATAATAATAATAATAAAGCCACTCTGGAAAGGGAATTGCTATTGGAAACAATTGTTTAGACAAAACACCATTTGTTCCCAGCTTTTGCTCCCTGCTGGAATGGCGGCCCACTTGTTTTGGTGACAGATGCCTTTTGACTGGGGTTTTGAAGCATGTGCAGCTGCTTGGGGTGGAGGTGGGAGATGGAGCTGGCCCATTCTCAGCTGGCCTCTGAGGAGATTCCCAAAGTCTCCTGGAGGTGGGGGACACTCAGCCTACCCTGCAATCATGGGGTCCTTGACCTCTCGGATAAGGCTAACCCCTAAGTTCTGATGCTACCTTGTAGATTTTGATGCACAACTATGGTCCTGAGATGCACAGTGACTTGCCCAAAGTCACTCAGCAAGATGGTGGCAGAGCCAGAGCTAGAATCTACATCTTCTAGTTCTTTCCATGGTGGCATGTGGTTTTCTGAGCCAATGATGATGTCACCACATCTCACTTTAGTATCTGGTATCTGGCCTGCCTGCCCATGCACAAGTCTTATCAGGAATTACTAACTTTTTGTGTCCTACTAGTGACTCTAAGATTACTGTTACCCTCTGGTCTGGACAGATCCCAGGGGGGCTGATGTTGGTTATGGGACCCAGCAGAGCAAGTGTTCAGGGTCAAGCAGGTTAAGAGGGGCTTGAGTCAAGTATAATTGTTTTGGTCTTGGTCATGTGACCTCCATTCACCAGTAGGTCTTGGTTTGATTCCTCACTTATAAAATGGAGCAATACTTTTTTTTCTCCATACCCCATTCACAAAGGCACTGTGGACAAATTACATGAAGAAATAAAAAGTGCTTGTAATCTGAAGAGTGATATAAACATATTATTAGTAATAATGGCCAGCATTTATCAAGCACTTTCTATGTGTGTGCTAGTTGAGGTATTAATCCTTGCTGCTGAAACACACGACCTTCAAATCTCAGTGGATTAAGCAACAAAAGTTTATTCTTACCTGCCATAATCAGAGGTTGGCCAGGTGGCTCTCAAGAGGAGCTCTTTCCTAAATTTATTTTCTTGGAGTGTTCCCTTTGGGCCTCACTGATAGGGGTGAGAGAAACCTGGAAGATGCATGGTGGATTTAGGGCCAAGGTTGAAGGTATATTCTTCTCTTTTATCCACATTCCATTGGTCAGAGTTCGGTCTCATGGTTCCTCATGGGAACTGGGAAATGAAGTCAAGCTCTGAGCACAGAAGGAAATAAACCTATTTGGTGGATACATGGCATTTTCTCAGCTACAGGGTACCATGCACCTTGTTAATCCTCATAACAGTCCTCTAAATTGTTTTATCATCCCCCACTTTTTTTCTAGATGAAGAAATAGAGACTCAGAGAGGTCGGAGGACTTACAAAATAAAGATGCCAGATTAAAGGGAGGGTAGTGATCTGAATTCAGTCAGTATAGCTGCAAAGTTCCTGAAATTTAATTTTTTTTCCAGAGAAAACTCCTAGCTATGAATGGATCAGTTTAACTAATGTTATTTATTGAGGGTCCATTAAATGCTGAGCACTGTACTATCTCCTGTAAAATGTCATAACCATTCCTTTTCCTCTTCTGCATGCCTAGACTACCTTTATTTCCACAGAAATTCTAATTCTGTCTGGTCCTTAAAGTTCAGCTTCAGACTGTTCCCTTCAGGAAGTTTCCCCTGATTACCCCTGGAAGTCACTCTTTTCTGAACCTCTCTTGCACTAGCTTCAATTCCAGGAAATTATGTGCAGGAGAGAGTAAGGTGCAGAGTGGATCCTTTTTTAGGTCCAGGAATTGACAACTGAAATTCATGACTTAGAAAAAAAATACCAAGTCCCCGCATTTTATTTTATTAAACATTTTTTAATGTTTACTTTTTTTGAGAGAGAGAGAGAAAGACAGAATGTAAGTGGTGGGGGGGCAGAGAGGGAGGGAGACACAGAATCTGAAGCGGTCTCCAGGCTCTAAGCTGTCAGCACAGAGCCTGATGTGAGGCTCAAACTCGTGAACCACAGGATCATGACCTGAGCTGAAGCTGGCTGCTTAACTGACTGAGCCATCCAGGTGCCCCTATTTTATTTTTAAATGTTTATTTATTTATTTTGAGAGAGAGAGAGAGAGAGAGAGAGAGAGAGAGAGAGAGAGAGAATATGAGTAGGGGAGGGGCAGAGAGAGAGAGAGAGAGAGAGAGAGAGAGAGAATCCCAAGCAGGTTCTGCACCTGATGAGGGGCTTGATCCCACAAACCGTGAGATCATGACCTGAGCTGAAATCAAGAGTCAGACACTTAATTGACTGAGCCACCCAAGTGCCCCTAAGTCCCCACGTTTTACAGAGACTGATGGGGTGTCAGGGCCACTGCTGGCTGAGACTCCTGGTTTAGAAAACAAGCCCCACTCTGACCTCTTCCTCACTAGAAAAGGAGGAATGGGAAAGGGAAAAGCTGTTACCTCCCACCCCATTGCCCTGGAAGAGACAAAGGATTTCCCCTCCCTGAGACAAGACCCCAAGGAAAGAATAGACTGACATTTTGCTTCTCCACTTAACTAACTGGCCTGGCAGTAGAAGAGCAGAGAAGAGCTAGGTGGTCGTTTGGCCGGGCATAAAAGGCAAGGACAAGCCCCCTACACCTTTCAGTTCTCGAATGTGTTCACAGGCCTCTGAGTGGAGGTCCACAGAGATTAGATGAGATTAGGGACCTCATCATTGAGAGGCATCAGGGGATTGAGTTGTGAGATCATGATAGGGTGTGTCAGCCAATGATGAGGCAAATCTCAGGGGGGAACAGTGCATAGAAGAGCTTCTTGGGGAGGGCCTTCCTCTGCAGAGTTTAGGGGAGACTCCGCATCACCATAAGGATTGCACAGACAATAAACCAGGTCAGTGGCTACAGCTAAGGCACAATTAGGAGAGGACTACCTCACCATGAGCTGTCACATTAGGAATCCACTACCTCCTGCTTCCCTCCTTGCACCCCCATACCAGAGCAGTGGAAGAGGGAGGAGGATGTGGTGAGAGCATACTCCGCCTCTCATAACAAGAGCCAGATGCTTTAACTGGGTTAGAGGTGGTGGGGTATAAGGCAGGGAACGACAGTGGTGGGGTAGCAAGAGATTTGAATAAAATATAAGAATAAGGAAAAAATAAGTAAATAGGATTGAATCCTAAAGAACTCAAGTGAGACTGTTCTAATAACTAAAAGTGACTCAAAAGTTATGGCTTCAGACTGAGAGTTTGTAGGGCAGCCTGCTACCCAGCAGGAAAAGAGAGGGTTCAACAGAGCACAGTTGGTAGCAGTTATTGGAAAAATAAAACGATTCCAGGTTTATACCCCAATGAACTGAAACCCCACAGTAAGTCAGTTTCATATTCATCCATTTAGCTACTATTTTCTGAGCTTCTAGTCTTTGCCAGACAATGTTCTTGGCACTAGTGAGTCCAAGGAGTTTACCCTGGTGAGGAAACAGACAAGTAAATGCTGTGAGATAGGATTTATGTGATAAGATGGTAGAGTACATTGGGGCATGGAGGAGAGAGGAACTCAGTTATGGTTCTGTGTGTCAGGGGGTGGATTGGAATGATTTGGGGGGTCTTGAAGAATGAGTGGGAGTTGACTAGGTAGTTGCATTGGTGAAGGATATCTAACTACAAAGGCACAAAAGCATGAAATACTGGGACACATTAGGGTAATTGTGAGGAGTGTGTTTGAACAATGCATGAGGGGTACTCGTTACTGCCATTTTCTCTCCTGCTTTCATTTTATCTCCTTTGCCCAACTGGACGGCACGCTTCTTCAAGGAAGGACAATGTCAAATATCCATTTTATCCCCTCCCTACAACTAGCATAGTTGTAAAAATATAATACTGAGCTGCTTTTAACTAGAGAGGATCCAGCAGAAGTTGCATGATTCTCTTGGGGAATCTTGAAGTGGGAGGGAGGCAGATGGGTCAGTATATGGCTTAGGGCAATAGGCCCCTGTCTGGGCCTTAGTTTCCTCCTCTGTAGTAAGAAAGTTGACCAGATGATGTCCAGAGTTAGCTTGGAGATAGCCTGAATTTAGAATTTGGGAGATAAGAGCAGTGGATTGGAAATCAGGAGACTTGGTCCCTAGTTCCATCTCTACCACTAGCTAGGTGTATGACCTGCCCTTTCTCCTCCAGACCTCAATCTTCCCTATTTGTAAAACGCAGGAGGAGTGGCACACTATATTTATAAAGGTCTCTTTTAGTTCTGATCTTCTGTGCCTTCCTCTCTAAATTCAGTTGACCTTGTCCTGGCCTGGTGTCCTTGCTCAGGAAGGCCTCACTTTCCTCAGTATTCTTCAGACACATTTTCAAACTCTATGGGGTAAGGGAGGGAGATTAGGGCCAGGAGAGGGTATTTGAGTGAGGCAATGAATATTTATAACAGACGCTCCCACCAGAGGACACATTAAGTCTTGCAGCATAACAAAACTGAATTACCATGAAATAAACTTTCTTAATTAAACCAATTAAATTTCTTCCCAGTATGTAATTTAGAAACTCTGATAAACCCTGGTTGAAAAGGTTTGTTTTAGCCTTAAGCTGGCTGAGAAAGCAGGAACATCTGGTTGGTGGTGGAAAGGCCTGTTTAGGCTCCAGGCCATGGAGGCAGCACCACGGTGGAGCTATCCATGGTGCTGAAACAGCCTCTGCCTCACGGCCGCAATAAAGGACACAGGCAGGCCAGGGCCCAGTGGTGCTTAGGAAATACGCTATTTGAGGACAGCATCTTCCGTTCTAGGCAGGGTGCACTTTTCTATTCCTATGCTTGACAGCAGCCACTTAGAAGTTAACCATGTATTCTCCCCATCCCCACAGATCCACTAGAGTTTGAAAAGATGCCATGAATTTTCTTATATTTATGGAATCCTAAACTCTCATGGCTGGGAAGCATGGCCTGGTATGGCTTCTTCATTATAAATAAAGGAAATTGATCTTCAAAGTATTCAAATGGCTTGGCCCAAGGCTACACAAGAACAGAAATCAGACTTTTCAAGCCCAAGTCTCTGACTCTAAATTCAGTGCTCTTTTTGCTAAGATGTTCTTGTAGTCAGAGAAGCCTTTGAGGGCAGGGACTGGTCTTGTTTACCTTCGTTTTCTTCTGGAATCCATCTTATTGTCTGGAAAATTTTTTGAACAAATGAATACATGCATAATCTTTATATTCCTCCATAGTCAAATATATTCAATAGTAATCATATCATAATGCCAATTGCACTAATGTAATCTTTTGCATTTATAGGATTTTATAGTTAACAGAGTGCTTTTTGTCTGTTATCTAACTTGAGTATCAAAATAGTTCTGGAAGCTTTAATGTTAGTACCATATTCTATCATAGGAAACTGAGGCTCAGGGGTCTAGTGGTTTGTCCAAGGTCACAAGGAGAGTCAGTGAAGAAGCTGGGAATAAGATCCAGCTCTCCTGATGCCTAGCCATGAACCCATGGCTGCACTTAGCACACGAGGGGACAAAAACACAAGGGTATTAAGTTGCCCTTGCTCACAAACTGCAATCCTAATGTGTGGAAACAAGGTACAGGTACTTAGAAACATGTAATGGATGAGATAGCATGGATTAAGGACAGGTGGGTGGCACAGATAGTGACTACTCTAGCATTTCAGGAGAGAAAGGAGTCCCAAAGGCTTGTGGGAGATTAGAGAAGTCCTGGTAGCCAAACTGGCACTGGAAGGTGTGATTTTTATAGGTAGAGAAAACAGCATTCTTATGAAATCAAAGCATTTTAATGCTGGAAGAAACTTAGAAGTGAACATCTCCTCCATTTTATAAATTTTTAAAAATATGTATTTATTTTTGAGAGAGAGTATGAGCAGGGGAGGGGCAGAGAGAGATGGAGACACAGAATCTGAAGCAGGCTTCAGGCTCTGAGCTGTCAGCACAGAGCCTGACACTGGGCTTAAACTCACCAGCCATGAAATCATGACATGAGCTGCAGTCAGACGCTTAACTGACTGAGCCACCCAGGTGGCCCACTCCTTCATTTTATGGATAGTAAAACTGAAATGAAGAGAAGTGAGGGATTTGTTCAATATTATAAAGCCACTTGTGGCAGACTTTTATATGTAGTCACTGGGGACACAGGGCAGGTAGGACAGGGTCCCTGCCCTCAGAAATTTCCCAAGCTAGTAGAAGGAGGAACATGGAAATGAGTAGGTGCATTCAAGTGTCACAGTGATAGAATTTATGTGGGGCCTCATGTAGTTGCAAAGGAGGTGCACTCATTTTATACAGTAACATATTCAAAGTTCAAAAGACTGCATTTGAAGTGGTCAAGATCAATCAAGGTCAGGCACCATATGTCAAAATTCTTTTCTCTAACTCTGAAACCAATGACTAGAAGGAAGGAGCTGTAACAATAGAGAGAAGCAGGCATGGACTCTGGAATCTGGAAGGCTGGGTTCCAGCTCTAGTTCTGTCTCTTTCTGGCTATGTGGCATTGACCTGCTATTCTCAGTGCAAGGAGCATCAGTTTCATTATAAAAAGGAGGGAGGGGCTACTTTGCCCTTTTTTAAGGTTGTGGGGGTGATTAGAAGAAACATCTAAGTATAAATGCTTAGTTAATTATAAAGTGATAAAGCAGTATATATTTTAATTGTTATTATTCCTCTAGTATAGAAGAAAAAGTCCGGGATTATAGCTGAGTCACCTCTCTGGGACCCTGCTTTCTTGTTTATGGAATGAGATGATACTAGTCTCATCTGTCTTACAGAAATGGTTTAAAGTAACAAAACAGACACATAAATCAATGGAACAGAATAGAGAACCTAGAAATGGACCCACAGATGTGTGTCCATCTAATCTTTGACAAAGCAGGAAAGAGTATCCAATGGAAAAAAGACAGTTTCTTTAGCAAATGGTTCTGGGAAAACTGGACAGCGACATGCAGAAGAATGAAACTGGACCACTTTCTTACACCATTAAAAAGAAATTCAAAATGGATGAAAGACCTAATGTGAGACAGGAAACCATCAAAATCCTACAGGAGAAAAGAGGCAGCAACCTCTTTGACCTTTGCCACAGCAATGTCTTACTAGACAGCTTCAGAGGCAAGGGAAATAAAAGCAAAAATGAACAATTGGGACCTCATCAAGGTAAAAAGTTTCTGCACAGTGAAGAAAACAATCAACAAAACTAAAAGGCAGCCTTTGGAATGGGAGAAGATATTTGCAAAAGACATATCAGATAAAGGGTTGGTATCCAAAACCTATAAAGAACTTATCAAATTCAACACCCAAAAATGAAATAATCCAGTGAAGAAATGGGCAGAAGACATGAATGGACATTTTTCCAAAGAAGACATCCAGATGGCTAGCAGACACATGAAAAGATGCTCAATCATCAGTGATGCTCAAACATCACTCATCATCAGAGAAATACAAATCAAAACCACAGAGATACCACCTCACGCCTGTCAGAATGGCTAAAATTAACAACTCAGGAAACAACAGATATTGGTGATGATGTGGAGAAAGGGGAACTCTTTTGCACTGTTGGTGGGAATGCAAACTGGTGTAGTCACTCTGGAAAATGGTATACAAGTTCTTTAAAAAATTAAAAATAGAACTACCCTACGACCCAGCAATTGCACTACTAGGTATTTATCCAAAGGATACAAAAATTATATAAACATGCACCTCAATGTTTGTAGTAGCATATCAACAATAGCCCATTTGTGGAAAGAGTCCACATGTCCATCAAATGATGAATGGATAAAGAAGATGCAGTACACACACACACACACACACACACACACAGTGGAATACTACTTGGTGATCAAAAAGAATGAATTCTTGCCACTTGCAACAACATGGATGGAACTAGAGTATGTTATGCTAAGTGAAATAAGTCCATCAGAGAAAGACAAATGTATAATTCCACTCATATGTGGAATTTAAGAAACACAACAACAGATGAACATAGGGGAAGGGAAGGAAAAATAAGATAAAAACAGAGAGGAAGGCAAACAATAAGAGACTCTTAAATACCGAGAACAAATTGAGGATTGCTGGAGGGGTGTTGGGTGGGGGGATGGGGTAAATGGGTGATGGGCATTAAGAAGGGCACTTGGGATGAGCACTGGGTGTTATATGTAAGCAATGAATCCTTGGATTCTTCTCCTGAAACAAATACACGACTGTATATTAACTAGCTTGAATTTAAATAAATAAATTTAAAAAATGGAAATGGTATAAAGTGAATAATACCCATAATAATAAAATGATAGGTATAAACAAACAAAAAGTGTGACTGTATTCCTGGAGGGGAATCAGTGATTGAGTAGAAGGCAAACTGGGTATTGTTACTGTAAACTCACATTTGTACCTTGAATCCATTTACAAAGCACATTCACAGCTATTATCCCATCCAATTCCCTCAACAGCTCTGTGAGATGAGCCTATAGGGATGAGCCTATCACAGATGATTAGCCACATCTCACAGATGAGAAAACTGAGACTCCAGAAAGTGATGAGCTCAGAGGCTAAATCTCAGTATGGCCTCAGGGTCATCTCCCCTTCTTCCTTTCCAGCCATCGCCTAGTTTCCTAGTGCTCAGAACTCTGTCTTCATGCAAGTCAGTTTGGAAGACAGGCCAAAGTCATGCTCTCTTGGACTTCCCTCTTGCCTTGAGGAGCAGTACTGGTCTTTTCCCCCTGTTCATTCAGTACTTATCCCTGGGAGTGCTTGATAACATCTTTTTCCCGGAAATGTGTTGGAGGCCTCACCTGCATGGGATGCCCCTGCAAACTAATAAACAGAGCCATCTGTAAATTTTTCTTTGTTCAAAGGATGCCAGATGCAACACCGGAACAGCTGGAACACTCCTTAGGATGCCTTCAGTTGCTCAAGCTGTCTCAGCCAAGACATGCTCTCCTTTGTTCCTGATCTCAGTTGAGGACTGTCTTCCCCATTATGCAGGCAGGACCTTAGGAGTTATTGTCTACTCTGCTCATGTCCCTCCTTTGCTGAAACCCTCCAGTGGCTGGATTACACCAGTCCCCATGCATGTTCCCTTCCCCATAAAGATACTAAAGAAGAGAGAATAAGAAAATCACTCTATTTTGGGGTTTGAGGACATAATTGAATTGCGGTTTTTAGAAAATTTACTGCAAAGAATCTCTTCCACACTGTGGCCATGGAAGTTTGGGAGACTGTTAAACTGGAGCCTTCCAGTGGGAGCTGAATATACAGAATCCAGGAAGTGGCGCTTGGCTGAATCTTCTCTCATCTGGGGCAGAATCTGGGTGTGAAGCATACAGATCCAATTAGGAGGGGAAGGGATTATCAGGACCAGAGTTGGTCCAGGCACAGGACATGCTAATGCCAGCCTCCTGGGGAACAATTATTGGCAGATGATTATCTTCCTTGGGCAGCTCAGGCACCCCTTATTCAGGATGCTTCCCTGATCTCCAGGCTGGGTTGCTGGGGTGGGAGGGAAGGGCTCTTCTCTGGGCTTCCAGATCCCTGGGCTTCTCTCTGTCTCAGCCTTTATCACACTGTGCTATTATTGTCTGTGTTAGTAATTACCTCCCACCACTAGATTGGGAGCTTCCCTAATGCTGGCTGTAACTCATCTTTGTATTCAGTTCCTAACACAAGGCTAGGCACACAGTGGGTTTAGCATTATAGTTAGGAGCATGGGCTCTGGAGCCAGACTGCCTGTATTTCATTCCCAGCTTGACCCCTCATTAGCGTGAAGACCCAGGGCCAGTCATTTAAGTTCTTTGGGTCTTTATTTCCTCAACTATGAAGTGGGAATAATAATGGTAAATACCTCAGAGAGTTGTTATAAGGGTCAAAAATATAAAGCATTTTAAATAGTGTCTAGCATAGAGTAAGTACTGTATAAGAGTTGGATATTATTACTTAAATCTTGATTCTGCATTTTGGATCTCTTCTTATTAGGAAGTATGATTCCATGCCCTGTCCCCCACCCACACCCTCCTTGCCACCAGTTTAGCTATGGGAGTGAGTTCCAAGTGACTGGGGCTGGAAGGCAGGGTAGGCTGAGGAAGATTGCACAAGAGAAGTTATTGCTGTTTTTGCAAAATTTGACCCCTAATGAATCCCCTGTCTTCTGTGACATGAAATGCAATTAAACTGACTCCTCCTTTCTTTACACTTAATCTGCTCAAGTGATACCCATCACTTGGGTCCAGAAGATGCTGAAAATCATTAGTGTTCTGTATAGCAACAGGAAGGCCTTCTGAAGACTGATCCAAACTGGCCTTTGCTGGTCTGTGTTGGGTGACCTGGGTGGGAGGGGAGGTTGGAGGGCAGCCAGTGGAGAAGGGAAGCAGAAAGTATAAGAATGCTTCCTCTTGGGGAGGCTTTGGGTAAGACAGTCCTACTGTATATGTCTAAAAGAGAATCTGGAACTACATAGGTCTTTGTAAAATAGAGTAAAATAATACAACACAACACAACACAATACAATACATCTCCAATGGAGGAGTCCTAGAACAGACTTTAGAGTCTGGAAGTCTTGGCTCTGCCAGTTACTGGTTCTATGATCTTTGGGAAATTCATTTGCTATTTAAACCTCAGCTTCCTCTTCTGGAAAAGTGAGAGGCTTAAAATCAATGTTCTTAAATAAAACTAAAATCAGCATTCTTAAACTAAAGCAGATTTCCACTTCAGAAACTTTAATTACTTGGGCCAGGAATGGGGCCTAGGAACTTGTGCTTCCAAAACAACCATGTGATTGTGACCATGTGAATAAAGTCTTCCTGGATTTAATATGTTATGGGCCTGTAATTTTCTCAAGGTTAAGTTACAAATCTGACCATATCAGGCCCTTGTTTAAAACTCTTCACTGACTCCCGTTGTTTTTAGGATTAAGTCTTGCTTTCCCAGCCTGGCTTGAGTGCTGGCCCTAACTTCGCACTGCACTCATCTCACACCATTGTTCTCTTCCACTACATTCTCCAGTCATACAAGAACTGTTTGCAGCATATCTTTCCCACCTCCACTCTTTTTCTTTTTAATTTTTTTTAAATGTTATTTATTTTTGAGAGAGAGAGGCAGGGGAGGGACAGAGAGAGAGAAGACGACACAGAGTCTGAAGCAGGCTCCAGGCTCTTAGCTGTCAGCACAGAGCCTGGTGTGGGGCTCGAACTCACAAACCATGAGATCATGACCTGAGCTGAAGCTGGATGTTCAACCGACAGAGCCACCCAGGCACCCCCAACCTCCACTCTTCTATTGCAGCCGTCCTCCTTTCCTGATGGAGAACTTTCTCCCCTTTTCTTTCCGTTATTCTCTTTCTCAGTCTTACTTCTTCCTGGAAGTATTGCATAATTACTCCAGCCAGAGATTCTGTTTTCCTCTGAGCTACAGAAGCACTGACACTTGGTACCACTCACTCATCATGGACAGACTGCCAGGTATGGTTATTTATTTGTGTCTTAGCTTTATCCTGCTCCCCCCATTAGACTATATGTTCCTGGAAGGAAATGATTCATTCAAGTTTGCCCACCCCCTGCTTTCAGTTAGCAGAACACCGTAGACATTCAAAAAATATCTGAAGATATGATCTGATATGATCACACCTCCTTTAGAGTATTGGGTCCTAGACTTGCTAATTGGTTGTCCATCTTGGGGGGAATCAAGTTTATTGTTTCTGTCCTAGCTGGAAAATACAATGTAATAGCCAATTACAAAATAAAAGAAAATTTCATGACTAGCAATATTATTTTCACTTCTAAACCTATCCTGAAATTATCACCCATTAATGAGAACAAAAGACTTTTAAAATTTGTTAAAACTATAAACAATTTGTAGTTGTTATTTAATAATATTATAAAATATTATTATTATATAATTCAATAATTATAGTGATTATTATTTCCCTTAGCTATTTAAGGGAAAGTGTGCTTATTATGCTCATGCGTATCTGTTTAATAGACATAATTACACTGTTAAGGTGTGTCTGCCGGAGATGAGTCTATTGAGTACTTCTGGGCTCTGAAATCACCCAGGACTCCTTTGCCCTTTTCCTCTGCCTCCCCCAACCTAAGCCATATAGCTGTCATTAATTCTGCATGCTAACAGCTTTGTTACCTAAATATATTATTATGCTTTTCAATTAAGGAGCCCAGGACCTTATGCAATTGGTCCAAGCTGACCCAGATACCAAGAGGCCCCACAGCCGCAAAAGGCTATAGAGGCAGCTGCAGTCTGTCCTTAGCTAGACCAGCCAGACCCATCCCAGTGTCAAAGGGCTCTCCAGAGACTGAAGCCTTGGACCCTTATTGCCCACCACCTCCACTGCCAATCAGTGTGACTTGGAGAATGCCCCTCTGGCCTGGGAGTCAGATGCCTTGGTAGTAGTTCCATATTCATCTCTTGCCTATTAGAACAGTGCTCCTCAAACCTGAATGTGCCTATGAAGCACTTGGGGGTGTTGCTAATAAGCAGATTCTGTCTCATAAAGTCTGGGGTGGGGGTGGGGTGCCTGGGTGGCTCAGTTAGTTAAGTGTCCGGCTTTGGCTCAGGTCATGATCTCATGGTTCATAGGTTTGAGACCCACATTGGGCTCTGTGCTGAGAGCTCAGAGCCTGGAGCTTGCTTCAGATTCTCTGTTTCCCTCTCTCTCTGCCCCTCCCCTGCTTGTGCGCATGCTTTCTCTCTCTCAAAAATAAATAAACATTAAAAAAAAAAAAAGCCTGGGGTGGGGCCTGGGATTCTGCATTTTGAATGAGCTCTCAGGTGACAGTAATGCTGTTGACTCATTGACCACACTTGGAGCAGCAAGGAGCTAAACTATAAACTTCCCCTCTGCGCCTCATCTTCTTTATCTTCAGGATGAAGATGCTAGATTTGGTGACCTCTGAGGACCTGTCCAGCTCTGATTTTCTGTGATTCCAGAATAAATGATAATGATGGCTTTTGTAGCTGATGTTTATAGCATATTCATTCTTTTTTAAAAAATTTTATTTATTTATTTTAAGAGAGAGCAAGCAGGGGAGGGGCAGAGAGAGAAGGAGGGAGAGAGAATCCCAAGCAGGCTCCATGGTGTTAGCACAGAGCCTGATGCGGGGTTTGAACTCACAAACCGTGAAATCATGACCTGAGCCGAATCCAAGAGTCAGATGCTTAACTGACTGAACCACCCAGACACTCTCCACCTTTATCCTTAATAGCCAAAGTATGGAGACAACCCAAACATCCATCAAACTAGTGAAAGGATGAGCAAATTGTGGTATACTCATATCATGGAAAACTACTCATTAATAAAAAGGACTGAACTATTGATATATTTGATAAATTTATCAAATACATTTGATGAATCTCAAATGTATTATGCTAAATGAAAAAAGACACAAAAGATGGCATAATATGTTATGCTATTGATATGAAATTATAGAAAAGAAAAACTATAAGGACAGAAATCAGATCGGTGGTTGCTAGGGGCTATGAGTGGGAGGGGGTATTTATTGAAAGGGGGCTTGAGCAAAGTATTATGGAAAGGGTGATGGAAATTTTCTGTGCCATGATTGTGGTGGTGATATGTGAGTGGATACATTTGTCAAAAAATCATTGAATTATACATGTAAAATTGGTGACATTTATGCTGTGTAAATTATACCTCAAGAAAGCTGACCAAAGGAACCTCTCAAAAACCAAACCCCATAGATACTGTTCATTGAGTCTTCACAATTTGCCAGGCATTTTACAGAGATTGCGCCCCTTCTTTTTACTACTCCTTCAAGTTAGAATTATCCCCACATGGGGAAGGCTAAATTCAGAGAGGAAATGACAGCTTTCAAATAAGAGGTAGGATTTGAATCCATGTCTGATGACTCCAGGACTTGGGCTACTTCTGGATGACTGCATTGATTCTCAAATCCCTCAGTCCTTGCTTGTAGCTTAGTGAAAGCGAGCAAGCATGAGTGGGGGAGGGGCAGAGAGAGAGAGAGAGAGAGAGAGAGAGACAGAAGATCCAAAGCAGGCTCTGTACTGAGATATGGAAAGAACAACCCCAATGGCCTGTCACAATTTACCTGGGAGGCTGGGATTATTATCTTCTCCATTTTGCAGATTGAGAACCTGAGGTTTATAGGGGTTGGGCAGCCTCCTTGAGGGCACACAGCTTGTTAGTGGGTAGAGATCAAGCTTGAACTCTGTTCTTCTGGCTCTCAATGCCATGTCTTTTCCTTTTTCCCACAAGCAAAGAGAGGACAGAGTCCCACCCTTGAAAAGTTTACAGGGATACAGCAAATGGCTCATAGCCTTTAAAGAGCACTGAAGGGGTGCTTGGGTGGTGTAGTCAGTTAGGTGTCCAACTCTTGATCTCGGCTCAGGTCATGATCTCATGGTTCGTGAGTTTGAGCCCTACGTTGGGCTCTGGGCTGATAGCGAGGACCCTGCTTGGAATTGTCTCTCCTCTCTGCCCCTTCCCCAATCGTTCTCTCTCTCTCTCTCTCTCTCTCTCTTTCTCTCTCTCTCTCAAAATAAATAAATAAACTTAAAAAAAAAGAACACTGAAAAACAGCTTATAGTCATGTAGACTCCAAGAGGTGGCTCAGAATAAAAGGATTCAGAGGAGAACTGAGCCAGGAATGGCAGAAGCAGTCAGGAAAGATTTCCTGGAGGAGGTGAGGCTGGGTAGGTTAGACACAGAAGTTGGGTACAGTTGGGATAGGCAGAGGTGGGGGAGTTATATTTGTGTCTCCACTCCCAGCTCCCTAGGAAGACTATGATCTGAACTATGGGAAGAAGACTTGAACCATGGAGAGAACACTTGTGAGACATTAAGCTTGGACCTGGCTAGGATGGCTGGAAGAACTCGCTGCTGTTCTCCCTCTGATTCTGTCCAGAGGAACTCTTTGGGAAGGGGAGGCAGCAGGAAGGGCATTAGCCACAGATAAGCAGAAGGGAAGTGACCCTGTCTTCAGGACCTTCCAAATGGCCCACCCCTAAGCGTCGCCAAGATGGCTAGCAGATCTATCCATTCAGGCCAGGCATCGGATCCTGTTGCCCCAGGGGCTCCAGATGTGGCCTAGAAGCTGCTGGGTATTACTCAGCCACCCTCCCCACCTCTGACCCCGTCCCCACCTGGGACCAGGCTACTCTTCTGGGCACTCAGGAGGCCTGTTGCCTCCAGCAGCTGGTGCAGGATTAATAATTGAGGCTCTCTCCTGAGCTTTGCGTCCATCAGGGACTAGTCCTCCTGCTGCCTGCTATTATTGTGCTCTGATCAATTAGTGGGGAAGAAATGAGGTCAGAGAGAGCAGGTGTGGGCTTGGCTTTGTTTCCGGGGAAGGGCTAGGTTGGGCTGTGGCTGGGGTGGGGTGGTGATGATGAAGAGACAATTCTCACGGCTTTAGGCCATGGGCAGTAGAAAGGAGAATGGACCACAGCAAATACAGGGCTTTTAGCTCAGAGGGCTTGGCCTCACTGTTGCCAAGAGATAAAAACAGCATTTGGAAAACATTTGTGCTCCAGGCTGCGCAGGGCACTGGGATGGGCCCATTAGCCACTTAATGTCCTGGATAATAACCCTCGGCTTCTGAGAATGTCAGCTGGAAATCCAGACTCTACCAACAGTGTGGAAACAGGCCAGCATCCTTGGCCTCATGTTCAAAGCCCTCTCCATTTAGCCAACCAATCCTACTCGCTTCATCTATAACCTTCTCTCATGTGGCTCTATGCTCCAGCAACCTGAGCATGTCCTGGGCTCTCTTATTTCCTTTCCTTTGCTTAAAATGCTGCTCCCTTCTGCCCTACTATGTTCCATCTCTGCCTGTTAAAATCCTCCTCATGTCATATACTAGCTTCTTCATGAAGTTTTTCTTATAGTCTCTATCAGCAGTTGTCTTTTGCCTCTGACCTACAGGATGCCAACAACATCTTACCTTATATTAAGGGAATTTGAACTTGTTCTCCTTTTCCTGTTCAAGAGCACTGGAATCACAGAAGACCATGACATGTCCAGTTCTGGACAGCTGGCCTTGACTTTCTAGCACACAGTAGGTCTGAGGAACTGTGTTAAATCTAATACCCATCTATACACATGCAGTCTATTTCTCTATATCACTCTGAACACATGAATGAGCAACTTTTTTCACCCATCGATGCTTTTGCATTTGCTCTTCCCTTGGCTTAAGTACCCTTCCTTGCTTTTTTCTCTGGCAAGATCCAGCTCCACATCAGGTTAATCTGTGCTCTCTCTGTATCTTGAGCTCCTGTCTTTGATGTTATCATTCACACTGTGCTGTGAATAAGGCAGGCATTTTCCTCTCAAAAGACTTACAGCTTAGCAAGCAAGCAAACAGCTACAGCACAGTCTTCAAATCCAGGGTTGACTCTCAAGCTTCAGGCTTTGGTGTCATAAAAATTCAAATAGTATAAAAGGGTAGCTAACAAAAGGTTTATCTTCTCCAAAACCAGAGCTGCTGCTATACTGCACAGCTCCAGGCAGGCCATTGCCACTGTGGTCTAGACACGTGGCTCCACCTGGGCTTGTATAGTGCACAGGCTTTACAACCATATCTGGCAGCCCTGCTCCAATCCCTAAGCTGAAGTTCCATTCCCCAGAGGTAGCACTGTTACATTTCTTGTGTATCATTTTAGATGCTTTACACATACCAAGCATTTGTGAGTGTGTATCCTTTCTTTACACACATCGGATTATGTTATACACAATCTTTTGCATCTTGTTTTCTTAATATATCTTGAAAATAACTTTATATCAGAACATCTGGGGATCTACTTCATTATTTTCAATACTAGCACACTATTCATATTATATGTGTGTACCATAATTTAATTACTCCTCCATTGATGAACATTTAGGTTGTTTCCAATTTATCTTAACACTCTAAACAGTACTGCCACAAACACCTTTATAGGTATATCTTTGAAAGCTTTTGGTGAGTTAGTTGTCTGTGGGATAAATTCCCAGAAGCTGAATTGGTGAGTCAAACAGAAACATGTGTTTCAAAGTTTGATGCACATGACCAAATTTCCCTTCAAAGACTGAGCTAAGCCTTCTAATATAAGTAGGAACTAGTAAGGTAAAGGCCTGAGCATAATGAGCAGCATGAGTAGAGGCATGATGGCTTGATAGAACACAGCCTGCTTGGAGAAAATGAATTGTACTGTGTGGCTGAACTATAAAGCAAAAATTGCATGGTGAGTGATGGGGCTAACCTCTCTGAGGCAGTGGCCAAGTCACTCAGGTATTGGTCTAAATCTCAGGGGTTGGCACCCTATGGCTTGCTGGCCAAATCTGGCTCCCTGCCTATTTTTATAAACAGAATTTTATTGAAACATTCCACACCCATTTGCTTACTTATTGTCAATGGTTGCTTTTGCTACAATGGCCCAGCTGAGGGTCGCAACAGAGTATAGATATCCCACAAAGCCTAAAATATTTACTACCTGGCCCTTTATAGAAAACGTTTGCTGTTCTAACTAGTAATACCAGCCTGAGAACAGTGGCAGGCATTGGAGAATTTCAAGGAGTAGAGGGACATGGGTCAGATTTGCATTTTGAAAAGATCACCATTGCTGTGTAGTGAGGATGGGGGTTGGGAGGTGTCTGAAGGTGCAGGAAGAAGGCTTGTGCAGGACTCAGGTGAAAGATTATGCCCTGGATTAAGGCAGAAGCATTGTGGATGAAGAAAGGAACATGGATTCAGTAGTGCTTGAAGAATAGCTGGGTTTCTGAGTGAGGAAGGTCCACTAGAGAAGTCAAGGATGTTTGGGAAGATGCTGTGTTCTGGTGTTGACATGTATGACAGACGAGTCAGGCACCCAAATCCACTGACTCCATTCTAGCTGCTGGTGCCAGTGCTTGGAGTGTGACTGCTCTGGACCAGGGTCTCTGGTCTCCCTTAGGTTGAAAGACCAATGTCTTCCAACCTTTAAGCCGGCATCGTCACAAGGAGACCCTTATAAGGGGTTTCTTATAAGGATGTGCTCAATTTTTATCTTCTCTTGGAGCACCAATTCAGCTTTGATTTTTAAATGTAACCCTTCTTGATTTTCTGCCCATTTAGAAGGTTATCATTGAGATGACTCAAATGATGCATGAAGTGGTGAGGAACTTGAACTCATGGCATAGATTGGGCTGCTATTTTGCTTTTACCCAGTTCCATGAATGTAATCTTCTGGTCACTTCCAACAAGAGAATACTTTCCCCCCTCTTTGAGCCAGTGGGGGTATCCTATTCAAATCAGAAAGGTTAAGTATAAAGAGGAGGTAAAGAACTGGGAATAAATGATTCACTAGAATTTAAAAGGATAATGACAAAGGATATTTTTTTAAGCTTATTTATTTTGAGAGAGACAGACAGTGTGAGTGGGGTAGGGGCAAAGAGAGAGAATCCCAAGCAGACTCCACACTACCAGAGCAGAGCCCAATGCAGGGCTCAAATTCACAAAGCTGCAAGGTCATGACCTAAGCTGAAACCAAGAGTCAGACACTTAACTGACTGAACCACCCAGCCACCCCAGGATAATGACAAGGGATCTTAAGCGTGCATTGGAATCAGCCTCTTCAGAAGTCAGACTCAGAATCACTGTTGTCTGAGTCATAAGAATTATGTCCTAATGACAACACAAGACAGACCATGGTTGTCCAGGTAAAGGTAGAAAATAAAGAACAAGTATAGTTCAGTGAGACCTGTGGTAGTAATTGCTCTGCCTTTTAAAACAGCAGTCTGGGACATCCTCTGAAAGTATAAAGGTTGACCTGAACAGAGAAGAGAGAAGAAGGGAGAAGGAGGGACAGACAGCAAAGGACAGAGAGAATGAGAAGCAAGTGAGTAAGAATGGAGATGGAGAAGAGGAAACTGAATAAGTTCCTGTGCATAGGAGGTACAGGTGAGGTATTTATTGTGCCAGGAACTCCAAACTGATGACTAATTTATTCTGCATAATAACTCTGAAGTGTGGGTTGTATCATCATCACCTTATGCACAAGGAAGCTGAGGTTCACAAAGAACGAGTGGCAGAAGTGGGGCATTAACCCAGGACTGTCTGACTCCCAAATCTGTGCTCTTTCTTCCACCCTCCATAGGGCCAAGAGTGGGTAATGGGTAGACTAGGGTAGAGGGAAGAGAATTTAGGAAGGCAACAGGGCTGGAGAAGTCTAACAAAATCCAAGCGCTTGCCAAGCCCGGCCACTCATGCCTGAGCAGCTGGCTGATTTTTCATAAAATAAAAGAAGTCCCTGAATTGAGAAATATGTGTGTCTCCTAGATTGGATTGTGCAGTGAACAGTAGCCAGAGCGAGCAGTAATCCATCACGGCCTGGCGTTGGCGGGTGCTGCCAGCCGGAGCCCTGGTGGAACTGTTGTGAAGGTGACCTTGGGAGAGAGCCAGGGTCCAACCTCTAGCTGCCTCCTGGGAGCCTGGGCATGGGATGGACGGAGATGGGGTGACAAGTTCCCTCCTCCCTACTGCTGAGCTATTTTCCTCCATTTTCTTTTCAGCATTTTACATGTTGCACCAATGCTGGTCTGGCATCAGCTGGCTAGGTCGCAGGAGCTGAGGATGGGGCTGACCTGGAGAGATGGATTGAGCCAGCAAGACCCTAAATCCTACACATCCTACAATGAGACTCAATTTATCAGCCCTTGTGACCCCAGACCTAACTGTCCTCCCTTGTTGGCTGAATTCCTTGTGTGGAGCCAATTGGCCTGAGATGAGCCCTGGAGGGCATCACTTCACTTAGGGAAGGCCAGTGGTTAAGGATTCTCTGCAGTCAGTCAGACCTGGCTTGGTTGCCTATTTTACTATCTGTGTGGCTCAGACATGCTATTAACTTCCTAGCCTCAGTTTCTTCATCTGTAAAATAAGAATTCTTAGTATACTTGAGAGAAAAAAATAAGATAATGTAGGTAAATAAAGCCATTAGTTAAATGCCTGATGCACAGTATCTTGACAAAATGGTAGTTATAATTATTTCCTTTATTCTTCAGGGTCACCATGGCAGATGAGGATTATCTATCTTATTTTACAGGGATCCAGAAATGTGCCCCTCTGTGCCTTTGAGGATTTAGAAACGACAGAGAACAAAAGACTTGCTTTCTGGAACCCATATAAGCCTTGATATTTTATGTTCTGCAACACTGTTGGGCTTTCTGATCTCCTGCATTCTTGGCTACCATAAACTGAGTGCTCGCCATGTTCCAGATACTGCATTAAACTCTTCTCAAACATTAGCACTAGCTGCTGTAACAAAAAAACCCATGAAAGCATATGGTTCAAACACTATGAAAATTTATTTCATTCTCAGGTCAAGTCCAGGATGGGTGTTCCTGATTGATAGGAAGCTCTCCTCCAGCTGGTGAGTCAGAGACCCCGGCTGCTTACATATTGTGGGTCTGTCAGGTTCATCTCATCTACGCCCAGTGGCAGAAGGAGGAAAGAGCACAGAGGATGGAGGTTTTTGTGTACCAGGTCAGGAAGTGGCACACATCACTTCTACTCATGTTCCATTTGCTGGAATTCAGTCATGTGGTTTCTCCTAATGACAGGAGACTGGGAAGTTTAGTCTAGTGATGTGCCCAGGAGAAGAAGACATGGGTTTGGTAAAGAGCTAGGAAGTCTCTGTCATGTGTCATCATTCTGTTTTATTCTTACAACAATTGAGGGAGGGAGGGAGAAAGAGAGAGAGAGAGAGAGAGAGAGAGAGAGAGAGAGAGAGAGAGAAAGAGAGATTGCTCCTTCTGTCTTAGCCAGCACTTTGCCATGAATTCCTTTTCAATCTTCCAATATCTGCCTGGCCCTTTAACCCTGATGATCTCAGTGGAACCCCTTTTCTTCTTTCCTTTCCCCACCAATTTCCCTTGTTCTAATTATTTCCTATAGGGTGCCAGATATTTGTATAATATTCAATGTATCTTGTAAAGGGTTTTCTGTTCTTTATCTTACAATAGATGGTGAGAGTTATCTATAACAATAGGCAAAACTTACTGAGTGCTGATAATGTGTTTTTCCAAACATTTTATACATATTAACTCATTTAATCTTCACAACCATTTATGAGGTAAGTTCTATAAGAATCCGATTTTACAGATGAGAAAACTGAACTACAGAAAGGTTAAGTAACTTGTCCAAGGCCACTCAATGGTGTAGCCAGAACTGGAATCCAGCCAGTCTGGCTCCAGAAATCTCTGCTGTGGACTATATTATTATTGAATAGTATTGTGGGTCGGACTCAGAGCTAAATGCTCCATATGGATTAACTACAAATCTATGAGGAGTAGATAATTGTCATTGTCCTTACTTTACATATAAGGTGCTCCAGGCTCAGAGGTGTTAAACAACCTGTCCAAGGTCACACAGCTATTAAGTGACAGGTCTGAATGAGACCAAAGTCTAAACTCTAAGAACAGTGAGATTGTATTTTCATTTCCACAGGGAAGAAGAAGGATTCATTTTATTTTTTTATTATTTATTTATTTTTTTAAATGTTTTCTTTTAATTTATTTTTTTAATTTTTTAAAATTTACATCCAGATTAGTATATAGTGCAACAATGATTTCAGGGGTAGATTCCTTAGTGGCCCTTACCCATTTAGCTCATCCCGCCTCCCACAACCCCTCCAGTAACCCTCAGTTTGTTCTCCATATTTATGAGTCTCTTCTGTTTTGTCCCCCTCCCTGTTTTTATATTATTTTTGTTTCCCTTCTGTTATTTCATCTGTTTTGTCTCATAAAGTCCTCATATGAGTGAAGTCATATGATTTTCGTCTTTCTCTGACTAATTTCACTTAGCATAATACCCTCTAGTTCCATCCACGTAGTTGCAAACGGCAAGATTTCATTCTTTTTGATTGCCAAATAATACTCCATTGTATATATATACCACATCTTCTTTATCCATTCATCCATCGATGGACATTTGGGCTCTTTCCATACTTTGGCTATTGTTGACAGTGCTGCTATAAACATGGGGGTGCATGTGTCCCTTCAAAACAGCACATCTGTATCCCGTGGATAAATGCCTAGTAGTGCAATTGCTGGGTCATAGGGTAGTTCTATTTTTAGTTTTTCGAGGAACCTCCATACTTTTTCCCAAAGTGGCTGCACCAGCTTGCATTGTCACCAACAATGCAAAAGAGATCCTCTTTCTCTGCATCATCGCCAACATCTGTTGTTGCCTGAATTGTTAATCTTAGCCATTCTGACAGGTGAAGGTGGTATCTCATTGTGGTTTTGATGTGTATTTCCCTGATGATGAGTGATGTTGAGCATTTTTTCATGTGTCAGTTGGCCATCTGGATGTCTTCTTTGGAGAAGTGTCTATTCATGTCTTTTGCCCATTTCTTCACTGAATTATTTGTTTTTTGGGTGTTGAGTTTGATAAGTTCTTTATAGATTTTGGATACTAACCCTTTATCTGATATGTCGTTTACAAATATCTTCTCCCATTCTGTCAGTTGCCTTTTAGTTTTGCTGATTGTTTCCTTCTCTGTGCAGAAGCTTTTTAGAGGTCCCAGTAGTTCATTTTTGCTTTTGTTTCCCTTGCCTCTGCATATGTGTTGAGTAAGAAGTTGCTGTGGGCAAGATCAAAGAGGTTTTTGCCTGCTTTCTCCTCGAGGATTTTAATGGCTTCCTGTCTTACATTTAGGTCTTTCATCCATTTTGAGTTTATTTTTGTGTATAGTATAAGAAAGTGGTCCAGGTTCATTTTTCTGCATGTTGCTGTCTAGTTTTCCCAGCACCACTTGCTGAAGAAACTGTCTTTATTCCATTGGGTATTCTTTCCTGCTTTGTCAAAGATTAGTTGGCCATACGTTTGTGGGTCCATTTCTGGGTTCTCTATCTGTTCCATTGATCTGAGTGTCTGTTCTTGTGCCAGTACCATACTGTCTTGATGATTACAGCTTTGTAGTATAGCTTGAAGCCTGGGATTGTGATGCCTCCTGCTTTGGTTTTCTTTTTCAAGATTGCTTTGGCTATTCGGGGTCTTTTCTGGTTCCATACAAACTTTAGGATTATTTGTTCTAGCTCTGTGAAGAATGCTGGTGTTATTTTGATAGGGATTGCATTGAATATGTAGATTGCTTTGGGTAGTATCAACATTTTAACAATACTTGTTCTTCCTATCCAGGAACATAAAATATTCTTCCATTTTTTTGTGTCATCTTTAATTTCTTTCATAAGATTCCTATAGTTTTCAGTGTGTAGATTTTTCACCTCTTTGGTTAGATTTATTCCTAGGTATTTTATGGGTTTTGGTGCAATTATAAATGGGATTGATTCCTTGATTTCTCTTTCTGTTGCTTCATTGTTGGTGTATAGGAATGCAACCAATTTCTGTGCATTGATTTTATATCCTGCAACTTTGCTGAATTCATGGATCAGTTCTAGCAGTTTTTTTTTGTGGAATCTTTGGGTTTTCCATATAGAGGATCATATCTGGGAAAAGTTAAAGGTTGACCTCCTCCTGGCTGATTGGGATGCTTTTTATTTCTTCATGTTGTCTGATTGCAGAGGCTAAGCCCTCCAATATTATGTTGAATAACAGTGGTGGGAGTGGACATCCTTGTCTTCTTCCTAACCTTAGGGGGAACGCTCTCAGTTTTTCCCCATTGAGGATGATATTAGTGTTGGCTCATTCACATATGGCTTTTATGATCTCGAGGTATGCTCCTTCTATCCCTACTTTCTCGAGGGTTTTTTTTTATCAAGAAAGGATGCTGTATTTTGTCAAATGCTTTCTCTGCAACTATTGAGAGGATCATATGGTTCTTGTCCTTTCTTTTATTGATGTGATGAAGGAAGGACTCATTTTAAAGAATGGGAAGGCATATGGTTAGTATGTCATTTCAGGTGGTTTGTGTATATTTTAGAGAGGGAGAGCAAGCACTGAGGAAATGGAAGGCCCTCCACTTTGCTGACTGTGACAAGTTATATTGAATCCTTCTGAGTCCCACTTGCATTCTTGCACTCAGGAGCCTATATCACCTTGCAGAAAACTTGTGCATGTTAGCATTTGAAATACTCATGTGTAAATCCCAGATTTGCCCTTGATCTTGAATGAGACTGAGTCTTATTTTCTTATTTCTAAAGTGGTGATACTACAGTCTGTCTGCATTTTAGGTAGGTGTGTGTGTGTGTGCGCGCATGTGTGTGTGCACGCGCGCGCACGCGTGTGTGTGTGTTGTCCTTTAGAGAGTCTGGAACACAGTAGGTACGTAATAAATGGTTGCTCTTGTGTGACAGCTGAGGGGTTGGATAGCTGGCTTAATACCACAGAACAGAAGGTGGGTTGAGAACAGAAGAGCTATCCTCAGGTGAGGTGCAGCACAGTCCTCCTTTAAAGGTGAGGAAACAGTCTAGGGGGCAGGCGATTTACTTTCCCAAGGTCACACGGCCAGTTAGTGGTGGCAGCAGGACTCCTGGCCCAGAGATCTTTCCACAGCTCAGCCTCAAATAACAGCCTTTGGATTCTATACTTTTCAGCTCTTCTCTGATGGGTTGAATGATGATCCAGGGGCCCCTAAGAATTACTCTGGCCCACATCCTTTGTTGAAAGATAAATAGTGAGTGAACCTTCTGCAGTGAGTTGGAACTACTTCTCCCTTTGTTTTGCAAGGTCTGGGGGGTCACAATGGGTGACTCCAATAAATAGCAACGGTCTGGGAGCTGTACTGTGAGGACCCATCAGTAATTTTCTCATTTGTTGGCTAAATGTGTGAAGATAAAACTCCTCACCTATCACATTCCCCTTGACTCTTAGATGTCTTCAAGGTTAAAGGTTGCCTTGTTCTAGAAGCTGAAATATTCCTGTTGGCCAAGTCTGGCCTTACGTGGCTGATGTTCTTCTGAGATAGTGCTGCCCACTCACATCCCCCGGCTTCCATACTCCATCTCACTGGTCATTCACCTCCCTGACCAGCCATCATCTTCCCTGACCTGAAGCCTGCTACAGCCTCTACTTGGCCTCACTGCCTCCCCCATTGGCTCTTTAGCCCACTATCTACACTGAAGCCAGAATTAGATTTCTTGCCATCACTTGCCTGTTTAAGAAACACTTTAAGGGACTTCCTGAGTGGCTCAGTTGGTTGATCATCCAACTTCAACCCAGGTCATGATCTCATGGTTCATGAGTCTGAGCCCTGTATTGGGCTAGCTGCTGTCAGAGCCCACTTTGGATCCTCTGTGCCCCTCTTTCTCTACCCCTCCCATGCTCATTCTCTCTCTCTCTCTCAAAATAAATAAACATTAATAAAAAGAAGCCTCCTGGTCCCTCCTGCATCATTTCCCACATTCGTGCTGGCCCCAATCCCTCAACAGGCCCCACACATTTTCAGGTCCTTGTTCTCACTGCCTGCACTACTGGCTCCCTTCAGCTGCCTGGTCCAAACTCCAAGCCCTAACAAAAATACTTTCCCTTCCCTTAACTGCTCAGGTCCTTCTGCATGGGACTCCTAGCATGCTTTGCTCTTGTCTCATTGGGTGGTAACTGATGTTGACCTCTTTGCTTGGCTTCTTAGTTCCCCACTGAGCACTAGATTCCTGGAAGACAAGGCATGGTGTGTCTAGGTGTAATGGCTGGGTTGTTTGTCAAACTGAGCCCAGCTGATTGCCAAAATATGGAAATATTTTTGTACTATTTGGCAATAGCTATCCGGGCCTTTCCCCCAGGACCCTTAGCCTTCCTGTGGTCCAGCAAGTAAAGACTTAATACTGGGCATAGCTGAGGGCTCCCACTTGGTCAAGCTGGCTGTTACATTTCTAATTTCACCACGAAAAACCTTTCACAAGGAATGGGACCCATTTTGTTCTTCTCTACCAGATGAACACCCCAGGTTCCTCTAAGGTCTTGGCTTTATGAAGAGTCTCGAGCAGTGGCTTGGGAGCCCCTGCTCACTGGAAAGTAACAGAAGCCTTCCCTTCAAGATGCCCAGGTCTGAGAGCATGGGAAAGTGTGGCCCTTCTCTGGTGGCCTAACATGGAGGCAGGTATTAACAGCTTGAGATTTCAGGACCAAAGGTTGTGGAGGGCTTGATAGTTCCGCTCAGTTATAGAACCCATACTGCATGCCTGGCACCAAGTGAGGCACTGGGCCTCTAGAGCTACATCAGGGTAGACCTTTTGGAGTTCACAGCCTGGATGGGGAGACAGGCATGTAAACAAACAATGACAGCATGGGGTCATGATAGAGGTGGGTGTGCGATGGGGCCTTGAGAGGTCCAGAGTCAGGGAGGGCCACTTGGAGAATAGAGAAGGCCAGCTGGACCTGAGTTCTGAAGGACTGCACAGAGGAGTCTTTCCCTGAGCCCAGGGTCACCCCTTCTGGACCACTACCCTCCTAGAGCAGCAATGCCCAGTCATTGCTCTGTCTCTGTCATTGCTGGTCTTCTCCTGCCAAACCACAGTGTGAAAACAACAATAATCAAAACTTAGGGGTGCCTGAGTGGCTCAGTTGGTTAAGTGTCTGGCTCTTGATCTCAGCTCAGGTCATGATCTCATGGTTGTGACATGGAGCCCTGCATTGGGCTCTGTGCTGACAGTGCAGAGACTGCTTAGCATTCTCTCTCTCCTCTCTCCCTCCCTGTTCCTCTCTTCTTCTCTCTCTCAAAATAAATAAACATTAAAAAAACTTAAATTGTGCTTACCATGTGTAAGTGCTTTATATATAATAACCCATTTAATCCTCACAGTGATCCTATGAAGCAGCTGCAATAAGTGTTCCTGTTTTATAGATGGGGAAACTGAGGCAAAGAATATTTTTGTAATTTGTCCGAAGTTGTGGAGGGAGAATGTGGCAGAGCAGCTAGGCAGCCTAGTTCTAGCATAGAGGTATTTTAGCCACCATACCACTCTACCTCAAACCATCTCCAAATATCACAGCTGGGGTCCTAATCTCTGTGGTGAGAACACGAGGTGGTCTTTTCTTCTGGCATGTATCATGTGGTTTGTAGTCCCCACAGTCTCAGGCACGTTTTGACACAAGCTCCTTGAGATCCCAGGTGCTACATGTATCTGTTGGAGCTCACAGTGAGGGTTTAGCCATGGGCAATCGCATCCCCCCCCACTCTCACCCTTGAAGTCAGCATAACATCACAACCTACAAGAGCTCCAGGAGCCCAGGTCTAACAGAGGATTCCCAAACCTGCAAGAGTCATTATTGCCCAAGCTGGCCTCACCCTTTCTTGCATCCGTGTCCTCACAATGCTCCCTCCTCTTCTCTCACAGGAACCTGCATGGAGGAGGTGACATCTAAGTTGGATTGTGAAGGGTGAGGAGTTTTTCATGCAGAGGAGAGGAGCGCAAACCTTTCAGGTAGAGCTTCCCAAGCACAGACATGGGAGTGTGAAATAGTATGATGTGTTTGGGGAATGAGGAGAGTCAGGGTCAATGATGAGGCTGGGAAGGTAAATAGAGGATGACCTTTGCCTTCAGTCATTGGGCAATAGGGAGTCACTGAAGAATATGGAATAGTGGAATTGCATGGACGTATTGGTGTTTTAGACATACCATAGAGCATGGTTTCCTAGGAATGGACTGGCGGTGGGGCAGCCAGGAGGGAGGCTGTGCCATAGTTCTTATACAATAATAGCTTAAATTAACATGGTGAAAGAGAAGGGGGCAGCCAAGAAATGCTTCTAAGGACTTGAGACTGCTGATTGTGGGGTAAAGGCAGGAGGAGTTGGCCCCTGGCTCAGGCTCCTGGCTTGGATGACTTGGGGCTGGTGCCAGGAGAAGGGATACATTTGGGTACTTTATAAAGTAGTGAGATCTATCTATTTTGGACGGTGACTCAGGTGGGGCTCAGGTGCCAATGTGCCCTGGATTGTTACCTACACAGGTGAGCTCAAGAGTGGGCTTTGGTCTAGAAATAAAGATCCAAGAGTCCTCAGAGGAGGGAAGAATGTGAAGCCATGGGAGGGGGTAAAATTCCCTAAAGAGAAGGTGCCAATGACACCATGAAGGAGAACCAGAGAGTGGACCCTGAGGGAGGCTAGCAGTTCAGGGGCAGGCCACATGGATGATATCTTCAAACTGTCAGGTATAAGTCATTCATTCAACAGACTGATCACTTCCTATCTGCCAGGCTCTGTTCTTTATGCTATGAATGCAGCAGGAAGTGAGATAGAAAACCTCTGACCCATGGAGGTACATTCTAGTGGAGAGAGGTGGACATAAACCAAAGTAAAATATGTAGCAGGACAGGTGGTGGTTAAGTGTTCTGGAGGCTAATTAAGCAAAGGATGGGGGGTGGCTAGGGAGGGTTGAAGTGGAGAGCTGCAATTGTAAATGTGGGGGCCTCACTGAGGTTATATTTGAACAAAGATTTGAAGGAGGTGAGTGAGGTGGATATCTGGGGGAAGACTGTTCTAGGAAGAGGAAACAGCAAGCGGCCCTAAAGTAGGCTGTGCATGGCACATGGGAGGAATAGCTGGGAGGCCATGCAGTTATCACCAATATTGTATAAGTATTATTGTTATATAGTTATTATATAAATTTTCAGTATCTACCCCTGCTCTGTACTGCAATGATTTTTGTAGAGGTGATCTTGGGCAAGTCCCTTAACCTCTCTGTACCTCAGTTTCCTCATCAGTAAAATGGGGATAATAATAGTATCCAATTGTTGGTTAGATCAGATGAGTTAGTGTATGTAAAGTACTTTGCATAGCACCTGGTACAGAGTATTTGCTGCTACTACTAGTATCACTATTATTATTTTTATAATCATCATCTCCCTCTCTCTAGACTTCAAGCCCTTTGAGGACAATGGCTGTGTGTGGTTCTTCCCTGCAGCCCAGAGCCAGCCCAGGGCAAGGCTTCACAGTGTAGGCTCTATAAGGGAGTTTTTGGATAGAACAAATAGAAAAACAAAAGGCAGGACATGGAAGGAGCCAGGTCTCTGGTGCCCCCCCACCGCCCCAGCTCCCCAGACCCTGCAGAGCTGGCCAGGGCCTGGACGGCTGGGGCTTGAAGCAGGCCCAAACTCCATGCGCATGTGGAGCCTCCAGGCCTGACAATCTATTTGTTATTAGGGTAATAAATAAACAAGTTGCTTGTCAGCACAGGGACTGGCACGAGCGCCTTAGAAGATAAATGCTGCCTCTGAAATAGACAAATATTTACCATCCTCCAGACGAAGTTGTCAGCCCTGCTAAAGGCCTCCGGGGCTTAGAATTAAAGTGCACATTGAGATTTTTTTCTACCCTAATGGAAATATATAGCATACTTCTTCATAACAAAGAATGTGTAGCTGCCTGTCCTTGAGCACCTACTGTGTTCTGGGGCTTTCCATCACACTCATCACAATCCTCTGGGGTAGGAATTGTGATCACCACATTCCAGATGAGGAAATTGACACTTGAATGAGTGAAGTGACTTGCTAAAGGCCACACAGTGAAGGCTGAGATTTGAACCTGATCCCTAGCCCAGGCTCTGGGTTGGAATTTCCTGTAGCCAGTATGTCAAGATCCTTAGCTCAGTGGGAGGAGTGGTAGGCACAAAGACGGGCTCCTCTCCACCTTATTACTCTGGGCTCACTTCTACTTTCATGGAACAGACAAATGAGGTTCTTAAAGGACTGTGTGCCTGAATGAGGTTGTCACAGGAGGATGGCAGATGTTGTTTGAGTTTTAAAACTACAGAGCATTAGAGCTGGGAGAGGCTTTATAGTTCCTTATACAAATGGAGACCAAGGTCTAGCCCAGCCCTGATATGTTAGCTTCTGCTGTGTGTGCAGGAATCATGTGACATGATCCCCACTTCACAGATCAGGAAATTAAGACTTAGAAGACTAGCAACTTGTCCAAGGTTACATTGCCATGAAATGGCAGCCCCAGGGTTCCAAAGTGGAGCATCTCCAGAGTGTGTAGGTAGAGTGAATGGGTCACCTACATGCCAGGCTGTCAAGATCCACTCCTGGTTCTGTCATTTATTAGCTGCATGACCTTGGGCAAGTTACTTAGCTCTTTGTGCCTCTATTTTCTTATCTGTAAAATAGACATACTAATAACTTACCTTGCAGGGTTGTTGGGAGATTGAAAAAGTATGTATAAAGTACTTATACTCTGTCTGACATATAGCAAAAATATTAGTAATTATTATTTATTACAAATATTAGTTAATTATTATTATCATTATTGAGTTGTTTGTGTGTCATTCATTCAGCAAAATTTATAGGTGTCTGAAGCAGATGCTGTCAGTACCCACACATATGCCCCCAGAATTTACCATTTCTGAGCATAATAGGCAGGCCAGAAGTACCAGGGTGTTAGCATACAGAGCAGCTTTCAGCCAATAAGTAATGGCAGCTGGTGGATACATACCCCAGCTCTCTCACCCCTCAGGTGGGATATTCCGAGACAGAAGTTCTACACTGGTTCCTGCAGTTAAGTTCCACCAACTCGTAGAGGTAACTTGCTTAAAAATACACCCTCTATTGGTGCCTTCCTTTCCTTAGCTCACTTCCCAATATCCCTTCTAGAGTTTCCTGAAACCACTTTCCAAATACACTACCTGCAGTTTAATCCTTGTTTTAGAATCTGTTTCTGAGGAAACCCAAACTACCCAAAGGTAGTTTCTAATGTGTATCAGATCTTATGTTTGGGGCTGAGTAGGCAGGTGAAGTAGAGTTGGGAAAATGAGGAGATAATTCCTGGCAGAGGGAACAGCATCTGCAAAGGCACAGAGATATGAATTGTGTTTGGTGAAGTGTGAGGAGAGGAGTATTGCTGGGCTAGTTTGACTTTTACTTTGGCTGTGATATGGACAGGTTTAGGAAAGATCCCTCAGATGGCCATAAGGAACACTCTGCCCAGACAGTAGTCTCAATTTAATATTTGAGGACCGTCTGCAAAAAGTGGGGTGTTCATCTGCATTTTTCCTGTAAGGTTCCAAAGGTGTTCATCAGCTTAAGGTTGGTTTTAAATAGTTGAATTTCATTAGAAAAACACTATAATTGCTGATGGACCTCATTATGAAAGGCTCAGCCTAGAGACTGTGAGGGCATCTGAACATTCTTTGAACATTCTTTGGTACAGGCAAGAGGCTCAGCTCAGTCCTAGAAATGACCTCTGCCTCCCTCAAAGAGCAGGGACAGGGTCTGTCCTCTTCCTCTCTCTGAACCCCTGAACAAGGCTTTCTTTTCCTCATGTTCCTTCTCCAAGAAGCATCTCTTCTACATATAAATCACTGCTCTTCTCAAGTCCCTGAAGTTCCTTTTGGATGTGTACTCTCTTTCAGTTCAGCAAACAGTTCTTGAGTTGTACTTGAGTGGAACTCTTGAGCAGGCCCTGGAGACCCAAGGATGCCTCAGATGTGAGTCTGTGCCTCCAGGGAAAACTCTCACTCTTGAAGAAGAGATGGGCATGTAAACTGACAGTGATTTATATGGTGGGAAGATGTCACAACAGAAAGGCAGAGGGAGGGATTAATCAAATCTAGGGAACAGGTCATGGAAAGCATCTCAGAGCCAATGTAATCTAAACAGGGTTTTGAAGGATGCAGAAAAGTTGGGTACTGCTCTTCCTTGACTAGGTGTGTGCCTTCATAGAGAATGAGCGTCAGACTCTGCCACACTTTCAACTTCTTCCCCTAACTCAGACTCCTCCAAAGCTAGATATGCTCAGGCTCTATCCCCATCCTCAGCCACACCTTGAGTCTCACCCCATTCTGGTGGGAAGAGAAAGTAGCTGAGAGCCTGGGACCAGCACTGCCCTACCCCCATCCCCACTTTGCTTTTGAATTCCTGAGCTGGAGCTCCTGTCCCAACTATATGAACTCTGGGTATTCTTTAGTTTCTCCCAGTGAAACTCTTGTATTTTATTATCTGATTTATTTTGTCCTCACAATATTAGATAGGCCCACAATATTGGATAGGTGGAGCAAAGTTCTCAGGGTCACACAGTCAGGTAATGTTTGAGCAGATCCTTGGACCTGGGACTGGCTGAGCCCATGGTACCATTCTAATAAATCAATTTGTTAAAGCCTTGGAGATGCTAGAACATTTGGATAGAAGATTCTAAAGTTGCTGAATATCTCAACAATCAACCTGGCTTCAATCTTACCTTCTTTCTACTAACAAATTTTCAATTTGTGATAATTCAGAATTTGTGAGCTGGCCTGAAATTTACCTTTGCCTTTGCCATGAAAAGTCTCAGCAGAGGTACATATTTTTGAAGAAAAAAGCCCTGCTATTTGGATGTTTAATTGACACTAAATGTATCAACATTATGTGCCCATGGCAAAGATTTATATTCATTCATAAGAGTTAGCTATTCTAAGCATGGTTTTGATGGGCAGTAGAATATGCCACTTGTAGAGATGTGGGGGAAGAACATATTTCCTTGCTTTCATCCTGTAATTCACACTTTTATTTGTCAGAGACTCTGAGCCTCTGCCCCACAGCCAGTCACACTAATTCTGATTATTTATTTTTCATGTACTTTTATAATGGGACAGTCCTCTGCCCATGCCAATTGCTGTGCCATTACTCATGTTGAAGATGAAGGCAAAGTGGTTAAGGAGGAGAGAATTGAAGTCCGATCATAGATTCCCCCACTGACTTTATGTGTCCTTGCACAAATTTTTTAACTTCTTGAATGTCATTCAAGTCTCTACTTTGGCTTAACTTCCTTTTATAGCTCCAGCTTCTGCTTATATTCCATAGATTACCTAAATCCTTCAGTCAAACATGCTTACTTCCCATTCCAGGAACATGCTCCATTCTTTCCTCCTTCCTCCTTCACTAGGAATGCTCTTTCTTTGCCTTAAAATCCCATGCAAAATGGGGCATCTGCATGGTGCAGTTGGTTAAGCATCTGACTCTTGATCTCAGTTCAGGTCATGATCTCATAGTATGTGAATTTGAGCACTGCATCTGGCTTTGTGCTAATGGTGTGGAGACTGCTTGGGGCTCTGTCTCTCCTTCTCTCTGCCCCTCTCCAGCTTGTGCTCTCTCTCTCTCAAAATAAATAAACTTTAAAAATTAAAAAAAAATCCCATGTATCTTTCAAGACTCGGATGAGAGGCTATTTTCTCCATAAAGCTTTCTTCTCAGCTGGCTGTGAGCCTCCCCTATCATCTCTTTGAGAGATTTTAGTCACATCCTACCTGGCATTAGAATTCTTGTAGACATGTCTTTTTCCTATTACTAGATTATAAGCTCCTTGAAGGCAAAGTGCATATTTTCTATATACTTATAAATCCACATTATAGACCTGGGTGTACAGATGTAAGTGGAGAAGTTGGAATTTATACTTGGGGGTTCTGGCTGCAAAGCCCCTGCTTCTGTATCCTATGGAATGGATAAAATAACTTCAATTTCAAATGCTGATAGTTATTTTGTACTTTGTGTTACCTGTAAAGATGAATCGTAAACTCTGAAGTTCTGTCATTCTCAGGAGATTATGGGATGACTCTGGCTTTCTTGGATGGCCAGGTGGGAAATTCAGCAGGAACTCAGTTGCAGATCTATGTCAGAGATTTCACCATGGAGCCCAAGTCTGGATTTGGGGGACATCCAGGCCTGAGACTGACCATCCCTTGTTCCTGGGATCTTCAGCTGGGTGGGATTCTGAGGCTGTGTGGGGATCTGTACAGGTTCCCAGTCACCCTTCTTATACCTCAACATCCACTCTTCCAATCTTTTCACCATCCAGTGTGACTCCTATATATCTTGCATTGAACTAGGTCCTGAAAATACAAAGATTAACCAGACACCATCTTTATCCTCTAGGGGGAGGCAGATATGTGAACAGATAATGAAAGCCTATGGAGATATATGTTATGGTAGAGGAAAACCTAGGTGTTGTGGTGGCCCAGAGCAGAGGGCCCAGGGGATCTGAGAGATCACACTTTCTGCCTCTTGCTCTTTCTGGACTGTGGAGTACATTGACTCATTGTGAGATCTTAGACATATCACATTTATTCTCTGACCTTGATTTTCATTCTCTGTACAGCAAGGTATCTGGGGTCAATGATCCCCCCAGATCTTATCCCACAATATTTAACTCTGTAAGTAAGTATTGATGCCTCTGTACTCATGCTGCTGGGCACAATGCCAGTCATCATAATACCCTCAATATTTCTCAAGAGGGGCCTCCTCAGAGCTCCAGGTCTCATCAGGCAGAGAAGCTCTGGTATTAGGTTGTTGACTCAGGACTTACAGAGAGGTTTCAGGTCATCTATTGGTGTCTGTCAGTGCTGGAATGGCCATGTCTGCTCTGAGCATTGCCTGCCTTCCTCCTATTTCACTGGGGAGGCTGCTCCCTGTAAACATCATGTCAGGACCCGGGGATACAGTGTTAAGCAAAAATAGATGCAGTTTCTATCCTCATGGAGTTTACAGTCTAGTTGGGGAGTGAGCCTTAATAAAATGGTCAACAAATGAATGTATAATTACAGCCTAAGATAAGTGCTCAAAAACAAGAGGCATGGTTCTAGGAGAGCAGGTATAGTAAGGACTGAAAAATATCAATAGATTTAGCAGCATAAGGTCATTACTGAGGGCTGTTTTGTTAGAGTCATAGGTCCAAAAGCCACACAGGAGTGGGCTAAATTTAAATTGGAGGTAAAGAAGTGGAGATGGTCAATGTAGGTAACTCTCAATCAGTGAGCACTGAATGAGCTGGAAGGAACTTCAGAGGTCTTTCATGGAAGGCACTTTAAGAAAGGTCACAAAGTGAGGCTCCTGAGTTGCTCAGTCCATTGAGCATCTGACTCTTGATTTCAGCTCAGGTCGTCATCTCAGGTTTGTGAGATTAAGCCCTGCATTGGACTCTGTGCTGACAGCATGGAGCCTGCTTGGGATTCTCTCTCTCCCCTCTCTCTCTGCTCCTCCCTCACTCATACTCTTTCTGTCTCTCTTTATCTCAAAATAAAAATAAATAAACATTTTTTAACAAGAGAAAGGTTACAAATAGATTCACAGACATCATCTTTGTAATCCTTAGAACAATCTTGTGACACGGGAAGGTCAAATTCACATTTGACAGATGAGAAAAATGGAGACCCAGCAAGGTTGTGTGTCTTGAGCAGAGTATTCACAGCACACCCAGGACTGGAACTTAATTCCCCCAGAATCCCTGCCCTCCTTATGCTCTGCAAACACTGTTTGTTTAGAGGTTATCTGAATGAATGTGTATTGTTTTCACCATACTCAGGGTTTCTTTATTACTTCTTCCTTCTCTCCTCAGTACTGAAGGATTCAGGACCATGGCCAGCACCGAAGCAGCCTACAAATTCTGAAATAAGCTTAGAGTCTTAGCCAAAGAGATCAGCACTGCCTTTGTAAGTTGGTTTTCTCAACAAACATAAACCAAACATCTATTAAGTATCAGGTGCTGTGAGAGGTGCCAGAGACTCAGAACTGGAAAACTGACCTTAGGAAACCTACCATCTAGGATGGAGAAAACGTGGACACAGATAATCACAACAGAGTGTGAGATGCACAAAGGTTGTGGGATCAAAGAAGGGTTCCTGGAGGAGGCCCAGCCTGAGCTGAATCTTGGAGAGATCAGATGGCAGTGAGGAGTTACTGGGTAGTTTTAAGCAGGGGCTTGAAAACGTCACATGGGTGTTTTAGAAAGGTCCCTCTGGTGCATTGTGAGAATAAAGGAGGGGGTGAGAGAGAGGCAGGGGCTGACTCAGGAGACTGAGCAAGAGGAAGGAGTCCCCCCAAGCTCATTCTAAAAGGCACAGCCAGGTTTTCATCTCACTTGCAACAGTAGATGGAAATATCCTGGGTTTTACATGTTTCCTTTTGGCACTGAAAGATTTACCACCTTGCCAGCTGAAGCTGACACTGTGAGAGAACTGTGTTGCTGGTGGAAAGGAGGGAATTGAAATTTGGGGATAGAGAGAGGAAGGAGAATTTGATTTGCTGAACAGTCACTATGCATCAGCACCATGCTAGGTGCTTTTCACGTATTCTCATTTAATTCTCCCAACAACTTGTGAAGTAATGAGGTCCCCAGTTTCCATAAAAAGAAACTTTATGGAAGAGGATCAGAGATGCCAATTAACTGTGGCCTATGGCCACACACAAAATAAAAGGGAGAGCCAGAATTTGAATTCAGATCTGCATGTCCCCAAACTCCTCACATTCCCTCTTCATGCACATGCTGTTTTGGTGGGGACCCAGCTGACAGAGGAGGAGAATAACGACTTCTGGGCACCCACTACTGCAGCCTCCTGTTCACACACAAAGGAATAATCATATTAAGTATTGTTTTCTCAGTTCCTAAACCCAGAAGACTTGGAAGGCCACAAGTAGACATAGGATCTGTGACTCAGCCCCTCCTGGGCTGGGTGCATTTTGCTTGTTCCTTACCATCCCATAGTACCCCGTCTTGCAGAAAAGAGTGCTTCTGTGTCCAGGAATGAGAAATTGAGGGGTTTCATATTGGTGCCAATTACCTGCTCTGACACCCCTCAGGTGCCCTTGGCCCCCAAGTTTTGGAGGCTGTATCATTCTCTCTGGGCACTTTGCTGCGGCTGTGGTGATGTCTGCCGCAGAGCCTGAGGAAGCTTTATGGAGATGGTCACACTCCAGTGCCCAGCCTACTTGTTGGAACTTTCCAGAAATATTGCACTGCAGACATTTTCCACGCCGTTATGCTAATGGAATCAGGAAAAATCAATTGTCCTTAAGGAACAGGGGAATGAGACGTGCTGTAAATGCCACAGAATGAGTGATTGGTTGATTGCTTGCCGGCGATCGGAGCGCGTCTCATCCCTACATTATTCTGATGAATTTTTATGGCATGCCTCCTCTCTTGCTTGCTCCCTCCCCCCACCTCACCCCCCTAGCTGGGGAAGAAGGTTTATGGCTTGCAGCTTCTCAGTTGATTGAATGCAGCTGGCATTGTTGCAGCAGAGGACAAATAGGTACATTTGCTTTACAGGCTGGGAAAAGTGGGTTTGGAGAAATTGCACTGCCACGTCCCTCTGCAACAAAGGCGCCCTTAAAAATGCAGATATTTTTTATGAAATGACTTTACTTTCCTTCTTGGCTGTCCGTAATCTTCCTATCAGAGGAAAGGGCAAAAAAAAAAAAAAAAAAAAGGTTGGGGGAAAGAAATATATGGCTTGCAATTCTGCGGAAATCCGATTTTTCATTCTCATCACAAAGGAAGCTAACGAAGGCATTTCATTAGTATTCATTTTAGGCCGATGTGATTTTCTCCTCTTTGCTAACACAAAAATAAATAAATAAACAGTCGAGCCATGTCTGGGAAACTGCCGACAAGGCGGCCTGGAGCAGAGGTCAGCATTTTCTAGAATGAGTGTATACCGCATTCAGCAAGGTGGCCAAGAAAATGGATCCAGCTCAAATAAGGACCATCTGGGGCAGAGAAGAGACAAGGTTTAGGTGGAGACAGGTCCCTTGGGTTTCAAAGCTGGTGTCCAGCTTGGCTGTGACAGTTTATGGACTGGGGAAAGCAAACAGGCTGTTACTATTGTTTTCCATGAGGAGTTTGTGTGATTCTGGCTGCTGGTCCTGAGGCAGGGGATATTTCACATCTGGTCAGGGCACTAAGGAGCTCCTTCTATTGTTTATTCTTCCCTGTTTCTTTCTCAAGGACAGCTAAACCCTGTTGAGGGCTGAAATCATATTGTGAAAATCTGGGAGTTTTTGGCTTGGAAGTAGAGATTTTGGGACACAGCTGTTGTCTTCATCCATCCAAAGGGGCATTGTGGGCAGAGGAGCAGGCTTATTACATTGGGCACCAGAGGGCTAAACTAGGATCTGTGGGTGGAAGTGACAGTAGGCAGAGGAATCTACCAGATATGAGATCAAATTTCAGATCAAGCATTTTCTGGTGTGTCCATAGGCAAGTTATTAATGCCTCTGAGCCTCAGCATCTACATTTGTATAATTAGGTAAGTTAGAATAAAATCCAATCTTTTTATTATTTTCTAACTAGGATCAGGTATAGTAACGTGCAGTGCTGGGAAGCAGGTATTGGTGACTGCTTTGTAGAGAAGTTCCCCTTCTGAGGTTCAGAGAGGTGGTAAGTTGCACAACCTCTGGAAGCAGGCTCCTGGTCTCTGAAGTCAAAACTTCTTACCTGCCCCCCAGCCCCAGGCCCTCTTGTTCAGTGGCTTCTTGGGCTACTATGAGCAGGAGGTGAGACACAGAAGCAGATAGCTCTTTGTTCTTAGATAAAAATTACCCAGTTTGCCTCAAATACCAAGTCATTTTATACATTTCTGTCTCTCTCGTGGACTGTGCATTCCCAAAGGGCATTGTTCCTTTGTACCCTCTGTGCTCAGTTCCAATGGCTTAGCAATTCCTGACTTGTCTTAATGTGCCATATCCTTGGATGGTTACTAGCCCTGGCCTGTGCTCTTGTGCCTTTGCAGAACCTTCTTCCCTGCTTTTCCCATTTGGCCAAGTCTTACTGATCCTTCAACTCAGATGCCACCACTTCTGGAAAACCTTCCTGGAGACCCACACAGGTCTTTATTCTCTCTGTGCTCTTGTGGGGACATGGTGTACTTTTTGTAGAACTGTAACTGTAATAGTAACAAAAGCAGCAAGAATCAGGGAGTCAGGTTGACTTGGGTTCAGATCTTACCACTGATGTACAATCATGAATGAGTCTCATTTTCCTCCACGAGCCTCACTTTCCTCATTGGGCAGTGAGGATGGTGATATTACCTACCTCCAAAGACTGTTTGGAGGAGTCAAGGAGTACTATTTGCAAATTACTTTGCTCAGTGCCTAGGCACATAGATGACAGTAAAAATTCAGAATGAATGAATGAATGAATGAATGAATGAATGAAGTTTCTAGTTGGTTAGAAATCTTGATAAAGAAGACTGAGGACACATTTTCAAATCTTCAGTTTCCTCACTCCTGTCCATATTCCCAGAATAATAACTAACCACACAATGTGCCAGGTAGTTAGTGGCAGGCCCAGAGGTAGCACTAGGGTCTCTGAGGCTCTAGTTTAGGCATTTTTCATGTCTCCCCTCCCAATCAGGACTTTAGCTCATCAAGGGCTCAGTCCCGTCTTCTTCACCTGTCTCCCTACTGTGGGTAGCCCATGAGGTGTTGACTGGAGGGTGATAGGGCTCAGTTGGGGAGATCTGAAGTTCTCAGTTCAACCCTGCTTGCCTGCGATCCCATGGCTGTCAGCTTTCTCATCCATCATGGGGCAATAATATTTCTTTCCAGGCCTACTGCGCTGGGCTATTACTGAAGAGGGAGAGGAAGAGGAAGAAGAGCAGGGTGCTTCATCAGTTCTTGTGCTTCTAGGAATTAAACTGATGGCTGTTGTTGCTGTTGTGGTTGTTGTCATTGTCTCTCAAAAGAGTCCCCACAGTCAGGGTCTTGGTGCCAGTCTCTTAGAGGAGATGGCTCTGCCCTTGAAAGCCACTCTCTCGGCCTGGCGTTTCCTGTGGGTAATTTGAAACTGGGGCTCAGAGAACTGAACTCCAGTTAATGGTTTTCAATAAAGAATTAAGTGCTGCTAGTCAGGCTGGCGCTGGGGCTGGTTTCCCGGAAGGGGGAGAGGGCTGAGGGAGGGGGCAGTTGCACGCATTTAGGGATGCGTTTGCATTTTCCGGTCAGTTAGGCAGCCTGATGAAAAAGGGATAAGATCAGGCCACAGCAGCCAGAGGGTGGAGTGGAGGGGGGAGTAAGAGAGACCCAGACTTGCACTATGCAGGCTTCAGGGAGGGAGTAATGGTCACTGCCATGGAGCTAGATGAGTTGTTACCACAGAAAGTACTTTTGTCAGACACCTGGCTACTGGCCCCTGCCCTCTGGGCAGCCCCTATAGCAAGGAATGCTGAAGCCTTTTCTGCTATGGCTGCCTCCCACATCATACATCACCTTATTACAACCATGGCTTTCACTGTGCTTTCTGCACAAAATAACTCCTTAAAGCTTCATCTACAACCCAAAGGGGTTGCTATTATTTTCATCACTCCTGCTTTGCAGATGAGGACACTGAAGTACAGAGAGGTTAATTAACTTGCCCAAGGTCACACAGCTTCGGAGTGGCAGATACGGGCTTCAGAGCTGTGTAGTCTGGTGCCAAAAGTTGTGCTATATAATCACTATGCTGTATAACCTGCTATTCTTTACGAGGGTCTCCAAATCATTTTATCTACAGCTCATGAGGTTAGTAGGGGAGGGTCATTAGCTCCACCTCACGGATAAGGAGGGACTGAGGGTGAGGGAGGTGCTGTGTTAGGGAAAGGGGGCTTGAAAGAGAGTTAAAGAAGGCATCCAGATATGGGGAATGAAGTAGAAAGATCCCATGAGAAAGTTATCTGCAGCAGGTATCAAAAGCCTTAAAAATGTTCAAACCCTCTGACTGGGTATTTCTGTTTCTGGGAGTCTGCCCTAAGGAAATAATACTGCTACAAAAAGGCAATTCTAATAAAAGAAAAGATTGATTATAATATCAAATGATTGGAAGCAATTTAAGTACCCAACTATGGGAAATGGTTAAATAAAATCTGGTGTTTACACCTGATTTGACAGTCTGAAGCCATCAAAAATAGTGGTTCTGAAGGTGACATAGTAGTCTGGAAAAATACTTATGTTACAGTGTTAAATAAGGAAAAAAGTAAGACAAAATTTCACGAATAATAAAACCTCAAGTATGTACCAAGTATATCGGAGCTATGTGAAAGAACAGCTGCTATGTTAGGATGATAAAATTGTAAGCACTTTTTCTCTGTTTTTCCAACTTTCTATAATGCTATTTAATCTTATATTGTTTTTTTAAATGTTTATTTTTGAGAGAGAGAGCATGCACACGAGTGGGGGAGGGGGACAGAGGATCCAAAGCGGGCTCTGTGCCATAAGCAGAGGGCCCGATGCGGGGCTCAAACCCATGAACTGTGAGATCATGACCTGAGCCAAAGTTGGACTCTTAACAGACTGAGCCACCCAGATGCCCTAATGCTTTAATTATGGATAAGTTGGTGGACTTGGTCCAGGATATTATTTGATGGCCTAAGAAAGGTTAGGCCTTTCCATGCCTCAGTTTTCTAATCAGTAAAATGTCAATAAGATTCCCTTCTTTTCAGGACTGCTATATTTAATGAGATAGTAGGTATAATGTACCTTGCACAGTGCCTATGCATCATAGGACTAAGTGATGTCAATTACTCCCCTGAGGTTTCTTCCATTTCTCACAGGTTATCTTCTGACTTATTGAGGTTTGCCACAGTGAGGGTGGGACAGCCACATCCAAACCTGTATTCCAGAGATGGAGTCTCCTTAGGTCAGGTGTAGACCTGTCAACCCTCCATTGCCTGATACAAGCCAAAAGAATGAAGGCTAGAGAGGGTCAACCGGACCCCAAGCCCCAAGGCAAACTCTGAAATTTACTCCCCGTGCTTCCACCACCACCACACCCCCCCACCCCCACCCCCAGCCTCCCTAAGCAACACATACTACCAAGCTAGTTTCCTGTATGGCATCTCCCCAGGACTTTTGGCATAGAGACTTGTGTGGCTCTGATGCTGCCTGCTGGGGGTCCACAGGTCACCAATTCCTTCATCCATTTGTTTGCTTATTACTCATTCATCTACTCACTCCTTGAATCATGTAGAGGGAGTCAGCTACAGTAGATCCTCACTGAGTGTTGACTTCATGTTTACTGGGGGTGGGGGTGGGGGTGTGCGTACTAGGGATTTTCACTTACCCTAGCTTATCGAATATTCACATGTGCGCTGCAGAAGAGGTTTGCTTAGCAGAGCTTGGCAATTAAAAGAGCAAAATACAAATGAATGTTTCCTCCTATAGACAGTCAGTCCGTCTGGCCCCTGGCCCTATCAATTCTGCCTCGGTACTGCCTTTTGGATCCAATCCTTCCACTCTAGCCCTCTGCTTCAGCCACTTGGTCTCTGCCAGAGTCACCTTTATAAAACTGAAACCTGACTAGGCGAGCATCCCAGCTTTTTGGCTTGGCAAGTCTAGTTTCCCATGGTCTGACCAGGCAGCTCATCACACAGCCACTGTCTGCTTCTCCCTGTTCCTCAATGTCCCTTCATGACTTTATGCTTTATGTACCATTCCTGGTTCCTACAATTCCTTTTCCTGCATGGCAAATGCCTACCTGTACTCTAAAGCCTAGCTCAAATCCCCTCACACCTTTGGCTCCCATATAAGATTTGCTGTTCCTCCCCTGTACCCATCTTCCATCCCACTACACTGTGATAAATTCCCAGTCTGTTCCCCTCTGGCTCCCTTTCCCCCAGGACTGTACATCTCTCTCAAGGGCAAGAACCATGTCTTTTTATTTCTGTGCCTCTGGAGCTTAGCTCAGAGCCTGGCACAGACAGGAGGCCCAGTGAGTGTTTGTTGACTGAATTATGGATGACAGTGTGATCTCAGGGCCTCCACTAGGGAGGAACAACAGGGCCTCTTGACCTCTTGGGAATGGGAAGTGTTCGCAGCTGAATTCTCCTGGCAGACGCTTTTCAGCATCACCAGCTGCTCACTCCCCAGAGGCCCTGTCTCTGCTCAGCTCCCTGATGGGTATAAGAACATTTGGCCATAAACCTACCTAGCTATGGGATTGCAGCCACCACTTCATAGGGAGCTGACTCTGACAAAGCCTTGACCTGTGCAGCTGGACATGCAGGGAGTCTCATGGTCTGACCCTGCTGCATCTCAGTCCCATGCCATGCCTCTCTGTACCCTCATGCTCTAGGCTACAGCCAGACTGAAAAGTTTTCTGAAGACATCCTGTGACTTCTCTTTTTAAAAACGATTTCTTCTGCCTGGAATATTCTCTACCTGCTCAGCCCTCCATCTTTGCCAGTGGATTCCTACTGACTCTTCTGGTTAGGTCAGGTGTCACCTCTCCTCTGGGCCAAGAGCCTGTCCTGTATACCTCCCAGGCTCTGTGTCACCCCCATTGTTGCACTGTTCATACAACATTGCCATTACCTGTTTATTTTCTCAATAGGCCTGTGGGGTCCCTGAGGACAGGGAGTTGGTCTAATTCACTTTGGAGTCCCTAGCACCTGGATCATGCTAGATGCTCACAAGTATGTGTTGGCTGGCTAGCTGGTATGATGGTTAGGGGGTATGTGGTGCTAGGACCCTTCCCTGTTGCTCAGTCTAACTGCAATGTGCATATTGTGTAAGGGTGAGGGTTACAGTCTATAAGAGGGCACACCCAACACTCAGGCCTGCAGGGTAAGTAAAACACACTGTCAGTGAAAGGCAGCTGAGAGCATTCCCAGTACAGCCCTGGTTTGGAGAGAGACCTGGGCTTTAGGACCAGCCCTGCTTCACACTGACTCTGAGCTTTCTCCTATCTGTCCAAACGTGCTTCCTGATCTCTAAAATGGGAACCACAACCCTTGCTCAGCTACTTTACAGAGTGATTGTGAGGACTTGTGTGACAGTGTCTCTGAAATTACTGCTTAAACTGTTAAGTGCTGAGCCTGTATTTTCGCTCGGGGGAGGGGGGGGGGTGGGGGGGGGGTCGGTGGAGGGAAGTGGTGCTCAGCACTGTGATGTGGCAATGCCCACTAGAGGGAGCAGCTGAGCAGCAGGACAGGTCCTCCTCAGAGCTCCCTGGCTGGTCCAGAAAGAGGGAACACGGTCTAAGACATCGCCATGAGGTCCCAGGTTCCCCTTTCCTCACGTTTCCCTTCAAATTCAAGTGACATCTGGGCTATCGTTGACGTGCTAGAAAAGTAAGAAAGAAAAAAGCCCAGCAACCTCCTACATTATTCCTGGAAGTGGCTATGAGATGGGTGAAAGTATAGGACACCGGGGTTCTTTCCCTTGAGCACTGTTTGCTCTGTTTAGCTCAGAAGCCTGGATTCCAGGGCTCTGAGGCCATTATCTGTCCATTATAGGGGAAATCTACTCGGCTATGGAATGCCACCTTAGTGGGACAGGGCTGAGGTCTGCATGGACCTCCCTTCATGGATGCCCGAAACCTGCAGGCTTGGCCTCACAGTTGATTAGCTTCCTCTCTGCTGGGGCGAGTGGGACCAGACAACGAGGCCAGCTGGAGGAGAGCTCTGTAACCCAATTTGCTGTGTAGAGAAGCCAGTCTGTCTGGCAAGAGCTAATTGGAAAGCTGCTTCCTCTAAGCCTGGACCCAGGAGGGCGCTGGGACTGGCTGGAGGAGGGGGGGCTCAGCTTGGCCCACATCACTTAGTGCTTTGTGGGAGCCGCTCCCAGCAGGAGGGCACTTAGCCCTGGTAATTGGCCAGGCAGGCTCATCATTAATTCATGTCAAATTGTATTTCTTCTTTTGAGGGAGAGAGAGAGAGAGAAGAGGTGGGGGTAGATAGGAATAAATGAGTTTCTGAAGGGAGGAGTCTGTTTTAGGGTTGGGTTGAAGCAGCTTTGATTTGGGAAGAAGGAGGGTGGTGATTCATTTGCTAACTTGCTGTTGACCTGAGCAAGTTACTTTCCCAGAGGAGGTCTCAGTTTCCTAATCTGTGGTAGGAGACAATAACTGTGATCTATTTCAGAGATGGCTTTGAGGATTGAATCCAGCTATGAGAGATGAGTGCTCTTCATATGGTCATTTCAACAGGCCCAGGGAGGCAGGGAACCATTTACATTTCATGTAATTATTGATGCAGAGTGGGGTAGGTTTACACCTATCATCTTTTGGATGGACAGCATTTTTTCATGGCTCCATTTCATCTCTTTTGTTGGCTTATTAACTCTTTGGTATGTATTGTAGTGGCTGCTTTAGGGTTTATAGTATATATCTTCAACATTGCATTACCTTCAAGTGAGATTGTAGCACTTTAGATAGAGTCTGGGACTCTTAAAATAGTATATAGTTCCATTTCTTCTCTCCTGACATTTAAGCTGACTTTGTCATACATTTTACTTATAAATCCCACAATACATTGTTATTATTTTTGTTTAAACAATGATTTTTTAATTCTTATTGTAGTAAAATTTAGTTCTTATTGTAGTTAAATACACATAACCTAAAATTAGCCATCTTAACAATTATAAGTGTATAGTTCAGTGGCATTAAACACATTCATAATGCTGTGCAACCATCACCATCCTTCTCCATAACTCATTTCATCTTATAAAGCTAAAACTCTATACCCCCTAAAGTCAATTATTTTTTTAAAGGGATTTAAACAATAATTTAGAAATCTTGTACATTTACCCATGTAGTGGCCATTTCTCATATTTTTCATTCCATTTTGGAGATTTCTATTTCTATCTGGTTTCATTTTCTTTCCGACTAAAGTATTTCCTACAACATTTCTTATAGTGCTGTTTTGTTGGTGATGAATTCTTTCAGATTCTGTGTGTCTGAAAAAAATTTTCTTTTACTTTCTCCTTTGAAAGATATTTTCACTACGTATTCTTATAGGTTGACAGCTTGCTTTCTATACTTTAAAGATGATACTTCAGTGTCTTTTGGTTTGCATTGTTTCTGATGAGAAATCTGTTTTCACTTCATCTTTGTTCCTCTGTATATGATGTTTCCTTTGCCTATGATTGCTTTTAATATTTTCTTTTATTACTAGTTTTGAAAAATTTGATTATGGTGTGTCTTGATATAGTTTTCTTCATTTTTCTTGTGTTTGGGGTTCATTGGGCTTCGTAGATCTGTGAGTTTACAGTCTTCATCAAATTTGGAAAAAGTTTCAGGCATTATTTCTTCAAATAATTTTTCTGTCTTCTCCCCTCCTTTATGGGCTTTAATTGTACATATATTAGGTTGAACGAAGTTGTCCCACAGGTTATTGATGATCTTCTCATTTTAAAATTGCCTGTTATTTTTTCTGTGTTTCACCTTAAATAGCTTCTATTTCTAGTTCTTCAAGTTCACTAACAGATTTTTCTGTAGGGTTTAATCTGCCTTCAATCCAATGTATTTTTTATCTCAGACCTCACAGTTTTCACCTTTAGAAGTTTAAAATTTGAGCCTTTTGTTTGTATCTTCCATGACTTTATTTAAACTTTTTAAACATAAGGAATATAATTGTGTGTTTTATGTCTTTGTTTCCTAATTCTAATATCTGTGTCAGTTCTGATTGATATTTCTCCTCAGTGTGGGTCATATTCTCTTGCTTCTTTGCATGCCTGGTGATCTTTGGGTTCTAGACACTGAATTTTACCTTGTTGGGGGCTGGATATTTTTTGCGTTTTGTAAAATATTCTTGAACTTTGTTCTGGGATGCAGTTAAGATACTTGTAAACAGTTGATCCTTTTGGGTTTTGATTTGAAGGTTTTTAAGGCAGGACCAGAGCATCTTCTAGTCTAGAGCTAATTAATACCCATTATTGAGGTAAGACCCTTCTGAATGTTCTACCCATGCTCTGTGAATTATAATCGTTTTTTTCTTCAAGTTTCTTGGGGAGAACAGGTATTATTTCTGATGCTGTGTGAATGGTGGGAACTAATGGATCTTTCCTGTGCCTCGTGTAGTTTCCTCACACATATGCACTCAATACTTGAGGTGAAACCTCTATAGATCTCTGTATTTCTCTCTGTGCAGTGCTCTCTCTCTCGAGTGCTCTGTCTTATGAACTCTCACTGTCTTGCTATCCTTGGACTGTCAGCTCTGACTTCCCAAATCAGGGAGTCCATCAGATTCTCCTTGGGTTCTCCCTCCCTGTTCTGAAGCCTAGAATCTCTCTCAGTGCAGTAAGCTGGGGAAGTTGTAAGGTCTGCCTTGCTTGTGTCTTATTCTCAGGGGGTCTTTGTCTTTTGTTGCTTGTCATTAACTGTCTTGAAAACCATTGTTTCATATCTTTGTCTGGATGTTGTTGTTGTTGTTGTTGTTGTTTCAGGTAATAAGATAAACCCTATCCCTATTATTCCACCTTGCCTACAAGTGGAAGTTCCCAGGGAGGCAGTAAATAGGGACATTTTTAAGAAAATGTGTGTCTAGCTCCAGGCCTTGGGGTATGGAATTTTCAGGGTTGGTAGACAGAGTGGAGGACAGTGATGAAGAGGTCAGGATTCCTGGAATCTATCCCTGGCTCTTTTAACTCTCATAATCTTTAAAACAAAATCCAAAATTACTATCATAATGTTCCAGATCCTTCCTAATGTAGGCACCTCCAGAAGGGCTCCTTAAAGAAGAGAAAGGAGCCCAGGAAAGAAGAAGGTTAATAAGGGAACATTTAAAATTGTGTAGAATTCCATTTAATTTGGGGGAAGAGGGACTGATTTATTAAGGATTTCACCAAATGGGATCGAGTTTTGGTACAAGTATTTTGTGTATATTATTTGATTTAATGGCTTAATTGATTTGGACCCACTCACTAAACTCTGATCCCATACACAAACCTGAACCCTGTTATCAGACTGAGATGTCTCTGTGCAGATACTGAGCTCTAACTGTGATTTCAGGTTAAACTCTGAGGCCAGGATGCACTGAGTCACATAAATAAGAGTAGAGCTCATTCAATACATCCTATTTCCACCATAGTAAACTCCTTTAAATATTTTGTGACTAACAACTTTCTCTTGGTCTCAGTTCTCCTTTTTAAAAGCTGAGAGTCTTGGGGCATCTGGGTGGCTCATGACCAACTTCTGCTCAGGTCGTGGTCTTGTGGTTCATGGTGTGGGCCCTGCATTGGACTCTGTGCTGATAGCTTGGAGCCTGGAACCTGCCTCCGATTCTGTGTCTCCCTCTCTCTTTGCCCTACCTCTACCCCCCTGCTTGCACTCTGTCTCTCTCTTTCTCAAAAATAAATACACATTTAAAAAATAAATAGAAGTTGAGCATCTCAATGGCCTCAACTGAAGACTATATATTCTTCTGAGATTTACTTGTGTAGGTGAACAATGGCTCCTCATTCTACCAATCCCTTGTAAAAAGCTCTGATCTCTATCCAGGTTGGCTCTGACATTTCAGTTCTCTCAGTGCCCACTGTGAGTTTGGACTTGGAAGGGGACAAGAAACACCAAGGAGAAGACATTTTGCCCAAGCCCTTATATATGAAATGCAATCATAATGCTTTTTAAATATTTTTTGTTGTTTGTCTATACCTTAGTAATTATTTAATCATTCAGCAGTTATTGATTGCCCAACTACTATGTGCCAGGCACTTTTCTAGTTACTAAGAATAAATCAGCGGACAGACAATAATCCTTGCCCTTGTGGGCCTTGTGGTGGAAGACAGACAATAAGTATAATGTGTAAGTAAGCCATAGAATATGTTAGTATGTAATAAGAGGTATTGCCTCTGAAAGTCATCACCACAGTGCCTGATACATAGAAGGTATCCAAGAACTCTTTCTAAAAAGCTAATGTGGCATCTTCACCTTGGAAAGCCAATGGGAGCCAAGTATTGAAGAATGATGAGAAACTCACTAGGTATGTGAGAGAGGAGTATCTGGCATAGGGAAAAACAAAATTCGAAGTTGGAGATGGGGGACACACTTGGGGAAATAGTGCCTATGGGGAGAATGTGTCAGGCTTTTAGGGCTGGCAGATGTAAGTCATGTCAGTACCATGGAGAGCTACAAGGGAGGCCAACTTCTGGAAAGACCTCTTGAAGCATAAGAGAGCCCTGGCATATGACCAGCTGATTTTGCCTGGCCAATTCAACCCCCAAACAGAGTAACTGTTAAATTCAGGCCAGGCTGCTGTCTGAATCTGAGTGTCAGTCTCAGAAGTGGAAGCTAGTGCACCCCTGCCTTACATCTCTTGCTATCGTAGTTGTTGGCAGAATCTGGTGGCAATATCTCTAGAACTGTTATCCAAAGATCTGGGTTTGAATCATAGTTATACCAGAAGCCATCTGCACAGGTTTGGACAGGTTAGTTTTTCATATGTAAAGTGAAGATAATGAACTTATAGCGATGCTGTGAGAACTAAATAGGATGGAGTTAGCAAAGCATCTTGTGCAGTGCCTGCAACATAAAAAGCTAGATTGCAACACTTTGTTGAAGGGTAAGTGAAATCTCTAGCAATGTTAGGGCTTCTCTGGAGGTGAGGCATAGTATCTCACAGGCAGATAAATGGAATATGTCATTTTAGACAGAAAAAACAGCAAGAGCAAAGGTAGAGAGGCATGAGAGTGGATGGCTGGCCCAGGAAATGGAGAGTAGTTTAATAAGATTGAAGCTATACAGCTGCCACTTTTATTCTGAGGTCTCCTAAACCACTATTTTCAGCACAGAGCACTCTGTTGAACCTCCAGACTTTATTTCCAGCTAGCCTATTGTGCATCTCAGTTGAAAGATCTACATGCACCTCTGACCCACCTTTCCAAAACAGAATTTACCACTTTCCTCCAATGTGCTCTTTTCAGATGACATGTTAGAAGGAAGAAGTGTGTCTTATGAATGGTCTTAAACTGGGTAGAAGTTTTTGGAAAAGGATGTGGTGACCTTATTCTCCTTTCCAAGTGAGAGCAGAAAATGAGAATGGCTTAACCTAAAGCATGAGATAATTGGATTAGAGAAGGAAGAACTTCACTATCATAGAAACTCAAGAGAGTTTCCTGTAAGAAACTCAGGAGAGGTGATCAAGAAAAGCCATGCAATTCTCTTTGCTGAAAGAGATATTATCATCTAGCTGGAATATTCTCCTTCTTCATCACTACTTAGTCACTATTATAATAATTGAATTATTAATATCCTTTTAACAGCAGTTTACATTTGTATAGAGCTTTACAGCTTGTAAAAGGTCTAATTTGATCTTAATCGCCACCCTGTGAGGTTATCAAGACAAGGATTATTAACTCATTCCCCCTCGCCCTCATTTTATACATGGAGAAACCGAAACTGCAAACCACAAAACTGACACAATTGGCAAGAAATCAAGTAGTGCAGTCAGGAGAAAAGCTATGTCTGCTAGTTTCCACTGAGGACGCCCCCCCCCCCATTTTATTTTCCAACACAGCACTCTGGATGTCAACTGAAAACAGCAAGAACAACAGTTGAATATATGACTAAAGATCCACTGAGTCCCTCTTCCTGGTGCTGATTTCAAGGAGTGGGAGAATGAAGGGGACCCTTGCTCAAGGAATTCAGGAGTTTCAGTTCAAAGTCCTAGAGCCAAGTTATTAGGCAGGAGGGGGTCTGATGCCACATTAGCTTTAACCAAGAGAATTGACAGTAATCTATTTCTCACATGGTCTAGGACTTGACTGTTTACAAAGCATTTTTACGCTCCCAATCTCATTTGACATGCTGCCCCCACCCTGTGAGGGATGTGTCATTGTTATCTCCCATTTTCCAGACATGAATGAGGAACCTCAGAGGGGTGAATGGATGGGCCTGAGGCCCTTGGTCAGCAACTGAGATGGGATCTGAATTGCCATCTCTGGCCTCTTGGTTCAAACTCTCTCTCCCTCTTTCTGCCGCATCCCAGCTGCCTCTGGCCAGACCCGAAAAACAAATCCTGTAATTGAGTTGGAATGTGGGTGCTGGGGCCCAGGAGACAATGTTTCCTGCTTTTCAATCTGTTCTTAATTTATTAAAGTGATGAAATAAGGAAGAGGCCCAGAAGGGGTGGATGTTTTCCATCAGTGAGTCACGGGAACCTGCAGAGGCAGAAGGTCAGGAGGAAGGCGTTGTTGCTCGGGCAGCTCCCCTCCCCCTGGCAAAGCCCACTCAGTACTGGGGTGGGGGTCTACTCAGAGGTGGCCCTGGGAGTGAAATAAACTGAAAAAGAGCAGGATCCACAGAGGACTCTTTCCATTCCCATAATGTGACCACCTGAGTACCTTCCCTTTCAACTGACACACACTGAGAGTCCTAGGAGAGACATCCAGGGGAAGACAGGAGAAGGCCTGGCCCAGCCTGAGGGGGACCAGAAAAGGCTTCCTAGAGGAGGTGACATGGAAGCTGAGAATTGACAGGTGAGAGATGTTATCTGGGAAAAGAGGAGGTGAGGAGGAGAAGGCATTTTCTGGGCAGAGAAAGCAGTGGGTGAAAGGCCTGGAGGGGAGGGAGAGAATGGGTGGAGCCAGCAGATTTGAGAAATGATGAGGGGAAGAGCAGGGGCTGGCAGTGCTCATATCCCACAGGGTCTTTGGGTCAGGCAGAACAGTCAGATTTCCTTTTGCAGAAGTCTGGTTGTTAGCTCACTTTCTCTGGCTATGCATAGAGAATAGACTACAAGGATTGCTGGGAGCAGCAGCCTGAGGCAGGGAGAGTTGGTGGGGCCTGAGGCAGGGCAGTGGGATGGGGATAGAGGTGGCAGAGAGGGTAGAGGGAAGGAACATAATCCTTCCTATTAGACAAAAGGGCTCCTTTATGGATGATTATTGGATGGTGGGTGGGGGGAGGGAGAGGAAAAAGCTGGCTTGGCCCAGGGCTTGGTGGCTTGGCCCTGGTGGCCACTATTGACACTTGTCTGTGCACAGTGGATTTGAGGGCCTTATTCTCTAATCACCATTCCTACTCAGGCTGCTTGCCATCCCATCCACTAGGCAAAAACTTTTCTGTGTCAGCCTTGGGGCTGGGCACTGGGTATGTAGTGACCACTCAGAAGCAGTCCTTTCCCTCCAAGTGAGAAGACAGGCATATAAATAGTGATGACCATATGGTGTAATGCAGCTGGATTAGAGGGGTTGCAGGACTCCAGAGAGGGCACCAGAAGGAAGTTGGCAATCAGGGGAGGCTTTCTGGAAAAGGAGACTGCAGAACCAGTTCTTGAAGCCTAGGTAGGAGTTAGCTGGCTGATTGAAGGAGAACAGATTATTATGAGGATGGAAAGGGGGTTGTGAAAGAGCATGATATGTGCAGGGAGGTCTGTGGGTGGAACTAGGGGAGAAGGAGACAGGCAGGGCTGGGCTTTTGTGGCCTGGCTCTTTATGCACTCTGCTCTTTCAACTGAAGACACTTTTCTTTTTGGTCCACTTTACACCACCCTTTGAGGTCCATTTTAAATTCAAACTCTTGAAGTCTTCCTTGATCCTATGGTTGGTCTCAAGTAATTTATTGAGCATGACTGATTTCTCTTTACATATTTATTTCATTTATTCATTACAACATCCCTGTGAAGTTAATAGTTCAGTTCAGTTCAACAGCTATCTAGTCCTTACTATGTGCCATACTCTAAAAATACAGAGAGAAATCAGACATTGTTCCTGCCTTCAGATAGCTCACATTCTAGTGGGAAGACACACCTATTAACAGATACTTAAAAAAATGATATTGGGGACTATTGTCTTTGCTTTGCAGATGAGGAACTAGATTTATATTTATTTATTAACTGACTTTACCCAGGTTCCTAAAAGGAACCCTGTTCTGGGTAGCATTGAAGTCAGTGTTTTGTCTCCTGCTCCAGTCAGCTCCCATGACACTTACCACTTATCTGTCTTGAGGATATATAAAAAAAAAGAAATGCTGGTAGATTTGACTTACTCCCATACCTTGTTTTTAGTTTATTGAAAGTAGAATCCAGTGTTGTGAAGGGGTCTTACAGAGAGAAATCTTGTGAAAAGATGGGAACTAGCATTTAGGAAGTACCTCCTGAGTGTCAGCCTAGTGTTCTGGTGCCAGACCCACTTTCTACCCATGTGCCCCTTTCTCTGGGCTCCTAAAACCCTCCCATCCACATCTACATTGGCTCTTCTTATCATGGTGAATGACTCTTGGTCACTACGCATTCATTTTTCTATCTCTGTCTTCCTTACTCAATCAGTTTAGAAAATTAGGTATAGCATGTGGGCTATTATCAGAGTTTGGTAATCCTGAATTGGATTGATTTGAATTTTCCTTATTGATTTCCACATGCTTTCATAGAATTTGCATGTGTCTCCGTGAGTATTTGTGCATGTTGAGCCTGGGTTTTTGTAATGGCTAACCCATAGCTTCCATTATGTGTGTGTAGCTCCCAAGTGGGGCCTTGCATTGACTCTGTGTGTTTCCTACAAGGGTGTCCACAGCCCCTTCTAAACCCTATGTATGCCTTCTCACCTCATCAGCATTGTATTCTGACCCAAATGTCCCTTTCTTCTAGAAATACATTTCAGGGTAACTCGTGTCTCCTAGTCTTGTTTGAAATAGTTCAGCACTCTGGGGTTTGGAGACTGGCCTCTTGGTACATATCAAGAGCCTGTATTTGCCAGCTGAGCTCCCCAGCTATGTGACTGCTGAAAATGTGAGAGGGCCTGTTGGTTCTGAAGGGAAATGGGCAGTAAATGATAAACTACACTCAGCCCCCTGTACTGCCTGCAGCTCTGAAAATGCTCCAACTGGTTTGTAGCTTCTCTAAGAGGCTGAACATTTGGGGGGAGGGGTAAAAAGGTAGGAATTTGGAAATTGTCTTCAGACAGTTTGTGTTTCTGGGTATATGAGAGAGACATCCCCCCTCCCCAGCTGATCATGGTGTTTTAATGACTCAAAATCATGAATATTAAACCGAGGGAAAGTTGACAGTATTTAAATGAGCATCATTAAGAGACACATAAATTAACAGGGTTTTTAGTTCTTGTGGAACTGCCGTTTCAATGTTAATTAAACAACCGGAGTGCTCGGGCGCTTTTGCAGCAAACTGTCCCCAAAGTGTGCTGCAGAATATCATTATGGGTGGCTGCCTCACTGTTTAATTATTTCCAAGTTGATTTTTTTTGTTGTTCATTGCTGCAGTAGTTTTATGCTTGTCTTGCATTTGGAAAAGGTGATGGAGCTGAACCTCCCAGGAAGCTGCGGTGTGATCTGCTGGCCCATAGCGAAGACCTGAGCTGAGCAGTGCTTGTCCCTTAATGCTGGCCTCTGTGAGGGAAGCCCCAACTGGGCCTTTGGGTTTCCTAATGGACTGGTCCATGGCTGAGTCTAGGAGGCACCTGGATACTTAGGTATAGATAATCTCACTCTTAGAAAGTTGAGGGCCTGAGTTTGGAGGGAGCCCTGAGTTGGGGAAGCAAAGGCAGGAGTGATGGTGAGGGAGGGGGTAACAGTGGCCTCCATGGATATGTTTGAGGCAGTGTAGAGTGAAGGACCAGCAGCCCTGAGATCTGCTTTGGACTCCAGGGGTCTGAACTAAATGACCTTGAGACAATCCTTTCCCTTCTCTGGCATCAGTTTCTTCAACTGTGAAATGAAAAGGTTTCTCAAAGAGGGTGATATCGCCCACAAGAGGGTGAAAAGTGGTTCTTGGGGGTTGGAAAAAAGCTTACTTTTTAAAAAACGTATAAAACACAGAAATAAACAGTATAAAATCAAATACATAATATAACTGGTATTAAAATTTATGGGGGTGGTAATTAAGAGAAAAAAATGTTTAGAAAGATTTTGTAGGTGGGAAATAATGGAAAAAACATCAACAAATCCTTCATCTGTAAAGAAAAGAAAGTCCATTGTAAGGTGGCCAGATGGACACATACCCTAGGATACAGAAATGGTCATCTAGAAGAGGGCCTAGCACAGAGGAGACAATATTTATTGAACAGATAGATGGATGAAGTGGGCCTCCTTATAGCATTCCATGAAATGCTATGAAGTTTCATGAACATATTTATTTATTCATTCTATATCTCTCAGGGTAGAGTTTTTTTAACAGTGTAAGACAGTTTTCTTAATACATTATTAAATGGAAAAGTAACGGGGTGCCTGGGTGGCTCAGTTGGTTAAGCGTCTGACTTTGGCTCAGGTCATGATCTCGCAGTTTGTGAGTTCGAGCCCCGTGTCAGACTCTGTGCAGACAGCTTGGAGCCTGGAGCCTGCTTCTGATTCTGTGTCTTCCTCTCTCTCTGCCCCTCCCCCACTCACACTCTGTCTCTCTCTCTCTCTCAAAAATAAAGATTAAAAAAAATTAAATAGAAAAGTAACTATATGGTTGACTAATCTTCAAAAAACAGGAAAGAATATGCAACAGAAAAAAGACAGTCTCTTCAACAAATGGTGTTGGGGAAACTGGACAGCAACATTCAGAAGAATCAGACTGGACCACTTTCTTATACCATACACAAAAATAAATTCAAAATGGATGAAAGACCTAAATGTGAGACACAAAACCATCAAAATCCTACAGGAGAAAACAGGCAGCAACCTCTTTGACATCAGCTGTAGCAGCTTCTTACTAGACACATTTCCGGAGACAAGGGAAACAAAAGCAAACATGAACTATTGGGGCTTCATCAAGATAAAAAGCTTCTGCACAGCAAAGGAAACAATCAACAAAACTAAAAGGCAACCAACAGAATGGGAGAAAATATTTGCAAATGACATATCTAATAGGGTATGTATCCAAAATCTATGGGTTAGATTTTGGGTTAGTATCCAAAATCTATGAAGTACTTATTGAACTCCAAAAAACAAATAATCCAGTGAAGAAATGGGCAGAAGACCTGAGTAGATATTTTGCTAAAGAAGACATCCAGATGGCTAATAGACACATGAAAAATTCCTCAACATCACTCATCATCTGGGAAATACAAATGAAAACCACGATGAGCTACCACCTCACACCTGTCAGAATGGCTAAAATTAACAACACAGGAAACAACAGATGTTGACAAGGATGAGGAGAAAGGGGAACCCTCTTGCACTATTGGTGGGAATACAAACTGATGCAGTCACTCTGGAAAACTGTATGGAGTTTCCTCAAAAAGTTAAAAATAGGACTATCCTATGATCCAACAATTGCACTACTAGGTGTTTACCCAAAGGATACAAAAATACTGATTCAATGGGGCACCTGCACCCTGATGTTTATAGCAGCACTATCAACAATAGCCGAATTATGGAAAGAGCCCACATGTCCCTCGACTGATAAATCGATAAAGAAGATGTGTTTTCTGTATACAAAGGAATATTATTCAGCCATAAAAACGATGAAATCTTGCCATTTGCAATGACACGAATGGAGCTAGAATGTATTATGCTAAGTGAAACAAGTCAGGGAAAGACAAATACCATATGATTTCATTCATATGTGGAATTTAAGAAACAAAACAGATGAACATGGGGGAAGGGGGAAAAAAGGAGAGAGGGGGGCAAATCATAAGAAATTATTAACTATAGAGAATAAACTGAGCATTGTTGGAGAGGGGGTGGGTGGGGGATGGGCTAAATGGGTTATGAGTATTAAGGAGGGCACTTGTGATAAGCACTGGGTGATATATGTAAGTGATGGATTACTAAATTCTACTCCTGAAACCAATATTATGCTATATCTTAACTAAAAATTTTTTAAATGAAAACTTGAAACATTGTTAAATGAAAAACAAAAGGAAAAGAGATACGAAACTATCATCTGTCGTTAGTGTAGGTATGTAGGTGTGTATATATACACTTGAATGAAATCCAGTAAAATGCTTCCGAGGGATCCAGTTATCAGTCAGAGTGTGCATTAAAACACCTCTGAGAGGGGCCCAACAGGCGATCTGGTAATAGGGAGCTCAGTGGACATCAACTCTAGGCTGACTGAAGTAGGGCCTCTAATCTCCCTCTAATGGTTTCCACCTGGGGAGGTAACACAATGCTAAGGGAGGATAGCACCAGCCTCTTCCAGGATGGGCCAAGGCCTGGGTCTGGAGATGAACGGGGGTTTCTCCCCATTTTGGTCTTAGCCTTTTGGCTGGGCCCAGGTTTGCTCATTGGAGACCCAAGTTAAGAGGGCCTCCAGGCAGGGGTAAAACTTCCTTCTTTCAAAAACCCATTTGGACAGGTGAATGTTAATTTGTGGATCATGGAAGGCTTTAAAAGTCAAGACTCCAAGAACAAAAATCATAAAGAAAAAGATTAATAAAGCTATAAAACTTTTAGACATAATATTATGTAACTATTATAATTACTTGCTTAAGGTATTTTCCATAATGGACTGTGAACTCCATGGGATCAAGTGCTGTGTATACCTTTTCCACTGTTTTTTTGACTAGTCTCTGGTGCATAGCAGGTACTCAAATAATGCAGGTATCCCCCAACTTTTCAAGAGTTTGCATTAGGCCACTTTGCTTTTATGAAAGACTTACATTAGTACCTGTTTTGGGTAACCAAAAAATATCTGGAGAGGATTTTTGCTTTCATAAATAAAAGCGAAAATAGTTTTCAGCACTTGTTTTGCAGTGAGCCATTATAGAGGCAGTATGCATGGAGCAGTCAGAGTGGCAATGCAGTCAGTTCCTTCCTGGGGACTATACTCAGCAACTCGCTGCCATAGCTTTGAACTTTGTGAGCATCTGTGCTGTATCTCAATTTATTTTCTGCATCCTTGAGCAAGATATATTAAGGTGTCAGGCCAAAGAGAGGTTATTTTTTGGGGGGTCTGAGAATGATAAAATTTTTCCATATAAATTAATGGTAATTGCTGCTTCACCTTGTATCATTTTGGCTTATAAAAGTTTTCATAGGACAGGTCTACTTTCGGATGTGGGGGAGATCTATAATAATAATACATAATAATAAATAACGGAGTTCACCATGTGTTTAGTATATATTATGGTTACAGGGAATAATTTAATTAACAAAAAAACCCAAAAACCTTAGAATGCTCATTCTTTTCTTCTTGCATATTCCAGGATTATAGAAAAAAAGTAAGTTCATAAACCTTAGGGAAGATTGCAAAAATAGCCACAATACTTTGTAAATTCTCCCATCCAGACGTGGAGAGCATTTCAGGCTGGCTTGCATCTTGCTTTGGTCAGTAGAATAAGTAATATTGGGTAAGTTATAAGTCTAGGCTTCAGGAGGCCTTGGCAGCTTCCTCTCTTGGTATTCTTAAAACACTGAGACTACCACCAATGTGACCAAACCCAGGCAAGCCTGCTAGATGATGAAAAACATGTGGTTCAATTGACCCCATTAACCCTCAGCTGACAGCCATCTAACCCCCAGAAACAGACCTTCCTAGCTCTTCCACAGCTATACACAGAAAAATGAATGAGCCCAGTCAAGACCAGCAGGAGAATCGCCCACCTGAGGATAGCCTAAATTGCCAACCTACAGGATCATGAACTAAATAAATGGTTGTGTTAAGACACTAGGTTTTGGATGGTTTGTTATGTAACAATAGATAACCGGTAAAGACCTCTTCAGGGGGATATTGAAGACTAATTAGAAGGTGTTTCATCCTATACCCTGCCAATAGAAACACAATTAAAATAACCAAACAAATCTCATCAGGAGATAGATAGTATGTAATGACTCTCATGATGTAGGAGCAACATTTTTTTTAATTTTTTTTTTACATTTATTTATTTTTGAGAGACAGAGACAGAGCACAAGTTGGGGAGGGGCAGAGATAGAAGGAGACACGGAATCTGAAGCAGGCTCCAGGTTCCGAGCTGTCAGCACAGAGCCCGATGTGGGGCTCAAACTCACAAACCGTGAGATCATGACCTGAGCTGAAGTCGGACGCTTAACTGACTGAGCCATACAGGCGCCCCAGGAGCAACATTTTCAAGAAGAACCATACTAAGCAGATATTTCTGTAATGGATACCTGTCTAAGGGAGAGATTGCTGGAGCTTGGTAGTGGTGGTGGTGGAGTGGTTGGGAGTTGGTGGTAATGATTATAAAAATCCAGAAGTTTCTCAATTTCTTAAGTTATGGGTTCCCACAATTATTCTTCCTGGGACCCAGATAGGCTTTGCTCACTTATTCCTCTCATCTTAATGCCACCACAACTCTCTTGTCAGGGAAGTATTCAAATTCTCCCTATATTACTTGACCTTTAAGGATGTCCCCTTTCCCTTTCATGTCTCAACACCATACCACATACACTATGCCATCCAGACTAGCCCTGATGGTCTAAACACACTTCTCTTTCATGCTTATGTCTTCATATATGTTCCCTCTACCATGACCTCTTCTTCATCTGGCAAAACCCCACTTATCCTTCAGGGCAAAATTATACAAATTTACCTTTTGGGGGAAAACTTCCTCATTAGATGACAATTGGTCAAGCTGTCTCTGAGCCCCCAGATCTTAATTATAGCACCTTGTCTCATTATGAGCTAAACTTTTCTTTCTTTGTCTCCTCATCTCTTCCCCTAAACTTGTCTCCTCCTTACCTGCCAAGTAGAGTCTCCATCTAATTCCTATTTGTGTAGGTTGATTTCTAGTGTAGCAACTAAAAAATATTCTTTGAATGAATGAACACTAATATTTGAACAGGGTTTTCCAGCTTGCAGAGAAACCATTGTCCCAGATACTCTCATTAGCCCCATTTTCTTTTTCTTTTAAAGTTTATTTATTTATTGTGTGTGAGAGAGTGTGAGTGCATGTGCATGTGTATGTACATGAATGGGGGAGGGACAGAGAGAGAATCCCAAGCAGGCTCAGCTCTGCCAGCACAGAGGCTGATGCAGGGTTGGTCCCAGGAACCATGAGATCATGACCTGAGACGAAATCAAGAGTCAGGTGCTTAACCAACTGAGCCACCTAGGCGCCAGAGCCCCATTTTCTAAATGAAGAAACTGAGGCTTAGTGTGGTTAAATGACTTGTTGGCGATTTCTCAGTGAGTAAGCAGAGGAGAGGCTGTTGAATTCTAAAGCCCAGGCTGTGTAATGCCTGTATTATCATTTAATCATTTATTTATTCCACAAATATTTAATTTGTGATCACTCTCTGCCAAATCTCCTGCACATCTTCCCACCTTCTACTTATGCTGCAATTCCTATCAAGCTCACTTTTCTCCACTTTCCCACCTATATCCTTCACATTCATCCCCCTGGGAAGTCTTCATTGAACACAGGCTGAGTTATGTATTTATTTCTGTTCCACAAACTCCTTAATTTTCTTGTCATATTACTGTCTTCCCTTTGGGCTACAAGGAGAGTAAGGGCTTCCCAGAACCCCATTATGATCCCCATACCCAGAAAGTTCTTGGGTGGGGTAGAGTAACGAGGCCATGTGAGTAATAAGCCTTAGGGATGGTCAGCAGAGGACAGATCATGAAGGAGCTTCTTAGTCATTTGGAGACTTGGACTTTATCCTGCAAGCAGTCAAGAGCCAGGGATGGGTTAAGCAAATGAAATGTTATCACTTAAGGAATAAAGAAAGTGGAGCTCTTATAGGAAAATGAGAAGAGATAGCCAGAGAGGCTGGGAAACCAATACACAGGCCTGGGGAAACCAACACAAATGGAAACCTTCTAGTATATAATGGTATTCTACCCCAGTCTCCTTCGATCCTCACCCCTCACTTCATGTGCTTTTAATAGCACCTGTAGCTTTTCTTCAGTGGGACTGCCCTCAGGCTATTAGACTAGAACTAGCCTACTATCACAGACAGCTAGATGTGTCTGGGAGTTGACCAATGACTGTTGGGTTATTGGCAGGGAGAGAATGAAAGCCCAGCCCCACTCTTGAGTTGGGACGACTTACACTTAGGAGTTCCCCTGCAGGATCAGGCTAAAATCTACTCTCTGCAGGACTTTTACCTTGTTTATCTCCTTTCCTTATCCTCCTGCTTTTCCTACTCCATTACTGGTTTCTTCAGGAAGCATTTCCTTAATCACTTGTACATAAATGCCCATCACAGAATCTGCTCTGAAGAAGCCAATCTAAGACACATACATGGGTACATACATTAATATAAAATGGACATACAAATTGTGCTCATACCCCAAAGCAATAGCTCAGAAACACATATTATCCCCTCTCCACATACCTGGGTGATGAACAGATACAAGAAACCACGGATCCTACCTTTTAGGACCCTAGTGAGGATCAACCAATCCCATGAAGCTGAAATGAACTTCTGTTTCTTTTATTCATGAGAGATTTATTGTAATATTTACCATTTCCAGAATACTTTTAGAGCTGTTATTTTACTGGGCATCCAAAATGTCTTGCAATATGGGCAAAGCATACTTCAGCCTCATTTAACAGACAAGGAAGCTCAGAGTGACTGGGTGATTTGCCTGAGGCCACCGAGCTCATCTGGTTTCCTAGATTTCATTGCCTGTCTTCACCATTCTGTTCCTCTGGGGCTACTGGATCTAGACCTAGGGAAAAGTTTCACACCTTTGTGCTACAAGATGGAGATGCATAGTACAAGGGAGTAAATGGATTCCTACACAGTAATCCAGTGCATCAAACCAAACCAGAGAAGCAAAGGTGTCTGGGAGTTAGTGTCAGGGTCAGATAGATCACCTGAATGGTGAACAGGAAATAATGGAAAGTACTGAAGTTGAAGAAAACTATGTGTTCTTCAGGACCTTGATGGCCAAAGGAAGAGTAAAAGTATCCCTCAAAACAAACATTGCATACAGCACAGAATGCTGGGGGAAATTGGGGAATGGCAAAGCAAATGAGGCCACATGTTGAAAACAATATTAAAAAAATACATTGAAATGAAGCTGCTCAGGTTCTCCTGGACACAGTTCAAGCATCACCTTCTCTAGAAGGTGTTCCCTGGGCCCCAGATGGGACAATCTGGTCCTTTCTTGTGTTCTTATTGTTTCATGTTACCCTCTGTTACAACTTTTAATAGTTGGTAGAGGAATTTCAGTTTACTTGTCTCCCAAACTAGACTATGAAATCCATGAGCAGAAACTGGGCCTAATCACTTATGAATCCCATTGCCATGTTACACACTGAGCCATGATCCTGACCACAATTTAGCCTGGCCCTGGCCAGAGACTAGTCATGGAACTCAGGTCCCAATTGAGCCCTAATCTTGGCCACAGACTGAGCCCTAATCCTAGTTATAGTCTGAACCTTGATCTTGGTCACAACCTGAGCCCTGATGTTGGTCCCAGCCTGAGCTTGGATCTTGGCCGTATATTGAACCATAAACCTGGCTCCAGACTGAGTCCTGATCTTGGTCCTCAACTAGACCCTGGCTCCATCTAATATACCTGTCATTTCACAAGGGGCTCAGCCCAGCCAACCCTCTTGCTGTTTAAATGACTCCTTGCAGGCTACCTGGGTGGCTTAGTTGGTTAAACATCTCACTTTGGATTTCAGCTCAGGTAATGATCTTGTGGTTTGTGAGTTTAAGCCCCACATCAGACTCCATGCTGTCAGTGTGGAGCCTGCTTGGGATTTTCTTTCTCTCTCTCTCTCTCTCTGTCTCTCTGTCTCTCTCTCTCTCTCAAATAAATAGAAACTTAAAAAACCTCCTTGCATACATGTTTGTCCATCCTATTTCACCTATATCTCAGCCTTGTAACTCTATTAGATCTTGAGCACCCCTAGGGCATGTCTATCCCACAGGCTGGCACAGGGGAGGCCTCTAAAGGCTGCTAATGAGAATGGGTTCACTGAGTGACCATGCCTTGATAAAGATGCACTGTGACTGCACCATGGGAGGAACAGGAACCAATATAGTCAGATCATAAAGGAACTCTACTTCTTGTACCCTGGCCATCTCTGTGATCAAAGGACATTTGAGAAAAGATATCTTTTTTTATATGCAGCACAGTCCCAGGTAACAGAATATGCTTTTCCTTAATCAAGAGTCTGCCAGAAGTGGGAGAACAGTCAGGAACTTGAGGGCAAAGGAAGTGAGAAGGAGAACTTTTGCCTTCCCAGGCAGAAAATTAATTATAAATCAGATCGTGTTACCAGAATTGTTTATATCTGTGTTTTAAGAAATTTGCCATCTTCTGAATCTAATAGATGAAGCAGTCGGAGCTTGACTGCTACAACAGTTTTTAATTTGTTTGGAAATTAGTCCAAATGATGAAGAAATGCTTTTCAATACAACACAAAGGCAATACAATTGACACGTCTCCTTTTAAACAACAATGACAACACAGTTCTCAACATTGAATAATTAGAGAAATGCATACATCAGACATAGGTTGTATACCCCTGGTTCTGAGAAATGCCACTCCTAAGGGGGATACTAACACCTACCAAGACCTCTTAGTTTAGCACTTTGGTGTCTGTATCATTTTACCCTTTGGAATAGAAGCAGGAGAGGGATAGGTAACCTCACCTTCCATTTCAGAGAGAGGAAATTCAGGCTTGAAGGAATGAACTAATTTGCCCAGGGCCACATAGCTGAGCTTGTGCTCTCTGCAACCTCCATGCTGCCTCTTTCTGAATGTGGTAAAGGCTCTGCCCTTACAAGGAACAGATAAATGGCTTTCCCCAGTAACTTGTGAGGTTTTTTTTTAATGGGAAAATCACTCTGAAGTATTAAGTTGATTGATGATATAGACAAAGTCTACATTACAGCCTCATAGCCCATTTTCATGTAGAATTGCATACCTGCTCCAGTTTTACCATCGTCAATCCACTGTGTGATCTTGTGCTTGTCACTCGTCTTTTCTGAGACTCTGTTTCCTCTTCAGCAAGTGGGGGTAATATCTACCTCACTGATTTGTATGAAAATGAAGGATGTTGTTAGTATATTAGTATGTTAATAAGAAGTTGTGAATTATTTTAATTAATGACTGTGAAGTTTTAAACACTGGTCAAGACCAAGATGTTGTTACAACATCTAGAACCATTCTTGGCACCCTGTAAGTCGCTGAGCTATGCCTTCTGAGGTGTTCCCATGCCCATTCTCGGGGTGAGATGTAGCAGTGAGCTTTCAGGAGCCACAGAACAGCATTCCTCAACAGATAAGTGAGCTTTGAGACATCTTGTCATAAAGTTTGAGAAAGCTTCTCAGATACTGCACTGAAGAAGGGAAGATCACTCCTTGGTTTCCTGCTCTTTCTTCCACTAGGAAATTTCAATGGATTTGGGGATGGTCTGATGGGGCAGCCTTGCCTGTTGGAGCCTTTAAAATTGGAATTTTATTGTATTTTTTTCTGGGTCTTGAGAGGTAGACCAGATTTCCAAAAGAAAACAGCCAAAGGAAGGGTTTGCTAGGAAGAATCAGCATTCTGAGCAAATGTGCAGAGGTGCAGGGAGGTGACAACCAGGGAGGGGGGTGGGGGCCAGGTGGTCCTAAGGAAGCCAACTCCTCTGACAATTCAGAGCCATAGAAGAGTTTGGGGGAGAAGAGTGGCATTTATTGATTTTCTGTTAGGAGCTGTACATATGTCAGCCATTTAACCTTGTGAGGTAGGTATCATCATGTGCATTTTATAGATTAAAAAATTAAACATCAGAAGTAACTTGCTGCAGTTGCATAGTTTGGAAAGGTGAGAGCCGAGATTTGAGAATTTAAGGTCAGTTCTAATCAATTCTAACACCCTTACTCTTTCCAGCACAACTTGCTGCACCCCTCCCACCCCTGCCAGTGCAAAATTATATATATATATTTAAATGGCAAATTGTGAGGTCAAGTTCCTGGGGGTGGGAGCCATGAGAGACTGAGCAGAAGGGGAGACCACAACATCCAGCTTCTAATTTCCTCTGTTCCTCCCAACAGGAGGCTCAGAGGCCTTCCATACTAGGTGTGCAAGGCAGTCTGCTATTCTTCCTTTCCCTCATCTACTCACACCTGATGTTCTACTGGCCTTCCTGCTCCAGCCAGTTATCTAACCTTTTATTGTCCTCTAAGATGTCTGAAGATAGCCTCCTTCAGTGGTTGGGTCTCAGTCCTAATAAGTGATTTATATGCACAACACACAGATGAGAAATGGTGGAGCTGGGCTGGAATCTAGGAAGTTAGAGCTTTTTGTATTGTACTGTTTTCACAGTGCCTACCAAATAGTAAGTGCTCAATGAGTAGGAATCCTCTTTTCCCTTCCTGCAGCAACAAATGACCATTCCACTGGAGGTTCATTGGCCCCTGCTTTCCCTTTGGAGGTGGCTCTTGTCACTGGCCAGGGTTCAGCTTTTTCTGGAGGAGTAGGAGTGCCAGTGTCTGCAGCTTAGGCTGGGGGGGCTGTGGTCCAAGGGTCTGGCCCCAGATAGAAAAAGGGTGGCTTGGGAAGGCTCTGGCTGCTTTGCATGCAGGATGAGGGCTCCTCTGGTCAATTTGCTTTCACTAATGTCAGGCCCCTGCGGCGCCGTTGTTGGTTGCGTAGCAACTGGCCGAGCAGTACGGCAGAGGTGGCCATGCATAAAAGATGACACATGATGGTGGGGCGCGGGGTGACGATTTGCAAATTTAGATACAGTCACAGCAGGAATATGAACTGGGCGCTCGACAGGCATTGGGGGGTGGGTAGCTCTCTCTGTCTCCTCCCACCTCATTTAAAAAGCCAGGTTCCCAACATATTTACAGAGGTCTGGGGAAAGGGAGTGTAAGGGGAAAAAGGTGGCTTGACTTCAGCTCCCAGAAAACCAGGGGCTGGGCAGGTGGGGGCTGAGAGGGGAAAAGGGAGGGAAAAAAGATGGGTAGCTATAGAGGCTCAGGACATCCTGTGGATCCTTCTCAGACAGTCAGGCTCCTGGAGACCATCTCTGCCCCAGGCCTTCCCCTGCTCAGGTGGAAGGATGGTGAAAACAGCTATCTGGACACCCCTCTTCTCTCAGCAGCTCTCCTCTGTGCCACTTCTGGTCACTGCAGGGAGGTGGGGTGTGCTGGACTCTGCATACTCAGGTCTGGGTTCCAGTCCTAGCCCTGTTATTTCCTGATACTGGAAACCTCAGCAGGTGGCTTTAAATCATACTCAATTCAATCTATCCAATAGCAACTGAGCACTTGCTATGAGCCTCATGCTGACCTAAGGCCTAGAGAAACAGTATTATAAAATAAAGTCCCTGCCCTTGAGGAGCTCTCAGTGTGGCGAGAGAACAGATGTTCAAATCAATAAATTATATCCTAGTGCATTGACTGCAAAAATAGCGTTAGGGAGGAGGCGGCTTCTACTCTGAGTTTTAAAGGTAATATAGGGACTGGCCAGGAAAGCAAGGAATGGAGGGGAGCTCCCAGCCAAAGGAAGGTGTAATTTCAGCTGGAGGTGAAGGGAACTTGGAGGTGTTTGATGTGGCCAGGGAGTGAAACTTGGTGTTTCAGTCCCAGTGAAGACATGCCTGGTAAACTCCAAAGGTCATACTGGACTTGTGGGCTCATCTTCCTGCCCACCTCTGACTTCACCATACAGGGGAGAGTTCCACTCAATGAAGGAGTAACAGACCGTACAATCATTGATGGCCACCTGGAAGGGACTGGAAATCCATGTGACCTCAGCTCCTTAAATTAGAGAGGAGGAGTCAGGGCCAAAGAAAGAGTGAAATGACAGGGGACACCCTTGACCTAGGTGGGGCAGAGGAGAGAGGAGACGGGACAGCAGTGAATAGGTGGGTACCTGTCAGTGAGGATCTGGAGGTTCTGACATGATAGGGAATGTGGTAGTTTCATAAACAGGAGACTCCTTCAGGAAGAGCTGGTCTGGAAAATAACTCCAGGGCAAAAATGTCACCTCTAAATATAAACTCTGAGAGGACAGGTACTTTTTTTTGTCCTGCTTGACAGTAACAGTGCCAGGCACAGGTAAGTACTTGCTGAGCAATTGTTGACGAGTTCTTCTTGCTTGTCCAGGGCTTTAAAGCCCACTATTTTATCTGACCCTCCCTAAATCTCTGATATAGGTATTGTATCTCTATTTTTCAGGTGAGGAATTTGCTCAGATTGTAGCAGGAACTTGTCCAAAGTCATACATAGTGTCAGATGTTGACCCCAAGTTTTCTGACAGCTCCACCATGCCCTCGGGCCTCCACACATAGGACTTTTGCTCTGGGGTGAATTGTGGGTAATTGCAACAATGGCAACAGATAGAATTACAATGTCAGGAATTCAGTCCAGAAGGATGGATTTGGGGTCATCACTGAGGAATAAAATTGCTTGGGAAAAAAGATGTAATTTGGCTAAAAACTTTGCATGGGCCTCCCTGAACGGGATCATGTATCAAAATGGAAGCTGGGCAAGGCAGGTCTTCTCATGCCTCATCACACTTTTTCATCACTCATGAGAACCAGGCAGGGGTTCAAATCCCAGCTCTGACACTTATTTGCCAAGTGACCTGGGATAATTCATTTTGTCTCTATTTCTCAGTTTTCTTCTCTGTAAAATAAGGACAATAATAGCATCCACCTAATGGAATTGTTGTGAAGGACTAAATAAATATATGTGACATGCTTAACACAGTACCTGGCATGTGGTAAGTGCTTGATAAAATAATGATAATAATAATAATAATAATTATTATTATTATAAATATATAACATATAATTCTTATATTTATATTATTATAAATATATAATATATAATAATAATTATTATTATTATTATAATTATTATTATTATGAAGGAAGGCAATCCAGCTTGGGAAAAGAGTCAGAAGATGGAAGGTGGGGGAAGACCTCCAGAGGGATCTAATAACATGAGTTGAGTCTAGAAAGTTAGATCAAGTCTAGGAGTAAGATCAGGAAGAGGAAGGATTTTCAGACAGAGGGAAGAGTAGGTAGTAAACCGCAGAGGCTTTATCTAGCTCTCTGTTTAGCAGATGAAGACACGGAGCTGCAAAGAGAGTAACTTCTCTGTTGAGGGCTATGCAGCAAGCAGTAGCAGAGTGTGGCTGGCCTCCAGGCCCAAGGCTGAGGGGCAGGGAAAGCTCTAGGTATGCCAGGCATAGGGCCTGCCGAAGAAAATGGCCTCAGCCCTCTATGCTGGGGCTGTTTCTGGAGGGCACAAGGCAGGGTAAAAGTGAAGAGGTGAGGTGGGCCTTCTCCAATATCTAAGGAGTTAGAGGGAAAGCCAGGTCCTGCTTGACCTTTGAGCTGCACCGTGGGGAGAGGGAAGTGGTGGCTCTCATGTGCTTGGAGCCTCTGACAGTTGAGGGGCTCACTGAACTGACAAGTAAATGAGCCAAGCATTGGCTCCTCATGAGGATGTGTGATCTGTATTACTTACAGATCTGGAATCTGGATGTGGGAGCAGGCACCTGGTCTGTTAAAGATCTGAGGAGTTACCAGAGGAGGCAGATGCTTCTAAATCCACAATCCCCTGTGTGGGGGCTATGCATTTTCAATTGCCTTTACAATCTTTATAGGCTCTGGTATCTGTGAGGAGCTGGACAGAGATTCTTACCTGGAGTGTCCCATGGTGAGTCCTTGACCGAGATGAGCCCAAGAATGTTGGTCTTGGTGATAGACTCTCTTATGGCGTGTTCTGCTTGCTCCTGGGGGTGGGGAGGGTGAGTAGTGGTGGCTAAAGGGACTGGTAGCTCCTTAGGGACAAATGTTGCAGTCTAGAGAAATGCACCAAGGCTTCAAATCTCTACTCTGTCTCCTGGATATCTGAGCTTTGCCGAGTTATTTAACTTTCCTCCTTTTCCTCCTCCATAAAATAGGGTTAATAACAGCATCAACCTCGTGATTATTCAGAAGATTACATGAGGCTGTGCATGTATAACACTTGGCAAATGAATGAACTGACACAAAGGAAATGCTCAGCCAATGTTAATTATCATAGTAGGGTCTCAGATTTAACTCATAGTCTAACTCAAATCTGCAGTAAGATTGCGTTATGTTTTCAATTGATGATCTAACCTCACTTTTGAGCCTCCCATCTCTCTCCCCACTGCTAAGGGGGAAAATATAGTTTTTAGTTCCAGCCAGGATAAAATTCTGTGTTTTTTTTTTAAGTGTCAGTATCTACATATTACCTCATCTTTCTCTTGGAATTCCTTCTGGAAGATTCTCAACTTCACATTAGTCAGCCTGGGCAAGGCTCATGTACTTGGAGAAGCAAAAGTGTATAATGCATTAACAATTTCCAAAATATTGCCTCTGCTACCCTTTTATTATTATATGAATGATGTAGGGCTCCTGTCATCCACTCCAGGCTGTGGTTAGGATTGCAGCCGATCTTACACCCCCAGGCCAAACAAGGTATGGGCTGTCCAGGGTGGAACAACTGCAGTGGGCCCCTTGAGGGCACCTGGCTGCAGTTGCAGAAGCAGCTGGTCACAGAAGCCCTCACCAGACGGCCCCTCATCTCTACACAGGCCCCATCTGTACCCACCGCTGCTCCCTGTGCCAAGGGAACCTGCTGCCCGCTCAGATCCAGCCACCTGATCTCCAACGGCAGCCCTGGTCTGGTTCTCAGAGCATTGTTCTGTTCAGAGATTTCTTTCAAAAGAAAAGCAGCAGCTCCAGTGGCGCTGGAAAAAAAATTCTTTATTAAATACAAAAAATAAAAATAAAAATAAAAAATACCCCACTCTCTTCTTTCCTTCTGGAGAAGCTTCTCTGGATCAACATCCAACTCTCTGTCACCCACCAGCCATAGAACCCAGACTCAAAGTCAGATGGAGGGCATGGAGGCCCGATGGGGGCCACTTACAGATGTCACCACTGGCGGGGCTGAGCCGTGAGGAATCGGTCTGCAGCTACCTAAAACTTGTGTTTGAACAGCATCTCTTGCCGCATTCCTGCAGCTCTGGCCAGGACAGTGGCTGGAGAAGCTCTGCGATGCTCTGACTCACCAAAGTGCACATGACTTCAGATGATAGTAAGAGGTTGTTTTTTTTTTTAACGTTTATTTATTTTTGAGACAGGGAGAGACAGAGCATGAACAGGGGAGGGTCAGAGAGAGGGAGACACAGAATCTGAAACAGGCTCCAGGTTCTGAGCTGTCAGCACAGAGCCCGACGCGGGGCTCGAACTCACGGACCGCGAGATCGTGACCTGAGCCAAAGTCGGCCGCTTAACCGACTGAGCCACCCAGGCACCCCGATAGTAAGATGTTTTGAGGTGACCATTAGCAAGTTACTGAACCTCTTCTGTGCCTCAGTTTCCTCTCTCTAAAATGGGAATAGTGCTGTACCACACAAGGTTATTATACAAATTAAATAGAGAAGGAGTTAATTTTTAATTTTTTTTGGAATGTTTATTATTTTTGAAGGAGAGAGAGAGACAGAGTGTGAGCAGGGGAGGAACAGAGAGAAAGGGAGACACAGAATTCAAAGTGGGCTCCAGGCTCTGAGCTGTCAGCACAGAGCCTGACATGGGGCTCAAACCCACAAACTGTGAAATCATGACCTGAGCAGAAGTCAGATGCTTAACTGACTGAGCCACCCAGGCCCCCAGGAGTTAATTTTTAAAAGAACTTTTAGGGGGCGCCTGGGTGGCTCAGTCGGTTAAGCGTCCGACTTCGGCTCAGGTCATGATCTCACGGTCCGTGAGTTCGAGCCCCGCGTTGGGCTCTGTGCTGACAGCTCAGAGCCTGGAGCCTGTTTCAGATTCTGTGCCTCCCTCTCTCTCTGACCCTCCCCCATTCATGCTCTGTCTCTCTCTGTCTCAGAAATAAATAAACGTTAAAAAAAAAAAAAAAATTAAAAAAAAAATAAAAGAACTTTTAGAATGGGCTCTGACTCATAAGATATGCTATGTAAATGTTTGTTAAATAAACTGCAAAGGTCATCGCATTAAATAGCACTGGTTCATACAGTGAAAAAGTGGATTCCAAGAGGTGTGTACACCTTGACTTTGTACTAATATGTCTTGAGCATCTTTCTAAAACTTGCTTTTTCCCAAATGGGGTGAGGCTTCAGACTGAGAACCTTGGGCAGGCAAAGACCTCTCCAGAATTTAATACTTAAACTTTTGTTTTCAATGTAATTAATTTTACATTTATTTTCCCTTCCTGGTATGTAATATTGGTTTTCCACTTATGATAGTGGTATAAAATTTATTTAAGATAAAAGTGAATAAATCTAAAGAAAAATAGAAAATGAATAATGGTATTGGTGACATGTGGACATGGCAAAAGTAATAATAATGGGAAGTAAATCCTGGAATACTAAGAAAATCTTAGAAGCAGTAAATGTCTGTCTATGATCTCTCTCTCTCTCTCTCTGATATATATATATAATATATATATATATCCCATCATCATCATCATCATCATCATCATTTATCTATCTAATCTATCATTTTTCTACCATCCCTAAAGAGAAGAGGGTGTGGAGTGTTGACTTTTAGGTATGCTTTGAGGAGTGCCTTTCTCTACCTGAGTCCCAAATGCCCGCTCTACCAGTACATGTGGTCCAGCTCTCTAGACACACCCCAGGCTGGTGCTTAAGGCTCTGCCCCTGCAGGTCTCCCTCCCCTCACTCTTTCTCTCTCACTCTCTTTTAATCTTCTTGCCTGGCAGAGTGGCTGTAAAATTACCACATTAATTTCCAAATCAAGCCAAGTTCCATAGTAACAGAACAGCTTCCATCCAGACCTGAAAAGATTCATTAGGAAGTTGATTTGATAAGTGCCCTCAACTTACTCCTTCAAAAGAACAGCTGCATTTACCCAATTCTGATAGCACTCCAGGGGCTGGGGCACCGGGTGAGCCTGACACCCGGGCTGCCAGAGTGAGTCCTGCAGCCGGTGCAGCAGAAAAGCCAGGTATTCAGGAGCACTGGACTGTGGACCTCAGGAGGACATCAGAAATTTGGGTACACGAGTGAGGGGGGTGCTGATTTGCCTGCCCCCTTTGAGAATTTTTGGATGCCTTCAACTTCTAGTTGGTAAACTTGCTGGGAGAGGTGGTGGGGGAATGCTTTAGACTGAGAGTCGCGGGATGCTGAGATTGTGACTTAGAGGCAAAAGTGGGGACACAAGACACCCCAACCTCTATATGTCAGGGGGAAGGACCGAGTAGCCAGGGCACATACTTCATAGCTTAAATGGATCATAAAATGTTTATTTTATGAGATTTGAGTCATTTTCAATGTAAATTTTCCCGATAAGTTATTGCTTGAAAGCCTCCATATTCTCATCTATAAAACGGGGACAATAATACCTTCTCACAAGGTTTCTGTGAGGCCTGAGTGGGATCACATATGTGGAGCTCTTAGTACAATGCCTGGCATGAAATTACATCCACCTATGGCGATACCGATGATGAACGTGATGGCTCACAGTCCACATTTCTGACCACAGCACCACTATCTACCCATCGCTATCTCCCTCAGCACTCTCACTCAGCAAGTGAAGGGATCCTGACCTGCCCTTCCCTAAGCATCTCTCCATTCTCAGCACACCCTGTTGAGACTCTTGTCACCTTTCATTTGCATATGCTATGACTGGCTTCCCAACCAATGTCCCTACCCCAGTTAAAGCTGAGAGAGGGAGGTGAAGCAATTCCTCCTCTTTCCTCCTGCCTCCCCTCTCAGCAGAGTGGCTCTGGAGTGGTTAAAGCCCTGGAGGAGACAGATGCACAGTGTGATCGGGATGCACTACTCACAGGAGGTGTGACTTTGGGCAAGGGACTTGACTTCCTTGAGCCTATGTAAAATTGTGTGATGCTTCTTCTTACTTTATAAAGTACTGTGCTGTTCAGTGAGATTGTGTTTGTGAATTGGTTAGCCCAGAGCCAGGCTCAGAGCAAATGCCTGATAGATGTTAGTTACTCTGTTCATTTTCCCAGACTAGCCCTTGTGCTTGGCCGTCCCTGGAGCCCAGAGCTGGGAAAGACTCAGGAGCTGCCCTTCAGGCCTTCACTTTCCAGTGGGGGAGATGGACACCTGCAGGAACAGCCAGAACTCAAGGTACCAGAGGGGATACTGTAGGGGCCTCTCCAAAGGCTTCCTAGAGAGATCCACACCTGGAGACGGGCAGGATTTGCCATGTGGCCTCTCATGGTGAGAACTGCATACATGAACAGAGATACTTAAGCCTGTTGCAAACACACCCTGATGTGAAGGGCCTGAACCCAAGTTTCCTGCAGGAGTCTGAAGAGGGAGAGACAGACAGAGACAGAGAGAAAGAGAGAACCGTCAGAGGGCACCTGGCTCAGCCAAAAATGCTGGGAGTGACTTCAGAGCCAGTTTCTTTTTAGTTGAGAAAATATTTTGAGGAGACATTGTGTCTATTGTTTTTGCATACTTTATGTGATTTTATTTAACTGCGAGAAAGACAGTAATAACAATAGCTGACAAATTATTGACGATCTACTATGTAGCCAAGCTCTGACTAAGTGCTTTTCATGTATTATCTGATTTGATCCTCAGACAGTCCACTGGGGTTTATATGAGAGTTGTTTCCTTGTTTAACTGACAAAACAGAGGCTCAGAGAAGTTACACAACTCGGGATCACAGTTAGAACATTGCATCTGCCTGACTTTGGATTGTCAGCTCTTCATCATCATTCTGCTCTCTGGCACCAGGAGATCCAGTTTGCAGATGGGAAAACCAAGGATCAGAGGAGCAGCGATCATTTTGGAAGGGAGTTGCAGGGCAGTGGTGCCATGTGGAGGATGCAAGGACAGGTGCTGGGGAAAGCAAGGGAGTGGCATGTTGGGGGGGCAGCCTTCCAGGAACAGAACCAAGTGCCCTCCTCCTGGCAGAGCTTCCCTGCTGACAGGGCCCAGTTTCAGGCCGGCAGTGTTCTGTTGGTACAAAAACAACATTGTGCAGGTTCCCTGGTTAAAGTCTTCCTAATAGCATTCATATTTGCATTACACATTCCTGTGGCCTGCGGTGGGGAGGGATCCCTTGTTTTAATTTGGCAGAAACTAATAAGTCTGAGTGGAGAGACATCACACATCAGGCTGAACATGGCATTGTCACCCCTCTAATTTGTTAGACAATACAGCCCTGCTGCAGCTTCCAGTGTGGACGAGGAAAAATAAACACATGTATATTAATGACTTTAAAAGATTTCCGTTTATCCAAGCGTGTCTTTTTCTTTTTATTCAGAATATCATCAGATCAATAATTAGTCCCCATACATTTTAATAACTGGAATTTTCACTTATGATTGTTTTTCATAATTTTGCATTTATGTTTGACAAGTTCAGGAACTTGTTTAGTTTGAAAAGGGAGAGAAAAAGTCAGGGTTGGTTTCTTCTTGTGTTGTGATGTCCAAAATCTTAAAAAGCAGTGGAGGTATGAGCTGAGAGGGGCTTGCTGAAATCCAGTAAGTCGCTTGGCCTGACTATGTTCTGGATGGTTGTAACCTTAGGGATGTGTGTGTTGGAGTGGGGGCAGGGATTGGATTCTTCATTATTCAGTGTTTTATGTTTTACTTTTTTAAGTTTATTTATTTATTTTGAGAGAGAGAGAGAGAGAGAGGCGGCAGGGGAGGGGCAGAGAGAGAAAGGGAGAGAGAGAGAGAGAGAGAGAGAGAGAGAGAGAGAGAGAACCCAAGCAGGCTCGACACTGTCAGCACAGAGCCTAATGCAGGGCTCGAACTCACAAACCATGAGATCATGACCTGAGCCAAAGTCAAGAGTCAGATGCTTAACTGACTGAGCCACTCAGGCACCCCAGCCCAGGGTCTTATGTTTTATAATTAACAATAAGCCCTCCTCAGAAGGAGACCCACTGGGGAATGTGGGGAAGCATTCCATATGCAGAAGCCAGCAAAGTGTCTTTAAGAGGTATCTTGGCCCCACACACTTCCAACTTTAGTCTCCTTTCTCCTTCAGGAAAAGCCATTGTCGCAGTAATGGTGGAAGGGACCTGCTATCCACCGACACGTAATTCATGCCAAATCCTTTCTGTATCACCATCAAACCCATGACAACCTTGCCCAGCAAATATTATTACTCCTCTTACAGAAGAGGAAACTGAGTTTCATACAGGAAGCACGAGCTATCCTGGGCCACACAGCTGAGAGGGCTCTCAACTGCAGTTGGCCTGACTCCTTTGTTGTGTCTTCCCATCCTTCCCTTGCATGTCATACTTTCCACTTTGCCATTATGACTAGCACAGAACAGTATTCTTCCAGGGAGCATCCACTGTGGTCTCTACACCAATGTGCTTCCCTTCATCATGGCACTGTTCTCTGCTGTGCGGATGTGTTGATGCCCCATATATGCACCTGTTTACATGATGTTTCCCACCTTAGAATTTGGACTTCTTAGGGTAAGGGCTATACCTATTTATATTCATTTCCAGGGTTGGAAAATAAATCTTTAAGGGAAAAAAGGGAAGGGAGGGAAGGAAGGAGAAAGGTAGGGAGAATGAATTATACTAAAATAAATTATGCAGATTCTAAAGTTGCAGCCTGTCTCAATGCCCCATATTCATGCCGAATGGAGAAGCCTCATTTCTATTTTCCCATCTTCTTCTTTTTATTTTTTATGAATGTGAAGGTTTATTTATTATTAAAAGCATATTATTATTTTTAAATGAACTAGGTGCTCTGAGTAAGGCAAAGAAAGCTATGACATGATCTTTACTATCCCAGACCTTATAATGGAGCTTGAGAGACACACATACAGGATCTGTTAAATAACTAAATAAGGGAGCTTATGATTCAGAAGGGGGACAAGAGCAGGGATGCACATAAGCATCTGCAATGGGCCAGGAGCTGGGCTAGGTACTTTACACACATTATTTCACTCAATCCTCACACTTGTTCAGTGGGCATGACAGCCCCCCTCCCTTTTATAAACAAGGAGATCACGGGTTGGGTGGAGGGGCTAAGTGACTAACAGAACTACCTGGTAAAGAATGGGGACCCAGGTTTGTCAAATTTCCAAAGTTTATTCTCAGTCAGGCTCCCAAATGAAGAGAACAGACAATACAAAGTAGATAGGTTACTAGGGGTAGTGGAAGCAGGCAGAAGATATCCTGTTACCCTTGCATCTCCTGGCCTGTTCACCTGCCAGCCCCAAGGTTCTCTTGCATTACCCAAGTCCTGAGCAATCTTGATGTTGGTGGGATGACTTTGGGGCTCAACCTCAAGAGTGGGTGGATTCTGGAATTAGGCCCAAGGCCCAAGCCTGGTATGTTGGATACCAGCTGGCAGCACTCTCCCACATCTTCCTTTGTTGGTGTTGGCCCAGTGGATGCTTGCCTCAGTTTCCCTGATAGACCTCCACTATCCAACAGAGTCCTCAGCCTTGCCCTCAGTCTGTTTGGCAGACACACGGATCCTATAACTGGCTATTCCCTTTGATTGAAGGAGTAGAAAGCAATACTGTGTCAGCCAGTGTCTGGTTGAGAAGTAAACCCCTCTAGGTATTTCAAGGAAAGAGACTTTGTTATAAAGCTATTGGAGGGGTTGGAAAACAAAAGAGGAAATAAAGGGGGTGCTCCCCAGAAATCAGTACCAAAAGGAAGCCATCACTGCTCTTGGTCTAGAAAAGGAAAAGGGGGAGGAGTGGAGGCTTCACCCCCATGACATTCCTGGAACTGGTATTGGCACAGCTCCTACAACCCAAGAGTTCACACTCTTGTGGATAACAGAAGCCAAAAATGACATCAATTTCTTCTGGCCTTCTTATCACACACGTGTGCCTTCCAGTTGTAGAATCAGACTGGATCCCAGTGGGCACAGGAATCTTAGAAGTGTAGTTATAGGTTTCCCGCTCTACAGGTGCCCAGAAGAGTTTAGAACAGCAGGTATAGAGCTGAAGACCAATGACAATATCCAGGACAGGATGGAAAGAGCAAGGGTTTGGGAATCAGATGGTTTTGGGTTCATATCCTGGCTCTGTGTTAATGGGTTCTTGGGCAATTTACCTAACTTCCCCTGACTTAGTTTCCTCATCTGTAAAGTGGGAATAATAGTAATTATACCTTCCTCATAGGGTTATTGTGAGGCTTAAATAAGATTTACACATATACAGCACTTAATACAGTCTCTGTCCATACTAAGTACTCTCTATAAATGTTAATTGTTGTTGGCAGTAGGGTATTTCAGTTTAGTTCTCTTTCATATACACACAATCCTGTGTTTCTTGAACTCCTTATCTCTACTTCCTTACCATTACAAATCAGTATCCACGTTCACCATCCATGAGTGCTTTTATTTATTTTTTATTTTTTTTTTAACGTTTATTTATTTTTGAGACAGGGAGAGACACCATGAATGGGGGAGGGTCAGAGAGAGAGGTAGACACAGAATTTGAAACAGGCTCCAGGCTCTGAGCTGTCAGCACAGAGCCTGATGCGGGGCTTGAACTCACGGACCGCGAGATCATGACCTGAGCCGAAGTCGGATGCTTAACCGACTGAGCCACCCAGGCGCCCCATGAGTGCTTTTAAAAATGAGCCAGATCCTTGGAAGATATTGTACATTTGCAGAGAACCTTCCTGTCTATGCTGTACAAAAGTGGTACCCTACCCAAAACTGTGCTTTTCCTCACTCTCTTCACCCCAATTTCCCTGGTAATGTCAAGAAACTTAACAGGAATCAAGCAGGAGTAGAAAGTCTCACTATATGCCTGCATCTTTGATCTCCTTGATTCCCATGACAACCATTAAGATAGGGATTTTTGACTCTATTTCACAGAGGGGAAGACTGAGGCCCAGTGATATTATAGATTCAGGTACTACACCTCCTGCTTCCCACCTACTCTTCTCTCCGAGGCCCCACGTAGGAATTGCAGGGCTGGACTGCTTGGTGATGCTCAGCTCCTTTGAGCAAGTGTTTCCTGGGCGCCCACGAGTGGTGGGCACACAGCCAGGCAGCCACTGCCAAGCCCATCCCATCTGGAGTTAACTCACGAGACTCACGCGGCTAGGAGGGGGTTGGCAGCAGGAAGAGGACGGTGTGAGAAAAGAACATCTCATGCTCCCTTTGCCCACGCATGAGCCTCTCCTAGAGAAGTTGGATCCAGCCACTTTATTCTGCTTTCTGGCACTTAAAATGCAATATTGGGCTGGTTCCAACTCAATCCCATCTCATATGGGTTTATTGAGCATCTACACAGATGGGTCATGCCCAGGGTCTGACCTAGGGAAGCTTACGGTTGGGGGAGGTAGATATGTAACAGTAAAGGCAACACTGTGTGGTCAGTGCTATGTCAATGAAGCACAGGGCTTATGGGAACAGAGAACATGGGTTCCTAGTTCTGCCTGGGGAATAAGGGATGGCATCTCAGAAAGAGTGGCTATTGAGCTGAGCCTTGAAGGAGGCAGAGGAGCTGGTTTGATGAAGGAGTTGGGGGTGCTGACCCAGGCAGAGGGAGCAGAAAATGCAAAGGCCATCTGGGGAGCTGAGAGAGGCTCATGTGGCTGACACATGGAGGGCGAAGGCCCTGGTGGCAAAGGCTGAGTCTATGAGAGGCCAGAAAGAGTTGAATCATGGAGGGCCTTGTGAATTATGTCTGTGAGCATGAACCTCATCCTGGGAACAATGGACAGCCACTGCTGGGTTTTAAGCAGGAAGTGACATGGCCAGATTCATGGTTCAGAAATAGCATTCTGTGGCCAGAGTGCAGTGAGGAATGACCCAAAGCAAGACAGGCCACTGAGGAGGAGGTTGTTGCTGTGTCTGTGGCCTAGACTGGGCAGTGGTACAAGGAATGGAGAGAGGGGCAGATTTGTTCAGGAGATACTTAGGAAACAGAAACAACCAACATAATAACAGTAATCATAATAAGCAAACACATAGAACTGTCGCCATGTGCCAAGCACCAGTCTAAATGCTTGACATATAACTGATTTAGTTTTCACAATAACCCAAAGAAACATAACTGAAAGGGTATGTATCATATTTAAGGATTAGAGATTATATACCTAGTAAGTAGTGGAGTCAGGATTCAGTCTTGGGCAGTCTGGCTCCAGAGTTCAAGCTCTCAATCCCACATTATACTGCTCTTGAGGTTCCTGTGCTCAGTGGCTGATTAAGCATAGGGTGTGAAGGGCAGGGAAGACTCTCAGTTTTCACAGAAGCTCACATTCAGCAGAGCAAGGCAGAGCTGGAGGAAAGCACAGAAAGCATAGCCTGAATCCTGTGGCTCGTGACCAGATCCCTTCTTTTTGGACCCAGCTTTTTGTCCTCACTTTTTACTATAGATTGAATGTTTATATCCTCATATGTTAAAAACTAACGACAATGTGATGATATTTGGTGGTGGGGCCTTTGGGAGGGTTCTGCCCTCATGATGGGGATTAGTGCCCCTTTTTTTTTTTTTTAATTTTTTTTTAACGTTTATTTATTTTTGAGACAGAGAGAGACAAAGCATGAATGGGGGAGGGTCAGGGAGAGGGAGACACAGAATCTGAAACAGGCTCCAGGCTCTGAGCTGTCAGCACAGAGCCTGACGCGGGGCTCGAACTCACGGACGGTGAGATCATGACCTGAGCCGAAGTCGGCCGCTTAACCGACTGAGCCACCCAGGCACCCCGGATTAGTGCCCTTTTTGAAGAGAGCACAGAGATGTCTCCATCCCTTTCCTCCATGTGAGGACACAGCAAAGAGATGGCTGTCTATGCACCAGGAAGCAGGTCTTTGCCAGACACCAAATCTGCTGGTGCCTGGATCTTGGGCTTACAGCCTCCAGAACTATGAGAAATAACTTTTGTTCAATTGTTTAAGCCATGCAGTGGATGGTACTTTGTTATAGCAGCCTGAGTGGACTAAGATACCCTTCCTGGAATCCTGTGGGAGTCTTGACATCGTTCAGGACCCTCAGCTCCAGATGAACCCTGGGATTTCTAAGCCTTTTCTCCTAAAGGGTTCCTGAGGACACAGAGATACTTCAGACATGGTCCCTGTCATTGACAGTCTTGCCGGGAGCACTCCTGCTTCCAATCTCTCCCTGTCCCCAGCATACCCCATTCATTAGTATGTCCTCTAAACTACCTTGTGAAGGACCTTTTATTTTTCCATTTCCAATATGTTCTGGACCAATACTTTTGTAAAATACAATAAAAATGTCTCAGCAGTGTCAAATTGCTCTAAAGGTTTCTAAGTCCTTGCTCTCACCTTTTCTTGATGTACTTCTCTCATTGTGGACTGGCAATAGTTCATGGATTAGCCCCAGTTCACAACCCATGCTTTGTTGAGCACTGCTCAAGTCTCTGACTCCAATTCCACTGCCACCACTCTAGACTAAGCCACTTACCACTTGCCTAGACTTCTGCAGTAGTCTTCTAGATGGTTCACCCTTATCACATCCTGGTTGTCTCCAATCATTCTGCGCCAAGTAGCTAGAGGAAGCATTGCAGCCCATAAATTGGGCCATGACACACCCTTGTAACCCTGCTGGGGCTTCCCATTTTCTTTGGGGTGGTTTGTGATGGGCCCATTTCTACTTCTTGCTTTCTATTTAAACTCTCACTTTCCTACTCATTCACACACATTAGGCTCCACTTCATACCAAATTGGTATAGTTTTTAAAAATGAATGTACTCTTTCATGCCTCAGGGCTTTTGCACACTTTGTTCTCTCTACATGGAATGTGTTTTATTAGACATTCATTCATTCTTTGAAGCAATACTTCTGGGACACTCACTATAAGCTAAATATCATGCTAAGCACTGGCACTGCAAAGGTGAAGACAATACAGCCCCTGCCCTTAGGAGTCCATGATCATAGGGAGAGAGATAAGTTGACAAACACTGACCACATAGTGGAGCAAGGCAGTGACAAAAGAAAGCACAGGGCAGTGGGAGTTCAGAGAAGGGTTTCATAACCCAGACTGGGGTAGGCAAAGGCTGGAATAGGTAGCCCTTGGAAAAATCACCAACGAATCATTCAGAGCTCTCCCAGCAAGGGCAAAGGTCGGGATGAGGAAAGGTGATCTGGGCTGAGGAACAGCCTACGCAGAGGCTCAGAGGTGGCAGGCAGGGAAGGGGGGTAGAAGCACAGCAAAAGAAGTTTTCCTCATTGCTCAGCTGTCAGGCCTTTTCCCATGTCCTAAGGACACAGCACTGGTGCCAACTACCCCACACATAAATACACACCTATAGACTTAAATACACACAAATGTCAAAACATATATTGAAAGCCTTAAAAATATTATCCTAAGTGAAAGGAGCAAGACACACAAGGTCACACATTGTATGATTCCCGTTTACATGAAATATCCAAAAGAGGTAAATCCATAGAAACAGAAAGTAGATTAGTGGTTGCCAGGGACTGGAGGGAGAGGGAGTGTGGAGTGACTGTTTAATGGGTACAAGGTTTCCCTTTGGGGTGATGAAGATGTTTTGGAACTAGATGGATGTGATAGTTGCACAACACTGTGAATATACTAAGTGCCACTGAACTGTACAGTTAAAATGGTTAATTTTATGTTATGTCAATTTTACCTCAATTTTTAAAAAACGTATGGAAGCCCATAGACATATTCATTCCACAAACATTTACTGAATGCCTCCCATGTGCCAGGCACTGTACACAGCACTAGAGATTCAGGGATAATTCCTGCCCTGAAGGACCCATACATGTAAATAGAAACACAGATATGAACCCATGCAGACAAAAATACATGCCTCATGAAGACATACAGACATATTCACTTAACATTCACTTAGCAAATATTTATTGAGTTCTTACCACGTGTCAGGCAATAGGCCAGATGCTGGGCCTACAGTGGGGAACAAATAGACATAATTACTGTCCCCATGGCTTAAGGACACGAACACATAATCATCTACAGAGGCACACCCAAACTGAAGTACATACACACACACACATACCTAAACAAGGACACATCGCAGCCACATATGTTTTGGGTGGAAGAAATGAGCAGTAACACGCAGGCAGGCAAGCATAGCCCCCCGTGCTCCCTGACGTGCACACACATCCCTCATGCAATCAACGGGAATTCCATTAAAAGGCAGATTAAAACTGGCTTGAGATTTCAGAGCCTTCTCAGGAGAGGGGAATAAACAGGCCTCAGTAGAAGGGCCTGGAGCATTGAGGGGAAAAAAAACCCCAAGTCTCACTTAAGTGATTTTTGGCAGAAATCAAATTAACGGCGAGACTATGGACCGCTGACAAGGTGCTCCATCATGCTCTGCTGTGTGAATGTGTTTCTTAGACATGTTGTTTTCATTAGCACTTCATTTGATAATGATAAATGGCATTTTCATTTGAAAGGAAAATATTAAAAAGTTCTGATTTGCAAGAGCAAGTTAGAATAAATGATATTATTATGTTCTGTCACTTGTTTGGCTCAGAGAAAAATAATAATAATGATAACAAAAGACCCCAACAGCTTTCCCTGCTGAAGAAACACAAACATTTTATTTCTCCAGTGAGCCATTTGCTCACCATCAAATCTGTCCTTGGTGCAGAACCTGCCGAAAGAAGATGGTTTAGGATGGTGGTAGAGAAATGCTAGACATCAAAGGCCATTAGGGTGACCTTGGGAAGTCCTTGGGTCCTTGTGCGCTAGGAGGGGGAGGGATTGCTCATTGGCTGAGGCTCTGTTGGGACCTGGGATGCACTTTCTTGCTTTTGGGTTAGATTTCAGCTTTCTTTCCACCAATTTATAGAAGCCCAGCCTCCTCTGAACTTACTTCAAGCACCCCAGAGTCATGGTGGTTGACCAAGTCACTGCCCTGCTTACAACCCGTGAAGGGCTCCCCATCAACTCCTTAGACTGGCATCCTAGGCCCTTGGCTACTTGCCCCTGCCCCCAGCATCAACTCACAAATTCCCCCACACTCACTTTATGCTATAGTCACTCCATACCATCCCTTGCATATGCTTTCCTTTCTACCCACATGGCACACAGAGTCTCTGGACATCTCGAGTGAATTCCTACTCATTCTAGCATCTCCCTGTGAGATCTTGTCTGAACTGTCTTCCATGAAGGGGCCTTATTATTGCTTCCCAAGTCTTATTTTTATGTACCTTATCACTGGTGTGAATGCATGAAATGGCCTGGTACAGATGAAAAGCTGCGAGTTATTGGCATGGTGGTGCATTTGGTGCGAGCAGGTGTGGTGAAAGGGAGTGCTGGGGTTGCAGCTGGCCCTAGCCTGTATAGGGCTGGGTGTCTTCAAAATCTCTATGGCCTTGCCTATCCCAAGCTAGTGAGTGCTCCCTACTCTGGCTCCCACAGAACTCTGGACTATCCTGCCCTGTGATCAATCCCATCTTAATGTTTGCAGCTTTCTGGGTCCATAGTTTTGCTCCTTTCTTGCCCCTGGATCGAGAGCTTCTTTAACACAGGGTCTGCTTTGTGTTCTCTTGGTGCTCCCAGGGTCTGGCTCAAGTTCTGCTCAAAGTGAGTATCTGTTAGGTAATCAAGTGAGGAGATGATGGCATGATGGCCTCTCTGAGAAGGGCCTGTCACCTAAACTTAAGTAGAAGTTGTGAAAGTTGAAGGCTGGGGAGAATTGTTGTTGTTTGGGTGACTTTGTTCCTGGTATTTTTTCATATCAATAATGTAACCTTTCTTTTCTCCAGAGGTGAATCAGAGTCAAATAAGCTTGTTTGAAAACCTAGCACAGCTCGGTGAGGGTCGATGGCATTAGCATGCATTGGGAGATTTCCAACGTCTGGGTCAGCCTAGGCAACGGATGACTTTCCCTCCCGTCTCCTTTGTTGTAGAGGGAGCTTGGCGTGAGGGGAGAGGGCTGAATCTGCTGCCTCTGGATGGAGTGAGAGCTTCTCAAGGTCAGTGACCACAATAACACAGGACTTTAAGGCTGTCTTTGGTCTTTCTTCCTAATCACTTGACTATTCACTGTCTCATTAGATGGCCTCCAAGAGCCCAGTTCAACTAACATGAGGTGAGCTCCCACAAAGTGCCAAATACCCTACTGGGTACTATTGGCAGGAGAGATAGTACACATCCTATTTTATAGATGAAGAGGCTGAGGTTCAAAGAAGGGAAGAGTCTTGTCTAAGGTCACACAACTGGATGGTGGATGAATCAGGACTAGACTCCAGGTCTGTCTTGCTCTTACCTAGGTTAAGGGTCTCCTTCTCCCATAGCATCCATAGGTATTGAGCCCTGGAATTGGTGCTGGGGGAGTTAAAGGGCTGAGTTAGTTGTGGATATTGGGACAGATAAGAGAATTTGTAGCCTGGCTGAAACTGAAGGTCTCCATAGCCAAGCCCTACTTCTGTCTCCAAAAGTACTTCTGCCTCCTCCCTGCACATCCCACATCTTGACCTGTACTCCAGTCACAACTAGGAGTTCTCTAAGCTGACCCTGCCACCTTTTCCACCCCATGTCTTTGCTCAAGATGTCCCTCCCACTTGGCAAGCTCTTCTATCATCTTCACCTGTTAAGGTTCCTAGCATCCTTTAGGATCCAGCTCATATCTCATCTCCTCCAAGAAACCTGCCAGCTGGTTTGTTATCCCCACAGCACTATGAGCCTTGTGGACGTGGACTTCTTGAACTATATCTGACACATAATAAGTGCTCAATAAATGTATATGTAATGACAATAACCATAGTATGTTCACTATTAACATGGTAACACTTGGGCTCCTGGGTGGCTCAGTCGGTTAAGCGACCGACTTCGGCTCAGGTCATGATCTCATGGTTTGTGAGTTCAAGCCCCGCATCGGGCTCTGTGCTGACAGCTCAGAGCCTAGAGTCTGCTTCAGATTCTGTGTCTCCCTCTCTCTGACCCTCCCCCATTCATGCTCTGTCTCTCTCTGTCTCAGAAGTAAATAAACATTTAAAAAAAATTAAAAAAAAAAACATGGTAACACTTGCAAAATTTGTCTAGAATGGTGCTTCCAACCAACTTTGGGTCACCTCCTTTGAGAATCTGTTGCTGGGAGTCACAGACCCTCCTGCCACAAAAGCACAGAGGAGTCACATCTTATGCAGAGGTTAAATTCTAAAGATGGTCTGTGAGGCAAAAATCACATGTAATGGAAATTATTCTTGAAAATCCTTTGAATTTCCCCTAAAGTCCGGAGCACATAGTCTACACAGCAGTTAGTTGGTTTACATTTGGAACATGTAGTATAGAAAAGCTTTTCTTTATAAAATGGAATCACCATCCACACAGCAAGATGTTTACCTATAAAAGAGGCATGAAGAAAGTCACATTTTTTGCAGGACCAGCATATTTGTGCCTTTACATACAAATTTTAGCATCATCTTTAAGGGGTTCATGGACCTCAAAGCTCAGGCATGAACCTCAAGTTAAGAACTTTTGATATAGAGCTTTAAAATGTGCTCTTACCATGCAGTAGCTTCTTTTAACCCTCAAAGCCATCCTTTGAAATGGATTTCATTGATACTATTGCTACTTTATAGATGAGGAAATTGAGATTCAGAGAGGGAAAATAAATTTTAGTTCGAAGACCTGGTCTCTTGTCCAATGACTTTGTCCAAAGACTCCTCATTCAACTGCTTTGATGGCCACCTTGGAGGGTTGTACTGATCCTTTGTCCACTTGTCAATGGAAAAGGAGGATGTGTGACCTTAGACTAGTTACCTAACCACTCTGAAACTCAGAAGCTCTGTTTGCAAAATAAAGATAATAATATCCACTGAGTAGTGTCCTTGTAGGATTAAATGAGCCATTAGATATGAAATTGCCTGGCAGGGTGCCTAGGATGTTGCAAGGGCTTCCTAAGGGTTAGCCTTTCTTCTCCATCTCTGCTGGCACTCCTGGGAAATCAAACAGATAAAAGTCTTCCTCTGCACAGTGTCATCTCCCCTCCTGACCCCAAAGGTCTTCAAAGAGTTAGAGTCCTGAGCAAAACTGCTTAAGAATATGCAAATTATTTTTCTTGTCTTTGAAATTTCTGGATTTATTGAGCACTGAGTGGAGAGCAGAAGAGCAGGCACCAGAAGTCTGTTCATCACATATTTTGTGTGACTTTGGTTAAGTGTTTTCAATTCAAGAAGTGCTTATGGAAAAATAAATGCCTCATTCAGGCTTTCAAGGTCCTTCATCTACCTCTGCTTGAGCCCTCCAATGGCTTCCCATTTCACTTAGAGTAAAAGCTCAAGTCTTAACAAGGTCGTATGGAGCCTGGATTAGTCAGGGTCCAGCTGGCAAAACACAACTCACACCAGGTAATCTAGTAGAGATCACTTAATGCAGGGAGTTAGTTACAGAGGTATTAGAAGAGCTAAAAGAGCAACCAAGGAGGTGAGGCAACTGTGAGATTAGCAAATGAAGGGGCTGCTACTTTCCCTAGGGATGCAGGAATAAAGGGAGGGGCCCAAGGACTGGAGCTGTTCCACCAGAGTCTGAACCTTGATAGGCTTGTCTGGTGGGAGCTGGAGCCATTGGGGGGGGGGGGGGGCAGTAGCCCCTGCTAGATATACCACTTGAAATAGAGAGAGTGAGAGATATACTTAGCTTTTATTCCCTCCCTCTCTAATCTGCTAGTGCCTCCCATTGGCCAAATGTAACCAGAAGCCAGAGGGCAAGGGAAAAGTACAGAGAAGAATGATATGAGAGGAAACCAGCCATTGATGGCACAGGACCTTTACAATATGGTGCACCCCTCCTCAGTCTCCTATCATGTCTCTGGTCTCTGGAATCATGTTGGAAACCTCACACTTTGCTCACTCTACTCCAGCCACATTGGTCTCCTCAGGATTCTTTGGATACTCCAGCCCTCTACATTTGCTATTCCTTCCATCTGGATTTTAACCACTAGATATCCACATGGCTCCCTTCCTTGCTTCTATCTCTTTCTAAGAGGGGCCTTCTCTGACCATCCTAATTAAGTTTCCACTCTCCTCCCCCACTCCTTATCTCTTTGTTGCTGTATTCTTCTCTCTAGCTTTTATGACCATTTAACATGTATGTATGCATATAGTTTTAGTGTTCACCTCCTTTCTCTAGAATGTAAACTCCATGAGGGCAGAGATTTTTTTTCTGCTTTGTCTACTGCTGTATCCCCAGTCCCTAGAACAGTGTCTGGAAAACGGTAAATACTCAGTATTTGTTGAGTAAATGAATGGATGAAACAAGATCCAAATACTCCCTCATTTGTATTCATTTGTTCATTCAATAAATTCTCATGCAGTGGAGGGATTGAAGCAGGAAATGTAAGGAAGCAGTCTGAACAATTAGGATGCACTTCTGTTTCCCCATTCATAAGACACTGGGTTAGAGCAGGAGACCTCAAAGGACCCTTCCAGCCTCACCATTCTACAAATTTAAGAGTATTTCCCTGGCAGAAATACTTGGAAGATAAAATTAATCCTCTCCTTAATCAGCGGTTCCCACCTCTGCACGTGACTTGTCAGGGGAACTTTTCTCTGATACTCACATGATGTGGGAACTTGTCACATCTTCCATCTCTGGGAACATCCTCACCTGAAATTGAAAGGTAAATATTTCAGTTGTGAGTCTCTCTGTCATGACTCAAATAATTTTAAAATTGCTTAGATGTCTTTGCCTAACAATGTTCAGATTGTTCTAATGCAGGGGAAAACGGTAGTTTTAGACACAGTAATATTGATAGCAGCTAGTAATTTCCATGTATTTCTCACAGTTATTGGCACTGGGAGGATTATCAAGGAGAACTTTTTAGTTATTAAATAGATGTTCTATGTCAAGGAACTAGCATGGCACCTGGCAATAGAAGGTGCTCACTAGATAATGATGTTTTCAATCATTATTTCCATGGAGTTGGGCTGGAAAATGCTTATTTCCTGGATGCTATAATGTCATCAGGGATCCCAGCTCAAAGGTCCTCAGTAGACCACTTTAGAGCTTAGGGCAATTCACTGCAAGAGTGGCAGAATGTCTGTATAAATGAATTGAAGGTTTATGACTAGGGGTCAGAGGACAGACAGTTCAGTGTTGGCACAATCTTCCTCTCATTCATTCAGCAGAGAGTCTCTAGTGCCTTTGTGAGAACAGAATTCCATCCCTGCCCTCAAGCAGCTCCTCATCTAGTCCAAAGGACAATATAATGTGCTGTTAACATCAGTTAATGGGTCTCAGTGCAATGGTAGGGGAAGGTACAGGATGTTTCCATGAGTATTTAGAACATCAAAGGTGTTAGGGTACCTGGGTGGCTCAGTCAGTTAAGTGTCCAACTTCAGCTCAGGTCATGATCTCATAGCTCATGGGTTCAAGCCCTGCATCAGGCTCTGTGCTGACAGCTCAGAGCCTGGAGCCTGCTTGGGATTCTGTGTCTCCCTCTCTCTCTGCCCCTCCCCTCTGCCCGTCGTGCTCTGTTTCTCTCTCGGTGTCTCAAAACTAAAATAACTTTTTAAAAAATTAAAAAAAAAAAAAAGAACATCAAAGGTGTTTCCAAAACTACATTTTTATTTTTTTTTGAGAGAGAGAGAGAGAGATGAGGGGCAGAGAGAGGGGGAGAGAGAGAATCTTAAGCAGGCTCTGCACTGTCGGTGTGGAGCCTGACACAGGTCTTGATACCATGACCCTAGAGATCATGACCTGAGTCAAAACCCAGCCGGACACTTAACCGACTGAGCCACCCAGGCACCCCCAAAAACTACACCTTGAATCAAGCACAGATTTTGTTTTGTCCCTTCCCTTACCAGTTCTAGCAAAAAGAGAAAAGGAACTAATATGGTAAGCAATTATCATAGCATTTAAAAGACTATATTGTTTATTTATGTGGTCATTTATTGTCTGTTCCATCCTTGAAGGCAGGGAATTTTACTTGTTCTGTTAACTGCTTTCTCCCCAGCTTCTAGAGCCAATTTAGGTGCATAATAAGACCCTGATGTGTATTTATTGGTTGATAAACTAGACCAGCCCAGTTTAGGCCACTGTATAGGAAAAAGATATAAAACTGGGCCTTGGTCAAGGGAAAGAAGTTGAAAGAGCCCTGAGGTCCTTGAAGTCAATGGGGTCCATGGTCATTGAGAGCTGTGCGTATGGGACAAGGTTGCAGAGATCAGAGGTGTGGCCAGATCGTAGAAGTCTTGAATGCCAGTCAGGCCAAGCATCTTGACCTGTGTTCTAAGGCCCTAGAGAGACACAGAAATATTTTTAACTGGATTGAGGCCTTCTCAGTCTCCTGCTCCATGACCTTCTCTTTCTTTCCAAAGAGCTTTCCAAGTTTCTTTGGTGTTGCTTGCTTTATTTGGATTGGCCCAGAGTTATTTGGGAGTTCTGTAACCAGCAGAAGTCCTTCAGCACGTGAAAGAAATCCAGTTATCTGCTCCCCCTTCCCTAAATTCAACTCAACCTAACCCAAGCCCACATTCTTCCTATAATTAAACCCAAACTCCAGCTAAATTAGGCAAATATTTTATTTTATTTTTATTTATTTATTTAAATAAATTTTTTTTAATGTTTATTTGTTATTGAGAGACAGAGATAGAGCATGAGCATGGGAGGGGCAGAGAGACAGGGAGACACAGAATCCAAAGCAGGCTCCAGGCTCCAAGCTGTCAGCACAGAGCCCGACGGGGACTCAAACTCACAAACTGCGAGATCATGACCTGAGCTGAAGTCGGATGCCTAACCGACTGAGCCACCCAGGCGTCCCTAGGCAAGTATTTTAAAATGGTAACTCAAAAAAGGGTGTTTTAGTAATTGTGTGATGAAGATGTCAGATCTCTGTCATCTCATTGCAGCCTGAAGGATAGTTGAGAGGGAAGTCACTTTGAGAGATTTTAATAATGTGTCCAATTCTTAATGTGTATGAGGATGATGACAACTGGATGTCAGCTTCAGAGAGGAAGGGTCAAATCTGCTTTGGTATGTCTGTGCTACCTGCCTTGTATCTCAGGGTCTTAAAAAAAATTATTATTGACAAAACTCTATATTCATTGACAAACATTTCTTAAGCATTTACTAAGTTCCAGACATTGTCCTAGATGCTGGGACCAGGGAATCTGTGTTCATAAGAAGCCAAATCTTTGCCACAAGGACCTTTTCATCTAGTAGGGAAGATTTGACACAGGCCTTACGATCATCACAAAGAGTTTTCTTTATTTATCAGGTGTGATTTATGTATATTTTTTCATTTAGCCCTCACAGAAACCCATTGAAGTTGATACTTTTATTTACATTTTATTAGAAAAGGAAACTAACTGTTGTTAGATCGGTAAGTGGTACAGTGGGAATTTGAACTTTGGTCTGACCCCAAATCCATGCTCTTTCCACAGTGGCTGTGTCTTGCTTTAGAGATCTGGTGTGCGTATAGGGAGTAGAGCAGGAGAAGGGCAGTCACACAGCACATCAGAAATCATTAGGAATGATGAAGGTACAAATGGAAGCTGGCTCAAATTCCATAACTGTGACCAGGACCAACATGCACTAGACACTCACTATGTGCTCCCCCAAGTGCTAAATCATTGAATCCTTTCAACAGTCTGATAAGGTAACTATTCTTAAATTTCTACCTGTAGGGGCAAATGTGCCTTAGAGGTCCCCTCCCTCTAGCTGTGTCAGATGAGGCAAATATCCCTGGAGGAGGTAGTGAGACTTAGCGGAAAGAGTTTATAAGTTTTGGAGTCAGACGGACTGGACTAGAATCCCACCTTCCCTGCGGCCAAGCTGACGATGCTGGAAAATTGCATCTGACAACTCCGCACCTCTGATTTCTTACCTGTAAAATGGGAAAATACTGTGTGCTTCAAAGAGGTGTTAGGAGGATTACAGAGAATGTATTCAAGCCTCTGGCTCCTGGTCTGTACTCACAAAAAAGCAGCCATTTTTATTATCTCTGCTCTGAGCTCCCAGACCCCATCCCTGGGCCAGGCCTGGCCATATTAGCATGTGGAGTCTATTCTTTTCCCTGACCTGCTTCAGCTTCCCTTGAGCAGCCCTAGGCAACTGTCTGAAAGTGGAGGAGGAGGTGCTGCCTGTAGCCACCACCCTGCCCAGCTGGTGATGACCTGGAACGCCAGCCTGGCTCTCTTAAGTCACCAAGGCACATGGGACCGGTCAGCCTGATTCAGATGTCTTACTCCTTTTGTAATTCTTCTCGGGGGTGTCCTGACCTCAAGACAGCAGTGGCTACAGTTGCTTTCATTTTATATTTAGCTCTCCCTGAGCAGAGAGATGGGGTGTGGCAAGCCTTAGCAGAGGGAGAAGGAGGGGGAGAGTTAATGGCCAGGGCAGGAGTGGGGATACGCAAAGTGAGCCCTCACTTGAGGGCCTTGACAGGACAGAATTTCCATCTCCAGGTACTCTTCTGTCAGCAGGTCACTTCTCAACGGGTCTTCTCGAATGCCAGGAACTTGGCTGGAATCTTGGCTGGAAAGCCTCAGGCAACGCTAGGAAATACTTTTTAATTTATACCATAGCAAAACAGCCTGTGCTGATTTTAACCATATTTATCCTCTTTAAGTGCAAACCATTCCTAGCTTTCCCTTTTGCTTAGTCCAAGTCTTTAACAATCTGGTTAAAATGCCCCCTAAGCTCTGGCAGTGACACCTCTGAAGGTCCCTGGCTAACCTCATGTGAATCTAAAGACAATGGTACAAGGTAAACAGATCAGAAGTGGTTATCCCTAGATTATAGATGTGGAGTTCAGAGAGGGAGAGATACTTGCTAGAGGTCACATAGTGTAAGCCTAGCAGAACAGGGAGCCAGCTCCTCAGGTCTTAACATTACTCCACATTTTTTATTTTGAAAGTTGACAAGACAAATGAACTCAGTGACCTTGGAATAAAATCCACATTCTTTTTTTTTTTTTTTTGAGGACTTTATTTATTTAATATGAAATTTATTGTCAAATTGGTTTCCATACAACACCCAGTGCTCATCCCAACAGGTGCCCTCCTCAATGCCCATCACCCACCCTCCCCACCTTCCCACCCTCCATCAACCCTCAGTTTATTCTTAGTTTTTAAGAGTCTCTTATGGTTTGGCTCCCTCCCTCTCTAACTTTTTTTTTCCCTTCCCCTCCCCCATGGTCTTCTGTTAAGTGTCTCAGGATCCACATAAGAGTAAAATCCACATTCCTAACTAAGGTCTGCAAAAGCCTGCATGATCTGGCCCTGCTTAGCAATCCAGAGTCTGCTGGCACCTCTGTTTCTTCCCTCACTGTTCTTCTGCCCCTTTTGTCCATTCGTTTCTTTCCCAGATCCCCTCAAACTCTCCCCACCTCCAGGCCTTTGCACTGATGTTCTTTGCTTGGCTCTTCCACAATGACTCCTTCTCATCCTTCAGGTTCCATTTCAAAGTCGTTTTCTGAGGGAGAAGACCTCTACCCTAAGTAGAACCCCTCTGTTATTTTCTCCCACAGCACCTTCCTTCTCAGCCTTTATCCAATCTGTAATTATTTATTAATGAGCATATGGATGAATAACTTGGTGCCCAAGACATTCATCGCTATTAATTTAATTATTCATTTATTTAGCAAATATTTATTAAGCACCTACTAAGTGCCATTCTTTCAGGAGCTGACGTCATAATAGTGAACAAAATAGGTACCAATCTCTACATGAAGGGGAAATTTTCTAAAGGATAGAAGAAAAGCAAATGGAGTTAGTGTCACCCCAAGTGTTTTGGCTTGAGCGACTGGTAGGATGGTGCTGCCATTTGCTGAAATGGTGAAGAGAGCAGGTTGGGTGGACAGGAGGGTAAAAAGCTATTCTTTTTTTGTTAAGTATAAGATGTCCTTAAGACAGTCAGGTGGAGATGTCAACTTGGCAATTGTGTATTTGGCTCCAGAGTTCAGGGCAGAGATCTGGGCTGGAAATACACATGAGAATCATCTGAACATTAATTATACTAAAAGCCATGACCCTGGATGAGTGATCCTGGGGAGTGAATGTAGTTAGAGAAAAGGCCCAAGAAACCAGCCTTCAACATTTAGAGGTCAAAGAAATGAAGAAGAAACTGAGAGATGGCCAGAAAAGTAGGGTAGGAAGCAGGGTCTTTGCTTGAGAATGAAGATGGGGGAGGGGGAATTGGAAATTTGAAAAGTGAGGAGAAAGCAGGAAAGCACCATCCAAGAGGGAGGGAGAGAAAATGAATTAGAGAAACAGTGCTACTGCAAGTAGTCTTGGGGCCCCTGTGAGGCTAGTGGTCCCTAATTTAAAGGGAGACTGAGGGGCATTAGCATGTATTTTCCTCTTGTCATGTGCAGCTGTGAAGGTGCAGGAGAAGAGTAGCTGGAGAGCTAGCAGGTGCAGTGGAATGAGGGCTGGCCAGGATATTGAGAATGCATGCAAGGCAGGGTTAGATGTTTGATCTTGGAATTTACACTGGCTAGGAAGGGAATGAGGACAGTGGGGGTGGGAGAGGGGGAAAGGGACAGTACAAGGCAAATTGAAAGTCCCAGTGGGATTGAGTTAGTTTCCCAGAGGAAGTGGGAGAGGACGTAGGCACTGACAGAGACACTTGAAACTAACATTAGGGTGTTCAGATCTGAGGTCTGAGCAGGAAGGGAGTAATGAGGTGGAAGGGGAAGCAAAGGCTGAGGAATTGAGAAGCCAGGATATTGGAGGCATCATCCATATGCGTATTGAAATCATTAAGGCTTATGATGAACTAGTTTCGGAGTCTTAGTGTGGTTTGGGGGGAGTGTGGGAGATGAGGTATGTGCCCAGCACACAGTGGGTTCTCAATCAATGTCATTTAGTCTTTTATTTGCTTAGTATTTGTTCGGGGCACTGAGGCTTCTCCCTCAGCTGCTTTCAGAGCAGAAATTCATGGAGGGTCGTGGCGTGGCTTGGTGGGTGGGGACGGAGGGTGGGAGACACCCTTGGGGCCCAAGCTGGCTCAAGGGAATGCGCGGGTCCCCGTGCTGAGGCTGCCCCACAGTTTAGGGTCCAGGCCCTCTGCCGGCTGCCGGCTGGACGCCCACCAGAGCTGCACGCCTCCGGCTCCGCGGCAGCAGCAGCAGATGGTGAGAAGTGGGTGGGCTGGGGGTATCTGCAACTGATCCCACAGTTGCTGGATTAATGAGGCCTCGTGCCCGCCTTCTTTTCTGCAGTGTGCCAGCCGACAGTAGCTTCCTTTGCTGGGGTGGGTTTGTTTGTGAGAAATTTTTTGGCAGTGAAAGCTCAGCACCTGATGAAAACTTCCTCTCCCCCTCGTTTCTCCCCCTCCCCTTCTTCCTAGACTGGTTTTATGTATTCTTGGGCCTCGAGCCTTCCCCTGGGGTTCCTTCTAGTGTCAGCATGGTGTAGCTGAATTCACATAGACCTGGTTCTGCATTTACAGATAGGGACACTGAGGCCTAGAGAATTTAATCATTTATTCTGTAGCAGGAGGCTCAGGACTCTACATATATTCCATGCCCTTCCAGTGTCTAGCTACATCCCCGGGTTGACATAGACTTCATGAATGAGAACTTGGATGGTTCGTATTTAAGGCTCAGACATATATAAGCGTAACTGATGGGCACTGAGGTCATGGGGATAGGGGCGTTAGCAGCCAGATTACAATAAGAACAACAGGGTCCCAAGAGAAAACATCACTGTAAGTGAGGAAAGCATCTGGCACAGAGGTCCAGACTAGCAAACAGGCTCGAGGATGAAAGGGACTAGACGAAAGGCACTTCTTAGCCCACTCTGACCTACCTCCACCCCTGCATATCCAAAAAATGATTTTACTAAGTCACCAGGGGTCTAAGCAACTCAATGGTAGGACTGTTCCTTCCCTAGCCAAGTGGGATAAGAGAAAGGGAGGGTACATCCCTAATGATGAGCAAGAGTGAGAGAATGAGCAAGAGAGAGAAAAATGAGCCCTGTAGATCTGGAGGTAAGCAAAGACACTGAGATCTTCCAGTCAGTGGGATGGCAGGAATTGAATCCCCAAGGAGCATCAGAGGTCAGAAATAGGTCAGTGCTGCTGAATGGGGAGTCCTTAGATGCATGGAAGACTGATGCAGTCAGCAATAAGGCAATGGAGATATGGAGGCAGGTGGGGATGGAACTCCTAGAGGTGGGGATAGCAGGCATTTGTAGGGGCATTGGACATCTGGGTGGGTCTGAAGACCAATGTGAGTCTCTTCAATGTGGTCAGACTGGGAGGCATAGGTAATGGCCAAGTGGGACAGGGTAATAATCAAACTTAAATCAGTGAGGCAAAGTTGTCTAACCTTTTTCACATAGTGTCATACATACAATAACATTTTTTGGCCCAAAAGGGTAGAGGGACAGGCTGTTTGGGGTCAGAAATAAATGGCTTGGGGACTCTGACAGCCCAGAGCATCACCCAGCTGCTCAGAATGTCAAGGAAATAGAATGAGAACATCAATAAGAATGTGTTCACTGGCTGGGAAACTCTGCAGTAAGGAATGTATTTTTTTCTCATGTAATGAGAAGCACAGGGAAGACAATCCAGGCTGCTGTAGCAGCTGAGAGATGCTACTGAGGACCATGGTGCCTCATGTGTTTCAATTCTGTCATTCATGGTTATTGGCTGTTGCCTTCATAGTTGCAACATGGCACCTGCAGCTCCAGATATCACATCAGCATTCCAGGGGGGAAGAAAGAAGAGGTGGGGAGGACAATGACAAAGGGAAAGTAGAATGTCAGCTGAGTTTGCTCTCTTTTAGATCTTTCCTGGAAACCTCACCAGGGACTTGTTACATCTCATTGGCCATAGCTGTGTGATGTGGCCACCTCTAACTGTAAGAAAAACTGAAAAATGTTTTAAAGCTAGGCGCTTTGTTGCCTTAATAAAATTAGGTTCTGTTAGAAAGGAAGAAGAGAATTAATATAGGTAGTTTTGCATGGTTTAATATAAACCATGAGGCAGGAAGGGGAGAGGATGAGGCTAGTTAAGCAGTCAGAGCCTAGATAATGCAGGGCCTTGAAGTCATGCTCAGACATCTGGACTGTCACCTGTTCGGGACTCTCCTCAGGGGATTTAGGCAGGGAAGGCATTTGGTCAGGTGGATATTTTAGGCAGCTCATTCTGACTGAGGGGATAGGAGGGGTACAGATGTTAAGGAAGGGAGGTCTCCTGTGAGGTCAGTGCCAGAATCCATGTACATAGAAGATGTCCAGTTGTCTCTGATGAGCAGATGAGACTTAAACTAGGATAGCAGCCATGAAGAGGGGGAGGAGGGGACGAATTTGGGAAATTTTCAGGAGGTAAAATTCACAGGATTTGGTAATTGATTGGATGGTTGAGGGAAAGGGGTAGAGTTTAAAAATATTCCCGGGTTTCCCACCATTGATTGGGATGTGGAACAGAAGAGAAAGAGCTTGTCTGGAATGTAATATTTGTTCAAAATCACACAAGAAATTGGTGGTAGGGCTGGAAATTGAACCCAGGTCTCCTGAGCCAGTGTTCCTTCCATTACTGCACTTGATACTCTAGCCTCTATCCTCTGGAGCCTGGAGAAACAGTGCACTCATCTCTTTGGACACACTGATTCTTTTCCCCCTTTCTCGGTCTACCAAGTTGAAAGACCAGGGATGAAGTTAAAATGGCGGTGGCATCTGCTTCTGGGGGGCCCAGTTTGATGAGGGTATTCTGACAGAGTGGGCAGAGGGGCCACCATAAACATCACCCCAGCTCTCACTGATGTGATGGGGTCAGAGAGTGCTTGGTCTGAGCATTCGCTTCTCCCACAATTATTCTTTCTCTAATCCCTGCTTCATGTTTGGCTGGCACATTAATTTCCTTTTGCTGCTGTAATAAATTACCACAAACGGAGTAACCTTAAAACGTCAGTTTATTCTCTTACAGTTCTGGAGGTACTTACCTTTTTCAGCTTGTAAGAACCACCTGCATTCCTTGGCTCATGGGCCCAATCTTTTCCTTCTGTCATCACATCTCCTACTACTGATTGATCTCCCTGCTGTCTTCTTGCTGCCCTTATGATCATATTGGGCTCACCTAGATAATTCAGGATAATCTCCCCATCTCAGGATCCTTAACTTTTGCACACATTTGCAAAGTCACATTTATCACATAAGGTAACATATTCTCAAGGTTCAAGGGTTAGGGTGTGAACATCTTGGGGGGGCGTTATAAAGCCTACCACAATTGAGCACCTTCACTGACATTCTTTTTGTGCCCAATCTTGTGCTGACAAGTAGGTCACCGTCCTTTCCCCTTGATGAGCTTACGGTTTAGTGGTGAAGGCAGAGATGTAAACAGCAAATTACTCTGCAGGCTGAGAGATGGAAGCACAGGGACTTTGGGAGCCCAGGGGAGTGGTACATAATCTGACTGGGAAGTCAGGGAAGGAGCTCCAGAAGAGATGCATCCATGCTGAATTTTGAGGAATGTGTGAGAATTAGCCAGATGAATAATGATGAGATGATGGTGATGATGTTGCTAATGATGATGATGGTGATAGCAAACATTTTTATTGTTATTGCTATTTTCCAGGTTGTGTTTTAAGCACTTAGCACATATTAATTCATTTGATTCTTCCAGTACCATATAAAGTGGGTGCTTTATCATCCCTATTTTATATATGAGTTAATTGAGGCTGAGAGAAGATGATCCTTTGGCTGGAATGTAGGTCCTTCCCACTACTTTTAAGGTAAAGGTCAAAGTCCTCTCTGTGGCTTGCAGGGGTTATCAGGTCCTGCTACCACTCCCAGCCCAGCCCCAGCCCCACCTCCACTGCTGAGTCACTATGCTCCTTCCCACTGAGCCTCCTCTCCACCTCTGGCTCTTTGTCCATGCTCTTCCCCTCTGCCTAGGATGAGGGATGCCCATCTCGTCCTTCAGACCTCAGTTCAAATGCCACAGTAGCAGGGCATTCCTTGTCCTCTGATGGGCAGGTGTCCTTGTTACTTTCAGAGCAGCCTGTACTTGACTTTAACAGCATTCGTCCCCAACTGTATACAAACATCTCTTTTGTCCCCTCATTGTATCCTCAGTACCATACAGTAAGTAATTAATAAATATTTGCTGAATCAATGAAAAACATAAGGGAAAATGAAAATCTAGGAGAAAGCAGGAGCAAGACCATCAGAGACCATCTAGTCCCTAACACCTTCCCTTAACTTCTGGGAAACTGAGGCCCAGTGAGGTACAGTGATATCACACAGTAAGTCAGGGGGCTGAGGATTCTGACTCCTGGTCCTGGGTCACTTCCATGGTTCCCATTGTGATGCTCCTGACCTTGCCCCAATGCCTGCCTGTCCAAGTCTGATTCATCCTTCAAGGTAAAGCTGATTCCTACACATGTCTAAGGATGCCTTTCTTATTACACTTCAGTCTCACCCTTCCCTACCAAAGTTACACTTGACTGTTTTTTTTCTCTGTGCTCCCCAAACAACCTCTGGTTTTGTTCTTGTTCTTCAGTGCTCTGCCTGCGTTTGAGCTCTTCCAAGGTAGGCACTGCATTTGATTCCTCCATCCCCAAGGAGGCATGCATACAGTGGTACAAATGTGGGGTGTCAAAGTGTGCTGTGAGACAGGAAAGGAGAGGGATATGGGATTGTCCAGGAATCCCTAACCCAGCCTGAGGGGTATGAAAGGTTCTCAGGAGGGACTGAATTGTGAGCTGAACATGTAGGATCAGTCATGTGGATGATGTGTGTGTGTGTGTGTGTGTGTGTGTGTGTGTGTGTGTTGAGTGAAATGGGGCCTGGTTGGGGGTGGAGCAGTGGTTCAGAAAGGGCATTCTAAGGAGAGGAATCCTAATGTTTGTAGGATGGGATAAGGAGCTAGTCACCTAGGGTAGGATTGGGCAACCCAAAGCCCCTTTTTCTCCCAAGGATTCAAATGAGGAGATTGAACTGACTTCCAAGGGCTTTCCATAGCTAACTAAGCAGGCAAAGACCAGGCTGACTGTGTGACAAGTGGGGGAGGGCTGCCCTTTACAAATAGTCTGATTGGATCTGTTTGTCATCTTGAGACAGAACATATGAGTCTTTCTTGTGCCTACAGCAAAGACAAGCAGGGCTTGGGGATATCAGTATTCCTCTGCTATCCTCCCACTGCTGTCTACCTATGTTCCTTAGCACCTATCGCCATCCCCTCACCAATCCCTGGAAGGCCTGTCTCCACTCCATCTTGCCCAGCCGCTTCCCACTGTACTGCACAGGCTGTCCAAGTTGCCTGTCCTGCCCCAAGCCCCTGCTCAGGGCAACTCCCCCAAGCCATTCTTTGCCAGCAGGCCATGTTGTGTAGCATGTGACTTCAGCTCTGGCTTCAGGACCAGGTTGGTCTATGAGAAAGGGAATTAATTGTGCCAGCAGCCTGTGAATGCCAATGAACCAAGGCATTCAGGTTCCTCTCTCTAGAATTTGAACAGTTTATTTAGAGAGAATTGGACTGCTGGTAAAGGGAGCATCACTGAAGAGTCCCAGGGAGGAGGTGGAATGGTAGAATCACTGTAGTGGCCAGGCACCAGAGGAGGGACTGACAGGGTCTGTGGTCCCTGTTGTATTGTTGTGTTTCAAAAGCAGCTCAAATTCTACAAGGCTGAGTGAAATTTCCAAGTGCTTGTTTTCATATGCATCCTACTATTTCCTCCCTCCTTGAGGCTTTTTCCTTGTTCTTTACATCCACAGGCACCCACCAAACCCCCTTCCCCTGCCAAATGGTCCGGCCCAAGCTCCTTGCCTCTGGGGATCTTTCTGGCTACTGCTTAATCCCTACCACTGTTGACCCTTGAACAACACAAGTTTGAACTGTGAGAATCCACTTACGTATGGATTTATTTTTACGGCACTGTAGATGTATTTTCTCTTCCTTATGTTTTTGTTAATAATATTTTCTTTTCTCAGGGCACCTGGGTAGCTCAGTCAGTTAAGCATCTGACTTTAGTCCAGGTCATGATCTCATGGTTTGTGAGTTTAAGCCTCGTGTTGGGCTCTGGGCTGACAGCTCAGAGCCTGGAGCCTGCTTCAGATTCTGTGTCTTCCTCTTTCTGCCCCTCCTCCACTCATATTCTGTCTCTCTCTCTCTCAAAAATAAACATTAAAAAATTAAAAGAATAATATTTTCTTTTCTCAAGCTTATTTTATTGTAAGAATAGCATATATAACACATGTAAAACACAAAATATGTGTTAATCAACTGTGTGTTATTGGTAAAGCTTCTGGTCAACAGCAGACTATTAGTACTTAAGTTTTGGGGGAGTCAAAGTTATATATGGATTCTTGACTATGTGGAGGTCAATGTCCCTAGGTCCAGTGTTGTTTAATAGTCAACTGTACTCTTCATCGAGTGCCAGGAACTTGACATATTTTATTTCTAATCTGTCCGTCTCTGATCAGGACTCTCAGAGACATTAAACAACTTGCCCTGGGATCCAAACTTAGAACTTTCTTTCAATAGTGCTTGTCCTCCTTCTACCAGGCCATACTCTCTTTCCTCTCTGGGTACCAAAATACTGTTTCACTCCCCACAGATTTTCAGAATTTCTTGTAATTCTCCTTCCAGCACAGAAGCTACCTGGCATGGCTAAATAATTGTTTCATATGTCTTTTCTTTATAACAAAACTCTAAATTTCCTTTCTTTTCTTGTTTCCTGCCATAACCCATTGCACAGTGCCATGTACAAAATAGGTGGGAGAAAAAAAGTGCTGAATATGTTTGTTTATTGCTGTGTGGCCTACCTCAGTGCCTGGCCTGTGGCAGATGTCCAGAGCAGAGGTTCTAATGTAGACAAGGCTTCGGTTGATTCTCCCACCCCCAGCCTACCTTACATCACAGGTAGGTGGGGGTGCAACAAGTGTGGTATCACACTGAAAGGCCCTCAGTGTGGTTTAGTGGAAAGACCTTGCCTTGGAGCCAGACAACGGGTGTAAATTCCAATTCTGCGACATGCTGTAAAACCTTGGGCAAGCTGCACAACATCTCTGAGCCTCTTTTGTCAGGTGTAAAATAAGGATTATAGTGCCTCCTACGAATGTTCTGAGGATTTGGAGGCAATACAGATAGCAAAAGGAGCTCTCATCATGGTGATATTGTTCACATGATGACTTTCTCTCTGAGGGAGACTTGAAGGGTCAGCTCCAAGTGTGGCTGAGTTAGCTTGTAAACATTTTTTATCCTATGGTCGGTCCTATCCTCAACCCCTTTCCACCTCATTGACTTTTGGTGGTTTAAATAGACTTGTCAACGAAATTTTCATTTTTAAACACTGTTGCTCATCAGTATTTAAAAACTCTCATTTTTAGTTTTTCCTTGTCAATTTGCTTGTAAATCAACGTTATTGGATCTGTTTTTCCATTAAAGAGTTGGGGATTACCCCAGGCACAATGCATTAATGTTATTTCCCTTGTTCCTTACATAACAGGACTCATCTCCACCTTTAATTGAAGTAAGGACCATTTGGTAATTGTTTTGGCTCTGATTATGACAGAATTGGCTCATAGCCAGGGTGGTATAACTGGGGGCTTTGAGGTCAGGCAGAGATAACAAATCTCTTCCGAATCTCTTTTTGCTCTATGTAAAAGCAGGATGATACTCCTGAATTGGCAGAAGGACCAAATGCTAAATGTATAGTGCCTGGCATATTGGAAAGATAATAAACGCTTGTGCTCTTTCTAGAAATAATCTCTTAAACCTCAAGGACTTTGGTGGAAACTGTTTAAAATAATTACATGGTATCCTGGAGTGGCATGTGAGTCTACTTTGCATTTGAACCACTAGTAGATTAAGCTGGACTTGCATAGGGAAACCTTCCTGTAATTAACCTGGGGTTGGGTGATTTTAAGCCAGTTTTCATTCTGCTGCAGAAACAAAAAAAAAAAAAAAAAAAAAAGAGAGACTGAAGAAATGCTATTCCTTTAATTGAAGGAACACTTTTATGTTCTCAGGTCTATTTTAATCTTAAGTGCCGATTACGCATCATTCTCTCCTGTTAACAGACACTTCTGTAAGTGATCTGCACAGAGAGAAATATGATTCTTACATAAATACTGTACCATGAGAAATTATCTTATTACTTAATATGCCAAAAAGCTAATAAGATAAAGGAATGCTACGAGTCATTTTTGGACAATATTAAAACTTGATTGTAGCTCATGGAAATAAAATGTAATTTCCTTTTATTATTCTCTTTTCCAGGTAGAACAAAGGCAGTGAAGGGTGTAGGGATATTATACAGCTGTGCTCCATGAGCATGTGTTAAGGCTGTGGAATGGATCCTGGCAGGATGACCTCAAATTAAGATTTTAATGACTCTTCCATTTAGAAGACACACTCTTTCCATTAATGCTGCCTTGTCAGGTATGATTTTTGAATTTGCAAGTGAAAGTAAAACACCCCATTTCCTATTCAGTTGTACAAATGCTTGCCTCTGTGTATTTGCATGTATATGTCTGTTGAAGAACAAATGCATAGTGCTTACAGAAAGTAAGGGCAAAACAATTGGAACTGAGTTTCCTGAATTGCCTATGGTGAAAGGTGATTAAGTGCCAAATTTTGACAAGGTTAAGGTAGTCAGACACAAATACTGACTGCACAGGAGCCCTATGAGACTTTGTGAGTTTCAAATGTCCTTTTAAGTGTTGTTCTTTGGGATTTAAATGTTTCATTTATAAGTGAACAAATAATAACTGATCTTGATGAAAGAAATTTAAACAGGACCCAAGTTGATAAACTGTTCTGACTGTAACTAACATTTGGTCACTCTTTGATCCTTTTGGTCAGATGTAAGTAGTTTTGATGCTGGTGGTGATGATGTAGGATGGTTACAGACACAAGCACATGTTTTTTGGACTCTTCCTATCAGTCTGAGAAAAATAACACTAAGTAAATGCCTTCAGCCTTCCCTGACATGCAATTTTTCATCCAAGTAAAACATAACGTACCTAGGACCTAAAAAAAAATGTAATAACCTCTGCTTTCTTGTGATTTGCTAAAACTTTCCCACAAACACCTACAAGAAACTATGTAACGTTTGTCTGGAGATTTAAGGTACAGGCTTACACTCACAGCAAAATGAATTTTTTATTAGTTGTTAGGCAGACATGTTATGCTGATGTTGGGAAGTGCTACCAAGAGAGTGTATATAGAATGGCCTTCCATGGATATTTTAAAGACCTATTTAAACACGTACAGATCTTTGTGAAACTGTCAAGATAGGTCTGTTGCAGGCTGGGGAGTGAACTACATGAACTGGTAAGATTCCACCAACTTCCAATATTCCAAAATAATGTATCCATTCATTTAAAGTACACTAAAATGACACTTTTAAGGATCAGAGATGGTGATGATTGGTAGTAACTATCTTAGGTTTAGCAGTAACATTTTTAGACCCTATACACACGTTTGTGAAGCCGTTTTCCCTGGGGGCAGCTATTTGTGCATTTTTCTTCAGAAAAGAAACTTAGGGACTTGTCTTTAAATAAAACTGAAATAAGAACCCTCAAGTTCATCTATGTAAAGTTCAGGCTGACTTCGTTTTAATATTTAGCTTGGTTAATTAAATCCCATTCTTTGCCCTGAATTTAATTATCCCAACTACTGTGGTAATTTAATATAATAATAAAAAAGGGGAAGGGTAATGAGAAATGGAAGAGAATCTGACTATTTCTTCATCTGGCTCACTTAGAGGCATTTCTTCTGCTAGTGTCAGTTTATGGATGGTGATGTTTTATGAGGTATTATGAATTTTCAATTAGTGAGAAAATGAAAACGAAAGACAGTAGATTGTCAATGAGTGGTCGTATCGGGAAATCACTAAAAAGCTCATCTGTAAATTTAAGGGAACATTTTAATATGACTTCATGATACCTTAGACATTTAGTACCCCCCTTGAGGTTGAGCTTAAAATCCATGTTTTTTATACACTGTATAAGTTAAGTCCTTGTTTAGGTTTCTACTGGAAGTAAGAAAGTCAAATATTTGCTACTTCTAAGCAAAAATGAATGCTAACATAACAAGGTAACCTTTCTTGTTTTGCTACCACTTCCAATGTAAATGGTCTGTTTCCTAAAGACTGCTCCAGCTCTGCAGTCTCAAAGCTGAGGGGCTGTGCAGTCGACTCAGACTTGGAGTCAAGCCCCAGCTGGAGACTTGCCAGCTGTTTAAAGTTACTTAATGTCATTGAGCCTCAGTCTTACCATCAGTGAAATGAGGACAGTGCTATCCACCTCTCCCAGATTGCTGGAGGACAAAGTGAGAGAATGTAGAGGACAGCACACAGCCTGACAGGAGATGCTCTGCAAGCAGTGACTTCCTTTCTTCTGAACAAGTCACAAATATGCTTATAAATGAATAACCGACACTAAATGTATCACAATGCCAAACATAATGCCAAATGTACCAGCTTGTTATCAATCAGTGCAGTGTTCCTCACTTTAAAGTACCAGTGATTCACCTGGGGATCTGGTTAAATATAGATTTGCATTCAGCCCGAGATTCTGCATTTTAACAAGCTCCCAGATGATGTGGATACTGCCGGCAGGAGCCCACACTTTTACTCGTATGGAACTAGGGCAATGACTTTTGAATACCGAATTGACTTTGAGAGACTGGGCTAAGTTGCAAAACACAATTTTACTCTACCTTTTTTTGTTGTTTTTTTGTGTTTAATGATAAAATTACTGGGGAAATTTGAAGATGCTACAAAAAAAGTTTGAATGAACACATTTAAAAATCTGGGAAGCTCAAATCCATTCTACACACTTTCATTTATTGTCTGGACAGATAAAGTACAAATAATTCAAACACAACAAGATTATGAAAAAAAAAACATTTACAATACTTTCCCTCAGAAATCATCTAAACTAGCAAGATTAACATGAAGTCATTCATTATAACTAAAGTATACAACTGCCTGGTCCTAAGATTTTTTTTCCTTTTTTTTTCCCCCAAGAGTGAACACATTATAGAGAAGAGATTTTGGCACGCCTTTCCCACTAATGCTTAGCAAATGCATCAAAACTTTGCCAGCAAACTGCGTTCATTCATAGCAGGTGATGTAAAAAGTTTTCCCTGAATGTTGAACGAGTGTTCTCTGAACTGAAATCTGGTGTTTTTTTGTTTTTTTTTTTTTTCAAAACCGAAAAGAGGAAAAAAAAACAGAAAAAAAATTTAAAGGAGGAGTCTATGATGCAGCCTTGGTTTTCGTTATCTGTCTACCACTACGACTACTACTACAGTTTGCCTCTTCAGTGTGAAAACAACAGTTCTGTCTACATGCACTTAGTGGGTTCAGCATGGGAAAAAACGCACAAAATAAGCACAAGTTATAAATAACCATAACGTTTTATTACCATTAAGACTAAACTTGTATTGAAAAGATTTTATATAACAAGACAAGAAAAGCAATAGCAAATTTAACTATCAACTAGATTATGCATAGCGAGTAACTGTTTCTATTACCCAGGGAAGAGCATGAACCCTTGTATTTTTTTGTTTTGTTTTTGTTTTAAATATATAACCGTACAAAGCACAAACATACTAAAATGATCAGTGCACTGGACGTGGGAGAATGCTCCCTCAGTCATTTTGTTCCCTTAGCTCTGTTTTTTTTTTCCCCAATCTGAATTACATTAAAATAAAGACCCAGTTGTTTTTATTTTTCTACTGTGCAGTAAGAAAAAATATTCACAACAAACATGACAATATATCAAACAATAGTTCTACACAAGTTACCTTGATACCTCTTTAACTGTCACTTAAATATCATAAGAAAACATTTTAAGACATATACAAACAAAACTAGCCAAGTGTTACAACTTATAATAAATTAACCCAAAGAAAAAATAACTTTATATATATATATTTATATTGTATATACACATACACACACAACAGAATGACACAATAATATGCTTCTTCCCATAGTTTAAGTAAACAAATAAGTAGTCTAGCCAATCTAGCTATATTTGATCTCGGCCATAGGCATCATCACATCGGCGATTAAATAAATAAGTGTTTCAAGCAACATAAACAGTGTTTCAAATGTACCAACACAGCCCAATTCTACCAGCATGGGCTACAAAGTGAATTTGAAAATTCCTTAATGAATTTAAAGCAAATGTATCTTTTGTTTTCCTCTCCTAAACACATTACATTTAACTATGATACTAAGATATGTAAATAATTTCGTAGCACCTACTGCTCAAACTAAGGAAGTTTTAGATCAAAAGGAAAATTAATCTTTTTAATTTTTGTTCTGCTGACATCCCATACTGATGACTTAAAGAAAAACTGTCTTTCAACTCATCTCCTTGCTTTTGGGTTTTGACTGTGGGGAACTGTGGTACCCTGGGTAGAACGAACACTCCTTTCCCCTAGTAATTAATAATTGTTTTTTTATTATTATTACATGCTATGAAAAGATATGAAGATCATCTGTTTATAGCCCATCCTTCAAAAAACAGTCTACGAATCCAGTTTAAAACACACATCTTGATCTCTAAAAAGTTACCAGTGCAGTATGAACGCGACAAAGTTGTCAATTTCCCCTAAATTAGCCAGTCAAAATATTTTTTTCTCAAATCCAGATTCTCTTGTAAAAATTCTTTATATTTTATAAAAATAGATTTTTCTTGAAACCCATTTTCAGCAAAGAGACCACCTCTTTGGCAACAATGTTAATGTTATTAAATTGTTAATGTCATCAGGTATCCCCCTTGCCCCCATCCCCTAACAGAAGACTGTTTTTAGTTCACATGATATAAAAGAAAAAAGGAAAAATAAAAAAATTTGCAAAAGTTTTTTTTTCATTTTTGCAATTTTTATTATTCCTCTTTAATTTGTGTGGGGGGTTTTTACCAATCTGATTGGATCAACTTTTTGACAAAAAAAAATCTTTTTTTTCTTTCTTTGAATCCCATTACTTTGTAAAAATTGTTTTATTTTTATTTTTTTTTTTTGTTTTTTGTTTTTCTTCTTCAAATGAGCGAATGGTCATCTTAAAAAGACCCACCTTCAAGGAAGGTAGTAAAGTTAGCTGGCTGGGTTAAAATCCCTGCACATCGCTATCTATGTATATTATATTCAACAACGACAGCTATGAAAGAACATTCAATGCATCAAAGGTATTTTTTTGTTTTTTTTTCTTTTTTTTTCTAAGCATTATAAAATCCTTTCCTGGTACACCTCAGGATAATCCAATGTTTTAATACTTAGGCAACACTGGCTTATAAAGTCCATGGTTGAATATAAGCCTCGAAAAGTTTGTTTCTCTCTCTTTTGTGTGTGTGTGTGTGTGTGTGTATGTGTGTGTGTGTTGTTCGTATATATTTATATATATATTTTAATAAGGATGGGAAATTCAGGACTTGTGGGCTTTGTTGGTTTTAAAGGAAACTTGCAACACTCGGTCTCCTAGGCGGTACCCGTTGAGGCTGGCAATGGCCATGGCTGCCTCATCATAGTTGGTCATGGTGACAAAGCCAAATCCCTTGCACTTATTGGTGTTGAAGTCGCGGATGACCTTAACGTTGTTCACTGCGCCAAAGGGGCCGAAGAGCTGCCAGAGGACACTCTCGTCGGAATCAGGGGACAGGTTGTAGACAAAGATGCACCAGCCTGTTCCTGTGTGACCAGGGATGTTCATTCCCACAAGGCTTGTCATTCCGTCAATGGTGATTGGGGAGAACCTGGGGGGACAGGCAGAAGGGGGGACTGGTCCAGACATCAGTCTGACCACGGATAACACACAGATGCACAGACACAGACATGGGGCAGAGGGCTGAGTGAGTGTTTGCAGGAGAGTCTTCAAGGTTTAAAAACCAAAATGCAACAACTAATGTCTGTGGCATTTCTTCTGAATGGAATGGCTAAACTGGCTAAGGGACATAAATGCCAAGAGAAAAGCTAGGTCAATTCCTAATAACCATAAGAAACTCCTAGAGCAAGACTCTACCGTACTTCTACCACAGTATATGGTCATAGGGTATCCCACTCTGACCCTTATCCTCCCTCCCCACAATAGACAGCTCTTGGGGGAGGGGCTCTATTTCATTCATTCTGTTGCTCTACTTATTTATTCACTGAGGCACATGTGGGACTATCACAGACATAGTGACACATAGAAAATAATCAATACTTATTGACTGCATAAGTGAATAACACTGGTAGATATCAAAGCTTGGGAAAATTTTTTTTTAATTTTTAAGGCAGATTAGGGGATGGCCCGAGGAGTTTTCAAGTCTACCATCTTTGCAGTCCCCTGACTTATGGTTGTCAAAGATCTCCTGATATTTTGAGGACAGAGATATGTGACAATGAACAGACATGCCTTGTTATTAACCACATGGGTGGCTCATGTTTCATTTAGCATTTCTTTAAAAGAGTTCAAAAAAAAAAAAGCCCAACCAATAATATTAACAACAGATCACTCCTTGATGCTGTATTATCTGGAATTAATTTCTAAGCATCACAGGAGTAAGATTTCAAGTGGTTTGTGCATTTATATAACTTGAATTAGAAAAGCAGGAAACTGTTACTTGCCTATTATAACTTCTTTTGTATTAGCCTTTGAAATAGGCTATCATGAAAAGATAGTTTTCATGCTATCATGAAAAGAAAAACAACCCTTCAGATTTTATTCACCGTCTGATAAAATATATCCCGTGTGATTCATAATGGATGCATCAGATTATGTTACCAGTGCCTACAGCAGAAAAATATTTGTTAACTTTTTGTTTTATACCAAACATATACAGGGATTTTGTCCATATCCACTGACTAGTGTCTTCGTTTTCATGTGGTTGGGTTTTTTTGGTTTTGTTTTTGTTTTCTGAAAAGGAGGATAGGAGGAGGAAAGGAAGCAAAAACTGGGGACAAGAATGGGGTAAAGTGTTACTTAGGATGTTTTAAAAATAAGCAAATGTTCTTGGAGATTGGAAAGTCCTATGGAAGAATAGTTCTGCACGTAACTAGAATTTAGGTAATCAAGTGGCTGCTGTAGATATGCTAAACATAACTCAATAGGTATTAATTTTGGCATTATTCACTAAGTCAATCTTCCCTCTTGCTAAAAAACAAATAACAAGGGGCACCTGGGTGGCTCAGTCAGTTAAGACTCTGACTCTTGATTTGGTTCAGGTCATGATCTCATGGTTTGTGAGTTTGAGCCCTACATAGGTGCTGTGCTGGCAGTGTGCAGCCTGCTTGGGATTCTCTGTCTCCCTCTCTCTCGTCCCCTCCCCTGCTCTCTCTCTCAAAATAAATAAATACACATTAAAAAAAAAGTAACAAGACAAAACCAAAAATCATCACGGTAAGAATTCTTAGAAGGGCAAATGCATGTCTATTATTTGCATTATTTCTGAAGACTGTCTTCTCAACCTTCTCTCCTCCAACTGAGTGAATTGACTCCTCTCAGTTTAAAGGTAGAGAACAGCTATAAGTAATTGTTTTAAGGCCAAAGTCAGGAGCCAGCAAAGAGGTTTCAAGGAGAGTCTCAATTCTAGTTGGGAATGGCTACCTGGAGCACTTTGGTAGGGAGGAGCCTGGATCCAAGCCTGGGCTTAATAGGAAAGGAGAGTGCTCTTATCCACTAGTGACGTGTGCTCTGAGTGGGGAAGCAGAGGGGGTGGCGGCATGCACGCTGCAACTGTGTGCCTTCCCTGGCCTCGTCCGTGCATGAGCATTCCTCTTTCTGTAACTGGTGCCGCCTCACTCAAGTCAGAGGGGAGCAAAGGGCAGAGTGGGAAAAATGCAAAAGTGAGAGTGGGAACAGGCAAGCAGTGTGCTAGACACGTGGAAGTAATTCAGTTATCCTCACTGGTGCCAGGACTGAGATTCAAGAGGCTGGCGCTCTCGAAGTGAAGTCTGCAGTCAAGTTATTCCCTTTACTGTGTGCAGTTTCCAGAGTAAGGGTACTTACCACGCATGGCCAAGTGGTGAAAGAGCTGCCTCATATGGGGGATGTGACTGGGACTACTAAAGACCACATTGCTTTCCCTGACTGTGGGAAGGGGAATTAAAGTGTGCAGCTCTACTGAGCAGGATGATGAAGATGCTATGTCCCTAGCAGCTCAGTGGAGCTTATCAAAAGCACATATGGGAATCTCATGGACACAGTGACATAACGCACTCAACTTCCTGAGATTCAGCTTTCAGACTAGGTCTGGATCACTCTTGTGACTGCATTCAGAGAGCCCCCACAAACCTCGATTCTATTTGAACCCCCAACCCCACAGAAAGGCTTTAAATGAAAGAAACTGCAAGTGTAAAACATATATACATGTATAAAACCAAGGGAGGATTTATAATAACTGTTAAAACCTGTAACAAAAGAAACTCCTGGTTGAGGTGCACACAGATACACTTCATTCTCAGGCTGTACCCTGAAATGCACACTGAGCTGGGGGTGGGAGTCAGCAGGTCCTCCACAAGTTTATTCATGCTTTGGCCAGGGCTGGTAGTCCAAAATCTAATTTTTCCACTGACAATCATAAGATTGTCAACCGTGATTAGCAAAGTGTTCTAATTTTGATTTGCTGGAATCTGCCCTCTTAACTGAATCTTGGCATTGCTAATGCAAAACAGTTGCTCTGCAAGTTTGCAAAGTCAGCTGGCAAAGACTAGGAGCCTTCTCCCTTGGGGGAGCCGTCTAGAGAACCAGATTATCAAGGGCTTGGTAGCTGTGGCACCTGAACCATAGGAGAAGCCCACCTGCAAATAAAAGAAAAAGTGAAACACACAAACACGCTTTGTGTGCCCTAAAAGAAACAAAACCAACTGAAGTCTGAAATTAAAATTAAGAATTTGACATGCTGGTGGAGGAAAAAGGAAGAATTAAAAAAAAAAAAGTAAAGTTAGTGAATTAAAAAAAAAATTTCTAGCCCCAGTCTGTGCCAACACGGACATCTGGCAATCTGTGGAGTTTTAATTACCTCTTTACGCCATAGGCCATATTAAGCAAATTGTCCAGCCTGCAAAGAGAAGGAGGGTCTCTGGGTTAATGCCTCACAGATGGCAAGATCGCTCAATGGAACTATTAATAAGAATGCTCCATTTTCAAAGAAGAAAAGCTCGACAACTTTCCCCAATGCTTAGAAGTCTATCCACTGGTCGTTTCCCCCTTTTCTGCCTCCAACTATGAGTAATCCACGTTCAGGTCAATGCTGGAGTTTAAAGCAAGTGTCTAATGAAGCTCCCTTTCTTTCAAGGTCTGAATTAATCCCACTCACCCCTCCTCTCAGAACATTTGTGTGGATTTCATTTTATATTGTGTGTGAGACCGTTAAAAGGGGGCAGCTTCTTAAGTTGTTCACCTTTTATTACAATTCACCTTTTACTGCAATTAAACTTGTGAATAAAAGGAATACACGTGCATGCACAAGGCATTATCAGAATAGATCTTTTCTCTTAATCTAGCTACATTAACTAAATCTTCTTACCACACACATTTTTTTGAGGGGGAAGGAGGAGCTTGGGGTTAAGATTTTTTACAATGAGCTGACTGTTTGCAACCTGAAAGCTCCTCCCAGCAAACTGCCATTATGTTATAATCTCCGTCATGGTCAGTATTTTACTTGGGGACAAGCTATTCACACCATGGGGCAGTAGTAACCATAGTTTCCACCATTAGAAGCCTGCTGGAAAGGCTTTTTACATAAATACTGCATGTGCTCTCACACAAAATAAAAATTAGATGACTTGGACTCCTCATGAAATCATTAACCATTTCAAATTCCCAGGGCATGGGAGGACACTGCTAAGGCTGATTTTCTCCTCATCATGGCCAGATGGAAGGGCCTACTACCTTCCCATGTGATGTGTGAAAAGGAGAAAAACCCTTTCATTAAAAGGAAGTTGGGGCATGGGTGGAATAAAATCATTATTTAGAATTATTACGAGTAGGTCAAGAATATTCTTAACTCTTGCACAATAAAGGCAGTCAAGGTAAGACTGCCTTCATGGAGTGAAACCTGCCTTTCAGAAATGTCCCAGGAGAAGGGAAGTGCCCCCATTGCACTGGGAGGGTTTGGTACCTCAAGGAAACACTAATAAGCCTTAGACAAAATCTTCCTTCTTGTCCCAGAATCTACTGACTTAACAGTCAGAGTGCAGTTAACACAAAAGAGAGTACCTGTCCCTTCCCCAACCCAACGGAGTTACCTGTAGAAGAAAGAGGAGGACAGGCCAAACAACCCATCATCTGTCTCCTGGCCTACACTTTTCTTTGACTTTGTTAAAAGCCACTCCCTCTGCCTTAAGTCTAAGCTACTGAATGTGGTCACTTATTTGTGATTTAACTTGTTGAAACAGAACACCTTCTTGTTTGATGAAATGTAGACATTTTGTTTTAATCCAAGAATCTGAAGTTTAACCACAGCCACAGTCGTAAGTTGAAAGGGGGCTTGGAAGAGCATCTGGTCGGACCATCCCATTTAACAGTAGTGGAAACTGAGGTTCAGTAGGGAGCTTCACACAGTGATTCCTGGGGACAGAGGTTCTTATGCTTGTCCCATCTTTCTGGGATGTGGGTTTCCCTGGCCCCCACCCAGCTCTGTACATGTGGAGCAGCGTTCTTTCCCCCATGGGTGTGCCTACCTGAATCTCTGGGCCTGGTGGTGAAGCGGGCCAGGGTAGCGCCGATTGGGAGACTGGTAGAGCTGGGAGAGCAGGGCCTGGCTGGACTTCTGGCTGGGGTTGTTGGCAAACTTCACAGTAATCGGTTCTGTAGCACCGCTGGGCTTCTGGCCATTCAGCCCTTTGATGGCTTCTTCTGCCTCGATTCTCTTATCAAACCGAATGAATCCCACCCCTCTGGACACTCCTAGGGAAAGAGAAAGAGCCTTCATAAAGAGTGAACAAATCACACTGGTAAATATCTCTGAGAAGAGATGGGCTGGGCCCCATGGACCTCCAGTGGGGAGTGGCCCCACTTGTGGGGCCAGGGCTGAGTATCCCAGAATCTCTCTCACCCATCAAAATGCATCTGCCTGCATTTCTGCCATCATGGCTCTGGGCAGGTGCTTCCCACCCACAGAACACAGGCACCTCTCACATCTGTCCATTCCAGCCTCTACACCAGATTGCTCAGTTCTCGTCTCCTTCTAGTTGCTCTAACCCATCACCCACTGTCCAGTTTCTAGTCCTGCAATGTGCCCTCTGCACCTAGCAACCATGTAATCTATTTGACAAGCAAACTCTGACCACATTACACCCCTTCAAAGCATCTTTTACACATTTTTTGTAACTTTTCAATTCTTTACTTTGTGCGTGGTACCTGTTCCTCACTGCCTCCTACTCCACATACGGAATAACAAACAAAACCCACAAAAAATCCTCCCATGGCTCTATGTTGCATACAGATGAAGTTAGACTTTCTTAGCATGGCATTTAGTGCTCCTGATGATGTGGTCCCAAATCCCCTGTTGAGTCTCATGCCAGCCATACTGAACCACCACATATTCCTTGAACAGGCTGTGTTCTTCCTTGACTCCATGCCTTATGACATGTCCTATCCACCTATTCTACAGGACACATCATGTCCACCTAGAATTTTCTGTCCCTCTTTGTGCCAGATAACCTCAATCCATCCTCCAAAACCCTGCTCAAATGTCACCTCCTTGATGTAGCCTTCACAGCAACCTCCCCCCGCCCAGGCACAGCACACCTTCTCCTGAGCCCCCGTAGTACACTGGACAGCCCCCAGCAAGTGCTCATCATAATGGAGTCCTGCAAGGACAGAACTGTGCCTCCTTCATCTCCGGCCCCCAGTGTCCCTCTGTAGTGTCTGGGGCAGAGCTGGCTTCAGTAAGGGTCTATTGCAGGAGTCGAATGAGCAACACACGCTGAACTGCTCTCAGGGGGTGTTTTAAAATGGGATCAAATGGAGAGTAGGTAAAAACATTTTGTCAATAAAAATGCAACCCAGGGTACCTTACATTTCTTACTGAGAGGTGGTGGATGCCTTTCTTTATTATGGACAAAGTACCACAGTACCAGGTCCTGGGTTCATGTCCCTGCACTGCCACTAACTAGCTGGGCAGAAGTCAGATCCCCCACTTAAGACCTCTCTTTTTTCACGTGTGAAATGAGGCAGCATGCGGTTCCCTCTAGCTCTATAATGATATCATTGGAGCCGGAGCTCTAACACAGGTTCTTTTCACATACAAAAGTAATGTTACTTGGTTAAGGGTTGAAAGAGACTTTGAAGGTCATTCAGTCCCACTCACAACCTGATGCCCGAATCCTCTTTATAGCCCTGCCAAGTAGTTTAGCTGCTGCTGGAACAGTTCCCATGATGGGAGATCTACCTCCTAAGATGGCCCATTTTAAATGTGGGCATTTGATTGATAAGAAATCTTTCTCTTATGTCAAAAATCTGTCTGCACATGATCCATACCCTTTACCCTAAGTAACCATTATCTCTCTGCTCCTATGGGTCACAGGGCACTGGTTGTGGCATTGAGACACAAGGAAAGAAATGACAAAGAAACACTTAACCTGTGACTTGATCAACCAGGATTCGAGAGGTGATGATACGGCCATATTGCGAGAAAAGCTGCTCCAGTTCCTTCTGGGTCATGGTTTTGGGAAGGCCGCTAACGTAGAGGTTAGCATCCCTGATTGAGGCAGAGCTCGGACGGGCATATGAGACCTAGGAAAAGGCAAGAGGAGCTAAATCCATTACAGGCAACACCCTCTGAGTAGAGACTGAGTCAACAACTGAGATGACAGCCCCTTGTCTATCATTCGAACTCATGGTGTCCTTTAAATATCTCAGTAGTTCAGATTCTTAGCTACTCTTGTAATCGTAATACGAATCCTGAGAACGGCAACAGAGGAACAAAAGGAGAGGTGACGATAACTTAAAACAAATGCACAGATAAGGGTCTCTAAGTGCAGAACAAAATAGCTACTGTATGGCAGCTGTTAAATGCAGAACGACCCACGCATGGAGCTCTGAAGATTTACCTCCTGGATGTGGGTGTATAGATGATTTACTGTATCTAACACATAATAATCTTTGAATAAACCAAAAAAAAAAACCCTCCATGAAATTCTGCTCTGCAGATTTCTCTCCTTGCCACCCTCCCCACCCCCAAGCCCTTCGTCTTCAACACATTAAAGCGATCAGGTTCTCTGCAAGATTTTTTATGTCCCATCCTCTGTGTTGCTCCAATCTGCTCCCACAAGGTCTGCTCTCGCTGAATGACAAAGTGCAATGAAATGGGGCTTCATGAACATCTGCTTGTGAAACTGGATACATGACCTTGTCATAACATCTGCAAGAACCGGGTACCTTCTAACGTGGAGGAAGAGCAGACAAAACTACAATCAAGGAAAGGAGAGCAGAGGGGAAAGGAGGGAGGGAGAGGGCAGTGGAAGAAGGAAGCGAGCCTCACGGATGGTTATAATAAGTTCGACTTTGTAAATTTGTCCTCCCAGATCTCTCAACTGCTTTTTTTCCCCCAAAAAGCTAACACAGAAGTGTAAACAGATCTGAAATTCCATCTGCAAGAAGCCAAATCTGTAGCAGTACACATAAGCAAAGCAAACCCCAGCAGTCATTAATTTTAGACTTTCATTTACTTATTTATTTATTTTTTAAGAAAACAACATCAGACATTTGAAATATAATTTACAGCTAGTCTAACAAAAGCACTTTCCTGCTAAAGCTATTTCTGGGGCGGTTATGGCTCAGAATAGATGATGAAAACAGTCATTTCAGAGCACATCTGACAATGTTGGACAGGAAGGGACCTATATGCCTTAGCATTTTTCAGTTGGGAGTCTTATTTAATCCATATATCCAATTTACAAGATCTGCTAAGACTCTGGGGGTGAGTGTGCATGTGCATGCATGTGTGTGTGTGTGTGTGTGGTACACACACAAAAGCATGCGTACAAAAGAAATTGTACATGTTAAATTGGACCCTTGGCATCAAGAACTAAAGCTCCAGCAGTGGAGGAGACCTTGCTTCTGAGAAAGGGTCTGGCAGTGTACCTAGCAAAGAGGAATGAAGGATGAGCAGACCCCCTCGCCCTTGGCACTCTCTCCCTTTCCATGACAGAGATGCCGAGTCCCTTTATGGGTTCCACACCTAAAAATAGATGTTGACTCAACAGATAAAATGATGTGAGTGACTAATCTGCCTCGTTGGTCTCCTCCTGCTGATGGAGCAAGGCAGACTGTCTGCAGTATCTACCTCTTCTAGAAACTCAGGGGGTGGCCTCTGTAGGCTCTTTTCCAGCACAGGGCTGACAGGCAAAGGGACATTTACATGGAGTCCCTGGGGAGTGGGAGCTGAAGGACCAAGAATCTCATGTGACTGGACAGAGCATCACTCCACACAAGGCTCTCCTACCCCCATTCTTTACAGAACAAAGTCCTTCAGATTATAATCTAGCAGAAGTATGTTTTAGACATGAGGAGGGAGTGGTAGGGACAAGGAAAGAAAAACAAGTAGTGATATGTTCATGGTAATGAGAGTTACCCCTGTCTAATCCCTGCCAATTATTGACAAATTAATAACCTGTATGACATTTGTGCTCCCCCAAAACATACCCTCCTACTTCTATGTCTTACAAGGAAAAATTTCCCACCTACTTTTTCAGGCCCTGATCCTATTTTTCTTTAAGGCCCAGATCCAATGCCATCTTCTCTAGACAGCTTTCCCTGATCTTACCTCCTCCTAAAAAGCCCCCTAGCAGTGTTGAACCATACCCATGATACTTAACCCATTCTGACCTTGATTTACCATCCCTCTGTCTAGACTGCTGATCTCCTTGAGGTCATGGTTGTGTGTGTGTGTGTGTGTGTGTGTGTGTGTAGGGGTGGTGTATCTTATTCACCTTAGTGGTTCTAGCTCCCAGCACAGAGCCTTATACCTTCAGAATGCTAAGCATCTAGTGAAAGAATAAATGAATACATCCACAGAACAAAATGAATGATGTAGGAATTAATGACTCTGGAGTTAACTGCAGCTTGGATTCCTCTACTTAGGGGGATCACCAAGAGTTAAGCGTCCAGAAGCATAGCTGTGTTTCCCTACTAAGCTAAGAGCTAAGGGGAAGGTTTCCCATTTCCCAGTGTCTGAGGTTGGAAGGACTGAAAGAAGACTGTTCCAGAAGTAGACGCCACGTAGAGGCTTTCTCTTAGCAAACACTTCCCGAGGACCTACTATGAACCAGACACAGTGCTGTGTGCTGGGGATGCACAACAAGAAAGAACACGGAGTGGTCTCTTGCCCTAAAGGATTTCCAAGTCCAATGGGGACAATATACAACATACAGAAGGTACCCAATAAACATGAGTTGAATGGAAGAATGGTACACAATATGGACCAATTATCACAATGCTGTAAGATGTATGCTATTCTAGGGTTGTATAGCTGGGACTAGAACACAGTGAAGCGGAGGGTTTAGTTAAGGGTTATAAGGGCCAGAAAGAAGACAGAGCTGAGATGGGTGTGTGGTGGGGTCAGGGCATGGCGGCCTAATGATAGCCCTCCTCTGGTGTGAGGACAAATAAGACGATGAAGGTCAATGGCTTAGTGCAATGCCTGTTTGACACTCAATAAATGCACAATGGATAATAATGACCTTGATACCCAATGGTCTGGGCAGCCAGAGCTGGGGTAGAGAGGGGAGCAGGCTTAGGACATACCTGCTGGGGAAAAGGGGTGGACATTGGAAAGTAAATGACAGAACCAAAACCATTTCCTCAAAGGATGATTCTGATGGAGGCAGAATCTTACCCAGGCAGAATTTCTGCCACAGAGCAGTTAACAAGTGCCAAAGGTGAACAGCAGCACCTTGATAATTCACCAAACCCAACTCTTGCTTACTTTTTCTCCTCCATTTGAAAAACTTAAGTCTCTTGTTATCTTAGTCTTCCGTCCGGGAAATCTGTAGAAGTAGGTATGGGCAAAAATGACAGAAAAAGGATCTCCCTACATTTAATATCCAAATGCTGATTCCTGGTATTTGTACTTTTCAAGTGTCCTCATACATTTATGAAATCCTAACTGAGTGACTATAGGGGTCAGGTCCTTTGTTAGGCTGAAACATTTCTCAAAAATTATCTATTTCTAGCCCCTGCAGACAGCCAGCCATTGCTGGTGTGTTAACCCCACTAAACTAGTGGCCTAGAGCCCAGGGCTTCCAATGTTAAAGGCAGTGCCCTAGAGAATCCCATGCCTCAGTCCCTCAGGATCCTGCTCACTCCATTCATCCAGAACCTTTGAAGACAAGACTGGCATTTCTAGGCTGGCACTGATCTTGCTCTGGAGCTCAGAAAGAGCTGGGAATACAGAGGCCACTCCTCTAGCTCTGGGTTAGGATGGCCCAGAGGCAGGTGACTTTACAAATGACCTTGATAAAAGATTTGCAGTGCCTCCAAACTCCCCATCCCTGCAGGCTTACAGTAACCCTGACCCACTGCAAGAGTAACAGTACAGTGTGGAGTTTACAGCCCTGACTGTGAGCTGGCTCCCAAACTCACTAGCTATGTGACCTTGGGCAAGTAATTTGATCTTGATAAATCTCAGTTTCTCTACTGGTATAAAGGGGGACAATTTTCCTTTGATGGGTTATTATAAAGAAGTAAGATAATAGATTTAACAGGGGTAGCACATTCCTAGAATTTAGTAGATATTTAGTAAATGTTATTATATTTACTACAGGTGAGTACTACAGGCTTTTGTGGGCAGTGTGGGACTCTAGCACCCACTGGGACACACCTTTCAATTTTACCACACAAGCAAATATCTGGGATACCACCAGTGAACACCTATAGAGGCACCACTTTCCTCCTGTCAGCCTGGTGGGGTCTGGGTGATCTGTTACCACTTCACTGCCATGAATTTCCTCTAGCACATTTCTACAGATTCCACTGTACTTTCCATATCCACAAAGTAAAGTACTTCCCAATTTCCAATGTGACTTCACAAGTCTGCTGTCAGTGATTCTCATCAAGGTGGTGCAGCAGCATTATCATTCATCACAGATGGGGCAGCAGGACCCCCGCTGGGGGCTGCCCCTCCCACACAGCACTCTCCTCGCAGGTTCCTTCACCTGTTCACAGCCATGGGGGTTGGCCTGGGCAGGGATGGGGGAACAGCATGGCCTTGGGTAAAATGTTTCCTGAATCCTCTGGCAATACCTTGCCCCTTGTCTAACCTGCTATGGTACAGAAAAGGGAGAGGACTTGGAAAACGTGATAAAGGCTTGGTTTAGGGTGCTGGGAGTCTGGTAAGGTAAGAAAAGGCATCCTTCTCTGCTTTCGAAAGGTGCTCCTTTAATAAATACTGGCATTAGAAGATGTGAGTTCATTTGTTCCTCTCATTTCTGAACACTTCCTGTCTGCCGAGCTGTGCTGGGTGCCTGGTGCTTCAAGCACTCCGAGGTCCAGTGAGGAAGGGAGCAGATAAATGAAGAGTGCAGTTCAGAGGGCTGTTCCTGGCAAGGGGTTACTCATCTCCCACTTCCAGTGTTAGCTTCCATGTGGAGGGAGCCCCCTGGGGTAGCAGTCTAGGCTTCTTGGTACCCCCTCACCTCTCTTCTCCAGGGGAAGTACAGTGACCATTCTGAACAAGCTTCAATACTGGCAATAGGCACCAGGAGCCTCAGCCACTGTGTACTTCTTCCCTTCTGGCAGCCAGATACCAGCTGGAAGCACACTTTCTGTTCCAGGATCTGTTCGATGAGAGCAGGAGGCCTGTGGGGTCCAAAGCCCCTGTAACATGGTATGTCAGTCTGTCAAAGTGTGGGGTTATGTGTTAGGAAGTCCACTGTGTTCAGGAAATCCATCCGGGACATAATCTGTATTAAAGGTGACCTTAGGATTCAATATGCTTTTCTCTTTTGTATTATCTCTCACCTGATTTACAGTGGTTTTACAGGATATGGAAAACAAGAGCATCACTTGTTAGGTCCCTTTAAATCATAATAAGGATCTCTATCATTGACTGGATATCTCCATGAGCTAGGCATTCTATTCACAAAACTGCTAATCTCTACAACTGTGGTTCATGGTAAGTGGAAATAAAGGTGACAGGTGCCATTGGTGATACCAGCAGCAAGCACTATCCTTGAAATCTGCTTCACAGAAACTTGGTGCTGGACGTGGCCTGAAAAGTTCTGGCTGAGATCTCAGACAGCTGGCCACCCACCTTATACATTACATAGGAAGCTCACTATTTCATGAGGTGCTCTGCCCCATCACTGGCCATCACTGACTATTGGTAAGTTCATCCTTCAACTGTGTTCAAACCTGTCTCTTCTATAGTTTCCATCCTCCTCCTATTTCTATTCTAGCTCCACACACTAGGAACATCCTTCCTGTTCTCATTGCCTCTTATCCTGTGGGTTTCTCTCACTGATAGGTGCAAGTTAGAGCATCAGGAAACTTTATTTTGAGACAGGCCTTTGTTCCAAGGAAGTTCTTGTTTATGTTACTTTAACTGACACTGAGCATCTATTCTGGAATGGAAAAGAGAAAATGGTTAAGAGCAAGGGGCTTTGGGGCTAGAAAGATATGAATTTAAATCCTGACCACTTCCTAGTTGTGTAAGCTTGGGGCAAGTCACTTAACTTTCTGAGTTATATCACTTGAATAACATAGCTTAGAAGCTTTCTAACAGAGTTCTTGGAGCATTAAACAAGCTAATACATATAAGATTTCTAGGCACTATGCCTGGCACATAGGAACTGCTCAATAAACAGCTCTGATATAATTGCTATGGCCTTATGTGAAACACTGGTTGGTACAGAGATGAAAACAGCCATCCTTGACATGTAGGACTATTAGTCTAGCAGAGGAGACACACACAGAGACCAGTCATTTCAAAAGATCAAGCTGCAGATTTTCCCCAATCTGTTGTAACACCCTACTCTCTGAGTGAGCATAAACTCCCCAGAGCACATAGATCCCTGGGGGATATTCATCCCAAAGAGACCAGGAGAATGGCAGCTGAGAACAGTCTCCGGTGCTGCCAGGGCCTTCTAGGAGCAAACCCTTGCAGGTACCTCTGATTCCCACCTCCAGGAGCAGGGAGAGAAGAAAGAAGCCAGCTGGCTCCTAGAAACAACAGCTTTGATTGTGAGGATCGGCTTTCCCTGTATCTGTGGCTGCAGCCCTGCCCACAGGCAGAACAGGTGTCTGCTTATGTGGCCCCACTCCTCATACTTCCCCCACCTGTCACCTGATACATGATATTCTTTTATCAGGGGCAAGACCTGATGGTAATGTTTCTAATGAGCTCTGATTGTGCCACTTCTCCCTGCCCAAAGCCTTCAATGGTTCTCCAACACCTTGTGATGGATGTTCAAATCCCTCATTTGAGCATTCAATGCCCTCTGAGATCTGGACCAACTTCTCAATTCCTGCTAACTCTCCATGTACTCTATGCCTCAGTTCAAATTTAAAAAAGGTCAGTTTTCAGAATATGCGCTTAAAGTTTCCACTTCCTTATCTTTGTTCTTGCTATCTGTTCATCATGATGTCAAAATGAACTCCTGCTCATCCCTACAGACCTGGTCTGAATGCTATCTCTTCTCTGAGGCCCAGGCACAAATGACTGCTATCTCCTTAAACTCTATAGATGATATACATTTCAACAGCAGCAGCTATCACTGTGTCTCCCATTGTGGAGTTTAAGAGTATCCAAGAATATCAAGAGAGTGTCTGGCATACAGTAGGCAGGATAAATATTTCTATGGTGTGGTGATATATTCATATGCCTACAACTTTAACAAAGTCCATTAAATTCCAAAGAAGCTTACTTAGTACAACGATATTTCTGTCCATCTAGTGGCCTCCAGAAGGTAGAGATATGCTAAAGGTTTCATGGCCTGGTTAGTGGAAGAGCTGGTCTCAGACTCAGAGCTGAAGACACTCAGTCTTCTCACTAAACTGCAAATCCTGATTCTTGCTATATGAAAGATTGATAAGATTACTGTAGCCACCTGGGAGCTCCATAATACTTCCTACCATACAAAGCCTCTACATGTGCTGCCTGAGGCTTAGTAAGGCTCAGACTCTTTCTTTATTTTTTTATGCATCTTTGAAGCATGTACATCTCTGAAACATGCAGATGGGAAAAAGTCTTCTCCTGTCATGTAATTTTCACCTTAGGGATAACCCTATTCACTTTTGTCATCATTCTGGGAAGCATTACTTGAGTACCCCACTATAAGCCATGATTACCCATGAGATATTATTCGTTCCATTTTCTAGATGACTAACTCTGGTTCAGTGAGATCAAGTACTTGTCCAAGGTCACATAGCCAAACTAAGACAAAGCTGGATATGACTCCAAGTTCTGGGATCTTTCCACTATACCAGGCTAACGTGGACAGTGAAATAAAAGCTGTGTGCTTGGCACAAACTGCTGCTTTCTCTGGAAAGTTATCAAGCTGACAAGATCACACTATAATATTTTATTAGACTGTTGCAGCTGGAAGGAACCATTCTGCAGATGAGGAAATGCATCCAGAGAAATAAAGTTAAGTTGCCCAAGGTCATTCTGGGAGTTTTTGACAGAGCTGGGACTTGACCGACTCTTCATCTTAACTCAGAGCTCTTTTGAATGGACAACAAAGGGGAAGGGAAGAGGGATTGGCTCTATGATCTTTGACAGACGAGCTGATTTTCTCTGGGGCTTCATGATAGCCATAGAGAAGAGATTCCTTATTCCCCACGGCCACTGATGTTCTAGGCCAGCGCTGTCTAATCAAACCTAGGATCATGAAAATGTGTTGCTTGATATGGTGGCCACTAACTACATGTGACTACAGAGAACTTCAAATGTACCTGGTATGACTGAGGAACTGAACTTTTCATTTGACTTAATTTTAATTAATTTAAACTCAAATTTAAATAGCCATGTGTGGCTACTATACTGATAGAAGAGTTGAAGTCCAGGAACCACAAAAATTCAGAATCTCAGAGCTCAAAGGGACCTTTACATCAGACTCTAGTTTGGTATAGGAATCTCTTCTACATCATCCCTGATGACTCCATTTGAATGTCTCTAACAGAGAGTCACTACTATCCAAGACAAATGTTCTACCCTGATAGCTGCACAGGGTCTCTTCCTAGATTCTTGAAATATAGGATTGAGTTTCAGAATCACTGCAGACTTCTTTTCCCTTAGAGAACAAAAACCAACCACTGTGGGTGAATCTGAGTATGGCATCATCTTTGCCATCTTCCTCATTTGCCTCTGGACAACCCTTAGAATGTCAGGTCTCTTTAAAATGTGGGGCTGAGAATGGGACACAGACACCAAGGACAGGTTGACCAGAGTGCACAAGAAAGCAGCATTACCTCCTGTGACCTGGAATCTACAATTCTCCTAACACAGCCAAGGTGCACTGGCTTTTTTTAAAGCAGCTCACATCCTACTGTTGGCTTCTTTCACACTTGTAGACAACTAAAGCCCCCAAGTCCCATTCCACACACTTCTGAAACCAATATAAGGTAGCAATATAAGGTGTCATCTTAACCTGTACCTGTCTGATTTTCTTTTGTAATCCAGACCCAGGACACTGTGGACAACCTTCAAGAGATACTGGAATTGTAACAGCCTCACTGGGCAGAGAGAGCAGGGAAGCTCTAGTTCTCTCAAACTCCTACACCTGTATCTGAAATCATTCACTCAGAAGAAGTTAGCAGGGCACCGGGAAGCAGAGCAGGCAAACGGAAGCTCTCACCGGAGAGAAAGAGCAGCCTGGTACAACTGGGGTAAACGAGTCTCCAGTTTCCACTGCTGTAGCTATGTGCCCTCTCTTGGGTCCTTGGGGATTCAGTGATCCAGCCTCCCCTGCTGACCTTGGTGGGGGAAGTGCTCCCACACTGCTCTGACTATAGCTGTAATGGGGGAGGAGAGAAAAATGCCTTTTTTATTATTAATAAGACTGAGGGAGGCAGTCTATCATTTCTGGGTGGGGTGATACCCGTCAGCAAAAAATGATCTGCCAACTCTCTGGGAAGCATTAAGAGCAGTGATAGGAGAAATAATTGCTTATGCCGAGTGCAAAGAAAAGATGCTTCAGCGGAACGGAGGCCTCTAGCAAGGCAGGTGGATTGCAGGGCGAGGGAAGGAGGCCTTGCGCCCCAATGACCCCTGGCAAGAGGAAGAAGTGGGAGGGGCATACTGGAACCTACAAAACTCAAGTGTGGAAAGATCCCCTGGAGGCACCGTTAGTGCTATTAGAAGAATAAAGCGAGAACAGAGAAATGGCTAAGCAGCATCATGGTACAGAGAGGCCTGAAGACAGGAGCTCAGTTTGTTTTCCTTCGCAGTGATGGGAAGTTTCTTCCTTCTGAAAAGCCCTTACTCAATGCACCTTCTCCTTCTCAGTCCTGCTCCCTCTGGAGCTGGGCTGCTGCCTTGTGATAAAGCTTCCTTCTTAACTCTCACAGCCCCTCTCCTGACTGAGTGCCAACCCTCCTGGGTTCACTCCGAGTGGCAGAAGCAGCCTTTTGTCCCCTCCTTCCTGCTCCAGTCCTGAAAGCACTCACACCTCCAGTTTGCACAAGAGCTGTGCTCTGGGAATGTTTTCTTTAAAGTCGTATTTTTTTAATATGAGTAATAGCTTAATGTAATTATTTGAAAAAGACAAGACACAAAATCATTTGTAAACCTGTAATGCAATGAGAAAAGGAAGGAAATATATAAAAACGTTAACAGTATTGAGTTGGGAATGGCTGATACTGCCACATTATACGATAATGTGTTTTCCAAATTATTTATAAATAAGCATGCCTTGCTTTTAAAATGAGTAAAAACAGCTCCTAAAGAGCTAATGAAAACCAGTGTCTAGGCTGACAAAAACCTACCACTACAGCTTGCAAGCCACTGGTTTCATCCGTCCAACACCCCAGGTGACACACCCTCGCCAGATGAGCCTTCTTGGAACTTTGCTTTGACCAAGTCCCTTTCCTGCTCAAACCTTGCACAGCTTCCGGGTCCCCACTCCTCCACCCCAAACCAACGGGCAGCCCTGCAGCCCCATAAGCGCCCCATCCGCGCCCCATCCCACTGCATTAGAGAAGATTCTCTGTATGTTTGTGCCCCCCATGAGACAGGAGCTTCTGGAGGCAGAGTAGTGAACACTTCTTTACTCCTCTGCTCCTCGAACTCAGGTTAAAAATCCAAACTGGTCTCCCACTATTCTGAAAGATTTACTGGGCATGATTCCAAACCCTCAAATTACACTCTGGATCACTTTTTACTGAAGGTTCTCAGTGTAACTTGAATATCAATCCAAACTTTTTGTAAAGATATCTCTTTTGAAGGTACTACAGACATCTAATTTTCTTTGTTACTAATTAATGCGACAAAGAGCTGGACCACTACAGCTGGATTCAATGAAGTGCTTCCTAGTAAGCAGCTGAAATTACAGTGTGAATTCAGAAGCTGCTGTTTTAGAACCCATGGAGAGAGGAGAGGGCCCAGGACTGGGACAGGCATCCACTGTGGGGTCAAGGAGTACCGGGAATCATTTTCCAGAACCCACAGTCATTTCAACCCAATACATCCCAAAGTCTAATGTGATCTCTGTTGGAGACAAGTGAGGAAAAGCTCAACAAAGAGCACTCTCAAAACTCTAAATGGGGCAAATCATCTCCACTGTGTTCAGAGTTGAAATCCTAAGATAAGACCCACTTTCCCAAGTGGAGTGCCAGGCTGGTCTGTCAGGCTAGACATGTAAGCCCACGGTCCATGCTCTGTGCCTCTCTAACACATGTAGATGGGAGAAAGTCTAGGGCACTGCCATCTCTGGGTCACCTAAATCCCAGGACCTAGCACAGAGCCTGGAAAGCAGGGGTTCAAGAAGAAAAGACCTGAACTTAGGTCTGTACTCAGGTTGATGGCAGAAGTCCCAAACCACAAGTCTGCTTAATGAAGAACCTGGAAGAACCACACAATTTGTTTGCTTTTTATATCTCCTTCCCATGCCAGGGAGTATTATCTGTGTGTGCAGAGCCAAATACAGACCCAAACAATCTCATAGAATGCACGTGCTGCTGAGCAAACACACAGTGTGACCTTCCAACACTTACAGCCTACTGCTAGAGTTATTTTTAAAACACCTTTCTTTACTCCAAATCTCACATACCAACCATGTGATCCTGGGTAAGTCTCCTACCCTCTTTGGGCCTCAGTTTCCTCAACTGTACAACGGAGAGAATAGCACCTTCTTACAGGGCTATCTTAAGAAGTAGAGTTCATGTGTGTAAAGCATCTAGCCCTAGGGATGTTTCAAGAATTCAATCCTCTCAAGCATGTAAATATTTACTGTTGGTACACAGTAAATATTCAATATAAGGTAGCATTACTATTATTAGTAGTATAATTATAATAAATAATTATTATTATTTCAAGCATATGCTCATATATTAAGCATCTCCTCTTGTGGCAGAGTCCTTCACAGGCCCTTCAGATGCTAGCTCAGCTCAGCTGCTGGTCACTGATGTGCCATTGGACAGGTCATTTCATCTCTGAGCCTGGCCACTTTCTCCCACTAAACAAGTTATAATTCAAAGAATAATTCCTCTGTAGTCACGTCTGCAAACATGTACTAGATGTTCCTAGGAGATCACTGTAACGCATGTTTCCAAAAAATATATTTGTTTGATCCAGATAGGCACGTTATCTGCAGTCATCCACACTACTCATAGGGGCTTAATTAATGAATCACGTTCTTTCTCTGCTTTGATGCTGTGTCTATGCCAAGACTGTATTCTCTTTGAGGACAGAGGCCTGGCCTTGCCCTCTATATGCCTTTGATATTGGCACATAGTCACATTACATCCACCTTACTAAAGCGACAATGAATAGTTGTTAACAGGGAACCATCATTTGGGGGCACCTTCCACTAGGAGGTGAATGAATCATTCACGTCCAATAAGCAAAACAGTGTTTTTGTACTTAAATTTGACTTCAGAGGCCACACACTGCTTGCCCACAGGTCAACTATTAAGTTTTGTTTGACCTGACTACCTATGCTTTAAAAATTTTAAGTTGGTTTCCAACCTTTAGAAATTGACAGATTTGGCATTAAAAATATCTAGATTTCAGTTTTTATTGAATAATTGGAAGACCTGGCAACAATCTGGGTTTAAACAATCTGTAGTAGCTGACTAGTACCTGCCATTTTTATTGCTTTCCACCTCACTATAGTCTACACCCTTCCCTTAGGGCTTTCTAGAACTATCCCTGAATCTAGCAGTTAATCATTAAAACCTAGGAATTAAAATATAACAACAACAATTAACTCTTGGTTTTCCTGCAGCTATGTTGTACATTACATTTGAAATAGGGTGTTTTGGGGCACCTGGGTGGCTCAGTCAGTTAAGCATCTGACTCTTGGTTTTGGCGCAGGTCACGATCTCACAGTTTGTGAGTTCAAGCCCTGCATCAGGCTCTGTGCTGACACAGCAGAGCCCGCTTGGGGTTCTTTCTCTCCTTCTCTTTCTGCCTCTCCCCTGCTCTCTCTCTCTCTCTCTCTCTCAAAATAAATAAACTTAAACAAAAATTTTTTAAAAAGTATTGTGTTTTGCACAAAGCACTTCAAAAATGCTCCAGAAATGTGAGAAGGAGGGACAAACTTGACCATATCTTGCAAACATGTACTAGATAGTTCTGGGCAGATCTCTGTAAAGCATGCTTCCAGGAAGATATTTGTTTTTTCCAGATATGAAAGTTATCTATTCCTTCTTGGGAGTCAGAGCAAAGAGATAAATCTCATGTCACTTATCAAAGCAGACTGAAGCAGAAGTAAACAGTGGCCTGAAAGGCAGAAAAGCAATTTTAAAAAATTAATAAATGATGAGACTATTAACAGCACATGAAAAGGGTTTGCTTTTTTCCTTCCCTTTAATATGATTTTTACCTTAAACATTGTGTCCCTTTAGGAAAGGGAAGAAAAGTTAATAAAAGAACCTATCACTCAAACTTAATTTTTAGTAAGGCAAATAAACTGCTTTAATGAAAGGGCTGAAATCCCCAGGTTTGCACATTAAATTTTCATTCGTAGTAGAGGATGGAAATTATTGATTCAGCCATGGCATCATGCATTTTGAATCCTACAATGCCTCGGAAGCCCATGTTACTGCTGGGTGCAAATGTGTTGGCAGCGTTTTGATGCAGGGTGAGCACAGGGTGGGTGAGGGGGTGGGGCAACGGATGTAGAGAAGAGAAGGCAGACAGCCTTCCTGCAGAAAGAAAATAATCGACGTTCCTTGTCTGTAAGATCTATTTAGACAAAGCACTACTTCTGATGGCTTGATGGATCAGGGGGTGCATTCTGAGCGCAGAAAAGCCAGGTCCAATCAGTCTTTCAGGAAACTCAACAGCTTCATGGAATATTAAAAAAAAAAAAAGGTAAAATGGATGGCTGATGATTTGATCCTAAACTCTTGGGAAGGTTGGGGTTTCAAGAAAACTGTAGAGGAAAAAAAAAAAGTACCTTTCTCAGTTCAAGGTCAGCGTGTCCATCAAGGGAAGAGTAAATGTCTGACATTCTAATGCTGAACTGGATAGCACAGAAAAATCAATCAAACCCACAAATACAGCTCTCAACCTGGTGTGGCCTCATCAAACAATCAGGGACGTGAGCATCCCATCTTCACGTAAAGCGTAAAAATAGGTATGTTTTTCCTTTGAAAGAAATTAATCCTCCTGCCTCTCAGAGGACTACCCCATAATTAAACAACTCTTAATTATTTCTCCATTAGATAGCTCAAAGGGATTGATTGTAAGATGAGACTGAGGCAGCCTGAATCAGGCTGATTTGGGGGTCTTTGTGTACTACAGATTGTATGAGATCATGAAAGCAAGCACTTTTGGAAATAAGCTAAACTCAATTGCAAAAGTAAAGCTGCTTAAAATAAAGGAAGGAAGGAAGGAAGGAAGGAAGGAAGACAATCGGATAATAATATTCCAAAAAAAGAAGATTTTTGTTTTGGTTTTGCTTTGATTACCTCCTAGCTGAAATTATCTTACACCAACAGTCTCTCTCTGTCAGTCCTGATGTTGGAAAAGTGGCTCTGTTGAACTAAAAAGTTCTGCTTTTGTGTTTTCATACGCTGAGAGCTGGTGCCATCTATAGATTTCCATTCTGGGAGAGGTTCTCTTTTGTCCTACTTTGCGTCAGACCTGCTGTCGTGAGGATAAGAGCGCCCAGGAGACACCTCCCTGTGGTTTAATAGGCTATGAAGGATGGGACTCATTAATGGGCTGGCAGCTGCCCCCAAGCAGGATGCTGCCTGGAGGTGGGGGAAAAAGGGGAAGGGAGACTGAGGAGGAGGAGAAGGTTCCATCCAGGAGACCACCACTAGCTATCAGAGGGGGCCCTCAAAGCAAACAGCACCACCTCCTGAAGGATCTCCACAAGGGGAAATCTGAACTGAGAGAGTGACGGCATAGTCATAGAAACCTCTGGAGAAACAGGCTCTGGGTAACTGTTTCTCTTTTTCGACTTAAAACAACCCCACCTGAGGGGCGCCTGGGTGGCGCAGTCGGTTGAGCGGCCGACTTCAGCCAGGTCACGATCTCACGGTCCGTGAGTTCGAGCCCCGCGTCGGGCTCTGGGCTGATGGCTCAGAGCCTGGAGCCTGTTTCCGATTCTGTGTCTCCCTCTTTCTCTGTCCCTCCCCCGTTCATGCTCTGTCTCTCTCTGTCCCAAAAATAAAAATAAAAAAATTAAAAAAAAAAAAAAAAAAAAAAAAACAACCCCACCTGAGATATTATCTACAGCTCTAATTATTTTCCAGTTGCTCGAATGTTACTTTTTCTGTCATTCCTTTACTGTGTTCCTAACAATTTGATAGTCCCCATCCCTATTATATTAGTGTTTATTTATAACAGATTTTTTTTTCTTTTCTAGTCACAGTTAGGGAGGTCCTTGTCCCCTTTAGGTAAAGCCAAACTGTTTCAGCCTGCCACATGAGGCTCCTGCCCACCTCCCATCCCAAATCAGACCATGCTATCCTATATGCTGTTCCCCACTCATAATGTTTACGTTCATTTTCACAGCTTCCCATGTGCTGTTCCCTCTGTGTGGAACAGCTTCTCTGGCTCAGCTTCTTCCCATGGCTTAGTTCTGGCCATCTTTGCAGGCTTGGGCTCACAGGCCTTCTTGGTGGGCCCTGACACCCCATCTGCCCTCCAGTCCCTTCCCTCTACTCAGCCTACATCTCATTCTTTGTAATGATCTGTGTCCTCCACTTAGCACTGTGGATGATAAATGTCCTTTGCATAAATAAAGAACACCACTTCCAGCTCCCTGATAGCCTGGATTTATGAGATCAAAGGAACAAAATTTAACCAGTGCCTCCCAATCAGGACAGCATATCACTTCTTACCTTTATGGTTTTGGTCTGGAGTCTGAGTCCATTTAAAGTATTGATGGCTTTCTCTGCATCCTTTGGATCAATATAGTTAACGAATCCATACCCTAAACTCTGTCCTGTGGAAACATTTTAAAAAGAGAAAGAGAGAAAGAGAGCTCAGTATCTTTATAGCAGTAATACTTCCCATTGCAGTGAGTCAAAACCCTCCTCTAGTATATGGTTTATTTTACACCAGGGTTTACCCCAGGTGAAGTTTCCAATTCTTCCATCTCTCACTTTGGTCAGCCTATGAACTCCCAGCAGCTGCCCACGTTGGGAATGGGTAAGTGCCCCTGCACATCCACATACGTACACAAGTGTCCACTTAATTGGACAGAGGTGAAAAGGTAGTTGAACGAGAGCAGGTGTGCTTTGTTAGATCTGAACTGGAGTCATGGGGCTTTTCCTATGGGCAGTGTGACTGTGGAGAGAAGTCACTGGATGTCCCAATTTTTTTCCCCCATATGTCTTCTCTGGAGATAACAGCACTTGCCAGAGACAAGTTTGAAAGGGTTAATGAGACACTGTGTATAAAATGCCTACCAGGTACATTGCCTAGAATATAGTAGCTGCTCAACGAAAGACAGCTATGCTATGCTCAGTCCTGTAAAACTGGGGCGAGCGCTGAATGCGGTAGCTGTGTCTGCTGCCTCAGTCATGCCAGCCACGCCCACACTCAGAGGAATGTAGCAGGATCTGAGCAGCAAAGACTGAGACATTTATAGTGAAGGCATGACCAGAATTTAAAGCAGTTGCTACAAATCATTGGTTGCCCTCATCATCCTCCCCTCCCAGCCCAAGAACAATTTAAAAAAAAGAGGAGGTTCTATTAGAAAGAACTGGGGAGCTCCTAACACAAAGGGGAGAGTGCAAACACATTCTGCAAAGAGGATTTAGCTCCTTTAGGTGGAGATGGCATCAACTTGTCTGCAAAGAGAGGTAGCAAGTGACAGGGCTCCCCCCAAGTGAAATAAAAATAATGTGCTTGCGATCGTGCCACTGATTATAAATAGTCCATCAGCTCTGCCATGTGTCATCAGCCAGAAATATCATTAGGAAACTTTACATTTTTTGACATACCCTTTAAGAAATACAGAGCTTAGGGTGGCTGAAAAACCAGCTTGAACTTCCCAAGCAATGTTATTGATTTGTGGGCAGCAGTGGAGCCGAAAGGGAGGAAAATGACAGGACGTCACATGTCAGGGAAGACTGATTACATAAAGCTCTTTCTGGAGTACCCGGGCCAGGGCTGGGAGACAATACAGCAAAAAGCCTGCCATGTCCTGGTGACAGGAGCCCATTTCAGCAGCCAAAAAATCTTTCCAACAGCTTCTGTTTTGCTGGTAAATGTCTGTGTTTGTGTTGGTTGTAGGAGGGAACCTGGGAAAACAAGTTGGGTTCTGGATCAGAAAACGGGTGACTTTGTTATCCTTTATAGGACTCAAGCAAAGAGGATCATGAGTAATGGCTCAGTGCCCACTTTTGTCCCCAAAATGGAAAACCCAAAATGACAATACTTTCCATTAGAAAACTCCTCTGTGTTTTGGAATAACAGGAAAGACAGGAGCAAACTTGGCCAGATATACCCTTTATAGGCAGAATTAGTAACTGAAGGAGGAAGAGCGAATGCTAAACACACTCTAGCTGCTGGGGCCCTTCTACATGTGTGTGTATGTGTGTGTGCAGAAGAGTAAAAGTGTGTGTGAGAGAGAGGTGTGTGTGAATTACACGACCCTGCCACATGTTCTGAGAAACTTTTGCAAATCCTAAAATACAAGAGGCATTAGTTTAAAAATATCATTATCCTAAATTTGGCTCCACCTCATCAAGCCCAACTAAATTCACCTAATTAAATCCATTTTCATCATTCAAATTTATCAGTTCTATTTTCCTTGTAAATAAGAGAAGCCTTAAAAATTGCAGCACTAAACTATTCTTACAATTATTTATTTAAACAGTTGTGCACCATGTTGAGATGCTTTGAAGGGCATTTTTAAAGCAATAATCTCAATGATAAACCTTAGCTAGTTCTAGGAAACAAGTCAGACAGTCAATCTATCCAGCTAAATTGAATTTTTATAAAATTAAAATGAAATATGAAAAAATACAGACAAAACACTCACCACTTAGCTGCAAACACTGAACCTAAACCCAAATAGTTCATGATTCGTCATGCTGATGGAATGTATGTGGAGAAATTTATCATGCCTACCAGTGATGCACATTCCCTGATACACTAGATCTTTCTTTCTAATTATCATATAGTTATGGTAATCTAAAATAAATACAGCAGCTATGTTTTTACATTCTATATTTTATCTTTGGTTTAGACCCTTGCTTCAGGTCCTAGGAAGGTTCTGAAGGTCAAGTGAAGGAAAGGACTCCTGTCCAGCAAGCTGTGTCATACCTCCCCACCTGCCTGTATCAGTCCCAAACCCACCATCACCTCAGGTTGACTGCAATTAGCACAACTGTGCTGTCATCACCTGCTCTAGGTTTAGAGAGAAACTGCACTTAACATCAGGAATGAAGGTGCTTTTGGGAAAAACTAAAAACCAGATGAACATCGTTTCAGAAAGGAAGAGGGGGAAAGACTAGAGATTCTCCTTGATCTGAAATAACGAGGTACAAACTCTGAAACAGAACACTGCATTCAAGCAGAGGGGAATGGAGGTGAAGAACATTGCCTGGGAAATGAAAGACATGAGATAAACTGGCATCACAATGAAACTACCTGTGCTACCTTGTTCACAAATGGCTTCCTCACGTGCTTCTTGCCAACGTAGGAGTCCAGCTAAGTCTAATAAAAAATACTCGATGGAACTAAGCAGTCTCTTTTTAAAAATGCTTGCTTATTTATTTATTTTGAGAGAGAGAGAGAGGGCACAAGTGAGCACAAATGGGGGGAGGGGCAGAGGGAGAGAAGAGACAGAATCCCAAGCAGGTTCTCCGCTGACAGCACAGAGCCTGAAATGGGGCTTGATCTCACGAACCCTGAGATCCAAGCCCTGAGATCATGACCTGAGCCGAAATCAAGAGTTGGAGTCTTAACTGACTGAGCCACTCAGGCACCCCCTAAGCAGACTAAGCAGTCTCTTTTAAAACACTCTAGACAGGATTAAATCCCAAGGTAGAAAATATAAAAACCCAAGCCTCATTTCTTTAAAAAATGATTAGTAGGGGGGAGAGTAAAATGAGGAAGAATTCTATGTTTTAACTTGTATGTATGATGGACATACATTGTTTGATGAGTTTTGGGTTTGCAGTCCTATATTTAAATGCACATGGAAAAATGTAGATGAAACACATTCACAAAAAATACCAACACTATTTCCATGGGGACTAAGAGAGCCATCATGCTGGGAAGGCCCAGGGGACCCAGTCTGGAGCCTAGAGCCAAGTGTGTGCCTATCTGCCTCCCAGAAATAGATAAGGTCCTCTTATTATTTTTTTCCCAAATAACTACATTTTTCTTTATCAGCAATAATAAGATTTCACCAGATAGGTATAGCAACAGTATTTTTAGAACATTAAGTTTTTTAACTTTACTTTTGTTCTCACTTTAGGAGTTTATTTTGATAGCAAGTTGGTCAAATAAAACAATTAAATCATTGAAGTTATGTTTATTGAATCATCAATAAAAAAATCAATAAAGAACAGATGATATTATAAAATGAAGACTGCCTCCAAAATTTGTAAACTGCAGTGAGCACCTGACTCCTTGATGCTCAGGTGATCAACCACCCGGACATGTGTTACCACTCCTTAATAGTCCTGTCCAGCAGGCATAGATGAGGGATCCCCAGTGACCATGCATGGGCAGGAAATGCTTTCTTGGTAGTTTGGGATGGAAACTTAAAATTAGAATGTAGTTTCCAAAGGGAAACAGTTATACATAATGGCTACACTTTAAGGCACTTCAGTGTATTTTAGATTAAAGAGGTTCACAGGCTTTTCTTAAATCTGAACCTGAATATTTCTGTTTTTATAAACTGCACATATGTACATGCACACACACAAACACATGATGGGTCCTCCTACTCTGACATGGCAACATCTCTATTCTGTTGTAATAATTTGTATACCAACTTCTCCCCTTGGAAACCAAACATTTCTCCCTACAAGAACTAGCTTATAAAAGTTTGCTTCCTTGAACACAGTAGGTGCCCAACAAATATTTGAGGGACGAAAGAGTGGATACATATGTTTGTACCAATCCTCCATTTCTAGAAGAATGCTTTATGTTTGGGGGGAAGGTGGGATACCTAGGGAATTCTTTTTCCATTTGTGAGAAAGGGGGAACATGACAAGTGGACACCAAAGATTGGAAAAGAAAGCACAAAGGATGTCTAGGTAAGCTCTCCTCCAGCACAGATCAGGTGCTGCCTGTCTTCTGCATTTCCAAAGAGCTTTGCCACCCATTCTGTCACATTTGACTCTCACAACAACCCCATGGGAGAGATAATCATCATTTTATAGATGTGGAAACTGAAGATCAGAGAAAATAGTGCTGGATCTTAGTCTAGATCAGGGATTGGCAAACTTTTGTTATACAGGGTGAGATAGTAAGTAGCTTAGGATTGGTGGGTCCTCTGGTCTCTGTCATGACAACCTTGCCATTGTGGCATGAAAGCAGCCATAGACAATATGTGTTCCAATAAAACACATTTAGGAAAACAGGCAGTGGGCTCAATTTGGCCTTTTGGCCATAGTTTGCTGACCCCTGGTTTAGATCTTTTGACTCCAAATCCAGTACCCTTTGCCATACTCACAGTTAACTCCATTTGAACTAAAATGTCCCTGACAACTATTCCAAAGCCCTGAAATACCTCTGAGGCTTTTTTGAATCATCTAAGAAAAACAAAATTATCTTCAATAGTTGTGCTAAGCATTTTTATTGCATTCAGACTCTAGGAATCACCCTTATAGCTGATTATAGTACCATTTTCTTGGTCATTCTGGATAGAAGTTGTTTTCCCTTGCCTTTGGGGTCCTGGGGGTTATGACAGCAGGACCCCAAATGTGACATCCTCATGGCTGACGGCAGCAACAGAGAAGCCATCCCTTTGCAAGGCTGGCTGGAAAGGGCCTCAGCATTTTGCACTGCCAACCTGCACACTTTGCTCTTTCTTTCTTCAAAAATCGTCATTCTCCAGAAACCTAACTGCTACTCCCCTCATCTGCAAAGTCCCTGAGGGGGCAGCCAGATGGGTAGCTGCTGTTGATAAAAACTTCTGAGTTGAGTAAGGATTCTTGTGAATGTTAGAACCCCGAGCTCAGGATGAAATTCTGTTCTCCAAGCACATGATAAAATCCCCAGTCACCTTAAGATCACCTGCATGGCAGTAATCCGCATGCTGCGTTAACTGCAGCCAACTATGAATCCCAAGACTCCCTCCCTGCCAGTCCTGAGATGTCAGATGGCTCAAAATCTACCTGAATACACCCTAAGGAGGGTCAGAGAGACCTGAAGCTGTTATTACACACACACACACACACACACACACACACACACACACACACACACACAGTGTGTGTGTGTGTGTGTGTGTGTGTGTGTGTGTGTGTTTCAAAACTTATTTGCTGTATAACTTTGGTTAAGCCATTTAAGCTTCAGCAGCATATTCCTTTATCTGGGAAAACAGGGATAATCCCTTATCCTCACAATCAGAGAATCACTGTGAGGGTTAACTATGTTAACACATAGACTAACAGCAGCTACCATTTATTCAGGGTCTGCCTTGTGCCAGGCACTGTGCTAAGTGGCCTACTGTTACCCAATTTAATCCTGTGTGAAATGGGTACCATCAGGCCCATTGGGCTGATAAGAACAATAGACTAAGACATGTTAAGTAACCTGCCCAAAGGTAACCGGTAAGTAGGGTCCACGGTTAGGATCTGAATAAGCCCAGATCTGTGTGACTTTTGGGCTCAAGCTTTTCTCTCCACAGGGCCTGGCTTCTGTGAAAAGGCACAGCAGAGTGTCCAGCATCAAGTAAGCACTCAAGGACATGCACACACTCTGCGCTGGGGTCTCTTCCCCTTCTTCACACTGACTGGGGATGTTTTGAGATTCTGGAGCATCCATGGCTCTGTTCCCACCCACCCCACCTCTGTGGGTTTTACATGGTGTTGGGCATTCTGGGTCTTCACTTTTCTTCTGCAGGCTCAGGGTTAGTAGAACCAACTAGTCAGAGAATTTCTTTTCTTTTGGTAGTTCACACAGTTGCTTCAAACTAAGTATGGTTTAAAGTTTTTGTACTCTAAGTGTGGTCCCTGTACCAGTATTGTTGGCATCATCTGGAGACTTGATACAGAAATGTAATGATTAAGAAATGCAGCTTCAGCTTATTGCTGTGTGGCCTTAGCTAACCAAGTTCAAGTAATGTCCCTACACATTGGTTTCTGAGAAAACTATACATCTAATCCTTAGTAGCAGGGAAGGGAAGCACAGATGGGAAAGTCCTCAGAATTTCTTTGTATACATTATTTCTTTTCATCCCCCAATTCTGCATTCCCACTTTGTTCCTTTCTGCTGCAGTAATTGTACCTGTAAAATGAACTTAAGATTACTTTTTCATGGAATTATTAGGGAGATTAAAAGTGATAATGCATGCAAAGTGCCTGGCATATAACGGATGCTCAGTGGATGCTGGTTCCTTGTCTTTCTTCTCTCATGCCCCATTAAATATTGCTTTCTACTATTGTCTATGAGACTGTTATCTTCTCATTGAGGTCCCAACCTTCTTAAAGGGAGAGAATGTTTTTGATGCTTTTCTTTTATATTGGAGCACATAATATGCTATAGGCACACAGACTCCATGTATAACAGGCATCTACAACATGCCAGATACCATGAGTGGGCCCCAAAATGACCAAGATATTGTTCCTGACTTCAGGAGACTTAATATGCAGAAGGGAAAAATAGATATAAGAATTAATTATAGCTCAGAAAAAATAATAAATATACCAGAGATATTTATTTTAAAACCATATACAAGAACAAGAACAATAACAAAAGTATACACATAACAGAGGAGACGAAGACTGATTCTGAGCAGAGTACAGAAGGCTTCCTGGAGGTAGAGGCACATGAGCTCAGCTTTGAAGAAACAGTAAAATTTTGATAGGATTTTCCTACCAAGGGATGACCTTCCAACCTGAGGGCTGAATCCAAGCACTGCATGAATTTACCCCACAGGTATTTACTGAACACTTGTCATGTGCGAGACATAGTTCCATTTACTGAGACTAGAAGAGAACAAAAATACTTGGTTTCTGCCATCACTGAATCTATATTCTGATTGAGGGTGATGGAGCAAGACAAGAAACATAAATAAAATATAAAAGTTGTCAGATGATGGTGAGTACTGGGGAGGAAATAAAGCAGAGGAGGGAAAAGTATAGGGGATGGGGTTGCAATATTTTAATAGAATGGTCAAGTGAGGTCTCGCTGCTAAGGTGACGTGAGAGCAGAGACCTGAGGGAAAGGAGGCAGCCAGTCCCTTCTCTCTGAGGGCAGGGCATCCCAAACAGAAGAAATCTTTTTTTTTTTTAAAGGTTTATTTATTTATTTTGAGAGAGAAAGACAGAGAAAGAGAGGGAGTAAGCAAGAGGGGCAGAGAGAGGGAGACAAAGAATCCCAAGCAGGCTCTGTACTGTCAGCACAGAGCCTGATGTGGGGCTTAATCCCACAAACCATAACATGCTCCTGAGGCAGGAGCATGCCTGGAATGTCAGAGCAATGACACAAGTGAACGTGAGGGCAGCCCCCCACTGCACTTGCTAAGTGACTGAACAGAGGAAAGGGGCACCCCTGGTTTCTTCAAACTGACTCTATAATGCTGCGGAATAAGACATATATGAAAACCATGCCAGCCCACTCCCCTCAGCCCTGCAGATCAGGGGAACGATCTCACTGACATATCCTTTCAAAACCATCTCTTAAAGTATCCCTGTTCCTCACTAGGTGAGGAGCAACTTGGGGCCAAGATGCTATTTTATTCATCTCTGTATCCCCAGGACTTACCAAAGGATCCATAACATTGTTGGATAGTCAGTAAATACCTGTTGGGTGAACAGATGAATATGATCTATTCACATACATACTTACATCCTCTTAACCCACTCAATTTCCCATATACCAAACAGAAAGGGACCAGGAAGAGCTGCAAACTTTTTTACCAGGGCCTTACCCATGTCCAGAAGAATCAGTACCATGAGACACATCTGAAAGACCTGTAGTCTTCAGTCTGAAGGAGAAAAGACTCTAGAGGTGCTCAGAGCCAATTCTAATATTTGAAAGGCTGTCATGGGAAAGCAGGGGTAGGCTTGTCATAAGGGAGAGAATAAAGATCTGGGAGAAGAAAGTTAGGGAGCAGATTTCTGCCTTGATAAAAGGAAGAACTTTCTAATAATGATTGATGAGAGTGTGGCTGCCTTGTGAGGTGGTAAGGGTGCCATGACTAGAAGTATGCAGAGACCAATGTTTGTTATCAGGGAAGGGGGCAGCAGTCAGCAAGACGGACTGATCCCTTGTAACGCTAAGATGAAAGGTTCTAAATTATATTTTATTTATTAATTTGAGGAACAAGGGCTAAGTTTTTTATTGTTCATTTCTTGCATTTCCAGTATTCCTTGGTGACATCCGTGGCCTGAGGCTCTTTGCCACAGTCCTGTACCACCACACAACTGCAACCAACCACTTCATGGGATTTTCCTTCTCTGTCAGTTTTACAGAGGCCTACCCATTCCCCTAGTTTCTTGTTGTCATTAACCTTAATTTGGTTGATTTGGTGTTCAGCACAAAGGGCCTCTGCCAGCTTGACATACATAGGTTCATCCAGTTGGACGCAAGCACACAAAGATGGGCTTGGTGCTTGCTTGTCTAAGGCTTTGGCAGCTTCGTGAATTCCATGTGCTAGGTCATCGTGGAATGAGTCTTTCAACACTTCTTGTAAAGCAGTATTAATGTCCATTATACCTCCAGCTACAATGCCTTCCCTGGCCATGGTGGTGGGTTATGGGTGGAGCCAAATCTTGAGTGTACCCTAGCCTCCCCCTCTGCACTCCTGGGGGGCAGCAGGGAAAGAGCTAAATCGTATTTATTTTAGACCCAACACTCCCAACGTGTTTCAGTTTATCCTGATTTCTAACTGAGGAAATAAAAAGGATAGAGACTAATTACTAAGCACCTACAAGCAAAACACGTTACATATATCATTATTTAAATCTTCACAACTTCTAAAGCAGACATTTTTTTATGTAAGTACTATTTTTTTTTATTTAAATTCAAGTTAGCTTAAAAAAATTTTTGTTAAGTTTGAGAGCGAGTGTGATTGGTAGGGGGTGGGTGCAGAGAGAGGGAGAGAGAGAATCCTAAGTAGGCCCTGCACTGTTAATGCAGAGCCCTATATGAGGCTCAAATCCATGAACCCATGAGATCATGACCTGAGCCGAAACCAAGAGTTGGTCCCTAAACCGACTGAGCCACCCAAGTGCCCCAAGTTAGTTTTTTTTAATGTTTATTTATCTTTGAGAGAGAGAGAGAGAGAGAGAGAGAGAGAGAGAGAGAGACTCTGACAGGACGCTAGTGGGGGAGGGGCAGAGAGAGAAGGGGACAGAGGATCTGAGAATAGGGGAGGGGCAGAGAGAAGGGGGGAACAGAGGATCTGAAGCAGTCTCTGTGCTGACAGCAGCGAGCCCAACGTGGGGCTTAAACTCACCAACTGTGAGATCATGACCTGAGCTAAAGTTAGAGGCTTAACCAACTGAGCCGCCCAGGTGCCCCTTAAATTCAAGTTAGTTAACGTATAGTGTAGTACTGGTTTCAGGAGTAGAGTCCAGTGATTCACCACTTTGAGGCAGGCATTTCTATCCCCGTCTTACAATAGGGGAATCTGAGGCCCAGGAAGTAGATGTAACATATCCAAGGTTATTTGGCTGCAGAATAGTAGCCAGACTCCTCTGATTCCAGAGCCTGTGCATTTTTTTTTTTTTTTTTGCTGTGCCCTGGTTTCTTGAATATGTGCTCATTTGTATGCTAAACACCTGCTGGACATGGCACAGTGTGTCTGAGACTTTGACAGAGCCTGAGTTTTCTAGTACTATCTCTAAGTCCTCATTCTTCTCATTTAATTTCAATATATACCACCCAAGTATCCCATTCCCACTTTCTAACTTGGTTGTGCCTGCCAAACTGGATCTAGTATATCACAGAATGACAGTCTTGGAAAGGACTTTAGTATCAATCATCTTCAAGTCTGTTCTCCAGATTCTGAAACTGAGGACTGAGGAAGAAGCAAGGAGTTCATGGTCTACTAGAAAGTCAGACTTATGAATAATAATGATAGTAGAGTATGGTTCAGTGTTATGACAGTAGGAGAGAGGGATTTCTGAGATTAATTCAAAAAGATTGATAGGAGACAGCCACACAATAGACGGAAAAGGGCATTCCAGCAGGAGGAGGAAGCATGAGCATCTATCCCTTGAGGAGACAGACCTGCCATTCTGTTCACAGCCACTACTTCCAGGAGGCCGCTGATTGTTGGTATCAACCTGAAATGTCAATACTGTTTCCAAGTTGAATCTGGGCTCAGATGTATATGTGACATCTCCCCATACCTCTGGCACAGATTCAAGAATCATTTAGGCATCTGAAATTCTGAGTGTGTCTGCTTTCTGCCAACAACAAACACTATTGAAAAAGACAGGACCTGGTCTCCCTTATTTCAAATTCTTGAAGTATTTAAAATTACATTGAACCAGTACTAGGTTATTTCCAGAGGCTACATTCTGGCTTCCTAAGTAGACGTAGTTTCCTTAGAAGCTGAGAACTCATCATGTAGCATCAAGATGGCAATGAGCAAAACACTTGTCCCACAGTGGGCATTCAGTATGAGCTTGCTGAACTAAATGTATTTCTTAATGGACCCTAAATCCCTTAAGGGCAGGGACATGGATCTTATTAATCTTGGTATGACCAACGTCTGGCACATAGTAGGCTTCCAATAAATCTATGTTGAATGAATGAATGAGTGAATGAACTCAATAAGTGAATGAACTCAATGAATAAATAGGAACAAAAATAGTTATTTTTTGAGTGCTTACCATGTGCCAGTTATTGTACTGAGTGCTTTATTTTTTTTCTAGCTTTACTGAGATATAGTCAACAAATATGACTGTAAGATATTTAAAGTGTACATCATGATGATATGATACGATTTGATATGATGTGCAATGATAAAACACATTTATTTATTTACTTACTCATATTTTTGGTGAGAACATTTAAGTTCTAGCTGAGTACGTTATTTCTCTCATCTCATCTGCTCCCTGAAACAATCCTACAAGGTAGGCATTATCACTGCCATTTACAATCAAGAAGACTGATGTCCAGAGACCTCAGATCCCAAGACCCAAGTCCATCTGGCTCCAAAGTCCAAATAGGCTTTTAACAGAGTTTCCTGATTTCAGAGGCAGTATCACCCAAACTGTTCAAGTAAATGTGAAACAAAGCCTGTGTTACTGGGGTAAGGTTCATGGAAATGCAGAGTATACAAAATGATTTCCAGCAGTCCCCAGAGCAGGAAGGACTGGTTACAAAACTACAATATTCCACAAAGAAAGCCAACCAACAAATTCCCAAAGGAGGTTTTTTTTTAAACCTCTTTTAGTTTGTCCTATAAAATAAGTTGCTCCAACGACAGATCTTCAAATATGTATTTCAATAATATACCTCAACAAATGACAAAATGAAACTAATCTGAACCCTATTTTTCTTCTGTCTGTTCAGGGAAGAAAGGCGATTCATGAGATAAAAAGCTAGTTTAAAAAAAAAGCTGAAAGAGAAAAAATAGGTAATGTACAATGGATAATAGAAACCTCAGCGACAACCACCTCACCCTTCAGCATTTATCACACAAAAACAAGTGTTCAGACTGATGACCCTGGGGCAATGAAAGATTCTTAATCGAAACAACACTCAATTAAATTATGTTCAGAATATTCTTACAGACAGGAAAGAATAGTCAAACATTTAAACATATTTTTAACAAGGGTTGAAACAAAAAGAGGAGGATTTTGGCAAACTCCCAGCTAGTCAGAGAAATGAACCAGAATTCTTAATTCTTGGTTGGCTTACTCTCACATACAACAAAAGGTCTGGATGTCAGACAGACAAGACTTTCCACCCAGAATGGATGCAAAACCAACAGGTGATTCCAGAAACGCAGCTGATGTTAAACGATGTTCTAACAACAACAAAGGAGGAAGGGGTAGAAAAAGTCATCAGGTTAGTAGTAATTGTATACACTGTAATTAGCCTTTGGGCAAAATGAGATTCTGTGGGTGAAATGTCTGTGGGTGAAAGGAAGTGCTGTGTGTAACACTAAGACAACGGCTTCCAAAACTCCCATCAGACACTGTGGAGAAGGCGTGTGTGGAGGCTTCCGATATCATGTTGGGATTTAGATTAAATGAGATAACTTATGTGAGAGGGCCTGGCACAAGGTAGATGCTTTATAAATATTAACTGAGTATAAATCTATTAAAACTGTCTTTATCCAAAGTAAAAGAAAATTCATGGCTCTTGATGAAGGAGGTGAGAAAAATAACTTGTCTGTGCAGAGCTAGAGAAGGACTTTGTCGGAGAATCTTTGTCAGTGTGTCATTTCTGAAATCAGGGCTTGGGGATCTCTGGCCTTGGATTCACCACTAACAGCGGTGTGAAATGCAGAGATGAGTACCCCATCCCTATCATCAAGGAGTTCACTGATAGTGAAGTACCAGACAGGAATCTCATGATCATGTTAGGATCTGACAAATGCTAAAATAGATATTTCCCAGATCCATGAAAAAAAAAAAAAGAAACAAGAATCAAAGCACATTTTCCCTTTTCATCACCAGTCAGCTTGCAGATAAGAAATAAGACAACATCAAGAAACAAAAACCCAAGAACAAAAGGACTCATGCAGAAATGGGTCTGTAGTGTAAGAAGCAAGGAGGGAAGCCATCTTCTTTGATTTTTTTTTTTTTTTTTAAAGCTAAGGGCTTCTTAGGGAATGGCTATTCTGTGCAAGTGTGACCAGCATCATTACACTGAGTCAAGTACCTGGGAGAGGTGAAAATGAAGAAATGCCCAGGAATGTGTGTGAGAATTGCAAAACATAAATACCTTCTATGGCTCACCTCTTTTGGGCAATGGAAAATGAAATGTTACCCTGACAATCAGAAAACCAAAGGAACTCATGATTTAAATCATGCCCAGAACATGCTTAGTACTCAGTAATTTTTAACAAAAATGCCTAATGTTTGATGGGGCTGTGTTGGTGCAGAAGGGATGGATCCATCTGGCACCATATTCGGTTTCTCCTGAGAGCCATTAAGACTTTCCTAGGACTCCAAGGCCTCTGCTTGCCCACTCATGTGTAGTAGAGAACCCCACCTCTTTCTTAACAGAAAACAGGAGGTCATCAGGTAGGTACTATCCCAAACTGCCTCCTTCCCTTCTACTACAAACTTATCCCTAGCTCCTCCTGGCTTAGAATGACAGTCCATAAAATGCTGGAGGAAAAAATGTTCCTAGGGCAATGTTATGTATTATACATTCCTTTTAAGATTTGTAACACGCATTAGCACAGACTCAAAGAAGCAGTGATTAAAAAAAAACAACCCTTTTTAATTTGGTTCACTTCAGTTTCCCAAACTCATTTGGTCACAGAACCTCTTTTAAAAAAACATATAACCTATTAAACACCTTTGGGAAAGACTTTTAGATGAGATTCCCAAATGAGCACTACTCTTTGAAACAGGACAGAATACTGCCTCAGGATATAATTACCCTAGCCTGGGGGTGTGGGCCCCAGCTCTGAGGTATAGTTCCTGAGATACCAGAGGGGCCCACAGGAAAAAGGAAATGAAGCCAGAGAACAGTTCTAAGGTCTCTTTTTACTGTAACAGTCTATGATTCTGTTTCTCAGAGGACACCACACAGACTTGCTCTGGGATAATCTAGACACAGGACAGAGATGCATAGTGGGGAGGGGGTCAGATGTCTGAAGACATATTTTCATCTTGTACAAATCTGGGTCTAGCTCACTATGTATCAGCATACAATAGCTCAAGGAGTTTCACTCAGAGAACCAAAGACCTAGGGGAGAAACAAAACATAATTGTGTGTGGCTGTATGGACACCAAAGCAGAAGTACACATGTAGAGGTGCACAGATACAGCCATACACTTGCACATTATCTATACTTAACTAACTAGGCACAATACCCTGGGAGCCACTTTAGTATTGCAGATAAAAACAGAGTCAAACAGGATGCCTGGGCGGCTCAGTCGGTTGAGGTCTGACTCCTGATTTCCGCTCAGGTCATGATCCTTGGGTTGTGGGATTGAGCCCCATGTCGGGCTCCACGCTGGATGTGGCCCCTGCTTGGGACTCTCTCTCTCTCTCTCTCTCTCTCTCTCCCTCTCTCTCTCTCTCTCTCCCCCTCTACCCCTCTCCCCCGCTCGCGCGCTCTCTCTCTAAAGTAAATTTTTAAAAAATAGAGTCAAACAAACATGGGTTCAATTTTGTTCTGACACTTAGAAGTTGTGTGACCTTGAACAAGTTAGTTAACTTTTCTGAGCCAGTTTCCTTACCTGTAAAATAGGGCTAATAATACCTACACCTCACAGAACTGCTGTAAGAATTATATACTATTTACCAGATGCTGTTCTGCATGTTTTATATGTTGATGCTCACAATAATCCTATCAATATCCCTATGTTACAAATGAGAAAACCGAGGCACAGAGAGGGGAAAAACTTGCCTGTTACACAGCTAGTAACTAATGAGGCTGGGATGCTAACACAAGCAGTCTACGTCTTAATCACAAAGCTATCCTGCCTAGCACAGTTCCAGATTATAGTAGGTCTATGATATTCCCCGGGAAGACACAGACACACATACACAAATATACAAATACCCTACACCTCTTCTTCCTCTCTCGGATTTAAAATGTGCTGTTTTTGTCATTAGTTTGTTACACGGGCAGTTCAAGTGGGCAGCATGCAGACACCAGCTTCCCAAACACAAGGATCCTACGTGGCTCTTCAAGGAACAGAAGAACAATTCAACATTATAAATGATGACTCACGACCACTATTTTCACAAACAGCCTGCTAATTAAACTTTCTTATGAACCTTGCTAACCAATTTTTCCAATGCATGGAGGAAAAATCATTCATTATAGACCGGAATCCGAAATCTAATATTAACAGCACAAGTAGGATCTGTGGCATTGTAATTTGATCAGCTTGAGCATTAATAACAGTTAGACACTGATGTCTGAGGCAGTTAATCAGCTTTTGTTGAGATGTACATAGATAACTGAACAAAACATCTGGAAGACAGACTAGAAAGTAAAACTAGCTTATCACAAGGGGTTTAGTATTTGCTTTATCCTTACAAATCCCCTCGTCACAATGTTCTATCTTCTAGGTGACCACAGTAATATCCTGAATTGGTATAGCACTTTAACGACTTACCAACACATTAGTAGCCCATCTCCCATCAACACACAGTAAGGTGGAAAGAACCAGTGTCGTTTTCCCCATTTTATGTACAACAATCTGAGGCACAGAACAGTTTGATCCACTGAAAGTCCCATAGCTATAATGAGAACTTGGTGGAACCTTCCATTTTATCATGTTGCCACTCATAGAGGTGGCCTGGTTTTAAAAACAATCTCAGAAATCATCCTGGCATTTTCAAATACTGAACTGAAGGCTTTCATTTACAATCTTCCAGAACCACTAAAACTGCTATTCATTATTACTGTAGCTATTTCTGAGGTTTACTGGAATACATCCTACACAGCCACATGCAAGACTCAGGATGAAACAGCAAGAATGCGAGGGACCTTCTCTGTGAAAGTCTCTTGTTCCAACTGGCAACAGCATGTGGTCAGACAGACATGGGTACACAGACAGCTCGGTCAGTCACTTCAAACAACGTGAGCTTTGGTTTCCTCATCTAAAGAATGGGGCTGCTATTACCTCTTGGGGTTGTGGTCAGGATTAAATGAGATAACAAATATAAAGCAACTGGCATCCAGCAGTTCTTAATAAATGTAAGGTCCCATTCCACTCTCCTGCCTTCTCATACGGCATTTCCTATTTCCTATTTGGAATTATATAACTGAGGACTGAACCAAGAACAAATAGATACCTACTTTTCCTTTCCTCTGTCTTCATCCATCTATTGGCCCAGGGGTAGGACACTTGGTGAGAAGAGGGAAGCAGTCAAGAGACAGAAGGGGCCCCTCCCATTTATAGGCTGCTTTAGTTTACAAGTGCCTCCACATGTGTCAGCTGTTTGAATTCCAAGTCCCATGCAAAGAAGGTAGGGTAAGGATCTATCTTCGTATTGTATGCCGAGAAAATGGGAGGTCCACAAGGAAAAAGTGACTTATGCAAGGCCAGGCACATACCTATTATGTGTGTGTGTGAGAGGGGCTGGGGAGTAATGCAAGATATTATTGATATCTGTCTCACTTCTGGTTAGAGTTCACTGCACTGTGTCTGGTATTTCTGAGAAGGAAGCATTCGGTATGTGTGTGTATGTTGGGGAGGGTAGAACACTCTGGGGTAGTGCTGTATTTCTTTTGTACTTAGACAGTGGTCTGTCTCATTGAAAAAGCTCCACTTACTGGCAAGGGGCACTGGGGAAGAGAAAAGGTGGCTGAGAACTAGTTCCAGTTTCCAGGGTCAGGGCCAGAAGGTGAGAGTAACATTTGATTTTCCTGCTTGCTGTCCAGCTCAGAGTCCTGGGCAATGCAGAACCTGCCAGAACTCACTGCAGGGACCCTTACCAGGAAGATGGTAGCAGAGTACTGAAGTGCCTGTGTGCCCAGCCTCAGGGTTTGAGGGGAGAGGGGAAGACTGAAGAGATCTGGAGACCAGTTAATACCTCAGTTCATGGCAGCAGGCAAGGAAGCTCACTTCAGAACACTTCCTTTGGCACATTGTTTACAAAAACAGTGAAAACAGGGACTCCAGTCAGGCAGCCTCTCTCTGTCACAGACTTCCTTGGCCAGAAAAAAACATGTCAATCAATCCAACATGGGCTCAAGCAAGAAAGATGAAGAAAGAAAAACTCTATGTATGTGAGTTCAGGCTTCATATCCCATCCTGTATTATAGCTGGCAAGTGTCTCCACAGAGGTCTGTGGGCTAATGTGAGTGTCGGGGGGAAGGTGGGGGGGGGGCTGGGATCCTGCTTACCACTTGAGAATGGGATCAAGGTTGTCACCATCCATTTTTCCTTCATGTAAAGAAAACTTAGGCTAAGTGGTTGGTTACTTCTCAGACAAGTCACCTAGCCACATGTAATTTAATTTTCCTTCTGGTTCTCCTTTTACCATTCATCCTATGCCCATTTTGCTCTACCTTGCTTTTTAAAAAATCCATAGCTATTTTAATTCTAGCTCTCTTTCATATTATCTTACAAAGCCAATTCAAATCCTCTTTTAATCAAATGGCACGTGAGTACATAAAAAGGCAAAAAGAGGAGGCAGGACAGGAAGCAAGCAAAGAAAAGAAAAAAAAGAAGAAAGAGCAAGGAAAACAAGAAGCCAAGTGCTCTTGACTCAAGTCTTCTTTGGGAGGCTCTGGCCTCAATATGTTGGCTATTTTGATAGGGTCAGAGGAAGTACTGAATGTCAAAGCCTTTGAAAACAGACACAAAGGGAAATTTGGGGGATTATTAAGTATACGTTTTATGCTCATACCGCCAATAAAATGATTAAATCTGAGTCAAGATGTTTGTGGTGAGAAATTCCATTATCAGCCATAGGAATTAGAGTAATTACCCGAACTATCTGTATCCACTTAATGGTAATGGGACCTCACATATCACCAGACATCCAACTGCAAAACAAGGGCCAAGCAGAAAACCAAATTTGTAAGTCAGCAAGAAACTGAAGTAGGTGCAAGGAGAGTCACGGAGAGAACTTGTGCCTGACCTCAGCAAGATAAACAATGATCCTCAAATCACAGACGCCATGGGGAGTCTGCAAATTGTCCACCTCCTTCTGTGTTAGGTTGGGTTATTTATTAGGAAAGTAGAAAAAAACACAGACTTTGGAGTCTGACAAACTTGGGTTCAAATCTTAGCCCTACCACTTATTAGCTATGACCTTGGATAAATTACTTAACCTTTCTGAGCTTCAGTTATTTCATCAACACAAAGGGGCCACTAATAACACTTTCTCATGGAATAGTCCTGACTGTTCCATTCACTATTCCTTGAAGATGTCTCTGAAGCCTTGCTCAACTGCTTCCCTCTTCATGGACTGGTCTCCCACAACCTGCTCTCTACCAAGATCAAGGCTCATTTGACACTTGTTCTGAGAACCCCAGCCTACTGTCGTCTTTCTCTCTTTTGAACACCCATAGCTGATGTGTTCATATTCATTTAGCACAGCCAGAGTGACAAGGTAACAGATCACAGACTTTGCAGTCAGACAGATCTAACCCCACTCTCCAGCTAACTGTTCTAAGTCTTGGCTTCCTTATCTATAAAATGGGGATAATACCACTGATCATACATAACTGACATAAAGCTTCAATGAGATAATATATATAATACGTAGCTGAAACATAGCAGGCATTCCATCAAAACTCCATCCTTCTGTGATGCGTCCTTCTGTGCTAATGAAACTACTAGCCAGGGTCAGGAAGGGTCAGTTTGGACCTTGGTGAAAAACGAAACAAACACCCCCCACCCCCACCCCCACCCCCACTACCATCACACGCAAAACAGTAAAGGCGGACAGACATGCGTTCCAGCCCCTTCCAGACCTGCAGGCTGCCGTAGGACCCCATACTTTGTCCTGGCTTCCCCCATCACTGCCCTGCTGGCAGCAATGTGTGGGCACAAACTATGTCTTATCCTCTCTGGCTTCTTCACAGACCCTGATACAGAATTTAAGAGAAGAGAAGGAAAGGGAATAACATTTATTTGGTCTGAGAGAGCAGACACTAAATAAATACTGTTGGCTGAATGAAAATGTTTTACAAATGTAAAAGCCTTATCCAAATATATGGTCTCTATCTGAATTTTATCTTCTCTCCAAACTAGAAATATCTTCTCCCATCAAAGCTCAATTTGGGGACTGTAGAAAAAATAAAAAGGCAACTTAAAGATCTTTAGTTCTTACAAGGAATGAAGACAGATACAGAGTTCATCAGTTAAGAGCAATAAGGGAGATGTGGAATGGGGCTGTTGTGGGGTGGGGGAGGCAGACTGAAAAGAGAAATCACCCTGCCACACCTCCCAGAAGACAAGAAAAAAAATGAATTTCCCATTAACACATTTCAGAAAGCACTTTCCTCCTACCCTGAAGCTGATGAATTACATTTTTAGATAATGTGTGGAAATTTCAGTTTGACATTACCTTCCTGCTTAGTTCCTAGTCTCAATCAACCAGGTCATTCTACAGAGAAGGGGGAGGGAGTGAGGGAAGGAGTGTGTGTGGGGGTGTGTGTGTATGTACTGGGGGAAGGAGGGGAGGCTGGGTGAACAGGGAATTGGTCCTACGAACCAAACAGTCAGCTAAAGCACAGAAATAGAAAATCCTTAAAATACCCAGGCCTGATTCACATCCCAGGTAAAAATCCTTTGAGACATTTCTCTTGGGACATGAGAATACTTTCCTACGGTTATCTGAGTTTGGAAGCGGGGCAGAACCATCTAATATGGAAGGGAAGATGAAGGGGAAGATAGCCAGGGGGCAAAAGGAAACCATACCTGCTCTATAATCCTGACTCCTGCCACCCTGGGAAAAGAATTATATCCAAAGGAGCAGAATGTACCTGTATAAGTTCTAATCCTCACTGATCCATTCAGTTGCCAACCTATCCCAATTAGAAAGTATGGGAGCTCTCTGCCCCATGGGTGTGTAAGAGGCACAATAATTACATGGTTTACTGTTTGCACTTAACATTCTGACATCTTCCAGTTCCCCTTAATAAGGGAGACCCCTATTCTTCCATTTTGTAACCCTACTAGGCTGCCAAATCTTCTCCATAACTGAATATTTTCCATTCACCCCCAACAATAATCACTTTCCCTCCCCAAGTCCACAAGTCAAAATTCTTTCGTTCTTCTTTGTGGAATACAAGTAAGATGACTGCAGGGGGATGAGAAATAAAATGACAGATGCAAATCTGCCTGATTTTCCTTTGAATTCAAGAAACACATTGCACTGTACCAAACACATTTTCAAAGTCAGCAGCAAAATGTGCTGATAAATGCTACTATTTCCTGTACCTTTCTCATCACTAGCCCTCTGATGTGCATGTAGAAAAGTTCATTTAGCTAATCAATATCTTGGGATTTTCTTGGATTATACATAATTGAGACTGGGTTTTAACTATGCTTACATTTAAGGCAGCATCCATTTTAATACAGTGCTTGCAAAATCAAGAAAAAGAAAACACAGTGAAGAGTATTTTGTGAAGAGACAAAACCTGAAGTTAAAAAACCACTCTGTTCTTCCTTGTTCAGGTAACTGGTGACCTGCTTAATTAAAAAACCACTGGTCCTTATTGTTATTTTTTTAATGTGTAGTATGCTCTTTTCCAAAACAAAAGATTTTGAACTCTAATTGTGTTTTCCCTGAACTGAAAGTTTTCATTCCCTGGGTAATATAAGCTGAGTTCATTTGTTAAGGGGAGAAGTCAGTTGAGTATTTTTAGAGAAACTGCCAAAGATAAACTATAAATTGGACAACTCACAATTAGACAGTCCTGGGTTCAAGTCCCAGCTCCTCCACTTGGAAGCCAAGACACCTTGGGCTAATTACTCAGTTGTTCCTAAGTCCAAGTTTCTTCATCTGTATAATAACTATCTTGAGGATTACATGAAATTCCATCAATTCATCTCAGCACAATGCTTAGCACATAGTGCACAATAAACACTGGCTATTATTGTGAGTCTCCAAGAAATCCCAATTTACTATTTAAATGAGCTACTCTATTTAAAGCACTGAATACCATGCCCAAAACACACAGAAGGCACACAGAAACATACAAAAACTTCTGCTATTATATTTATTTGGCTGGGTGTTGTAAGAAAGTATGCCAATAAACTCACCTTAGGGCTGAATTCACATTTTAGGAATGAATTAAAAGCACTTTCATATTTTAGGATTTTTCAGGGCCTTTTATTGTTTATAAAGTTATCTCAGAAGTAAAACTCACTCAAATTTCCATAGTGCCCTAGAAGTACAGTTTCTTGAAAGTATATGAGGTAACATAAAGCAGTCCACAGCCCTCACTGTCCTTTCTCTTTTTAACCCAAGAGACCATACTCCATGCAATGCCTCCTGACCTTAGAGGGCCCTAACAATCCCCCCACCCCCGCTGCTGTACCCACATGTCACCTACTGAGAGGGACACACAGGATTAATAGCATTTTCACAAATCTGAGAAAGAATAGAAGTTACCCAGTGGCACGAAATCAAAACTGAGTTGGTTCCTTTAACTGGAGATGTGATTCCAGATACAAAGGTGGTGGCAAAGCATTCACCCTGATGTCCACAGCAGTGAAGGGTCTTTTTTGCCTTGTTCTGCCTTTTCCACTGAATAACATTAATTACGCCAAAGCCAAGTGTTATAAAGAAAAAAATGAAAAAAAAAAAAATGGGCTAGAGGTGAGGTTTAGGAAATGCTGTCTTTGTCAGGGTGCAACTCTAACCAGCTTCGTTTTTTGGTATGCTTAACTTCATCTGGTGATGCTGCTTCATAATAGATTACTGTGTCCTAAGAGGCATACTCTAGCTCTACTTCCTGTGTCCAAAACACAAAGGAATAAAAAAGGCTTTTGTTCTTAGATTGGAATTTTAGCTCTATACCTTTGCTTTTCTTCCCTCTACCTAAATCCTAACCTCATCTTTCAAACCTCTCCCAGCAGCTCCAGCTAACAGAAACCTCACCCTTTCTCAACCATCTATAGTCCTTACAGTCTGTTCCATGCCCTGGACACTCTATATATTCAGCTTTATAACAGATAATGTTCAGTTTAGACCACTCCGTCCTCAAAACCCTTCCTTCAGAGCTCTTACCTGCCTGAACTGGGATTTAAAAAAAAACAAAAAAACAAACTACACTGCATGGGCACATGAAGAGTAATATCAAGTAAAAATTCTTTTTGATCGCTAGAATGCAAAAAATCACACGAGCTAGACAAGTAGATCAAAACTGTTTGTTTTACATGGATTCATTTCTGGGGATTTTTCTTTGTTACTTTTTTTCTCCTTTCTGTCTTCCTTTTGGAGAGCAGTGATAACGAGGTAGACAACTATTAAAATGTAATTTAGCATCCCAGTTCTGCTGGCTTTAAGACATACCCTGAGCCATCTAACTGCATCCTGCCTAAGCCATGTTTCCTCCCCTAAAATACTGAGCATCTCTAATGCAGTCTCAAAGCTTGAAAAAACAAAAGGGCAACAAAATTAAAAATGAGAAACTAATTCAATTCTTTGCAGTTCATGGGAATAATATAATTTCTACCAGGAGTTTGATGTTTTTTTGCCTGAGTTTTGAGGTTGCACAAAAGCTTGTGGGCCACACACCATGTCCCTTTCTCTCCAGCAGCAGAGTCTGCAGATGGATGAAAGAGAAAAATGAAGAACATGGCTTCCTGTGCCATCACGTGTCCACAGCTGCACACAAAAGCAAGTTGGGAGACATGTTTTCTCTCTCTGGTACCTAGATTATCCTGATAAGCGTCCTTTTAAAATTGGAAAAAGAAAATCTAATATCACTGAGAAGATAAGTAACAGAGATGTCCAAAAGCACTATAACAGAATCTTAAACCTGGCACTTTCAGTAAATTTGGTTCTACTCTGAAGGCTGAGTTGTATCCCCAGAGGATGATAAATATTGTTATCTTTGCCTCCTGTTATACACAGGAGTCTAGTTTAAAGCCATGGTGCATTAGGTAGAATCTCCAGAGGGTGGCCAGCAACTACTGCTCAGAGGATCAAAATGTTTCATTGGGTTATGGGGCCAGGGTTAGGCAGCGATCTTCGCTTAACACAGGCAGGGGCATCCTGCACATACTTCCCCATAAAATCATGCTTTTGGAATCTGGGGGTGAACCCCAGCTCCACCACCTGGCAATAATTGTTTTGCAGGGGGAAATTACTTGACCTCACAAGGTTTCAGTGTCCTCATCTAAGAAAATGGATGTTATTCTCAGGGTTAAATCAAATACGGTATGTCTAGTGCTTAGCAAGTACCTAGCATAAAGTATCTGATAAATGATAGCAATTATGTCCTCAGCACCAAACACTTAAGCCCATGCCCAAATTTCCTCTATGTGTTTTCAAATGGAGAATTCATTCACAACCCACAGCCAGGAGCCAACCCAGCCTACCTACAATGCTTTCAACAACAAGTCTCACTCTCTTTCTCTTCCTCTGAGTGTCTCTCTTTCTCTTTTTTTTTTTTTTTAATTTTTTTTAACGTTTTATTTATTTTTGAGACAGAAAGAGACAGAGCATGAACAGGGGAGGGTCACAGAGAGGGAGACACAGAATCCTAAACAGGCTCCAGGCTCCGAGCTGTCAGCACAGAGCCCGACACGGGGCTCGAACTCATGGACCGTGAGATCATGACCTGAGCCGAAGTCGGCCGCTTAACCGACTGAGCCACCCAGGCGCCCCTCTCTTTCTCTTAATTTGGTAAGCGGGAACCTTCTAAGGGAATCCATTCGCTTAGGGAGTGGTTTGGGCTGGAAAATCTTAATCTTGAATTCTTATCTCTTCACCACTTCCCACCCCCCAATCCTCCCACTAGATATTTAAACTCCTTGTAAACTTCACAGGATCAAGATGTATTGAGATCTGTAGGAGGTGTTGGAGGAAAAGGGGGGACTGGGATGTTAAAAATCAGGGCAACAAAAATACTTATGATGTCATTTACCCTGACTTCTGAACCACCGGCAGCAGCCTTTCAACTTGCCTGATGTTCCACCTCGCCTCTCCCAGCCTGTGTTATCACCTCCCACCAAATGTAGGCCTCAGAGGGTCTTCCATTAGAGCGATTCTCACTCCTTCCCCAACTCCCCACAGCCCTCTCTCCCTCCTTCTCTGACTTTTAGCGTAGTCAATTAAACCTGAACAACTGGTGGATGGAGGAAATATGCTGCATCTATGGAATGGTACAGCAGGGACCAGTTTCACTGTTAATTTAAAATGCTAGAATTAATTAGGTAGTGTAAATGAAGAATTTAATAAGCACTCTTTACAACCACAAGTTCTACTTTTATTAAACACTGCTACCAAATGAGGGCAAATATCTCAGTTCTCTTACATATTTCCTTGCTTCATTCCCAGAAGTTCCCTGCAAATAAAAAAAAATTTTTTTTGCCTGAAATTTAAAAAGTGCATAATTATAAATTTATGCCTGAATTATATTTCTGCTTTCAACCCATAAGCTTCTTCTTTAAGCTCAGATGCTACTGTCTCTGCTTGTGCTGGAGAGGGTGCTAAACAAACCAAAGTTGACAATTTTGGTTTTGTATACCAAATTAAAGGCTGTCTTCGAAGCTGTCACTCCTATTCAAATCTACTCGGTGAACTACCAAATTAGCATTCTTTCAGTAAAGGAATCTGCTTGTTTAAACATGTGTCTTTAGAAAACAAGGAACAACACCATGAATCAGTACTTTTAAAAAATCTCACTACAGTTCTAAGGGAAATCTTTTGAAAAGGTGATTAATAATATTCACTAATATAGCTGGCAGAGTCCCTATTTAGAAGGTAAGGCTACACCAAAAATACATTTTCTATACAGGAGTGGGAGGAAGAATCATATGCTTAACTGGTTTTAATTTTGTGTGAATTATCATCCTATTATATAAAGATTATTCAGGAATCTAAACATTGGCTGTCTGAGAGGACAGGCAATTCTGTTAAAGGATGGATGATACGGTGCTCTCAGATAAGATCATCAAAGCTCCGGTCCTATTTGGAGACCTTGATAAAATTTCTCTGTTCAGCCACTTTCCTTGTAACATACTACATGCCTCTGTAATAACAACATCTCCCACTTACTAAGAGACCACTATGCAATAGGCGTTACACTATCCAGTCTCTCACTTAATTCTCAAAATAAGCCCTTTGAGATAAATATTATTTTCCAATTTTATAGATGAGGAAATTAATTTTGGAGGGTTATGTGACTTTTATTTTCAACAGTTATTTTAGTTTTATGATCTTGCAAGGTACTTAATTTATATAGAAGACAAATTTACAAGTGAATTAGAAGAATTGGAGAACACATACAGCTATGTGCACACGTATACACTGGATTCTCAGACTTAAAACCAAGATGATGTATCTTCCTATTTTAATGACAGACTTTCCTTTTTCTTAATAGGCCAGTTGCTTGTCAATTAAACTGTCCAGAGAAAAGGAAACAAAAGTCAACACTCAAAAATGACAAATGCTCAGGTGGGCGGAATGATTTTAGGAATGGAGCATCAGAGATGAGCAGCTGCACTCTGTCATGACGTAGCCCAGTAGATTTCTAAGAAAATATTCTCACTTCCAAAAAGATTACAGGGACACTTCACTCCAAAGAATTACAGTATCAGTGTCTGGCAAACATTAGGTCTTCAGCAAATGGCTGTTGATTAGAAAAACATCGGAAGCTAAAATGTTCAAGTATTGAAATTGTAAGGGTATTGTGTTACTATTAAGTAAAAAGTCTCTGACTTCTCAAAGAGTATCCTCAAAACAAAACAAAACAAAACAAAACAAAACAAAACAAAACAAAACAAAATACCTCAAATACAGATCTTCATTAAGCTTCTCCCTCCTACTGCAGAGTAGTTTTATTCCAGAATAATCTGCTATCCTTACAGCCTACTTCTCCCAGAGACAATGGGCAGTTGTGATCTCCGTCCACAATGGCTCCCCCGCCCCATTAAAACACTGTCTCAGACACTGGACACACACAAGCCAAATGCTTGAGAGGAAAGGAATAGATACAAACTAGCATGGAGTACAGGGAGGGTGGAGGGCAGAACTGAGAACTATAGAACAAAGGGAAAGGGTGGCTGATTGAGAATAAAAGGGGATCAAACCAAAGGGTTATTTCACAGAAAGTAAAGCTTGAGGAAGCTCCAAAATCTCATCTGCTTCCAAGTCCTACCAATCTGCAGAATGGTTTTATGTAGTGTACACACTTGCAGGAGCTTACGACTGTGTTCCCACGCCATTCCTGAAGGCAGGATACACGATGCAGACACTCAGATGCATTAACCATCACCGTGCGTGTGTGTGTGTGTGTGTGTGTGTGTGTGTGTGTGCGCATTCCTGCTAAGGTCTGCACATTCAACGGAACAGATAGCTGCTGATCCTAAGCTTAGAATATTGAAGAAGACCATACCTGTAATTTTGTCTCTCACGAGTTTGCAGGATTCTATTTCACCAATGCTCCCAAAGAGACTCCTGAATTCCTCCTGGGTCATGTTCTGGGGTAAATAGTTGACTATGAGGTTGGTTTTGCTGTCATCTGTGGCTGCCCCTGTCTGCATGGGAGAAGGACAGTTTCTATTGTTGCTGGAGGGTCCATTGCTTGTATTGGATGTCGGGCCATTTGACACCTGTGGCTCCATGGTGCTAATTATCTAAATAAAAATAAAAATAATAAAAATAAACCTCCTGAAATCTCAAAGACACAAAGTCTCTTTCAAGATTTTATTTTATTTTATTTTGTACTTTGAAAAGAAAGGGAACAAGATAAAGCAAGATGGAGCAAAAGAGACTGGGTTGTGAACACATCCAATTTAGAAGCATGTTTTTAACCAAAATGTTAAACTCCCTTTGCTATTTTTAGGCCAGCCCATAGATTTTGAACACAGACTAGAATGCAATGGGAACGCTCCCATTATTTTGTTAATGAAAAGCTAATTCCTGTTTTCATTACACAATCACTCTCAGAAATGTATACTTAAGCCACACCAAATTATAATTAAAATGTAAAGTAATAATCATGATTAAAATTATAGTTCCATTAAAGCTGAAAAACTAAATATAGAGGTCTATGCTCACAAGATCAAATACAGTACCTGTTTATTAACTATCTTATAAAGTAAAATGACATTAAATTAAGTGGGGGCCGTTCCATATCGGAAGGGTTTGGATTGTCACTGATGTTTAAGCACTGATCAAACTTCAGATTTCATCAACACACACCAAGGAGCTGCTAAGTCATCTGATGATTCTTCTCCCTAGCCACTCCATTACTGTTTCTCCTGGACCTCTAATAAAATAAAGAACATAAAGGAAAAGGTCTCTCTGAGTATCCACCTTAGGTCCAGCACAGCCTGAGGCTATCCTCTCACACTTTATTCAAAAAGGACTTTCTGTGGATTTAAATACTTAATTAAACAAAAATTTCCACAAATGTGTGAACTGTTCCAGGCAGCATGTATGGGAAAAAAGACAAATAAATCTTAGTCTCTAGCCTCAAGGAGATTACAGTCTATGGAGGACACACACAGGCAAATGGCTCACAGTAGGACAATGAGCATGTAGTAGGGGAACAATTAGCCCTGCTTTATAGGATGTGATTGAGGAAAAGTACTGAGAAGATGAAGCAGGAATAAAGTTCTACGGGAAAAATGAATTTAAGCTCATGGAGCCTGGTTGTAAAGAGGCCCTGTATGGCATGACAAACATGGAGAATCATAAAACTGCAGAGCCAGAAGTCACTTAAGGAAATAAAATCTAGTAAAATCTAGTTCAAAACTCTCATGTTTGAGATGAATTCCAGAGACATCCAGTGAACTGTGTCATTGCAAACTGGGGCAGAGCCTGGGCCTACAGTTTTCCTGGCCCCGAATGCAGCCCAGCAGTCCCCCTTTTCCATTCTATCCTATCACCATCCCTTACTAGTCCTTCATGATAAGACTTCCATTGCCTCCGAAATTGATCAATTCTCTGGAAATGGAATCATGCTCTGCCATTCACTAGCTGTGTGACTTTGAGTAAGGGACTTCAATTCTAGGAGCCTTAGTTTTCCTCATTTGTTTTTTTTTGTTGTTGTTGTTTTTGTTTTAATTAAAAAAATTTTTTTTTACATTTATTTCTTTTTGAGAGACAGAGAGAGACAGAGCACAAGTGGGGGAGGGGCAGAGAGAGGAGACACAGAATCCGATGCGGGGCTCAAACCCACAAACCGTGAGATCATGACCTGAGCTGAAGTCAGATGCCCAAGTGACTGAGCCACCCAGGCACCCCTAGTTTTCCTCATTTGAAAATGGGAACACCTGCCTTGCGAGGTGGTGACATGATGTACAGAAACCACCTGAATAGTAGTGGGAATGTAATTCACATTCATTGATATTTATTTGTTTTTATTTTTTAAAAAGATTATATTTTTAAGTAATCTTCATACCCAATATTGGGCTCGAACTTACAACCCCGAAATCAAGAGTTGCATGCTCTACTGACTGAGCTAGCCAGATGCTCCCATCATTGATATTTATTAAAGTCACTCTACCAATTGTCTGACATCACTTGTCTCACTTCTCACAAGAAGGCAATGACACATATTCTCATATTCTCCACATCTTGTAGACAAGGAAAGCAAGGCTTAGCAGATATCTGATAACTAGCAGCTTCCATTATCATCACCATTTGGCTATTGAGAGAATTTCTGGGGGATAAGCACTTTTATATCATACACATGTAGTAAAGTGTGCAAACCTTAAGGGTACAACTCAAAGAATGTTTACAAAGAGAACACAATTCATACCTGAGTAGTCACCTTTCAGATCATGATATAGAACATGACTAGCATTCCAGAAGTCTTTCTTGTGTCCCCACCTCCATCATTCACACCTCCCGAAGGTAACTGACTTCTAATCCAGAGATTTGTTTTATCTGTTTTTGAACTTTAAATACATGGAATCACACAATATGTACCCTTTCATGTCTTTTCACACATTATGTCTAGGTGTCATCCATGTCGTTAGATATAGTGGTAGGTTCTTCTTCTCCACTGCTGTAGAGAATTCCACTGTATAAAAATATTGGGGGCAACTGGGTGGCTCAGTCAGTTAAACATCCCACTCTGGTTCAGGTCATGATCTCACGGTTTGTGGGTTCGAGCCCTACATAGGCTCTGTCAATGCAGAGCCTGCTTGGGATCCACTGTCTCCCTCTCTCTCTGCCTCTCTCTCTCTCTAAAATAAATAAACATTTAAAAAATTAGGGGCACCTGGGTGGCTCAGTCAGTTAAGCGTCTGACTTTGGCTCAGGTCATGATCTCACAGTTTGTGAGTTTGAGCCCCACCTGGAACCTACTTCAGATTCTGTGTCTGTCTCTCTCTGCCCCTCCCCCCCTCAAAAATAAACATTAAAAAATTTTTTTAGATCACATTTTGGGGTGCCTTGGTGGCTTAGCTGGTTAAGTGTCAGGTTTTGTCTCAGGTCATGACCTTATGGTTTGTAGTTTTGAGCTCCGTATGGGGCTCTGTGCTGACAGCTCAGAGCCTGGAACCTGCTTTGGATACTGTGTCTCCTTCTCTCTCTGCCCCTCCCCCACTCACACTCTGTCTGTCTCAAAAATAAATAAACATTAAAAAAATTTTTTTAAAATCATATTTTATTTATCTCTTCTACTGTTGGTAAACATTTGGGTTGTTTCTAGTTTTTAACTATTTTGATAACGCTGTTATGAGCATTATGTACTTGTCTTGTAGTTTACACACACACACATTTCTGTTGGGAATATTCCTGGGAGTCTATTTTTGGGTCATAGAGTATACTTATGTTCTGCTGTAGTAGCCACTGTCAGTATCTTTTTTAAATGGCTGCACCAATTTACACTCCCACCAGCAGAGTATGAAAGTTCCAGTTGCTGCTCACCCTTATCAATACTCATTGAGACTTTCTTGGTTTGGTTTTATTTTTGCTTATTTTCTCATTGAAGCAGAGTGATAAAGTAAAAAAGGAATATATTTTTAGTCAAGGCAACAGCTGATTTAAATTGTAGTTCCACCACCTGTTAGCTATGTGCTCTCAGGCAGGTTACATCAATACTCTGAGCCTCAGTTTCCTCTTTGTAAATTGGAATAAAGCCTCTCGTGTAGATTTATCTTCAGAAAGAATGCCTGGAGGCATAATGACTAATATTCTGCATCATGCCCTATATAGGTGTTACTTTAATTCTTTCCTCTTCTGAATGATCATAAATGGGAAATGAAACCAAAAGAAAAAAAAAAGTCTCAAGAGGAGTCAGAGAAATAAGGCAGATGGAGGAAGGTGAGGAGCTTCTAAGATTCTTTATCATTATAAGTAACTTAAGTGGCTCCCCTTATCACATCATCAGAACTTTTTTCTTGGATTCAGGTCAACTGTGGGATTCTGGAAGGCTGGTTGAGACAGCAAGGAGAAAACAAAGAGTTTCTGAGAAGAATCTTATTATTTTAAATATTTATTTATTTGAGAGAGAAAGAGAAAGAATGGAGGAGGGGCAGACAGAGGGGGGCATAGAGGACCCAAAGCAGGCTCCAAGCAGCAGAGAGCCTGATGCAGGGCTTGAACTCACAAACCACGAGATCATGACCTGAGTCGCAATCAAGAGTTGGAATACTTAATCCACCAAGCCACCCAGGCGCCCCATCTGAAGAATCTTAAATCAAACTCTTCTCAGCACTGATAGAAACTGTACCAACACAGCCTAGTCAGCTGCTCTGTCCAGGAAACAATGAGGGAGATGCGCCCAAGGGATGTACATGCTAATGGAGATGATGTCGTAGAGCATCATCACAACTCCTGGCTGGGAGGCAGGTTTCTGCTCTGCCAAACTGTTGGGCCTCCTGGGCCTGAGCCGTGTCTCCATTTGCTGTGTCGTCTCACTGCCTCACTAAGTGTCCAGGCAACAGACACAAGGAACACTGCCAACTTGATAAGGAACTTAAAAGCAGAATTTGTCTGGTTCAGAAGGCTGGGCTGGCAGAACCACAGAGCTACCCAGCTGCTACATTTTGACTTAATGGCAAAAGTGCTAGTCCCACAATCTATAGAATACCTTTCCTGCTCTCCATATTTGTCAAGTTACCCTTCTTTTTATTTCTTTTTATTTTTTTTAATGTGTATTTATTTTTGAGACAGAGAGAGACAGAGTGCGATTGGGGGAGGGGCAGAAAGAGAGGGAGACAGAATCTGAAGCAGGCTCCAGGCTCCGAGCTGTCAGCACAGAGCCCCGACACGGGGTTCGAATTCAAGAACTGTGAGATCATGAACTGAGCCGACATCAGACACTTATCTGACTGAGCCACCCAGGTGCCCCTGTCAGGTTACTCTTCTTATGTCTCTCCCACAAACGCCTAGAAAATATCCTGCATCGAGGCAGCCTTTTCGGCATGAATGATGGAGTATGAAGAAGAATGTAAATCATACCTAAGCATGCTGAGATTCTATGGGATCAAGACTGTTAAAGGTCACCTGACAGCCAGGTTCATCTTTTGTTCACTGGATGCTCGCCTCACAGACATGTGTGGTGAAAGCCAGCACTTGTCCATGTAAACATCTCACAGGTTTCCTTGCTCCAGAGAAGCCTAGGAAGCATCAAGTCTGCAGTAAAGTCATTTCAGTTCCCCAACCATCTTCCCCTACATCTTATGTGCATTTCCTAAATTATGCTGACTCCTGGACTGTAGCCCCATCTGTAGATCAGACAACCTTAACTGGGCTCAAACTTTTGAAAAGGATCGATGAGATGCAATATTTGGTACTGAGCTACTTCAACCGACCAAACCTATAAATTAGGTCAAGTCATTCTTGGCTTATGGAGATGGAGCTCTCTTTGCTCTGCACACACACTACAATTATCCTTTTGTGTATTCAGAAAGAACTGATGAAAATACACACAATCACATAGAGTTTGCTCAATAAAAAAGTACAATGCTAAAGCTGAGAAACACTTGCAAAAGTTTAACACACATCACATAGTAAGCCCCTCACTCATCTTAATGATGCATCCCAGGATACAAGACAGGCTTAAAAAAAGGAATCACAAATGTAAAATGTCAGAATCAAATCCAACACACAAGTGAACCAAGAGGATTTTAAAACATTACTTGGAAAATAAGAGAAATTGCCAAGGTCTAAAGATACAGAACCCAAGAATATTAAACTGTAATATTTTAAGGTTATATGACGTCTTTAACGAGAGGACACCTGTAATCTCAACTTGGGGAACAGACCAGAGGTAAACGTATGTTAGCAGGAAGTATATCCTCCAATAAGTGCAGAGGCTGGCTTCACAAGATCAGAAGACTTCCTTCCCCAGGCTAAAGCCTTTGATATTCTAACAGCACAATTTTCATTGCAAATAAATATATCAGTTACTCAAGTGTGACTATGTATTTTCATGAAACAGTCTGTGTGGGTCTCATGGCCAACTTTGCAGCTGACCAGGTTCCAAACCGTTTTTGCCCTCCTTCCCTCTTACGAATGGCAATTAAGAACAGAATTACAGTGAGCATCCAGGATAGAGCATTGAGGAGGTTCAGTTGACTTCAACTCTAATGGTTGTACAAAGCACTGCATTAAATCTTTTATGTTCCTGTGATATATTTTAAGAAACATTATACAGGCAGAAAATTTCAGGGATAAACTATTAGAGCAGTGCACAATAACACAGGCACTCAAATCCTGTCATTGTAAATGTCAATGATTTGAATGACTAATTATTCACACTCAACGCATTAACCTCATCCCTCCCACCATTTTTTTTTCAGAAAAATATACAACAAAAGCAAGAGGGAAGGCCTCAGACATGCAGCTGCTGGATCAGCACTCAGGGACATTTATCTCTGTGGAGGGAGGTAAGAAGCAGAGGCCAGGCTCAGCCTCATTCTTAAGGTGCTCCTGAAAAAAACAGCCCATCGTAGTGTCTCCATCGCCACAATCCTGGGTCCTTAGGCCCCATAGCCTTAATTACCTGCTCAATCCCATCTTTTATTTTGTCCCCCCAAAGGTATCTGCTTCACTGTTTCCTGGACTTGTCAGGTCAGATGCACATAAAAAATGGGGTTTATTTCCATTATGGCTAGATCTTAGAATGCTAGATGAACAGAGATGGAGCCCCGGAGTGCCAGGCACTGTGCTGGGCCCTGAGGTTACAGAGACAACAAAGACAAAGAGATAGCCCTCATTGAGTTCCTGATGGAGATGCATGACAGACACCAGAGAACACGAAGGACCACAAAGCCCAACCCCCTAATGTTAACAATGAGGAAACCTAGGACCAGAAAGGGGAAATAACTTGCCCTGGGTGATACTGCTAGTTAGAGCAGGAAATGGGACTTAAGCCCAGGTCTACAGACTACCTCACTTGTGTACTCTTGTGACAATGCAGACATGGACATTTAGATGAGGGTTTATTTCTCTTTTTCTGGGAAGAGGGAGTAAGGTGGCCATATCATAAAAATGCCCTTGAACAGAGGTGTGGAGACATGTCTACCTCCATACTTTATTGAGTATAGCACTTTACAGTTTACAAAGAATGGTGACCTGAGCTCCATAGCTCAGAGACCACATCTGTTTTGTTTATTATAGCATCTCCTGCATGTAGAACAGTGCCTGATGATTCTAAGTTCTGGATAAAGGACTACTGAATGAATGAAAGTCCTTGCACGTTCAGTAGTTCACTAGATCCCTCAAACAACCCTGTAAAGTACAAGCCAAAAAGGTATTAATGTCATCCCATTCTTAAATATAACAAAAGAGGGCAGAACACTTACTGAGTACCCACTATATGCCAGGCATACATTTAGATATTATTTCATATACAGATTGTAAGAGGCATTTGTTCAAGCAGGAGGGCTGAATCTTTGGCTGACATGAGCCCCCTTGAGAACCTGTTGAATGCCTTTTTCCATTCTCCCCAGAAAAATGTACACACACACACACACACACACACACACACACACACACCATTTTACGTACACTAAAGGCAATCCTTTGTCTCCAGATTGAAATCCTCCAGCTGATTCTAAGAATAGCAATACAATCAAAGTGCAAAAACTTCCCTTCCTTCCCAAATCTTTCTTTTCATGTAATTTCTTGTTCTCAGAATTCATGAATTCATTAACCAAACAAATATTTATTGCCAAAGGGTCTACATGTCAGAGGAGAGAGCAAGCATGTCTTATGGCCAGAAGGTCCTTTAAATATATTAAACCAAACTATTGTAAAATTCTAAAAATGTACTTAAAGTCTCCTTTAATATTTCTTCCATCAGCTCATGGACTCCTCATAGTTCCTTCTGTCCTTCACTCTTCACAAGGCTTTCATCTGCTCAAATCTGGGGAAAGACTAGAGTTATAGGGCTGGTCCTCCTCTTCACAACTAAGGACAGTTATTGTCCCGGGCACCAGAGAGCCACCTTGGAGGCCCTACCGCAGCCCCCTCACCAATCCTGTCTGCCATACTGTGGCCTTACTCCAATATTTTCCATAAAAATGCAGTCCCACAATAAACTGCTTGGTCTTGCATTTACATATCTTAACCCACTTTACACTCTCAGGATTTACTTCATGAGACACATAAAGGGTTACGACTTTATGTTACAGGAACCTGTGCTATGGTAAAACGCAAGACTGACATTCGTCATTCAAGAGCCCAGTGCAGGGCCATTGTACTCCTATCACGGCAGTTCTCAACTTCTGGTTTTCCGGAGGAGGGGTGGCCTCAAGGCTCAATCTGGGCAAAAAGACCAAGAGAAAAGAAACTAAGAAGGTCACAGGAATACGGTGCTTCTTTTCCAAATACTCTCCCCTTTACTTTTAATGCCCTCTAAATGTCAGCATTCCCAGAAACTAGAAAGATGGAGTGTACTGATTGCAAACATGTCTCAGGTGTGTACATCTGAGACACACGCACACACGTATTTTATTCAATATTTTAATGAGTATTGAAAGGTGTTTTCTTTTACCATGTTGGAAGGACTTTTGAAAATTTATGTATAAAGGCTAACCCTTATGTAATAGAACAAGCGCTCCCGAGAGCATGAAGAATAATGTTTACCAAGGGCAGTCACTGAATCGAACCATTAAAGAAATAGATTTAAATTATTCATGAGAACAAAAATAAAAGTCCTAATTCTCTTTGTAGGCATTTCCCACTTAACCCTTATAAAATCCTGACACGCAGTATGTTAGACTCTGGTGGTGCAGCCCAGACTACTGCATCTCACCCGCCTTTCAAAAGCCTGAAAAACAAATCCCCAAAGTTAGAAAATTACACAGCAGGCTCTGTGTTCCTGAAGACAGATATTATTTTTAGGAATAATTCCTCACTTCTCTTCTTGCTCCTTTAAAGATACTAAAAATGTCCTTACAACCCCCAATTTCATATTTTTTAAAAGTTTTATCCATCAGCTCATAAAATCCACACTCTCCCCTCCTTCTCTTCAAGAGGCTTTAATTCACTCAAGTCCCTTCAGATTAATATTTTTTTCTAAATGCAATGCTTTCCTGGTTATGATTCAACTGGGAGGGAGACACATGTTATTAATGGGTTCCAAGAGCAGGGGCTGAGATTGATGATCTGATCACTCTAAGAAAAGGGAACTTGGGAATATACTCACCCCACACCCCCACGCCCCCCACCAAATTACAAGTGATGACTCACAAAAGACCCCTGGAGCAGAAGAATCTGGCTGAAGACTGCACCCATGTCCCTCAAAAACATTTGTACCAAGTTTCCCTAATTCTGCTGGAAGGTAACTAGAAAACTCTAGAAAAAATATTTAATTCCAACTGGGGAAAACATGCTGACAGTTTAATAGTACCTTTGGGTAGATGCACAAATAACCTGAAAGACCTATTTACTCTAGGAAGTTATGTGGTAATAAATTCTCAGCATATCCTTAAAACAAGTGTGTTCAAGTCAACACAAGTTTATTGAATGCTATTATAGACCAAGGCATTGTTCTAGGAATACAGAAAACAAAACTAATTTGGTCCCTGCCTTTAGAGTGTTCAAGTTAGGAGGATGGAAAGGGAGGGCAGATAAACAAATAATTAACTAAAACCAGTTGTATATACCCCTTTCTTTAAGCAATTGCCTCCAGAGTTTCTCTAATGACTCTCCCTCCTTCCCAAAAAGCACATACATGAGATATACACAGACAAGTTCTGATACTGTACTGACAGTCCTGTTTCCAGTCTAAATGCTTACGTCCTAAACAAATGACTATTTGTAACAAGGAGGTAAGCTTAAGGCATTACTCCTTTGAAACAGCATCTTCTTCACTGGAGAGGAATACTAGGCGTGCCAAAAGTATTCTCAGTGGGGGTAGTCAGGGTTTTTAAAAACTCAGCAGTCGCTGGAGAGAACAAGAGGCATTAATACTTAAAATAGCAGGGCCAGCGTGGATATGAAAAGCATAATCAAAATTTAATTTCTCTTAGGCATTATTCTCAAATTCACAGAAATCCAAGTTTTTAATCTTCCTCCCCAGATACAGCACACACATTTCTCCTCCTAAATAAATACTGGCCTCCTTTATATCTTACAGTGTTTCTTTAGGGCTTTAGTTTGGGCCTAAAATGATTTCCTGGTATGCCTGTCCTGGGGCAGTCCTAGTAAAACCCCTGGGTACTTGGTTTTAGCAGACTTTTACAGCAAACCTTCCAGAGCCGAGGGATGACCCGGCCATCCAGTTCATTATAAAGACGAGGAAACCTTTCTGTCACCACCCTTTGAACCCCCAATTCAGTGCTCTTTTCCAAAATAAAGATCATCTCAAACTTTCAATAAGCCTTCTTTGTTAAAGACATATTTGAAAAGCGCAAATGTTTTCATTTCAATATAAATACAATTTCATGGCCAAGCTCTCAGGCTTTCTGCAAAAATATTAGATCTAATAAAAAAATCAACAGGAGGGGCACCTGGGTGGCTCAGTCGGTTAAGCGTCTGATGTCAGCTCAGGTTATGATCTCACAGTTTGTGAGCTCAAGCCCCGGGTCAGGCTCTGTGCTGACAGCTCAGAGCCTGGAGCCTGCTTCAGATTCTGTGTCTCCTTCTCTCTCTGCCCCTCCCCCCTTCTCATTTCCTCTCTCTCCCTCTCTTAAAAATAAACAAACACTAAAAAAAAAACTTCAAAAAAAACTTAAAAAAATCAATTGGAAAACAATTCCTTTCCCATTCTACCCCTTAAGCTTCTAAACTCTGAATATTTAATGTGGACAAAATAACCAAAATGCCTCATAATTAGCTATGGGTACCTGTTGGGGCAAGAACCAGTTGTGATGGTAGACACGTCATCTTCATACAAAGAACATCAATGGATAATTTGTAAAATTGCTTCCATAATCATCAAGTTGAGCTTCTTTTTTTTAAGTTTATTTATTTATTTTGAGAGAAACAAAGAGAGCCTGACTGTGCATGCGCTCATGTGCCTGCGCGAGTGGGGGAGGGGCAGGGAGGAAGAGAGGCAGAATCCCAAGCAGGCTCCACACTGTCCACTGGAGCCCTATTTGGGGCTTGAACTCATAAACCAACCATGAGATCATGACCTGAGCCCACCAAGAGTCAGACTCTTAACTGACTGGACCACCCAGGCACCCCAAGTTAAGCTTATCTTCTGATTAAATGCATAATCAATAGCCAGTGGCATAAATATTGTATACTTATAAAGTGCCTGGCTGGTGGCTCAGAGTATAAGCAAACTCACGGGGATTCAGCTGAACGAAGCAATGTGTTATTCTGCATCTGTATCATGATCTGCAGCATGGGGTCACTCCTCCGCATTTGTGTTAATGCACACTCAGATTAAATTCTTCAGAAATACCAATAAAATGTTTTTTTTTTATTGTGAAAATTTGTATTTGTTTTCTTAACAAACCTGGGTGGGAATGGGGAGGATAGTGAAGGGAAGTAGAGGGAGTCAGTATCTAGAAAATTCTATACAGGGCAACCTTTTGTTAAGAATTGTATAATGCCAATGGTTCTTCCAATTGTGCAATTCAAAGGAGAAAAGATTATTTGGGGGCATACTGAAGCTAAAGATACTAAGTGAAATAGACAGTTCTCAGCACCTCAGTGTATGTGTAAGTGGCCATGGTAAATTAGACCTGTGGACAATTCACACAGCCTCATGTTATATCTACATGTTCATTACTGAAAAAATCTTGAACGTCATTCTGATAGGGCAGTTTTAAATTTGAAAATTACTTTATCACATTTGAAATTTTATTTTTAATTTCTTCCTCTTCTGAATTTCTTTCTTTCTTCCCTTCCTTCCCTCTCCTTTTTTTCTTCTTTTTTTTAATAAGAAGGATTCATTAGAAAAAAAGACTTTTTGACCTGATAGGGGAACTTTTTTCCTCACACTACCTCAGAGAGTTATTTGGGACTACCACTCATCCTGGACACCCCCTGGGAAGGCAGATGGGTGTGAGTAAAATGGGACTCTAGCCTAACAGCGTTCCTAAGAATGCAGACCTAGGCTGGGAGAAGTGTATCTCTGAATTATTTGTGGACAGCTTGTTCACATAGAACATAGAAATTCAAGGTCTGCAACTGTCAAGCTTTAAGGTGCAGTGAAATAGTATCATTCACATTGGTGGAAATGTAAACTGGCACAATCTTCCTGAACCTTATGTTCATATTCTTGGACCCAAGGACCCATTCTGAAGCTCAGAAAAGCATTGTAAAATTCTAAAGATCAAAAGTATGCATGATAAAGTATATTATGAAAAGTGTATCTTAGAAGAGTGAAAAAATAGAAACAACCTAAGGGCCCAACAAGAGGGGATGACTAAGTAAGTTACTGTATAGTTTTATGACACAGTATTCTGCAGCTGTTAAAATTATGTTTATAATGGGTTTTATAACAGAAGAAACCATGTATGATAAATGTAGAAAAAAGTGAAATAAAAATTATCTTGATTACATAAACATGTACAATGTAGGAGGGAAAAGTAAAAATACTAACAATAAAGGGTGGGATTATAGGTGACTGTTACACTCGTCTCTATCTTTATTTTCCAAGTTTTTGTCTTACAGTGAAAATACAGCACTTTTATAATCTGAAAGGAAGTTATTTTTAAAAATGAAAGAAAATGTCAAATCCTTCAAACCAGTTTGGAGTCACAGTATTAAAAATTATTCCATCTCCTTCCCAGAGCTGTCCTGCGGGATCTCTCCTTGGCCACACTCTGCTCCTACATTAGAGGACACATAGGAGCCCAAATGAATAAAAATCGCATTTCTTGAAACGGCCTGTGATTCAGTCTCTCCTTCACCTAAATCACTGTGTATTAGCAAGGTTACAATCTAAGTCTGCCTTATCGCCTGGCAGCAACCTTCAGGAGGACAGCAAGGAGAGAAGATGATTTATAAGAAAACCATTCCCTGGATCGGGGAGTGAAAAGTACTGATCCGTTCTAAAAGCTCCTGCTGACAAACTCTGATATTATGAACATTCTGCACTTGGACAAAAAGCTCCCACTTTTCTTAATTACATGGTCTGAGCAGGAGCCTGCTTTTAGGGTCTGCCCAATCACACAACAGCCATTTATTTTCCCAACCGCAGCTGCCAAAATTTCCCTGATCTCTGTTCTGTGCTCCATCTTCAAGGACATCTTGTGAATGTATGACACTGTCAAGCAGCATTCCATGCCATGCTTTTTAAGCTTCTCTCTCTCTCTCTTTCCTGCATACAGAGATCTTCCTAATACATATGTATTAAAAATCTCACAAACAAAAAGCAAAGTGGAGAGGAAAAAAAAATCACAAATACCACGTATCAGAATGTTTGTCTACTTTAAGACAAATACTTTATTATGACAATGAACCACTAACACTCTTTATCCTCTGTATGATTGGTTTCCTTTAGTTTTATGGACTCTGCATCTTGTAATTCATTGTGTCTCCTCTTTGTAATACTGCTAGAAAAATGAGGGGCAAATTTGTAGCCCTCTGTGTTTAAGGAAAGAGCACAGAATCTCCCTGCAAACTTTTGATTCTTGTTTTTAATGTTTGTTTTATTTTTGAGAGAGAGAGCAAGGGGCAGAAAGAGAGAGAGACAGAGGATCTAAAGGCAGGCTCTGTGCTGACAGCAGAGACCCTGATGCGGGGCTTGAACTCATGAACCATGAGATCATGACCTGAGCTGAAGTCGGCTGCTTAACTGACTGAGCCACTCAGGGGCCCCTTGATTCTTTTTCAACACAAACTTAACCTCTGAATTTATCTTGTTTTTTTTTTTTTTTATTCTCTTAATTTTCCTTCACCTCAATTTCCTCATTGTTCTATTTTTTTAAAAAAGAAAAATAGATGTATTTTTACATATTTTTATGATGTTGCCGGGTAACAACAGAAAATTTTAGATTAGAATAAAGAACAAGTTAATATTTTTGTCTTCACAAATCATCTTGTGTCTTTCAAAATATGCTTCTGAAATCTCACTAATTCATATAATTGGACAAAAGTCAAACTGGCATTTTAAAAATTCAGAAATGGTAAGACTTTTTAAAAATTGTTACCTTTATACTAAAATTTAAACTGCATTATATATAATTCTCAGATAAGACCCTTGTAGAACTAATTTAATAAGTCCCTAAGAATAATTTGGATACATGTATACACACTAAGGTATTGAAGAGTTTACATCTTTGAGTCAGGTAACCATGTCCTTTGAAATCACAAAGTAAATTTGCTTGGCAAACTGCTCCAATTCTTGATATATTCTTTTTATCCCAGAAATTTATCTTAAAAAAAAAACAAAACAATGAAAGGCTAACAATATTCAGAGTCAGCTGTTGTCAAATTAACAAATTTTAGGGCAAACTAAATTTTTTTAATTATAGGCATACTTTAAAGCAAGTCAAAAGTTTTAAAAAAGTTTTTTAATGTTTACTTATTTTTGAGAAAGAGAGAGAGAGACAGAGTGCAAGTCGAGGAGGGCAGAGAGAGAGGGACACAGAATCCGAAGCAGGCTCCAGGTTCTGAGTTGTCAGCACAGAGCCTGATGTGCGGCTGGAACTCACGAACAGTGAGATGACCTTAGCCGAAGTTGGGACGCTTAACCAACTGAGCCACCCAGGCGCCCCAGCAAGTCACAATTTAATAATGACAATATTGCACTTCATTTGAACAGCTCTTCCCCACAACTGAAGTTAGTTCTTAAAAGAAGAGGAAAGGGGCGCCTGGGTGGCGCAGTCGGTTAAGCGTCCGACTTCAGCCAGGTCACGATCTCGCGGTCCGTGAGTTCGAGCCCCGCGTCAGGCTCTGGGCTGATGGCTCGGAGCCTGGAGCCTGTTTCCGATTCTGTGTCTCCCTCTCTCTCTGCCCCTCCCCCATTCATGCTCTGTCTCTCTCTGTCCCAAAAATAAAAAAAATTAAAAAAATTAAAAAAAAAAAAAAAAAAAAAAAAGAAGAGGAAAGGCAGTACAAAGGAACAAAAGTCAAGCTAACTTCCCTAACGTCAATGAGTTCCTTCAATGGGCCAGAAGCCATTATGATAAATGCCTGAGATACAGGAGAGAAAGGGGTTTCCTGCCTGCAAGGAAATAAATAAATCAGTAAATAAGTAATTACTCTATAATGTCATAAATGTGGTAATGGAGAAGTATATACAAAGTGCCCAGCAAAGTCCCTGCCTGGAATATAGCAAAGGCCCAATAAATGGAGATCCTGTGATAACACTGATTAAAAAGTGCTTTGAGTTACACAGGAAAATGTTTAGGCAAGCAATTACCATGAACTTCTAATACTACCAACAGCGCACAATAAACAGTGATAGATATAGTCAGGTAGGTTACTTCACTTAATTCTCCCACAACTGTGCAAAGTAGGTAACTATCGTTCCCCCTACTTACAGTTGGGGAAACCAAGGCTTGAAGAAGTGAAGTCACTCTACACAGGATGAAGGAGAAGTGAGGCCTGAGGCAGTATCTGCTCTCACTCAGCCAGAACCACAACTTGAACTCAAGTGTGAAACCAAACTCTGCCCCTTCTGAAACCTCCAAGTCAGAGGAAAGAGCTCCTATCACCATAAAATGCAACCCCAATGGTCTTGGGAGAAAGTAAATGATCGAATCCAATTAAAACCCTACTGGGCTACATATCTACCATTAGTCATTAAAACTGTCAAATAAATGGATGCTAGAGGAAAATCTTAGTTCAAAATTCCACATGGTGTACAGGCAAGAGCATGAAGTTTGGAGTTTATATTTGAAAACTGGCTCCAGCCTTGACCGTGGTTTAGACACTTAAGACTCTGAATTGCAATTTAAATTTACTCATCTGAAAAATACACATAATTCTATCTGCCTTGCAGGGTGGTTGTGAAGATGAAAAATAACAAATTTAAGGCATCTGGCTCAGAACTTGGCACACAGTAAGGACACAATACATGTTCATTCCCCTTGTCAAAATTATAACATTCTAAAAACATATCCCCATTAAAATGAGGCAGCAAAGTTGACTAGAGCTGGTAACATTTATCCTTGGAATTTAATTTCTGAAATGGAAAAAAATACTTACAAAAGTTAGTACTCATCACCTATGTCAATAGCTATTTCCTTCATCTTCAAAATGTTTCACAAACATTAACTAATAAATTCTCGCAATAATACCAGTCAGGAACATACAGAGCAAAGGGAAAGGGATTAAGTGAACTTTAAAAAGTGAGTAATGAAATCACCATTTTTAACACTTACAAACATAATTTCTGGTACACTTTGCCTTTTTAAAACACCCTCTACTGTGAGTGGCTTAAAGTTAGATACTTCAAATGTAATAAGTGCAGTCACTCAGGTTTCTGATTTCCCAAGAGGAAAACCCTCTTGTTTTCATGGGAAATTTCAGGAAATTGCCACAGTGCTCTCTGTGGAAGGACAGCAGAGGGCATTTCTGACTTTCCACATGGACCTGCTCAGGGTGGAAGCATAGAGGTTGTCTGTCCTTGGTGTACCCTCCACTTGGACTGCTCCTTCCTTCCTGTGGACCCCAAGGAGCAGCTATGTTGAACACATGCACTTCAGGAGAATTTTACAGGGCACTGTTGGAAAGGTGTGGTGGGAAGTGCAGAGATAACACAGAAAGTGTTATCTTCCTGCAGAAATGGAATGAAGCTTTACAAAGTCACTGGAAAGAATTCTTTAAATCACATGTTAGACTCAGGGGATTTTATAAGCACATTCACACCCAGCACCCCATTTCATCTTCATGAAGACCCTGAGAGATGAGTGGGCTTTGCCCCCCTCCCCTATCATTTGTATTTTACAGGTGAGCAAACCAGGGGCTAAGCAGCAAACAGAAAGCAGAGTGACTAGCCCTGGTTCCCAAGGTACAGAGCTGGGATCTGACCCCGGGTCTTCCTGTCACTGACTCTCATCTTCCTCCTTTACCCACCACAACCTCCATAAACGCTGGAAATCACCCTCCCAGCAACATTTTCTCCAGCCTGCAAGGACAAACTAGAACATGCTGTGGTCTCTCCCGTGCCACACTCTGCGCAGGCACTCCTGTTGGAAAGCTGTCCTCTCCCACCACCAGGCCTAACAGACCTTCCCCAACACCCCATCTTTCCCCAGCTCCCACCTCTATCCTTGGCACATGCTTCCCTCATGGACATTTACCACACAGCCTCGAGACTCTCCATTTTCCTGTCTTTATCGCTGGACTGTGAGCTCCTTGAGGACAGGGGCTGTGTTTGATTCATTTGTAACCCCAGGGACCAGCGCAGAGCTCCAGGTTTTGTTGGCAGAATAAATGAATAAACAGGCGGCTCTCCAGGTGCTCACCTGCTCTCCATAGCTAAATCTGCTTTCCTTGCTCTGTTCCCCACCATTCCTCTCTCATCATAAACTTCTCTTGTATCTTTCTCAGCTCTTCAAAATCAATTTAAAAATAACAGCACTTTTGGGGCACCTGAGTGGCTTAGTGGGTTGAGCATCTGACTTTGGCTCAGGTCATGATCTCATGGTTCGTGAGTTCAAGCCCCACATCGGGCTCGCTGCTGTCAGCCCACAGCCCACTTCAGATCCTCTGTCCCCCTCTCTCTGCCCCTCCCTCTCTTGTGCTAACTCGAAAAAATAAATAAAAACATTAAAAAAAAATAAGAGCACCTTTATCTTTTAAAGCTATATTGCACTTATCACGCTTGTCTTCCTCAACTTCTTTCAAACTGTCCCCAAAGACTGTATTTTTAAGGCCATTTTCTGGGGAAGGCCATCTTCATAGCCTCTTTTCCTTTACCATTCATTCATTCCAACTCAGACTGCCTCTGTTTCAGGCCTAAACTCATATTTTATTTTCACTTTGGGTCTAAATCTGGCTAAGGGCTACAGGTTAAGAGTCCCACAGAACACTTGCACCTAGGAGTTGCTACAAGTCACACAGGCAGAAGCCAAAGCCAATGGAGACTCAATACTTTGCTGTAACATCTATCAAAGCTAATGACTTGCGTGTTATTTAAAAAAAAATGATTGAATAAACTATCATATAATTACTTCTACTTCCATTCAATTCAAATCAATTTAAACACTTATCCAATATCTATCTATCTAATGGTTAGGAACACAGGCACCAGAGCCTGAATGCCTAAGTTCAGCTGTGTGATTTTGGGCATGTTACTTAACAATTCTGTGTCTTAAGTTTCCTCAGTGTTGACAGTGTTTATAGGAATGTGGCAAAGATTAAATGTATTTTATGATTAGATGACTGAGTTCCATGGCATTTGATCCCTGCCATTGAGGAATTTAGTCTTGTAAGGGGTGGGGGATGGCAGTGGTTAATGGACAGATCTGTGAATAGACAAAATTCCAAAATGCAACAAAGCAGGTACCATAGTCTGCCTTCTGTGGTATGTATGTCTTTTCCATGTCTTTACATGTGTGCTTCCTCTCCTCCCACTAAAATGCTTCTCCCACCACCATCTAAATAACTGGGCCATGTTGCAAAGTTCAGTTGAAGTCTGACTGCCTGACCCAGATGGCCTTGGCACCTCCTCTCTTTGCTTTGCTGTGGCATTCACACTCCACATCCGGTCACAGTCTACCTGCCTGTCTCCCCACTGACTGGGAGCTCCTGGAGAACAGGGCCTGAATTTTAGTTGACTTCTTGCTCCAGGTATGGAGTACACAGGAAGAATCTGACCAAAGCCTGCTGAATGAATCAGTGATCAGCGGCAGGTGCAGGGTGCCAGGAGGGTTTAGAGGGAGAGAACACGGGAACATTGCACGAGACTTCCTTTTTTCCCAACCCACCAGGCTCTGCAGTGTGCTGAGAAAGCCATAAGAGAAACTTGTGGTTCTATATTTTTAAATCCTTTCCTTAAGCCTTTTCTTCACTCTTCCTGCGCTGTTTATTTTAGATGAGTACAGGCATGAAGATCAAAACAAATGTGAACCAGTGGCTAAGGGGGGGGGGGCAAATAAATTTTGGGAGACTCACAATCGTAACATGCCACTAAACACAAGAAGAGGAAAATATTTAGGGCTTCACCCGGAGCTCTGCACAAAAGGTGCACTGCCAAATGTTCGGTTATTCTTCTACTCTTAAGAGTGTTTGATGCAGAATTTTGCTTTTTTTTTTTAAGTAATTTAAATCTACACATTGCAAATGAAAACAAAAGAGCTCTGGCAACAGAATAAACGGTATCTCTCCTTTTTTAATCTTAAGATTTTAATCTAATTTTATGCAATAGTATACACAATGGAGAGAGGAGATAAAAATACATAAAATATACATATCTATATTTTAAAACTAATGCTTTCTGGTTGCTTTCATCATGTAGGTTTATTTACAATTCCAGTTAATGCAGCAGTATTGGCCTGAATACTTTTGACCTACGAAAATACATATTCAAAAGTAAGCATTTCAACTTAAAAACTTGACAGCAGACTCAAGAACTGAACTCAGGATCTCACGCTCCAGAGCTCTTTAACCAAGCTCTTTTTATCTTCTGCTGGCATCCACGAGCCTTTCTTGGATGATATATCCTCAGTTTTGAGGTTATCTGTTCTCCTCTTTGAAGGTTATGCAATGGGAAGTACCTTGCATATTTTAGTCTAAATCTCTCCCTATGAGCCCTGCAAAAAATGACTAATACCTAAAATACACACCATAGCACCCTAGGTGGATTGAACTATTTTTTAAAATGTTCCTTTATTAAATGCCTACTGTGTGCCAGGACCTGAACCAGGCTCTTTACATATGCTAATAATCCTTTGAACAAGTCTTTGAGGGGTGCCTGGGTGGCTCAGTTGGTTGAGTGTCTGAATCTTGATTTCGGCTCAGGTCATAATCTCACAGATTGTGAGATCGAGCTCCAAGTCAGGTTCTGCACTAACAGGGCAGAGTCTGCCTGGGATTTTCTCTCTTCCTCTCTCTCTGCCCCTTGTCCACTTGCATGCACACTCTCTCTCTCTCTCTCTCTCTCAAAATAAGTAATTAAACTTTAAAAATAAAAAAATAAACCAGTCTTTGAAGTAGGTATTATTAACTGTATTTTATAGACAATGAAACTGAGGCTAGAACAAATTAGTGGCCTTACCACCCCCCCCCCCCACAGTTAAGTGGGAAAGGAAAAAAAAATCCTCAATTTCTCTGACTCCAAAGCCTATCCTCTTAACCACTAGATTACTTTTATGGAAATTAAGAATCTTATGATAATGACAATGACTATTGAACTTTTTGAATGATTGGCCTAACCTTTCTGACCTTCTTGGGATTTTTATCCCATTTCATAGTCTCAACTATAGGGAAATAGAGTGGAGCTTCTCCCTCACAGACTGAAGACCTCTGGTCTTTTTATGAGTTCTCTATGTTGGGTTTTCCTGAGGCCCAGACACCTCAAACCAATCTTTTAATTTCCTGCTACTCCAGGGATGACCACCCCAAAATGAATGCAGGTAGGGTATGCCTGTCACCCCAAGAGTCAGCAGCTAGTCAGAACAGGACAATGACTGCTCCAGCTTACCAAGCAGAAGCAAGACACTGGCTGAACTGTTGTGGCCTCATTACATGTTCACAAACAAATACTTATTAGTGCCACTCTCCAACCCATTATCTGACTGTATTTTTTAACTTATTATATTAGAGAGAACATGCGTGCACAGCAGAGGAGAGGGGCAGAGAGTGAGAAAGAGAGTAAGAGAGAGAGAGAGAAAATTTTAAGCAGACTCTATGCTTACGACAGAGCCTGATGTGGGGTTCAATCCCATGGCCCTGGGATCATGACCTGAGCCGAATTCAAGAGTCAGATGCTCAAGACTGAGTCACCCAGGCGCCCCTCATTTTATGTTTTAAATAGCATTTCATCACATGGAATTATAAAACATCACACAATCTATCTACTAATTCTACTTACTTACTTATTCTGTTGCCTGTCTTCCCCCTCTAAAATGAAAGCCCCATGAGGGCAAGGACTTGTCTTAGTTACTGCCGTATCTCTAGTACCTTGAACAGTGTCTGGCATATAGCAGGCATCCAACAAATATTTGAAGAATAGGACCCAAATTAATTTCACATGACAATAATAATGATGCTTATCATTAACACTCTATATGCTAAGCACTGTTTTACATTCTTTATTTTTATTAAGTTCTTAAAGTACATTGGTCCATCAAATCCTCAAAATAACCCTAGTTTACAGATGAAGAAACTAAAGCATTGGGGGGGGGGGGCGGGATTAGTGATTTGCTCAAAGTCATAATTGGTAAAGCCAGGATATGAACTCTGGCAATCTTCATTGAAAGTCTTTATTAATAACCACTAGGCTAAATGTCTATCATCAGTCACTTCCTTTTAAGAAGTGAATAATATAAAATAGGAGATAGAACATGGGCTCTGGAATCAAACAGACTAGGCTTGTAATTCCCAGTCTGATACTTCTTAGACATGTAACCTTGTAGAAGTTATATAAACTATGTGGTACTCTTTCTTAAAAATGGGAATAAAAATACCTGCTTCAGGAGCACCTGGATGGCTTGGTCAGTTAAGTGACGGACTCTTGATTTCAGCTCAGGTCATGATCCCAGGCTTGTGGGATGAGCCCTGTTTGAGATTTCTCTCTCTCTCTCTCTCTCTCTGCCCCTCTCTCCAGCATGCATGCACTCTCTCTCTCTCTAAAATGAAATAATAAAAAATTTTTTAAAAGAAAAAAATACCTGCTTCCTAGAGTTATAAGGTTCAATGACATAACCTAAGTTTGTTCTGTTTGTAAAGCCTGACACATACACTATAAAAGGTCACTATTATTGTGATGTATCATTGTTAACCATGTGGTAAGAGACCAAGGGACATAAAGAAGTCTGAAAGAAAGAAGAATTAATGAGGAAGTACAAGGTGAGTCATGGTAGTCAGGGAGTTTCACGTAAATAAGACATCCTCAAGATCTTCAACCCAAAGTTACACAACTACGGTTGGTGAGCAACAGCAGTGTCAAAATCAGTCTTCATGGCAGAGGGCTTTGGGTCCAACTTCCCTTTCACAGGCTAGAGGATAACGGCGCACCTGATGGCAACCCCTTTATGAACATATAACCAACATCCAACTCTATCATTCAGTTAACAATTCATTACCGAGCACTTACTAGGAAACAGGCACAGAGATAAACTCAGTCCTGATTGTTGAGGTGGCAGTGAAACAGGAAAGTCAACAACTGATAATGCACTGGGGAAGACCAATGACAGAAGGATGCTGGCAGTGCTCATGAGTCCCAGCATGAGTCACCTTTCCTAGGTGAGAAGTCACCTATTTGTCTCTTGAAGCCAGGTGAAGAAAAGTAGAAGGATGTTTGACACCAAGGGATCTGTCTGAGCATAGGTACAGAAGAGCATGGTGAAGTTCCACAGTGGAGAATGAATGGAAGGCTGAGAGCTGCAGGATGGGAGTCTGGAAAGGAGGGTGGGGACAGGCCACAGAGGGTCTCCTGGGTGTTGTGAAGGCAGCTGGGCTTGATCCTGAGCCACAAATCTCTAATGTAGCCATCTTTGAGATCACATCTCAACTGTGTGCCTGTAGCAAATACACTGGTTCCCCACAAAATACAAACAAAACAGGGGCACCTGGGCAGCTCAGTCGGTTGAGCATGCGACTTCGGCTCAGATCATGATCTCACAGTTGTTGGGTTTGAACCCCGCATCAGCTCTGTGCTGACAGTACGGAGGCTGGAACCTGCTTAGGATTCTGTGTCTCCCTCTCTCTCTGCCCCTCCCCTGGTCATGTTCTGTTTCTGTCTGTCTCTCAAAAATAAATAAAAATGTTAAAAAATTTTTAAAAATACAAACAAAACAGCACTAAGAAAAAGAAAGAAAACACTATTTTTTTTAGGTTCACTGCTGTATTTTCTTCCTGAATAGACCATGGGCATTTTTAGCAGTAGGGGAATTTATCACCACCTCATGATACTGTTCCCCTTTTATATGTTAAAGTCACTTTAAACTCAACTCTGTTCAGCAAATGTTACTCTCCTTTCCCAGCACAGCACCTTGAGCAACTTGGTAAGTATTTGCTGAACTGGGTTAGATTCATTGAGTGACAACTGTGTAAGGTAACCTTGCACCAATGGGTAAGCAGGGGCCCATGGGTAGTAGAAGATAAAAAGATGAATATCATGACAACCTTACCCTCAATGAACGTGAACCTCCAATGATGCAAAAGAGGCACATATGACAATAATATACACACCCCAAAGCAGAATGCAAGGGTGCATTCTTTCAGCAGTGGGCTTTGCAGGTGGTGGGGCTGAATCCCACTCTCATTGCACTTTTGCCAGATACTCAGGGGCTATGTCTCTATGCTAAATCCTCAGAGACCACTAAACAGTAAGTACTTAGCAAAGTTTTATTAAATGGATCTATTTAATCCTCACAACCCCAAGAAGTATAGATTATTTTACAAATGTGGAAACTGAGGCTCACAGAGGTAATGTGACTTGCTCAAGGTATAAGGTTAGTATAGAAAGAATAACAATAACGACAATAATAATTATTGTTTTTCATTCTAAGGAAGCCCGCCTTCTATTTTCATTCTCTAAATGTTTCTGCCAATGGTTTCTCTTTTCATACTAAGACAGAGAAGGTTCTCTCTGCCTGAATGAAACTTGAAGTTCATAATTTGAATTTTTTCTAAAAACGTTTATTTACTTTTTGAGAGAGAGAAAGGGACAGAGAGAGAGAGAGAGAGAGAGAGAGAGAGAATCCCAAGCAGGCTCAGCATTGTCCACATAGAGCTTGACACGGGGCTCAATCCCACAACCATGAGATCGTGACCTGAGCTAAAATCAAGTCGGATGCTTAACTGCCTGAGCCACCCAGCTGCCCCCACAATTTGAATTCTTGAACTCCGGTTGGCTTTTCCCTGTTGCAAGTTTTAGGAGTTTCAAAGGGCATAGGTTGGTTTTAGGGCAGATGGATCTGCCACTTTCCAGGCAAGGACATTCTTGAGTACAAAGGTTCTCCAATACTCTCCCACTCCCTTCCCAATCACCAGCTATTAATCCAATTTCAATTCAATTCAATAAATCTGGAATAATTACTATGTGGCAGGCACCTTTCTCAGTACTTCCAAAATTAAATATTTGGTACGGAAGTTTCTGTGGCTGCCCTCCTGTGATTAAATCACATCTCACCCACTTTCACGCACAGTAAAGCCTGAAGAGCAGAGAACAACTCGGGCTCCTGGCTGGCTCAGTCAGTTACGCATCCGACTTTGGCTCAGGTCACGATCTAGTGGTTTGTGGGTTTGAGCCCTGCGTAGGACTCTGTGCTGACAGCTAGGAGTTTGGCGCCTGGAGCCTGCTTCAGATTCTGTGTCTTCCTCTCTCTCTGCCCCTCCCCCACTTGCTCTCTGTTTCTCTCTCTCTCTTTCTCAAAAATAAATAAACATAAAAAAAAGAGCGGGGACCAACTGACCCACCAATATTTGTAAAGAAGTACAGTGCTACCACAGAGTAGGCATCTTAATACATTTTCATGGAACTGAATAAAACGTTTAAATTTCACTCTAGAATCAGACACACCTGAGTTCAAATCAAATCTGGCCCAATCAATTACTGCCTGTGTAACCTTAATTTACCTTTCAAAATCTCCGTTAGTTCATCCATAAAATAGGAAAATTAACATTTACCTTTTAAGGTTGTTCTAAGGATTAAAAGGGATGGTGTGTAAGGCACAGTGCCTGACTCATAGTAAGAGCTCAAGAAATGAAAGCTAATCTCATTATTTCTAGTCTCACCTTTAGATCACCTCCACTACTTACTACTATCATTAGTATTATTACTTTGAAGGTTCAGCTAGGTGGCATGACCAAGGAATAAGATTTGCTAGTTAATAAATACTTTGACTAATAGAGAGCCGTAGCATATACCATGCAGATAGCATGAATTTTCGAAGACTAAAGATACAGTTTCACATTAAATGTAAAATAATCAGATGCCATCCTTCCTTTAATAATTTGGAAGATACTAGAGATCTTGCATTGCATAGCTCTGAAAAAAAAAAACGATGGGTTTTGTTTGTTTGGAGAATGCGGAGCTCATGATCATCTAGAACAGTGTTTTTCAAGGGCCTGGGTGGTTCAGTCAGTTAAGCATCTGACTTTGGCTCAGGTCACGATCTGGCAGTCCATGAATTAGAGCTCTGCGTCAGGCTCTGTAATGACAGCTCAGAGCCTGGAGCCTGCTTTGAATTCTGTGTCTCCCTCTCTCTCTGCCCCTCCCCTACTCACGCTCTGTCTCTGTCTCTGTCTCTCTTAAAAATAAATAAACATTAAAAAAAGTAAAAAAAAAAACCAAACAGAACAGTGTTTTTCAAAATTTACCGACCGGAATCCAACAAAGCAAAAAAAGTAAGAAACATACTGAACACACATCAACTTCACATCACAACTCAAAACATAGGCAACTGAAACAAAAGATTCATGAAATAATACTTACCCTTCCTAAGTACTAGCTACTGATGTTTTCTTTTCTATTTCATTTATTATTTTACTTAAAAAAATTCTGGTCAAAAGACCCAGTAAAATAACTGGAGGCAAAACTAAACCTAGTAATTTACTAATACTGCTATTCTGTCTGTGAGGGTGTATCAAGGATATGGTTTAACTGATCCTCCCATCAAGATATGGATTCTATTTTACATATTAAGAAACTGAAGCTCTCAGCAAGATGAGGTGACTTGGACTAAGGTAGACTAAATGGCAGACCCAAGACTCACAAGTCTTCCAACTCTGTAGTTCAGGCTCTTTAAAAAAGGATAACTCAATTCAGTAAACATTTAAATTGAGTAGTTACTGTGTGCCCAACATCGAAATAAGAGAGCATCTGACATGATCTCTGCCCTCTAGGGCTCACAGACTACCAGGGAAGACAAGCATGCCTTGGTACATGCACTTGGAAGTCTGAAGCGGGTATATTCTATTCTGGGGGAAATAAGTTTTTTTCCCAAACTACCACTATCCTATCTCTGGCCACACATTTTCCCATGACATGAGCACTGGTACCTGCTGGTGAGAGAATGCAGCGTGCTCCTCTAACGGCACATTTCTTTACAATCTGAAATAAAGTTGGTATTTTTCCTCCTAGTGCTTTTTGGCACTGTAAGCCTAAAAGCAAGCCTCAACGTGACTTCACCAGTGAGCATCATCATCATCATCATCATCACATCACACTCTGACCAGAAGAGTGCTTTAATGTCAATTCTCTCTGAACGACCAATATCTAATTAAGAAGCATCTTTAGGGTGACTTCAACTTCTGAGAAATCATGACCCAATAAAGGCAAGTCTTCCCTGCAAAACAATCAGGAAACTAATAATCCTTTGAACTAACACATTCCAGAGCTACTGATTCAAATAAAGTTAAAACCAAGTCAAAACACCTTAACCTTCCTAAATGATAGCTTTTAACTAGTTCTTTAACTTTACACATCCTATGCTGCATTTACACCAGACTACTTATTCCATAAGCAAGTGCCCATCTCCGTGCCTTTACTTACATTCTTCTTTACACACAGAATTCTCCCTTTCCCTAATTTCTCTGCCTATCCATCTTTCCTGGTTCCACCCAAATGACATTTCCTCCGTGAAGCCTGCCTCCTTCCTCCAACAACAATGAATGTCTCCTCTTCTGTATATTTTACCTTCTCTGCTGAGACATTCTTCACATTCTGCCTGTCACTGTCCTTACCCACTAGATTAGAATACGTTTTAAATACTATGACATACCAGAAGGCACCTAGAATGTGATTTATATGCACAGACATGCCATTGTATTTGCTAATTCCACACTGAAAAACTTGATCTAGAAAAGGAATTGCTTCACTTGTTTTGTTTTTGTTTTTGATTTCCCCTAGAGAAGTAAACTTTGGCTAAGCTGGATGTATTCCTAAATACTTTGGAGCTAAGACTTCTGATATTCTTAAGCATGTATCCTAAGGCAGGCAGCTAAGCTTTATTTTCTATAAAAAGGGGTTAATAACACATGCCCCAACTACATTAAGGAGATCAACCTGACACCATAGAGCAAAAATTATACAATGTTAAGTGAATATGAGAAATGATCTCCCTAGTCACAGATCCATTACAGCAGAACTGTGCTGGGAATAGCTCAAGTTCTAGAAATACAAACTTGCTCCTCTGTTCTTAGAAAATTGACACAACGGTAGTTCGGGAAGAGTGCTGTTATGATTATAGCAACTGCAAGCCCTGTCTCCAAAATACACCAACTAGAGACCTGTTTAAGAGTTTTTATTAAAGCTCCTCTAAGCTAAAAGTCTTTTCTTCTTGCAGATAACCTTAAGCCAGTGGTGTAAAGCAAGAAGGAATTGAGACTCAAGTACTGGCTTAAATAGGGGTCAATTTTTAAATAATACAAACATTTAGCTAGCCAAGAGATCCTAAGAATATCCATCTGCCCCTCCCCTGTCTAGTCACCTGCTCAAATCATTCACCCGATCATCTCTTTTTGGTCCTTCATTAATAGGTGTGAGATTTTTCTAGGCTAAACTATACAGAAACATCTTCTACCCTTCTCCATATTCAAGCCCCTTTCTTCCACTGGCGTATTTCTGCCCGAACACACACAATGTAAAAATCCACTAAATTCTTCCAGAGAGCTTGCATACCATATATGAGGCTGCTTACAAAATCCTTAGAAGAACTTGGTGAAGCCTTGAAATAGATACACATGGAAAGAGAAAAATTCTATTGTCTGTTTCACAGTAAAGGGTCTTTTTTTATAAAAGCATAAGTCCTGGAAAATAGCGCTTGGGGGATCAGATCAATTTATAATCCTTCCCCTGATTTTAAGGATTAAATTGAAGGAAAGAAAATTACTCCCTTTCACATCCTTCCCATGACCATATAAAGTGGAATCCAAAATCCATGACATTAAAATAGTGTTCTAAAGGTTATGTTTTCAGTTTAAGTCTCAAGCACCTTCAGGTACTACTTGTATTATTTCTTTGTCCTCACTTGTGACAGCAACAGGTCCCAATTTAAAGCAAGTTGTCAATTTTATTAAATGTGCCTGTTTATTCCCCCTTTCAGAGCCTTGGGAAAAAGGCACAAAGTTAGGCTCAGCTTAACACAAGTCCTGACACCACTACCTTTCCCAAGTGTGTGTGACCAACAGTTACATCAAGGCCTTCCTCTTTTCTCTTTCTTTCCTACAAATGGGAAGGTAATAAATTGAGGGCCAGCATTCTGCTCACATCTCCCACACCTCTTCAGTCAATGCAATCGCTTCTAGAACTGTTTGCACTGCCAAAGCCATCCATCATCCTGCCTCACCAAGCAGGAGAAAGAAAACTGATGGCGAGTTAGAAAAATCTCATTAAGCCACTTTTTGCCTCAACCTCTTCACCACTCCTTGAAAATCAGAACTTCAAAATTCAGTCTTTTGGGGAAACAAAAAGGACAGAAAGAAAAAGGTGATGTGGTGAAGAGGGAAAACATAGCTCCAAAATAAGTTGGTTTGGGCCAAATTCAAATAAGTCACAGGTTATAATAACATATTTTAGACAGCAGAGATGATATTGCATTAATGAGCTTCACTTTTTTTTTTTTTTGGTTTTTATCAGTTGACTTCTGAATTTCCTAACAGACTCATGAAATAATAATAATAAAAAGAACAGCACCAACTAAAATTAATTTTATGTTCACCTTTTTTCTCTTTTAACAACTAAATCCCAAGTTAATTCTAATTCCAAAGGAGATCGTGAATATACCTTACAAAACCCTAGGAGAAACTTAATAAAGCCACACAATTTCAGGGAAGAACTGAGGGACTATCTGTGTTTAAAAATTACTGTGCCACCACCCCTGCCCCCTTCCTTGAGTTCTGGGGAGAGGATGGAGACTATGAGGGCATCATTCAATGTCACTTCTCCCCATGACATCTGGCACGGGCAGACTGAAGGAGACCTAACATCCTCTAAGCACCTTTAATATTCAGGTGTATGACTGATGCCTTCACATACCGTTTCTCATTTGATCCTCACAAAAACCCTGTGAGTCAGGCATTATCATCTGCATCTTAAAGATGAGGAAACTGAAGCTCAGAGGCTGAAGGACTTCATCCAAGATCACCCTTTTACTAATAGGGAAAGTCAGGATTCTAATCCAAATCCACCTGACTTTAAAGTCCTTTGCCCTTCCCGGTTTCTTAAGACAAAGGGCAATATTTCCAGATGGTTGCTTGTACAGGCACACCATGAAAGTCCTGTAAATCCACAGGCAGACTTGTGGCTCCGTGGCTTCTGAGCTGGCCCTGCCAATAAAGACATGGAGACAGTGGTATCTAGTAGAAACAAATCTAATTTTTCTACATGTGTACAAATCGATGTGATATGTATTTAGCCTCATCTGCACACTGGCCCTCTGGGTCTTAATCACAATAACCAGGTTGATTTCAGGATTGGAACCTTTTCTACTACAGAGGCGATTAAAATATAATCAAGCTAGAAAGTTATCCTCCCCCAAAGCCACCTAAAACAGAACAACTCCAAAATAAAACCAATTTACATATTTTAGCCCAAATTAAAATGTAAAAGCTAAGGATTCCCTTTTAATATCCTGAATAATAAATGCACATTTATGTAAAGCTTCCTTTGGGGAATGGTTACTATGAGGACAACTTTCCCAATATTATTCATAAATATCACTTTTGTTTTGGTGTTACAGTAAGAATCTGGACTTGTGGGAATTGTACTGTCTGTACCCAGTGCATCAACAGAGATAATTAATATTGAAGACAAGTACAATATCCAGAATTTTAGATGTGTGGTTGGCTGCATTACAAACAGTAACATAAGAAAGGATGAGTCAAATCTGGTCAAAATCACACATTACAGGGACTTAGTCGTTTACTCCATTTTAAGTGAGCACTCTCCTAATAAAAGTTTCATTAGTAAAGATTGCAAGTTCTCAGGCTTTCCATGACAGACTTTTAAATAGCACTTAGAGCTAAAGTTTATCATTAAAGCTGTATTTACTACTGCTGCATCTTCAAAGGGGGCACTTGAAAAAAAAAGTTCAATTCAGCCTATTATTTTTCATGTACAAATTAGAAAGGAAAACTCTGAAGGTTTAGACTGGCAGCTTAGGAAAACATAGGCTACTTCAGAAGCCATTATTGGCACATCCAGAGCACACTGGGGGTCATGGCTGTCTATCTATACATACCCCGCCACACACACACACACACACACACACACACCATGCAGTATTTAGTGTGTGTCACAAAGTTACTCTATGATTTCTGCTCTATGTGCAGACTTACAGTTTGCACAGGTACATGCCAAGAGGGCCACTATCTTCTCAGGTCCTCCCCGGAGGGTGACATGGGGAAAGGTACTCAAAGAGTCATCTCTGTTGGAAGAAAGGCATTCGTATTTCTGTAAAATTAACAGGCTCTAGCCAAGCTCTACAGTAGCTGACAGAGAGACGAGTTCCTCCCAAATGCCTAAACTTTACTTTTCCTGAAAGCAAACATCTGCATATATGGAACCTTATAGACAAAAATGTCCAGAAGACCTTTTATTTCTTTTTAAAATTTTTTTAACATTTATTTATTTTTGAGAGACAGAGAGAGACACAGCACAAGCAGGGGAGGAGCAGTGAGAGGGGGAGACAAAGAATCCAAAGCAGACTCCAGGCTCCGAGCTGCCAGCACAGAGCCTGACACGGGGCTCGAACTCACGGACCGTGAGATCATGACCTGAGCGGAAGTCGGCCACTCAAGCAACTGAGCCACCCAGGCGCCCCCCCTTTTTATATCTATCTTTTGGAGTCACGCCTAGGCTCTTACAAATACAAAAAGAAAAACATTTGTGTACTTGAATGTTCAAACAGATCTCTTCTCATAACTTGACACAAACCTCATTATGTAACATCCAACTTTAAAATCCCTCACCACAACGTTAGCCCCAATCACAGGGACTTAGCCTCTTAGAAGTTTTTTGATCAGTGTCAGAAGAAAAAGAAAACGGTGAAGCTGAATTCCACCTTCCAAAGAAATACACATAGCAAGTCCTCAACAAACACATCTTCATCCAACAACAAATGATAGCTAACCTCTACTATGAACACAGTTGGGAAAACAACTTCAAGGGCTAGTTGCTACAAGACAGTAGATGACAGCAGGTAACTGATTCATACAACAAGCAGGAGTGGATTCAATGCCACAAAGTGCAGAGAGGGGGAAACCTCCACCCTGTAGTGTGTTTTTCAGAATTCGCCATCTTGGCTAGGATGGTTTCTCTGCTTCCTCGTATCCTGAAAATAGAACTAAACTTCTTATAGAAAAAATGTTTATGAATAGCATTTTATAGCTTTAACATGAACAATTTAAAAATTAAACTCGAGTTTAAATGTTATTTTTCAAACCAGAGTCCAAGGTAAGTTATTTAAGAGCTACCTATGACTTGTAATCTTTTTCCATTTTAAAAAAATCACATATGCTAGTTTTGCACTTTACTTTTTTTGGTTAAAAATAAGGCTTTCCAAAAACAAAACAAAACAAAAAACAAAACCCAAGCACAACAATTACATTGACCTTATTTCTTCAACATTTTCACTGCTTCCTCAACAAAAATTATTTAAAGATTCCTTTATGGTGTTCAGCATTTCATGATCCTTATACAGAAAGATCCATATTGAGGGGAAAATATCTCTGGTATTAAATACAATGAGGAACTGAATAACGATCTTCCCCAAAGCAAAATGGTCAGTCCTAAAATGGTCAAGTAAAAGGCAAAAGCTTGGCGGTGGAGCGTGGGGAGAGACAGAAAAGAGGTAGAGACAGTGACAGGGTTTAGGGGAGCCACCAGCAAATTAGGACTCTAACACTGCATAATTTATTTCTTAATGAATGTACAAGGAACAGCATAAATATTACCATTAAGCGGAGTGAACAGCCAAAGCAAGCTAGCTGGCTGATTGCTTTCTTATTTTTTATTCTCTTGTAACAATTCCATTTCCAAAGTGCTTGATTCCTAACACTGATGCTCCATAGCTATTGTGAGCACACTGCCTGAATACTTAATGAAGTAAACAACAAACAAAATGGCTCATCTTTGGTGCCCCTAGCTAGCATCCCAAACTGGATATAATTAAAGGTGTGAACAAGCAAGCAAGGAAGTAATGAACCTGCAAAGTCAAGGTTCTGAGAAATTATCGGGCATCCTGCACTGCACCAGTTCAAATTTATCACTCATTATCTCTTATATCGGCAAGTGCGGATCCACATGTTGGTACCTCTCTCCACTCTTGTCCTCCGGCCTTTTTTTTTCCTTTCCATTTCTAGATGAGTAATTTATGACAATTACTGCTTGTGACAATTCCCACCCACCCCCAGATCACCTTTCTTTTTACCTTTAAAAAGCCACTGACCTATAATGGCCCTCTATCCTTAAAATACACTGAGATTTTAAAAATAAAAGGATGTTTCTAAAGCACACACATACACACACAAACTCACAAAACAATGCACAAACTGCTAACACAGCCACCCTACCTCCTACTTGTTTTTACCAATGGTTAAAGATTAGGTTCAAATGTTCCTAAAGAAAAAACAACTCTCCTTCCACAAACATATACATTTTAATTTGAACCCAACCCCTTGATTGAAAGAGCAGCTTCTAGCTCACAAACACTGTTAGGGATTTGCACATTTATAGTTTCTCAAGTGGCAACTAAAGAAAGGTATTTGGTTACGAATGGAAGTCTGCAGGGTCCGGATATATCTTTTTTGATTGAGTTTTATATTTCTTCTAATAAGAAAACTCTTGGAGTCTGTGAGGAGGAGAAGCCACTTCCTATGGGAAGCCAGCCCAGTTTGGTTTTCTTTCCATTTTTAGATGCACATATACTTGCAAGTATGTATACACATTTGGTAATACCAAATAAGGAAAACCTAAGACAGGTGCAGGATTCCAGAAACACACACACATGCTTACACAGATACACACACACACACATACACACACAGAGTCTCCCTCTGTCACATACACATAATTTCCATATATCTATCAAACGCATGGAAGAACGAACAGTGGGCAATAAAAGGTTGACTTCACTTTCAAAAGGAGAATTGGCCAATTCTGTGCAACATGGTCCATCTACTGGAAGATGGTAAGATAAAAGCTTGAGAATGTTTATGTCCCTTCATACCCCCCAAATTCCCAATGACATTGGGAAAAAATACTGCATTGCAGCATTTGCCAGCGCACACTCATGTGTCTAGCATCCGCTGGCCAGCTCACCAACAAATGTACATATTAAGTGTCCAGACATATAAATTAAGTGCCTGGTGGCCACAGATCATTGGAACTGATGAAGAAATTTGTCAAGGCCAAAGTACTTCTGTTCACATACAATGACCTCTATCAAGACCGCCATTCCTTATTTGTGGTACACACAATTTGTTTCAGTTTTCTTTTTTCTTTTTTAAATTAAAATAAGGCATTAAGATGCCAAGGGCTAATTGAAGCAGCGTATATCCTCATGGAAGAAATAGTATTTGGTCTACATATAGGAAAAGATTCCACCCACAATAAGGAAATAAGTGCAAAGGGAAGAAATCAAACCAAAGAAAGGACTTGCCCTGAGGGAAACCCTTTCATTGTTCATGGTAATTCTTGAGAAAAACACCTTGATTTACCCACAAATTCTTCTAGAGACCCTGAATACACACACAAAGCACTATTCAGGCAATGATTTCTAGATTTGAAATGTCAAATAGATTATCCCCAACAGAAATGCTAAGTTTAGAATACCTGAAGTCTATCACGTCTCAGACCCTTTTTCAAGACTGAGTTAAGAACTAAAATGCAAACACGTAGCTCATTTTCTTTCTCTTTCTTTGAAAAACATTCGATCGTTATTAGCTCATAACAATCTGGGCTTCCCCTCACAACAAAATCCTTGAGTGTTCAAAGGACCAAGGAAGAGCTATTGGGAGAGAAAAAAGTTTGAAGGCTTTGGAAAACTATCAAACAGAAGCAAGCTCATCTATATCTGGCCAGGAGGACGACTGAATGAATGGCAGTTAGAAATGAGCGGAACTGAGATTACAAAAATGAGTGCTCAAGTTGTCTGTTAGGCTTTTTTTCTGAGATATTAAAATTATCTTATAAGTCAATGATTCTCAAAGCAGTTTCTCAGCTACTTCCCTATCTATGTTCATTCTATCCTTTTAAAAATTTGAATATTAAACGATTTAGCCAATATGTTACAATGAGGTATACAGAAATTCTGACCATTAAGCCTGGGATGTAGTCAGGTATTTTTTGCAGAAATATATCCGATCAGATTTTCATTTCTCAATAAATGCACTCTTAGCCTAGTGCTTCCATAAAGGCACACCTCCTCGTGCAGGTAGTAGGCATTAATGTTTTTAAGACAAAGAAGCAAGAAAGGTCAGCAGTGGAACCACGTGTCTTTTTTACAACCCAAGACAAAGTGTTAGTTCTATGGAAATGGTTTTGCCCTAAGGAAAATATGCTAGAAATTCCTCAGAAAAAAATATGTTAGAGATAATAAAAAAAACCTATTCTAATTTTTAAGAGAGATATGCTCAAGACAGAGAGCAAAGGTTCAAGTATATGACATATGACAAAAATAAGTTTATTTATTTTTACTTCAAGAGTCAAAACAAATAAAAAAAAATCCCCCAATAAGAAGACAAAACAAAAAGAAGCGTCTTGCAAGGTAAAAAGAATGGGTGGGGGGTGGGGGTGGGGGTGAGTGCAGAGATTTGCAATGGAGAGAGTAAAAATTAAGAGCACTTTCAGTAAAGCCAATTACATTTCCGAACCTTTTAACATATTTCAGTATTTTTTAATCTCTCATTTTTGGGCTTAATATTAGCTACCTGATCGTGTATCTAATTTGGAAGAAACCAGAACAGATCATGGTTTTTATGCAACCTCCTGTTTGCCTAAGCACTATACCTTTCAGTCCTTCTGGTACCCACCATCATGAGAAAAAGAGCCCACTAGTAAAGCACACTCAGAGGAAAAGGGAGAGATGCCTGTCACCCAGGGCACGCACGGGTCCTAGACGTTCAGAGACTCTAAAAAAAAAAAAAATCAGCTTTTCGCTCAGTTTATGCCAAGACTAGACCCAGGACCAAATGCACTGCAGTGGTTGCAAGGGTACACCTGATGGACCTTGTGGTTGGAGGTATGGAGAGGTAAACGAAGCAAGAGGCTAGAATGCAGCTTTTCATTGATTATTTTTAAAAGTAATTTCTACTCGGGATATAAAATGAAAGATACAATGAACTCCCTGGAATTGTAGTATCAACATCTGATTTAGTAAAAACACCAATATCAGCTAGCACAAAATCATTGCTTTAGGGTAGATCTATACTACCTATATTTCTCCAATGGATATTTGCTGGAAATTTCTAAGAAATCATTTGCAGAACCTATCAGCTGTGGGAGTTCACTATTATGCTTCCGTCAACTTCATTCAATATAATTTACATTTTTTTCAAATGGCCTCACAGGATTCCTTGCGATTTTTCGCACGTACAATTTCACAGCAGGGGAAAGGGGTAAAGAGAGGAAAAAAAAAAAAAGCAAGATTCCCTTCCCTCCCTTCCCCCCTCTTCTTCTTCTCTCTCCCTATTTTTTAAACCAAAAAAAAAAAAAAAAAAAAAAAAAAAAAAAAAAAAAAACAGGAGAGACAGAACAGATGCTTAAAAATAGATTTCTAAAAATCACTGTAAACCAGAGTTAGAAATGTAATTAACACCTATTTATAAAGAATAATTAAAGTTGGGCCGGCCACAAAGAACAGCAAAGATAATCGAGGTCCTGTCCTCCCCCCCTTTTTTACACTGTTTGCAGTGTGTTCTCATGATAGCCACCTGCTCCCTACTCGGCTTTTCCTCTGTTCGTTTCCCCGGCAACCTTTCATTGGGTTTTCCTCCCAGCTATCGCTTTCAGTTGGGCTGCTCGGTCTAATCTTATTTGTTTTACACCCATCAAAACAAGCAGCCAGACAAAGGCAATCCTCTAAGAATGGGAAAAAGACCACAGCTTTGTTATAACATCTATGCAGAGCGAAAAGTCCTCCCCAGGCTTTGCTAGCAAAAAATAAGTGAGATAGATATGAATTTACAGCCTCCCCACATACCCGGCTTTGAAACCCTGTGAAAGCTATTGCTGGTGAAATTCAAAGTCAAAGTGGGCACTCGTGGCATTTGATTGTGCCATTTTGTGCCATATCTTCAGGGTCAACATCAGGCGACAGGAGCGGCACTCAAGGAGTTTCCCTGCTTCTTTTTTTCCCGAAAAAGATGATGCTAAAAATAGATTTACTACTTTGGCAGAATGGTTTTCCACTTCCCTTTCCACATCCAAAAGTCCTGCTTCACAATTGCATCTGCTGGTACTGAACCTCACCTCCTCCACCCCTCATACCCAGCCTTCCCCATCACTCCTAGCAGGAGACTGAAAAAGAAATGTGCCTTTAACTTTAACAGTCATGTAATTCTGTTGAAAGCTCACAGAGGCGGTGGACACGCCAGCCAACAGCTACGGTGACATTGTGATTGTCAAAAAAGACACCAGCCTCGCTTGGCTAAATGTGTGTTCGATGGAAGAGGCAGTGTGTGTGCCTTGTGTGCATGCAGTGCCATTACACTTGGAGATGGATGCTGGGTTTCAGAAAAGAGAAATACTAATAAACACACACACAGACACAGACACGATCTGCACAGTGATTTACGATGCACAGTCCATCATCCTTACACACACACACACACACACACACACGCACACACACACACAAGGCTGGAATCTCCAAGCTGCCTTCCTCTGAATTTTCACTTACCATCTTCAAGCCATTCCACTCCATCTGTGATCAGAAGAAGATGGACCCTCACACAGTGTGTCAAAAGCGGAAAGGAACGTTATGTAAAAGCTGACATTCCTTCTTACAGAGCTGCTGCCCAGAGAAGGAAGCAACAACTCAACACGCCAGGCACCGCTACACATACAAGCCGCCTCCTCTTTTTTATGAGGTCATGACAGGAAACTCTTTGAAATACAAGATGCAGCATTTACTGAAGCCCAAATAAATCACTCTCTTTGCCGTTTTGACTGCGCAGTCCCCCGAAACACAACTGCCCATCTCAACGTTCAGTATCCAGGAACTGCCTCTCGAGCTTTAAATTTCCAGCACGGAAATGGAGATTCCTAACCCCGCTACATCCCCTCCAGCCCCACAAAACCCAGGCACATAGACAAACCCCCTCTCCCTCACAAAAAAACACAGAACAAAACCCTTTTTTTTTTTTTTTTGCCAACATGGTCTCATGTAATATAATCTCTTTCAAAAAATCAGCAATTATTTCGGCCCACCTCCCCTCTACATCACCCCCCTCCTTTATGTTGAAGGGAAAATTGACAATGACCTGTTAAAAATGACAATCTATTTCCCCACTGCTTTTCAATAAAAGGACCTACCGGCACTCTCTACACAAAAGAGATAGTAAATGTAGGAACCAAACAGCAGCAGAGAACTAAACTCTTGTGCAAGCATAAGACTGGTCAAGGTGTAGATGTTTTTCTTCCCTCCAGCAACACAAACAACAGATTATAAATCTAGTCATACCTACCATAACCATTCTTATTGGCAAATATTGGGTCTCGCAGAGCTTCGACTCTTCTCTTAAAATTTGCAAAGGTTTCAGAATGTATTTTTTAAATGACTACTATTGTTATATATATTTAAAGATCCACAAAACACAGTGTGGATGATTGTAAAGTAAATCAATTATTTGGGGGGAGGGGATGGGGGGAGAGAAAGAAAAAAAAAAAGAAAGAAAAGGAGCAGTGAGCTGAAACCCCCGATTCTAGGATGTAGATAAGAACAACTGAACAGAGCCTTGCTGAAATTGGCTCGAAGCTTCCCCTTTTTACATCCATTTATGGGACCATCTGTCAGCCGAAGCCAGGATCTGATTGGCTGGGGAAAGGAAGGGAGGCGTTGCAACATCAGGTGCTATTTAAATTAGCTACTGCCAGATTGACGATGTTAATGATTTGGTGACCTCTACAACAACAGAGACCAGATTTCTGAACTGCTTCTTGTGTCTGGTAATTAAGGCCAGGCAGAAGCAACAACAGCCATACTTGTATTTTTACCTCTTCTCTCCTCCCAGCTCAAAAGTACTGTAACAACTGCAGGTCACCCGCCGCTTGCAAACCTTAATAGTGGGAGTGTCCTCCCTTTCCCCTGTCCTGAGGGCTGCACCATCAAACCCCTTTGACAGAGGGCTTTTCCAGTATGGAATATTTTCAACCACCTTATCTTTCTGGACAGTTGCTTTCTAGCGAAATGCATATTTAATGATCTGCCTCTAGGCTTAAAGATACAACAAAAGCACTTTAATGTGCTAATACATCCACGTTTTAACTTTATTATTTCCTAATATTGCTGATTTTCAGTAAGTAATGCTCCTTGTGCAGCTAACATGGCCAGGGTTTCAAGAGAAGGCAAGTTTGAGACTGTGCTTGTTCTGTGAACTGGGTTCATACAAGTTTGCTTCAGAAAACTACTTCCTAATAAAAAAAAGAAAAAAAGCTGGGGTGGGGGAGGGGGAAAGTTGTCAGCCTCTACCTTTCTGCCTTCTGTCTGAGCTTTTCAAAACAGAGAATGATGAATGATTTATTTAAATGAATATATTTCTCAACTTGGATAGAGGCATGATCTGAATTTTTAAAAATCCACTAAAACACATTTTCTCTGCTTTCACTACTGCTATAGAGAATGGTAAAGCATGCTTTTGACAATAGCATCATTTCATAACCGGTGCAGAGGGCTCATCTTGCTTAACTGAACACGTGATTTTGCTTCTCTCCTTCAAAAGATGTATTTTATCTTTGGCCCCTTGAAAGACTTGCAAAGAGCTATTTAGCAAGTGTGTGGTGATGTATACAGTTTGTCTGCCCATGTTACACATGTCATAACCTCTGCGACACCAGTCTTCCAATAGGATAGTAATCTGTTCTGGTTTGGGTTTTAAAGTGGCTTACCTGAAGAGTTTCTGCTTTACTTCTATCCAAAAGGCTAAATTACTGCTATTTATTTAATTCACAATTTAGTCAATTTGTTCCTCAATGAATACACAGAGGTAACAAGTATTACTAAGGAAATAATTCAACATTATTTTAAATCTTTGGCTGTAGTTGACAGCAAGACGGGACTGGGCACAATAGAAATAGAGGCCGAAAATCATGCTACACTCTGGGCTTCGAAGTCCAAGAAAAGACAGGCCCATGAAAAATTGTTAGAAAAGAAAATGACCTTTATATTAAAAAAAATTAAAACTGTTTTTTTCCCAGCTACTATTTCATGAACACACACACACACACACACACACACACAAATGTACATATTCACACTTTTAAAAATACAGATACACCACAAAACGGTATGTGCTGGGTACACTCTATGATACATTCAGCTGTTCGAAATAAAAATACATGAAAGAGAAAAGTAGAAATGTTAAAATGGTAACAATAGTTATGGTGAAACAATACTGGTCTAAGTAAACTTTTAAAATAATTTCTCCAGCAAATATACAGAGTCCTACAAGTCACAACAGTACTATAGTATCTGTTGAACTGTGTTCTAGGGACGAATTCATAGGTTAAGTGTTCTAAAGAGCTCAACATACAGACACAGGGAAGGTACAGGTGCCCCAAATCAACAACAGAAACTCTGAATGCAATCCTATCAATATCAAAATATTGTGAAAAGAAAACCATGAACACAATGCTGAAAAACACAAATGAAAACAGCTCCGCTCCAGACCAAAATCTTTACTTTGTATCTCTCTGGAGGTTATAAGAGTCACAATGTCTTAAAAGCATTCTCTCCCTTCCTTACTAATCTCAGCACACTTAGGTATCAATCAACAGTAGGTATATCAAAAGATGTTCTGGCCACTTTTCCGAAACAGGAACTGTATATTACAGTATAAATAATTAGCTGGTTGTGCTAGGCTAAAAAAAATCCATGCACTTTGTATATTGATTACTTCTCCAAAAAACCTCCACTCTAAAGTCTTTCAACGGAATCCTCAAACAAATGCACAAATGTCCTCAGAGGCCTTTTCTCTAAAGACAAAGGCAGAATCCTATTGTTGGGAAAAGTCAACCTTATTATTGCATTTCCAATAGTACCATTCATCTTTCAGAGTGAGGGGCTGACCGCTCCATCAGTGGTGTGACATTTGTAAAGCAACAGATTCTCAATATATTATCTCAAGAATCAGGCAGGCGAGTCTCCCAGTCATGCACGATTTTTTTTTCTGCCACAATCCTCCACCACCACAGAAAGAAACTTGTCTCACTCAGGCAGCTAAGGCAACCTAAAAATGATATCCCAGAGCTGTGGGGCTGCCAGTGCCGCTGTATCCCTCTTACCATAAAAGAGCAGTTTCTTGACTCATTAATAACAATTTCCCTTAAAAGAAGTAATCTCATATCAGTCAGCCCCTTGCCACCATGCACACATCCCAAAGGTTGCAGATATGTCAGCATCAGTCGCCGGCAGCCAGCTTTCCCACACAGAGTCCAGATGGACTGTACCAGAAGCCAATTCAGCGTTAATAACTACCTACTCCGCGCAGTGGAGAAGCCTTACGTGGCACAATGGGCTAGGAAACAGCAGCCGGCTGAAACTGCAAATAAAAAAGACAAACCAAATTCTCCAAAAGCACCAAAAGGAAGGAACAGAAAGGGAAGCGTGAATTGTATTCCTTGACTTCCATGAGAAGAAAAAAAAAAGAGAAAAAGAAAAGAGAGGAAAAAAAGAAAAAGAAAAAAGAATCCTTCATAAACATAGGGGGGAAAAATGAAGGGGGGGAAGGGAAACAGATGCTGCCCAGAAAAAAAGTGACAAAATATTACCTCATTATTTAACAAAGCAGCATTAAGCGTCCTGCTGATTTCAAACATCTTGCCACAGATTTTGTTTTAAGAGAAACAGATAGAATCCTTTGCAAAGCACTCCGTCTGCAAAGGGTTCTTCAATTTTCTTGCGCGCCACGGAACAGTCAATATATTATTTCCCTAGAGTTCGCACATTAAAACCTCTAGTCAGTGAGCTGAATTTTCCCCTTATCTCACACACAGTAGACTCCTGTTATATGTACTGCTCTCTTTGCAAGAGCAGCCTGCCCCAAACATGGCTGGTGTTTAAACTACTCTTTAAAGTAACAGTTCACTATATAACCACCAGGTGGGTAGAGTGCACAGATTCAAATGAACCATCTTAAAGGATCGTGGTGTTCCCCCCCACCCCCGCCCCCGCCTTTTAGGTGTACAGTGTGACATGATAGGCATCGTGTCTTGTATCTCTCTGTATCTTGTCAAAATAAACAAATAAAATTCCTTCTCCTGACTTATAGGGAGGAAACAAAACACCATCACCAATTCTAATAAGAACTGTGAAGAATGAAACACAAACACGCTTTGTTTCATTCAGCAAAGGATGAACAAGGAAAATGCAATCAACACAGAGCAGGGCCGTGGGGGAGGGACCAAAAACTCCCTGGAAATATTTTCCTTTAGCAAAAAGAGAAAAATATTGACTCACGTGATAAAAACCCATCAAAAGTGAGCATATGGATGAATCACATACAAGATGGAGGAAAGAGTTTAAGGGTACAACTTTTCTTCTGAGTAAAGCATGAGGTTATTTGATAGGGTCTTTTATGATAGGAAATAACCAAAAGCTTAAACATAAAGACACTGGGAAAAAAAACAGAAACAAAATCTTAAGCATCTCTTTTAAAAATACAATCATACCAATAGCTATAAATGACCACAAGAGCAAATGAATCATATCTCTCCTCAGTCCTATTCTTTTTTCCTAAGATCCACCTCAACGTGGAACATTTCTGTCCTGTGTTATTTTGGATGTATAGCTAACGTGGTGTCTCCTTTGTACAATTCTATTCCAATTAATTTGCTCCTCTGCCAGGAATAAATAGAATGTCCCAAGCTGAAAGCCCCAAGTGATGGAAGGTGGATGTTCAAAGATAAAGAATCACCTGGACATAAATAAATCTCATCCCTTATATTGTTATATGGCCTGATTTAAAGGAGGATATTATTAAAGAGCATGCATGCACTATTTTACGTTCTCTCGTATCTAAAAGAGAAACCAACACACACAGATACCTGGAATTTTGTTTTCTTGGCTGGACAAAATTAATGCCCTAGAACTTACACATCCTCTTGCAAACACAAATGTCGATACTAGTATTTTTCCAGCCCATCCAGGCAATATTTAGCCACATACAATAGTGACTGTCTCCTTCATGTTTAAGTCTAGGCTGCCTCGCTTAATACCATTTAACCTCCTCGCATATATTAAGTTTCAAGTGACAATTTTTAACTGGGGAATGAGAAGGAGTTGCTCTCATCAAATTCTGGTTGTATGCAATAAGCTAATTTGTACACTCACCATATGTCTTAAACACTAATTAAAAAATGTCACTTTCTTCAAACATTAAAATGTAATCAGCCTAGTAAATAAAATATTCCCGAGTTTTCTTGCCTTGGTGATAATTTAAAGAGTGTTTATCTCAAGGTAACCTCTCTATTTTGATTACCAAGAAAGGCTTTTGATTTGAAAAAAGAAAAAGGGAGATATTGGGGGCTTGGGGAGTGAGAAGAGTAAACCACAACTGTACGTAGTTACACAAAGGAAAATAAGATGAGGCGGGGTTTTAAGGACCATAGTCTTGTTACCCTAAGGCAAATCCAGCCAATCAATACCACCCATTGACGGTCTACCATCTGCCATGCTACCCAGCGATGTGGCTAAACAGACCTGTTCCATATGACCGTAGCCGGCTCATTTTCAGTCGATTAGGGCAGTTCCAGAGCATTCACGTGCAATAGCACAAAACTCCAAGTCTGACTGAGCCTCTCTCTTCACACCAGTCCCTCCCAGCACAGCTGCAGACTTTTTTCCTCCTGTTCTGGGTATCTGGATTATCTCTTCTTGCACCTCAATTGAATTAGCAAAATAGGGTGGGAAGGTAGAACAAACAGACACACACACACACACACACACACACACACACACACACACAGATAATTGCTGGCCCTTCTTCACTGTCATGCAGAAATCAGGAATTCCACGTGCTCTGTCCTAATATGATTATGGCACACCATTTAAATAGCATCATCAGTGACTATGACCTGACATTTTCCTGTAGTGCTTGCTATTTCTTGTTATCTTCTCCCTCTTCCCTTGAAAAATAGACACAAAACTGTTGGCATTTCTTCCTTTAGAGAAAATACAATCAGTATGCCCAGACAATGGTATACTCTATTTAAGGGCTTTGGATAAAATTTAAAGCCTAATTTTCCTTTGATGAATTGTGGCACTGGTTTTGTCTTTCTTTTTCCTGTTAAAAACATTAAATCAAATTTTATAGGAAAATGGAAACATACCATAGAGGCAAGAAAAATGCACCAGACTGACATGGAGTCTTGGAATTCACTGTCGATGTTCTCTTAGAGATATATGACCTGACCGTATGATGCTTTTCTCTTTCCTAAGTAGTTTTGTCTACTATGGATTGCAGGAAAGAGCTACAAGAATGCTCCTGTGTAGGAAAATGTGACAAATGGATGTCTAGTCCACTTAAATTGCCTAGAGTTCACCTGTGCAGGTAAACCAACCTCTGGGTTGATTCACACTTGATCTTCCCATTTTCTTTCCATTCCTATGCCTTATGCTAGAATAGCAGCTGAAAGCAGAAGATTTCTTTTCAGAATTAAGGTACGCTTTTTCAAAAGTGCCTTTGACCATTCCCTTAAAGCACTAGGATGTCTTTCTGGGAAAGAAAATTTAAAGGACAGGAAAACTGCCTTACTTACAAAATTCTGAAAAAGGTAAATACACATTTATCAAAAAAAAATCTAATTTAGGTGGAGTCCCTCTCTGGACTTTTCACTGTTATATTCTTCATCACAGCCTAAGAAAACTCAACAGGGTCAATGTGCAAACACACAGAGATTTCTGAAGATCCCTGCATTAAAGGATTTGGGGCCTTTCCATTTCAGCTCAGATGAGCTTCACTAAAAATAATAAAAAAAGAAACAAACAAAATACCCTCATGTAAATATAAATCTTTACAAATCAAAGGCCACTGAACAGATAAATATGGAATAGCCATACCATCAAAGGATTCAGTGTTTAACCAGATTAATACAGTTTAGAAAATAATTCAACACAAGAGTTTTTTCAAAAAAAATTCTGGACTCATAATTCTGCAACTACAAATAAAGAAAAAATGTATAGTATCGTAAAAAAGTATTGTAGAAGGAGGAGGAGAAGGAGAAGGAAGCGAAGATGAGAGGAGGAGAGGGAGGAGAAGAAGAAATAAAATAATAGGACTTATAAAGTACAAATAAAAACTGTTTTTTACCAGCAGTCTATTGTATACTGAACACTACACTAGGCACTTGATATGCACAATTTCACACAACATCATAGGAATCACAACGGTTATATCTAAGCATTCTTCTAGAAAGGTGTTTTCCTTATCTAAAAGTAAGACTTCCTCTCCATCACTTCATAGAAGAATATGCTTAATAAATATCTGTTGAATGAATGAGGAAGATGGATACAGACTAGAAGAGAAAGAAAAAGATGTAATTTTTTCTCATCTAAAAGTGACCAAGAGATTTCTTTGTGAAGTGCTTCTAACTAAACATGTCCTCAAAATGTATCTCATTTAGCCTGTCATTATGACCAGGCTATAAATCTGAAGTGAGTGAGACAAAGGATTAAAGCTGGAAAGCAAAAAATTTTAGCAGGTAGGATGAGTACCTGATTCAGACCTAATTCTCTACTTCTTCCAAATCTGGCAAAATTCCTTACATACAGTAGCTGCTCAGCAAACATCGGCTGGATGAACTCTGATGTCCTGAGCCCCTTACAGGACATAGCTAAAGCTGGAAAGCAAAAAATTTTAGCAGGTATGATGAGTACCTGATTCAGACCTAATTCTTTACTTCTTCCAAATTTGGCAAAATTCCTTACATACAGTAGCTACTCAGCAAACATCGGTTGGATGAACTCTGATGTCCTGAGCCCCTTACAGGACAGAGCCAGGCTCCAGGCAACACTCAATTATGAGGAAGGAATAAAGATCAACGATTCCATTCAACATCATCTCAAAAACTATTCCAAGGCCTATTTCATGTGATTCAACTAGGAGGCACTAAACACCATCTTAGGGAAAAAGATATGCTAGGCTCCCTAAGTCTCAGTTTCCTCACCTGTAAAATGGGCACAGTAATACTTCCCTTAAGGTTTGTTGCCAAGACTAAAACAGATAGGCTTTGTAGAGGCAGCACTCTATATGGTACCTGTTATTAATATGGAAAATAGGGAAAACTGTATCAATTAGTACCTCGCTATAAGATAATTCAATCTTGCTGAGGAAGATACAATTCAAAGACTCTCAAAAACATTTAGAGAATAATAAGACAACAATAACTAAGAAAGGCTGAATGGTCTGTTCCAGTTCTAACCAAAATGTCTGCTGCAGATTAGAACTTAGTCCAATAAGTAAAGTTCAGTGCTAAATTCTGAGTGTGAAGAAGAAGAAATACAAGTCATAATTCCCACCTTCAAGAAGCTTACAGTTTGGCTGGGAAAGAAACATTCATATTTACACATGAATCTTGATAGTGTAAGGAATATAAAAGGAATAGTATCAAAATAAAATACTGAAGAATAGTTGATGGTGAGGATGCCTTCTGCACTGATGAGGAAAGCCTTCAGGGGAGAAGCTGGAACTAATACTAGGCTTAAAGAATGATAGGATTTGTCTAGGAAAATTCCAGATATTTTATATAATAACAAAGGTGGGGGAGTATGGAAGGAAGGGGATATTGGCAGCCAGCTCATTGTAGCTAGACCCCCTTTGAGGTTTCCTCTAAATCTATTCCAATCTCTTCCACATTTTTAAAGTTATAAAAAGAGGAATATTATGATATGACTGTGGGAGAGCAGGCCTTTTATTCAGTAAGTACTTTCATAAAAAGAATAGGAATTAATAGTTACGGCACATCTACTCTGTGTCCAACATTGCACTAGACACTTTGCCTATAAATCTCATTTAATCTCATAACTCTGAGATTTCCAATAGGGAAACAAAACATTAGGGAATTTAAATGATTTGCTCAAGATCACACAGCTAGTAAGAGGCATATTTATACATATCCAATCTCAATCCACACTCTTCACTATAAATACTACCTTATATAGAAGAGTGTAGATCTAGAGAAATTTAAGTCTTATTCTCTATGTTATTATATATTCAGAAACTAACATTCAAAGTAATGTCACTGATATCTGCTGACAGTATAACAATAACAGTAAAAAACCAAACCAAACCCAAGAACAAAAAACCTAACCTATTGCTGGCAATTTCAGTATTCTGCCACCAGGTGATGACAGAATCCTGGTCCTATGAGAATTACCAAGGTCATGTTTTTGCCTGCTATAATTTTGTGTGTGTGCTATTCCTTCCTCCATCTCTGGTAGTGGAGGAAAGAGTGCCTGATCCTCAGATGGACTTGTCTACTAAAGCCCCAAGACATTAATCTCTCCAAATATTTTCCAAATTTTATCAAAAATTCAACTCTGAGCATAATTCTAAATGTCAACAATTTTCAAACAATTTTATTACAGATTGTATTCAATGAATTATAGTTCTTTTTTATTTTCACACTCTACTGTGAGCTTGCAGGGTAGAAATTGCATGTTGTTTGCCTTATCATCCCAGCACGAAGAACGTCAGTACCTAGAACATAGTGGGCACTCGGTAAAAGAACAGAAATAATTGGTTCCAAATATTTTAGAAAAACTTTAAAACCAAATGCTTAGGACACAATTGTTTGGTACTTTATTCATTAATAAACAACTTTCTCTTTCAAGTCACCCTTAATGCAGGGTTATTATAAAAAGCCCTTTCCTGAGGTTGCTCATCAGCAGCTGCATTTCTCTCAGTGGTCAGGTACTTCCTTCTGCCTTAGGAACAGTCTACATTCATTATAAGCCCTGCCCTGCACAGCAGTCTTGTTTACCTTTTCACCCTTTTTATGCCCAAGAAAGTTGCTTCCAATCTCTGTGGGAGATGAAGAAAAACCATGAAAAACAAGAGAGGCATGCTATATACCTGTCAGAAAGAGGCAACTCTCCACTTGACCCTTTTTAGTTCTCTTCTCTGACTCTGAAGCTGGGGGAATGATTTAACTACTTTTAAGCAGAAGAGTAAAGTTGCACATTAGTGCTGAGTAGCTCATTTCCCTTAGCAACCCCTTAGCAACAGCAGCTTCAAGTTCAAAATACCTCCTTGAAAAGGATCACATCTTTAATGAAGATGAGTATTTTTTTTAATGTAAGGTTTTTGAACAGATGTTTTAACATTACAGCCCCCAAAGCCTTGTAGGCTACAAATATCTATTTCATGCTAACTTTTCTTTATGATATTATGTGGTAACCATAATGATGCTGGGCTCCTGTGAAATTTCAGTCTCTGGAAAAGCCCTGGTCTTACTCTGAAATTATTCACAAATACATAACTTTTATTTTATCAAGTCACCATTAATCCTAGGTTATTACAGAAATTATACTTAAGTTCTTTAAAAAGGGTTACTGATATTGACCTCACTATTCAGTTTGCTCCCTACTGAGAAGAGTGAACAACTTAAATCACAGTTTTTAAAACCTACATCAGGGTTTTACAAACTATATTTATTATATGTAACCTAAGATTCTATGGACAGTTTAAAGAAAAATATAAAAAGAAAATTTCAACTTTACCCCAAACAGCTACTTACTGATTTTATTATTCAATACTTACTTTGTTTACTTCATTGTCTATAAACTGGATGATGGGATATCGAATAATCATCACATTTAATTGTTTTTACATTGTCAGTGAAATGAGAAGGCTTGCAAAAGGTTTTGCTAACCATCAAGAACCCTTAGGGATATAAAATGTTCATGTCATATATGTTATGCCTATCATTAAAACTTTTATCTTGTTCAAAAATTTTGAAGCTCTTTTGTCATCTTAAAGTTTTCATAATTCAGGGGCGCCTGGGTGGCGGTTGAGCATCCGACTTCAGCCCAGGTCATGATCTCGCGGTCTGTGGGTTCGAGCCCCGCATCGGGCTCTGTGCTGACAGCTTAGAGCCCGGAGCCTGTTTTGGATTCTGTGTCTCCCTCTCTCTCTGACCCTCCCCTGTTCATGCTCTGTCTCTCTCTGTCTCAAAAATAAATAAACATTAAAAAAAAATTTAAAAGTTTTCATAATTCAAATAATATATAAACTTCTGCTTGAAATTTGTTTATTGTCTATTAGCACATGGGTCCCTCGGGCACAAAATGCACAAGGGCTTAGAACAATGAACATCTTCACTATTGATCTATGTGTGCCAATTCCATGATGTGGACAGAGAAAAGACGTATTTTTACTTGGTATCAGTAGATAACAAAACCGTACCATTCACCTGACATGAAGTTTTATATGTTTCCACGTGTCAGGGTGTTACTGAAGGACGTGCCTAGAGCAATGACCTTTATACACAGTAGGTGCTTGACATGTGTTCCTGAAAGTAAGATCCATTTTAAATCACTAGGGAATATACAAGAAGGAGCCAGAAAACCTCAAGGCCAGTTCCATCTCTACCACTAATAATTCTATGACCTTGGGCAAATCACTCTCCTCTTTGGACCAGAATCTTCTCGATTAAATAAGAACTGAAACTAGGCGATTTCTGAAGTCCCTGCCAGCTCTAATATGTCAGAGTCTATAGATAAATAGTTTTTAATTAGCAAACAAAATTTTTGGTAAGGTTAACTCAGATTTTCAACTGACATTAAAGTGTAAGAATGCTGGCTAAAGGGAAGTGAAGCTTTTGAGGATTTTAAAATCTGTCTCAAATGAAGAGCCAGGTTGGTATTATGTTCCTCCGATATCCAGTCTGGTGACCAAAGTTATTTTAATAAAATACAGAACTAGAGACAGTTGGTTAAAATCATTAAACTTGCAAGCTTTGACCAGGACCTTGATCAAGTTTAAAGATTCTCTTTGAGTTTTAGTGTCATCATGTTCAAAATGGGACAATAATAATGCCTAAGGTGTGAGGCTTAAGTGAAAAAATACACATAAAGCATGTATTATTATAGGGTATAGGAAATGCTGTTACATACTCAAAGATGCTAAATATTTTTAGTATTAGGTAGAAACACATGAAATTGTTTTTAAAGATTAAACAGAATCAAATACTGTCACTTCTATTTCGCTCAAGCTATGATTTTCTTCTCCTGCCTAAAACACCTTCCATGATCCTCACTGCTTATATCAAGTCCAATTATTCAGTATGGAATTCAAGGCTCTTTGCAATCTGGTCTTCATTTAAGTTTCCTGAGTCCTTTGGGACATTCCCTCCCATATATACAGCTCTAGACATGCCAGTCTATTCTCCCATGTTGCTTGGCCCTTCTACCTCATGCCTTTGTTCCTATTTCTTCCATGTGAAATGCATTCTCTCCCTGGAAAATCACATTCATCCTTCAAGGCTTCAACCTCACAAAGCAAAATGAGCTGATTCATTATTTGAGCTTTTATAGCAGCTTATTCTTCCTGCCTCCACCATCACAGTTGTTTACGGGTCTGTTTCCCTGAGCTGCTTTCAAGATACTCCAGGGTGGGGCACCTGGGTGGCTCAGTTAGCTAAGGTTCTGACTCTTGATTTCAGCTCAGGTCATGACCTCACAGTTCCTGGAATTGAGCCCTGCATAGGGCTCTGTGCTGTTAATGTGGAGCCTGTTTGGGATTCTCTCTTCCTTTCTCTCTGCCCCTCTCCTGCTCACACACAGGTACATGCACACTCTCTCAAAATAAATAAACTAAAAAAAGAAACAAAAAGATACTCCAGGGCAAGGGCTGTTCTTATGTGTCTTTGTTTCCCTCCAGTTGAGCGCATTGGCTGCCTTGTAGTTTGTGCTCAGTAAATATCTGCTAAAGTAAAATGAACATAATCACATGGCAGGTTAAAATAGAGTTTCTCTTAGGGGCGCCTGGGTGGGTCAGTTGGTTAAGGGTTGGACTTTGGCTCGGGTCATGATCTCTCGAGTTCGTGAGTTTGAGCCTTGCACAGGACTTTCTGCTATCAGCAGAGCCTGCTTCAGATCCTCTGTCCCCCTCTCTCTCTGCCCCTCCCCTGCTTGCATTCTCTCTCTCAAAAATAAACATTAAAAAAGAAATGGCTTGTCTTAGAAATAAGTCAGTCAGAGAATGATAAATATCATATGATTTCACTCCTATGTGGAATTTAAGAAACAAAACAGATGAACATAGGGGAAGGGAAGGAAAAGTAAGATAAAAACAGAGAGGGAGGCAAACCATTAAAGAGACTCTTAAATACAGAGAACAAACAGGGTTGCTGAAGGGGTGCTGGGTGGGGGGTAGGGCTGAGTGGGTGATGGGCATTAAGGAGGGCACTTGTTGGGATGAGCACTGGGTGTTATACGTAAGTGATGAACCACCAAATTCTATTCCTGAAATCATTATTACACTGTATGTTAACTAACCTGGATTTAAATAAAATTTAAAAAATGAAAAAAAAAATAGATGAGTACCAAAGAGGACTCCAAAAAAACCTTAACTTTTGGAATCCACCCCTCCAGAGAACCGTTTTTTTTTTATGTGAGAAATCTCTACCAAAGTAAGGTCTTTATCCCTCTGGAAATCCTCAAATGACTAAAATCCGAAACTCTAAAGCGGAAGTTATTCTTCAGGACAAATCCATCGAGCTGAAGCCATGAGCTTTCAACAAAGACCACTGTCTTACTACTAGAGATGGCAATGCTCTGTCTGCAACCTCATTTAATGGCTATAATATGAGAGTTTGCACACTGAATCTGTGCTTCCATAGCTGGAGAAGTACCAGTTGCAGAGAACTCCAATAAGTCTTGGATGATGTGGAAGGCATGGAAAAGAGGAGGATACTGCTGCAGCCTGGAGTGTGAATTCATCATTTGCCCACATTACCATGCTCTACACAATCAGGACTCTGGAAGAACTCTAGGATGTGCAAGTGCTTGAGAGAATTAATAATGTATTCTAAATATTCTTTAATGTTACTGCCTATATGAATAATAACAGTTAATATTTAGTGTGTGTATGTATATGTATGCATGTATGAAATTACATCATTATGGATATGTGTATGTATATACATTTGTATATATATGTATATATACATATATATGTATATATGTATGTGTATATATATATAATTTATATATATAATATATATGTATAATTAGTTTAAAAGGAGAGTCAAGAGTCAACACTTCTGCACTATAGGAGTAGCAGGCTATTTAGCTGGTTTGTAACTCCAGAGGATTTACTTTCAAGGTTTTTTTCCCAGTAAGTGCTTTTTATCTAAGTAAAAGCTTATTAGAATTCCTAATATATAAACAAATAAAACAGTACTGCTCTCCTGGTTGGGAAAAGAGTGGGTCCCACTAAACCAATATAGTCTAGTCTAAATCTAGTCTTGTCCAGTCTATAGTGCAGTAGGAAAAAAGTTAATTGGGAGTCAAAAGACCTGGGTTCTAGCACCAATGAGACCACCCTTAGGCCCAAGCCTCCTCCTCTAGTACATCTAATTCAAAGCATTTGGTAATTGCTATCCAAGATTACAAGCATAATGCCTCAGTTTCTGGGGTTTCTCAAGCACACAGGATAAAAGTGCTTACTCCTCTCCTACTTTCTACCTACCTTAAATCTCCCCAATTATCGTGTTTCCCAATCATTCTTCAATTACACAAAGTTCAACAATGGTGTAACAATGGTGACAGTGAGGACACACAAGGTTAACAACACAGGTTTCACAAGTACCCAGAGCGGGCTTAGAAAATAGACCTGGTGTCTTGCTCTTGTCCTTCAAGATATCTCTCTCTAGTCAAGAAAAGTTATCTGTAAGCTTCTCAAGAGTCCTGAGAACCACTTAGTTGTATAGATCTATCTCTTTAACTTTTCTTATACCCACTGCTATTTGCTTGATTCAAATCTCTGTATCTCTCTCCTAGATTTTTATCAACATATCCTTACCTCCAATTTTGACTGAACCCCATTAGCCAGACACACTGACCTTTCTAAAATTCCATTTTAACCACATTGCTTCCTTGATTAATATTAATCAAAGTCCATCCCTCTTCTGCTGAGATTTCCAGTGAAGGTGTGTCAGCAGACCTCTAACTGTACATGTTGATAGGACATTGTTTCATAACACAAATGTATATAAATTCAAAGTCTTCTCTTGCATGCCTGTTTCTCCTACTAAGCTTGAACTCCTTAAAGGGTGGGGAACATATATGATTCACAATAAATAATGGATGAATAGATTAACAAATGAAACTTTCCCTAAACAAAGCTTCCAAATAGTTGCTTTTCTCCTTTTTAAGCTGCAGAGAGCTATAGGTAGCTTTCCTCCATTTGCAAAGTGGCTTTACATAACAACTACTATCTACTGAGCACTTACTATATCAGGAATTAGTATTAGCTCTTTACATGTATTAACTCACTTAATATCACAATAATCCTATAAAGTAGGTACTGTGATTGTTAACCCTACATTGACAGATAAAGACAACTAATGAGGACAGAGAGAGGTTAAATAATATACATTGACTCATTATAACCATTAAACAAACATTCAGAGTGTTTACTGTGCTATTTTCACAATAACCTATTAGCAGGAAAGAATATGTACAATCATCACTTTAAAATAAAGGCAAAACCATGCCTTGTTCATCCTTAGGGGTCCCTAGAGTACCCAGAAGAGAATCACATTCAATAAATATCTGCTGAATAAGAATTGAATTAGTGCCTCTGAAATCTAGTAGTGGGCCCTTCTACATCAACTACTTTTCTTGACTGATGCTTGAGACAAAGGACCTCTCCTTCTTTTGGTTAAATTCAGACACTTTTGAGAGTGCAAGGAGGCTCTATTAATAATTACACCAAGACAACAAGCATAAACCAGCACTGTCCAAGGACAAGAAATCCCATTGATATCCATACTCTTCAAGAATCCCTTCTGGAATTATATTTAGGGAAATAACTTAGGTAAATAAAGGTGCACACTTATGTATGTATCTTTGTATGAGCTATTCTCTGTCTGGAACACAATACCTCCCTTCTTCTTCTGCTTAGTGAACCCCTACTCATCCTGCAAAATAAAGTTAAAGTATTAATTCCCACCAATTCATTCAGCAAGTATTTACTAAGCACCTACTATGTGCCAGACACTAAAGAATTAACATTAAAGAAGGCACACAAACCCCCTGCCTTGAGAGTTTACACTGAACTGAGGGCAGACAATAAAGCTTCCCAAATTTCCTCAGAAAGAATTAGTAGTTTCTTTTTTGACTTCTCATAGAACTTGTTCTCCAGATTACTCCATTCCTCATGGAATTGCAATGGCTGCCTTCCATTCAAGACTGTGAGCTCTTGGGGCGTCTAGGTAGCTCAGTCGGTTACTAAGTGTCCAATTTTGTAACCGACTTCGTCCAACTCAGGTCATGATCTTGCAGTTGGTGGGTTTGAGTCCCACGTTGGGCTCTATGCTGACAGCTCAGAGCCTGGAGCCTGCTTCAAATCCTGGTTCTCCCTCTCTCTCTTCTCCTCTCCCGCTCGTGCTCTCTCTCTCTCTCTCTCACTCAAAAATGCATAAATGTTAAAAAAAAATCAAAGAAAAAAAGACTGTGAGCTCTTTGAGAAACAACCCGTCTTTGTCTATATGCCCCAAGACTAACACAGTGCTGGGTTACCCAACTGAACTGAAGTCCACATGCTTTCCTTCTCACGATGCCATAGCTACTAACATTCCCTTGAGCTCACTGCTTGATTGCTGAACATTTTAAAAACACCAAGCAATCTCTTGGCATCCACAAAATACTGTTCTTAGCACTGGGATGGCAATGTGGCAAGAATGTGATATGGTTCAGGATCTTTGAGCATTTATAATCAGACTTGGGAGGCCAGGTTTATTGATGACAACAGGGACAGAACAAGACAAGACGGTACATAATCAAGAACAAGACGGTACATAATCAAGGACTCGATTGTGTGGATCAGACTCAAAACATTCTCTAAGTTCTGAGAATTGAGATGTCAACAAGGGCCCCAGAAACTAGGGTGAACACAAGTATTAGAGAACATCAACCTTCACTTTAGCCCAGCAATGTTGCCAGGCTGCCCCCTTGGGGTTCACCACTTTCCAAAACCATCCCCAAATATGCCAGGATATCCTTACATGGATCACACACATTCTCTTAAGCTTCTATGCTTTTGCACAAGCTTGTGCCCTACCTGGGATGCCTCTATACCCCTCGTATATATGATGGTCATTAAGATTCAGCTCAAATGTGGCCCCCTTTGTGATACCATCCCTGAGCTCCCTAGGAAAAACTGACCATGCTTTCACTGTGTGTCTAACCCTGCTCCTTCCCCACATATATACCCATTGTACTCTGTCTATACACTTAATTGTATCCATCATTTATTTATCTATAGGTCCATCTCCCTTACTAAGTTATGAATCTGTTGAAAGCAAAGACCTCCATTCATCTTTGTATCTCAATCACAATGCCTGGCATGGAGTTTGTGGATGGACAGATGGATGAATGGATCAACATACAGATGGACTCAGTTATGAGTTTGTGTGTTGCCCCCCTCCCCGCAAAAGAGCATCAGCTTATATAACCTCATGTGGTCTAGTGAAGGAATTTGTAAGTGTAGAGATTTGGGTACCAATCCTGAAGTCCCTTAATCTTATTTTTTTTTTTTTTTAATTTTTTTTTCAACGTTTTTTATTTATTTTTGGGACAGAGAGAGACAGAGCATGAACGGGGGAGGGGCAGAGAGAGAGGGAGACACAGAATCGGAAACAGGCTCCAGGCTCCGAGCCATCAGCCCAGAGCCTGACGCGGGGCTCGAACTCACGGACCGCGAGATCGTGACCTGGTTGAAGTCGGACGCTTAACCAACTGCGCCACCCAGGCGCCCCTTGAAGTCCCTTAATCTTAAATGAAGTCACTTAATCTCTCTGGACCTCAATTAGTTTTATCTGTTAAATTGGGATAAAGCATGAAATCCCTACCTCACGCAAAAATGACTGGGAGTTTTAAATGAGATGAAAGAAGTGAAAATGCTTACAATAAAATGTTGCTTCAATTTTGGTGGGCGGTGGGGGGGGAGCATCAGCCACATCATATTATCTGGAGATATTTTTAATTTAAGCCAATACGTCCTTCCTTCTAATCTGACACATGGCTGTGCTTTTTCTAGGTCTGCTAACAGAACAAATAGGTGACAAACCTCTGTGCTAGGAGTCTCTGGGATGAGTTTCTTATTCTCTTGCTAGACAGGAGAATAAGAATTTGTCCTTTTTGTGGGTCTGGGGCTTCAACTCTCCAGGTCTAAACATTTTTGATGGCCTTGAACTAATTTCGGCCACCATCAACAGAATGGGAGTGGAAAAATCCCCACCACATCTGCCTTGTCAGGGGGTGGAGGAAAGAACTTTCTAAATAGCCTCATTATTGGTCCCAGCTGAATTCTGCTCCTGTTCCATGATGCCAGCAAAAGCATTTTAGTAAGATGCTGCCAGCATCAAAAGCAGATCCACTTACGGTTTCCTGTAAGCGTATCTGCAATGGCAGAAGGTGGCGGGTAGCCAGGTGTGAGTGTGCGTGCTAAAAATCTCCAATACGTCAAGCTGGAAGAACAATTTATGAAATGAAATTCAATGTTCTATTTCTAATCCAAGAACTCAGTTTAAGGCACCGGAAATTCGGCTGGGTAATTCGGCTTTAATTCTCTGCTGCTTTACTGAATTACAGGATCTCAGAACAGACAGAGAAATGTCCTCTGTATTCTTCTAGCTTGAACATGTCCCACCCCACCCCGCAGGACACTCCAAAAAAGGGTTCATCAAACTCTGCTTACATAGCTTCAGTGAAAGGGAGCTCACTACTGTTCTAATCATTTGCCCAACTTGGGGTTAGCTCTGACTATAGGGCAGGGACCACCATGTATCCATCCTGTTTCCTTTTCTTCCTTTTCACCCAGCTAGACTACAGTGTGGCTGAGTAACTGAGATCTGACCATTGGAATGTGGGTGGAAGTGATGTGCATCCTCCCAGGCCTGGTCCCCCAACAACTTCTGTATGGTGCTGCTTCTTCTGTTTCCTCCCTTTACCAGAGTAGATGCAGAGGGTACAATGCTGAACTCTGAGGCTGAAAGGAGAGCAGAGCCACTAGATGGAGGGGGCCCAGGGCCATGAATGACCATGTAGAGCACGGCCTCCTGCAGACCCATCTGAACTGTGATATGAGATATGAGTGAGAAGTTCCTTAACTGCATTAAGCCACTGAGATTTGAAGGCTGTTTGCTACAATAATTCATAGTCTGACATAGAGACCTTTCATCCGGTTTTTTTAAGTGGCAACACCAGACTAAGTAAGTGTCTTAGTAGTTACTGTATCATCATCTCTCTTAGAAGCCTTAGTGATATTAGTATGATCTATACTTTGTATAGAACATATGTACTATTAGCTATGTACTATTAGCTCCTGAAAAGTGAAAAGGAGTAGTGCAGGAAGGCAGGGGAAGAGGATATGGGAAGGAAGGAGAGGTGAGGAAGGCCACATTCTCTCAAGAACCAGTCTCCTTATGCATGTAAATTTCATTTATCTCTTACAATAACCCTACGAAATGGAATCACCACCATTTTAAACAGGCAGAAACAGATACTCACACAAGTTGATGTATATAACTCAAGTATGCTTGGGCTCAGCCATTTCCCACTGATTTCAGCACCTGAACCTACCAACTGGCTTCTGTGAACAGACCTCACAACCTCCACCTGCCTCTCTGATCCTCAAACACCAACCTCAGAATCCCTGTTATTATGCTTGCCATGTTAGGACTCCAAATGCCAGGTGTTTTCATGACTCTTAAACAATTGAGTCCTTTGGACACTGGGTTTCCCCATCTGGCTGTTCTTCTGCAGGTGGCCTTAGCAAACTGCTATGTTCTCCTGCACCTGGCCTCATCCTTCCCATACCTGGTGGCATCTGCTGAGAAAATGTGCCCCTACAGCCCATTCTGACTACAGGAAGGGTGAAAAATAAAGGTGTTTTTTAAAAGCTGACACCCATCAGGGAGCCTGGGTGGCTCTGTTGGTTAAACATCTGACTCTTGATTTCGGCTCAGGTCATGATCTCACAGTTGTGAGACTGAGCCCCGTGTCGGCCTCCACGCTGGTCATGGAACCTGCTTAAGATTCTCTCTCTTCCCTCTACCCTTCCCCACTCATGCTCCCCCCCCCAAAAAAAAGAAAAAAAAAGCCAACACCCGAACACCCGAGGGAATGTTGAAATTGAATCAAAGTTCCAAAAAGTTTGAAATTCTCAGCCTCTCATCTTCCCTACTGCAGAGCTGGTGCCCTTGTGCTGACAGATGAAGCTGACATCAAAATTGGAAACAAATATTTAACAGCCCAACCCTGGACAAAGTCTAAGATCTAAAAATGTATGGGTGGCTCAGTCAGTCAAGCAACCAACTCTTGATTTCAGCTCAGGTCATGATCTCACAGTTTGTGGGTTTGAGCTCCATGTTGGGGTCTGTGCTGACAAAGCCTGCTTGGGATTCTCTCTCTCCCTCTCTGTCTGCCCCTCCCCTACTTGTGCTCTGTCTCTTTCCCTCTAAATAAATAAGTAAACATGAAAAAAAATTTAAAAAATGTATGGCCCTATGTCTACCAAAGTTCTTAAAATACTGGAAAGCCAATGTATATCAAAAGTCATAATTTTTTTAAATTGCATTAGAAGCTATGAAGATCATCTTAAAATCAAAAGGAAAACCTTCCAAAGTAACGATACCTTACCTTTTTAACTTAGGTTGACCACCTTTTAAGAATCTGCATTAGGTGTCCTCTGCCCTGCCTCATAACCTCCTCTGCTTCCTTTCCAACACTGCAGTACTTTTCCCACTGTCATGACCAGTTTATGGATCTTTCTTTCCCACTACATTTAAGAGTTTTGCAAGGCCAGGCAGGGACCATATCTGATACTCCTCTTTATTCCAGTGCCTGGCAGTGTGCCAGATAATCCTTGTGGGGCTGGTTACTTTTCAGCGTGGTTCGTAGTAGCGGTGCCGCTCAATTCCTTTGCTGTGGAGCCCTCAAGTCTTGCTCTGGATCAGCATCATCAGCTGTGAAATGCGGCTCTCCCTGCACCCAGCCTATTCTACAGAGTAACTGCCAACCCTGAGTCGGAACCAAACACAATCATTTGAATGGATCTGAAGTATCGCTGATGCTCACCAAGGTTTAACTGATTATTCTACCCTCTAACATTTGGAGAACAGGTCTGTGGGAAGATGTAAGAGGTACTGGCTGGCTATGTGGGTGGGTGCCCTTTATTGTTTCCTGGTTTCTAGTGCCCTGAGTGATCTAAGGAGCCTGACCATCCCAACAGGTGGAGGACATTCAGTGGCTAACATTGTGTAAGTAGCATTACTACCCAGCTAAGACCTAAAGACCAGCAGGTGGTTTTCTTTTATTTTAAGAACTTTATGAGGCATAAGGCCATGCATTTTCAGATGTCATACTTTGACCAAGGTTGCATTGTTAAATATTTGTTTTCAATTTTTACATCAGCCGAATCAAGGCAAGGGCACCAACTTTGCAGTGGGGACGATGAGAGGCTCAGAATTTTGCTACAGATGCTTGTGGAAGAGTTGGTCTACAGAGAAAAGGATGAGCTGGATGACCTCCTAAAAAGATTCTATGATTCAGATGCTTTACGCAAATGTTAACGAATAACTCAGCATGGCAGGGAAAACAAAACCAGTGCAGTAGTGCTGTTTAGGTATTATGTGCGTTTGCCTTTAATTAAGTGATTTCAGGAGCCAAGAACTGACTTCCCAGCCCAGCAAAGACCTCTGGCTGCAGTGACATCACAATGCTAATGCATACTTTATTCCTGGTTCAGCAGAAGACAGGCCAACTTCCATCCACCAGTTCAATTTGTGAGCGAGGATATTTCCAGTCAACAAAAAGCTATTTCTTACAAGTAAAGCAAGTGTTCTGAAGTGCTTACAACCCAAACACACAAAAGGTATCCAGGGTATCCTGGGTCTATTGGGTCTAGAAACCAGAATTTAATAAGGCGATAAAACTGTTCTATTAGTCAGCTTGTATTGCCACAACAAAATACCATGGACTGCATGGTCTAAACAACAGAAAATTTTTTTCTCACAGTTCTGGAGGCTGTAAGTCCAAGATCAGGGTGCCATAGGTTCTGAAGAGGATGCTCTTCCTGGCTTGCAGATGTGACTGCCTCGTGTTGACTGTGTGCTCACATGGCAGAGAGAAAGATCTCTCTCTTATAAGGCCATCAATCCTATTGGATTAGGACCCCACTCTTATGAGCTCATTTTTTTTTCTTATGAGCTCATTTAGCCTTAATTGCTTCCTAAAAGTTCTATGTCCAAATAGTGTCACATTGGAGGGATAGAGCTTTAACATATAGATCTTAGAGGGACATAATTCTGGCCATAGCAACTTTCACATGCAAAGTTCAGTGTCTATTTCAGGTGGTTATAGTTTAAGTCGTATCACTAAGGTGAAATTCACAAAAATAAAAATATATTTATCCTCAATGGGTTATTAAAAAATTTTTTTTTAATTAAGTAGTCTCTATGACCAACACGAGGCTTGAACTCACAACCCCGAGATCGAGAGTGGCATGTTCTACCAACTGAGCCAGCTAGATATTCCCTTGATGGATTATAGCTAAGATTAAAAAAAATACAATCCAGAAGATGTATGTTGTTTGCTATTCATAATCAAAGTTGTAATATATGTTTCTCTGGAGATTGTAAGAAGAGAAACAATGGAAAGTACTGGAGTGGAAGGCATGAACATCAAACATCTTTATCCTGTAACTAACTAGCTGTGCCACCGTGGCTAAGTCCCCAGCCTTCTCTGTGCTTCTGTTTCCTTATTATACCAAGCTGGTTTAAATAATAAAACACATTAGGGCACCTGGGTGGCTCAGTTAAGCGTCGACTTCAGCTCAGGTCATGATCTCACAGTTCATGAGTTTGAGACCCGTGTCGGGCTCTGTGCTGACAGCTCAGAGCCTGGAGTCTGTTTTGGATTCTGTGTCTCCTTCTTTTTCTGCCCCTCCCCCACTCATGCTCTGTCTCTCTTGGTCTCTCAAAAATAAACATTAAATTTTTTTTTAAATAAATAAGAAAACATTATTAATTTAAAATAAACTGTGTTTCACAGTGCCATTTCTGGGTGGTTGTTTTGAGGATCCAAATCAGTATAGTGATTAGGAAAAAAATCTCCTGCTCCAAAGGGGTCTACATAAGGAAAATAGTGGATGGTAAAATAAATATCATTAATCCATTTAGTTTTCTCCTTTTGTTTACCTTTAAGCCCAAAAGATAATTGATTGCCCCTTTATACCCACCCTCCTTCTTGATACTAACATTCTCCCTTTGGAAAAAAAGATTAGAACAATCAGTAGCATTTGGGAATGCCTCCCTTTAGCTGAAGAACAGCCAAGGCCAAGAAGTGACTTGAGGGACCGAGAATGAAGCACTGGCCTTGGATCTGCAGAGACCCAGAGACAATGCACTCACACTTAAGCAGCCCCCATCCCTTTGGGAATATAATACACAACCTCCCCTCCCTGAGCAGCACACAACAAAGGAACACTGGCCACAATCCAATTATGGGGGGAGATGCACCACTCCCAGGACAGCCAGCAGGAGGGAGGGGTTGGGAAAGCTCATTGCAAGAAGAGCTCTGAAAATATATCTTATATAGAATGCAGGCTTCTGGCTTGAAAACATTAATTCCATTGCAGAGAGTCACTGAACAATTTCCCAAGGATTCCCAAGATCTCTTAAGCCATAAAAAGCATCCTTATTATATTAGTATGCTAAAGAGTTCCTCTGCGTACTATTCTAGGAGATAGAAGGGAGAGCATGAAAAAAAAAAAAAAGCTGAATGATTCCAAGGAAGCAAACAAAGAAACATCTTTAAAGCTTATATAGTTACACCTAATTCTGAAATCTATTTTTTCAAAGCCAAATTGGAAAAAAGTTCACGCCAGTTTTCGGGAAGGTACTACAGAACCAGTTATTTACAACCCAAACAGCTTTGGTGTTCCTTTATACAATTAAAAAGCACCTTCAAACAAGATATGTTTATCAAACTGTAAAATAAGAAAAAATAACCCTTTATCCAAATCCTAGACTTTTCTAAGCTTAAAAGTAATTAACAAGGAAAAATACTGATAGGCTTGATTACATGTAAATTTAAAACGTCCATAAGTCTAAAACAATAAAAACTATAAAGAAGATGAGCTGAAAAAATATTTACCACAGGTATAAAAAAGGACTACTGCTTTTTAAAGCACTCACATAAATCACAAAAGTTGTCAGTATAGACTCAGACAAAACACACAGTTACTTAAAAGAGGACTTAAAACTGGTTAATAAATATGGAAAATATTTAACTTCACAACTAGTTGTAAAAAAAAAGTTTACATTAAAACAACACTGATAAGGGGAGATCTCAGTATCTATCTCCCCCTTCACTGACCACCTAAGGAAGATGCTTGCAGGAGTAAATCCAGTCAGGTTCAAGAGCTTTTTATTGGATCACGATCTCAGAGGGTATAGTTTTAATCATGCCATGCATGAAATATTATCAATTTTTAAAGGCTTTGTTGAATTGGTATATTTGAATAAAAATGGTATCTCATCTGTCAAGGAAATGATATTGAAATGGCATGTGGACAGGTCTATACCAGCAACGATAGGGCAAATAGTCTTCCTTTGCTCTGAACAAGACTTTCCTCACCAATCCAATGCAGATGGGGAAAAGGGACAAGGGGCAACCCCATTTTTAGCCTCTGGCCACGTCTAGGCCCAGCAAAAGGAATTTTTCACAAGGTCCGGCCCAGATTACAAGGACTGAAGACAGAGCTCATCTGTGCATCTCTTGCTTGTTTTCTTCACTTACATTTCTGTGTGATCTCACAGGAAAAGGAGTCCAGAAAAGGATTTGAGTGTTCTTGGAACTCTGGCTCAATGCAACCTTATATCATCCCCTTATCAAGTGAAATTCCTCTATTCCTCTATTCCTTCAACAAAAATGTCCTGGGCACCTACAATGTGCAGGCATCATTTGAGCCACCTATTAAAATAGCTAAGGCTGTGTGTGTGTGTGTGTGTGTGTGTGTGTGTGTGTGTGGTCTATTTTTCTTCATTTATTTATTTTTAAACCACTTTATGGAGGTGATGGTTTCACAGATATATACTTAGCTAAGACTTTTAAAACTGATCACACTGGCAAAGGTAGAGTGAAAGAAGCACCCTCACACAGAGCTTGTAGTTATATACATTTTGGGCTGCTGGGATGAAATTTTTGCAGTAATGTGAAGCAAGAGCCTTAAAAATGTTCCTGTAGTTTGACCTCATAGGTGAACAACCATGAAACTACCAAAATAATAAAGACAGCATATTATATATGAAAATGTCCAGTATAGAATCATGTGTAAGCCCACGCTAGGCTAGACGTAAAAAGGAGACATGAGGATACAGTAAAAAGGCAAATAAAATAAACTAATGGTAAGATGCAATGAGTGCTACGAAAGAAATCCACACGGGGCTAAGAATGAGAACAGGATCTACTTGAGACAGACATTAAGGGAAAGCCTCCACATTGAAGCTGGGGCCTGAGTGATGAGAAAAAAACTAATCATTTGAGAACCAAGACAAGAGAAGTTGAGCCAGGCCAGTGCAAAGGTCCCAAGGCAAGAGCATTCTTGGCTGGTTCCTGGAACCAACAGAAGGCCAGTGTGTCTGCAGTGTGACATGCAAGGTGGAAGGTGGTATGAGATGGAGTCAGACGCAAAGGCAGAGCCAGATCCTATAAGGAAAATGCTTATGCCATTATGTTAAGTGAAAACGGGAGGGTCGCAAATTATGTTCACAGTATGATCTCAGCCATGAAAAAATATGCATAAAAAAAGACTTGGAAGAAACATACTAGAATGTTAACAGTGGTTATGTGGGAGAGGCACAAAAAGCGTACTGGCTTTGGAACTAGAAAAATTCATGTTATATCCAGGCTTCACTAACTTACCACTTAGGAGCATAGATATTTAACCTTTCTAAGCCTTAGTTACCAAATCTATAAAATTAGAATTAGGTCTCCTCACAACAGTGAGCTGACACATAGTAAGCATACCTTACTTAAAGAGCATTTTTTATTATTACTGCCACTGCTCTTGGATAAGAAGATTATGGGTGATTTATCTTCTTTACACTGTTTTAGACTTTCCTAATTTTTAACATTCAAGCATGTTTCATAATCAGAAAAATACAAACTTTATTTTTTAAAAGGTTCTGATAGCTAAACTATCACTGTGTATGAACTACACTGTGTTAAATCAAATGTCTTTCCACTGCAACAAATGCATTTTCACTGGCATACAAGGCATTTAAGGCAGCCCCCAACATTGAGGGCAATGCAACATTTATAAGGGACCTTTAGCATAAAGGTTCAGCTATGCAAACATGCAGAGACTCACAATTAACTCGAAATATCAAACAAGTTGTTATTGACCTTTTAGGAGTATCAACAATGCTGCAGGTTCTCTACAAAATACAAAATTAAGATACATGGACGGATGCCCAGTTTGGTCCTAAAACAACCTTCAGAAACCTTTAAAAAAAATCACAGAAAACATTCTTTTTGCTTCAATCCAGCTGATCTAAAAATTTTTGATTTGCTAACTTTCTTGAAAATGGACTTTTCACCTAAAATTCTATGTTTAATGAGAACAAAACTGGTGGCTCTAGAAAAGTCTGATGAGCTCTTGTGCCCACCTGTGGGTAGCCAGAAATATATGTTCATCCAGAGAAAGGGAGCAGGGAGCTTTGGGGTCAGACACACCTGGATTCAAGTTATAGTTCAACCTCCAAGACTCTGGAAGACTTGAGTAGTTATATAATCTCTTTAAGTTTCTGGCTTCCTCACCTGTGAGCTACTTTTCTGGATTAGTAACGATGTACCTAAAAAGACTTACAGAATACCTGGTACCTTGTAGGCGCTCAGGAAATGATAGTTGGTATTATTCTCAGGGGAGGTTACTTCCTGGCCAGCACATCTCACCTTTCTGCATCAAGAATGCCAGAATCCTAGGGTAACCCCTGTCTCAAAAGGTTGGCTCCTTCTGTGGTTCATGTTGGTTTACCAAGCACAAAGCATAAAATGTAGGCTATTTCATAAATATGAGTAGGTAGGTACAAAGGTATGTAGGTAGGCAGGCAGACAGGCAGGTGGGTGGGTACAAAGAAAGAGAGGGAGGAGGAAAAGGAGAAATTTTGTTCCATAGAGATCAAATGCTAATTCTAACTAGCAATCCCATGTACAGAAATGAAGACCATGTCTTGCAAGCTGAAAATCAGGGCATGAGGTCTAAAAAGAGTGCTATCAAGGGACAATGGCTCAGAATATCTAAAATCATGACTGCTAGAGAAAGTTGCCTGGTAATGGAAAAGTGTGTAAATGACTCTATAAAACCCATCCCCACTGCAAGATGTGTGTGGGTCATATTCATTAAAATAACCCTAGGGTGCTTATTAAAATGTATATTCCTAGGCTCCAGCCCAGACCCACTGAACCAGAATCTGGATGAGAGGCTCAAAAATCAGTATTTTAACAGAGCTCATCAGGTGATTCTTGGGCATGACAAGAGCCATTAATCTAAGGGAAACAGAACTGAAAGTGTTCTTAATTGTGATTTCTTCAGTCTCTGAAGGCATGCAAGTGAAAAGTCATGTGCATCTAGCACTTCATCTGCCAGAGACCTCTCTTAACCACACGTGGCCTTTCTCTATGTGCTGTTCATAGCCTTCTTTTTGGATATTCTAATGTTCTTGATGGACCATCTGATTCATTAGAGGCAAACTGAATTCATTTTGGGGTATGACTTGCTATACTCTAATTCTTTAAAAATCTGTAATTATCTACAAGTGGCAGCTTGATTAAACAGAACAATGGACAATGCAGAATATACTACTCTCTCAACCTAGGGAACAAGGTTTATGTTTTTATCCATCATCTCTGGGCTCTTTCAGCACCTCCACAAGAGGGCAGTCAGGGGAAAGTTTTACTTCTGTCAGAAAGCCTCTCCTTAGAAGCTCTCCTAATCTTTGGGTCAGAAGGTGGTTCTTGGTTCTTCTTAAAACCAAAACCAAAATCAAGGATCAGATACATTAAGTTACACTTTTAGAGATATAACTGAATATTGACTCTACAGGACATAAGTTTTTTTAATGTTTTATTTATTTTGAGAGAGAGAGAGATAGCGTGCAAAAGTGCGAGCAGGGGGTTGGAGAAGGGGCAGGGAAAGGCAGAGAGGGGGGAGACAGAGAATTCCAAGCAGGCTCTGCATTGCACTGAGCCCAACCTGGGGCTTGCACTCAAGAACCATGAGATTATGCAAGAGTCAGACGCTCAACTGGCTGAGCCATCCAGGTGCCCCTCTACAGGACTTAAGTTTTAAGTAAAAGGGTTTTTGCATATTTCTTCTCCCATTCTCTCTCCACCGTGACCCTATCACCTCTTCAACAGGTTCATGAATTTATTTCCCTCCCATCCAGTGGCTCAGTGAGAGGAAAACCAGTACAGAGCACCAAGTGTCAATGTGACATTGTGGGGAAGCCAGGGAAGGCTGCCTGGTAGGGGCGACATTTGAACTGAGACCTGAAGGATGCATAGGCAATGAGAAGGCTTTCTGGGGAGAAGGGAAGGGCATGCACAAAGACACAGCAGCATACAAGATTCTGACATATTCAGGGACTAAAAGAGCTTTGCTAAGACTTTAGATTTTATGGTGAAGATGTTGCATTTCAGCAGAAAAGTGACATGATGAAATGTGTGAGTTAGAAATATATACACACGTATGTTTGACAGAAATCATATGATGGAATTCACAGTGTAACTGCCTGAATACATCAGTGCTGTGTTCGTGTGCGTGTGAGTGTGTGTGCGCGCGTGTATGTGAAATGAACAATGTATTACACCTTTGAACTCACATACATAGTTCTTTCTATAAGCAGCTGGTCCCTGGAATTGACTCAGAGTTGCTCAATATTCTTGATCTCTGGAACATTCATCTTTCATGTTGATGGCTTTTGCTGTGTTGTTCTCATGTCTGAGCCCTACAAACTGACAGAACTGTGACAGAACTGACTCCAGGGTCAGTACAGAGTTGGGAATGCTAGGGCTGGCATTCAATTATGTTTAATTAACCTCACTGATAACAGGAATAGTTAATGTTAGCAATGTTTAAAAACTGCACTAGGACTTAGAATTTTTCTGAGCCTATATGGAATATAAAGTGTGAAGATAGATAGATAGTCAAGAAAGTGCTTCCAGCTGCTCTAACCATCCCGGATTAAGGTCAGAGTTCAGAACAGTCATTTTAGTGGAAAGGAAATCAAATCAAACCAATTCTAGAGGTTTTAAAATAGGATGGCATAAGCACTTTTAAGATGAGATTAATAACAAAAGAGAGAGGAGAAAGGGTGTCTTTGGGGAAGTGAGAGGAATAAAAACAAGGGTATATACCAACTTCATGGTTCTTACTGAGAACCTATTCAAAAAAATAGACTCAAGTCGGTTTAAATTTTTTTCCTGATCCCCGAATATATTACTATTAGTGTTAACAACAAAAATGCTATATTTGTCTAGCATTTCACAGCATGCTTTTACATGTATCAGATTTCTCCAGTAGAGGCTGGGGTGAGCTGCCCAGATCCTCCTTCACGACTGAAGAACTTAGTCCCTTAGATAGTGCTCAGCTGACTGGAGAGAGCTGTCTCTCCCAAAGTCATGCCCCTTTCTTGGGGCACCCCACATCTAGTGACTGGTTGACATAGGGTATGAAGACCTGGAACCCTTGCTCTGACTAAGTACCCTTGGAAGGGCTATCTCAGCTTTCCATCCCTTCATGGGGTTGGTTGAGGCCTTCACTGAGACTGTAGCCCAGCCCCACTGGTCCCTCTGTCTGATCCTGCTTCTTCCCTTCCCCCCAACTTCCCTCTGCTCTCCTCTACTCCCTTTCCCTCCCTTTCTCTTTCCTTCCATGGTGATGATCCCCAAAGTACCCCCTAATAAATCTCCTGCAGGTTAGCCCACATCTCTAAAGTCTGCTTCCCAAGGAATACAACCTGTGGGAGTTATTATCCCAATTTTGAAGATGGAGAAACTGGACATCTTAGACAGTAAACTAATTGCCCAAGTTCACCACCTGATTAGAGATGACCAATGACCAGAACATAGACCCATCAGATGTTACTCAATGGACACCAGTGTGGTAGGGAGGCAGGAAATAGAAAAATGAATAAGGCCCCAACCCTTCTAAGCTCACAAAGGAGTAACACAAACAAACATAGCCATAACCCCCAAGGCCACCAACAGAGGCTCCTGTGTTAGGCATGAGAATGGCATAGAGACAGTGATCAAGGTGTGGGATCTGCATAGGGAGCGCCCTTTGTTCAGTCCCTATTTCCTCTGGTACTTACTACCTGGGGAGTGAACTTTGCTTTTGACATCTATAAAATGGACCATCCTGCTAGCAGGATCACTAAGGGAACTCTTTGTAAAACACACATTACAGCAGCTTGGCATATGGCATATTGGGGTGTGGGGGGTCAACTCCTTGCATGATTTGTAAATTCCCCAATTTTAATGCCTTTAAGTGAAGAGGACACTTTCTAGTTCTCCACTCACCCTACCACTCCTTACTAACTTATTCTCCGCTGCTTCCTACGCACTGATGTTACCTGACTGGCCAATGAAGGCAAGTACGTTTGTCTGTGTGTGATCACTGTCACCCCCACCACTGCAACACACATACATACACACATACATGCTACCTGTACATATATACGTACATAGCATATATTTACATATTAGATGCCAAGCTCTGTTCTAAGCACTTTACAATTATCTCATTTCATAGAAGAGGAAATTGAGGCGTAGAGAAGTTAATAACTTGCCCCTCAGGTTGTGCAGCCAGTGAAACAGCTGGCATTGAAACCATGGCAGGCTGGCTCCAGAGCCTGAGGTCCTCCAAACCATGTCACAGACAGTTTGTATGCAGTAACAATTATAGACATGGACCCCTCTGAGGGTAAAAGGAGAGAGAGAAGGTAATTGTGAGAATTAGATGAGATAAGGCAAGTAAAACAGGGCACTAACTGGCATGTGGGAAGCACCAGGTAAATGCATGGTATTATCATTAAGGAATAAATAAATACCTTTTCCCTTGAATAAATGGTGACACTCTCATGTTTGTACAGTATTTTTTTTTAACTCTCATAACATTTCTACAACAAGCATGGGAATTGGGATGGTTAATTTATATGCCAACTTGACTGGGCCACAGGGTGCCCAGCTATTTGGTCAAATATTATTCTGGGGGTTTGTGAAGGTGTTGTGGATGAGATTAGCATTTGAATGAATGTATTGAGTAAAGCAGATTGCTCTCCCCACTGAGGGTGGGTTCATTTAATCAGTTGAAGGCCAGAATAGAACAAAAAGATTGGCCCTCCTGTGAGTAAAAGGCAACTTCTCCTGCTTGACTGCACTGAGCTGGGGCATCAGTTCTTTGCTGCCACCCAACTCTAATGGAAACATCAGCTCTGTCTGGGTCTTGAGTTTGCAAGCATTCAGACTGGAACTGCACCATCAGTTCTCCTGGCTCTCAGGCCTCTGGACCCAGAATGGAATGATACTGTTGACTCTCCTGGGTCTCTGGCTTGCTGACTGCAGCTCTCGGGACTTGTGAGCCTTCATAACCACATGAGTCAACTCCTTCCAATAAATCTCTCTATATGTACATACATCCTCTGGAAAACTCTTGACTAAGTAACCAATATAGGAAGTATTCTCACCTTTCCCCTCTTACAGATGAAGCTAGAGGTTGAATTCCTTTGCACAGTTTATAGCTTATTTCCTTATCCTTCATCACTGGAACTCTCTGGGTCCTGCTGATGGTACTTTCATTCATTTAGGGAACATCAAACAACTGTTATGAGCCAGGCATTGTACCCCTAAATAATTTTTAAGTCCACTCCATCCCTCTCTATTCCTAGTCCTCCTGGCTCTACACTGTATAGCATGCCTTAAAGCCATGACTAGCCAAAAACCAACTCATAGTCTTGTTCACATGGTCCACTGAAAATGTCCAGAAGCCAATGGGAGGCCCAGGAGTCTTACATGGAAGTCCAGAATCTGGCCCCATGTTAGATTTCTACTTTTCTAAGTGCTTAAGGCCTTTGGTACTTGTGGCCTGCCCAGTATAGTTATGGCTACCATTGTATTTCAGGCAAGACTCTTGGTATGTTCCTCATCTACAAAGCCACTAGATCTCAAACCCCAGAAGACAACCAAAAGTTAACATTGCATGTTAATGTTTCATACATGTGTATGTATTCACTAAAAGGTAAGGAATTGTTTTATCCTTAATTCATCTTTTCATAAATTTTTCAGGTATATTATTGATTTTGCATTGAAATAGTTTTGCAAAAGCATTTTAGCTAGAATCCTTATTTAGCATCTTGCAGACCACAACACCTAGTAATAATGATTTTTCACAAAAAGAGGGACATGGGTTTTTGTGACTTTGCTTTAAAAAAAATCAATAGAGCATTTGTGCCTGTATTAGAGATTAAAATAGCTTTTACCACACAATTAAGGTAGGCTTTTTTTAAAAACAATATAAGAGACTGTGTCAAATGTCCTTGCCCCCACCCAGAAAATTTCTAAGTCTCTTAAAAGTTTAAAGATACAGAGGAAGGGGAATGACTAAATATGAAATTAAGGACGCTGAGTTTATATCCCAACTTCAGTGCCTACAAAAAAGTATTGGGAGAATACTTCTTCCCGTGTAAAGATGGAGTAATAACCCCACCCTTTCCCCAGGTGCTATGAGGTTTGAGGAGATTGCCTGAGCAAAGAGCTGAGTAGAATGTGATATGGGAAACAAAGGCAAAAGAAAAAAGTAAATCTCCTTACAACTTACAGCCCACTGACATGTCCTTAAAACAGGCAGAGTGATGTTCTTTCTGCCCTCAGGTCCTTCCCTGTGCTTTAATAAAACCACCTTCTTGCACCAAAGATGTCTCAAGAATTCTTTCTTCGCCCTCGGCTCCAAACGCCAACATTTCTACATCAGGATGCACAGATGTAGCCACTTTCTATCTTGAAGCTTGAGCTGTATGTAGACTAGGGCACCATCCACACAGAGGGAATTTTAAATTTTCATCTTAATAACCATTGACTGAGCTGGGCATTGGGGATAAATGGGGATTAAGGTGAGTAAGATCTATCTCTCCTCCCAAAGACTTCATAGTCTGGCAGAGATGACAGACCACTTTAGTGAATGACAACCCAACACAGGCACCAGAGTCAGATAACTTTGATTGAACTCCCAACTCCTACTCTTTGTAGCTGGGGGACTTTGGAAACGTTATTTCCTATCTTGAAATTTCAGTTTCCCCACCTGAAAAAAATGAGACAATAGTACCCATACCTTCTAAGTTGTGGAAGGAATCAGATAAAGGATTGAGTACGATGTCTGACATTAGTAAGTAATCAATCTTTGTGTCAAGATTATTACTCATGTTATTCCCGGAAGTTGCAAAGACCACAGATTTGAGGGACCTTCAGAGTTAAGTTGGAATCCTATTACCAGGAAGAGGAGGATCTATGTACCCTGCCTTGGTAAGTTAAAGGAAAGATGACTTTTTTTCCAGGACTCTTGTCATCCACCAGTGATGGTGACAGTGAGTGGCTGATACTCAGTGAGTCTTGGCATCTGTCTCATAAAACAGTAGGAAGAACCAGTAGGGCTGTGTGGACAAGCATGCCCCAGTGTCTGTGAGGGAAGAAATATAGGGTGGTTCACATTCATGCAGTGGTACAAAAGGCATCTGTGAATTATCTAGGCTACAGTTTATTTCTCTTTATTCTGGTACTTTGCCCACAGTGCTCCCTTCACACGATGGACAGCAATTTGAGGGGGAAAGGAAACTGAAATTTGCCTGGGCTAAGTAAGATTAGGCTTGGACACTAGTCCATTTGCCTATTCATTTATTCATTCATTTCAGGATTTGCACTCATTTCTGATTCCAAAGTCCACATTCTTGCTATGCTCAAGGGCCCTCTCATGCTCACTAAATGCAAACCGGGAGTAGGAGACAATCCAACAGTTTGTTTAAAGTTTGTTGAAATTCAAAAAAAGCTAATCATTAAGACATCCAAATCATTACAAGTGTTTCAAATAATTTCCAAGTGTTTTAATAATTTTAATACAAATAATAGGTGCCATTTGTTGAGTACTTACTGGGTGCCAAGCACTTTACATGCATTTATGTCAATTTATGTGAGTGCCACTTGATATAAACGATTACCACATACATTCCCTCAACAGTTTTACAACAACCCTTTTGGGGTAAGCAGTCCCTTCCTCACCTTCCTTCTCCAGTTATGAGACTCATTTTACAGACAAGGAATCTGAACTGCAGAGAAGGTCAAAGGACTTGAACAAAGTCACACCATCAGTAAGTATAAGGCCTTTAGAAATCTTTGCCTGTCCAGTTTGGTTCCAGCCCCATCATGTTCAGACAAAACTCTTTGGTGTTCTCTTCATATACCCGGATCCAGTTCTTTCCAACCTACCTCAGCTGCCTCTCTAAAAATCATCTGCCAGTGATAACCCTGAACCTAACAATTCCTAGTCACCTAATCCTTAGGAAGCTGTATCCATAGTGGACCTCAACTTGACCCTGACTCTCTTTAATCAAATTGTTCAATAAACTTTTATTGGTTACGTTAGCAAAAATAGAAAATGCATTACCCAGTAAAAAAGTTTCTACAAAGTTGAAATTAAGAAGTCTATCCATGCCACGAGGAATGGATAGTATCAGGCATATTTATCCCTGACAGGAAATACTTTTTGAATACTTACCATGTGCCAGGCACCACTGGAGGGGCTGAGGAGATAAGGAAACAAGACAGACAAATACCCTGCCCTCATGGAGCTTCCATTCAAGTGAAGGGAGAACAAACAAGTAATAAAAAATAAAATAGGTTAAGATAGCAGTGAGCAGTATAGGGGAAATAATGCTGGATAAGGGAGATAGACAAAACAGGGAAGGAAGGAAAGTTCTTCTGGACTACGAATAGGAAGGCTCTCTGAGGAGAGGTAATTTGAGCAGAGGCCTGGGTCAAGCGAAGGAGGTAACCAGCCAGCTGCTTGAGGGTCTAGAGGTGTGGGTAGAGCAGGAAGGCACTGAGGCAGGAGCCAGTTGGGCATCCTGGAACAAGACAAGAGGGTCAGTGAGGCTGGAGTGGTGATCTGAGAAGGTTGTGAGAGGCAGGCTGAAATCATACAATACTGGATGTTGCAGGCCAAGGTTAGGAATTTGGATCTCATTTATTCTACCAACAATTCTTTGGAGTACATGGTATTTACAGAGGAAAACACTGAGTTCTAAAATGATTATACAACTTTCTCTGCCCCTATGAAATCTCACCATTCAGCTGTGGAAGTTTCATATTCTATATTCTTGCTATCAAATGAAAACACGGGTTAGTTAAGAGGAAAATGAAAATGATAGGGAAGAAGAGCCCATAGAAGAGCCCACAATCCTCCCACACCACCCTCCACCAGGAACCAGTCTTCAATAGTGCTAAATGGGTAGAAATCTCAATGAAGACTCAGGAAAATAAATGCAGTGTTCAATCCTCTCTGACCAATGCAGTTCTTTTGCACTCCCCAGAACTAGAAATACCATTCCCAAACTGCTATCCTCTCCATCCTAGTGACCATTATTTATATCACAGATATACTTCTATGTCCAACCACATTAACAATGCCAAGATAGCTTCAGAAAACAAGGAATCTTGTTGCTTGGCAAAGCCAGGGGCGGCAGATACACCAATTCCAGCTTAGGCTAGCTATTCCCTGCAATAATTCTGTACTTATACCAAATTCAGCTAAGAGGAAAAAGAAACTACAGAATTTCATAGAAAATATTAATAACAGCCCTGACACTAAAATAAAAAGGACTTAGAAATGTTTAAACTGGTTAGGCAATGCCTTCAATCGGCCTTCTCCAGAAATTCCTGATGACTTATCCCCTGTGAGTTACTGAGTGTAGAGAGGGGCTACAAAGGAAATATAGTACCAAGGTTAGGAGGTTGGGCTCTGAAGACTACCTGGGTTGAGGGGGTGGTTGTAATGGTTTAATAATGTAATTCATGTAAAGTACTTAGTGTAATGCCCAGCACATAGGAATAACTAAAAACCAAGCTGTTATTCTTATTACCATTATTGCACAGATAAATAAACCCCAGACCCTTCCTGAAGGATGGTGAAGAACATCACTAAGAAGAATACTACTAAACAGAGATGCCAGGAACAAGGGTACAGGGGAACCAAGCTGACATATCTAAAACATATTTATTGAGCACCTACTCTGGGCTCAATACTTGTGGCTAGGAATATAAATGAAGTGGACAATATGACTTATGCCCTGGAGAAATTCACTACAACTTTCCTTTCACTAATGGATGGTTCTGAATCAAATAAGTAGTTCATAAGCATCCATGTCTAGTGTCACACAAAACATAAATGGAGTTTCTGCTTTTAAAAAATAGCTCTTTGGAGGATGCTGGGTGGCTCAGTCAGTTAAGCGTCCGACTTCGGCTCAGGTCATGAACTCCACAGTTCGTGAGTTTGAGCCCCACATCAGGCTCTCTGCTGTCAGCGCGGAGCCTAGTGGGATCCTCTGTCCTCTCTCTCTGCCCCTCCCCTGCTCGTTTGTGCTCTCTCTCTCCCAAAAATAAATAAACATTGAGCTCTGGGGTTAGAACAGACAACCCATCTAGGGAGATAAGGTTCAACCAGAAGAAACAGTAGGAAAACAAGCTAAGCATGAGAAGGTGTGAGGGCAGGGTATAAATATTACAGAAACCAAAGACAAGAGAGAATAATGGGGGCCAGAGAGATCCAAGAGGGTTTCATTAAACAGGGGACAGAGAGTGAGGTATCTTCCTTAGCACAGTGATTAGGTTGCCATCCAGAGCAGGCAGTCTTCTTAGCTGGTAAAATGATGCTGCTGTTAAAGAAATTGAAATATGACACAGAGGTACATAAACAGAACTTGCATGAAATGAAATCTGTTTCATATGAGACTGTAGGATGTAGTAGAAAGAGCATGGACTTAGAGCCACAAGGCCTCGGTGATTATTGTCTGTGAAATCCTGGGTAAATTATTCCTTCTGAAATACATAAATGTTTGTGAATAAGCAAAATAAATAGAAATTAAATTATTATACACTGTTTAAATCAGGTACAGCTCTATGGACAGCAAAACCAATCTCTGATCCTAGAAGGGAAAATGTCTGTGAAATGAAAAAGGGATTACTTTTAATTCATTTCATCCAGGGGAGCCAAAACAGAATAGGCCATCCTTTTTGGGAAAACTTATCTGTAGACTTCCATGTAAATCCATAGCCATCTCAACTGAATACTTGCAAGAAGATCCATGGGTTTCATACAACCACGTGTGTGATGTTCAGAAACGGAATTCAAAACTCAACTCTTGATCACCTACTATGTATTAGATTCTGGGATAGGCAACAGGTATATTTTGATGAAAGAGACACCATCCTTGTGCCCCTGCAGAGTTCACAGGCAGTTAACCATGCTGTTCTAACATAGTGCCAGAACTCCTTCTACTACCTACTACTAGACAGCATAGACTTTAACCCCTAAAACCTCCAGCCATTGGTTCCAGGTTAGTCTTAACTGCTCCCCCTTAAAAGCCTTTTCAAAATAAAAGATGGAGGTTCACCAACTCCCCTGAACCTGATTACCCCATCTCATCCACCCCAAAACCAGTCCAACTAGAATGCTCTTCCCCAAATACATTTCTTATTCTATGTCTAGTCATGTCTACTTTTTTATCTCAGAAACACCTTCAGGGTCACCTGGGTGGCTCAGCCAGTTAGGCATCCAACTCTTGAGCTCAGCTCAGGTCTTGATCACTAGGTCATAAGCTCAAGCCCCACATTGGGCTCTGCACTGGGCATGGAGCCTACTTTAAAAAAAAGGGGGTGGGGGGAAGACCTCCATTTCCCACCCTCATCTCTCCATAATCCTGACCACCTAAAACAACACCCCTAGGTCTCTCCCCCCTAACCTGTATTATTTTATTTAATAGTTTATTAGCTTGTTATTTATATGCCTGTCCTGCTAGAATGTAAGCTGTGTCCCCAGCACCTACCACAGTGCCTGGATGCAGTTGGTACTCACAGAACATACAAATTCTATATCACTTGATACCTTTCTGACAATATCTGTCCCTTTTGGCATGGTAATATTATATGTGTACTCATATGCATAAATATGTCTTCCCTACATGGTAGTAAATTCCTTGAGGGTTTGTCTGTTTCACCTCTGTATCCTCTAATACCCATGATAAAGTGTTTCCTTGATTAATGCTATTGAATAAATAATGTGGTCTCTTGCTTAAGACCTGTAGAATAAATAAATAATATGATCCCCTTCTCTTCAGACTTCTTAATCTTGACTTTGTCAAACCTCTGCCTCAATCCTCAGAAATATGAACATAATTTGAGTGGTAACGTGGAAAAGTTAAGGACCTTTTAACCACATTTCTTCTGCTTATTTTTAAGAACTATACTTGACCACCAAGTTTAAAGGTTATTTTTTCCCCATCCAGCAAACCCTTACCTGGTACAGCTTTTGCAAACACCTATCAATTTCTTGGGGGTAAAAAGTGAATCAAACCTTTAAAAAGCATGCACTCTTCTAGAGTGCACCAATCTCTGCTTGCTGTGGGTATAGCTATTTTTATCAGGTGATACTGTGATATTCCTTTTCAACACATGATATTCACTCTTTCAAGCTGTTCGACACTGTTCTATTTGGTTTTATGTTACATCAATGAGACAGTTTGAGGGAAAAGGAAAAATGGGACATGCTATATTTAGTAGCACCACTAAAACCCTAAATAAAAACTACCCAGTGTACATCCAGGACCCTACCTTCCAACCCAAGATTAAGGCCAAATAGGAAATGCCTTTATCCAGGAGATATTTTTCCTAAGAATGTTAATTACAGAAAGCCATTTGCAGTGTCTCTAAAACTTTAAGGAGTTAAAAGTCATACATAAAAGTCACAGAAAGGCCAAAATATTACTGTATGTATTTGTATTTTCATAGTATTTTCACTCTGGGAAGTATCAGCCTAATTAGATTTTAAAATGATAACACATCTGGTTACACATCTGGACAAGATGAGTTTGAGGCAGTCATGTGACAACTATGAAACACTGGTTAACAAGCACTAAGAAGAACAAAATTCAAGAAGATTTAGGCTGGAGTATCAATGTCTCTACATAAAGACATACTGTGAAACTAGCCACATCTTCACCCCTCCTTGTATCCATGCCCTTTGCAATGTGACTTTGTAGATCTTACTATCAAGAGATGTAATCTTTTTTCCCCATGCCTGTATCTGGGCTGATCTTGTGATGTGCTTTGGCCAACAGGATGCAGTAGAAATCCCAGTGTGTCAGTTCTTGCTTACTTTCATTCTTTCTTGGATTCATGCCTACCTGTCATGTGAACAAGCCCTGACTGTCCTTCCAGAGAAAGAAAGACTATGGAAAACATCCCAGTGAGCCCTGGGAAGACCATCCTGGAACAGCCTGTAGCCCACTGACCCTACACATGTGAGAGAGCCCAGCCAAGATCACAGAGCTACCTTCCTGCCCTAGACCTGACTGCAAATGTATGAATGAGCACAACTGACATCAAAAGAACTGTCCAGCTGATCTGTATACCTATATGCAATTATAAACACTCACTGTTTTAAACCACTAAATTTTAGAGTGGTTAATTATATAGTAATAGGCAACTGATACAAGTAACAATAAATAAAACAACCTATCAGGAGCCTTACTATGTGCCTAGCACTATGCTAATAAGCATCTTACAGGGGTTGTTTCATTTCTTTCTCACAGTAACTTTATGCAGTAAATATTACTATCCCCATTTTACAGATGACAAAATTGTGGTCCAGAGAGTTTAAGTTGACTTCCCCAATGTTGTATAGCTAGCAGAAAATGAGGCCAAAATTCAAATCAGACAGTACAACTCTAGAGCAGCACTCAAGCCCAAAAAAAAGGATCTTCTACTTAATCCAAGATAAATAAGTAACTTTCTTCCAGTCTTTTCTACAACAAATAATCTGTCCTAACCTTTCCCTGTCCTTCTGATTTTTCCAACACAAAGAGCTATTTCTATGAAGAATAACCTTAACAGCAGTGATTTAATTTGCTGATATATTATCTCATTTAATCCTTAAACAAACCTGTGAAGTTTCTATCATCAACTTTGTTTTAAAAAGAAGAGGAAAAAAAACGAAGGGGGGAGGAGCTCAGATAAACTAATCCACCTCCCTAAGTCACACAGCCTGTGAGCAGCCTCATAGGGCTGTAACTCCAAGTCTGATAACTCCAGAGCGCAGGCTCATGCTGCCTGGCTGCTCTTCTGAACCACCTCTGGGTTCTCCAAGCAATTCAATCTTTCCTGCAGTTCATTCCCCTGTGGCCCAATTGTTTCATTTAGCAAATATATACCAAATACTTCCTATCTGCACCAGCCATAAAAATGGCTCCTGAGGAGGATTCAAAGCATTTAACTCCATGTTCTCTGCCTTCAAGGAACTCACAATCAGTTGGGGATTCAAGACTGAAATACACAAAAAGACTGAAATTTAAGAAGTATTAGTAACTGTCAAATGAATGGAATAAGCAGTCAGATTCCAGAGTTCAAAGGAAAGCGAGAGAAACATGGACTGGCAAGGCTTCACATGGGAGGGACCATGACGGATGCACAGGATGGGAGTTTCCTGTGGGAGCACAGTCTTCCATTGCTGTAGGAATATGATTTGGTCGTAGGGTTGTCATGGTGATTGCTTCTTCAAGATATCCACATGGTGACTATTCAAATCTGGTTGGTTTGGACAAGAGTAATTCCTTGCAGGGGGGCAAAAAAGACTCATCTGAGAGGTGCCTGGCTGGCTTAGTCAGTAGAGCATGCGATTCTTTATCTTAGGGTTGTAAGTTCAAGCTCCATATTGGGTGTAGAGATTACTTAAAGATAAAATAGAATCTTAAAAAAAAATACTCATCTGAGAGTCCTAGCATATCCAAAACTTGGAAGGGTTAATAACTGGATTCTGGAAGCTTGAAGCAACTACCAGCTCATGACAATCAACAGATTCAGAAAACAGACAATAAGTCTAGACATTGTCTAGACCAGTCCCATTAGGTAGTAAAAAAGATGGAGAGAAGGACCAAGAAGAAATGCAAGGCATGCATAATGCATACAAAATGTCAGCAGCTTGTGTTTCAGCTTTTGAGAGTCAGGGAAAAATTAGCTACCAATAAAACACCTGCATTTGAGAAAACTCAACCTGTTTCATTTCCAGATTATTTTTTTCTGTTCTCAGAATCCAGGAGAGGCCCTTCTTGTTCTGACACAATTAAGCTTCCCAGGATTACCTCTTGCCATCTAAGCCCTTCCATGCTACAATGCACTGGCTACATTGTGATGCTTGCATTTTCTCAGCATACCTCGCTCTATCACACACCCATGCTGTTCCTGGTCTCTGGGGCTTTGCATAGAGCCGTTCCTTCCACTGGATCTCTCATCTCCTTTATGCACCCTATGCATCCTTGGTTTAAACCTTCCAGGTTGAACAGAAGAAAAACAGAAATCCTGTGGGGGAAAAAACCACCATAAAGGAGGAAACAGGCTGGTACAGTAGGCCTAAAACCTCGATGGGATCAGTGGTTCCAGGTACAGTGGGAGGTTCTAACTGAAAGCCACATTTAACAGTGCAAGAGAAGATGTGTGATAATGAAATAACTCTTGTCACTAGGAGCCCATGTCACAATATCATGGGATCCCTACAAAAGCAGGTAGACATAAAAAGAGGAAAATGCTTGGGGCACCTGGGTGGCTCAGTCGGTTAAGCATCTGACTTTGGCTCAGGTCATGATCTTGCGGTTCGTGAGTTCAAGCCCCGCATCGGGCTCTGTGCTGACACCTCAGAGCCTGGAGCCTATTTCAGATTCTGTGTCTCCCTCTCTCTCTCTGACCCTCCCCCGTTCATGCTCTGTCTCTGTCTCAAAAATAAATAAATGTTAAAAAAGAGGAAAATGCTTGTGCTATTGACAATAGCCAAAGTATGGAAAGAGCCCAAATGTCCATTGACAGATGAACGGATAAAGAAGATGTGGTATACATATACAATGGAGTATTACTCAGCAATCAAAAAGAATGAAATCTTGCCATTTGCAACAACGTGGATGGAACTAGAGGGTATTATGCTAAGCAAAATTAGTCAGAGAAAGACAAATGTCATTATGACTTCACTCATATGTAGAATTTAAAATCAAAACAGATAAGGGAAGGGAAGCAAAAATAAAAACTGGGAGGGGGACAAAACGTTATGAGACTCTTAAATATAGAGAACAAACTGAGGGCTGCTAGAGGGGTTGTGGGTGGGAGGATGGGCTAAATGGGTAAGGGGCATTAAGGAAGACACTTGCTGGGATGAGCACTGGGTGTTATACATAGGGGATGAATCACTGGAATCTACTCCTGAAATCATCACTGCACTATATGATAACTAACTTGGATGCAAATTAAAAAATAGAAAGAAAGAAAGAAAGAAAGAAAGAAAGAAAGAAAGAAAGAAAGAAAGAAAGGAAAATGCTTGACCAGTGACTGGAGAGAGGGGAGCATCTGAGATCTGGAGTATGAAAAATGGCAACAAACTCAAACTGGCAGGAGAAAGAGCAGATGCTCCAAGAGGTCTTGTGGGGAGAGCAGTGGTCAGCTGATGAGATGAATGCAGCAAGTCTTAGTACTAGATCATTCCAGATGCTGATAAAGGAACAGAAATCTAGAGACAGGGGCCACAGAGGAAGCTGAAAAACAAGCAGGTCACATGTAGGTGTTTCCAATAGTGGTGGTAGCACAGTGGAAAGGCAGCTTTATAGCAACAAACAGAACAGCATACAATGGCCAGGATATATGGTAAAAGGAGGCATCAAAGAAGAAAAGTAGAAACGTAAGTAGGAGGACATATTATATGATTATATTTGTAATAATGATAAAAATATTCAATTTGTGAAAGGTTTATTCAACTATAAAGCACATATCAATGATAGGCATTATTTCATTTGTAGGAAAAAAATAGCCTTTGAGTATGCCCATAGACATAAGAGAGGGACAGAACTGATAGCATGCCATCTGGTACATGGAAGAATACAGACATACTGGACTCAGTGACAAAGATTTAATTTTTTTTTTAATGTTTATTTATTTTTGAGACAGAGAGACAGAGCATGAACGGGGGAGGGTCAGAGAGAGGGAGACACAGAATCTGAAACAGGCTCCAGGCTCTGAGCTGTCAGCACAGAGCCCGACGCGGGGCTCGAACTCACGGACCGCGAGATCATGACCTGAGCCAAAGTCGGCCGCTTAACCGACTGAGCCACCCAGGCACCCCAAAGATTTAAAATGACCTCATCTAAGATCTATGAACTGGAGGAGTCTAGGGGACATTCCGGTTGTATTTGTTTAGAACCCAATTGCCCTGCTAGAATGAAAACTCCTTGAGGTGAGAGACTGTGCTTCTCATTCACTACTATTACCAGTACCTAGCACTATGCCTAACACACAAGGGACACTCCATAGATATGTGTTTACAGTCTTAATAAACAAATGCATGGATGGATGGATGGATGGATGGACGGACGGATGGATGGATAAAAATATCAGCTTACCATATCTGTATCATAAACAAGATAGAAAGCATTTGTCCATGTGTGAACCCAAGTTTTAAAGAAGACAAAAACATCCCTGAATTCAGGCCTGCTGATGACAGTGAGAAAAAAAGTGAGATTCTCTCAAGAGAAAGGTATAATTCATTTGCCTCCTTACCATTCCCGTCCTGTGCATTCTCTTCTAACATCTCTTTTCTATTCACAGCTTGAAAGGTTCTAGGTTTGGGAGTTAACAGGCGAGCAAACAAATGATTCTCCTCATTCATTGATTCAACAAACACTTTTGTAGCTAGGCACGCCACTAGGCACTGGGCACATGGACAAGCAGGAGACAAGCAGTAAACATCAACTAAGGTGGTTGTGGTATGGTAAGACAGATGGTTCCTGAAAGAATACAGAACAATCATGCCCAACTCAGTTTTAGGGGGGTCAGAGAACATGACAGGCATCCCAGATGGCATGGGGCAGGGAGATAAGAAGAGGAAGGGGATGTCCATACCAGGGGTAGAGGAAGTGAGAAATGACACAAATTAGATTCCTTCCCTTTAGACTCTCAGGCCCCCTGCATTCATCTCATCATTGCACTGAGAGCAAAGATTGAAACCATCTGCTTATTTTCCTTGTTTTCTCCACTATATTATGGGTTTCTTGAGAGAAATAAGGGGCTATATAATTCATTTCTTTATTTCTAGAACCCAGCAGAGTTTCTGCCATACAAAGGATACTTAATTGGATAAGAACTTAAAAAATTTTTTAATGTTTATTTATTTTTGAGAGACAGAGAGAGACAGAGAATGAGCAGGGGAAGAACAGAGAGAGAGGGAGACACAAAATCCGAAGCAGGCTCCAAGCTCTGAGCTGTCAGCACATAGCCCAACGCAGGGCTCGAACCTACGAACCGTGAGATCATGACATGAGTCAAAGTCAGTTGCTCAACCGACTAAGCCACTCAGGCGCCCCAATTGGATAAGAACTTTAGAATGGAGAGGTAATATACCCTAATGGTTTAAGAACATGATTAAAGGCACTGAAACCAATTTAGCTATGAGACCTTGAGCCACCTCTCTATGCCTTGTCTTCCTTATCTGTAAACTAAGGATAATAATAGTACCTACCTGTATTAGTTGTGTCCTCCCAGAAGGAGACACTGAGATAGGGTCAGGGATGCAAGAGATTTATCAATTTATTGTGAGAATACAGGGAGAGGAAGTAGAATTGGAGAGAGAGAGCCTCACACCACAGTAAAGATCAGACAAAGGCTTGGCCAACCCAAAGGGGAGCTCTGGGACAAAGATTTTCAATAAGAGGAGTCCCACATTGGGCAGAAATGGTCAGGCTCTGGTATTTCCACCATTCTCAGTCATTGGCTGGGACTGTCCAGAAAAAGCATGCCCTTAAGGCACTGCAATTGGAGGCTGTTATCTGTGCTCCTTGCAGATAAAGTGAGTTGTCTCTTGAAGGGAGGTCTGAATAGCAGACCTCCATGGTGGCCACAGTACCTAATAGGGTTGTGATCTTCCATTAGTCAGTACAGATAAAACACTTAAAACAGTGCCCAGAAACTTAGTATGTACTATTAAAGTATTTCAGTCTTTTTTGGGAATTATAAACTCAGAACACCGTAGGGGCTAGGCAGGAAACATAAATGTGTAAATTGGCCTGAGTAAAATAAAAGGGAGAAAGAGGGCCCATGGTCTCTGTAGTTTACCTGGAGAGTACATAATCTACTTAATGATATTAAGATTAAAAACAATATCAAAGAAAATAGCAACTATTAAAGCCTGGCTAAGATTCAAACTTTGAAAACTTAATTTGTATATAATTTTATGAATAAACAGAAGCTATTATGCAAAGATCTTGTCAATCATTTGTGGTCATTGACAGCTAAGCAGGGCATCACAGGCACTCTGTTTTTCACAATCCATGCTGGTGAACTTGGCCTCTTTGATATGTTAGGAGTGATATTACAATCTCAGAAGGCATCAAGGAATATTGGGGTTTCTTCTGTATTTGGTTATTCAAAGTTTTGATACTTTTTAATGTATGGAGATGCTCTGCTGGATTTGAAACGTGTTTATTTAAATTTTTCTCCAACAAGAGAAAAAAAGAAAGATTACCTTGAATGAGGAATATAAATCATGCTTGAGTATTACAAGGCACTCAGGGTATCTGTCCCTTAAGAAGTAAGCAGACAGCTTTGTCCAGCCAGACTCCAAAAGACAGAGTAGGTGTGGCATGACCAGAGTTCTGGGCCTGTGAGGGCATGGAAACATGAGCTCACAGTGCCACTGGGTTCTGAGGGCTGTCTGAGACTTGGCAGATGACAGTGGGAATACTGCTGCTACAAATGGGGTCATGCTGGTAGTAGTGTCACAGTTAGAAGAGGACCCAGTCTAGCATATCCTCAGCTACTGCCTGCCGAGGTTCTCCTCAACATGGTAATAGCAGGAGACTGCTTCACAAAGTCCTTGGTCATTGCTCTGGATCCACCTGGCCCAGGCAAATTGCAACTCTGCCATCAGTGCTTACTCATAACTTAGCTGCAAAGGGCAATACCACTCATGAGTCCTAAGTGGGGCATACTGATGTACTCTGAGCTGATGAGGGCAAAAGGAACATGGATACCCCAGTTATACCTGATTACGTGTAATAAAGCTTCTACTGGAAGTCAAGCTTTTGACTTTAGATGTCAAGTGCCTGTATAACCATCCTTGATGACACATGAAAAAGTCATACCAATCTCTCTGAACTCTGAATTCTAAGATCTATATAAAGAGATTTGACCATTTATTCTGTTTTTAACTGCACTGGTAGTATATGATAGACAAACTTGAGGGCACAGAATAACCTTTATTTGAATTTTGCATCATAGTATAATATTTTTAAAAATAATTTATCAAGGCAAAATTTACATATTATGAAATTAACCATTTTAAAGAGAACAATCAGTGGCATTTAGTACATTCACAATGTTGTTCTCTCTAGTTCTATCTAGTTCTAAAACATTTCAATCACTCCAGAGTAAAACCCCTTTGCTCATTTAGCAGTTTCTCTCCATTCCCACTCCCATAACTAGTCCCTGGCAACCACCAATCTCCCTTCAAATTCTTTGGACTTTTCGGATATTTCATATAAGCACAATCATGTGTCACCTTTTTTATCTGGCTTCTTTCACTTCTTTCAGTGTATTTTGGAGGTTCATCCATGTGGTAGCCTGTACCAGAACTTCATTCCTTCTCATAGCTGAAGAATATTTCATTATATGTATATACCATAATGTTTATCCAGTCATCCGTTGATGGACATTTGACTGTTTCCACCTGATGGCTATCATGAAGAGTGCACTATAAACATGTGTGTACATGTACCTGAATAACTGTTTTCAATTCTTATGGGTACCCATGTAGGAGTGGAACTGTGGAGGTCATATGGTAATTCTATATTTAACATTTTGATGAACCGACAAACTTTTCCACAGTTGTTGCATCACTTTATAATCCCACTGGTAATATATGAGGGTTCTAATTTCTCCCCCTCTTCACCAACACATTATTATTATTATTAATTTTTATTTTTATTATGGCCATGCTAGTGGATGTGAAGTGGTATCTCATCATGGTTTTGATCTGTATTTCACTAATGACTAATAATGTTAAACATTTTTTATGTGCTTTTTGGCTATTTTTTAACTTACATGACAATCAGGGATACAAATTTAAGTTATAATTCAATTGCATATGGGACTCCCAAATGCAAATAATGCAACTGAGGTGATGATTGAACAGATACCTACTGTGAGCTTCACTAAGTTCGTCCATGTACAGGTCATGATAACCACACCACAACTCACTAAGTTTTAGTTTAGTTGTTTTCTTTTCAAACATTGATTGTAAAAATGGGTTTCCATTTCAGAAATATTATCTTTAAATCAGAAATATATGATGCCTAAGAAAATGTAAGTTCCACAAGTGCAATAATTTTTATCTATATCATTCTCTCTGAATAAGGTACATACTAAGCACTCAACTAATTAAAAAAATCAAATTGACTATCTGGCCTCAGAGACTGTAACTAAATGTAGATAGTAAAGTAGAAGGATGCATCTACAGTAACTCCTTAGCATTTTTCTGCTCAGGTTCACTGGGTAAATGATGATGCCATAAACTAGGATAATGAACACAAGAACAAGAACACTTATAATAAAGAAATTATCTCAGAAGTCTTACCATTGGTTCAGAGTTCCATTTTTACTTTTGTTCTTCAGTTTTAATGCTCCTTTTATACCACTCTTTTTTAAAGTTTATTTGAGAGAGAGAGAGAGAGAGTGTGTGTGTGTGTGTGTGTGTGCACGTGCACACACAGGGGAGGGGCAGAGGGAGAAGGAGAGAGGGAATCCCACGCAGGCTCCACTCTGTCAGTGTAGAACCCAATGAGGGGCTCCATCTCATGAACCAAGAGATCATAACCTGAGCTGAAATCAAGAGTCAGATGCTCAACTAACTGAGCCACCCCAGAGCCGTTATACTACTCTTTTTATGCAGAAAATGTAAGAGAAAAGTGACAGAATTTTCTACAAACATAAGGTAATAATAACACTGCTACTCACAAACATTTCTCACCTTAATTTTTTGTGGTTTGCTTTTTCTTCTTATAGGTCCTATCCTGTCCTCATCCATGCTGAATATCACTCCATCCCACATATGTCCAATTTTCCATAGGAAAAAAAAAAGACCATTATGACAGTCTTTACAGTACAGGTTATCCCAATTTCGTTTGGCAACTTTATTACGTCTCTTCTGTCTTATGAATCAGAGAATGTCCCACTGAACAGAACTTATCTAGAAAAGCAGATAAGCAAAAAACTGATCTAGAACTTATCTAGAAAAGCAGAAAAGCAGGTCCATTGTGATGCCATATGACAACATTTTGTAACTAGAGGACAGATCACTGAATTTTTGTTTACTTCGGTCACTTCTCCCTTGTAGAGTGTGATTCTCCCATTTCAAAAATCAGAAAAAATAATTCAAACTTACTTTAATTTGGTAAAAATGTTTGATACCACTTGTATTTTGAAATTATTTTAGTATAAAAATATTATAACCTTGCATAATATACACCTGAGAAGAATAGATCACATCTTCAGAGGAGAGAGAAATACTATTTCAATACACAGTAAGAGTGTCCCATGTATACTAAAATTTTTTCTTCTGCCCTATGTCTCCAAACAACATAGTAATTTGACTTCAAATTACAGTATAGTATTACAGTTAGTATCATTTTCGCCTCAACAAGTGATAGTATGAGTGGACAGGGAGAGTTTGTAGTACAAAACACTCACTTGTAATACAAACTTGGGATCTGACTTCTATTATTACAGTTATGCACCAGGCACTTTCAGGAACACTAGCTCCAATGACCTGAGTAAGATCCTCAAAACTGCTGCTTCCCAGATGACCCTTTGTTGAGAAATTCATGCTGTGAGAACTAAAAGATCTTTAATATCAGAGATGTAGGGAAAAGATGGCCAACTCATCTTCAGGGGGAAAAAATAAAAGAAAAATCCCTTCTATAATAGCAGCAGAGCAAGCTAATACAGGTCAACCACAGGTGTCTATACATTGAGTAAGAGGCCAGAGTTGTACAGAGTCCTACTCAGGCTTCTAGCAGCAAAAACATGACTCCATGGCATGGACTCCCTAATTAGAAACTCTAGTTGATGACAACCCCGAATTTTTGCTTTTTATCTTTTCCTTGCTACCACCCTCACCTCATCTTTCTGACATTTTAATTCAAATCAGTAAAAACAACTTCAAAACTTTTCTTATAAAGGTTTTGGTTGAAGGGCCTTATACTAAGTCATTTGCTCAATAAATATTTGTTGATTGTCCACTAAGTAGAGGGTCCCAGAACTCAGTAGAGGGTCCACTAAGTAGAGGGCCCCAGAACTCAGGAGATAGAGTGATGAATAAAATCCATTTCTGTCCTTGGGGTGCCTGGGTGGCTCAGTCAGTTAAGCGTCTGACTTCAGTTCAGGTCATGATCTCACAGTTTGTGGGTTCAAGCCCGTGTCGAGCTCTGTGTCTCCCTCTCTCTCTGCCCCTCCCCAGTTTGTGCTTTCTCTCTCTCTCTCTCTTTGAAAAATAAACATTAAAAAAATTTTTTTAATCCATTTCTGTCCTCAAGAAGTTTGGCTTCTTTCCTCAAGTGTGGCAATTCTGCCTGCAGGGGCCACAACGTTTCATGTGATGATTTCCAACAGAACTCTGATGGGTAAGTGGTTCTCCTGACAGATACTGGGGCTCAGGGCAAGGGTAGTTGATTTTGTAGGCAGAGAGAACAACAAATGCAAATAAGCAAAAGCAAATATGAAGCATGTTTGGTCAACTGCAAATAATTTAATATTGTAGCAAGTGGAGGATTTGAATTGGAGAAAATGAAGGGGCATGAGGTTAAATATAAAGGTAAGGATAGATGGAGAATGACAAACCAACAGCTTGGGCTTTATCCTGTGGAGAGTGGGGGACAGGGAAATGATCTCTAAGTTGAGATCTACAACTTAGAGACAATGTATGGTGCTGGGGAACAGTTGGAGGGGAAGAGACAGGAAGGTAAGACAATGTGTAAAGAGGACCTCATGGTAGACCAGTAGAGAGATGAAAAAGGAAAATCACAGATTATTCACATTGTCCTTATTTTTCATCACCCCGAATAACCAAAAGCAAACAGTCTAATTGCTTCCTGATGTTGTCTCCATGCTTTTCTTATGAAGATATGATATGTTAAGGATTTTTTCTGGGGGCAAGAAAGTGAATAATATTTCTTTCTAAAGAGCCCTATTCTTTACACAAAAGCCTTTCCACATTTAAGGAAATACCAATAAATAATATCCCATATAATATACTTTTAATCGGAGACCAAAGTAGAAAGGCTTTTCAATAGTATCCACCAGCTGGAATATATTCCTCTGTGGTATATTTAAAATTAATTGTGCCTCTGAGTCACAAAAATAGGATTCAAGTCCCTATTCCATCATTTACCAGATTTCTCTCATTGGCAAGTCACCCAACTTCTCTAGGTTGTCATCTTTAAAGCTGTGCCTCAGTCAGGGTCCCAGACAGGAAATGGAGGGCACACTCAAAGCATAAAATTAGGCAGGGTTTAATGAAGAGAATTCATCAAGGGAGATGAAGCACCCCAGGCTGGCAGAAGTGGAGACCCTTTGCCATCCCTTAGACCTTAGAAAATCCAGAGAGAAAGCTACAGTTGTAGGATGGTAGGGGTTGTGGCCTTCACACACCACTATTAACCAACAGCCTAGCACTGGAACTGAATTTCTTTCTGCCCTCAGATATCCTGCTAGTACACCACTGGCTGAATCCTTCCCAAAGCAAAAGGACAATGGACCTCACTGATGCAATCTATGAAAGGCAGCCTCCAAAGCCAGAGAAAGGATGGGGAAAAGGGTAGAGAATAGATCTAGAGAGCAAATGGAAGACACTCAGTCCAAAAATGTAATAATGGCTCTCCACCTTCACATAGATTTGTTGTGAGGGACAAATATGTAAAAAAATTCTTCATAAACTGTAAATAAAGTAAACAAATATGATAATTATGGGATCCATCCAATAAGAAGTAAACAAGAAAATGCTATGGTGTGGGAATCCTGAGGTTGACACATCTCAAGCTTTCCAATCAAAAGTATCCCCTACACTGGAATTTTTACTTTCTGCTTAAAAATTTAAGTCATGAGGACACAAACCAAATTGAAAAGGAATTTTTCAGTACCAAATGTTTAAGTCAAAGTGAAAAATTGATTCCCTAGTGAGGTCAGTGTGACAACAGTAAGGCAAGACTCAGTCATCTGCACATCAGCATCTCCATGTTAGTTTCCTGCCCTTCCCCTTTCCCAGCTCCAATTCTAACTTTTGCTGGCGCCAGAATCAGCAACAATTCTAGAAGTGATTCCATTTTTTATTGTGGTTCAGAACCAGTTCTTAAAAGCACCAATACATTTGTTAAAGAAACATTCAGGAAGCATTTGCAGAGCCCCTACAATGTGCATAGTATATAGGTTAAACATCTATCTACTTAGCAGTGTATGATGAACCATGACAAAATTTATTCAGCATACAAACATTATAATCCAATTTATAATCTTTTTTTCCTTCTTGTTCACTCCTCTCTAGCCTAGAGTGACTTTCTTGCTCTTCCTTGAAGCCTTCTAGGTACACTCCTGCCTTAGGGCCTCTCCTCTAGCTGTTCCCTCTGCTTATTCTCCAGGGAGACATATGGCTAACTTCTTTACTGCCATCAAGTTTGTTCAGATATCACCTTCTCAATAAGGCCTGCTCTATTCAAGATTGCAATCCCCCACCCAAGCTCCTCATCTCCTTTATCCTACTGTACTTCCTCCAAGCCCAGAGCACTTATAACCTTCTAACATGCTATATAATGTACTTGCTTATTATGGCTACTTTTAATGTCTATCTCCCCTTGCACCCTTATTGACAGGGATATTTGAATTTTGTTCACTGCATTATCCCAAGCACCTACAACTGAGCCTTGCCCATACTGGACACTCAACAAATATTCACCGAATGGATGAGTCAGTTAATTATCCGATCAGTCATGTGAAATGAGGTTCAGTGATATTAGCAATTTTTTTCTTAATGGAAAATTTTAAAGTCAAAAAAAGAAAGTTTTGTTGGCATTGCATTTTAAACCTAATAGCCTCACCTCAACTATGATTTGTTCCAAGTTTTTGCTTGTAGGTAAAAACTGATATAAGTGATGATTAATCCCCATTATAATTAAATATAAAACCTGCAACATTTCTATTAAAAGAAATGTAAGATAAAGAATAAAGCTGGTACTATAAAAGATAATAAGTGTTTGTAATTAACATGCTGTGGATAACTGTAAACTCTATCATTATACAAATAAAATGTAAAAATTCTTAAAGCAACTGGGAACACTGCAGCAGCTGCAACATCAACACTAACCACTTTGCCAGTTTGTTCAGAGGCTGTGCAAATTAGCACAAACTGATAGTAACACACAGAATGCATTTGAGAGCCATTTTTGCACAACATAAGTTTAGTTTTTTTTTCTTTAGATAAAATATCATATCCTGATGCGTGAACATGAAGAGCCAAGATGAACCTCAAACTGGTAAGGGGAATAAACCATGAAGTGGGCAATTTAGGTACCTCTGAGTAAACTATCTCTAGGCTTTGATTTAAGGAACAAAGGTTGTTTGTGCAGTAAATTTGGGTCCATAAATTCATGGTTTGAATATGTACAAAATATGTATAAAGGTATTAGTATAATTATTTTGTTGGACAGATACCTGGAAAGTCAAACAAGAGCTCAAAAGACAGCACTAAGTATAAAGGTATCAGAGGAGTAAGTGGTTTCTTTCCAGAGAGCCAAACCTTCTACCTCCGTTATCCAAAGTGCTGAAAAGGCAGAAAGATTAGGAAGCTGCTGTATAGCTATCTTTCCCAATCAATGAAGGACATGATTTTTAGTGGACCCATGCATGGAATACTCAGCTTAGACAATGACCCTAACTCTGCCTCAGTTGTAATTGGACTTACATGTAAAAGGTGTGTGTGTATGTGATGGTATGTTTGGGTTTCTCACTGCAGTAGGGAACTACACCATTTAGATCAAAATTGAACTGTTCTAAAACAAGAATCAAAATCTGACTTGTTTCATATTCTATTGTTGAGCTATTTTGAAAGAACCAACACAGCTTTTTACTAGATACCATGTGTTGTGGGCTGACCTATAACCTCCCAGAATTAATATGTTAAAGTCCTAAACACCTATCACCTCAGAATATGATTATTTGGAGATAAAGCCTTTAAAGAGGTAGTGGTTAAGGTAAAATGAAGTCATACAAGTGAGCCCTAATTCAAATATGAGTAGTGTTTTTATAAGAAAATGTGATTAGGGCACATACACACACAGAGAAAAGACCATGTTAAGATAAAAAGACAACCATCTTCTAGCCAAGGAGAGAGGCTTCAGGAAAACACCTGTTTTTCACATCTTTATAGTGAATTGACATTAAAATATACATAATGTTGATTTCTGACCTCCAAAAAAGATGAATATGAATCTATCAGTTTTAATAATAACATCTAGCATATATTAGCATTTACTACATGCCTGGTGCTGTGCTAAAAACATGTTAGGTATCTCACTTAAGTATGAACAATACAAAGAATTTACTGAAAGCAAGAAAAGGGATAGAAAATGACTCTGGCCTTTCAGGAACTGTGCCTACTTGATGGATATATTATGTAAACAAGCACTACTGGATCAAATAAAACATTTTAATCTGATTTTAAAAAGCTATTTAGTAAAAACTAATGCTATATGTAAGTTTCAAATTAAGTAGCATCTCAGCACAAGCCACACATTCTTCTTCATAGACCATCAGTCCTGGCAACAACCTGAAAAATGAGAGTGCCTTCTATGACCCAACATAAACTTATGAAGAACATATGCTCATATGCAGAGAGGCCTCTGGAAATGAATCACTAGATTAAGCAGAATTAGGTTGGTATGTCAGCTACCACCTCCATAAAGATATATACTTAACATATTGGGAGATTAATTTTCTTAATTAACTTTATTGAGATGTAATGCACATACAACCAAATGCACAGATCTTAAGGGTTCAGTTTTGATGAGTTTTGACAAATGGATACACCCTTCTAATCAACACCCCAATCAAGATATAGGATATTTTAATCACCCCAGACAGTTCCCTCCTGCCCTTTGCAGTCAACCTCTCTATCCAACCATAGGTAGGTAGGTATTTTTAAGTAGATATAGTAATAGTGATGGTAATAGCTATTGCTTAATGATAGTGAACAATAGGAGTATTTGCTGAGTGCCTAATGCCAGGCACAGTACTTATATAGTATTCTATTTAATTCCCTGTTGAAGGTTGGTATTATCCCCTTTGATCTACTGGGAATAAAAAGGGAGGGATGGTAGGACCAATAAATTAATTATGCAAGGTCAGATAACTACTGAGTGGTGAGATGAGACCTGAACCAAGAACATCTGAATTAGAATCCCTTATGTTAAACTATATTGCCTCTACACAAATGCTAAGGTGTTCTCTGTTAATTCAAAACACACACTACATAGTGGAATTAGTGAGGCCACCAGCTCTACATCACAGCCTCACCACATCCAAGTACCTCATCTTAACAAGCAAGCAAAGGCTTCAGGGTCTAATACTAATGATAACTAAAGAGGATTACTTGCAAATTCTTTAACTGAAAACCTGCTTGTAAATCCCTCACATATTTCTAAAGTAGTTGGGAGATGGGGAAAATCCTCTATATAGGTGGGTGGGTCACAACTCCATCAGTCCCAAAGAATGGTTAGTGGTTTAGAAAACGAATGGAAGGAACCCAACCATCCACTTGTTCTTAGTCAACCACAGTGCCACAGCCCACTTTACCCAAGGAACACAAGGAAAGGCAGTGTGCAGCACTGCACTGTCATTTTTTTTATGGATTTGTGGAGGCAAACATCTGGATTGAACCTTTTGATTCTTCATTACACTAATTTTATTCAGTTTAAAATTCTACCCACTCACATTTACAAAACACTTCACACAGACTACTTCCCTCATGAATGAAGTTCCATTCAAAACTTTAAAACATCAAACTTATTCTGAAATGACTGAGGTTAAAACTTATTCAGTGTCAATTTGCAAGTGTTATAAAATATAAAAAACTAGACACAAATGCAAGACAGAAAGGGAGGCAGCCTCTTTAAGAGGTACTACTAAAATAAAGCAGCTAGGGGTGCCTGGGTGGCTCAGTCCAATGAGCATCTTGATGAGACTCTTGATTTTGGCTGAAGTCATGATCTTGAGGTTCAGGGGACAGAGCCCCCCCCCCCCCCCCCCCCAGGCTCTGCACTGACAGAGCTAAGCCTGCTTGGGCTTCTCTCTCTCTCTCTCTCTCTCTCTCAAAAACTAAATAAACATTTTAAAAAATAAAATAAAATAAAGCAGTTAGGTAAGGGGCACAGATAGGCTTTCAGGATCCCACAAGGCTCTTGCCAAACTGCGTTATGGAGGCAGTATTTGAATCGCCAAGAGGAAGATTTTATGAGAATTACCACCGTTGAACGATACCAGCTAACACCTTGGGAATCAATAAATAAGACTCACTTTTCCCCAAACCTGGAGGTGTTTCCTAGAAGCCCTTACCCTTGGTTTCCCTGTAGTCTACCTAAATCCCTTAAGATATGTTGGGGGAGGGGAGGTTCTCTTCCTTTTAGAAACGAATTCGTCTCCCGTAAATTAAAGACTTCAGGACGTGTGTTTACTGAATCCCCAACGTTTGACAACCCCCAGCCCAAAGAGAAAACAACAATCAGAAAACACTGATAGCCCCTAGCCAACACCTGAGCCTTCTTTTTCCTCCGCTAAACGAGAGCAGTGCTTAGTGCAACAGAAGCGCCCTCTCAATCTCATCCAGAAATATCCCAAACCCAGGTCCACAGCTGCCAGTAATGGGGGGAAACCATTGGAGAGTGCAGCTTCTCAACAATTAACGGGAGTCACACAGAGAGACAGGCCCCCGGAGGATCCATGCCCGCTCGCCCAGCACCCTGGGGCCTTGCTCGCTCGAAGCCGCCCGGACTTTTTGGCGCCACCAGCTAGTTCAGCAAAACCACTCCGAGGACAGCTCTCGAAAGGCGCAGAGGGGAGTGGCGCAGGGCGGCGGCTTCTCCGCGAGGGCACTGTCCGCAGTTGCGGGAGAGAAGGCGCGCGCCCACCCAACTTTCGGTTGTCTCCCCAGAGGCCAGGGGAGTCTCGGGAGGCCAGCGGGGGAGTGACCCGGAGCCCAGCGGGAACAGAGCTGCCAGATGGGCGAGGGAGGGGTCTCCAGGAGTCCTCCGACCAAAGGCGCGCGGCGCGATTCCCAACTGCAAGGGCTCCCACTCCCTCGGTGGGAATCGGGGTGGCCGGACTGGGCGCCGGGGGCAGCCGAGTCCCGGCCACGTGGCCGCGTGGCCGCCGGCTCCCATGACAGCGGGTGGGCGGGGCGTCGGGGGCGCGGGGCCGATCAGAGGCGCGGCTACCTGATTCTTGAGGCGCATCTTCCTGGCGGTGCGGTCCGGCAGGAGGCGGCAGCTGCTGGGCGCGACACGGCAAGCGGGGCGCGGGGCGCGGCGCGCGGCGCGCGGGGGTACGTCCGCTGAGTCGCACAGCGCTCGCTAGCTCGCTCGCTCGCCCGCCCAGCGCGGCGCGGCCGCTTCGCCACCCCCGCCGCTGTCGCTGCCGCCACCCCCACCGTCGCCTCCAGGGGGCGCCCCGCGCGAGAGACGGAGGACTGGCCCCTGTGAGGCAGGCTCCCTTTGTGGTCCTGGCGCTTGGCCTGGAATCTATGCTGGAAAAGGTGAATGAATAAAACTTCTCCCTTTCCTCCAATACTGCTGCCTGTTCTTAAATTTTAAGCGTGGTAGCTGCTTTGCCGTTCATGTCTACCAACACCATTTGGACCAATGTTATTGGCAAAACGCTGTGCTGAGCCTTGAGCGTTTACAAACTTGCCCACTTTGGAATCCTTAAGATAAATCTTACCCTTTGTGGGAAGACACACTAGGAAAATGGCCTGTCTCCGGCAGGCAGTGTGGGCGCTTTAAGTTGGTCCCTCAAGCCATGTTTAGCTAGTTGACTCCTGTCCAAGTTATGTCCAAAGAGAAGTGAGAAATGGAGACAATGAATGACATCACTAAACCCCAAGCAAAATGGCCAACACTTCTGTGCTCTATAATTTAAAATAAATGTGTTAATGATAATTTAAGGTTAAACTGTTTGTTGGCCTGATCTGGGAGAGCCCTTCAGTTTTACTGCCTGGCCTGCTAAACCACGCCAGAGGTTTGAATAATATACAAAGTTAGTTCCATGCTGGGTAATGTGATGATAATTAAAAATGTGGGTGGGGGGCACCTGGATGGCTTAGTCGGTTGAGCTTCCAACTTGGGCTCAGGTCATGATCTCATGGTTCATGAATTCAAACCCCTCTTCAGGCTCTGTGCTGACAACTCAGAGCCTGGAGCCAGCTTCAGATTCTGTGTCTCCCTCACCCTCTGCTCCTCCCCCACTCACACTCTGTCTCTCTCTCGAACATAAGTAATAAACTAAACATAAAAGAAAAAGGTAGGTCAGGGACCCCTGGGGTGGGCTCATTCGGTTAAGTGAGTGAGTCTTGATTTTGGCTTAGGTCATGATCTCACCCATTGCAAGATTGAACCCCACCCACATAGGGCTCTGCACTAACAGTGCAGAGCCTGCTTGGGATTTTCTCTCTCCCTCTCCCTGCCCATCCCTTGCATAGTCTCTCTCTCTCTCAAAATAAATAAATAAACATTAAAAAAAATAAATACATAAAAATAAAAATGGGTAGGTGAAAAAAAAATAGGGCAAGTGGCTTCTTTGGCTCTCCTGATCTTTATAAAACTTCCATGTTCTGAATTCAGAAACTCAAAGACCATAGGGTTGTAGAGAACATCCATTATTGCCTACAGAAAATCTACCTTGATTCAAAATACAAGAAATACAGGTATGAATATGAATTACTAAGTAAACTGCTAAGTTACTTAGTAATTACTTCGTAATGCTCAGGATTCCCAAATTTTTTCTTGTTTTAGGGCTTGATTCATTGAGACCTTCAAATAAACTAAAGAGGAGGCCTAGGTAATAAAAGGACTTGGGGGACACCTGGGTGGGTCAGTCGGTTAAGCATCCAACTTGGGTTCAAGTCATGATCTCACAGTTTGTGAGTTCAAGCCCTGCATCGGGCTCACTGCTGTCAGTGCAGAACCCACTTCAGATCCTCTGTCTCCCTCTCTCTTCGCCCCTCCCCTACTTGAGCTTGTTCTCGTGCGTGTGCACTCTCTCTCTCTCAAAAATAAACATTTTTTAACAAAGGATTTGGAATAACAAATGAAACAAATTTGATGTTTTTTCAATATAATAATAGCAATTAGTGATTGATCACTTATCATATTTACTTTCCATGGATTATATCATTTAATCCAAGTTTTAAATGATTTCATTCTTAGTGCCTCCTTAAAACTGAATAATCCCTGTTTGTTGTAAGAGCTGTTTTCCTACAATCTCATTTGACTATGTAATACAAAAGAGTTTTGTACCTGAGAAGATGGGATATACCAACTCAAAATTCTGCTAACTAGTATCCTTTGATCTGATATATCCATTTCTATAAATTTATTTTAAGGAAGTAATCATTAATGTGTTCAAATATGTAGCTCTATGATTGTTTACTGTAGCATTCTTTGGAATGTGGAAAGATTGGAAATCCTCTTTAAGGGTCAACAAATGGGACTGATCATACAATGTAATAGTCTGCAGACATTAAGAATGATACAGTAGGTAAATATTTATCAATGTGGAAAGATGTTCACAATATATTTCAAAGGGAGAGAAAAAGCAGATCACAAAATTGTATGCTTAGAATGATTCTGTTTGTGAAAGAGTAACTGATTATTTTGGAAGGTGGGATCTTGAGTGATTTTTAGTTCTCCTTTTGCTTACCTCTATTTTTTTTTAAGTTTCTGTAGTAAATTTTTATTATTTTGGAATTAAAACAAATTTTGTTTTAATGAATCCATATCCCTGATTATTATCAAAGTACCTACAATGAGCAAGGCATTGTGGCAAAGATGAGCAGATAAGAATTCAGTGCAGTTTAGCACAGTAAACTGTGCTAAGACTTAAGGCTAAGACTATGTTCTTTAGCCACTGTCGTTAGGTCATTAATTAGACCTAGCTTCCAAGTTATAGCTCTGCCCTCTTCAAGGTATGTCATCTTGAACAAGTTACTTGGTTTTTCTAAGCCTAAAACCAGTGATGATAATAATAGCTAACTTTCAAAGAGAATTTACTTTGTGCTAGGCAGTATGCTAAGCACTCTGTATATAATCTCATCCCCACATCAGCTGGTGAGGAAATTGGGGCTTAAATTAAGGGAAGTCAAATAACTTGCCCTAGTTTACATAATTAGATAAATACATCACAGTGTGGTTATGAGGATTAAATGCAAGGATATACTTAAAGCACTTAGCCTAACACACTGCCAGGTGTGTGTGTGTGTGTGTGTGTGTGTGTGTGTGTGTGTGTGTGTGTATACATATACATATATGTATGCGTATGTATATATACTGTCATTTTCAATAATTTAGGCACAACCCTTATAGCAAAGTCTGTTCTTTATAATCATTTTATTACTCAGATCACCTCTCTAGTGAGTCTAATTTGTCTGTTCAGTGGGGTGGGTAAGAGCATGGGCTGGCTCTAAAGCCTGCCTTGGTTTGGATTCTAGCTCTACCACTTACTAGCTCAGTGATCTTGGGTAAGTTACTTAACCTCTTTGTTCCTCAGTTTTCTTGGCTGTAAAATGGGCATAATATTAGACTGACTTCATGGGGGTTGTTTTCAGTATTAAAGAGTTAACAGAGCAGTAAGAACAGTGCCTGGTATACTTAGAGTTCTTTAAATGATTATACATTTTATAAATTATAAGTTGTTTTTATACATTGATACAAAGATTTTAGTACATTGCCTATGTTGATATCTGAAGATACTGTTATTTAACTTAAAAGGTTAATGCACAACCTGTCAGGATTCATAGGAGGAAGCTGTCCCCATTTAAAAGAAATCCATGTAGCATTACATGTGCTTGTATTTACTAAAACAGAATTCAAACCCAGACACGATATACACAAAAAACTACCAATTCTTTCAGTCTAACTTTTCCAAAATCAGTTCAGCCATGAATTCTTCAAAGAAAAGAATCTGGCATATTTAGAACTTCACTTTGTCATGCATTTTGTTTATTATATTCAAAGATTTGATCTATTCTCTGGATTTATGAGGTCTTTTGAAAGCAACTGAAAAATTCTACACATAAATAAAAAATAATACATCTTCAATTTTATACTCGGATATGTTAAGGTAATACTACTTATGAAAAATCTCATAAAAAACAAATCATCATAGCATTAAGGATTATGGTACAGGAAAATAAAACAATTTTTCATCAACCGAAAATATCTTTCAGGCTGATACACACACACACACACACACACACACACACACACACACTTCATTAAGTGCAACATATTATAAACCTAGTATTAACTATTTAAAACAAATGTTTTGGAATTACTTTAAATTCCCCAAAGTATAGTGTTAATTTACATTCCTTCCCAATACAAACCATAAATAGAATCTGTTATAATTTTACAATTACACATCATATTGTGACTCTAGGATAGTCAACTTCATGTAACAAGCAATTAGTAAGAGCATGGAAACTTACTTTCTTCCTCTGAAAGGCAATTCCTGTATTAAGGACAATGTTATTTTTCTTTAAAAGTCTTGAATCTTCACACAAAGGCATCACAAGCTCATTGTGAACCTTAATTATAAGGGCACCTGTGTTTCTTTGTTTATCTGGTTGGTTGGACCTGAGGATTTGATTTGCCACACTCCTCCCCTGTCCCGCCCTATTTCTCTCTTAATGAGAACAACTTAACAATAGCATCTGTACAACCTCCGGGGCTCAAATAATGACTGGGGAGGAACACAGGTATTAGTTATGGTGGGAGAGCATTTGCTGCTTACCCTTCAGGTAAAGGGCTAAAATTCAGGGTAGTAAGAGCTAACTTGTGGGATAGATTGCTTTTAAGACACAGGAGAGGTTTCAGAACATGAGGCCCCACCCCCATCTACCCAACCCCAGCACCACCCCACTCTTCTCCCTGGAGAGGCAGTGTGAAATTAGATGGAGTCAGGCTAATCCCACCTCTGTCCTTCAGGAGCTCTGTGATCTTTGGCAAATTCTATTATCCCTTTGAGCCTCAGTTTCTGTATAATGGAGATAATAAGTAGAGATAAACTTACCTCATAGGTTTTATGAAGATTATTTTTAATGTTAATGGAAAAAGTGTGTGCAGTAGCCATTAATACAAGTTGCTTCTTTTTCCCCTTTCTCCTCTGCAGGAGACACATTCAAAAAGGCTCCAGCTATGCCCATCCATAGAAGAAGAATAGGCATGTGTGAAGGTATGGATAATATTTGAGGGATTTGGAAATTTGACATAAGATAAAAAATGCATCTATTATTTTCATCATCAACATCTTCTGGGCACGCAGTAGATCTAGGCCTCCTGCTAACCACTGACAGTGGAGTTGTCTTCTGTCCTCCAGAAGATCACAGCCCGAGGGGACAGTAGACAAGGAAATGACGGGCAGTGATAATACAATGTAACACTGTTAACAAGTGCTAAAACAGAAGGGTCAGGGATCTTGAGAGTGCCATAGGGGCATCCAAAACAGCCTGGGGGAGAGTGGGTTAGATGGGAGAGGGACCTGGGAAGATTCGTGGAAAATAAATTATTCTTGAACTGAGTTTTGAAGAACAGGTAGGATTTAGAAGGTGAAAGACTAAACACTGAAGCTTGATAGAGGTGAGGTGCCTTTTAAAAAAAGACCTGCTTGGGGCGCCTGGGTGGCTCAGTCGGTTAAGCGGCCGACTTTGGCCCAGGTCATGATCTCGTGGTCCGTGAGTTCGAGCCCGGTGTCGGGCTCTGTGCTAACAGCTCAAAGCCTGGAGCCTGTTTCAGATTCTGTGTCTCCCTCTCTCTGACCCTCCCCCATTCATGCTTTGTCTCTCTCTGTCTCAAAAATAAATAAACGCTAAAAAAAAAAAAATTAAAAAATAAAAAGACCTGCTCTACATAGCTGTGAAATAATTTGTATATTCCATTGTCAGACTAAGGCTACATTGTAATGTTATTATTATGGATATAACAGAATTTGTGCATTCTCTAATGTTTGATCACATGAGATTTCACTAGGAACAATGAATAAGCTTTATTTTCAAATAAGCCCATGAGCATATGTTTAGAAACATTTTATTAGAACCTTTGACGTAACAGTTTTAATTAACTATTCTTAGTTGCTCCTTAACTGTTGCAGTTTGCACTTAATAAATTAGATAATTAATTGCTTAGTAGTAGAAAATGGCTTGGCCCTTCATGACATGCAGGAAATGATAAAAAGAGTACTCAGTCTTCATATAGGTTTTATTGTTGTAAAGGACCTTAGAGATCATTGATATCATCCTCCTCATTTCATAGACCAGGAAAGGCAGGTCCAGAGAAGTTCAGTGATGTGCCTAAGTTCACACAACTGGTGAGAAGCAAATCCCAGTTCTCTTGGCTTTCCGCACATTGCTGTCACCAATGGCAATGGCTACCATTTACTGGATACTGTGTGCTGACGTGATTAACTGGAATCTCTAAATATTATTTCATTTATTGACATTGCTAGTCTAATGCCTATGCCTTGAATCCTTTTAGAATGGAGCAAAGAATACTTTTTTTTTAATTTTTAATTTTTAAATTTATTTTATTTTTTTGAGTGAGAGAGAGAGAGAGAGAGAGCACAAACGTGAGTGCATGGGCAAACGAAGGAGGAGCAGAGGAAGAGGGAGGGACAGAATCTCAGGCAGGCTCCACGCTTAGTGCGGAACCCCACTCAGGGCTCCATCTCACAACGGTGAGATCATGACCCCAGCTGAAATCAAGTCGGCGGCTTAACTGACTGAGCCTCCCAGGTGCCCCATTGGAATAGGTACTTTTATTATTTTATTTATTTATTTATTTTAATGTTTATTTATTTTTGAGATAGAGAGAGAGGGAGCATGCAAGCAAAGGAGGGAGGGCAGAGAGAGAGAGGGAGGGAAGAGAGAGAATCTGAAACAGGCTCCAGGCTCTGTGCTCTGAGCACAGAGCCCAATGTGGGGCTTGAACTCACAAACCATGAGATCATGACCTGAGCCGTAGTCAGGTGCTTAACCGACTGAGCCACCCAGATGCCCCTGGAACAGGTACTTTTAAAAAGTAAATGTTTGTGGGTGCCCATTTGTGAGTGGCTCACATTTAAAAAGTAAATGTTTGTGAGTGGCTCAGTTGGTTATGTGGCCAACACTTGATTTCAGCTCGGGTCACAATCCCAGGGTTGTGGGATCGAGCCCCACATTGGGCTAGGCATGGAGCCTGCTTAAGATTCTTTCTCTTCCTCTCCCTCTGCCCCTGCCCCCACTCTGTACATGCTCTCTCTCTCTCTCTCTCAAAAAAAAAAATTAATTAAATTAAAATTTAAAAAATATATAAATTTTTTTTTAAGTAAATATTTGTTATGTGGATATCAGTGAATAAAGAAATGGTGTTCACATAGTTTGTTTCATTAGCTAGTTAATGTATTTCTTTCAAAGCTAACTTTAGTTTTATGTATATATTTCAAATTTTGTTTCTAAGATTCTCCTCTAGGAGTTTGAATTCAGTTCAGTTTGACAAATATTTATTGAGTCTTTGTGACAGCAAGGAAATCTTTCTTTTCTGTTGCATTTTCACTGGATGTCAGGCTTCATGAGAGGCTGTGTCATGCCAGGAAGGATCACAAGCTTGGGAGTCAAATCCCAGCTCCACAAGTAACCGTCTTGGTCTTGGGGATCTTGGCAAATTACCTATTTTCCTTATCTGTAAAATGAGGGTATGAATTAAATCTACCTTAAAAGGTTACTCTATGGATTAAAATGAATGAAATAAGGGAATCCACTTTGTTCGTGTCCATTTGTTCTGCAGATTACTCATATTCTTTAGGCTGAGCAGTATTCTGTTAAAGGTCATTTATTGTAATGTGTGGCAGATTGTATTTTCCAAATGTATCTACAACAGTATCTCCCAACTCACCTGTTCTTCTGCAATGTGACCTTGCTGCTCCCTCACCAAAGGGGATTCTAATCCTCCTCCCCCTTGAGTCTTGGTCACTTTTAGTGACTCTAGGTCACATTATCTATTGTCCCTTCTTTCTAGCTGATAGGAATGTAGATGTCATGATAGGAGTTGAGATACGAGTTGGCAGGACAACAAAACAGAAAGACTCTGCGATCGCGATGATTATTTATGTTGTCATAGCAGCCATGGACTACAATAGCCAGACTTTTACATGACAAAGGAACAAACTCTTGCCTTGTTTTTAGGCCACTTATTTTGGACTTTTCTGTTGCAACAAACCAACCAATATTCTAATCAACACAATTAGAGATACTGTAATGAATCTAAGCTCCTGGCATAAAACAAGTGCTCCATGGAAAGTAGGTAGCACATTTCAAATGCCAAAATTATCTACTGCCCTCCAGGACATAATCCTACCTTTCTAGGTGACTTTTACACCTGGTTCACTGACTTCTTCCACATAGCCTTCCTTCTATCTCTGCCCTCTGGGTCATCAACAGACAATAATAATCTTTTTGATCACTTAATCCCACTAATCTTTCAATCCCTCATCTCTAATGACTCATTTTCCCTTCATTTCAGCCACTCAGCCTCACTGTTGACCCCAGGCTTCATTATGACATTAAATGGCTCCACCTCTAAGTTCTAGAATTCTGCCATATTTTCTCTCCTAGCCCAGGCTGTTCCAAGTGGGCCTCTGTTGGTTTCCCAAAGCATCTGTACAGTCCTCTGTCACAGCTAGTATCACTCTTCTTTGTCAATTTCAGTTCCTATATCTGTCTCCCTACTTTTTGAGGAGAGCGTTTTGAGCTTTTTGAGGTTGGAGATTGACTTATTCATCTATATAACTACAATTCCCATCAAAAATATGTCTACTAGTTGGAAGTTCTCAGTTTTTCCTGCCTCCGTGCCTTTGTTTATGCCATTCCTCCCTAGGAATATTTACCCCCTACTGCATTGCCTGCTTTTAACATCAGACAAATCCTATAAGGTTTATCTCAGATGTCACCTCTAAGAAGTTTTTCCTGAAAGGACACTTTCCTCCTTTGAAGTTCCAAAGCATTTCCATGTTATTTCTTTACAGGCACTTTGATTTTGCAGTCAATTCAATTATTGAGTACCTACTATTCACTCAATATATGCTGCCCATTTCATTCATGGCTATCTTTTATGCCTTATAAATACCTGGTCATCCTGATTTTGCACATAAGAAACTGAAACTCTGAAAGGTTAGGTGACTCTTCCCATAGTCACACAGCTAGAGAGTGGTGGGATCACAGTTCACTCCAGGGTCAGTGTTCTTGTGCTGAACTGTGTTGTTCCACTTATGCTTTGGATTTTTGTCCCTTGTGTAAATGTCTTGTACCTCTGAGTTTTTGTGGGCCAGGGCTATGTTCCTTTGCCATCTAGCCTAATCATTTGCACATATTGAATGCAGCAAATTCATAGAAAATAAAATACTGATTTAGAGACTTTCAGAAAACATCTATAAGGCAGTACATAGACTCCTTCTTCCATTCTCATTTTCCTCTCACTGACTCAGGGGGCCTGGCTGCCAATGGACTCACACTCTACCCTTCTAGGAGCAGTTGCTAATTCAAACACCCTCATTAACAATCCGTGGGGCTCCCACAATAATTATGGTGGGGTTTTAACTATCTCCAGTTCCAACAATTCAACAGCATCTATCTTTAACCCATTTTAATGGTAGGATCTGAAGGAGAAGAAGTAGATAAGGATCTAATAGTCTTCTGTGCCACCCTATGTCCCTCTCAGTGTTCCAGAAGAAAAGAACCTGTCAAAAAGCAAGAAAATGTATTAAATCAGCTACATAAATTGTGATTTATGTCAAGAACAGTTTATCTGTTCCTTAGCTGTGTAAATGTTGCAATTTTTTAATCAAGGTAAGTTTAAAATCAAAGAACATTTACCAAGCTACAATTGACCTTGACAGAATAAGCACCCCTTCTCCAGCCATGTGGTTCCCATGATACATTAGGAATTTCAAACATTCCTTCCCTCCACAACATCACTCCTCTCCTAGGGAAGAAGGCCTAGGCCCCAGAAAGTTCAGTTTGATTTTGCTTAATGTCTATTTTTCCCATTTCACTTTGAACTTCTTGAAACTGGAACTCTGTTAATTATATCTTGTGAACTTAGCTCTTAGCAGAATGCTTAGCACAAATTACACATAGTGAATGTTTGTTGAATGAATAAATAATCTAACTCAGTGTTATTGAAACTTTTTTAACTGGGCAAAGTAAATATAATTTATGCTCTACCCTGTCTCATTGTATGAAACAATACTTCCCTTTAGTAACTGCAACACACTCTGATGTTTGCTACCAATCCTACACCATCCTATTTCATTTCTTTTAAATGCTAATTATGACCCAATACATTGATTTATGACCCTAAGCAGTTCCAGACCTAATTTGAATCAGATTAGGTATAGGAGCTACGTTTTATTTTGTACATAGGTTATTTTATTTACCATCACCACATTAAAAAAAATTTCAAGTGTTAAGTGAGGACATAAATTTAAACATATGGGGAAAAATTCTTTGCACAGAACAGACAATAGCCTCCTCTGCAGGGTTTCATAGTTTTTAAAGTTTGCTTCTTGGGGCGCCTGGGTGGCTCAGTCAGTTAAGCGTCTGACTTCTGCTCAGGTCATGATCTTGCCATTCCCGGGTTCGAGCCCTGTGTCGGGCTCTGTGTTGGCAGCTCAGAGCCTGGAGCCTGTTTCAGATTCTGTGTCTTCCTCTCTCTCTGTCCCTCCCCTGCTAGCACTCTGTGTCACTCTCTCTCAAAAATAAATAAACATTAAAAAAATTTAGAAAAAAAAAAGTTTGCTTCTTACCCTTGGAAACACCAAGAAAGCTTGGGGTGAGAATGAATCATTCTTGCCACTGAGTGTTTCCCAAAATGTATGTGTCCATTCTTCCTTGGGCCACCAAGTAATAATAACACCAAGTAATAACAACACCTAACATTTACTGAGTACTTACTAAGTCCTAGGTAATGCCCTTCTTCTTGTTCTTGTTGTTGTTGTTGTTCTTCTTCTTCTTTTTAGTCCCATTTGTTTATTTTTGCTTTGGTTTCCCTTGCATTGGAGTCAGATTCCAAAAAATATCATTATGATCAATGTCAAGGAGCTTATTGCTTTTGTTTTGTTGTAAGAATTTTATGGTTTCAGGTCTTACATTTATTTTTAAAGTTTTTATATTTATATTCTAGTTAGTTAATATATAATGTATTAAGAAATGTTCTTTTAATCACTTTATATGTGTATCCTCAATCCTCACGCACACAAAAAAGCACTCTTAGGTAAAAACCATTATTATTCCATTATTATAGTTGAGAAAACTGAGTCACAGAAAGACTCACACTGCAGAGCCAGAATTTGAACCCAGGCATCCTTAAGAAGATGTGTATGTCATAGTTAGGCTGCTATATTCAAATCTTGTCTCTGCTTCTTAAAAATTGTGAGATCTGGAGCAAGTAACTTAACATCTCTGTGCATGTGTTTTCTCAACTATCAAATGAAGTTGGTGGTAATAATAATAGTTCCTACCCACAAGATTTGTTGGGAAGATTAAGGCAGTTTATATATAATACTTAGAAGAATGCCTGGCACATAGTAAGCACTTACCTGCATACTACACCACTGTACTAAACTGTCCTTATTGTTCATAGATGTTTCTTCCATGGTAAGAAGACATTTGCCCTGGGGCGCCTGGGTGGCTTAGTCGGTTGGGCCTTCGTCTGACTTTGGCTTTGGTCATGATCACACAGGCCCCACGTAGGGCTCTGTGCTGGTGGCTCAGAGCCTGGAGCCTGCTTTGGATTCTGTGTCTCCTTCTCTCTCTGCCCATCCCCAGCTTGCACTCTGGCTGTCTCTCTCTCTCTCTCAAAAAAAATAAACATTGAAAAAGAAAGAAAAAAAGAAAGAAAGAAAGAAAGAAAGAAAGAAAGAAAGAAAGAAAACATTTGCTCTGAAAGGGACCCTAGAGATCAGCTAATTCCATTTGGTCCTATTGCAGAAGGGAATGGTCTGAAGAGGAAAAGTAATTTATTTGTCAAAATAGATGTCATAGAGCTGGGACTAGAAGTTGGGAATCTAGTTTCTCCATCAAGTGCCCTTTCCACCACTCTGCCTCTCTCTCCCTCATGTATTTAGTTTCTTAGTTGCTTGTGAACTCTACTGTTCTGTGCATTCCGTTTTCTCCATGTAATTATGTTGCTAGAAATAAATCTAAATGCTGGATGCTAGGGAGATTCTTTTACTCAATAGGTTATACCACAAGCATCCTGCTTTCTATGCCCATTCATTGCAGGTATTTAGTATTTTATTATAACATAGAAGGTTAGAAAACACAAACTTTGGAGGAAGATGGACCTGCCAATTCTGACTCTATGACTTGCTAATGACTCTGTGCCTAAATTTACTCTTCTGGGACCTGGCACATAGTAAGCTGCTGCTCAGCCTGCTGCCTTGGCCTCCTCAGCTCTTCCTTGTCCCTTTTCCTTCCCCTCCAGTCTCTTCTCACAGCTGCCTGGTGCCTTCCTAAAAATGTGATTATGTCCCTGCTTTGCTGGCGCCCCTCCTCAACACTTTCCAAAGGTTTTTCAGTATTTGTAGGGCAAGGACCAAAGTCCTTAAGATGGAGTACAAGGCCCTGCTTGTCCTTGCTCCTGCCTGCTCTCTCAGGTACTGTCCCAGGAGCCCAAACCCTTTCACTCCCTTGAAAACACCATCGTGTGCTGCACCACAGGAGTTTTGCACATTCTGTCTCCTTTGTCGCCATTGCTCTTACTCAGGGTTTGGTTTAGTTAATGCCTACCGTTTCTTCAGCTCTTTCAGTGATTTCTTTTAGCTCAAACATTGCTGTCTTAGGGAAGCCTATCTTTTCTAAGCCACTTTGTAGAATGCATTATTTTGAAATTTTTACTTTTTGTTGTTATTCCTTGACTAATCTCGATGTCTTACACTAGATTATAAACTCTGTGGGGATCAGAATAGTATTTTCTTTCTCTCTTTCTTTCTAATTCAGAGCCTGGTATGTATTAATTAGGCTTTTTGCTATGCATCAGGCCTACATTATATGAAATTGTCTTAAGAACTTAGGCCTAGTGGGTATTTTATAGATGAGGAAACTGAGATTCAGGGAAGTTAATTCATGAGAGGTCATATTGTTAGCAAGTGGTGAGGTTAGAATTTGATATCAGATCTTTCTAGTTCCAAAACTAGTTTTCTTTCCTTTATACTGTATTGTCTGTAACTCAGGAAAGCTTTAATCTTGGTTAACTTTTTGTTAAAAAACAAATTGCCTTACTAGGTATGTTAGCCAAATGCTAAATTTCTTTCTAGATATGTGCATATTTTTAATAGGGAAGATGGCAAGAATTGTGTATCCACATGACTGTCATTAGAAAAATGTTACTTAACTCTAGACAGCTTGCTTTTAAAACAGATATTAATGGGAGCGCCTCAGTGGCTCAGTTGGTTGAGCATCCATCTGACTTTGGCTCAGGCCATGATCTCATGGTTCTTGAGCTCCACATCGGGCTCTATGCTGACAGCTCAGAGCCTGAAGCCTGCTTCAGATTCTGTGTCTCCCTCTCTCTGCCCCTCCCCTGCTCACACTGTCTCTCTCTCTCAATAATAAACATTAAAAATTTTAAAACAAATATTAATGACTTAGTTTTATCCATATAAATTCCTTGTGTCAGATTTCACTTTGTGTATTTGTATGTGTATGGTGTTTTTATTCTACCACAGAGACTAGTATTTGAGAAATGAAGTTTGCCCAAGAAAGAATGAATCAGAAGTTTGAGATTTAGATACTTTGGCTGGCCCACATTGCTGAGTTTAGGGAAATGCAATTGTTGTAAACCAAGTGACTTTTATTCATGACTTTCTCATGTTTTCTTTATTTCTACTCATTACAGCATCTTTATTATCAGTTTAAAACAGATTTTTCCTTTTGTAGCTTGTTAGTTTTATCTTCCTAGAATTTGTTGTAAGGAAGTAAATTGTAGATTTCACTTTGATTCTGATGCTTCCCTGAACTTCAAAGGTTATGTTCCCTCAGAGAGAAGCTTGGATTCCAAATTTTATCTCAGAAAATTATACAGGCAACATATTTGAAGTACCATAGTGGAAAAATCTAAAAGAAAAAAATGAATGCATGAGCTCTCCTTTTAAAGAAGGTGCAAATAAGAAAGTAGAATAAGGAAGGAAAAAACAGTGCTATATGAAGAGTACAGACCCCCTCAAGCTTTCAATGTCAAATCTGACAAGATTTTTTCTTTAAGGTAAAATTGTCTTGAAGGAAAAATGGGAACTGACTATGATTTTCAAGGAAAGGAATAGAAAATTACTCTCACTGTAGTTTTTCTTCTAAAAAACAGTGAGCTCATACCAGCTCTTTGCAAATATATTTTAGCTCCAACATTCTCTACTGTAAGTGGCCAAGCTCTGTTCCATGGAAATGCTGCTTTTATTTGGTAAAAACAAAACAGAGAGGACTCCCATTCCTTAAGTGTGAGCTGCACATCATGACTTCCTCCAAAGAATATAGTACAGAAAAGGGATAAAGTGTAACTTTTTGGTGGAGAAACCTGACAAACCCTACTTCAGCCAGATGATCAAAGTCAGTATCAATGTCATAAATCATATTGATAGTATATACCCTTGATGTGATATGATGTAGATGGCACTTTACCTCTGTGGTTATCCTCCCCAAAATCCATAACTGCAGCCTAATCATAAGAAAAACATCAGATAATTTGCAATAAAGGGGCATCCATCAAAATACTTGAGCACCATTCTCCCAAATTGTCAAGGTCATTAAACACAAGGAAAGTCTGAGAACATGTCGTAACCATGAGTAGCCTAAGGAAACATGTCAACTAAATGTAATGTGGCATTTTGCATGCTACCTTAGAAAAGAAAATGGACATTAGGAAAAATGAAGGAAATCTGAGTAACTCTGGACTTTAGTTAAGAATAGTGTATCAATTTTGGTTCATTAATTGTAAAATATACCATATTAATATAAGATGTCAATAATAAAGGAAACTGGGTGTGGGGTATATGGTACCTTTATATTATCTTGTCAATTTTTCTGTAAATCTAAAACTTCTAAAAAGTAAAATTGATTTAAAAAAACCTGACAAATAAAAATGCTTATAGGGTCATCCAAAAAGCTTCCATGGGGATTGAAGAGAACACAACAAATGTTACATAATAAGCTCTAACATTTATACACTACTTTCTAGCTTAGGAAATGACTTGATATATAGTATTTCATTTAATTTTTAAACTATCTATTGAGGTAGATACAATAATTTCTCCCATTTTGCAGTTAAAAAGAGTAGAGCTCAAAAAGATGAGGTGACTTTCTGGGAATCAAACACTGATCTGACTCTAGTTTGAATGGTCTTTCCGCCACATCCCAGTTACATATCTATCTAATGTTCCCAAATGTTAGCCACAATGTAGGCACGAACAGAGCTAGGGTTTTAATGGTTAATGAACATAAGCCAAGTGAATAATTCCTGAACTCTTTCCTATTTGACCTTAAAAGACATTTATCTAAGATCTTTATTTAAGTGTTGGTTAGTAGCATCTTACCAGGAAAAGTCAATGAATTGTGTTTGTCTCTCACAACAAGGATATGGAATGTGTTACCACTGAGAGTGGGCAGTAGTTTACTTCTCATCACAAAGCTTTCTTTTTCAGGTCTGCACGCTTTAGGAATATGACCTTTACTCAAGGCTACTTTTAAACATCTCATTTGGATTTTCAGAGTTTGCTGCTAATAGATGGTGTTCGTACTTTGAACTGGGGAAGTGTTCAAAGACCAACAATGGTTTGGGAATCATTTACAAAGCATTCCAGCTGTGGTGGCCATATGCCACTCCATCTGCCTGTATTGTGTGGGTATTGTTCTGCAGTGTTCCATAGCATGCCCACTCTTGCTTTTGGATTACAAACTCCTTGGGGTATGGATGTGTTTTTTTGTTTGGACCATTTTACCTGCTGCAAAGCAATGTGTACTCTTTTTCCCTCCAAATACAGAGGACATGTAACTCCTAAACTGACATTTGTAGGAGCTGTGAAAATATACATGTATGAAATTGTGTCTTTTGCAATCAGTTTATTGTGGAAAGGTGTTGGGGGCAGGGATCTACTACTTAAAATGTGAGCTGAGACATGTATAGCAACAACAGTAATTATTGGATATTCTTAAACACAGCTATGTGAGATGCACTTACTGTACAGAATCTGTCTCTAATCCTATCAGAAGCTGGCTTACAATTATGGATCTTGTTGGATGTCCTGAGGGTTAGTGGACCCAGGTCTCTACCAGATCTTAGTTGGAGAGTGGGTATGGGAGGGAGGTGGACAGGGCATACACAGAGAATTTTGAGGAAAAGAACTCCCCCAATAAATGTTTTTAACTTATTGTATCACTGGAAACTCTACTGGAAAGAAAGTCTAGATTATTTTGATCACATTTGGGGGCATTTAGACAGAGGTTTTTTAGCACCTTTGGGCTTCAAATCATTTATATGACATCAGAGACTATACTCAACTCCTGACACCACACAGAAGCCTTTTTTCTCTTGTTCACCTCATTGTGGAGTCATCCCGGATTACCTGCATTTTCTGAGTATTCAAGCTGTGTTCTCTCTTACCCTCTACTCTTTACATCTCTTACTGGGTCCTTTACCTAGGATTCTTCCCTCTTCCCTACTTATCCTTCAAAACTCAGTTCACATTTTACCTGACTCTAGGAAATCTCCTTTCATTATTCCTCCATTTAAATTGCAAGTGTAGATTAGGTACACCTTCTTTGTGTACCCCAAAAACCTGTACACAGACCTATCATAGCTTTTGTTTGTTTATTCATTTATTAAGTCATTCATTCAAAACTACTTATTAAACATCCACTCTGTGTCAAAAGCTATTCTAGCTGCTGGAGATACAGCAGGGCACAAAGCAGGTCAGGTTCCTACTTCCATAGAGCTTACAGTGGGGAAGATAGTCAATCAATAATTAGGCAAATAATTAAATTAGGCAAATAATTAAATGATTTTAGATGGTGAAGAAAAAAAAGCATAATGTAATAATGCATGATTGAAGGTGGGAGCTATTTTGATTGAGTGCTGAGGGAAGGTTTCTCTGAGAAGGTGACATTTGAAAAGAGCTGAATGATTAGAGAGCAAATGATGTGAAAATATAGGGAAGAGAAGTCCAAGCAGAGAGAACAGGGAGCAGTGGAAGATGCAAAGGGGAACAAGCTTGAGGTGTTTGAAGAACAGCAAGGAGCCTGTGGGACTAGAGCATTGGTGAACGAGGAAGAATGTGGTAGGAGGAGAGTTTGGAAAGTCTGGCCCAGCAAAGTCATGTTGGACGTTAAAGGCCTAGGAGAGAACTGTATGGGTTGATGGAGCCAAGATTTGTAACTACACTTGTCACACTCCAAAGCTTGTGCCTATCATAGTATATTACCTATACATATCACATTCTTTTTTTTTTTTTTTTTTTTTTTTTTTTTTTTTTTTTTTTTTTTTTTTTTTTTTGGTTTGTGAAGCCAGGTGTGTTTATTTTGGAAAACAAGTATTTGAGATGATTTACAAGATTTATCCAGTTTTAAAGTTCACTCATTATAGGGTGTAAAACTTATAAGGTCCTTCTGCTCTTATATCCAAACTCTTATCTTGTATTGAAATTTAATGGTCTTATTTAATGATACTCTCTATTACATCATCTAAGTAAAAAATTTCCAAGATTTTCACACGTATTATGTGTCTAAAATAGTGTTACATCTAACCATTTTACAAAATTCAAATGTTATGATATTCATCTGAATTGTCCTGACTAAATTAAAGTATAATAAATCCATATTGAGGGAACTAATTTGCTCATTAGATCCAGTTATAAGGCAATTTCTATGGCATTCATCAAATTATGATTTTTTGAGTAAATTCATGAAAGTTCAGTTTCCTACTTCTGCTTGTGATTTTTACTTTTCTTACTTTTAAATTTAAAGTCTAGGGACACCTGGGTGGCTGAGTTTGTTAAGTGTATGAGTCTTGATTTTGGCTGAGGTCATGATCTCAGGATACGATTCATGAGATCAAGCCCTGCCTCGGGCTCCACACTGACAGTGTGGAGGCTGCTTGGGATTCACTCCCTCCCTTTCTCTGCTCCTCCCTCACTTGTGAGTGTGTGTGTGTGTGTGTGTGTGTGTGCACGTGTGCATGTGTGCTCTCTCTCTCTCTCAAAATAAATAAACTTAAAAAAATAAAATAAAATTTAAAGTTTAAGTGACCCCATAATAAGTAGGCTTTAGGACACTCTTGACTGGTTTGGGAGTTATACATATCACATTCTATAATACAGTGATGGGAAGTGAAATGTCTAAGCTGTTCAAAATATCTAATAAAGATGTATTAACGTGTAATAAAAGTGTTTTGGAAAAAATTAATCATATGTATTAATTAGGAAAGAAATATACAGTTTTAGGTCTACTATGAGTGACTGACCTATTTTGACCATTTAAGTGAGGATATAGGTTTTTATCTGGCTAAACTATTTTGAAAACTGTTATGTTTACAAATCAGAGAACATCTCAATTCTAATTCCAGACTTGTATCACTTATGACATTCAGCTTTCTTTTCACATATTATATTAAAAAGAATCATGGCCTAGTGTTTCATTACATAGGCATAAATTTTCAGATAGTTCTGAGATTTATATATTTGCATACACAATTTTAGGGATACTGTGACTGTTTACTAGACATAGGTAACTTGCATATCAATCACTTCCTCTTAAAACTAATAGAAGAGATGTATATTAATTTGAGCACATCCTGAAATTTGCACTCCAACAAAAATTCTGGATATTTAGGTTCATGGGTATAATCTGTGAATGTCTTCTGAAACTTTCACTCTATTTCTACCATGTGACTCTATGATTCTAAAATTTGTTACTCCTCTGAGTACTGGAGAATGAGGTTCTAGGACTCATGTTCTATCTAAATGTCTTCACTTCCTTGAACAAGTCAGCAACTTCTTTGTTTCATTTCCTAAAGTTTAAGGCTCAATGTGTTTAGGTATTTGTCACATCAGTAAGAAAAACTAATCTTAATGATACTGGGTGACCTACCAAAATGGAGTCCTTTAGCTTAGAGTCATTTAGCTTCGAGTCTTTTATTTTATTTCTTTAATAAATTTAAACAAGTAATCTCATGTCATTAAAATAAACTAGGTTTCCACACCCTACTTCATCTTCCAAATACACCATAAATAAGTACCAGTTAAGGGCATGAGAATGAATAAAGTTGGAGGTCTTGATCTGTACCTCTTTAAACTACAGAGGACTCAGCACAACTAGTTCATACCATGCACCCTTTCTCTGGAAGAGGCATGGAGTCTGGGGTGCACAACTCTTCTTGCCTGATGCAAATAAAGTATTGATAACAATTTTCTCCCTTTTTTGCAGGGGACCCATCTGTGACAAGTGTAATCAGCTTATCCATGTTTAAACCAAACTTCTCAAATTTCTTCTTGGCAGATGGTTAAGTTCTATCAGTTCATGTGTCCTGGCTAATTGGGTAAAACATTTTTTTCCCCATAAATATCACAGCCAGCATGTTGGCAAGTGTATCATGTGACAGGTACTCACATGCTCTGCCACTGGAAGCATAAAGGGGTGAGGTCTTTGGGGAGGACTGCTTTCAGTTTGTTTCAAGAGACTTGAAAAGTTCATCCCCTTTGACCCAGTGACCTGATAATCTAAAAATCCAAACAAGGAAGTGATCAGAGTTGATGATCAAAGATATATGTATAAGGATGTTCACTGCAGCATTATTTATAACAGAAAAAAAGTAGGACTTGATTGGCCCAAATATCCAAGAAGTGAATGGTTAAATGAGTGATGATGCATCCCTAAGATGGAGATTTTGCAACAACAGAAATAATGTTTTCAAAGAATACTTTCTGACATGAGAAATAATAAATTAACCTTAAGTGATGAAACTAAGGCATAAATGATACAAAGTTTAAGATCTCAATTTAAAACAGTAAGTTTGCGGCACCTGTGTGGCTCAGTTGGTTGGGCAACTGACTTCAGCTCAGGTCATGATCTCGCAGTTCATGAGTTTGAGCCTCCCGTCGGGCTCCATGCTGACAGCTTGGAAGGAGCCTGGAGCCTGCATCGGATTATGTGTTTCCTTTTCTCTCTGCCTGTCCCCCACTTGCTCTCTGTCTCTCTGTCTCTGTCTCTGTCTCTCTCTCTCTCTCAAAAATAAATAAACATTAAAAATTTTTTTTAAAAAGTAAATTTATATGTGGGTATAATACATTCTATCCTTCTCCACAGGAGTCACTGGGTACAGGGGGTTGGTGAAGTCTGACCCTTCTTGAGCTATCTGTATACAAAATTGCTTATGAAGGCAGCTCCTAGCAAGGAGTAGGAGAAATAGAGACTGGAACCCATCCATCTTCAGCAGTTCCTTGTATGGAAAACTGAAGCTTTCCAGACTTGGGCCTTCAAAAAGAGGGTGGCCTCTGTGGGAATTTCTAACCTTGGGACCTCTTTCCCTTCTCAATTTCCCTGAACTTTTTCCTCTTTAACCCCATCTTCTAACAAATCCCTGAGGTCCATGCTCTCATTCCCTCCTTTGGGAATTCTACTTCTCATTTCTGAAGGAAGATAATCTGCCCCTCTGACCTTTTGTATGTTTCTGGTTTGGACCAGTTTTCCCTCAGCCCCTACTCTTCTCAGTCATTTCCTGTTCCTAAAAGAAAGATAATCACTGTTCATTTTCTCTTTAGTTCACCCAAGAAGTAATCATATCTCACCAAGGGGTGGTGTATGTGTGTGTGTGTGTGTGTGTGTGTGTGTGTGTGTGTGTGATCTTCATATTTCTTGGAAACAATAAAGATTTACCAAGGACAGCATTTCTCTTCTATTACCAAATATTTATCCATGCTCCTCTCAGAACAGTAGCCCCTGGCATTATTGTACTAAGAAACCATTGGTGCTCTCCTGAGCCTGATTTGTATTTCGAATCCACTGAACCAGCTGTCAATGGCTCTCCCTCTTTGCTACCCAGAGTTGTGTCACTGCCAATTGCATACGCTTTAATGACATGACTTAACCATAAATTTAGAGGTAGGAGCTAGTAAGAGGACAGATTTTTCAGTTTAAATTGCCATAATGTCTCTTACACTAGTGAGGTTTTCCTCAAGCCAATGCCAATCTGACTCATCCAGGTATCTCCTTACCCCCACTGTCATTGTTACAATACTCTATCCATCAAATCGAGCTGCCTTTATATTATCACTATGATTTGAAAGTTTGATATGGAAAAGGCTGGGAACTAATACAATGTATTAATGAAAAGCATGATCTTTGGAGCCATGCCTGGCTTCAAATCTTCCCTCTGTCACTTAGTAGCTGTATTACAAGCAACTTATTGACCCTCTCTCTCTGTTTCCTGGTTAGTAAAGTGAAGATAAAACCTATATCATGTGCAGAGAAAGGGGAACCCTCTTATGCTGTTGCTGAGAATGCAAACTGGTTAGCCACTCTGGAAAACAGTATGGAGGTTACTCACAAAGCTAATAATAGAACTACCCTATGATCCAGCCATTAAACTACTAGGTATTTACCCAAAAAATACAAAAACACTGATTTGAAGGGATACATGCACCCTGATGTTTATAGCAGCATTATCAACAATAGCCAAATTATGGAAAGGGTCCAAATATCCATCTACTGATGAATGGATAAAGAAGATGTAGGAGCGCCTGGGTGGCTCAGTCGGTTGAGCGTCTGACTTCAGCTCAGGTCTTGACCTCACGGTTGGTGGGTTGGTGCCTTTGTCAGGCTCTGTGCTGACACCTTTGCAGATTCTGTGTCTCCCTCTCTCTCTGCCCCTCCCCTGCTTGTGCTCTTTTTCTCTCTTTTCAAAAATAAATAAATAAACATTAAAAGAAAGAGCCTTTGCTTAAAAAAAAATAAAGATGTAAAATATATATAATGGAATATTACTCAACCACAAAAAAGATTGAAGTCTTGCCATTTGCAGTGACATGGATGGAGCTAGAGAGTATTATGCTAAGTGAACTACGTCAGTCAGAGAAAAACAAGTACCATATGATTTTACTCATATGTGGAATTTAAGAAATAAAACAGATGAACATAGGGGAAAAAAGAGAGTGACAAACCAAAAAACAGACTCTTAACTATAAAGAACAAACTGAGGGTTACTGGAGGGGAGGTAGGTTGGGGAGCAGGTTAAGGAGGGCATTTGTGATGAGCACTGGGTATTGTATGTAAGTGATGAATCACTGAATTCTATACCTGAAACTAATATTACACTGTATGCTAACCAACTGTAATTTAAATAAAAACTTGGAAAAAAAAGTCAGTATTATCTGACTTGTTGGATCGTTTTTCTTATTGTGTATGAGTCCCAAAAATTAAATAAAGAGGCATAGACTTTGAGTTGTCCCTCAATATTTGTTTTGTTCCTCCTCTTCATTAGATAACCCCAAGTTTTAGAGAACCCTGGGTCAGAATTAGTTTCATGAGCATGTGACCTGTGCAGTCACCCAGGATGCAGTGCTCAGCATGTCCCAAGATTAGTTTAATGTTTTGCTGTTGCCATCTTGAAATTCTTAATACTTCTATAACAAGGGGCCCCACATTTTCCTTTTGTAGTGGGCCCTGTCAATTGTGTAGGCTAATCTTGATCTGGGCACACAACTGTCCATGATAGAGACTCATTTCTCATTCTTTATTCAGCTAGGAGTGTTTCTGTTTGCATATTCTGCTCAATGGGATGTAAGTAAAATTGTATGTGCAGCTCCTGGAATGTGCCCTTAAAAAGACATTCTTTCTTCTTGCCGGCAGAAATATAGTCTTCTTTTTTTGTTTTTATTTTTTTTTTGAGAGAGTGAGAGAATGAGCAGGAGAGGGGCAGAGGGAGAGGGAGAGAGAGAAGCAGTGGTGGGGGGAGCTAGAGACAGAGGAAATACACAAAACTAAAAGCTCTGAATAGATCAATAAAATAGATATATCTCTAGTAATATCAATCAAGAAAAAAATTGAAATAACAAAATTCATAATAAAAAATAAAAATATACAGTCACAAGAGAGATTTTAAAATAAAAAATATGATAACTTAAAACATAAATGAAATTCATATATTTCTGAAAAATATAAAATGCCAAAATTGGCTGAAGAAAATACAAAATAACAGCCATTGAAGAATTTGGAATGGTATATAAAAATGTTCCTCCCCAAATTCTCTAGGCTCAGGTGGTCCATTTTATTTTCTAACATAGACATAAACATTTTAAACAAATAGTTGACTGAATCCAACAATGCATTACAAAAGCAAACTAAGATCAAGTAGTATTTATCCCAGCAATGCAAAGATGTTTTAAAATTAGAGTATCTATCAATTTGTTTAACCACATTAAAGGAGAAATATGATTAGCATAGTGGATGCAAACAAAGTTTTTGTTTTAAAATTTAATACCTCTTTGTAATTTAAAAACTCTTTGTAAACTTCCTCAACATGTTTTAGACTTTATGTCAAAGTTTACATTTAATGGAAAAAATTTAGATGCAGTATTTTAATATCATGAAAATACAAGAATCCCAACTATAAACTACTTTTTAACACAATACTAGAGGCTCTGGCTAAAGCAATAATAAAGGAAAAATAAATATATTAAATAATGGGAAGGGAAAAGACAACTGCTATTTTGCTATTGATTATTCTTATAGGTTAATATAAATCTGAAAGTCAAGAAACTATTAGACATAATATGAGCGTTCCCAGAATTTTACAATTATAGTATTAACTTACAAAATCAATAGCATTTGTTTACTTGAGCAAAGCACATAGAAAACAATTATAGTACCTGAGATACCACTTGTAGTACTATAAAAACTATGAAATGTCTAAGAAATGCATTTTATTTATTTATTTATTTATTTATTTATTTATTTATTTATTTTACAGGGAAGGATAATACATTCGTTTATTTTTATTTTTTTAATTATGAAATTTATTTTCAAATTGGTTTCCATACAACACCCAGTGCTCATCCCAAAAGGTGCCCTCCTCAATAGCCATCACCCACCCTCCCCTCCCTCCCACCCCCCCATCAACCCTCAGTTTGTTTTCAGTTTTTAAGAGTCTCTTATAAGAAGTGCATTTTAAATAGTGTTGTCAGGGAAGACTTCTCCAATAATGTAACATTTGAGATGAGATCTGAATGAAATGAGAGTCAGTCAGGCAGATATTCCGAAAAAAGAGCATTCTGGGCCAAGGAAACTGCAAGGACAAATGACTTCACACCTTTGAATTTTCTCTTTCTTTCAACATCAGAATATTTTCCTTTCTGTAAAGTTTAGTCACGTTTTAACATTTAAATAGTTTGTCCAGGTTAAGAAGAAATCCTCAAATAATTCTTTTATAGCCTTGGCACAGAGTAGTTGTTTTCTTAAACAAAACTTAGAAGATAAGAAAAGAATGACAACATTTCTAGAAGGACAAAACAGCAACAAACAGTAGAAACGCAAATGACAGGTTGAATTTAAAAATATTTTCATCTCTCTTCTTCCCACCCTATATTTCATTTAGCTGACCCCCCTCATCCTTAATACTCAGCTTCAGGGTCATTTCTTCCAGAATACCTTCCATGATATCCACCAAGGGCATCCCTCTTTGATGCTTCTACACTTTTCTGAGCATACTTGTATCACTGCTCTTACTACATTGTTTGGAAATTGTAAATTGGATTTGTGTGTGTTCATCTTTTCTTTCCAATTAGTCTGTAAACATCAAAAGCATGGGATTTTTGATATGAAATTACTTGAGAGAACATAGCACCATTCCAGTCTTCCCTGGGGCTACTGCTATCTGACTGTGTGACTTAAACTCTCTGAATCTCAATTTCATCTTCTGTACAGGATGATGACATTAATACTAATTTTACAGTGTTACTTTGAGATTTAAATGAGTTGGCACATGTGAGAAATGTGATTATAATTTGAATATTTCTCTTTCCATACTGTATCTAACTCAGTGACAGGCACATGGAAGGCATCATTTTAATAAATGTTTACAGAGGGAGTGAGTGAATCCTATAGGGAATATTTTTTTAGAAGGAAGTCACCCTGGCTCTATGGTGGGTGGGTAGTGGCTGTCTGTGGAGATAAGAAACCCCAGGAAATCCCTAGGGAAGGCAGACCTCCTGGGTACACTCTGAATGATAGCATGCGAAAAACAGCTCCCAGGAATCCATGAGGGGGGCATTTCTACCCCACTCCTCATGCTGTGCCATATATACCAGAAAGAAGTCTCTGAGGATTTCAGCAGGTGTGAAGCTTCCTGCCCAGCTTCCTGAGGAGGAGCTGACATACAGGAGAACTGAAACTGGTCTCTTTTTTTTTTTTTTTTAAGTTTATTTATTTATTTTGAGAGAGAGAGAGAGAGAGAGAGAGAGAGAGAGAGAGAATCCCAAGCAGGCTCCATGCTGTCAGCACAGAGCCCGACCTGGTGCTTGATCTCTTGAAATGTGAGATCATGCATGACCTGAGCTGAAATCAAGAGTCAGACACTTAACCAACTGAAACACCCAGGTACCCTGAACCTGGTCTTTTTAAGTCCTGAATTTTCCCAGGCATTTTATTTCTTCTGCCCAGTTGTAATTTGTCTTTCAATGCTGTGGGACAAAACTTTCTGCATGTTGTATATATATGCTGTCCAATATAGGGTGGCTACTGAGCACTTAAAATGTGGCTAGTCTGACTAAATAACTGATATTTAAATTTACTTAAAATTTAAATTGAACAGGGCAAGTGTATGTTGTACATAAAAGGGTCTCATCAAATGGTAATTTGAAATGTCAACAAACACATTTGTATAGAATTGCACTGTTCAAATCTTTTTTTTTCCTGGCTCAAATCTATACTCTACACAGCAACCAGAGGAGCTGACCAGGTGTCTGACCTGCTTAAGTATTCCTCAATGGGTTTCTATCACTGTCAGGATCAAGTCCCCCCATATATGAGTTCTCCAGAATCTGTCCTTATCTATTGATGCAGCCACTCCTGCCTTGCTGTCCATCCCAGACACACTGTCCTTTGCTTTGCCCATGCTATTCCTGTTGCCCCAGCTACCCTTTCCCCTTGTACCACTGTTTTCTTTGCCCAGCTTATTCCTACTTGCCCTTGAAGAGTTAAATCAGACACTCTCCTCCAGGAAGTTTCCCCTAAATATCCCTTAGCCTATCCCCTCTACCCCAGGATGGGTTGTGTGCCTCCCTCTGGGCTCCCACAGCCTCCCATGCTTTCCTCTATCAGAACACTGATCATGCTGGGTTATAATTATGGACTAAATCTCCTTTCCCTTTTGGATTGTGAGCTTCTAGAAACCACAGACAGTGCTATATTCATTTCTTTATCTTCGGTGTGAAAAGTAATAAAAGGAAAGCTCATTTAGAAAGGAGTCAGGAGGTGGGCAGAGGGAGCTCTCAAGTCCAGCACTCCTTGTCACTTGCAGACCCACTAGAAGTGAGGAACAATGAGAAACAGTCACAACACAATCAATGAAAGACAGTCACGACATACTCAATGAAAAGCCAGTATACTTTAGACTCCTAGTTTACTCCAGTGGACTTTATAACAGCCTTTCTAACTTTCCCCCTTTTCTCTATGAGAGAGTGTATCTCTCCTTTGCTGGGGGTCTTGCCTATGGTTTTGCCACAGTTTGCTTGTCTCAGACTGCAATTCTCTATTCCCAGATAAATGTGTTTTTATTGGTAAAACAGCTGGCAGTTTTGTTTTTTCAGAAAATTTTTTAATGTTTATTTGTGTGTGTGTGTGTGTGTGTGTGTGTGAGAGAGAGAGAGAGAGAGAGAGAGAGATAGAGAGAGAGAGCGAGAGAGAGAGCGAGAGAGAGAGAGCAAGCATGAACAGGGGAGGGGCAGGGAGAGGGAGACACAGAATCTGAGGCAGGATCCAGGCTCTGAGCTGTCAGCATAGAGCTCGACACTACTTGAGGCTTGAGATCATGACCTGAGCTGAAGTCAGAGGCTTAACCGATTGAGCCCCCCAGGCACCTCTGGCAGTTTTATTTTTTGAGGTTAACACTAGCATCTGCACAAGACCTGGCTCAGAAATGGAATCAAGGTATGTTAATGTCAATTGTTCTAAAACATGCCAGGTTCTTTATTTACCATAATTATACTTATAAAATGCATTTTAACCTGTCTCATTATTTGTGACTTAGAGCACTCTTTGTGGTAGGCAGCACTGTTGTTTGGGTTTGTTGGGAAAGGAAACTGAGGCTCAACGTCTCTTTAAGTGATTTGTCCAAGAGTTTGAGTAGAACCTGGGTCCTCAAACTCCTTTTTTCCATCTTCTTATACTTAATGAAGCTCATTTGTCCTCTTCAGCCCTCAGTGACCCTTCCCACACTGAAATTCCTACAGCCCTCACAGCCTTTACCAGTGATGTGTGAAAGCTTGTGTGTTTTCATCTTGATAGTTGTATTGACATGGCTTGTGAATTTTTAAACTACTCAAATATGGAGGGATATTTCTGATGAGTATTTTTATGTAACTTTTTGTAGAAGTTCTTGTGGTGCCCAAACCTTATTCCTGATTTCAGTGTATTTCTATGTCTATTGCTAGCTCAAATGCTTTCTGGTCCCTCTTGCTTTTCTGCCTCAAGGCTTTCTTTCAAATCCTAGAAGACTGCTTAGCCCTGGGCAAGCATAACCAGGAAATGTTAAAGAGTTCAAGCTGGGGTATTGAGATAACCCTCAAATAATGGAGATGGAAATTAAGAGGTAAATGACCCAGTCTCCTTGTTCTTTGGTGGTGCAATTCTGAGGCACCTTCTACATGGTTTTCAGAGGGTCTCCAGTGAGCTTAAGCCCTGTTGTCTACTAAAGCAATCAGCTCAATATCACACATTTTTCTTGGCTTTTCCGCTTTCCCCTCTTTCATTCTCTCCCCCTCACATCTGTTTCTGGAGCTTACTTCCCAAACAAATTACCAGCACCCAAATCCTGGCCTCAGACTCTGCTTTTGGGGAACCCAACTAAAGACACTACTTACCTATACAGGAGTTTCTTTAGAGATAATGTTTTGCCCTATGAGTTTTGTGCTCTAGCGTAGTGGACTTCTTATAGTTTCACTGCTGTTCCCTATGCCCTGCTTTGCTCATGCTGCTCTCTCTGCTTGGCACAGTCTTCCTTACTTTGCCCGGCTGACATTTATTCTTCAAGACTCACTCCTCTTTAGGATTTTCATTGTTTTACTCCTGCCACCTCCTAATTTAGAGTTATCTCTGTGATTCTGTAGCACTTCTAACACTAGTTAACCTCTACCAAAGCCATTTTTTCTCTCTTTTTGTTTCTCTGACATCCTTTTGTTAAGAATATGTATTGAGTGTCCACTATCTGGTGGGCTAACATCCTAGAATAAGTTGAAGTCCAGGCTGGAGGTGGTGTCTCTATGAGGTATGTAAAACCATTATCTCTTCCTTTCTCTGTGAGACTTTTGAAGAGAAGGGGTCTAGAACGGTACTTGTTAAAAAATTAAGTGTTCAATAAAACTGGTAGGATGTGCTAGAGTGAACTTAGGATTCATTTTTCATTTCACAAATATTTACTTTTACTGAGCACTTACCTTGTGTCAAGCACTATACTGTGTTATGGAGTATAGCTAGATGAAAAGACGGACCCCTGGCATCAGGGAGCTCACCCTACCCTTAAGTGAGGAAGAAAGAAGTAAATAATGCATAAAGCATTGTCAGCGTTAGCCCAGGTATACACGGCGGAGTGGGAGGACAAAGCAGCTCAGAAAAGGGTAATGTTTAGCTTGGTCTTAGAAGATAGTGGTGACTCACCACGGAGAGATGGGAAAAGGCATCCTAAGTATACTGAGAAATACAGCAGCAAAAGTCTAGGGTTAGGGGCTGGTGCGGTTGTAGAGGGGCAAGGAGCCCGACCTCTTTGGGCTCTTCGAGTTTGGTGTGGGTGGGCACAGAATTATTGATTCTCGGTGCATTTCAGTTGAAGACATAAGTTACCCAGCACCTCGACCAGGGCCAGGCACGCCAGGAGGAGGTGCGTTGGGAAATCAAGAAATCTGTGTCTCAAGTCCCAAACTGAGCTTCAAACACAGAAAAGCCAGTCCATCCACGTCTGTGGTCAGCAGGAAGAACCCCTCAGCAGCAGAAGAGCGCCATCCCAGGCGACCGGGTCCTGGCTCCCCAGAGGCGGCTGAGCATGCTCAGTTGCCAGAACGCGGTGGCTCAGTGGGAAACCGAGAAGCGCCGCGGACTCCCAGCCCCGCCGGCGCCTGGACCGGAGAGGGCTGGAGCCACGGGGGCGGGGCCTCGGACGCACGCTCCCTCTCTCCCAGCCCGCCTTCCCGCCCCCCCCCCCCCCCCCCCCGCCACGCGCCGGTCGCCGGCACGCGGGCCGCCCGTTGCCCTAGCAACCGTCGTGCCGCGTCTTCCTGAGGGAGCTCTGTCAGCCCGAGGATCCGGTCGCCCGCTCCCCACTGCCCCGCGATTTTCGCGTGGGCTTAGAGGCGGAGGGACAACAAAAAATGGCGGAGCGGAGCCAGACGGCGCCTGAGGCAGGTCTGTGGGGGCGGTCGTTCTGGGGGAAGCGCTGAAGCAGCACCGCGGTCCTGGGTCTGAGGGGAGAGGGGACTTGGGCATGGCCCTACTCTTGAGGAGGCACCCCTGTGTGTTTGCGCGGTGGGGCTGTGACCTCGGGGTCAGGGGTCAAGGGAGGTGCACACCGCTCTGAATGGCGGGCAGGGACCTCGGAGTCCCGGAGGAGGCGCAGGAATGTATGCGGGAGTGTGCACACTCCTGAGTGAGCATGGGCCCAGAAGGGGCTGGGGCTCCAGGGAAGATACAGGACTCTATTCCTGAGGGGCGCGTGTGATGGGGCTGATCATGGGAGTAGGGCTGAGTCATGGACGGGGGTACATAGTCTTGTGGGAACATGGGAGGGCTCCCTAAACGGGCATGGTTTGATGGAGTCTCTTATTCTGAGGAGGCAGGTATATGGGAGAGGAGTGTTACTGTAATATCAGGCAGTGCCATGGAAAGGGGGTATACACTGAATATTTGTGTTTGGGGGAAGTACAGTGCCTTAGGGTCACCCCTGGCCATCGAGAAAGTATACAAATCCTTTCGTAGGTTCTGATAAAGACAAGAGGCTTGCGGGGGCACTCAGAGCCCCAGTCTTTCAGAACCTTACCAAAGAATGCTGGAGCCTGAGTTTGAGTATATGTGGGATCAGTGATCTTGAAGGTCATTTAGAATCACAAAGGTGTGCATGTCCATATATTTGTGGGGAGAAGATAGTCTTTAAGGTGCAGGAGACTGCTGGGAAGGGGAGACCCAGGTGTCTATCCCTGAGGGGACCCCAGTTGTGGGTTTGACTGGTCTTGGAGAGTAGTGACCTAAGTGTCTCACTCGGTCATAGGAAAGAGCAAGGGTTTTCAGTCTTGTGTGTATGGGAAGGAGTTTGCACCTGAAAGGGGCTGGGGACCGAAGAACTGAGGCTTTAAGACAAGTGATACCTGTGTGTGTAGTAAAGCAGTGGCTTTAGGGATAAGTGTGGTGGTGAGTGATGGAAGTGGTATACAAATCTTGTATATGTGTCCTGATTAGGTATTTTGGTTTCAGGAGTGACCCACTTAAATTATCCAGCCCTTGGCACTGGGGAAGGGTATGGAAGTGGTTATACTAAGACCTTGTAGTAACTGAACTGGAAGCTGAATGAAGCCATTGAGAGTGAATGGTTCAAGAGACTATTCTCTCTCAAGACCTGCATGGTTTCTCTTTGCTTCGTCTATCAAGTAGTTCCTTTATTCTTTTTACAGTTTAAGCTTCCTTGTGACTTGAACATGCTCATTCCTTTATTCATTCATCTGCTCAGCAAATATTTATTGAGTGCCAACTATATGTTAGATACCAACTTAGGCACTGGAAACTCTCTGCTTGTGATTCTCTTACCTTGTTCTTTTTTTTTTTTTTTCTTCCCTGCCCCCTCACCCCCCCCCCCAATTTACTAGCTTTACATATATTATATAGTCTACATATTACTTTTATTAGTTATTGCCTGTTTTCTTCCACTAGAATGTAGGCTCCATGAAGGCAAAGGTTTTGTTATGTTTAACAATCCCACATGTCTAGAGCCATACATGGTGTACAGTAGGTTATTCTTAAATATTTGTTGAATAAATAACTGAATGATCTGATAAAATCTAGTGGTTCAAGAAACTTTCTCTGAGGAATTGATATTTTTAGATGAGATACAATAAGGATTGATTAAGTGAAGAGAAGGTTATTCTTAAATATTTGTTGAATAAATAACAATGATCTGATCAAGTCTAGTGGTTCAAGAAACTTTCTCTGAGGAAGTGATATTTTTAGATGAGATACAATAAGGATTGATTAAGCAAAGAGAAGGACAAGGAGGGTCCAGGCAGAGGGAAACCATGTGCAAAGATCCTAAGGTAGCAGGAAACATAATGTATTGTGTTTAAGGAACTGAAAAAAGACAAATATGGCTGCATATAGGGCAATAGGAGGGGGAAAGAAGCTGAAACAGATCTTGCAGGTCTTGAATACTATGATATGTATTTTCACCAAATAGTAGGAAGCCACTGAGGGCTCTTAAGTAGGAGCATGACATGATTATAATCATGAAAAATATAACTGGCTACAGTATGGAAAGTACAGAAGATACAAGAATGGGTATAGGTAGACCTGTTAGAAGGTAGCAGTGGAGATGGAGAGAAGGAATTGAGAAATATTTAAGAGGTAAAATTAATAGGATTTAGTGAAAGATGGGGATGAAGGAAAAGGAGGTATCAGGTCATGCTTCTAATTTTCTAATTCATGAATCTGGATAGTTGGTGGTGCCATTATGGAGATAAGGAACACTGGAAGGGGTCTTGGCTGTGTTTGAGAGGGAAGATCATGAGTTTGGTTTTGGACATATGGAGTCGGAGTTATCTTTTATCTTTGAGCCATCCAGAGAAGTGAGAGATTGACAAGGCAGTTGAATGTGTAAGAAAAGTCGGAGCTAACATGAAAGATAATTAGTGAAGTCAAAAGTATGGATGAAATTGCATAGAGGGGACAGTGGGGTGAGGGGAGTAGAGGCTTGGGATTAAGTGTTGAATAGCTACAATATTTCAGTGCTTTCCAAAGAGAATGAGGAGAATGGTCTTGAACAGATCAAATGCTGCCAAATGATATATAAATGAAGACTGAAAAACTAGATTTAGCAACAGATTTAGCATTGTTGATAACATTAATGAGAGAAAATTGATGAAGGTAAGAGCCAAACCATTTAAGTTCTGAATTACTATTAATGGGCTTAGTCTTTATTTCTTAATTCAGATTCCCAAGAGAGAGAAACTAATTGGAATACATCCTATTTTCACCAGATCATGTCATAGATTTCAAGCCAGTGTAGGATTGATTGTTTTTGGATTAGGTGTCCAGCTATTGCTGACTGGAGTCACCTGGTTCAAAACATGTCCGTCTGATGATTTTTCATCTCAGTAGCAATAGCTGACATTTCTAGAGTGTTTATTATGTGCCAGATACTGTGCTAAGAGCTTTATATATTTTAATCTATGTCAGCATCATAACCACTTTCTAAGGTATTAACTCTACTGTTTGAAGAAATTTTGGCACAGAGAAGTTAAGCAACTTGCTCAAGATCTGCAAATAAGTGTAAGATTATAGGTGTTTGGGGCTTTTTTTTTTTAAGTTTACTTATTTTGAGAGAGAGAGCACACATGTGGAGAAGGAACAGAGAGAGAGAGAGAGAGGGAGAGAGAGGGAGGGAGAGAGAAAGAGAGAGAGAGAGAATCCCAAGCAGGCTCCGCACCACCAGTGCGGATCCCTATGTGGGGCATGAACCCAAGAACCAGGGGACCATGCCCTGAACCAAAGTCAGATGCTTTAACCAACTGAGCCAACCAGGCACCCCTGTTTGGGGATTATTTTAACATTATACAGATTCATTATTTGGCTTTCTCTTTGTATTGCAATATTCTACATAGTGAAGCAATAATAGCCATGATGAAAATTCCTGCCCTACAAGAAATGTTATTCTAAGGTAAGCATATGTTAGCAAGGTGACATGGAAAGAACTGGAATTCAGATCTTTGTTTAAAGTCTGTTTCTGTAATCTATTAGATGAGGACCATGGACTCAAATTTTCTGATCTAAAGTTCCCTCATCATAAAATGGGGATGATATTTGCAGGATAGTTGTGAATTCTAGAGATAATATATCTGAAGTGCACAATAAATGAAATTTTCTTAGTTCCCCTGAAGCTTGAATGTAAAAAATTAAGCAATATTTAACACACAGTGAAGAATTTAAGACATTCTTTTTTTCCTTCATTTTTTTCCCATTGGTATAATTTATTTACCGTTAGAAGAAAGACAGACACCAAGTTTAGGCGAATGTGGAATTGTTATTTGTACTAAAATGACATGGAATAGGTCTCTATATGAGGTGGATTTTGAGGGATTTCTTGGAGCGAAGGGATAAGTTTTTTTCCAAGCATACAGATAGCTCTGTTAGAAGGTCAGATTTGCAAAAGGAAGTTTCTTTAAAATATTGTATTGTATTGTATGTATGTATGTATGTATGTATGTTTATTCTTGAGAGGAGAGAGAGAGAGAGGAAAAGAACAAGCGGGGAAGGGGCAGAGAAAGAGGGGGACAGAGGATCTGAAGCAGGCTCTGTACTGATAACAGACTGCCAGATGTGGGGCTTGAACTCACAAACCATGAGACTGTGACCTGAGCTGAAGTCAGAAGCTTAACTGACTGAGCCACCCTGGTGTCCCTAAAACATTGTACTTTAAAATGAGGACAAGAATGTTTGAATTTTTCTTCTTTTCCAACAATTTGACTATTAACAATAATAAGAAAGAAACCATGTGGGAGTAATAGGCTAGATTGCACTTGCTTCAATTTCTCAGATTCTTCTTCCTTTCCAACTATCATAAAAGAAAGCTTTGTGTGAATTACCTGGTATAATTTTTTTCCTATATTGCCAAGTGTGTTACTTTTGTGGAAGCCCATACCGACCAGAAATTTTAGAATGATGCAGTCTGTTAAAAACGGCCTGTACTTTGGGGTGCCTGGGTGACTCAGTTGGTTAAGCATATGACTCTTGGTTTTGGATCAGGTCATGATCTCATGGTTTTGTGAGTTCCAGCCCCCATCTGGCTCTGTCCTGGCAGCATGTAGCCTGCTTGGGATTCTCTCTCTCTCTCTCTCTCTCTCTCTCTCTGCCCCTCCCCTGCTCGTTCTGCCTCTCTCTCTCTCTCTCTCTTTCAAAAAAATGGCCTGTACCTTGATCAATTTGTGAAATGAATATTTTTTAAAAAAGTAATTTTATGGTACCTGAAATCATCTATAGACAGAATCTTGAAATTTTAAAAAGCCTTAGAAATGAGAATAGTGTTTTCCATCTTTTGTTAGTACTTGGGCAAAATAGTTAAGTCTGTTTGCAAATTGGGGACAGTAACACCTACTTTTCAGGTGAGACTTAGAGATAGATTTGGAAAGTGCATAATGTGTTATACCCTACCCTCAAAGAAATGGTAGGTTATTTAGTATCTGCCTCTGTGTGTGTGTGTGTGTGTGTGTGTGTGTGTGTGTGTGTGCATGCGCATGGGTGTGTGTCTTTTCCTAAAGCTTCCTAGTAAAATTGTCTTTTAAAGAAGAGGAAATCTAGATCTATAGTCCCTTATTTGGAGCTTTGGATGCAAATATATTTCAGAATTCAGATATTTTTTGGATTATGGAAAAGTAATACAGCATATGTACTGTTAATTATATAACATCCCCATGGGTATGGGAGAGTACCTTGTAATCAAACACATTAATATCACATTCACACTAAATGAATAAATTATAAATAGCTTCATGTCAGTTTAGGTTAAATTTTGTTGACAAATTAGTTTTGGCACCAAATTTATGGAAAAAATTGCCATTTTTAGAGATTTATGGATTTTGAAATTGTGGAAAAGGGAATGTGGATTTACATAGTTTTATCCCTTTTTAGAAATATTTTTAAAGCTTTGAATTATTTTTTGTCACCTGTATATTTTTCTGTAACATCAGCAAGTATATAGCTTTATTAAAGATCCTAAAAGTATAGTATTGGGATGGAAAACACATTTGGTTTCCGTGATGCTTATGTGCTTGTTTCTTCTAAGAAACTGATAATGTTGGAGATCTCTTGATGTTGCATTTGGCTTTAGTTTCAGTATCATTGCGCAATGTCACTTTCAATTAGAGATACTAGAAACTTATATGCATTAAGAAGGACAGTAGGATGTCTATATTTTGCATATGTATTTTTAATAGTCACAGCTTTGTCTTTGAGTCAAAGAATAGTATGATCGTAATTGAGTTTCAGAATGTTTTTATTCATTGTTAAATTTCAGCACTGGAGTAGGTGTTAATTTTAGTATTAAGAAAAATTTTCATCCTTAGCTGGAATTGATTTTTCTGATTATAAAACATTATTCTAAGTGTGAAAGTTTGCAATAATTCATTGATGTTATTCACCATATGGGAATATGATCATTTTTACTTTTTGTATTTCACATTTATTTAATGGGACTCCTAAAAGAAATTTCTTTTTTTTTCAAACTCTAAAGAAAATAGTTTTTATTTGTCATATATATTTGAGAACTACTGATTGTGAACATTTGAGTCTCTAACCAGGCTTTCAAAATAATGTATTTGCATGTCATCTGAAGGAAAACAAAACAAGCAAACACAGAAAAACTCCTAGAATTTAATATAGGATTAAAAACCTTTATATGGGATTGGAAATTCCTAAATAAAGAACTTTCAACAATGTTATGGAAAAAAAATCTTTGAGTTTTGGTGGAAGAAATGGGAAAAAAACAATCTGCCATCATTTATAGTTTGCTGCATTTTATCAGGAGTTTTAGAAGTCACTAATTGTAGTATATTAATCTCTGTGTCATAGAGTTGTGGAAGAAATCACTATGTTGTGGACTGTGTTATTCATTTTTAGAATTATTCTTATAAAAATATATATTTAATACCTACTGTATGTCAGGCATTGTGGCAAACTTTGGAAATTCAGTGATGTATTTATACATAGTCCCTGCCTTCAAGGAGCTCCCATAATAGTAGAAGAAGAATAGAGCTAGAAAATTAGCATCCGGGCAATGGTAGAAGTTGTACACAGGATTCTGAAGCTAGATAATAGTTCTCTGACAGCTTGGAGATGGTGGTAGGAGTAGTTTAGTAACGCTTCTTGGAGGAAGAACACATGAATTGAGTCTTGGATGACAAGAAGGAATTAGCCCAGTGAACGTTGTAGGGCAGAGGGACTGGGAGTAGAGAGGAGGAAAGGAGGGCAGAGAGAGCAACATATGCCCAGGAAAGTTATGTGGTGGGAGAATGAAACTCATTCAGAATATTGCTGGTATTGCTCATCTATTAACAGAGCTAAAGACTGTATTTCTTTTTCTTTCTTTTTTTTTTTTTTTTTTGCTTCTATTGGCCCTTAAACATTTCTGGCGTGATAGATACCTCTTGATATGTTATGAAAAGATAATTCTTTCTCATGAAAATGCATGCTGTGTGCAGACACATGAAAATTTGAAAATAATTTCAAGAGATAATGTCCATCCCAGAAACCCAGGTTAAGATATCTTCTATTTGTTAGTAATAGAGGATTACATTTCAGTTAGTAATAGAGGTTGCAGTTAAGAATCTGAAATCTTCAAAGTAGGAATACTTTGGTGAAAGGGGTTGATTTAATGACATCTGTGCTAGGCAAAGCAAATGCTGGTTCCTAAATTATTTGGTCATCAGTTTATCTCATATTTTTAGCTCCTTATACTTTACTTCCTCATTTTGCCTCACAGTAGACCTGAAGAAAGACTCCAAGGTTACATAGATGTATTCATGACAGAGTAAGTGATTAGTTCAGGCTTATGTGGCTAGAGAGCAGGTCTGATTCCAAAGCCAAGATTCTTTCCATTTTTGCTCTCCTATGCAGAAAAAACATGTATAAGATTAGAGCTTACAGTGAGGGAAGTGTTAGTTTTTACCTTTATATTGAATGTTAGAGGTTAGGTGACTTAACCAGGGTCCCACAACCAGCAAGAAGAGGAGCCAGAACTATAACTTAAATTTCCTGATTTCCATTCGGCAAATAAGAATATACTGCCCTAAAATGAAGAGAGATAAATAACCAGGTATTGTAGTAATGGGCTTTAAAACAAAGTTAGTTATTTCAGTAAGCCAATCTTTGGCATTTGTAGAGTACCTCCTTTGTTTTAGGCACTTTATGTATATCTTGTTTAATTCTCCCAAAATTCCTGCAAGGGGGTATAATTATCTCAGTTTTATATATGAGAAAATTGGGGTTCAGAAATACTAAGTGGTGAAGCTGAGGTTCTACAACCCATAAGTAGTAGAACTGGAACTGCAATCCAAGTCTGTCTGGCTCTGTGTCCATACTGATGGGACTACTCCACTCTGCTTCTTAGTAAGTTAAAATAACTTAAATTTTCTTTTGTTATTGAGGAAGAGGTAATGCATATCTCAATTTTCAGACAAATGTATGAAACAACAGTGCACATTTATTTCTAATTACTGTAGAAATATGGGGTTAATGAGGTTTCTCATCTTGGGCATCTCTATGTGCTCATTGAGTAAATTAGTGTTGAAGAGTAGGGACTAAAATAGCAATTAGTATATGCTTGCTACCTAGTAGGCATTCAATAAGTATTTGTAGACCAAATGAGTGGAAACATTTTTTTATCCATAAATTTTAGGTTTAAATATTAGAACTTAGGCTATTGGAAGTTGAGGATGTTAACACAAATGAAGGGGAAAATGAAGAAACTTTTGACATTTTACAAACAAGATGTCCTAGTTGAATAGGGCTTAAACACAGTTGATATACTGTGGACGGAACAAGCTCATTAAAACCTCATTTGGGAAACTTCTGGGGAAGGTGACAGAGTAGGAGGATCTTAAGCTTACCTTGTCCCATTGATACAAGTAGATAACATGCACATGGGTGTAAATAACCCAGAAAACAACCTGAAGTCTGACAGAACAGACTCCTTGGAGCTAAGTGTAGAGAAGAGGCCATATCAAAGAAGATAGGAAAGGCAGAGACGTGATTGGGAGCTAAATGGATCTACAGGAGGAAAGAAGGGAAGGATGCTACAGGTGCAGAGAGGAGAAAGAAACAGATTCTCATATCATATTCCTGGGGTGGAGAACCTACATGAGGAAGATGAATCCCCATAACATTTGGCTTTGAAAACCAGAGAGGCCGAATTCATGAGTTCTTACAATCAGTGGGGCTTAACACCTTGAACTTTAAACATCAGTGGGCTCAGCTTTGAGAGAGCCAGGAGAGCTAGAGGAAACTGAATCCCTGCCCTTAAAATATATAAAAATAAACAGCTCCTTACAAATATAGCATAGAAGTAGCATTTTGAAAAAAATGCCTAGGGTATATAGGAGAGAGATTTGTTTAATAATCTCAGAGTGTGTGCTGAGGGGGCAGGGATTCCTGGGAGACTTCTCCAGGAACAAAGGAGCTGGTGGGTGCCATTTCTATCTCTGTCTCCCAGACTAGACACAGGGACCCTTCAGGAACCAGCATGGCACCATCACTCACTACCTAACTTGCTAATGGCATGCCCTGCCTGAGTTCTCCTGTGGTCACGCCTCCTCAAGGCAGGCCTTGGTTTCAGGTCTTCTCCCATAGAAGACCTGTGCAAACATTGCAAACACCATGTATACCACCACTTCCAACCTTGCCTTGGTCCCTGGTAGCTGGAGGTCCCCTCTCACAGTGGACTGTGGTACAGACCTTGCTAGCACAGGGTGCCCCACCGTTGTGTTCTCCTGCAGGCCTGCTCCCTCCAATACACTCTTGGCTGAAGCCCATCTAGAATGGTGCCACAAGCCTGGCAGTGTGCAAGAGCCTTGACAGTGACTCTTTCCCTGGGGAGAGGAGAAGATAACCACACACACCAATCTGACTGTGGCCCCGGCAGTGGGCTGGGGACAGATGTTTGGTCTGAGTGCAGATTCTACCCATCAATGAAAGGTCCTCAGGGGACAACACAGGGAAAGTGACCTATAGTTTGGTTCTATTGCATCTCTGGCAAATGCCTGGTCTGATTCAACTCAAGCCTAAGATGGCCCCAGATTGGCTCACTAACACAAGGACCAAACACTGCCTACAAATGTCAAAGAAAGCCATGCAAATGACTGGACTGAAGGCAAATGCAGCTCAGCCACAATAGCCGGGCACATGCAGTAGACATAGGAGACAACCTTGAGCACCAGATTCTAGTGAACAGGGGATATTGGATTTCAGGGCACTGTAATGCCTTTCATAAGGCCAGTACTTTCAAGAACAGGAGACATAACTTAACTTTTCTAACACATAGAAACAGACATAGAGAGTTAGACAAAATGAAGAGACAGAACAATGTGTCCTAAATGAAAGAATAGGACAAAATCACAGCAAGAGACGTAAACGAAATGGAGATAAGTAATATGCCTGATATAGAATTTAAACTAATGGTCATAAAAGCATAAGAGACTGTTAAAAACTGAGAACAAACTGAGGGTTGATGGGGGGTGGGAGGGAGGGCAGGGTGGGTGATGGGTATTGAGGAGGGCACCTTTTGGGATGAGCACTGGGTGTTGTATGGAAACCAATTTGACAGTAAATTTCATATATTAAAAAATAAAAATAAATAAATAAATAAATAAATAAATAAAAATAAATAAAAAAATAAAAAATAAAATAAAAAAAAATAAACTAATGGTCATAAAGATACTACTGGATTTGAGAAGAGTGGAGGAGTTAAGTGAGACCCTTAACAAAGAGATAGAAAACATAGAAAAAAACCAATTAGAGATGCAGGGCTCAAAAACCGAAATTAACAGTAACACTAGAAGGAGTAAATAGTAGACTAGAGAAGGCAGAAGAATGGGTCAGCAACCTGGATGACAGGGTTTTGGAAAGCAGCAGTCAAGCTCAACAAGAGAGAGAAAAAAATAACAAAACTGAAAATAGACTCCAGAAACTCAGTAACACCATCAAGCGTAATTAATACGTGCATTATAGGGATTCCAAAAAGAGAAGAGAGAAATAGGGCAGAACATTTATTTGAAGAAATAATAACTGAAAAAGTCCCAAATCTGGGTAAGGAAACAGAAATTCAGATCCAGGAGGCACAGAGGGCTACCAACAAAATCAGCCCAAGGATGTCCATGTTGAGACATATAGTAATTAAAACAGGAAAAAGTATTGATAAATAGAGAATTTTAAAAGCATTAAGAGAAAAGAAAAGTGTTACATACAAGAAAATCCCATAAGGCTATCAGCTGATTTTTTGGCAGAAACTTTGCAGGCCAGGAGGGAGTGGCATGACATTGCAAGCGCTAAAAGAAAAAACCTGTAACCAAGAATACTCTCTCCATCAAGATTAGAATTCTGAATAGGAGAGATAAAGAGTTTCCTAGACAAACAAAACTTAAAAGAAATTAATCACCACTAAACCATCTCTACAAAAAAAGTTAAAGAGGACTCTTTGAGTGGAAAGGAAAGAAAGACCAGGGGTAAGCAAAGGAAAGGAATGGAAAGTAGGAGTAAGAAAAGTAGGAAGCTCAAAGGCAGTAAAAATAAGTTTAGCTATAAAAATCAGTCAAGGGATTCACAAAATAAAAAGATGTAAAGTATTTGACACCATATACCTAAAACATGAGGGGGGAAAGGAGTAAAGAATGTGTTCAAATGTAAGCGACTATCAACTTAATGTAGATTGCTATATGCAGAAGATGTCATATGCAAATATAATGGTAACCACAAATCAAAGTCCAGTAATAGATATGCAAAGCATGAAGAGAAAGGAATCCAAGTGTATCACTAAAGAAAACCACCAAACTGTAGGATGAAAGAACAAGAGAACAAAGAAACAGAACTACAAACACAAATGCAGAACAAATAACAAAGTGGTAATAAGTTACATACCTATCTATAATTCCTTTGAATGTAAATGGACTAAATGCTCCAGTCAAAAGCCATAGGGTGATGAAATGGAGAAAAAAGCAAGACCCATCATGTGTTGCCCATAAGAGACTCACTTTAGATCTAAAGACACATGTAGATTGAAAGTGAAGGAATGGAGAAGCATTTATCATACAAATGGAAGTGAAAACAAAGCTGAGGTAGCAATACTTATATCAGAGTGAAGACTGTAACGAGACAAAGAAGGACACTACATAATCATAAAGGGAACAATCTAAGAAGAAGATAGAACAATTGTAAATACATATGCACCCATTATGGAAGCACACAAATGCATAAGACAGCTAATAAAAAACATAAAAGAAGTAATAAATAGTGATACAATAATAGTAGGGACTTTCATACACCACTTACATCAATGGATAGATCATCCAAACAGAATCAAAAAGGAAACAGTGGCTTTGAATGACACATTGGACCAGATGGATCTAACAGATATATTCAGAACATGCCATCCAAAAACAGCAGATACACATTCTTTTCATGTGCACACGGAACATTCTCCAAAATAGATCACATATTAGTCCACAAAACAAGTCTCAACAAATTCAAAAAGATTGAAATCATACAGTGCATCTTTTCTGACCACAACACCGTGAATCTAGAAATCAATCACAAGAAAAAAGTCTGGAAAGAACACAAATACATGGAGGTTAAATAGCATGCTCCTAAACAATAAATTGGTCAACCAAGAAATCCAAGAAACAAAAAAATTCATGGAGACAAATGAAAATGAAAACACAGTACTCCAAAATCTTTGGAATGCAGCAAAAGTGGTTCTAAGGGAATTTTATAGCAATACAGTCCTACCCCAAGAAACAGGAAAAATCTCAAATAAACAACCTAACCTTACACATGAGCATCTAGAAGAAGACCAAACAAAACCCAAATCCAGCAGAAGGAATAAATGATATAGAAACTAAAAAACAGAACACCAATGAAACCAGAAACTGCTTTTTGAAAAGAACAAAATTGATAAGCCTTTAGCTGGACTCATCCCCCCTCCCTGAAAAATGAGGACTCAATAAACAAAACAGGAGGGGCGTCTGGGTGACTCAGTTGGTTAAGTGCTAGACTTTGGCACAGGTTGTGACCTTTCACTTAGTGAGTCTGAGTCCTGCATTGGGCTCTGTGTGGACAACTCAGAGCCTGGAGCCTGTTTCAGATTCTTTCTCCCTCTCACTCGGCCCCTCCCCAGCTCACTCTCTCTCTCTCAAAAATAAATAAAACATTAAATTAAAAAAATAAAACAGGAAATGAAAGAGAAATAACAACTGACACCACAGAAATACAGATTATAAAAGAATACTATGAAAAACTATATGCCAACAAGTTGGGCAACCTAGAAGAAATGGATAAAATCCCAGAAATGTATAACCTCCCAAAACTGAATCAGGAAGAAATAGAAAATTTGAACAGACTGATTACCAGCTATAAAATGGAATCAGTAATCAAAAAACTCCCAACAAACAGAAGTCCAGGACCAGTAGCCTTCACAGGCGAATTTTACCAAACATTTAAAGAGTTAATACCTATTCTTCTCAAACTATTCCGAGAAATACAAGAGGAGGGAAATCTTCCAAATTCATTCTGTGACGCCAGCATTACTCTGATACCAAAACCAGAAAAAGACAGTACAAAAAAAGAGAACTAGAGGCCAATATCTCTTATGAACATAGATGCAAAAATTCTGAACAAAATATTAGCAAATTGAATCCAACAATATATTAAAAACTCATTCACCATGATCAAGAGGCATTTATTCCTGGGATGCAAGGGTGTTTCATTATTCACAAATCAATCAATGTGATGATTGATCACATCAATAAGAGAAAGGATAAAAACCATATGATCATTTCAGTAGATGTAGAAAAAGCATTTGACAAAGTATAACATTCATTTATGATAAAAACCCTCAACAAAGTAGGTTTTGAGGGAATATAACTCAATATAATAAAGGCCTTATATGAAAAACTCAGTTAACATCATACTCGGGAAAATCGGAGAGCTTTCCTCCTAAGGTCAGGAACAAGACAAGGATATATACTCTCACCATTTTTATTCAACATAGTGCTGGAAGTCCCACACTCAGCAGTCAGACAAGAGAGAGAAATAAAAGTCATCCAAATTGTTAAGGAGGAAGTAAAACTTGCACTGTTTGCAGATGACATGATACTGTATATAGAAAACCCTAACGACTCCACCAAAAAACTATGAGAACTGACAAATAGATTCAATAAGGTCACAGGATAGAAAATCAATGTACAGAAATCTGTTGCATTCCTATACACTAAGCAGGAAGAGAAATTAAGAAAGAAATCCTGGGGCGCCTGGGTGGCTCAGTCGGTTGAGTGTCCGACTTCAGTTCAGGTCATGATCTCACCGCTTATGAGTTCAAACCCTGCGTGGGGCTCTGTGCTGACAGCTCAGCACCTGCAGTCTGCTTCAGATTCTCTGTTTCCCTCTCTCTCTGCCCCTCCCCTGCTCACGCTCTCTCCTTCAAGATAAATAAACATAAAAAAAAAGAGAAAGAAATCCCTTTTACCTTTGCACTAAAAATAATAAAATATTACGAGTAAACAAAAGAGGGGAAAGACCTATGCTCTGAAAAATATAGAACATTGATGAAAGAATTTGAAGATGACACAAATGGAAAGATATTCCATGCTCATGGATTAGAAGAACAAATATTGTTAAAATGTCTATACTACCCAAGGCAATTTATAGATTTAATGCAATCTCTATGAAAAGACTAACAGCATTATTCACAGAACTAGAACCAACAATCCAAAATTTGTGTGGAACCACATAAGACTCTGAATAGACAAAGCAGTCTTGAAAAAGGAAAACTGGATGTGTCACAGTCTCCAATATTAAGGTATAGTAGTACAAAGCTATAGTAATCAAAACAGTTGTGGTACTGGCACAAAAATAGATACATAGATCAATGGAGCAGAATAGAAAGCCCAGATATAAACCCATGATTATATCGTCAATTAATTTTTGACAGAGTGACAAGACTATGCAATGGGAAAAAGATAGTCTCTTCAACACATGCTGTTTGGAAAACTTGACAGCAACATGCAAAACAATGAATCTGGACCACTTTCTCACACCATACACAAAATAAACAATATGGATTAAAGTCATAAATGTGAGACATGAAACCATAGAAATCCTAGAAGAGAACACTAGCAGTACTTTCTCTGACATCAACCATAGCAACATCCCTCTAGATATGCCTCCTCAGGTAAGGGAAGCAAAAGCAAAAATAAATTATTGGGACTACATCAAAATAAAAAGCTTGTGAACAGCCACAAAACTAAAAGACAACTTACTGAATAGGGGAAGATATTTGCATTGTCATTTATATGTCATATCTAATAAAAGTTTAGTATCCAAAATACATAACTGATACAACTCAACACCAAAAAAACAAAAAAGGGTAGATGTCATAAACACTTTTCCAAAGAAGATGTACAGATGGCCAACAGACATATATGAGAAGATGCTCAATATCACTCATCATCAGGGAATGCAAATGAAAACCACAGGGAGATAATCACCTCACACCTGTCAGAATGGCTAAAATAAAAAAACAAGAAACAACAAGTGATGGCAAGGATGTGGAGATACAGGAACCATTGTGCACTTTTGGTGGGAATGCAAACTGGTGTAGCTACTGTGGAAAACAGCATAGATTTTCCTTAAAAAATTAAAAACACAACTATCATATGATTCAGTAATTCCACTACTGGGTACTTACCCACGTAATAAAAAAAAAAAAACTAATTTGAAGAGCTATAGTGCCCTTGTGTTTATTGCAGTAAATTATTTATAATAGCCAAGGTATGGAAGCAGCAACCCAAGTGTCCATCAATAGATGAACACATAAAGAGTATGTGCAAAAAATATATATGTGTGTGTATATATGAATATATGTAATATTACTCAGCTATAAAAAAGAATGAAGTCTTGCTATTTACAACAACATGGATGGATCTAGAGGATATGTTGCTAAGTGAAATAAGTCAGTCTGGGAAAGACAAATATATGATTTCAATCATATTTGGTTTTATGAAACAAAACAGTTGAACAAGGAAAAAAAGAAAGCAAAAAACAGACTCTTAACAACACAGAAGAATTTGATGGTTACCAGAGGGGAGGTGGGTAGGGGGATGGGTGAAATAGGTGAAGGGGATTAAGAGTTCACTTACTGTGATGAGCACGGAGTAATGTATAGAGTTGTTGCTTTACTCTATTGTACACCTGAAACTAATATGACACAGTATGTTATCTATACTGGAATTAAAATAAAAGAAAAAACCCTAAAACCTTGGAGGTGTCTGTGTCTTTATGCAACATATGTAGTAAATAGAGTATAGGTTTTGGAATTAACCAGATACTATTTAAAATTTTAACTCTACTCCCTAATTGTAATAGTGTTTCTTAGAGCCTCAGTTTTTTTCATCTTTAAAATGGTGATGCTAATCCTTTACTCATTAGAGTTGTGAGGGTATATGTAATAATACCTCTGATAGAGTAGAAATCCTTTTAACCTACTCGCTGGATTAATTGATGCTTTCCATTTTCATGAGATATGCAGCTTCATACATGTTTAAAGAGCCTTTCTCATCTACTGGGAAAGTGCAATGTATTGATGGTACATGAGTCCTGGTGTCATAAATACATTATGAAAAACTTAAAATATATATTTTTTAATGATTATTTATTTATTTTGAGGGAGAGGCACAGAGCTTGAGCGGAGGAGGGACAGAGAGAGAGAAACACAGAATTGGAAGCAGGCTCCAGGCTCCGAGCTGTCAACACAGAGCCTGATGTGGGGCTCGAACCCACAGACCGTGAGATCATGACCTGAGCTGAAGTCAGATGCTCAACCGACTGAGCCACCCAGGCACCCCAAACTTAAAATGATTTTAATTAACATTGGAAATATCTTTCAAAGTAGTAATACTCTAATTTTTCATCTTAATAATGTCATTATCAGTGTACTACCACAGGAATAGTAATGCTTATGAGAAATGCTGGTTTAATTTTTGCAGCTTGATAAAAATTGTTGTAAATGTTTTGAATTTTCTTTAAAATGTTTTTAAGTTTTTATTTATTTATTTTGAGGGAGAGAGAGCATGTGCGTGCGCACACACACGTAAGCTGGGACAGAGAGGGAGAGAGAGAATCCCACACAGGCTTACACTGTCAGCATGGAGCCCGACTCAGACAATTCTTTTCAGTGGGGTCTTTGTCTGGTTTTGGAATCAAGGTAATGCTGGCCTCATAGAATGAGTTTGGAACTTTTACTTCCATTTCTATTTTTTGGAACAGCTTCCAAAGAATAGGTATTAAGTCTTTTTTAAATGTTTGGTAGAATTCCCCTGGAAAGCCATCCAGCCCTGGACTCTTGTTTATTGGGAGATTTTTTGATTACTGATTCAATTTCTTTACTGGTTAGGGTCTGTTCAGATTTTGTATTTCTTCCTGTTTCAGTTTTGGTAGTTTATATATTTCTAGGAATTTGTCCATTTCTTTCAGGTTGCCCAATTTGTTGGCATATAATTGCTCATAATATTCTCTTATTATTGTTTTTATTTATGTAGTGTTTGTTGTGATCTCTTTCATTCATGATTTTATTTATTTAGGTCTTTTCCTTTTTCTTTTTCATCAACTGACTAGGTGTTTATCAATTTTGTTAATTCTTTCAAAGAACCAGCTTCTGGTTTCATTGACCCGTTCTGGTTTTTTGTTTTTTTTTTTTACTTCAATATCATTGATTTCTGCTCTAATCTTTATTATTTCCCTTCTTCTGATGGTTTTGGACTTTATTTGCTGTTCTTTTTTCCATCTCCTTTAGGTGTAAGGTTAGGTTGTGTATTTGAGACATTTCTTCCTTCTTTAGGAAGGCCTGGATTGCTATATACTTTCCTTTTATGACCACCTTTGCTGCATCCCAGAGGTTTTGGACTGTTCTGTTTTCATTTCCATTGGCTTCCATGTACTTTTTAATTTCCTCTTTGATTTCTTGATTAAACCATTTGTTCTTTAGTAGGGTTCTTTAATCTCCAAGTACTCTTGGTCTTTCCAAGTTTTTTCTTGAGGTTGATTTCAAGTTTTGTAGCATTATGACCTGAAAATATGCATGGTATGATATAGATCTTTTTGTACTCGTTGAAGGCTGATTTGTGACCCAGTATGTGAAACAAATTATGGAAAAAGCCCAAATGTCCGTCGACTGATATATGGATAAAGAAGATGTGGTGAATATTGTGTGTGTATATATATATATATATATATATGTGTGTGTGTGTGTGTGTGTGTGTATATATATATGTGTGTATATATATATATATATATATATATATATATATACACACACACAATATTACTTGGTGATCAAAAAGAATGAAATCTTGCCATTTGTAATAATGTGGATGGAACTAGAATGTATTATGCTAAGTGAAATAAATCCATCAGAGAAAGATAAATATCACATGATTTCACTCATATGTGGAATTTAAGAGACAAAACAGATGAACATTTCACTCATATGTGGAATTTAAGAGACAAAACAGGTGAACATAGGGGAAGAGAAGCAAAAATAAGATAAAAACAGAGAGGGAGGAAAGCCATAAGAGACTCTTACAGAGAACAACCTGAGGGTTGCTGGAAGTGTGTTGGTTGGGGACATGGGCTAAATGGGTGATGGGCATTAAGGAGGGCACTTGTTGGGATGAGCACTGGGTGTTATATGTAAGTGATGAATAACTAAATTCTACTCCTGAAACCATTATAACACTATATGTTACCAACTTGGATTTAAATAAAACTAAAAAAAAAAAAAAAAAAAAAAAAAGTGTTGGACATGTAACCAACTGAGCCACCCAGGTGCCCCGTGAATTTTCTTATAAAAGACTTGAAAGGGCTCATCTAATTTTAGGTTTATCAGTATTATGGGGCCTTTGACTTAAAGATCAGCATCACCTGGGGCACCTGGTGGTTCAGTCCATTGAGCATACAACTCTTGATTGCAGCTCGGGTCATGATCCCAGGGTTATGAGATGAGCCCCACTTTGGGCTCCACACTGAGCATGAATCTTGCTTTGAATTCTCTCACTCTTACTCTGCCCCTCTTACCTGCTTGCACTCTTTCTCTCTCTTTCTAAAATAAAAATTAAAAAACAAAAAGATCAGCATCACTCATTTTATGGAACTGGATGAAGAATAAAATGATTAAATAAAGGAGTTGGATAATTTTTATTCTTTTCCCTGAGGAGCCTACATCTTTTATTTCAATTTAATATAAATTATATGTAGGCAAAGATTCAACTTTATGAAAGCAACTTTTCCATATATTCTGAGGAGGGAATTATGATATTTTTATTAATTCCTAGAAGTTGATTTAATAAGGTCCTAAGAGAGAGGAATTTTCTTTCCTTTGTATCAGCATTTACTAGAGTTGGGACTAGTTTTAAGTTGTGTCGTACTGATCATATCTTTTTTTTTACCATGAGGAGATTTTTACATTGTGAGTAGATTAGTATTAGTATTTTTTAATTTATTGAATTTCTTCAATTAAGGAACTCCATAGATAATTGAAATATTTTATATATTTTTAATTGAAATCTGGTATGAAAGTGGTATATTTTAAGACAATGGGTGCTGTAACTAATTAGTGAACTAGATTATCCTAGGGGTCAAATTGTTTTTGGTGGGGGAGTGGAGGGAGAAACTTTGCTTTGTCATTTGTGTATCTTTACATTCCAAGTTGTTTGAAATTGGCAAAAAGCTGTCTTCAATAAAGTTTATATCTAAGTGCAGTGTCACCCTGATGAAAATGAAGTAAGTAAAATTTTCTTCAGATACCTAATTTTAATGCCATTTCTCATTTAGGTTATCAAAAGTTGCCGACCACCCTTGAAAACATACTACACGGTTAAAACTAAGAAAGAATTTTCTTGTTATTACAGTAACAAAAGAATATTTATCCTTTTCCTGTCTGTTCAGAGAAATACATTCTTTGAAAGTTTAGCATTCAGTCAAACTAATTTTCAAAAACAGGGTTAAATATTGTCAGGGGAATAGATGAATTCCTTTTGTTTCTGTCCTAGCAAGCTAAATGTTCTTATATTGCTGATTATAATTTTTTCAAGCTTTTTAATCTTTTTATGTTCTAATCCATTCTCTTTTTTAAAAAAATTTAAGTTTATTTATTTATTTTTGAGAGAGGGAGAAAGGGAAGGTGAGGGAGAGAGAGAAAGAGAGAGAGAGAGAGAGAGAGCAAGCACACAGGAGGGGCAGAGAGAGAGGGAGAGAGAGAATTCCATGGGGCTCAAACTCATGAACTACGAGATCATGACCTGAGACCAAGAGTTGGATGCTCAACCGACTGAGCCACCCAGGTGCCCCCATTCTCTTTTTAAAGAAATAGTAAAATCTGTAAACTTTTCATCTTTAGCTTTTCTGATTTTCCTGCTCAGTCTCTGCCTATCCCTGGCTTGTTCCAGTTAAGTAGAAGAGATTTTCCTACTGAATAAATCCTAGATCTTTGGATCCTCCCTTTATTCCATTTTTTTTAAATTTTTTTTTTTTAACGTTTATTTAATAATTTTTGAGACAGGGAGAGACAGAGCATGAACGGGGGAGGGGCAGAGAGAGAGGGAGACACAGAATTGGAAGCAGGCTCCAGGCTCTGAGCCATCAGCCCAGAGCCCGACGCAGGGCTCGAACTCACGGACCGCGAGATCGTGACCTGAGCCGAAGTCGGCCGCCCAACCGACTGAGCCACCCAGGCGCCCCTATTCCATTTTTTTAAAAATCATTCTCTCTCTTTTTTTGTAATGAGCTGTCTGGCAGGGCAATAGAAGTCTCTTTTTAGGTATTTCAGGTGAAATGGATGTGCTGCATACTATTGCTTACTACTCTGACTGTTGTGAATATTCAGTCCTAAAAAGAAATGGGCTAAGAAATATAATAAAATTCTTATGTGTATAGGATTCCTAAAAATCAAAGTTGACTTGAATACTGCAAAGTTGTAAAAATGATAAATCAGGGCTTAAAATCCATTTTCTGTTGGGGAAAACTGCTTCTGATGAAAAGTAAAAATAATCCTTGGATACTTCAGAGAATCTCCACATTTCTTTTTTTTAATTTTAAAAAATTTTAATGTTTATTTTTGAGAGAGAGCGGCAGAGTGTGAGCAGGGGGAGGGACAGAGACGGGGAGACACAGAATTTGAAACAGACTCCAGGCTCTGAGCTGTCAGCACAGAGCTCAGTGTGAAGCTGGAACTCACAAATTGTGAGATCATGACCTGAAGTTGGACGCTTAACCAACTGAGCCACCCAGTCCCCCCTAGAATTTCCACATTTCTTAATTCTGAAGCTGTCTTTCTCTCTACTTCGCAAGTTTTAATTATTAATTTTTGAAAAAGTGCAAATAGTTATGTGGAATTTAAATAAACATAATTATTTCACATTTTTAAAGTTATATATAGCTTTACTTGAACCATACTTACTACATTATTACTTATAGTCAGGGTTTTTGTGTATATCTTTCCTGCTTTCCTAATTTTGTACATTTTCCTTTACAAGACTATAAGCAAATTTATTTCAGGCACAAAAGACTTTCATGAGTGGAATGTCTGGATTTGTGAGCTTAAGTTCCTAAATTCCTCCACAGTGACTTTCTTGGGTCTTGGAGTTATAACTTTAATTATTATTTTTAATTATAATAAGGTTCTAAAATTTAAATTTGGCTTTTATACCAAAAGAAGGAGCATAAGAAACTTGAGGCTCTTACCTTACCTATAACGGAACTCTATTAACTAAAAGGTGTTAGCATTTAAAGTGAAAGGCCTCTGGTGGTCTTTTCTGTCTCTTACACACCAGTCCTCCATAGTTAATTTCTCAGTGGACAATCTCTATGGGCATGTGTCAGAACTAGGACAGACTTAAGGGCTCACATAAATGTGAGGAAACCAGTACAGTTCTTAGATTGACTTAGGAGTATTAGTATCTTTTCATAGATTGGACATTTATTTTTGGTTCATTTGACTCATCTACTCAAACTGAAGCTCGTGATGATTCTTTCAAATAAATTTACCAGAGACTTGTTTAGTGGAGCCTTTTTTTGGGATGAGAGAGAGGAATAAATGACAACTACTCACAATTTACCTTCAATAATTTATTTACACAACAGGAACATCAAAGATGGCAATGAATTACATGAAGTCTTCTCTCATTTTAATGGCTATGAACAAAATACATTCTTACTGTCAGGACAGAGCTGGAATATATCTCCCTTCATTTCATTATACCATAATTAAGTTTTGTTTAGACCAGTAGTTGCAAACTTGGCAGCACATGGGATGGATCAAGCTATTAGATATATTTTGTTGGGATCATGAGGCATATGAGCAAGGAATTAATTAGATTCAATTGGTTGTTAATTGTTTAACAATAGGGAGATTTCAGGGCTCCTGGGTTGCTCAGTCAGTTGAGTGACGGATTCTTGATTTCAGCTTGGATCATGCTCTCATGGTTCATGGGTTTGACAGTGTGGAGCCTGCTTGAGGTTCTCTCTCTCTGTCTCCCTCTCTCTGCCCCTCCTGTGTGCTCTCCCTGTTGCAAAATAAACTTAAAAAAAAATCTGCCCTTTACTATTAAAAAATGTGGAAGTTTGATATAAAAGTATGAATTTCTGGCTTCTCTTAAAAATTCAGGAGAGTTGGCAAAACTGGGCCTATATTGATGTATGTTCACTGTTAGCTGGAGCTGAGTAGCTGGTGCCACCCTTAGAAGGGGGCAAAGGCTTTCTGGTATTACATGGCCCCCATTGCTCACTATTTTCTCCTTATTCTCTGTCTACTTCACTCATTTGGCATTATCTGCATAGTTCATAAATTTTGTAACCCCCACTTTAGATCATCTTTGTGAATGTGTTTATATTTATGTATTTTTTTCTTTCTGATAGGCTAAGTTGAAAAAGCCCACCAAGAGAGGTAAGTTTATGTTCTCCCACCTTCTATCCTCATAGAGGATAGTCTTCTAGACTAGCAGGGTTTTACTTGGTCACAAAATCTTATAGGGTCAGCATATCTGTAATGCTACTACTTAGATAGTTTTCCTGTATCATTAGGTAATTTGAATTATGTGGCTGGTTCTTAACTCCATTTAAAATAACCTTTGTAGGGGCACCTGGGTGGCTCAGTCGGTTGAGCATCCGACTTCGGCTCAGGTCATGATCTCGCAGTCTGTGAGTTGGAGCCCCGCGTTGGGCTCTGTGCTGACAGCTCAGAGCCTGGAGCCTGCTTTGGATTCTGTGTCTCCCTCTCTCTCTGCCCCTCCCCCATTCATGCTCTGTCTCTCTGTGTCTCAGCAATAAATAAACATAACAATTAAAAAATAAATAGGGGCACCCGAGTGGCTCAGTCAGTTAAGCAGCCAACTCTTGGTTTCGGCTGGGGTCATGGTCTCCCGGATTCATGGGTTCGAGCCCCGCATCGGGCTCTGCGCTACCAGTGCGGAGCCTGCTTGGGATTCTCTCTCTCTCCCTCTCTTTCTCTGCCCCTCCCCCACTCTTACTGTCTCTGTCTCTCTGAAAATAAATGAATAAACTTTTAAAAAAATTAAAAAAAAAAACAACAAAATTAAAAAAAAAAAAAAAGGGGCGCCTGGGTGGCTCAGTCGGTTAAGCGTCCGACTTCAGCTCGGGTCACGATCTCGCGGTCCGTGAGTTCGAGCCCCGCGTCGGGCTCTGGGCTGATGGCTCGGAGCCTGGAGCCTGCTTCCGATTCTGTGTCTCCCTCTCTCTCTGCCCCTCCCCTGTTCATGCTCTGTCTCTCTCTGTCTCAAAAATAAATAAAACATTAAAAAAAAAATTAAAAAAATAAATAAAATAACGTTGTATTATGGAAAATTTCAAACCTATACAGAAGTAGAAAGGATAATATAATTAATATAAGAACACTCATCTTCCAACTTTAACAATTATCAATCATGCTCATCTTTCCTGCTCTCTTTCTTTCCCCAGGACTATTTTGAAGTACAGCACAGATATATAATTTAATCTACAAGTATTTCAATATATATCTCTAAAAGACATGTAATCTTTACACATTTAAGCAAATTTGAGTATAGCTGATACACAATGTTAAATTAGTTTCAGGACACATTCTTTCTAAATATAAACTACATAACACATATGTAATTGTGCCAATGTGATGTGATATATACATCCCAGATAATAATAATTCCTTAATATCAACCATCCACTAATTTGTTAAAATATTTATTTTGAGAGAGAGAGAGAGAGAGAGAGAGAGAAAGAGAAAGAGAGAGACCATGAGCTGGGGAGGGGCAGAGAGACAGAGGGAGAGAGAGAATCCCAAGCAGGCCCGGTGCTGTCTGCACAGAGTCCAACACAGGGCTCGATCCCATAAACCATGAGATCATGATCTGAGCCTATTTCATTTATGGGTTTCCCTCTCCCATGTCTGTCTGTCTGTCTCTCTTTTTTCTTGTATTATTTTGTTTGAAGAAAGTAGATTATTTTCCTGGATTTTGCTGATTGCTTTCCTATGTTGTACTTCAACATCCTTTTGTCCTCTATATTTCTGGTAAATGACTGATTATATGTAGAAGCCTGATTATATTTGGGCTCCTTTTTTTTTTTTAAGACTATTCCAAAAGTGGTTTTATGTGTCCCTATTAGGAGGCACATAATGTTTGATTGTCTGTTTTTATGATGGGGAAAGAAATTATGCATGATTCAGATTTAAATAATAATAATTCAAAACAGGAATAGAATTGCCAAAAAGTGGTACAGCTGAACTCTAGGAATTTAGAGGAGGAAAAAATAACTTAGGATTAAACTGATCTGGGAAAATTTCATGGAAATAGTGGTACTTACGATAGATCTTGAAGAATGAGAATGATTATGGTAAAAGGATATGACATATTAGCCAATTTAGGCTAAGTTATACAGTGATAATAAATGACTCAAAAATCCCAGGGATTTACAACAAAGATTTTTTTCTTTTCTTTTTTTATTGAAGTATTGTTGATACACAATGTTACATTAGTTTCAGGTGTACAACTTAGTGACTGGTAACTAGCTGGTAACTGTCAACATATAACACTATTACAATACCATTAACTATATTCCCTGTGCAATATCTTTTATCCCTGTGACTTATTCATTCCATAACTGGAAGTCTGTACCTCTCACTCCCCTTCACTCATTTTGCCCACATTCCCCTGCATCCTTCAGTTTTTTTCTCCATATTTCTGAGTTTGTTTCTGCTTTTCTTTGTTTATTTTGTTTTTTTTTAGGTTTCATACATAAGTGAAATCATAAGAAATTTACCTTTCTCTGTCTGACTTATTTAACTTAACATTATACCCTCTAGGTCCACCCGTGTTGCACATTGCAAGATCTCTTTCAACAAAGGTTTATTTCTTGCTTCCAGTATTTGTCCACTGTGGGTCAGCTATAGTTTTGTTCCATATCTTTATGTCAGGAACCAAGCTGATAGAGTGGGTTCTGTGTGGGATGTTTTTGATTTCTTGCAAGAGGAAAAGAGATTGTACTAGAAACAAGCAATTGTTCTTATTAAAGCTTTTGCTTGAGAAATGGCACATGTCACTTTTGCTCACATTTCTGTTCCAGTCTTATAGCAAGCTTGATATTTATAGAGTGGGCTGTATAATTCTGTCATTGGGCAGCAGAACAAACATTTTCAAGAATACTATACTCTGTGACAGGAGAGATTATCTGGGTGGAAAGGGAAAGGGTATTCTGGGTAGGAGGAGGCAAATATACATACAGTATAGTAGACCTGTAGTAGGCAAATATACAAACAGTAAGTAGACCTGTTTTTTTAGGAGTAGAATACATATAGGTACAAGGTAGATTAAGTGTGGGTAGAAGAGTAGAGACTACCAAAACAAAAGAGGGAAGGTACAGTAGATTTTAAATTCCACACTCATATTCAGCCAACCTCCTCTTCCATTGAAGGCTAGACATTAGAATGGAAAGCTGTAGTTCAGTGATCCATATATGTAATTTTGACTTTGCTAGTAGCTACATTAAAATAAAAAAGGTGAAATTAATTTTAATGTATTTTTTTAACTTCATGTGTCCCACACAATATTCTGTTACATTTACCATTGTATTCCTAGCACTCAATGAAGAACTGACAAGGATTTCTATAGCAGTTTATTATCTTTGAGAAGAGGATTTTTGGTCTCATGAGTTTGCCTCCCAAAGAGAATGCATTTTTGAATAAGGATGTAATAGTAATAATCTGTAAGCAAACATGGAGCTGAGAATACTTTTCCTCCTCTTGTCCTAGAGTTTCCAAGGTTAGAAAAAATGAGCAGCTTCTTCTCAAGAGTAATAGTGCTATCTGAGGAGAGCCAGATTTTAGAGTAAGGAGGTAGTGGGAACATTTAATGGAGAGTATAAGAGCATTGGAGAGTTCTTGTAAGAGGTGCACTCCTAGAGATTATATTAGTGTTAGAAGGTAGGGTGACATGGGAAGCTAGCGGGGTGGCAGAATGATTAGAGGGGTGTAAGAAAGGGAGGAGATGAGACAATGGAGGATTTGTATCAAAGTTTCTCTCAGAGGAAACTTATAAGGGAATCATAAAGGATCACAGGGATGAAGGAGATTGGGCAGAAGGAACTTGGATGGAGTGAACTGTTCTGGGTTTCCAAATCGAGGGAAAATAGTTTAAGTGCTATTGGGAGCTAGTATGCTGGGTAAGAAGAGGCTTCTGGACAGACTGGCTTTTTTGTGGCCATTGCCCCAGATGGATAAAGGAATTAGATGAGATCTGGAGAGAGAGAGAGAGAGAGAGAGAGAGAGAGAGAGAGAGAGAGAGACTCAGAGCCCGATGTGGGGCTCGAATCCATGAACTGTAAGATCATGACCTGAGCTGAAATCAAGAGTTGGACACTTAACTGACTGAGACACCGGTCACCCCTAAAACTTGAGGATTTAAATGAGAAGGACCCAAAACAGGTTGTGACCATGGACATGTTTCACAGTAAGGGTCTGTAGTTCTGATGACTGGATGTGATGAAGGAATAGAAGTTGCTTTATCAATATTTATGAATGCTCAGTATTTATTAAGCACCTTATATACATTATATTTAAACCTTATAATATCCTACAAGGTAAGTGAGATGAACTTCTATTTTTATAGACATGGAAGCTTAAGTTCAGAAACTGGTTTAATAACTTGACTTAAGCTCATGCAACTACTAAGAAGTAAAAACAGGACTATCCCAAATCCAGTTGACTCCCAAATCCTTTGCTGTTCCTTCTATATGCTGTCTTTCCAGAGAGGCGTGAAAAAGGGATCAAAAGAGGCTTGAGCTGTTTTTCTTTTTTTAAATATTTATTTATGTGAGAGGGAAAGAGAGAGAATTAGCAGGGTACAGGCAGAGAGAGAGAGAGGGAGAGAGAATCCCAAGCAGTCTGTGTGCTAATAGCACAGATGCAGGGCTCCATCCCAGGAACCATGAAATCATGACCTGAGCCGAAATCAAGAGTTGGATGCTTAACCTACTGAACCACCCAGGTACCCCAAGGCTTGAGCTTTTAAACTTGGTGGTTCATTGATAGAAATGGTAGGAAATTAGTTTTGTTGTGGAAAGGATAGGTTTATTTTAGGCATGTTGAATTTGAGGTAATAATGGGATATGCATGTGGACATGATGAGGATGCAGTTAGAAATTTAAGATTTGACTCTTGAGAGAGCCAGGAGAGGAGATAAAACCAATGAAAATGTATGTGGTTGAATGTAAGTATGGATATATGTTGTGTAAAGAGTAAGCTGGATATAAAAATGAATCATTTAAACATTTTGAAAAATTGGGGTATATAAAATTTCTGATTATTATAAAGATTACAACATGTTCATTTTTGGAATAGATTGTATGTCATATGTATAGACATATGAAAAATTATTTTATAGATATATTGAAAGCAATAACATATATATACAATTTTATACATATGTATTTTTTAACATATACTAAGACTAATGTCCTGCAAGGGAAATTCACATTATATTGGTCCTAATAACATTGCATGAGTGGTCTTTGGACTCAAAACATTAATAATTGATGATTTTAATATACTAAATAATACTGTCTTATAAATGAAAGGTTATTATATGTAAATATTACAGTCATATAATAGTCTAGATTCGGTAGTATACTAAATCTCCCTGGCTGCTTTGGGAGTTTTCACTTGCAGATTTTTAAACAAACGTTTATTGAGAGCCTGCTTTGTGCTAAATATTTTTCACATGTGTTATTTCATTTAGTTTTCAAATGACCCTGTTAGATTTGAGATTTTTTTAATAGTGAAGAGGCTATAACATTAATATATGCCAGTGATAGTATTACCATTTTTATAGCACTTTAGAACTTACACAGCAATTTCATATGCATAATTCATATTAGTACAAGAATCATTGTCTTAAACACGTGCTGTATGTTACAGAATTCTGCGATTTATTTAATACTTCTAGACCTACTGTGAGGAAGGTATTATTATCATCATATTTGCAGTGAGGTGTGTGAGACTCAAGTTAAAAAGCTTGGCCAAGGTTGCATGCTTAATAAGTGACAGATCACAAATGATTTTAAGTGCATTACAGTTTAAGCCATTACAGTTAGTACCACTATCAGCCTAGGGTTTACAAAAAGTTGTATGCAATAACTAAAAGAAAATAAAATGTGAAAGGCAAATATCACGCTCACGTTGGTATTGCATTTCTTTTTAGTGCTTAGTGCCATTATAGAAATCCTACCAATATTTGATATCTATTTTTTACTTTGGATTATTTTACAAAACTTTTAAAATACAGTTATGTCTAGAGGCAGGAGAGTTAACAGATGATCCCTAACTGTCTCCCCAACTCCTCACTCCTTAAGTATATCATGCAGTTATTCTTTTAGGAAAGAAAGAGAAATAAGGAATTACATAATTGAAAGCATATGCGCTAGGAAAGAATTAAAACTTGCCTTGGTTTTTCAGATGCTGTCTTGTATTTTTTTGTTATTCAACTACTGTAAGATCTTTGGTTTCTGTGAGGACATAATACTGTGAAGAGATAATACTTTGGAAATTTCTGAAGCATTTCAGTATGATAGAACTGGTTGGAATGACATTTTATATTTGAACTTATTTTTAAAGAGCAGAGAGGTAGACATATAGATTGTTTTTTTTTTAAATAAAGGTTCTAGTTTTTTAAGGATGTAGTGGCAAATCTTTTTTTTTTTTAATGTTTTATTTATTTTGAGAGAGAAAGAGAGAGCGTGAACAGGGGGAAGGGGCAAAGAGAGGGAGACACAGAATCCAAAGCAGGCTCCAGGCTCTTAAGCTGTCAGCACAGAGCTGGACACGGGTCTCAAACCACAAGCCATGCTATCATGACCTGAGCCGAAGTCACCCAGGGGCCCTTAGCTTGTTGGATTTTTTTTTTTAAAGAAATATGTCATGATTTAAAACAAAGAAGAATTCTGATATTGCTTTAAATGGTCTATGTACTTAGAGGCAGTTCATTGATGTCACATTTAGATGTGTTTGAGCAAGTACTGAAGTTGATCTGTCCTTTCTTTTGATGTTGTGAGGAAAAGAAACAAGCTGTTTACTTAGAAGACATAAAAGTACCAACTAAGTCTGTACTACAGACAGTATTAATTACCAGTACAGGCCTAGGTTACTCTGTGAAAGCTACTTACATATGTAACGTGTCCCTCCTTGACTTGGCTCCTTGTTGTTCCTGACTGTCCAGACCTTACCTCATTAGTGATAGCCCATCAAAGCCTCTTTTCCCTGGGCAGGGCATAAAGCTGCAGATCTCCCAAAGATCAACCTTCTTTACATTTAAAATGCATGTGTCTCATCTCCTCTTTCCTCACAGCTCTGTCTTGTGCTCTTTTATGAGAAGTTAATCCATTATTTTATGTTGATGCATATTCATCTATTATCCTTTCAGCCTACTTGGGAACTGAGGCAGTATTTATATTAGACTTAGCTGAGGATTTGAGTGGTAGCACAGTAAAGCTGTGTGATCTTGGACATGCATGGTAACTTCTGAGTCTCATTTTCTCTTATGATACATAATGAGTGCAGGTTTATTTCTGGGGTTAATTTTGTATTGTTATACATAAGTAAGGTATTATCAGTAAGGCATTTTTGCAGTGTTATCTAGATAGTACTCAGGAACTTCCTCTAATGGGAATTTCACATGCTGTGACTTGCTGGAGAAAGAAACATTTTTGAGTACATATCACAAAATATAGTCTGGTATTAATATGTAATTCTTTTGCAGTTACTACTTCTAGTACTTTCAAGAAACTAGGATGGAGTTTAGAGAGAATTGGGATTGGAAAGATTTTCATAGCTGTAGAACCAAAGGTTTTTCCAGATGTTTCTTAGGTTGTTCTGGTTATGTGTGATGATCCCACATGTATTTGATTTAGAAATACTTATGTTAATAGTGAAACCAGTCTGAGGAAGCAGGACCATTATGAACAGAAATCTGATTAGATCAGTAAAGCAAAGACTTGGATCCTTCTTTTGCTTCATACAGACTGGCCTTTTCTTTTTGAGAAATTAACTTCAGGGATGTAATGTACATCATGATGTGTATAGTTAATAATGCCATATTGTATATTTGAAAGTTTCTAAGAGAGTGCATCTTAAAATTCTCATCACAAAAAGAAAATGTGTAACTGTGTGGTGATGGATATTAACTAAACATGTAATCATTTTGCAATATAGACATAGATCATTATGTTGTATACCTAAAATGAATACAATGTTATGTGTCAAGTATATCTCAATTAAAACCATCAAAAATTAAAAAATAAAGTCAATATATTTTTATTTTTCCAGAAATACTCCATATCATTGAGGGGAAAGGTTTTATTCTGGTGAGGACGTGTCTCTATTGTAGGTCTGCAAAGCCCTGGAAAATATAGGGAAAATAAAATTCTTGAATGGGAAATCAACTAAATGACCTTTCAGTTCTCTTATTTCCTCCTTCTCTCCTGAGGAATATATTCAAACTGCCTGTTGGTACTCTTAGATAGTATGCTTAGATAAAAGGCCACATAAATACTTGATTTAAAATGCATCTTTGGTTCAAGAATTATTAGAGAATTTAGAGAATAAATTCAAGCTATTTTTATTTATCTATAGGTTTTGTAGTTCTAAACTGCTTAAAAGAAGCTTCATACTATCCAAAGGTAGATATATTTTCGTATTTTCTCTTAATATATTTATAAAATTGAAATTGTTTTAAGCAAGCTAAATATGTATATAGCAAAGGACTTTATGTCTTGCCTTTGAGTCTTGGTATATACTTCTTTTTTTGTCTTAAATAAATGATAAAAATTACTTTCCTGTAATTTTGATAAATGATCAAAGACCAAGTATAGCTCAGATTTACTATTAAAAAGAAAAAAGAAGTTAATTATTTTGGTTATATTTATACATATATTTTCAGTTATTTGTGTTATTAAGAGGATTTGTGTGGTTCAGTTAGACTTGAGTTCAAATTCTGGCTATTAACCCACAATTATTTTAAGAATTGATTGAGTTAGTATTTGTAAGGCACTTAGTATGGTGTTAAGCACATAGTAAACATACAAGTATTTGTTAAGCAAATTTAAAAAGTTACATCATAAGAAATCAGATGACCTTCAAGTTCATAGTATTTGAACAAAGTATGAGTTCAGTGGGCATTTTTGGATTTGTGGTCATCTTACACATATACGTCCTTGGCAAATTTTAGATGGATGACACCAGACACAAAAATGCTCACCATTTTTTATTTGTTGTTACGCTGCTATTTTACATAGCTTCTCATATTTTCTAGGAGCACTGAAAAATGTATTTGATTTGTTTCTGAATACTGATAATAGATCATTTGAATCTCATTTCTTTAAAGATATGTCAGCTCGGCCACTTAGTTGTTAAAAACTGCTGAATTGGTTTGCCTTTAGGAAGAACTATTTTAGACAGTTCAGCTCTTGTTATCCTAGTGATAATGTAAAGTGTTAACACTGTACCAAAGCTCCTTGGCTCAAAGCCTTGTTTTTTAGAAAGTGAAATAAATAATTTCAAAACTCTTATGATTGAGACTATTTTTCTGCCTCTTTTTGACATTTGTGGATAGAGTTACTCTAATGATTTGGCATAGAGTATAAACAAAGCATTTTATTTAAAAATTTTTTCAAACCATTTTAAAGTACTAAATACATTTGGCAGTCATGCTAGTATATGCCGATGAGTTTTATAGATCTGTTTTTTTTCCCCTAGAGTGGTTATATTGTACATAGATCATTTCCATTAGCAGCAGGGAAGTGGTTTCCTAGAGGATTAAGTGACTCACCCATCAAATCTTCTGTAGACTTTTGGGGATAGATGATGTTAGAGAGGCACTACAGGTGTCATACAAACATTTTCTCACAGAGATATGAGAAGAGAAAAGGAAGATTATAATTTGAAATAAGAGACAACTGGTGGTATAAGATATATTCAGAGTATATACAAGAATATAGGTATCATTTTATTTACTATGGGCATTGGTATCACATAAGTAAGTTAACTCCCTAAGTTTAGTAAGAAATTTCTGGGACTTTGAGATTCAGCAAAGAAGAATAGCAAAGTATTTGTTTTTAAAAGAATGTATTATTAGAGCTCCTGGGTGGCTCAGTGGGTTAAGTGTCTGACTCTTGATTTCGGCTCAGGTCAAGATCTCACGGTTCGTGAGTTTGAGCCCCACGTTGGGTTCTGCACCAACAGTGTGGATGGAGCCTGCCTGGGATTCTCTCTCGAAAAATAAATCCACTAATTTTTTTTTAAACAATGTATTATTGAATAAAAATGTATGGCAAATTGGTGCAGAATGTTTTCAAAACTGAACCTACCACACAAGATGTGGAGCTGCCAAAACTTTTACACATTTTTATTGGGGGTATAAAACTGGTATAACCACTTAGAGAACAGTTTAGTTGCATCTGTTTAAGTTCTTCATGTGCGTACCCCAATGCTAGGTATATGCCCTTCCCTCAGATGTATGTATGTGCTCAAAAAGACATGTACAAGAATGTTGATAGCAGTATTATTTGTGATAGCTAAAAAATTAGAGCAAAACCTAAATGGATAAATTGTTGTCTATTACTACAGTGGAATACTCTACAGCAATTAGAATGAACAAACTGCAGGCACCATAATGTTGAAAGAAATACAAAATAATGTATGTCATAAGAGTTTATTAATATAAAGTCCTGGAACAGTAAAAACTACTCTCTAGTGTTAGGAGTCAGAACAGGATTAACCTTTGGGTGAAGAGTAGGAGATAGTGATTCAGAAGGAGCAAGTTGATGACTTTGAAGTTCTGGAAAGGTTCTCTTTTTTTGATATGGGTAATTGTCTTTAAATGATCCAATTGTCCATTGTGATTATTTATTGGTCTTCATACTTATGATTTGTGTACTTTTTTCTATGTATATCTAGATAAAAAAGAGTTATAAAATTAATCTGTTCTAGGATCTCTGTGATTTGTTATAGTATCTGGAATACCCTTAACAGAGGAACAGTAGGATAGTAGGATATAATTTAAAAGGCATTAGAGTAGGAGAAATTTGGCTTCTCTCTCTCCCCCACTCCTCCCTCTCCCTTTCTGTCTCCTTTCCTCCTTTCTTTTCTTATCTCCCTCTCCTCTTTTTCCCATGAGAACCTTGCTATCTACTAGTTTGAAGCAAATTATTTCTCTTCTTTAAACCTCAGAGACTCAGCTGTAAATAGAGAAAATAGTATTTGTGAGGATTAACAGCATGGTTGATTTTAAAGTATTCTAAAATATGTATAATTGGAACTGTTCGTAAATGAATCAAAGAAGTATCAAAGACCAAGGGTCAGTACATTCAAAGGGATGAGCACCTGTAGGTAAGAATAGATACTGTATTTAACCAAACAATCATTTATGAAAAGTTGAGTAGGAAACACATGAGTTGCCAAAGGGTGTGCTGAAAGGCCCCTATCTATTGGCTCTTTCCTCATGATATGCTTACATATGTGTCTTTCATTTATAGAACAGCAAATCCGTTCCTCAAACCAGTGTATGTATGTATGTATGTATGTATTTCTTTGATATATATGAATATATGTATAAGTGTTTTTAAAAAATTATTTTATTGTTTTTATTTCTATACATTCTTTTTCTCCTTTTTATTTATTTTTAGTTTTGTTTTCCTGTTAGAGACTTTACAAAAATGTCTGGTGTGGTCGCTGGCCCATACTCCCATATTTAAAACTGATGCACTAAAAAGCTGATTTGAACTTTTGTGTTTATAAAGCTTATTGACTGAACAGAGAATGATTAGGCTGGGTCATACTCTGGGGGATGGCCTAATGTAACTATCCATAGATTGTTTCTCATTGACTAGTAATTTTTCCCAGAAAGAGATTCTTTAATTTTCTGCCTAGTGAGAAAAAATGGGTTGCAAGAATTCTTGTTGGTAAGTGAAGGAAGCATGCTTAGAAACTTATGATTTAGTAAATAGACTTTCACTTAATCTTCTCAGTTTTAGTAAGGTTTTCCTGCTTTTAGCTCTACCTGGTAATTTTAGGTTCAGAGTCCAATGTAGCAAACATGAATGTTTCTCACAAATATTTTTATTTCTCCTCTCTTTGAGGTTAGGTGTGTCCATGTGATATCTTTTGGCTCTAATGAAAAGGAAGTAGAGGTGATGGTCCTGAGCAGAAGCATTTAATTGCTGGTGTGAGACTCACTTGTACTGTGGCAGTTATGTGAACGCATGTTGATATGGCCAGCATGTGGAGGATAGCAGCCTTAAAGAGCTGTCCATCTGAATAAGAATAAACTATTGTTGTGCCAAACTACTGAGGTTTTGGGGTTGTGTAATATGTAATATATCCTGGCAAATCTATTAAAACTTCTAGAAAGTAAATCTCTGGTCTTTTGCCAGGATGGGAGAAAGGACAGTTTCCTGATTGTGTGGGTTGAGGGAGGTGTTCTGAAGAGTACATTTTTCTTATGCAGTCTCAACCAGTCCTTCTGCTTTTAGCTTTATTTGCACTTCTATTTTCGGAGGGCTTCTGGGCTTCTGTAGTCAGAATCAGCCTGCTTCTGGGCTCTGCCCTATTGCTACCATAGGTTTGTGCTTTCTTTGTTCTTTTTAGTTGCCATTTGTCTGTTAGCTTTTCAGCTTCCAAAGTGTTGTTGCCATCACTTCCTTTTCTCCTCTCCTTTTGGGCATATATAATTTTTAATTTCTCTCATTCTTGTCATTTAAGTGAAGATTTCAGAAAGGACCTGTATTAAATACCAGTATTCAACATGCCAAGATTTATCAGAGGACTTATTCATGTTACTGACTTGGTCAAGTTATTTCATGTCTGTGATCTTTAGTTTCTTTATCTGTGATTAACAAATTATTTGGATGATCACCAGAGTCTCTTTAGCTTGAAAGTTTGCAATGCTTTTACTTTCATTCTTTGGTAGAATTTGGTAGAAAGTTTGGAATGTTGTTATTCTTTGGGTAAGACAAAACAAAATGGAAAAATTCTATCATTTAATATTTTGAGCAGCCAAAACATTTTAAGTATTATTATAAATAAACTTCCATCATTAATGACAAATACATGGGTTGTTTATGATAGATTACAAATCCCTTGACAGTATGGAATGTGATTTTTACATTGTTCATTGATTCAGTAGTGTTTGCTTCTTACATGTTATTCTTTTAAACTTAAATAAGTGCTCTGTGACGGTGTGACATTATCTGATTTAGGAATTTTCTGCCTAAATCCTTTGATCATTTATGTATGATTTTCAAGTTTCAGTAAAGATGGCATTGGAGTCTTGATAGATTTCTAGTATTTATTTGCAACGAGATATATAGTCTCATCAGGTCTTTTGAAAATAATTTTCTGAAAGTCATAATAATGCTCATTCAAAATTTGATATCTACTTACATTTAAAATGTAAAAGCACTATCAAGGAATCTTTTCAGAAATACAATTTTTATGATTTCTGAAGTATTTGAACTTCATCCACTGTTCAGTTGCTTTAGAATGGCTCTTGTGATTCAAGGACTGGGAGTAATGGTGAAGTACATACTGCAAGCCCAGATACACATAACTGATCTATGGCTATAACACTTTTAAAAAAATGTTTATTTTTGAGAGAGAGAACACACTTAAAAATGTTTATTTATTTTTGAGAGAGAGAGAGGGGACAGAGGGTCTGAATCGGGCTTTGTGCTGACATCAGAGAGCCCCATGTGTTGCTGGAACTCACGAACCATGAGATCATGACCTGAGCTGAAGTCAATGCTCAACCAACTGAGCCACCCAGGTACCCCTACATTACAACACTTTTAAATCTTTTCTTTATTATTTTCTATAAATATGAAAAAAACTGAAAAATTACTCATGATCAAAGTAGGTATTCAAAGTATTAGTCGACTATAATGTTACCAAGTTTTATGTAGTGTTGAGATTCTATTTAATCTTTTTTTGTTTGAAAACATTTTGAGATACTATTTAATCTTGAACACATCCTGTTACCATTCACTATTTTTCTTTTCTGTTTAAAATAATGTTCATATTAAGAAATATCCAAGTAGACACAAACTAGTACTTTAACTGCAGCAATGAAGTTCACTAAATTCTTAATCAGTACCTTTAACATCAAGAGCTGGTCTCTGAAGTCCCTGTCAAATCCAGTGAGCCTTGTGTTTAAAACAGAATTGAGCAAATGATTTTAAATTATAAAAGGGAAAATTTAAGGAAGGCATTAGGAAGAACTTCCTGGTAAAGAGTATAAAATAGAAGAGGCAAGGGGTAGAATCCATTTCCTGTATTTATTTATAATTATGGCATTAGATTGTTCATAGGGTGGGTTAGAAAACCATTCTAGAGGCTTACCCAATTATAAGAACATACACTTATCTGTCTGGCATGACTCTATAAAGTAAATCTATTATTGTTTTTATGAGGAAACTAAGGCACAGAGGTGTTAAGTACATTGTCATCTGTCTAGTCATTGGTGGAGCTGTGATTTGAACTCAGGTAGTCTGAATATATTTATATTGTCATATAAATATACATATATATTATATAAATATATATAATAAATAAAATATTTTAAAATGGAAATAGAGTAAAGTCCCTTTAAATGATACAATCAGATCAGTAATTGGCTAATTAATTGGAAAAGTCAGTTAAAGTAGTAAATCATAAAAGTGATACATACTTTAAATTTGTTTTTTAATGTTTATTTATTTTTCAGAGAGAGAGAGAGAGAGAGAGAGAGAGAGCAGAGTGCGAGTGGGTGAGGGGCAGAGAGAGAGGGAGACACAGAATCCAAAGCAGGCTTCAGGCTCTGAGTTGTCAGCATAGAGCCCGACGTGAGGCTCGAACCCACAAACTGTGAGATCGTGACCAGAGCCAAAGTTAGACACTTAACTCAATTGAGCCACCCAGGCGCCCCTAAATTTTTTTTCAATGTTTATTTATTTTTGAGAGAGAGAGAGAGAGAGAGAGAGAGAGAGAGAGAGAGAGAGTGGGGGGGAAGGGCAGAGAGAGAGGGAGACACAGAATCTGAAGCAGGCTCCAGGCTCTGAGCTGTCAGCACAGAGCCCAATACGGGACTGGAATCCATGAATGGTGATCTCATGACCTGAGCCGGAGTCGGACACTTAACCAACTGAGCCACCCAGATGCACCTATACACACTTTAATTTGAGACATACGAATATATATTCACTTAATGTATTGTCGACATTTTCCAAGTTTGCTTTCTTCAAAGCTGAGTGATAATTAAAGGCAGCTGTAAAGAATTCTAGATTTTATTTTAAAAATCTTTTTACAGTTGTCTATTTTTTTAAAGTTTTTATTCAAATTCCAGTTAACATAAAGTGTAATATTAGTTTCAGGTGTACAATATAGTGATTCAACACTTTCTTACAACACCTGGTGCTCATCACAAGTACACTCATTAATCCCCAGCACCTATTTAACCCATCCCCCTACCCACCTCCATTCTGGTAACCATCATTTTGTTCTCTGTAGTTAAGAGTCTGTTTCTTGGCTTGCACCTCCCACCCCTGCCCTTCCCCCCTTTGCTCATTTGTTTGTTTCTTAAATTTCACATATGAGTGAAATCATATGGTATTTTTCTTCCTCTGACTGACTTAAGTTAGCATAGTATTCTGTACCTCCATCCATATCATTGCAAATGGCAAGATTTCATTCTTTTTTATGGGTGAAAAAATTCCATTGAGTGTGTGTGCGTGTATGTGTATACACACCACATTTTCCTCATCCATCGTCACTTGGTGGACACTTGGGCTGTTTCCATTATTTGGCTAGTTTCGATAATGCTGCTGTAAACATCAGGGTGCATATATCCTTTTAGATTAGTAGTTTTGTATTCTTTGGGTAAATGCCTAGTAGTGTAATTACTGGATCATAGGGTAGTTCTATTTTTAACTTTTTGAGGAACCTCCATACTGTTTTCCAGAGTGGCTGCACCAGTTTGCATTCCTACCAACAGTGCACAAATGTTCCTTCTACACATCCTCGCCCGAACCTGTTGTTTCTTGTGTTGTTGATTTTAGCAATTTTGATAGGTGTGAGGTGATCACAGTTGTCTTTTCTGTCCTTAATCCAACAACAGTTTTTTAGCTGTATGCCTTTACTTTCCTAAAGTTTCTGTAAGCATTCAACTATGTTTCTATATGAACATACCCCTCTCACATTATAATTCAACAGTTTGTGTATTATTTAATTACAATAATTACAATAACAAGTGAAACTGACATAAATAGTCTTGGTATCAGATAATACCAATTTCTTAGAAACCATACAACTTGACCGATAGGAGAAGTGCAGGGCATACTTGAGAATAGCCTTTAGCCTTGAACAGTTAATATGCCAAGAAATCATAGAATGTTTCACAGAGGATATGGAGAACATCAGTTTATCTGGTAGGTAGTTAAGAGGAAAGCAGTTTAAAAACCTTGTAATTATACAGCCTAAAGAACTGAAAACAAGTCCTTAAAGGATTTGCATATCCATCTTTATAGCAGCATTATTCACAATAGCCAAGAGATGGAATCAACCCAAATGTCCATCAACAGATGAATGGATAAACAAAATATGTTATGTACATATAATAGAGTATTATTCAGTCTTAAAAAGGAAGGGAATCTTGTCTCATGATACAGGACTGATAAACCATGAGAACATTATGTTAAGTGGAATAAGGCAGTCATAAAAAGATAAGTCCTGTATGATTCTACTTATATGAAGTATCTAATAAAATTTATAGAAACAGAAAATAAAGTGATTATCAGAGGACTCATAACAGAGTAAAAGGGGAATAGTTGTTCACTCAGTATAGACCACGTTTTAGTTTTGCAAAATTAAAAAGTTCTGGAGAGCTGTTTCACAACAATGTGAATATACTTATTGAACTCTACATTTAAAGTTAATATGGTAAATTTTATGTTGTATAACTTTACCAAAAATAAAAGAAAAGCTTCTATTGTATGTTATTTTTTTTGCTTTTTAATAGTTCACATACATTTTGTTAAAAATTCAGATAATATAGAAAATGAAAAAAAGAAATGAATGAACGAAAATCGCCCATAAACACATTTTTTGTAGTATAACCACTGGTAATATTTTAATATCCTTCTACTTCTTTATCCATACACATGGAGTAAACATGTGTCTATGTGTGCATTTGTATACATATAAACAATCTATATTTATACTTATACTTTAACTAAAATGAAGTATGTAACTAAAATGAGGTATATAACCAGTTTTAGGAAAACAAGTATTTATTGTGATAATCTTCTCATATTTTCACACTGTTAATCATGTTTTATGACTGAATACTTTATAGGTTTTTTTTTTTTCCTATTGATGGGCATTTAGTTTTGCTTACTGCAAACAACACTGAGGTGAAATTCTTTTTATGTATCTTTGACCAGAAAGTAGTGGAATAATGCCTTTGAAATTCTGAAAGAAATTATTTCCAACCTAGAATTCTATGTGCAGCCAAATTTTCTGTAAATGTAAAGTTAGATTAAGGTTATGTTCAGACATGTAGGAAGTCAGAATTTATATCTCTAAGGCTTCCTATCTCAGCAAGTTGCTTAGGGATATATACCAGCAAAATTACGGAGAATGTGATAAAAAAGAGAAGTAGATTCATTCCCAGAAAATAGTAAAGGAAAATCAGAAATTGATAGCTAAGCAGCAAGCTTAGAGAATGAATCAGTCCAGATTAGAGTGAAAAGATAGAAGATTCTTTTGAAGAATAAGGGGTTCCTTTGCAGTACTTTGCTGAATATACTTACTCATTTGTCAGTAAGAAATAACAAAAAAGCCTATTAAAAACTAAAAACATATCAAAAATAATTTTTTAAAAATGACATAAAATAAAATGAGATATAATTTAAAGCAATTGATGGAGAGTGAGAAAAGAGAACACATTTTGTCGTAATGCCAAGAATATTCACCTTTAAATGGTCTATGGCTTTATGGCATTGGGCCCATAAAAAAGGAAATGCCATCCTAAAATATCATCAGGTCCTGTAGTAAGTTTTTGCTATTTCAAATGGTGTTGATTGATTAATAGTTAGCTTTTAGAAAGAGCATGGAAATTGTAGTTGTGTTTACAGAATAAAATACAAAAATTAAAGAATGTAAAACACCGTTTGAAAGTAAAGAATAGCTCATGAAACAGAGGAGGTAGTGAAGTGGTTAAAAGAATGAGGGAAGAGTATGGACAGTATCTTCATCTGACAGTGAAGAGAGTTGAGAAGGAAACTAGTGTTAAGAAAACAAGAAATTTGAGGGTGCCTGGGTGGCTCAGTCAGTTAAGCCTCCGACTTCTGATTTTGGCTCGGGTCATGATCTCATGGTTTGTGAGTTTGAGCCCTGCATTGGGTTCTGCGCTGATAGTGGTTTCTCTCCCTCTCTCCCTCTCTCACTGCCGCTCCCCTACTCGTTCTCGTTTTCTCTCTATCAAAAATAAATAAATAAAATTAAAAAAAAGAAAACAATACATTTGAAATGTGAGTTTATTATCTAAGTTTTTAAAGGTAACTTATAATGATATAAAAAAATATTAGCAATGAGAGTTGTATGTGTAAAGTGAACTAAAGCCTAATCTTTTGCAGAATGATATTACAATATATCTTCAAATTGATAAGATATTGAAATGTATACATGCTATTTAGAGATATAGAGGATCTAGTGTAGCAGAACTAAAGTCAGCAGTGGTTAAATGAGGACTGGGACCCGGGATAGAGAAGAGTGGAGCTGGATATCATATTTTTAAACTATGCATATGGTTAAAACAAAAAAGTAGTATAGGAATCATCTACTGCTTGAAGTACTATTTGAAGTCACTATAAAGCTCTGTGATACAGATGCCATTATGTAGCATAATCTGAGAGTGCTTTATTTTGAGTTTTTTAAACAGCTGTTTTACATGAGAAAGTATTATCAGTACCTAATTAGAAAATGGCTGAGGGTTTCCAAAATTGAGGATAGTTTTGCTTGAATTACAAAGATGAGAAAAATGAGCCTCCCAGTGATTGTTCTTGTTAGAGGTAGTTTCCTTCCTTTGAACTCTTATGATACTTTATCTGCATCTCTACTAGGAAAGTTAATATTTATCCAATGTAGTTATCATATAGATAAACATTTTAACTCCCCAATTACCCTATACTAGACTATTACATAAGAGTAAGGATGATCTTGTCATATTATATTTATATATTGTCATGTCTTCAAAAGATACCATACCTTTCATGTAGTAATATGTTTCTTTTTAGTTATTTAACAAATATTTGGGCAGCTCTTATGTTCTAGGTTGCATGCTAGACACAAGTGGTCAGGGAAAGTGTGTCTGAGGAAAGAATAAATAGACAAAAATTCTCCAATTCAAACTAAAAAGAATAATTAAAAAATGAGCAATTCTTGTTGTTAGTTATCTCTATTTTGGGGACCTCTTCCCAAATGAAGCTTCTCTCCTCTAATGTATCTGACAGAAGGAGCTGTTGAAATAAATGGGGTACTGAGATGAACTCAAGCAGGTTAGCTCCATAGCTAGATTCTAGCCAGTTCTAATAGCCACAGTTAGCATCCCTTACCCTGCCTTTCAGTGCACCCATGGGGAAGAGTGTATAGATCCGTTAAAAAAAGAAAAGACAAGAAAAACAAATGGGAAGGGTTACCATGGCTTTGCTTTTTTGTTATAGCACTTGAAGCAGCATCAGTAGTAACAGTAATTATCTTAGTAGTAGTGGTAATGATAATAATAAGCTGTCAGGCAGTGAACACCAAGTATGTATAGGAACCATGCTAGGGATTGTACACAAAATATTACTAAAAATTTTTTTTAACGTTTATTTATTGTTGAGAGACAGAGAGACACAGAGTGTGAGCACGGGAGGGATAGAGAGAGGGGGAGACACAGAAGCTGAAGCAGGCTCCAGGCTCTGAGCTGTCAGCACAGAGCCCAACACGGGGCTCGAACTCACAAACTGTGAGATTATGACCTGAGCCAAAGTCGGTCGCCCAACCAACTGAGCCACCCAGGCGCCCCTGTACACAAAATATTTTTAATATTTGTATTGATCCTGGAAGACAGGTATTACCTTGGTTTTACAGGTTTGAGAGGTAAGTCTTGCACAAAATATCATAGTTTGTAAATGCTAGAGTTTAGATTTTGAAGCTTGGTTTGTTTGATTCCAAAGTCCATGATATTTCCACTATGGCAAGTGGTAAGACAGGAGTGTGCAACCCTTAGGAGTCTGGATTTTGGCTATGCAGGCTAAGAGAAGGTACTAGGTAGGTAGACCATTGCTTGCACATTCTATCACATCATCTGCTATGGAATTTCAGTGGTTACCTGCTGACTATTTTCTTAATATTGACCTTGTAGACGAGGCTTTGGAGAATTTTTTGTACTTGCCCTGAATTTACACCATTTATGCAAAATGATAAATTTCAGAAATGTGTCACTGCATGCAAATGAGCACTTTTCCAAGTAGCAGTAGAATGGTACAGTTTGTATGAGTTTATATTATAAGATAAAATTTCATTATTTCCAACATTACTGTATTTAAGGGCAGAGTTGCAATTAAGTTTGTAACTGCCACTGGTTTTGCACACATAAAAGATATTCTTAATATTTTATCTTATTTTCTATAACCATTATAAAATCAAATATGTAAATATACTTTAGAATAGTAATTGCATTTCACATTTGAATTTGTTTTATGCAGTTATTTAATCTGAGTTTCATTAAAAGAGAATAGTTTCTATAGCAACTACCACATCATTTGATATCTTTGGAATCTCTGAGATATGGAACACTTATTAAAAAACAAATGTACTCAGTTTATCATGTAGACTTTTATACAGGTTTAAATGTTTAAGAAAAATATTTCTTGTATATTTATTTTTCCTAGTTTTTACCAAACTTATTCTTTTTTTCTTTTACTTTGGTATTTTTTCCCTTTAAAAATTTAAACCATATGTATTTAAAAATATGTCAAAAGAATTCAATGAGGAGGTGGATATTGGAGAGGATAGTAGGAGTAAGTGTGAACTCTTTTCTGAATGAACTCCATCAGCACACATGTTACTTCCTTCTAGGAGGAAACCTGTTAGTTTATCTCTTTGGATATATCCTATTAGGGTCATGAAAACCATTTCTAGAAAAAGATGATGATATATTATGGCATTATGGGAACCAAAGTTAAAAGAAAATAGAATGCTAGATCATCAGTACCAGATTCCTGTTCCAAGTTTTTTTTAGTACTTTGAATTAAAAAAAGTTCAGTGCTAAGTAATGTGCAGTGCTATTGCCACTTATCAGCTGAAGAAAGGCTATTTCTACACTTGAAAATAAATAGTGTTTTCTGAAATCTGTCTTTTCAATTCTATTAAATTTGGCCTCATTTACATTATTTGATTTGTCCAAGTTGTACCATTGCATTGTTGCTAAATGTTTTCTTTAAAGTTTATGTCCTCCATTTATTTGGATTTAGGTATTATGGTCTTTTTAAAGGCACTTAGTTTCACTATATATATTTATATATTATTTTCTCATGAGTCTGTATCTTTTCCTAACAATTCTATTTCTCCTCATTGAGCTTCTTCTAACTTGTCTACTTCTGGTACTTTGGAGCACTAAATTAAAATCAGCAATACTTTTTTAATGTATTAAAGTTCTCCTGTCTAATATTCTTCTAAGACTTTAGGGAAATATCCAAAACGTGTTCTAAAGAATCTGCCTAAGATGCCTTCATAAGACATATTCTTGCAAGTAATATAAAGAAGTTAAGAAGTTTTGATGCTGTAACAATAATTACTTATAAGAAAATTGTCTTTCTTCTATGAATAGTTTTGTTCCACTCACTTTTTTTTTCAGTGTTTCTGTAAATAATTATTTTTTCTGTTCTATGAAAAATTTTTATATCTCTTGTTCCCTTCTGCAAGTTCCTTCAGATCCACACTATACTGGAAATTCAGTAAAATCAGGTTGAAGTGTCATTGAAAAATTTTCATCTGGGGTGCCTGGGTGGCTTAGTTGGTTAAGTGTCCGACTTCCACTCAGGTCATGATCTCACGGTGCATGAGTTTGAGCCCTGCATAGGGTGAGCTTGAGCCCTGCTCTGGGCTCTGCACCCTCTCCCTCTCTCTCTGCACCTTGTGGAATTCTCTCCCTCTCTCTGTGCCCCTTGCTCACTTGCATTTGCTCTGTCTCTCTCTCTAAAAAAAAATTCTCATCCTGTGCACATACTTTTTGTGATAATCTTAGGAATGCAAGATGTAAATGGAGATAATTGGGATAGATTATATATGTATATGTATGCATGTATAATAGAAAATTCAAGCCTAGTATCTATAAACATCCTAATGCCCCTGCATGTATACTCTGAATCAGTGCTGTCCAAAGTAGTTTTCTGTAATGATGGAAATGTTCTTCTGTATCTGCACTGGTAGTGGCTACCCATAGCTCATGAGCCAATGAGACTGAGGAACAGAATATTAAATTTAAATAGCCACAGGTGGCTAGTGGCTACCATGTTGAACAGCAGAGGTCTAAATGACTGTATAAACCATTTCAGTTCATTTGCTGGCCTGTTATCCCAGGGCTGCTGTTTAGAGTTGTGCAGGTGGTTTATTGTATGAGGATTCACAGATAAGGGGGTAGTAGAGGCTAAAATCTAGCCTTGGCAATCTTGCCAAGTTGTGTACCCTGGCAAGGAGCTGTGTCCTCCCAAAGAGACTGCTCTTCCTAGTTCATACAAAGGTACCTTATGGGCTGGCAGCAGTGTTGTACACCACTATCAGATGGTGTCTTTCCTTTATAGCTTGGTCCGCCACTTAATGTCCATGTGACCTTGGGATATGTAGTTAACTTCTTTGGGCCTTGATTTTGCCCTCTATAAAGTGGAGACAATATCATTTACTCTATGGAGTTATTATTATGAAGACCGAGTGACATGATACGTGTAAAGTATTTAGAACATAAAGTGCTCATAAGTTTTATCAATTATTATAATTATATAATGAAGTATCTTAATGTAGTAAATTTTTGCAGCATTTTCACATTCATTCAACTCTGCCTAGTACCAAGAAATAAAAGACAGTATTCAGCCCCTGCGTTACCAAGGCTTATAAGAGATGAATAGTTCCAAGCAGTTACGTAGCTTTTAAAATTACTTACTATCACATTGTAGCTTAGGAACTGACTGAGAGAGTTCAGTTCAGCTAGTGATCATCACAGCTTTTAATTATATCTTTCACCCCATCTGACTCTAAGCTGTTCAGATTTCATGTGATCTGAGACTTGGCGGGGATGATGGAAGTGTAGGAGGACCCTAAACTCACTTTGTCCCACGGATGCTACTAGATAACACTCATATCAGTGTAAATAACCCAGAAAATGACCTGAAGACTGGCAGAACAAGCCCCACAACTAAATGTAGAGAAGAGGCCATATTGAAGAGGTAAGAAGGGCAGAGATGTGGTGAGGAGCTAAACATTGTGGGTCTGGCCACTGGAGGAAGGGAGCTGCAGCCATGGACAGGGGTGAGAAACAGACTGTCACACTGAGGAGGCCGCATAGGGAAGACAGATACCCCCAGCATTTGTCTTTAAAAATCAGAGGGACTGAAACAACCAGTGGAACTTAAAGCCCGGAACTTTAAAAATCAGCCCTCTCTGTTCTAGGAGAGCCCAGAGGGTGGTAGGAAGCTGAGGCCTGGCCCTTAAATAGACAGCATAACAAACAGCATAGAAGTAGCAGTTTGAAAAATGCTTGGGGCATATAGGAGCAAAGGTTATTTACCAATCTCAGACTTTACTGAGGGACTTCTCCAGGAACAAAGGAGCTGGCCTGCACCATTTCCCTCTCATCCTCCCCAGCATAAATCCATGGACACCTGCTGGAACCATTGCTGCATTCACATTCGCTTCCTAATTTGCTTACACTGTGCCCTGCCCCTTCCAGCAGAGACTGCCTCACTCCCACATTGCAAGTCTCCTCCCTTGGTCCCAAGAGCAAACCTTGCCAACACTGAGTTTCCCGACTGCATGCTTTGTGGGGCCTAGGCTCGGGGGGAGTGGCTGGTCACCTCCTGTGAAGGATGCATGCACCTTGTTAAAACTGCTCCCACACCCAAACTTGCTTTGTGGAGTGGCACCCTCTAGTCCTGGTCTCCAGGGTAGTTGAATGTACTCTTTGGAAGATAACCTGCATGAACAGCTTGCGGGTACCATGCCCTGACCTGTGCAGGCTTTGTGGAGCAGCCCCAGCTGGTTCAGTCTTGGCAGTTGTGTCACATCCCTGATGGAAGAGGACCAGCACCACCTTGTCAGAAGTGTCTGCTCTGCCCACTACTTTCAAGAGCAAGACATGTAGCTGGCTTAAAACATAGAAGTAGACACAGAGGATTGGGCAAAATGAGGAAACAGAGGAATATGCCACAAATGAAAGATCAGGACAAAATCACAGCAAGAGAGCTAAGCAAAATGGAGATAAGTAATATGCCTGATAGAGAATTTAATGATCATAAAGATACTACTGGACTTGTGAAAAGAATGGAGGATATCAGTGAGACCTGTAACACAGAGATAAAAAAGAATGAATAAGAGATGATGAACAAAATAAATGAAATTAAAAATACATTTGAAGGAAAAAAATATACTAGATGGAATAAACAGAAGGCTAGAAGATGCAGAAAAATGAATCAGTGACCTGGAGGACCGAGTTATGGAAGGTAATCAAGCTGAACAGATGAGAGAAAAAAAATTATGCAAAATAAGAATACTTAGGGAACTCTGACCCTGTCAGGCATGATAACATTTGCATTATAGGGATCTCAGAAGAAGAGAGAGAAAAGGGAACAGAAAATTTATTTGAAGAAATAATAGCTGAAAACTTCCCAAATACTGGGAAGAAAACAGAAATTCAGATTCAGGAGGCACAGAGAGAGTCCCCAGCAGAATCAACCCAAGGGGTCCACACTAAGACATAAACTAAAATGGCAAAAAGTAGTGGTAAAGAAAAAAATTTAAAAACAGCAAGAGAAAAGTAAGCAGTTACATAACAGGGAAACTCTATAAGGCTATCAGTGGATTTTTCAACAGAAACTTTGCAGGCAGGCAGGGAGTGCTATGATATATTCAAAGTCCTGAAAGGAAAAAATTTGCAGTCAAGAATACTCTATCCAGCAAGGCTGTCATGCAGAATACAGGGGCGGGAGGCGGGGGGCGCAAAGAGTTTCCCAGTCAAACAAAAGTTAAAGGAACTCATGACCACTAAGCCAGCCTACAAGAAATAACTAAAGGGGACTCTGAGATGAAAAGAAAGACCATAAGTAAGAGTAAGAAAAGTCAGAAGCACAAAAGTCAGAAGAGTCATAAAATAAGAGGAAGTAAAAATTAACACCATATACCTAAAATATGATGAGGAGAGATACAAAGAATGGGTTCAAATGTAAGCAACCATCAACTTAATATAGACTGGTGTATGCAGAAGACATTACATACAAATGTAATGGTAACCACAAATCAAAAACCAGTAATAGTAATGAATAAAGAGGAAGGAATCTTGATATATCACTCACAAAAAAGAGAACATGGTGAGAGAAAAGAGCAAGGGAATAAAGCAACAGAGAAGATCCACAAAAACAAAGTGAAAACAAATAACAAAATGGCAATAAGTACATACCTATCAATAATTACTTTGAATGTAAATGGACTAAAAGCTCCAATCAAAAGACATAGGGTTTTTGGGATGAGCACTGGGTGTTGTATGGAAATCAATTTGACAATAAACTTCATATATTGAAAAAAAAAATAAAAAAATAAATTTGGGTCAAATGACAAAGAAAAAAAACAAAAGACATAGGGTGACAGAATAGATAAAAAACATGACCCATCTATATGCTACCTACAAGAGATTCACTTGCGACTTAAAGACATGTGTAGATTGAAAATGAAGGGATAGAGAAATATTTATCATGCAAATGGATGTCAAAAGCAAGCCAGGGTAGCAATAATTATATCAGATGAAATTGATTTTATTTATTTATTTATTTATTTGTTTGTTTGTTTGTTTATTTATTTATTTATTTTTAATGTTTATTTTTGAAGGAGAGAGTGCGAGTGGAGGAGAGGCATAGAGAGAGACACAGGCTATAAATTATAATTCTTCTAAACATTTAAAGAAAAGTTAACCTATTCTTTTCAAACTATTCCAAAAAATGGAAGAACAAAAGCTTCCAAATTCATTCTATGAGGCCAGGAGTACCCTGATTCCAAAGCCAAATAAAGACACAACAAAAGGAGATCTAGAGGCCAATATCTCTTATGAACATAGATGCAAAAATCCTGAACAAAAGATTAGCAAGCCAAAGTAAACAATACATTAAAAACTCATTCACCATGATTAAGTGGCATTTATTCCTGGGATGCAAGGGTGGTTCATTATTTGCAAATAAATCAACGTGATACATCACATCAACAAGAGAAAGGATAAAAACCATATGATCATTTCAGTAGATGTAGAAGATGCATTTGACAAAGTATAACATCCATTTATGATGAAAACCCTCAACAAACTAGGTTTAGAGGGAACATACCTCAACATAAAAAAGGCCTTACCTGAAAAATTGCAGTTAACATCATACTCAGAGGGGAAAAAGTGAGAGCTTTCCCCTAAGATCAGGAATAAGACAAGAATGTCCATTCTTGCCACTTCTATTCAACATAGTACTGGAAGTCCCACCCACAGCAGTCAGACAAGAGAAAGGAATAAAAGTCATCCAAATTGTTAAGGCAGATATAAAACTTTCACTGTTTGCAGATGATATGATACTATATATAGAAAACCCTAATGATTCCACCAAAAAAACTATCAGCACTGATAAATGAATTTATTAAGGTCGCAGGATAGTCAATGTATAGAAATATGTTGCATTTTTATATACCAATAATGAAGCAGCAGAAAGAAAAATTAAGAAAGCAATCCCATTTACAATTGCACAAAAAATGATAAATTACCTAGGAATAAACTTAGCCAAAGAGCTCAAAACTATAACATTGATGAAAGAAGAAGGCACAAACAAATGAAAAGACATTTCATGTTCATGGGTTAGAAGAACAAATATTGTCAAAATGCCTATATTACCCAAAGCAACCTACACATTTAGTACATTCCCTATCAAAATAAAAATAGCATTTTCCACAGAACAGGGGCCACCAATTCTAAAATTTGTATGGGTCCACAAATGACCCTGAATAGCTAATGCAAGTTTGAAAAAGAAAAACAAAACTGGAGGTATCACAATTCCAGACTTCAAGTTATATTACAAAGCTGTAGTAATTAGGGGCGCCTGGGTGGCTCAGTCGGTTAAGCGTCCGACTTCAGCCAGGTCACGATCTCGCAGTCCGTGAGTTCGAGCCCCGCGTCAGGCTCTGGGCTGATGGCTCAGAGCCTGGAGCCTGTTTCCGATTCTGTGTCTCCCTCTCTCTCTGACCCTCCCCCATTCATGCTCTGTCTCTGTCTCAAAAGTAAAATAAATGTTAAAAAAAAAAAAAAAAGCTGTAGTAATTAAAACAGTATAGTATTGGCACAAAAATAGGTAGATACATCAATGGAACATAATAGCCCAGAAATAAACTAACAATTATATGTTCAATTAATCTTTGACAAAGAAGGAAGGAGTATGTAATAGGATGAAGACATTCTCTTCAACATGTGGTGCTGGGAAAAGTGGGCAGCAAAAGAATGAAGCTAGACTGCTTTCTTATACCATACATAAAAATAAATTCAGGGGCACCTGGGTGGCGCAGTCGGTTGGGCGTCCGACTTCGGCCAGGTCACGATCTCGCGGTCCGTGAGTTCGAGCCCCGCGTCGGGCTCTGGGCAGATGGCTCAGAGCCTGGAGCCTGTTTCCGATTCTGTGTCTCTCTCTCTCTCTCTGCCCCTCCCCCGTTCATGCTCTGTCTCTCTCTGTCCCAAAAATAAATAAAAAACGTTGAAAAAAAAATTAAAAAAAAAAAAATTCAAAATGGATTTAGTATCTAAATGTGAGACTTGAATCCATAAATATCTTAGAAGAGAGCAGATGACATCAGTTGTAATAACATCTTTCTTGATACATCTCCTCAGACAAGGGATACAAAAGAAAAAAAATTTTGGGACTACCTCAAAATAAAAAGCTTTATAGAAAAAGAAACAACCAGGGAAAGTAGAAGATAACCCACTGCTTGGGTGAAGATTATTGCAAATGACATATTCAGTAATTGGTTAGTATCCAAAATATATAAAGAACTGATACAACTCAACACTTAAAAAACAACCCTATTCAGAAATGGGCAGAAGGCATGGACAGACATTTCTCCAAAGAAGAAATACAGATGGCCAACAGACACATGAAAAGATGTTCAATATCACTCGTCATCAGGTAAATGTAAAGCAAAACCACAGTGAGATCATTTATACCTGTTAAAATAAAAGAAAAAACACAAGAAATGGCAAGTGTTGACAAGTATGTGGAGAAATAGGAACTCACACACTGTTGATGGGAATGCAAACTGGTGCAGCCACTGTGGAAGACAGTATGGAGTTTCTTCAAAAAATTAAAAATAAACTACTGTATGATCCCATTTCACACTCCAGGATATCTACCCAAACAATAAAAAAACACTAATTCAAAGTGATAAATGGCAAGATTTCATTCTTTTTGATCTCTGAGAAATATTCTACTGTGTGTGTGTGTGTATAAATACATATATATTTATATATTTATATTATATATGAATATAGGATAAGGGATCTACATTTATATAGGAATAAAGAAGAAATAGGATATAGGATGTAGGATAAGGGATCTTCATTTATATATGAATAAAGAAGATGTCATCAGTCGATGGACATTTGGGGTCTTTCCATACTTTGGATATTGTCGATAGAACTTCTATAAACATTGGGTTGCATGTACACCTTCAAATCAGCATTTTTGTATCCTTTGGATAAATACCTAGTAGTGTAATTGCTAGGTTGTAGGGTAGTTTTTTGAGGAATCTCTATACTGTTTTCCAGAGTAGCTGCAGCAATGTGGATGGAACTAGAGTGTATTATGCTAAGTGAAATAAGTCAGTCACAGAAAGACAAATATATGATTTCACTCATATGTGGAATTTAAGGAACAAAACAGATGAACATAGGGGAAAGGAAGCAAAATAAGATAAAAACAGACAGGGAGACAAACCGTAAGAGACTCTTAAATACAGAGAACAAACTGAGGGTTGCTGGCGGGGTATTGGGTGGAGGGATAGGCTAAATGGACAATGGGCATTAAGGAGCGCACTTGTTGGGATGAGCATTGGGTGTCATATGTAAGTGATGAATTGCTAAATTCTATTCCTGAAAAAATATAATATCTATCTATATATCTATACACCTATATCTATCTATATATGTATATGTATATCTATCTATATATCTGTCCAACTTAACATTAAAGGCAAAAAAAAAGGGATAGATGCACCTCTTGTTTATGGCAGCATTATTTACAATAGCCAAATTATGGAAGTAACCTATGAATCTATTGATATGGGATTGAATAAATAAGATGCAGTATATATATATAGAATTGAATATTATTCAGCTATTAAAACGAATGAAATCTTGTCATTTTCAGCCACATGGTTGGATCTAGAGAGTGTAATGTTAAGCAAAATAAGCAAGTCCGAGAAAGACAAATTGCTCATATGTGGAATTTAAGAAAGAAAACAAAGAAGCAAAGGAAAAAAATGGGAGACAAATAAAAAAACAGACTCTTATCTATAGAGGACAAAGTAATGTTTACTAGAGAGGAGGTGAATGGGTAGTCGGGTGAAATACATGAAGGGGATTAAGGGTATGCTTATTCTGATGAACACTGAGTAAGATATGGAATTATTGAGTTACCGTATTGTATACCTGAAATGAATAAAACTGTATGTTAATTTTACTTTAATTAAAATAAAAAAACCAATATTAGTGTTGCTGCAGAGAGACTGTGTTGTTCCAGGTTTGAGTTACTTAGGGGGAAATATTTTCCACTTATAAAGAACTTAGTAATGACATCATATATATTTTTAAGAATTTTCATAAACATTAATAACCTTTAAGTGAGGTGTTATCACTCTTGTTTGTAGAAACTAAAGCTCAGAAGTAAAGCAACTTCCCCATGGCAACTTAGCTGACATTAAAATATTTTGTTTTCCTACTGCATTATTTTGCTTCTAAGTAGTGTTTTTGTTTTATTTTGTTTTTGTTTTAGCATGTTCTAAGAGAAATAAATCTAAATTCCTATAGTGAGAAAACCTAGTGATTCCTCCTAGTCAGATGCTTTTTTTTAAAGTGTAAAACAATTGATACATTAAATGGAAAAACTGTTTAAACTAATTTTCCTGTACTATTTCCTTGTTATATCAGTCCCATCCTATGCAAACTTGGACAAAATAAAATGTTACTGCTGTAGTTTTTAGTACTTCTTAACTACCAACTAGGTCAAATGTAGATCCCTTATCCTATTATTCTAGCATGATGAGGTCTTACTGGGTGATCTCTTCTATTTTTGTGACTTTAACTAACACCTGGCTCCCTGATTTCATATTTCTGTCTCAAGCTCAAACCTGTCTCCTGAGTACTAGATTCATATTTTTAACTCTCTATGGAATATTTAGATGTCAAGCTCAACATGTTCAATGCTAATCCCATAAGTTTGTCCTTATAAATTTCTTCCTCTCTTATGTTTCTTTAAAAAATTTTTTTAAAAACATTTATTCATTATTGAGAGACAGAGAGAGACAGAGCATGAGCAGGGGAGGGGCAGAGAGGGGGAGACAGAATCTGAAGCAGGCTCCAGCTCTGAGCTGTCAGCACAGAGTCTGACACAGGGCTCAAAGTCACAAACCGCAAGATTGTAACCTGAGCTGAAGTAGGACGCTTAACCGACTGAGCCACCCAGGCACCCCTCTTATATTTTCTTTTGAAGTTTGTTTTATTCAGTCACTCATGTTAGAATCTTGGGGATCATCTTAGCCTTATTCTTATCCATTACCTTTTTCAGATGATCTCATCTCAAATTTTATTGTATCTAATTTCTTGCATACCTTTTGTTTACATTATTGATTTTAATTGTCCTGATTCATTTGTTCATTTATTCATTATTCATTCTATAGATGTTGAGTACCAACTTTATAAAAGACTAAATTTAATCTTTTGAACTTAGTTTCTTTTCTCTATTGCTACAATTACTGAGTTGATTTAGGTCCTTATCATTTATCTCCTGGACTATTTACTGCAATGGTTTCCCTGACTGTGGTCACTGTATGTTCAGTATATCCTTCCTACTATAGTAAGAGTGATTTTTCTAATAAAGAAATTCAATTTTGGTACTTTTTTGCTTAAAACCCTTCAGTTGCTGTCTACAGTTTTTATATTAAATATTCTAGCATGCCGTAGAAGGCATTTTTAGGGTATGATTCTTTTGTTATACCTCTTGAGTCCCATTTGCTTTCACAGGACCATGCGCATGCAGTGCTCCAGTCACACGGAACACTTTCTGATGCTGTCACTTACTGTATAGTTTTACAGTTTTAAGCCATTGAACCTATGGCTCCTTTTGCTAAGGACTTAGATCCCTTGTTCATTTTTTATTTATTCTGTAGAATGTATCCTTAAGAGGTACTTTCTCTTGATACCTTCCCTGTACTCCTTTTATTAAAATTTATTTTTATTTTTTAAAAAATGTTTTTATTTTTGAGAGGAAGGGTGCGGGGGGGGGGGGGAGAGAATAAGCAGGGGAGGGACAGAGAGAGAAGGAGACACAGGATCTAAAGCAGGCTCCAGGCTCTGAGCTGTCAGCACAGAGCCCGACAGGGGGTTTGAACCCACAAATCATGAGATCATGACCTGAGCTGAAGTCACATGCTTAACTGACTGAGCCACCCAGGCTCCCCTCCCTGTACTCCCAATACCCTTTCCTTCATGTGTCTATGTCTCTGTCACAGCTCTTACCACACCGTAAGCAATTATCCATTTGTTCCAGTTTCTCTTACTAGGTAGAGAAGCTTCTATTGAAGGCATAGACTTTGAAATATTTATCTATGTATTCCTAAGGCTTACTATAGTGCTGGCATATAGTAGTACTCAATATTGGATTTATAAATTAGTGGATGCATATCCATTATTTATTTTTAAGGTATTGAAAAAGCTTAATTCTAAAACTTTTAAATAGCATGCATTTTAAATGTACTAAAAATTATGGAAAATAATTCATCTGAAACACATATACCTGCCACTAGTATTTAACATATGTTGTTTGCTATCTTTGCTTAGCATAACACTTATCTTCTACAGGAAACCTCTCCTAACTAGTTCTACTTTACTTTTCTGATTAGCATTTCTATACTTCTAGAAAAAACATTCCTTAAAAATTTTTTAAAACAATATTTATTTTTGAGAGAGAGAGAGACAAGAGTGTGAGTGGGGGAGGGGCAGAGAGAGCGAGAGAGGGAGACACAGAATCTGAAGCAGGCTCCAGTCTCCGAGCTGTCAGTACAGAACCCAACGCCGGGCTTGAGCCCACAACTGAGATCATTATCTGAGCTGAAGTCGGACGCTCAATCGACTGAGCCACCCAGGTGCCCTGAAAAAGCATTACTTTTACATGAACTTTTGCACATATGGTTCAATGAATAATGTATTTTGATTAAATGATACTCTTTTATGATTCTTCTCTATGTGTTTCATTTCCCCAACCTTCACCAAGAGCTCAAAGCCCATTTTTGTAATTTTGCCCCCAATGGGAAGCATAGTCCTAGACACACAGTAGAACTTAAAATTATTAATAAATTAAATGAATGCAATTAATTGCCACATATTTCTTCTTCATGAAAACACATAAAAATGCTGTTCTTACTTTACCCAAGAAACTTCTCAGCCTTTTTCTTATTGTAGGTTAATGAAAGTGTGCTCACTAAGTTCAAATACTGTTACTAGTCTTAAACAGTTGATATTTCTGAGTACTGTTACAGTGTTGTAAAGATAAATCATGATATCTCAAATTAAATATAAATGCATTTTGGTCATGTGTATCAGTTTGTGTTATGTTTTGGGTATATATGGCAGAGAGTCTTTAAAAAATGGTTAAAAATATATAAGTTTACTAATTCTCTCTCATATAAAAGAGTCCAGAGTTAGCCAGCTGAGAGCTAGTTTGATACTATCACTTTTTCCTCAGAGACTCTGGCTTCCTTTCTAGGAGCCTCCGAGGAATTTCAACCTAAAACTTCTGTTTACATATCATTGGCCAAAACTTAATTATCTGGACAAATTTAGCTGCAAGGGAGGCTTGGAAATGTTTTAGTTGGCATGCTATCCAAGGTCATGATATAAGGAAAGAAGGTAAAAATACGTATTTGGAGGCAGTTAGCAGCATACTGTGCTAAAAATTGTTAGAATGAGTAAATGAGACTTAATAATCTTTGGAAAAATCATAGGTGCACTCTGATGAAAGACATAGAACTGACTTTTGCTCTGTATGGATAAATATTTGAAACATGTCAGTGCCCAGTGTCATTCTTCTGTATGTATGCATTGATCTGTTCACAGCCTGGAAAGGTTGTGGTGGTAGTGGTGGTGGTGGTGGTGGTGTCTGTGTGTATACGTGTAAGAGTAAATCACTTTCAGTTTCGTACATAGGTGCTTCAAAAATACTCTTGTTTGAGCCATGATAGAGTCTTTCAAGTAATTAATGGTAGATCTTGGAGCTAAAATATATCCCATGTTCTTGAAAGACTCTTGAAAAAAGTCTATACCCAGCAATGCTTTAAAGAGTAAATATAAGTAGTCTTCAGTATGGTAAAATGCTCTGCCTTATTAGTAATGAAAGAAATGTAATTTAAATCACAGTGAAGTTATGCTTTTCACCCTATGGAGTTAGCAAAAATGAAATCTAAAAAGTCAGTACTTAGATTTGTTAAAATAGTTTCGTGTATTTCTGATTGTAGTATACATTATTTCTATAGTGTCTTTTAGAGAGCAATTTGGCAATTCTATCAAGAATCTTAAAATTGTTTATACCCATTGGCTCAATGATTACACTTCTGAGAATTTACTTTAAAGGAAATAATCTAGAATAAGTAAAAACTGGAAGCAGAAGGAGGCAGGAGGGAATATTATGAAATTATGATAATAGCAAATAGTTACTGACTGGGTACTCTGTGCTAGTATTGTTCTAAATCCTTTACATAATCTTCACAAGGTCTTTATGAGATTGGCAGTGTTATCATCCTTCTCATTCGCATTTAAAATGGATGCAACTGAAGAGCAGAAAGCTTAAGAAAGTTTCTCATTACACTGGTAAATGGAGATGGTGGTGTTTGAACTCTGAAATTTTGCACCAATATCTGTATTAAAAAAATTCTTTTTAAAGTTTGTTTAATTTTGAGAGAGAGAGAGAAACAGAGCACAAGTAGAGGAGGGGCAGAGAGAGAGGGAGACACAGAATATAAAGCAGACTCCAGGCTCCCAGCTGTCAGCACAGAGCCCGATGCGGGGCTTGAACCCACGAACCATGAGATCATGACCTGAGCTGAAGTCAGACACTTAACTGATTGAGACATCCAGGTGTCCCCCAGCATCTGCAGTTTTAATTCCCATGCTATGCCATCTCTGCTCATTGTTTTGAGTTTCAGCAGCATCATTTAACAGGGAGTAAGAATAGCAGAATAGTTAAGAAAACTAGAACTTGCCTGAGTTTTATGCATTTGTTAAAAATTTTCATAGCTAAAGAGCTTGGGTTAACGTGAAATATGCTTATGCTATGTTAGAGACAGAAATTGGATACAATTTTGTTTATGTAGCATACTAAAAATTAGGTAAAACTATAACTCTTTGCTTAGAATTTAATAGAATGGGAAAAGAATACATCAAAAGTACTAATAATATTTGTAGTGGACTAATAGGGCTCTTGTTGAATTTTCTTTCTCTGCTTTCCAAATTGTCGTAAAATTTTTTTTCAGTTTATTTATTTTTGAGAGACAGAGAGAGCTTGAATAGGGAAGAGGCAGAGAGAGGGGGAAACACAGAAGCCAAAGCAGGCTCCAGGCTCTGAGCTGTCAGCACAGAGCCCGATGTGTGGTTCAAACCCACGAACCATGAGATCATGACCTGAGCTGAAGTTAGAGGCTTAACTGACTGAGCCATCCAGGTCCCCCAAATTGCCTTTAATGAGCATGTATATATAGCTTCTGTATTGAAAAAAAATTAAGACTGCATCCAGGATTGTTCCTCTTATTTTTGGGGGGGTATTGAGTTTTGTAAGTTCTTCATATATTTTGGATACTAACCCTTTATCACATATGCCATTTACTAATATTTTCTCCTATTCCATAGGTTGTCTTTTAGTTTTGTTGATTATTTCCTTCTCAGTGAAGAATCTTTTTATTTTGATGTAGTCCCAATAGTTCATTAATGCTTTTATTTCCCTTGCCTCAGAAGACATATTGAATAAGAAGTGAATTTAAGACACAAAGCAGATGAACACAGGGTGAACAAAGGGGGACAAACCAGAAAACAGACTCTTAACTACAGAGAACAACCTGAAGGTTACTGGAGGGGAGTTGGGTAGGGGGGGATGTGTTAAATGGGTGATGGGTATTAAGAAGGTCACTCGTGATGAGTACTGGCTGTTTTATGTATGTGATGAATCACTGAATTCTACATCTGAAACTATTATTACACTGTATGTTAACTAACTGGAATTTAAATAAAAACCTGAAAAAGAAAAAAAAAGACTACATCCAGGAATAGAGGGAACCTATGTAAGTTGTTATTTTTTTGGCTTTGTAGAATTGATCAGTGGCTAATAAGAAAAGCTGTCAAGAGAAGCAGACCCAGCTTCCTTGTTATACTGACAGTTTTTGTCGTCTCATGACTGCTTTGCAATGTGCAAATATATTATCAGAAAGACTTGATGCAGCCATTATAATATGTATAACTTTTGATATTTGTGTTAATATTTGTACAGTAGGTGAATTGGTAAACCAGTGGCTTATTGGACCCTAGAAAAGGAGTTCCAGGTCATTATTTTGTGTATATTTTGGTTTTTATTTTCCTGCCTGGAGTTTTTGGGGCTTATCATTCAATTACATGTACAAAAGAGAAAGAGACTGTCATAATGAAGCTATATGAAAAGGATCATGATGCTGGCTTGCCCTATAGTCTTGTGTGATAAAATGGATGTGAGTTTTCTATGAATGAATTTACTGATGAATCTTCTTAGCTTCCTGCTTTCCAGTAGCTAAAAATCAAGGCATCGGGCGCCTGGGTGGCTCAGTCGGTTAAGCATCTGACTTCGGCTCAGGTCATGATCTCATAGTTCGTGAGTTCGAGCCCCGTGTCGGGCTCTGTGCTGACAGCTCGGAGCCTGGAGCCTGCTTCACATTCTGTGTCTCCCTCTCTCTCAGCCCCTTCCCTGCTCATGCTCTGTCTCTCTCTGTCTCAAAAATAAATAAACATTAAAAAAAATTAAAAATCAAGGCATGGATGGCCTTTTTTTAAGTTAAAAAATTATTTTAATGTTTATTTTTAAAAGTTTTTCTTTCTTTCTTTTTTTTTTAAATTTTTTTTTTAACATTTATTTATTTTTGAGACAGAGAGAGACAGAGCATGAATGGGGGAGGGTCAGAGAGAGAGGGAGACACAGAATCCGAAACAGGCTCCAGGCTCTGAGCAGTCAGCACAGAGCCGGACATGGGGCTCAAACTCATGGACCGCGAGATCATGACCTGAGCCGAAGTCGGACGCTTAACCGACTGAGCCACCCAGGCACCCTTAAAAGTTTTTTTAATGTTTATTTATTTTTGAGAGTGACACAGAACGTGAGTGGGGGAGGGGCAGACAGCGAGGGGGAGACACAGATCTGAAGCAGGCTCCAGGCTCTGAGCTGTCAGCACAGAGACTGACTTGGGGCAATAACTCATGAACCACAAGATCATGACTTGAGCTGAAGTCGAACCCTTAATCGTCTGAGCCACCAAGGTGCCCCAATGTTTATTTATTTTTGAGAGAGAGATAGCACAAGTGTGGGAGGGGTAGAAAGAGAGGGGGGTACAGAGGATCTGAAGCGGGCTCTGTGCTGATAGCAGAGGGCCCAATGCAGGGCTCGAACTCAGGAACCGTGAGATCATGACTCGAGCCCGATTGAGACACCCAGGTGCTGCTGGATAGCCTTCTTTGATGAGAAGACAAGAAGGAGGGTAAGTAGGATAAGGCATCTTTGCCCTGGGTCACATTGAAGTTAGTTCAAATTGTCAATAAGCATAATAGAATGGTCTGTGCCACATATACATATGTTGCATACATGCAATTGCTCACCTAGAGAGCCTGGGATTGAAGACAGTTGATAGGAAGCAACTGTTCTTTCCATGGAGTTGGATTTTCTTATCTCAGTCTGAGAATAATATAGAAATGGCAATAATGAGAGCATTGAGAGTTTAAATAACTTACCCAGTGTCATGCATACAGTAAATAGTCAGCGGGGATTTGAATTCAGGTTTGTCTGGCTCCAAAACTTTTGCTGTACAACCTCATCAACAATTACATAATTGTTTAATTTATTTTGTATAATAAAATGTCTTATACTCAATTGTTTAGGCTGTTCTTTTAAATTATAAATAAAAACAAAGACAAATGTCCCATATTAATTTGTGGGAAAGAACAATTGGATCTAAATCATCTTAACCTATAGTCATAATAACCATTTTGAATGTTAGATATTTTTTCCAGAACACTTTTTTTCCTGAACTTGGATATCAGTTTTGAAATCTGATTCTATATTGAAGAAATGGAGACTAACTTATTAATTTATCATAACATAATATATTCGTTTAAAATATAATAGGTAATTTATTATCTATATTTCAAATAGTATTGAAATGGGCCATTATAAGAATTGTTTAATAAATGACTGTTATACTTTTAATCTAATAAAGCATAGAGGGAAAGCATAGTTGAACTCCAAGTTCATTACAATCCTGACATCAATGTTTATAATATTTAGCCAACTAGAAAATTCATTCTTAGAGATTAAAAAATTTAGCAAAAAATGATTACTATTACCACTATTATTACTTTTACTACTGCTCTTGCTTATAGCTGAATTTCTTGAACATGTATAGTGTCTTTGGTATTGTGTTGAACCTTTTACTTACAGTATATTATTTAATACTCATAGCAACCCTATGGTGTTGATATTATTTCCACTTTATAGATGAGTATCTGTAACTCAGTAAGATTAGGTAACTTGGCCAAGGACATGCAGTCAGTAAATGGCAGATGAAAGACATAAATCCAGGTCTGTCTGAATTCAAAGCCTATGTTCTCATTCTTAACCATTATATTATACATAGATGGTATCTTATTTGTCTTATTTGTAGCATAGATTGGCAATGATAGGATCTCAGGCTGGAGAGGAAGAATCCTAAATCCTGGCAGGATCCCACTTGAACCAAGAAGAGATCAACTGTTAATGTAGAATCTGTGTAAATGCTATTTATGCCATCAAAGTGTGTCTTCTTTCTTTAATTCAGTTTCTTTTGTAGTTAATTTTGTATGAGAAACAAAAGGCTCTTCTTCCAATTAGTATATGAGCTTTATCTTATTATTTAAATTTTTTTTAATGTTTATTTATTTTTGAGAGAGATAGAGGCAGAATGCGAGTGGGTTGGGGCAGAGAGAGAGGGAGGCACAGAATTCAAAGCAAGCTCCAGGCTCCGAGCTGTCAGCACAGAGCCCTACGCGGGGCTTGAACTCATGAGCTGTGAGATCATGACCTGAGTTGAAGTCGGATGCTCAACCGACTGAGCCACCCAGGCGCCCCTATGAGCTTTATCTTATTATACTGAGCTTTCCATTCCATTGTTAGTTATTATTCGATTGCATTCTTAAAAGCAGTTTTTTTTTTGGGAATTAGGGAGTTATAACTTAAAAAAAAATCATAGCACTTTTTACTTAGGTGACGAAAAAAATCTATGTTGTGATTTCTGCCGTTTCTTGGACTACATGGTCATATTGCCACGTTTAGTTATCTACCAAATGTGCATTGGCAGTCAGAACATTTCTTTTGTAAGCTATTGTTATTTTCTTTGTAGTTGATGGAAAAATAAAGTCCAACATCCAGAACTCTGAGTCAGAATTATTTTCTGACATCTCAGGTATTGCAGTATATATTCAAAATAAAGAGAAGCCATTGGCTTGAGTTTGGATTCAAGGTGGACCTATGTGGAGTATATTATTGCACTGAAGCTAGGACTGAATGAAGATGATAGGTTGTTTTGTTGTGAGGTAGATGATTTAGGAATACCAGGACAGATTAAAGAGTTGCAAAATACCACATTAATGCTGAGGCCTAGAAAAAGAATTGGTTTTTACTTCTCTGATATTCCCAGTTCAGTCACTAGACTCTGTAGTAGGAGCATGTGCAGATATGACAACAGCTAGTGGATGCTTATTGCCCCTGTGCCATTTGGCTTTATTAGATGATTGCAGTCCTAATAAGATGATGGGAAGAAGGTGTATTGGAAACTGGATCCTCCTCTGGCTTCTGTGTTATATGTTACAATAAGCCATGCAATTTTCCAATAATTTTTTTTTGGTACTTGTTACAGTGTGGTCTAAACATATTTGTGAGAAAACCCAGCACTCATCAAGCTTAGGAGTGTGCATATGTTCAGATTTATGATCTTAAGTCAGAGAAGCTTGTGGTGGGAAGATGGAAAGAGAAGATAAGCAGTCACTTTGATGGGTGGGCAAGAGAGGGGAGGTATCATGATCTGATTCAAAGAGTACTGACTAGATAGTCAGGAAGTCTGGGTTTTAATCTTGTTTTAACCAGTAACCACTTTTATGACTGACTTAGTTCATCTCTCCAACCATTACCTTCTTTTGTCAGTTTAGGGAGTTAGATTGGAATATCTCTTAGGATCCCTTTTAGCTCTAAAATTCTGATTTTAAGATGGTTCACAAATATTCATGTAATAAACATAAAGTAAATTATTATCATTTGAAAAATCCTGTTTTAGAGGGAGGGACCAAGATGGCAGAGCAGTGTGGAAGTTTTTTGCTTGTCTCATCACTGAAGTGCAGCAAGATCAACACCAAACCATCTTGCACACCTAGAAAATTTATCTGAGGATTAACACAACAATCTGTACAACGTAAACCACAGAACTTGGCAGGTACACTGCACAGAGAGGTGAACTGGGGGAGAGAAGCTGTGGAGGGTAGGAAGCTGTTTTTGCTTGTGGAGAGAGGATGAAGACAAAAGCACTATCCCAGGAAAGCAGCTGGAAAGAAAGAGAAAGTGGAAACACCCCCAAGGGGCTTAAAAAAGGGAGAAAGGAGAAAGGAAAGGGTTTATATACCGTTAAGATTCTATAAACAGTGGAGTGCAGAGTCTGAACTAGGCAACCCGATACCTGGTGGAGCTCTGGTGGAAAGGGCAAATTCCCAGGAGCAGACAATGAGGTATGAAGGGTTTTCGGGCCACACAGGGAGAGGTGGTTCCCCTGCTGGGGAACCATTTGGTAGAGGCTGTGTGGCCCCCAAAGGCAAAGGTCCTAGTGGACCCAGAGAACAGCAACATTTGCTGGTGTTGAAACATGGACGTTAAGGGGTGGTGAAGCCTGGCGCCAGATGTGTGTTGTGATTTATCATAATCCCTGAAACACTGCTGCTAGATAATCCCATGAACTTTTTCTGGGGTGGGCTGGCACCTGGCTGCAGTCTCTGGGCATCTGTAGCAGAACAGTTGTGATAATGTTTCCAAGAGTAAGCCAGCACCTAGCCATTGCTGGGCAAGATCCTTCCCCAGAGAGTCTGAACAGGTCAAAGCCTCTGGGCCTTCCGAAGTGATGGGTTGGAAACATGGCCCTGTCTGAGATAAAACTCAGGAGGGAGGTGCTGCCTGGTAGGCTAACAGCTTGGTTGCAGGCAGTGTAGAAGCGGGGAGTAGATGAAAGCCTGAGACAAAGGAGGGGTGTTTGATTGCTAGTTGGCGAGAGCACAGAGTTCTGATACCAGAGACTTGGTAGCTGGGTGATGCCATTTTCACCTCTCCTGCACGTGTGCATACACACACACCCCACGGTGATCCACTCCAGTAAGCTAAAGAGCACCATCTAGTGGAGAATGGAGGGGTTACACCAAGCCCCATGCAATTGCTCCAACCATGCTCTAGAGGAATACCACAAATCTCTCCGCCTGCTTAGTTGACGGACTATAATGTGCTTCATAGTTTGACTTCTTAGGGGAAAATGGATGTAATTTCAATTGTATTTCATTCTGTTTGCTGGTCCATCTATTCATTTTTTCTCTTTTTTTCTTATTTGTCAATACAGAAAGAGAAAAAATTACTTTTATTTTCTGTTTTTATAAAAAAGACTTCTTTAATTTTTCTACTATGTATTTTGCTTTTTTATAATTTTTCGAATTCTGTTTTACTTTCATTTAATTTTATTCTACTGTATTCATTTTATAAAATTTTCAAACATTTTCCTTACCCCTCCCCTTCCCCGCCAGTTTTTCTTTTCTTTTCTTTCCCTTTTTCTCTATTCTATCAAGCTTCTTTCAACAACCAGACCAAAACCCACCTCGGATCTGGCATCCTTTATTTGCTTTTTTTTGTGTTGTTTTTAATTTTTAATTTTAATTTTTTTATTCTTTTTCTTCTTGCAAAATGATGAAATGAAGGAATTCACCCCAAAAGAAAGAACAGGAAGAAATGACAGCCAGGGACTTAACACAGATACAAGCAAGATGTCTGAACCAGAATTTAGAATCACGATAATAAGAATACTAGCTGGGATTGAAAAAATTATAGAATGCCTTTCTGCAGAGATAAAAAAAAGTGAAATCTAGTCAGGACAAAATTAAAAATGCTATATCTGAGATGCAGTCTTGAATGGATGCCACAGTGGCAAGCATGGATGAAGCAGAACAGCCAATCAGTGATATAGAGGACAAACTTATGGAGAATAACGAAGCAGAAAAAAAGAGGGAAACTAAGGCAAAAGAGCATGATACAAGAATTAGAGAACTCAGTGACTTATTATAAAGGAATAACATCCAAGTCATAGGGGTCCCAGAAGATGGAGAAAAAGGGGTAGAAGTTTTATGTGAGCAAATCATAGTGGAAAACTTTCCTAACCTGGAGAAAGACACAGACCTCAAAATCCAGGAAGCACAGAGAACTCCCATTAGATTCAACAAAAACCGACCATCAACAAGGCATATCATAGCCAAATTCACAAAATACACAGAGAAGAAAAGAATCATGAAAGCAACAAGGTAAAAAAAAGTCCTTAACCTACAAAGGAAGACAAATAAGTTTCTCAACAGACTTATCCACAGAAACTTGGCAGGACAGAAAGGAGTTGCAGGATATATTCAATGTGCTGAATTGGAAGAATATGCAGCCAAGAATTCTTTATCCAGGAAGGCTGTAATTCAAAATAGAAGGAGATATAAACAGTTTCCCAGATGAACAAAACCTAAAGGAGTTCATGACCACTAAACCAGCCCTGCAGGAAATTGTAAGGGGGACTCTTTGAGGGGAGAAAAGAAAAAAAAAAAAAAAAAAAAAGACCAAAAGCAGCAACAAAGACTAGAAAGGACCGGAGAACACCACCAGAAACTCCAACTCTACATGAAACACAATGGCAATAAATTCATATCTTTCAGTATTCTAAATGTCAATGGACTAAATGCTCCAATCCAATCAAAAGACATAGGGTAACAGAATGGATAAGAAAACAAGGTCCATATATATGCTGTTTACGAGAGACCCATTTGAGACCTAAAGACACCTTCAGATTGAAAGTAAGGGGATGGAGAACCACCACTTACTTGTCATGCTAATGGTTGCCAAAAGAAAGCCTGAGAAGCCATACTTAGAAAATCTAGACTTTAAAATAAAGATTGAAACAAGAAATAAAGTAGGGCATTATATAATAATTAAGGGGTCTATTCACCAAGATCTAACAATTGTGAACATTTATGCCCCAGACATGGGACACCCAATTATATAAATCAATTAATCACAAACATACAGAAAATCATTGATAGTAATACCATTAATAGTAGGGGACTTCAACACCCCACTTACAGCAATGGACAGATCATCTAAACGGAATATCAACAAGGAAACCATGGCTTTGAATGACACACTGGACTGGATGGACTTAACAGATACATTCAGAACATTTCTTTCTAAAGCAGAAGAATACATATTATTCTTGAATGCACATGGGACTTTCTCCAGAATAGATCACATACTGGGTCACAAATCACCCTCAACAAGTACAAAAAGATTAATATCATACCTTGAATATTTACAGACCACAACACTAGGGAACTCAAAATCAACCACAAGAAAAAATATGGAAAGACCATGAATACTTGGAGATTAAAGAACATCCTACTAAAGAATGAAAGGGTTAACCAAGAAAATAGTATATTAAAAAGTACATGGAAGCCAATGAAAATGAAAACATGACAGCCCAAAACCTCTGGGATGCAGCAAAGATGGTCATAAGAGGGAAAATAGCAATCCAGGCCTTCCTAAAGAAGGAAGAAAGGTCTCGGGTACACAACCTAACCCTACACCTTAAAGAGCTGGAAAAAACAGCAAAGAAAGCCCAAAATTAGCAGAAGAAGGGACATGAGATTAGAGCAGAAATCACTGCTATAAAAAAACCAAACCAAACCAAACCAGTAGAACCAATCAATGAAACCAGGAGCTTATTTTTGAAAGAATTAGCAAAATTGATAAACCCCTAGAAAAAGGAAAGGACCCAATAAATAAAATTAAGAATGAAAGAGGAGAGGTCACAACCAACACTGCAGAAATACAAACAATAATAAGAGAATGTTATGAACAATTATATGCCAATAAATTGGGCAATCTGGAAGAAGTGGACAAATTCCTAGAAACTTATAAACCACCAAAAACTGAAATAAGAAGAAATAGACAATTTGAATAGACCCATAACCAGTAAAGAAATTGATTTAGTAATCAAAAATCTCCCATAAGCAAGAGTCCAGGGCCAGATGGCTTTCCAGGGGAATTCTACCAAACATTTAAAGAAGAGTTAACACCTATTCTCTTGAAGCTGTTAAAAAAAAAAAAAAAAAAAAAAAAAAGAAAAGGAAGGAAAACTTCCAAACTCTTTCTATGAAGCCAGCATTATCTTGATTCCAAAACCAGACAAAGACCCCACTAAAAAGCAGAACTATGGACCAATTTCCCTGATGAACATGGATGCAAAAATCCTCAACAAGATATTAGCCAACCGGATCCAACAATACATTAAAAAAATTATTCACCACGACCAAGTGGGATTTATACCTGGGAAGTAGGGCTGGTTCAATATCCACAAAACAATTAACGTGATTCATCATATCAATAAAAGAAAGGACAAGAACCATATGATCCTCTCAATAGATGCAGAAAAAATTTGTATTTGACAAAATACAGCATCCTTTCTTGATAAAAACCCTCAAGAAAGTAGGGATAGAAGGAGCATACACACACACACACACACACACACACACACACACACAATGGAGTATTACTCAGCAATCAAAAAGAATGAAATCTTGCCATTTGCAACTATGTGGATGGGACTGGAGGGTGTTATGCTAAGCGAAATGAGTCAGAGAAAGACAAGTATCATATGACTTCATTCATATGTGGAATTTAAGATATAAAGTGGATGCACATAAGAGAATGGAAGCAAAAACATAAAAACAAGGAGGGGGACAAAACAAGACACTCTTAAATACAGAGAACAAAGGCTCTGTATTGCTGGAGGCTTGCTGGAGGGGTTGTGGGTGGGGGGATGGGCTAAATGGGTAAGGGGCATTAAGGAAGACACTTGGGGGTCACCTGGGTGGCTCAGTGAGTTAAGCGACCAACTTTGGCTCAGGTTGTGGTCTCATGGTATGTGGGTTTGAGCCCTGTGTCGGGCTCTGTGCTGACAACTCAGAGCCTGGAGCTTGTTTTATATTCTGTGTCTCCCTCTCTCTCTCTGCCCCTCCCTCGCTCAGTGCACACACTCTCTCTCTCTCTCTCTCTCTCTCTCTCAAAAATAAACATTAAAATAAGTTACAAAAAATAGTCAATGAAGACACTTGTTGTGATGAGCACTGGGTATTATACATAAGGGATGAATCACTGGAATCTACTCCTGAAATCATTATTTCACTTATATGCTAACTAACTTGGATGTAAATTAAAAATAAATAAATAAATAAATAAATAAATAAATAAATAAATAAATAAAAAATCCTGGTGTCTAGTGGCATGTGGGTCTCTCAGTCAGTTGAGCATCTGACTTCAGCTTAGGTCATGATCTTGTGGTTTGTGAGTTCGAGCCCCACATTAGGCTTTCTGCTGTCAGCACAGATCCTGTTTCAGGTCCTCTGCCCCTCCCCCACCTTGCACTCTCTGAGAAATAAATAAACATTAAAAAAAAAATACTTGTTTCCAAAATTGAGTATGATCCACTAGGCTATGAATTCCATGAGGTAAGAAGTATTTGTTTTTACTTACCATGTTATCTAGCACAGTGCCTGGATCATAGTAAGATGTCAGTATATTTTGACTGAATTAATAAGTGATTAATTTATTCTGTCACCTTAGACTTCATTTAATGGAAGATTAGGTAAAATATTATATTCCTTAGGACAACTTCACACTGATGACCTGGGCTCTCAGAGATAATTGAGCCTGCAGCAGTTCATGAAATGATGCCCTGAGGGTCCATTTTTCAAGTGTGTAATACATTTACCAAAAGTAGTTTATTCATTCTGATGAGAGCTGCAGTTACTAGAATTGGGAGCTTTTTTTTTTTTTTTAAATACTACTCCAGTAAAAGAGAAAATTATGACAGGATATCATGAAATTAGCCTATTGGGAAGTCAAAGTAAATAAGTAGGAGATTCTTTTTATTAGACAACGTAATGAAGGTAATCATGATCATGGAATTCACACACTTAATGTTACACAGTGTGATTCCATCTCGAGGAACTCTTTGGGGACAGCATCTGATATTTTCTGCATTATGTAGAGACTAAAATATTAAGATGCTGAATGTATGTTAAAATTAGTAGTAGTCTTCTTTTTCTCTTTTTTTGTATTTCATGGAGCAGCAGCTTAGTCTCTCTTTTTTTATATATATGCCTTTAGTCTAAATTATAGTCACTTGAAGAAGAAGAGGTTTAGAAGCTTTTCCACAAAATACAATTGGTACGTGAATTTTAAAAGAATATCATTGAATGAGAACAAAGTATTTCCATCTCTTCCAGATAGGGTTGATTTTTAACATTTCAAAGGGGTTGTACATAGAACTATCATTTATTCCATTCATTTGTAGAATGAATTTTATTTTATTTTTTGTGCAGAAGTTTTTCTTTGCCTGTTGTTAGGATATTCTGTTCCTGTTCCTCTTGAGAATGTGTATGTTTTAGTTACAGACTGAAATATTTTAGTTCATCATCCAAACGACAACAGTTCTGGAATCAAATGGAAATAGAGATTGGTATACTTTTCAAGAAAATTATTTTTTCTAAATGTAGAAATAATCCTAAGGAGCAAGTTTAAAAATAAGTATGCATAGATGGATATATAGTTTTAAAAGCTACCTGTTTTAAAATTTGACCTCATCCTACTATGGGATCTTTTAAAAATGCTTATCTTACTATGGCCTCTAAACCCTTTAATGACACCTCATGAACCTATGTTCCTTAGCGTGGCATTGAAGGTGTTCCATTATTTCAGAAGTACTTCTCAAGCTCAGCACTTGTCTTCCCACCTTAAACTTTATACTGTGGTAAATACTGGGACTACTTTCAGTATTCTACTCATACTGTAGCATTTTAGATTTCTGTACTGCAACATGGTAACTAAGAGGAAACATTTAAAGTACAAACCCTACATGACCTGAAATTTACTTTCCTTTTCTGAGCTTCATATTTGTCACATATAAAATGGGGATATTACAACTTGTTTCAAGGTTACTATGAGGATCATAATATGTATCTTACAGAATTCACTCATTAAGTTGTAGCTATTCTTCAGTTTCTTTTTTATCTATCACTCTTGATTGGTCCTTTCTGATTTCCAACCTCATTTTCTACCATTCCTTCCCACACAGACCCCACATTCTAACCATACCAAACAGTTTGCATTTCCTTGAGTGTATCATGGTTTATTATATCTGTGCCACTGTACATATTTTTCCCTTTGCCCGCATTGCTTTCTTCCACATGTCTTAAATTTTCAACTAAAATTTAACTGTTCTGTATAGTTCTTCCTGGCACTGTGATTTAAAGGTGGAGTTAGGCATTTCTTCATCTGTGACCTTCTAGTGCCCTGCATAGATCTTTGCTGTATCATTTAACATTTTGTATTGTAATTTTTAATTTACATTCTTGTCTTTTTCATTAGTAGGGTGAGGACTATCTTAGTTATCTTATCTTTAGTATCTAACCTAAAGGCAGGCACCTAGCATTCTCAGTAAGTATTTGATGAATAAATTAGGGGATGAATAAAATAATGTATTTGAAATTTTTCAAAGATACCATTTTATTCTTTAAGTAATAAAGTGAATTTAAGTGATTCTAGGTGTGACTTTTTAAATTTTTACTTAAATTCCAGTTAGTTAATATATAATGTAATATTAGTTTCAGGTGCACAATTTAGTGATTCAATACCTGCATATAACACCCAGTGCTCATAGTAACAAGTGTACTCCTTAATCCCCATCAACTATTTCTCCGTCTTCCTACCCACCTACCCTCTGGTAACCATCAGTTTTGTTCTCTATAATTAAGAGTCTGTTCCTTGTCTCTTTATTATCTCTTTTTCCCCCATGTTCATCTGTTTTGTTTCTTAAATTCTACATATGAATCAAATCATGGCATTTGTCTTTCTTTGACTGACTTATTTTGCTGTCTCTTTTTTTCCCTATGTTCATCTGTTTTGTTTCTTAAATTCTACATATGAGTGAAATCATGGCATTTGTCTTTCTTTGACTGACTTATTTTGCTTAGCATAATGCTTTCTAGCTCAACCCACGTTGCTGCAAATGGCAAGATTTCATTCTTTTTTATGACTGACAGGTGGAGACATCATGTGATACTTCCTGATTTCAAACTTGTTATAAAGAATAGTAATCAAAACAGTATAATATTGGCATAAAAAAGGACACATAGATCAATATAACATAATAGAAGGCTCAGAAATAAACCCATATATGTATGGTCAATAAATGTATGACAAAGGAGCCAAGAATATATGATGGGAAAAGGATAGTCTCTTGAATAAATGGTGTTGGGGAAACTGTACGGCCACATGTGAAAGAAATGAAACTGGACCAGTGTCTCACACCTTGAATTAACTGCAAATGGATTAAAGACTTAAATGTAAGACCAGAACCCATAAAACTTCTGGGAGAAAATATAGGTGATAAGCTCCTTGACATCTGTCTTAGTAATGAGTTTTTGGACCTGACACCAAAAAACAAAGGCAACAAAAAGAAAAATAAACAAATAGGACTATATCAAATTATAAAACTTCTGCACAGCAGAGGAAATCATCAACAAAATGAAAAGGCAACCTATGGAATGGGAGAAAATATTTTCAAATCATATATCTGATAAGAGATTAATATCCAAAACATATAAAGATCTCATGCAGCTCTGTAGTAAAAAAAAAAAAATTAACATTATGGGAAGAGGATCTGAATAGACATTTTTTTTAAGACATACAAATGTCCAACATGGGGGCTCCTGGGTGGCTCATTCACCTAAGCATCCTACTTTGCCTCAGGTCATGATCTCACGGTTCATGAGTTCAAGCCCTGTACAGAGCTGTCTGCTGTCAACACAGCGCCCGCTTTGGATCCTCTGTCTCCCTGGCTCTCTGCCCCTCCCCTGTTCACATGCGTGCTCTCTCTCTCAAAAATAAATAAACATTAAAAAACAGCAACAACAACACAAAAGCCCAAATGTCCAATATGTACATGAAAAGGTGCTCAGTGTCACTAATTATCAGGGAAGTGCAAATCAAAACTACAATGAGATATATTTTCACACCTGTTAGAATGGCTATCATAAAAAAAGACAAGAAATAACAAATATTGGGGAAGATGTAGAGAAAGGGGTCTTTATGCACTATTGATGGGACGGGGTGTAGCCGTATGGAAAAGTGTATGGAGATTCCTCAAAGAGTTAAAAATAGAACTACAATATGACCCAGCAATTCCACTTCTGAGTATTTATTCAAGAAAACAAAAACACTGAATCGAAGATATGTATGCATCCCCATGTCTGTTCCAGAATTATTTAAAATAGCCTAAAATATAGAATATTATTCAGTCATAATAAAGAATGAAATCCTGCATTTGCAACAACATGGATGGACCTTGAGGCTATTATGTTAAATGATATAAGTTAGAGAAAGACACATACTGTAGGATCTCACTTATATCTGGAATTTAAAAAAAACAACAAACAAGCAAGCAAACAAAAACCTGGATAATGGATACATAGAAAAGATTGGTGGTTGCCTGAATTGGGCAAGTTTTGGGAGGTGAAATGGGTGAAGGGAGTCAAAAATGTATAAATTTCCCATTATTAAATGGTTATAGGATTATAAGGTATAGCATAGTGATTATAGGTAATAATACTGTATTGCATATTTGAAAGTAGGTAAGAGTGTGGTTCTTGAACGTTCTCCTCTAAGGAAAAAAATTTTGTAACTGGTAGTGATAGTTGTTAACTGGACTTATTTTGGGGATCATCTTGTAATATGTACAAATATTGAATCATTGCATTGTATACCTGTAACTAATATAATGTTATGTCAGTTATGCTTCAATATAAAACAATTATTGGGACTTATTTTATGGCCTAACATATGGTCCATCTTGGAAAATGTCCCATGTGCACTTGCAAAGAATGTGTATGCTCTTGTTTGAATGTAGTGTTTTGTGTATGTCCATTAGATCTAATTCATCTGTTTTGCTAAGTCTTCTATTTCCTTATTTATCTTATGTGTATTTATTGTATCCATTATTATGAGTGAAGTATTGAAGTCTGTGACTATTAATGTAGGTCTGTTCCTATTTTCAATTCTGTAAGTTATTCATGTATTTCGATGGTCTGTGATTAGTTATTTAAATGTTTATAACTGTTATGCTGTCTTGTATTGAACCTTTTATTAACATGCAATGTTCTTCTTTGCTTCATGTAACTTTTTTGATTTAAAGTCTATTTTGTCTGATATTAGTATAGCCACTCCTACTTTCTTGTGGTTACTATTTATTTTCATGGGGAACTTTTTTCCAACCCTTTACTTTCAACCTGTTTGTGTCTGGATCTCATGTGAGTTTCTTGTAGGGAGCATGTATTTGGGTCATGTGTTTTTATACATTGTATTTATCCCTATCTTTTGATTGGAAAGTTTAATCCGTTTACATTTAAAGTAATTACTGATCCATCAACTAGATGCAGTCTCTTGGAATTAAGTTAAAACATGCTACATCTTCTCCTTGAATTTCCATAAATACTACCTTATTTGACTCTTCTAGTTCCTGATCCTGGTTTCCATTCACATCTTTTTAGCTCCTACTCTGTTACCTCCTTTATTCACTTTGGGCATCTCCTCTTCTGATACAGAAAACTAGTTTGTCCTCATTTTTATTCTACTTTTTTTTTCAGTCATGGGGTGTTTTTGATGTTTGACTATTAGAATCTGTTAAATGCTTTTTGCCTTTGTCCCTTATCACATGCCTTTCCTCTGAGATGAAGTTTGATTTTTTTTCTTCTTGATTTTCAATACTGATCCATGACCTTATCCAGTTTTCTTTGACATATTCTTTGCTTTGTATTTCCACTATGTCCATTCTATTTAAAGTCCTTTTAAAACCACACTTGGATTATTGTAATACCTTTCTAATGGCTTTTTCACTTTTATTTGCTATCTCTAGTTGGTCCTATACATTAATGCAGAATTAATCTTTCTAAAATTTTTGCTTAAATGAGGTCATTTCCAGTTCCTTATGCATTGATCGAATTCTTTGACCACATAGCCAAGGCTCTCTAAAGTCTAGGATTAATTTACCATTTCTCCTACTAGAGAACCTTTTGCTTTTGACAAACTGGTGAGCTGGCCTTTCCAAAGATGTTTTCCTTATACTAGTGGTTTTCAAACTTTTTGTTAATGTTTTAAAGTATAAAAACATTGGTTCAAAGATTATTTGTCTCCCCACTCCCTATGACACGTCCTGGGATTCCAAACTCTAGGGCTCATGAAGCACAATTTGAAGACTGCTGGTGTTTGCTCTTTTACATCTTCTCTCTCTCCAACTGTCTTTAACAGACATTGGTATTTGCATGTTACCAATAAGGATGAAATGCAGTAAAGATAGTTTATTAATAAATTATAATTTATGGAACAGAGTCTTCTGACACCAAAAAGTTTGCTTTCTAGTGCACTACATTTCTTTTTAATTATGAGTTTCTTAAGGATGAGAAACTATACTTTTCTTGTATAGTATGAAGTATGTGGTATAACACTTAGTAAATGGTTGTTTATTAAATAGCTACATTTATTTTGACTTGTTTTTACTCTCTGTATTTATGAACACAATGTTGATTATTCAGTATCATTGCTAATATTCATCTAAAACTTAGATCTCTAGAGCATAGTTAGAAAAATCTATCACATGTTACTTTGAACCCAAGAAATTAATAGCTATGTTCTTTAGCATATTCTTACTGTCTTACTTAACCTTCCTCTTAGTTTTTTTCCCCTCTGAGTTCTAATATGTTTTATCTATTAGAATGTAAACTTCTTTCTTTTTAAATTTTTTTTTTGAAGTTTATTTTTGACAGAGAGAGAGAGAGAGAGCGCACGCGAATGTGAGCTTGGGAGGGGCAGAGAGAGAGGGAGACACAGAATCTGAAGCATGCTCCAGGCTCTGGGCTGTCAGCACAGAGCCTGACACAGGGCTTGAACTCATGATCCATGAGATCATGACCTGGGCAAAGTCGGACACTTAACCGACTGAGCCACCCGGGTGTCCCTAGAATATAAACTTGTTAAACATTTTTTAATGTTTATTTATTTTTGAGAGAGAGACATAGAGTACAGGTGGGGGAGGGGCAGAGAGAGAGAGTGAGACACAGAATCTGAAGCAGGCTCCAGGCTCTGAGTTGTCAGCACAGAACTCCACACGGGGCTCAAACCCACAAACCATGAGATCATGACCTGAGCAGAAGTTGGATGCCTAACCAGTTGAGCCATCCAGGCACCCCTAGAATGTAAACTTCTTGAAGGCAGATTCTATGGCATATTTTATCTCTATTCCATCACATCATTCATAACATATAGATTAAACATGTTTGTCTTCTGTCACGTTTGTAATTAATGTCAGTACTTTGAGGAAGAGATAAAAAGAAATCACTGTTGACATTTTTCCATGAAAATGATGACAATATATGACAAATTATCTAGTAAATTGCACAATTATAATTTGTTGAGTCCATTTGCTTGTAATCCTGTATGTGGTCTCAGAATCAAAACAGAGAGTATTTGTATAATCGGAACAAATAGTGCCTGGTACATTATGGAATATTTTTCCACTAAGCCAGAAGGTACTAAAATCTTTCTTAGGTATGCACAGAGTGATTGAATTGTGTTGTTTTCAGGGTAAACCTAGCTGGGGGCTGTTTGTTGAGGATAGGAGAGCAACTTTTCACCACTAATGTCATAGTCTTGTCTCATTCTTTATTACTGCTTTCAGTATCCACAGTTGCCTTTAGTGTCATTCTAGACTATACTAAGAGCTTTGTTAGGTAATGGGGCTGTTTAAGGTACAGGTGTGAGGGGAGTGGGGCAAACTAAAGGAGGGAGAATGGCAGAAATGGTTTCAAAACTATTTATACACCAAATAGATCTCATTAGAGTGGATTGCATCTGCACTACTTTGTTATACTTCTAGGAAGAAAAGAAGGCTACAGCCTCTAATAATAGAAAAGTGTTGAATATTGGCTTTCATATAGGAGTTGAACCATCAGATGAAATTCTGTGGCCCCTAAATATTCTGATTACAATACAGATGGAATTCTTCCACTGTAACTTAATTTTTGTAAATGAAGTGTTTGTTCGATTGCACTCAGTGAAACTTCTATAGTAGATTTGGAAGGCTACATCACCATGAATATTTCTCTACCTTGGAACTGGATAAAATCCTCAAGACTATATTGGTCTCAGTGTATGAATATTTTTATGTGATTCAGTCATTAAGAAATTGACCCATTAAAATTGTTTGTCTTTTTTTTCTTTTAGCAGTTTTTTTTTAGTTTACTTATTTTGAGAGAGTGTGTGTGTAAGCAGGGGATGGTGGAGAGAGAAGGACAGAGAGAGTCCCAAGTAGGCTCTGCACCGTTGTACTGTCAGTGTAGATCCTGATGCGGGGCTCGAACCCAGGAACCATGAGATCATGACCTGAGCCATAATCAAGAGTTGGATGCTTAACTGATTGAGCCACCCAGGTGCCCCAAAATTATTTGTTTTTAAGTGTGTTACAACTGCACTTGGGTCTGGTATACTTCTATAGGTAATACAACCTTGAAGAGATAAACATGTTTCAGGACAATGAATCTAATAAATATAACATAGGGCTCCTTTTGATGCTTTGGGATGCAGAGTTCTAAATATATGTGTCAAGTCCATCTGATCCAATGTATCATTCAGGGCCCTTGTTTCTCTATTGATCCTGTGCCTAGATGATTTGTCCATTGTTGTAACTGGAGTATTAAGGTCCCCTGCAGTTACCACATTCTTATCAATAAGGTTGCTTATGTTTGTGATTAATTGTTTTATATATTTGGGGGCTCCCATATTTGGCGCATAGACATTTATAATTGTTAGCTCTTCCTGATGGTTAGACCCTGTAATTATTATATAATGCCCTTCTTCATCTCTTGTTATAGCCTTTAATTTAAAGTCTAGTTTGTCTGATAGAAGTATGGCTACTCCAGCTTTCTTTTGACTTCCAGTAGCATGATAGATAGTTCTCCATCCCCACACTTTCAATCTGAAAGGTGTCCTCAGGTCTAAAATGAGTCTCTTGTAGACAGTAAATAGATGGGTCTTGTTTTTTTTTTATCCATTCTGATACCCTGTGTCTTTTGGTTGGAGCATTTAGTCCATTTACATTCAGTGTTATTGAAAGATATGGGTTTAGAGTCATTGTGATGTCTGTAGGTTTCATGCTTGTAGTGATGTCTCTGGTACTTTGTGGTCCTTGCAAGATTTCACTCACAGAATCCCCTGTAGGATCTCTTGTAGGGCTGGTTTAGTGGTGATGGATTCCTTCAGTTTTTGTTTGTTTGGGAAGACCTTTATCTCTCCTTCTATTCTGAATATCAGACTTGCTGGATAAAGGTTTCTCGGCTGCATATTTTTTCTGTTCATCACATTGAAGATTTCCTGCCATTCCTTTCTGGCCTGCCGAGTTTCAGTAGATAGGTCTGCCACTAGTCTTATGGGTCTCCCTTTATATGTTAGAGCATGTTTATCCCTACCTGCTTTCAGAATTTTCTCTTTATCCTTGTATTTTGCCAGTTTCACTATGATATGTCGTGCAGAAGATCGATTCAAGGTACATCTGAAAGGAGTTCTCTGTGCCTCTTGGATTTCAATGCCTTTTTCCTTCCCCAGATCAGGGAAGTTCTCAGCTATGATTTGTTCAAGTACACCTTCAGCCCCTTTCTCTCTCTCTTCCTCTTCTGGAATTCCTGTTATATGGATATTGTTCCATTTGATTGCATCACTTAGTTCTCTAATTCTCCCCTCATACTCCTGGATTTTTTTTTTATCTCTCTTTTTCTCAGCTTCCTCTTTTTCCATAATTTTATCTTCTAATTCATCCATTCTCTCCTCTGCCTCTTCAATGTGAGCTGTGGTCGCCTCCATTTTATTTTGCACCTCATTTGTAGCATTTGTAGCTCCTCATGACTATTTCTTAGTCCCTTGATCTCTGTAGCAATAGATTCTTTGCTGTCCTCTATACTTTTTTCAAGTGCAGCGATTAATTTTATGACTATTATTCTAAATTCTTGTTCTGTTATATTGCTTAAATCATTTTTGATAAATTCATTAGCTGTTGCTACTTCCTGGAGTTTCTTTTGAGGAGGATTCTTCCGTTTCATCATTTTGGATAGTCCCTGGGGTGGCGCCAAGGTGCAGGGCACTTCCCCTGTGCTGTCTACAGTAACTTGTGTTGGTGGGCGGGCCGCATTCAGACCTGATGTCTGTCCCCAGCCCGCTGCTGGGGCCACAGTCAAGACTGGTGTGTACCTTATCTTCCCCTCTCCCAGGGCTAGGACTCACTGTGGAGTGGTGTGGCCCCTGTCTGGGCTACTTGCACACTGCCAGGCTTGTGGTGCTGCTTTGATGGGATCTGGCATATTAGCTGGGGTGGATTCGCAAGGTGCATAGTGGTGGGAGGGGCAGGCTTAGCTTGCTTTGCTGTGGGTGGTCCCCTGTGGGAGGGGCCCTGCAGCACCAGGAGGGAGGCAGACCCCTCGGAGGGATGGATCCACAGAAGCACAGATTTGGGTGTTTGCATGGTGCAAGCAAGTTGGGTGACGGGAACTGGTTCCCTTTGGGATTTTGGCTGGGGGATGGGAAAGGGAGATGGCACTTGCCAGTGTCTTTGTTTCCCGCTGAGCTGAGCTCTGTCTTCCTGGGCTCAACACCTGTCCCTCCCCGTGTCCTCTCGCCCTCCTGCTCTTTGAGCAGAGCTGTTGATTTATTACATTTCAGATGTTAAGTTCCACTGGCTGTCAGAACTCACGGAGTCCAGTCCCTCTGCTTTTGCAAGTCAGACTTGTGGGCTCTGTCTTTCCGGGTGGGCTGCCCTCCATCACCCCGGCTCCCTCCCGCCGGTCTGTGCAGCATGTACTACCTCTCCGCCCTTCCTACCCTCTTCTGTGGGCCTCTTGTCTATGCTTGGCTCCAGAGAGTCTGTTCTAGGGCTCCTTTTGAAATGAGGTATATAGTAGAAAGCTGCAAATAATAGTGGTTTAAGTTAGGTAGAACTTATTTCTTACCCACCTGAAAGAAACTCAGAAGTAGGGATTCCAGGGCATGTATAGGAGGTAGCTTTATAGTGATAAAAGCCCAAGATTTCATTTATATTTCTTTTCTACCATCCCTAACCTGTCATTTTTATTCTCCTTTGAGAATAAAATGTCTCATAGTTCAAGATGCTGTGCCAGACAGCAGAAAGGAGAAAAGGAAGAGTTAAACAGAGTATTATCTACTAGCCAAATCAGCTTCTCTTAAGAGCCTTCCAGAAAGTCTTATGTTTATGTCTAACTGGCCAGAATTTAGTCATATGGCCATACTCAGCATATATTATATTGCCATTCTCAGCAGAGAAATGAAGATTAAAAAAAAGAAAACTATGCACATTGCTACCCACATAAAAGTGGGATTCTGTAGCTAAGAATAAAGATGGGAAAGAATGCTGAGCAGATAACTAGCAATTTTAGTATTCTGATGGTTTAACTATAGTGTTTCAACAATTCTGATATCTGTAATTAGACATTAACAATATGCCAATTTTTGTTCTTAGTAATTCTTAGTAATAAATACTTAATAATAAATTTCTTAATAAAATTACTGTTTAAATTATTTAAATCAAATATTTACAATTAAATTTTCAATAAAATAACATATAAATGCCAGTATATTTGGCTTTTTCTTTCATTTTTCACAGGAAGAAACCGAGGTACCATTTAATCAGAGTAAAGTGACATTTTCATAATCATTAAATTAGAGAGTGGGAGTGCCTGGGATCTCTTGAATGGTAGTTTTCCATTTTGTGTCATAATCTTGAAAATGTTAAAATATGAAAAGATAAATGAAGTAGAAACAGATTTTAGAAATTTTATGTATGGTGATGTGCATTTTAGGTTTTTCATTTCATTTGAGGATATTTTGTAGGTCTATAAAGCTTAGATGATGGTATATAAAGATTTGAATTATAATTTTTCTAATATTGTTCCAATCTCTTGGCTGTGTTTCTCCTTTCATTTCGTATTAGTTGTCTAGGTGTGCCATTTTTCATGTGTCCTGACCCAGAAGCAAACTGGCTAGCTATATTCTGTACCACCCCATATTGAGGTTTTCATAGATAGCCCAGAGAAGGATGCATTCTTCTAACTTATTGAGATTATCATTTATTGACTTATTATGGAGTGTATTAAATCCTGAAAATTTTAGCAAAAGCAGTAGTGGGAGAAAATGTTTCAAGGTTTGTTTCTGGTTCTGTTTTTTGTTTGTTTGTTTGTTTGTTTTTTGCTATAGCTTTTTGCCTTGTAGAATATTCTCTTCTTAATTGGTGCTTCTCAATATACATGTATACTTACAACTCTAACTGGATCTGTCGGCCTTTTTCCATCCATCAGTAGAAGTCTCTACCATCATTTGAATGTATGCTGGGAATGTCTTCTACAGATCTTTCTGTATTTAGACTGAGAATGTTGGATTCTGTCTATCATGTTTTTACTTATATTTGAGGAATCAATATACAGAAGTTAAAAAAAAAGTGCTTTGGAGTCAGGGAGATTGAATTTTCATATTGACTATTCTTTTTGTGTGCTCTTTTCAGTTTTATGGTGAGGATAAGAATTTTATGTCTAAGAGATAATGTAAATATATATACACAATAATATATGTAAAAACATATGATGTATAGCCAGACTTCAATAAATTTAACTAAGTGAATAAGTTTTTGAAATTTCAACTTTTTTTTTAAATTCATTAAAAATGATTGCTTCTGCCCAACTCTTCTGTATTGAACCTGTAGCTTAATTTTGGAAAATTTTTCTTCTTCAAAGTAGTGAGTCTTTCAATTCTTGAAAATGGTATATATCTCCATTTATTTAATTTTTCTCAGTAATATTTTGTTTGCAGTTTATTATGCATATTCTGCACATCTTTTGTCAAATTTATTCTTAGATATTTCATATTTTCATGATTTTGTAAATGGTGTTTAAAAATTTAATTTCTGATTAATTGATAATATATAGCAATCAACTTGATTTTTGTTCATTGATATATCCTGCAGCCTTGCTGCATTCATGATTTCTAGTGGTGTTCTTGTAAATTCCATAATTTTTCCACATAGAGAATCATGTCATCTATAAATAAAGACACTTTTGATTCTTCTTTTCCAATCAGAAAGCTTCAAAAATCTTGTCTTGGGGGTGCCTGGGTGGCTCAGTCAGTTGAGCATTTAACTCTTGATTTTGGCTCAGGTCATGATCCCAGGGTCTTGGGCTTGAGCCTCGTGTTGGGCTCTGCACTGAGTGCAGAGCCTACTTGAGATTCTCTCTCCCTCCCCCCCCTCCCCTGCTTGTTCTTTCTCTCTTTCTCTCTCTCAGAAAAGAAAAAAAATCTTGCCTCATTTTTCTGGTTCACATCTCCCGTACAGTATTGAGTAGAATTGGTGAGTTCAGACATCCTTATTTTGTTTCTGATGTCATTGAAAAGACATACTGTTAAGTATGATGTTAGCTGTAGGTTTTTGGTACATTCCCTCTATCATACTGAGGCTTCTGTTCCTACTTTGTTGATAATTTTATCAATAATGCATTTGATTTTTTTCTAATTCTTTTCCTGTATATATTGAGATGATCATATGTTTTTTTCTGTTTTAGTTGCCTAATAGGTTTGGTTGACATGCGAATGTTAAACCGATGTTGCATTCTTGATATAAAACTCCATTTGGCCATTCTGCTTTACTCTTTTTCTACATTGTTGGATTAGATTTGTTTGGGTTTTCTTATATTTGTTTAGAATGTTTGCATGTATGTTCATGAGAGATATTGGTCTGTAGTTTTTCTTTTTTTTCTTATGTTCATCTGGTTTTAGTATGAAAGTAATAAAATTCTTGTAGAGTTGATGTCATCTTATCCTTATATTTGGTAGAATGTTAACAGCCATGTGAGAGTGGTTTTATTTATGGGTAGTTTTTTTTTTAATGTTTATTTATTTCTTGAGAGAGAGCAAGTGAGCATGAGTGGGGAAGGGGCAGAGAGAGAGGGAGACACAGAATCTGAAGCAGGCACCAGGCTCTGAGCTGTCAGCACAGAGACTGATGCAGGGCTGGAACCTATGAACCACGAGATCATTACCTGAGCCTAAGTCCAATGCTTAACCAACTGAACTACCAGGCGCCTCTATGGATAGGCTTTTATCTTCAAATTCAATTTCTTTTTACATATAAGGCTAATCATGTTATTTTACTTTTCTTACATGAGCTTCAGTAGTTTTTATCTTTCAATTAGTTCTTTCACCTAATTTGTCAATTTATTGAAATAAAGTTGTTTATAATGTTCACTTACGAACCTGTAAATATCTCCAAAATCTATAGTGATTTTACTTCTCATTCCTGAGATTGGTAAATTCTGTCTTTTCTTTACTGATCACTGTGTCTAGAAGGTTATATATTTAGTTGCTTTTCTTAAAAAACTAGTATTGTTATTATTTTATTTTTCTATTTTGTTTGCTTCTGACCTTTAACTTTTCACTGTGTTATTTTTGTCATGTCTTTTTTATAGTATACATCTATAACTTAACATAGTCTACCTTCAAGTGATCAAGCTACTTCACATATGGTAAAGAACTTGTCATTTGTAATTCCATTTTATCTTTCCTGACCTTTGTGTTGTTGTTTTGAAGTATTTTTATGTATAAACCCCACAATATATTACTATTTTTGAATAGGTTTAAATAATATGAAAAAAGTTTGTATATTTATTCATGTCATTACTTTCCCAGTGCTTTTCATTTCTTTGTGTAGATCCCAATTTCCATCTGATACCATTTTCTTCCTGCTTTAATCTTAAACATTTCTCATAGTGAAGGTCTGTTGATGATTAATTCTTTCAGTTTTTGCATGTCTTAAAAAGCTCTTTATTTCACTTTAGTTTTATTTTTTTAACAGCTTAATGAAGTATAATATACATTCTATGAAATTCATTCATTTACTTTGGTTTTTCATATTTTTCCACTGGGTGACGATTCTAATCATTTTTTTTCTTTCAGTACTTTAAAAGTATTGTTCCACTCTCTTCTGTATTGCATTGTTTCTGACAATAAATATGCTATGTTTATATTTGTTTCTATGTGAGTAGTGTTTCCTTTTTTTCTGGCTCTTTTAGGATTTTTTTCTTTACCAGTTATTTTGAGAAGTTTGATTATACAGTAATAAGTGTCTTACCGTAATTCACATTTCTTCATCTTGGCATTTGTTGATCTCCTTGGGTATGTGGGCTTATTGTTTTTATCAAATTTGGAAAATATTTGGTCATTATTTCTTCAATTTTTTTTCTGTCTTAACTGTCTTCCCAATGTCTTCTTTCTGTTGGGACTCTAATAACATGCATTTTAGATTGCTTGAAGTCATCCTACAGTTCACTGATAATGTGATTTTTTCAGTCCTTGTTTTTCTTGGTTTTTGATTTTGGATAATGTCTATTGCTATGTCTCATATTTACCAATCTTTTCTTCTACATGGTCCAATCTGAATCTGCTTTTAATTTTATTCGATTTAATTATTATATCATGGATTGTAGATTTTGTTTTTAGAAGTGTGATTTTGAACTTTTGGATCTCTTTTCCACGTCTTTAACGCATGCAGTATTTTCTTTAACTTCTGGAACATACGGAATATAGTTTAAATTACTTTAATGTCCTTATCTATTATCTTATTTATTATCTATTTTAAATGTGGGTCAGCTTCAACTGATTGATTTTTTTCTTCATAATGGGTAGCCTTTTCTGCTTTTGTACATGCTAGATAAGTTTTGATAGTGAGAATTTTAATGTATTGGGTTTTAGGTGTCTTTTATACAGACATTCTCTCCCCCCCCCCCCCAATATTGTTGAGGTATAATTGACATAAAACATTGTGTTAGTTTTGGGGGACTTGATGATTTTATATATGTATATATTGTGAAATGATTCCTACAATAAGTTAGTTAACATCTATCACCTCATAAATTAAAATTTTTTTCTTGTGTAAGAAGTTTTAAGATCTATACTTACCAAATTTCATATATTTTAAGATCTACTCTCTTTTTAAATTTCAAATATTTGATGCAGTATTATTAACTTTAGTCACCATGCTGTACATTACATCTACAGAATTGATTTTATAACTGGAGATTTGACCAGTTTTGATCTCATTCTCCTATTTTGCCCATCCTGTACCCAGCCTTTGGAAGCTACCAGTCTGTACTTTTTATCTATGAGATTGATGTTTTTGGATTCCTCATATAAGTGAGAATACACAGTGTTTGTCATTGTCTAATTCCCTTAGCATGATGACCTCATGGTCTATCCATATTAAAAATGGCAGGATTTCCTACTTTAATATGGCTGGATAATATTCCATTGTATACATGTACTACATTTTCTTTATTCATCTGTTGATAGCATTTAAGTTGTTTCTGTATCTTGTCTATGGTAAATTACGCTGCAGTGAGTGAACCTTGGAGTGCAGATATCTTTTTGAGATAGTGATTTCATTTCTTTTGCATGTATACCCAGAAGTAGAATTGCTAGATTATATGTTAGTTCTGTTTTTAATTTTTTGAGGAATCTCCATACTGTTTTCCATAGTGGTTGCATCAATTTACAGTCACCCGAAAAAGAGTAATACTAAATCCCTGTCTTATTTATAGTTGTTCCCATCAACAGTGCCCTAGGGTTCCCTTTTCTCCACATCTTTGCCAACATTTATTATCTCTTGTCCTTTTGATAATAGCTATTCTAACATGTGTGAGGTGATATCTGATTAAATTTTGATTTGCATTTCCCTGATGCCTAGTGATGTTGAGTACCTTTTCATTATCTGTAAGGCATTAGTAAGTCTTTGGAAAAATGTCTATTCTGATTCTTTGCCCAATTTGTAATCAGATTGTTTATTTTTCTATTGAGTTGTATGAGTTCTCAGTTTTTTATTAAAATGATTTTTTTTGTTTTCTCAAATTACATTGCATTTAGTGAGTGTTAAGGCATGCAAGTCCATTTTTACTTAAACTAGTTGGTCCTAGGTAGCCAGCTTTCAATTATTGTTATTCAGCAATCTTTTAGTGCAGCATAATAGTCTAGAACATATGTAGTTGATTCAGGTTATTGAGGTTCAAATTCTAGCTTCTCTGCTTACTTCCTATGACACTAGAAAAAATTACTCAATCTCTCTGTTCCCCATTTCTGATAAAATGGAGAGACTAATATTTTCTACTTCATAGGGTCTTTGTGAAGATCAGATGTGTTAGCATATATTAGGCACTTTGAATAATGTTTGGCAGTGATAAGTGCAATAAAATTTTAAATCTTGTCATTGTTACGTTTCATTAATTTCTTTTCAGAGAAATCTTTCTCGTCTATTTAGATACTTTTATTACACCATTCATTACTATATTTGATACTTATCAGTTTGAAGATTTCTTTTCTGGATCATATTTATCTATTTCTGTTTATCCTGTATCCTCTATTAATTATTTGTTTCCCACTACTGAGTGTAAATTCCATGAGAGTAGGTGTCTTGTTCATTTTGTTTTTCATTCTAAACCCTAGCACCTAGACTATTGTCTGGCATAAATAGTTGCTGAATGATTAGTCAGTGCCTAATATATAGCAGGCATCTTCTAGTAGCTTTAATTGGATTTTTCATTTAGTTCTTATTATTTCACATAGAAAGTAAAATATTATTTTATTAAATTTACTATATATTTTTAAGATCTTACTCATTCTATCAAATATAATATCCTTCCAGAAGACCTTAAGCGTGGTTCTATTTAGGGATTCTACTTGTATAACATTTTTTTTCTTTATAGAATTGTTGAATTAATCTTAAGTGGCAAAATTTGTATTAGAGTTAGCCATCTTATGAATTTCTTACTTGACTTAAACCTTCTACTGTGAACCTGTTGTAGATGGATCAGTTCCCATCCACACTTTTATATCACCCTAGTTCTCTTGAATCGAACTTATTTATTCATTTCAGTAGAATCCCTTTGAGGTTGGTATTATTCTCTTTTCACAGAATTAAAATCTGAGGCTTAAGTGATTTGGTATAATGTCATAAAATAGTAAATGGTAGTGCTAGAAGTCTCTTTCAAGTTTGTTGATTCTAACACCAGAGTAGTGTCTGTTGAACCACTTACGTGTCATTTTTGAGATTCTAATGCTTACTAGTAACCTAGAAGAAAATTAAGGTGATGTAAACATGGGCATGGGCACTTGGTCCATTCCCAACAGGTTCACAATATATGTTTAGTCATTATTTGTATTTTATGTGAATATCTGTATCTGTAGAACTATATTGAGGTAATGGCTAGTACATGATTTTCAACTTATGTGGTTTTCATTCTACCTTTCTCAGGTAGAGTCAAGAGGGGGGTCCCAGAGCTGTGTGTTTCTCTCAAGATTTCCACTCCTCTGTCCTCTCAACAGTCACAGAAAGGACTTACTCCTTAGTTTTCCATTCACTTCATTCACAAAAGAACGTCAGCTGACTCCAGGTTATTCTTGTGTGTGTATGTTGTAGCATTACACCTTTTTTTCCAGATTTATTGATATATAACAATGCATAAATTTAAGTTACACAACATGATGATTTGATACAAATATATATTACAAAATAATTACCACAATAGCAAACATCCTTCTTCCAGGCCATCCTTTATAACCCAGAATCTCATCTTCATGTTTCCGTATGATGCCTCCCCACTCCCTCCCTGCCATTCCATCACCTTTTTCTATCTCCCCATATTTCTCTACTATGTCCTCTGGGAGTTCAGAACAATCATCAGCAAAATCTATAATCTCAGTGTCATCTCTGAACTTCCTTTCTACCAGTGTGCTATAATTGAAACCTAGATCTTCCTTGAGAACAATTTGCCCTGCACTCAAAAAGTTGGTTTTCTTTTCCTTATCTTTCATTCATTTCATTGCCATCCAGATAATTGTCTCAGGTCCTCCCCATAAAAATTAGCTTTGAAGCTTACAATATTGGATTACGCTATTTGTCACCTCTTGATCCCACATACTTTTCTACCTGTTGCCTTATTTCTCTGTTCTTCTTTACAGCAAAAACTCCTCAAAAGAATTATCTGTACTTGGTATTTCTGCTTGTCCTCTTATTCTCTCTTGAACTGGCTGCAGTCAAACTTTTACCTCCACCACTTCACTGAAGCTTTACTCAAGTTCATCAATGACCTCCATTTTACCAGTACCATGGTCAGTTTTTCACACTTTTCATCTTACTTGAACTTGGCAGTATTTGGCACAGTTGATTACATCCTCTACCTTTTGAAACACTTTCATCACTTGGCTTCTGGAATATAATTACCTTTTTAATGAAATTAATTTTTTTTTATTTTAGAGAGAGAGAGAGAGCAAGAGCATGTCTGAGGTTGGGGGAGAGAGACAGAAAGAGAGAGAAAGAGAATCTTAAGTAGGCTCTATGCTCAGTGCAAAGCCCATATGGGGCTCAATCCCATGACCCTGGGATCATGACCTTAGCAGAAATCGAGAGTCGGACACTCAACTGACTGAGTCACCCAGGCATCCCTAGAATAGAATTACCTTTTGACTAATGTAACTTATTGGTTGTTCTTTCTTGGTTTCTTTTTTCTTGGTGCCTCTTCATTCTCATGCTTTTTAAAAAGACATGTTTAGTATCCTAGGATTCAGTCCTTGGATATCTTTCCTATCTACTGTTGCCCTGTCTTCTCATTCAGTTTTGTTCCTTTAAGTATCATCTAAATGATGATGACATCCACATTTATACCTCAAGCCTTGACTTCTCTCCTGAATTCTACACTTGTATATATACTTATAATCACTTTCTCCATTTGGATATCCAATAGGCATACCAATCTTATAAACAGAAATAAACTCTTGATTTTCTACCCCTTCAGACCTGTTTCTCAGTAAGTAAAAGCTCTGTTCTTCATGCCACTGAGGCCAGAAACCTTGAAGTCATTCCTGTCTCTCTCACAACCCATGTCAGATTCATTAGCAAATATAAAACTTGATGGTTAGTTGTTCTCCTAGCTACTACCTGCATACTCCTTCAGTAATTTTACAGATAGTATCTAGAGTGATCTTTAAAAAATATGTCAGTTCAGAACCTTCTGATGGCTTCCCATCTGGCTTAGACTAAACCAGAAGTTCTTAAACTGGTCTTTTAAGGCTCTACATCCCCTATCTCCCCCACTGTTACCTGCCTATTCCTGTTCTTCACTATGTTCAAGCCATACTGGTTTGTCTTTACTGAACATGCTGAAAACAATCATACCTCAGCACCTGTTCTTTTGCTATTCTTTCTTCTTGGGACACATTTTCTTCAATTATCTATATGACTCTTGCTTCTTACTTTCTTTAGGTTTTGCTCAAAACTCCTTTCAATGAAGGCTTTCCTGACCACATCATTAAAATAGCAATGTGTATATATATATGTATATATATATGTATTGTTCACAAAAATTTATTTAAGACTTACTATATGCCAGACACGTTTAAAATTATAGATACTAACTTAGTTATTCTTCATAAAGACCTTAAGAAGTAGGTACTGTTATCACTACTTTGCAGATGAGCAAATTGAAGCACAGCGTTGTTAAGTATCTTGTCCAAGCTCAAATAACTGGTAATGGCATACCTGGGATTTGAACCTAGGCCATCTTCTTCTAATGTGTGTGTGTAACCAGTATGCCCTCACTCTTGGTTAGGATAACATATACACTGGTGTGTGTGTGTGTGTGTGTGTGTGTGTGTGTATGCATACATGCGCGTATATATATATATATATATATATGTACACACACATACACAAATACATATATATATATATGTACACACACATACACAAATACATATATATATATATATATATATATATATATATAGTGATTGCCAATGATGAAATTCAATGGTTATTAATAATATAAAAAGTATAAACTTGATTTCATTCTTGCAATACTGGCTATTAGTTAATATTTTATAATAAGCTATTATCATCCAATTTGAGAAACTTTCTTAGCAAAGTTTTATTTTTTTCAACCTCACTACTTACTAGTTAAATTACATTTGAACAAGTTACCTAATTCTCTAATTCTCAGTGTGATCAGTTTATAAAAGAGGACAATGATTCCTGAGGAATTTTATGGGATTTAAAGGAAATAATATTTATGAAAGCACAGTGTCTGGCATCAGCTGTCATTTCATATTAATTGAGTCAATGAAGTATAAAAGAACAAGTGGGGGATACTGCAATAATTTTCCTACAAATAAGGTTATATTCTTGTTAGAATAAAGATTGGTAGAAATAGTGTTTCTTTGCAATTTTAAATGTAAATTATACATGGTTGCAGGGGCGTGGGGCTTTAGAGATTAGGTTAAAAAGACTTGAGGGCTGAAGATACTGCTTTTGTTATTTATAGCACCTATTATGCTGTCTTATACAATTAGGCACTTAGTTAAGTCAAATGAATTAAAGTCTCCTATATGTTTGGTCAAGTACTTACAATTCAACAAAGAATGTTTATTATTATTGTTATTGTATTATTATTATTAGTGGCTGTTATTATTGCTGCTGTTCAGAAAATCTTCAGTATGGGCAGAAAGATCCTTGCTAAAATGATTTTTACAGTGTTCACATGAAAAGGGACTAGAAACTTTAGGGCTATTGGATTAAGTAGAAAAGTACATAATATCCTGAGTCTTATATTCAAAGATGACATTTTTGCTCACCTTGTAAGAAAATGTGGATATGAAGAAGTTCTAAGACAAGAATTTCATATACATTGAAATAGTTCTTGCAGGTTCTCTTTGCCATTGCCTGTGTCCCAAGCTTTCAGGTGCTGCTGGAGGAAATTAGAGGCTAATCTCTATCATTTTGAAGGGCAGAAGGGGCATGTCTACTCTTTATCCATGTCTACTGGCATATATAGTTCACATACATACACACACATACATCTTAATGTTGGAAATGGGCTAGCTATAATTTTCTGTTAATCCTCACTATTATCTGGACAACAAAAATGTTTAGCATTTGAGATATACTTTGTACAACTATGGGAGTTTTGCATCTATTGGTTATTAGCTAATAAAGGGTTGTTATAAACATTGGCTAGCATTGGTAGGTAAGAGAATTGGGTTGATTGATGGGTGGTTAAATCAATATCCCTGACACTGATTAGCTGCTTAATTTTGGGTAAAATTATAATCATGAAAATATAAATTAGTCATTCTGGTGATGGACCTTGTTTTTTTTTAACGCAAGTTGAAGGAAGAGAAGAAAACATCGCTAAGGGTTCTCCTGTTACAGTACCTTTTAGCTTTACTTGTATTTATATGTCTATTCATTTATCAAATGATTGCATGTGTATATATATATATATGTTTCTAAGTATAATAACTGCAATAAGTATTCCTTTTCACAAATTGTAAAGAAAGTTTTTTTCCACCCAACAGTCCTGTTACCTAGACATAGATTAAGTTATACACACATACACGCAAATACACACACACATATATATACTCCTGTTTCTCTTTATTTTAAAATGAGTAACTCTTGTTGAGATTCAAAATAGTAATAGCAACAATGGCTACACACTCTAACACTTTATGTACATTATCTTTTTTAATTCTCACAAAATTCTATCAGATATGATTCTAAAAGTAAACTCAATATCATACTCATATTAAGGGAAGAGAGTTGGAATTAGGCCATAGGTCTATTTTGAATTTATATTCTCTTAAGTACATTGATGGCTTGATAAATAGGTGATATTTGTTTTTATTTTAGTATATCCAGTTCTGCATCTGCAACCCATTTTTCTTTTCTTTTTTTTTTTTTTTTTTGGTTAAAGAAATTTTTTTACATTTATTTTATTTTAATTAATTTATTTTTTAATGTAAGTTATTGTCAGATTTGTTTCCATATCACACCCAGTGCTCATTCCAACAAGTGCCCTCCTCCCTGCCCATCACCCACTTTCCCCACTCCTCCACCCCCGATCTACCCTTCACTGTTCTCAGTTCTTAAGAGTCTCTTATGGTTTGCCTTCCTCCCTCTCTGTAACATTTTTTTCCCCTTCCCCTCCCCCCATGGTCTTCTGTTAAGTTTCTCAAGATCCACACATGAGTGAAAGCATATACCTGTCTTTCTCTGACTGACTTATTTCACTTAGCATAATACCCTCCAGTTCCATCCACATTGTAGCAAATGGCAAGATTGCATTCTTTCTCATTGCCAAGTAGTATCCCATTGTATATATAAACCACATCTTCTTTATCCATTCATCAGTTGATGGACATTTAGACTCTTTCCATCATTTGGCTATTGTTGAAAGTGCTGCTATAAACACTGGGGTACATGTGCCCCTATGCATCAGCACTCCTGTGTCCTTTGGTTAGATTCCTAGCATGCTTAATTGTTAGCCATATTAGTAATTCTCATAATTGTAGTATGATGTATTCCATAACTCAAATACTATCTGACTGTGGGTCACTTTTAGGATTTCTTGGAATTAGGGATGTTTCCCTTATTTCAGCCAGATTATACTTTAATTCTTTAATCACATGACTAGCCAAGAGATATAGACAAGAAGGGATTCATATGTCCTTTTATTTCCAATAAAATTCAGAGCCCTCAAATATTTAGGTATTATCTGTTCTGTTTATAGCTTTCTGGTGCTGTTGACTTTCTTTCATAGTCTAAACCGTCCTGAACCAGGTCATGGTTTGGCTTGCTGCATGTTGGGTGTCAGCATAGACAGGTTTTGCTTGTAGCTGTGGCCAGGCCACCATGTGACTAATCATATGATTGTTTGAGGGAAAGGACTTTTTATCTTCATCTCAGGGCAGAGGTTACAGACTGGTGATGAAATCTACTTAAAATCTCCCTATGGTTTAATCAAGCCATGTCAAGGTCCCAAAGGACCTCCTCCAGGCTAAATTCCATTAGATGTTGAACAAATGATAAGTTTGTTTCTAAAATATTAGAGAAATATTTGAGAAGCAAGCAGGATTCCTAAACAAAGGAATTTTAGCCTGAAATTTACTATCATTTTTATTTCCCTCACTGAAATCATTCAGCTGTTTTACCGCAGAATAATGATTGTAATATTAGTATACCATGTTTCAATGAGTTGGAAATACTGTTGCATGGCCAGTACAAGGTAAGCTTTTGGGGAGTCACTAGGGATATCCCATAACAGGGTCTAATAAATATTAGAAAGCAACTTAATCATTCACTTAATAGATATTAAGTACCTATTTTATATCATGTATTTTTATGCTGGTCATTGCAGTTACAAAGCTAATGAGATATGTTCCCAGTTTATAATCAGGGTAGATAGACACATTTACATGTGATTATAGTATAGTGGAGTAATTATGATTATAACAGTATGCAAAAGATGCTATGGAAGTACAGAAAAGGAATATGTATATAGTCATTAGATGAGGCAGAGGAGTTAGTGCAGTTATCTGAAACAAGGTAATCCTTAAATTCCAAAGGATACATGGAAGTTTGTTTTCAGGCAAAGAAAAGACTGTAATTCTTAAGATTTAAGAATAGTTATAAACAATGCCTCTGTTCTATCATTTTATTTAAAAAAAATTTAAATTATGAGAATAAGTGATAGGCACAACTATATATATTTTAAGAAAAATTATAGTATGTTATGTTGTGAAGTTGTATTATGATGCTTTGCCTGAAAATTTCTTTTTGTCTAATTATTAAAATAAATTCAATTAAACTTGCTTTTTCAAAATTGAAGAATATTTAGTTGCTAAACCTTTGTTTTGTTTAGCAGAGAAAAATCTCTCATAGGCACTGTTGTCTCTGGAAATCTAATTCTCCAAAGGCCAACCCCACAGCTGCTAATTTCATCATCTCTTTAGTGTCTCCGTTGCTGACTTGGAATATTGCAGCCGTGCTTGTCTTCTGCCTAATGTGGCATGAGCATAGCCTTTGGCAGCTCACTTGGTAGAAACTCAAGCTTTTTCACAGCTGGAAGTAGACTGATTATTTACCTTCTGAATAAGAGATTAGTGCTATCTATAAAAATGCAAACTTTCTTGACAATCTTTGCAACTTTCAGAAATAGAACTTATAGTATGCTGTACATGGATGTGGCCGTTTATTTTGACAACTGCTGCAGTTACCATTGAAGGCTGCCTAGATTATGAACAAATGGCATTAGAAGTTTCCAACTAAGTCATTCCGAAAGAGCTCATTTCACACATAAGAGTCTCTGTAATTGGCTTCCATTTTATTTTTTGTAAATTTTTAGAAAAATGTTTATTTATTTTTGAGAGAGGAAGAGACAGCGTGAGTGGGGTTGGGGCAGAGAGAGAGGGAGACACAGAATCTGAAGCAGGCTCTAGGCTCTGAGCTGTCCGCACAGAGCCCAACATAGGGCTTGAACTCATGAACCATGAGATCGTGACCTGAGCTGAAGTCAGACGCTCAACTGACTGAGCCACCCAGGCGCCCCAGCTTCCATTTTAATGAAAACTTTAAGATGAAGGGATTGTGGGCAGAGAGCAGAGATTATTTTTCTCAACTGGTATTTTATTTTTGTACTAAGGTTGAATTTTAAAGATTTGTGAAGTATCCATATCAAATGCCTCTATATATGATACTGCCTCAATGTTGGAAATTCACATGCACTGGGAGAGATCTAAGATGTGTTTTGAGTTTAGATATGTCCCTTAATTTACCTGTAGCCTCAGTTTCATCACCTATAACATTAGAAGGTGGTGGTGGCCCTAACATTCTATGATTGTGTTTTTAGGGACAAGTTTAAGGAACAAGTTCAATTTATATTTTCCTAAGGCTCAGAAAAATAACTCCACATGAATCAATTTAATAAAATTTAATGGAAGGAACAGGAACATTTGAAATCAGATCTGAGTTAAATTTAATAGCTATGTGATGTTTGCCTAGTTATTTAAGTCTCAAATTTCCCATTTGTAAAATGGGGAGAATAGGATTGTAGTGAGGATTAAATGAAATAATGTATAAAAATCTTTACACAGTGACTGGCATAAATAAGCACTAAAAAATTTGGGTTTTTCCTTTCTCTTTCAGTTCTAAGTATTTAGGAACTTGAGGAAGGAAAGACACTGTCTGTATATGGTCCTGAGCTTTTCTGTATTCAAGCTTGCTCTGCTCTACTCATTCCCCAGTAGTCTTTTAATCCACATTTTTGCCCAAGTGTCTTGTATATATGCTATTCTGTGATTCTTGTTGCTAAAGATATTTCTGCATATTACCTACAGAGTGTTCAACTACCCAGAATCTGGTTGACCCTTGCCAATTTGAATGTTGATTATTCCTGTGCTTGGTCATAATCCAGAGTAAACTTGAGAGACTTTACAAAAGAGAAAAAGTGTCTGAAGAACCCAAATATTTAAGGACTAGATGGTGTCAGTGGAGCAAAAGAAGGAGGAGTCAATAAGGAGGACTCAAAATGGTTGACTCAAGAGGCTAATGGAAAAATGGGACCAAGGAAGAGACTTTTTTCAGGGAATAGGTCAAATAAGATTACCTACACATTACAACTATAAAATCTTTGTGGATAGGAGCAATGTTTATCTACCATTGCATCAAGAGCGTTTATAGAGCAGCTGGTACTTTCTAAGGATTTCTTGCATTTCATCTCTTCATACTTTGTCACCTCTAAAAGGACCTTATAAACTCTCTGAAATGTTAGTAGTGAAGATGACTGTTTCCTCACATTCTTGAATGTACTCAGTAGTTGAGACTGCTAATGAGATCCCATATTAAAACTTTTCCTGGCAAAGTTTCCTGGCAAAAAACACCTGACCCTACCATAATTCTCCATCACTGTTTCTTACTGTTACCCTGTGTGCATCCTATGTACTTCAGCTGTATTTCCACAAATCTCTGATTTATCTAGTTCTGTGTGCTCAATAAATTCTATATGGTGAGCATAATTATAATTATAAGACAGTATTTCTTGGACACCAAATGTGTATAGTTATTTGCCAGTATCTGTTGTAGGTATTTCATCTATTCATTTAATTCTTATAAAAATCTATGAGGTGGGGAGTATTAATCCCTGTTTATAGTTGGCAGCAACTAAAGCTAAAAGAGCTTAAGTAACTTTCTAAAGGTCACCTAGTTCTAAAGTGGTGAAAGTAGAAAGTTATGTTTCTGTATTGCTGTGTTACAGTACCTTACATAAATGGTAGCTAGAAAAGCAGCAGCTCTTTTAAACAAAAGTATTCATAATTCAAGGCTTCTTCAGGTTTGTACTACAGCAAAAGACTATGCAGAATGTTACCTAACTATTTGCATGTGTGTTTAAAGAGCTGTAAGCCTCTAAAAGCATATATCAGAGCAAAGTCTCTGGGAAATAGAATGATATTCTTAGCCTGTTGAATTGGAATAGTTTCCCAGGAGACCACAAGCACATCCTGACATGAGCTTTCAGGTCCTCTGTTTCATCCTCTGGATCTGTTATGCTCTGTTCTCTGGGAATCAAAACGTGGCTTCAGGCATCAGTGTGATATTTCCTGTATGTCATATATAGGAACAGTGTTGGGAATATGAAGAACTCTGCCATCTTATTCCTTGAATTTCTAAAACGTTTTGACATTAGTATTTGCTGGTTTTTGCATTTAGAACCGATATATGAACAATTCACACCCATTTGAATCACTCCATTTGATCTTGGCATTTTTTGGTTATTTATCTGACCCATTCCCCATTGCCAGTTAATTGAGCAAACATTTATTATACATGTTATATGTACCAAGCCAATTAAATAAAACCAGTATATACGATTCCTACCTTACTTAAATCTATTTTTTATTAGTTAGCCATTGTGATTTTATAGACAAAGTTATTAAGAGGTCATTTAATTCAGTAAATAAGAAATGAATTAACAAATAAAGTTAAGTCCATTCATGTGGAATGATTTTCTTTAAGATCATAAAATAAGTGGCATAGAGGGACATGAACCTAAGTTTTATTTCTAGATCAGGGTTTTTTTTCCAGTATACCCTACTGCCTCTTAGCTATACTTAAAAAAATGTAACAATGGAAAGGAAGATATAACATCATAAATTTTTATACCTGCTACCTCACTTTTGTATTATTGTTGACTTTGCTATTTCTTTGACCTCAGTGGACTTTTTTCTCTGGGAGCTACTTTGAAAACCCTCAAATGCTTCTGGTATATACCATAAAAAAGTATTTCCTGGGTAGATTCCTACTTATGGACTGAGGAGACTCTGAGGAGTTAGACAAAGTTGTGCAGTATTTGGAAAAAAGAAGAGAATAGGGACTGTAGTGATTCAGAGAGGAATTGTTAGTAGCAGACTAGTGTGCATAATGGAGTGAACTGGAGACAAGAGGTAGAGAAGGAAAGGGGTAAATTATTGAAGTTGAAGATAAGAGGCAAATTTTAAGCAGAAAAACTTGAGGCATAGGTGATATCTAGTCTTCTCATCTATAAAATGAAAATAATAATACTTATTATGTCTGTCTTATAGTACTTTTCTAAGGACCTAAGAGGGAAAGAATCTTGAAACCTCCAAAGCATAGTGTACTATTTAATGGGATCATGCTTGATGAAGATGGTAGTGTTAGAATGGACAGAGATGGCAAGGAGATAGAGTTAAGCATAGAAAAAACAGTGATTTGTTAAAAGCATTGGTATTATTTGAGCGGACATAAGATATATATTAAAAGAGAAAATTACATTTAGGCAAGAAATGAAAAGAAACACATAGAAGGAATGAATACTTTGGTTATGCTAATGTGGCATACTGGTTAGTAGTAGAGTGACTAAAATTAAGGCGGGACCGTATATGAGCCCTGTGAGAGCTGCTGAGTACATTTTTTTTTAGTTTTAGCAAGTCAGAGAAAGACAGGTTTTGTAGAGGATGTGTACAGAAAATTTGACAGATTATATAGATTGGTAATATAATCAGTAAAAAACCACTTAACTTGTCTTTGCCAAACTCAAAGTAGGTACTTAGTTGTTGGGTTGAGAAGAGACTATTTGGGTGAACTTCAGGAAAGGAGGTTGTTTTGGCATTTGCGGCTGTCTTATTAATGATGTTGGTGTGTGTTTGTGGAAGCATCTCATCCAGCAAGTTGAAAATGAAATGCTTTGGAATGGATGATATAGCTCTTAAGACGGGGGTTTAAATTTTAAGATTTGTTTTTGTCTTAATCTCAAGTTATGAAACGTTTTTATGAAGACAACATGAGCAGTGTTATGGGAATGAATGAGACCATTACTGCAGTGGAGGAAGGTGTGTATCATCAGCTCTTCTTCATATTCTGTGCTCTAGTCTTATCAATTCTCTTGTGGTTTCTGAAATATCTTACTGGTGGAAGTCCATCAGGCTGGGCCGTTTTCTCCTCTTCACCAAAGTAAGTTTTATTTACCTTTTAGGGTTTATATCAGGTTTTACTTACAAGTAGCCTTCCTTGGCTGAGTAGGTTAGGCTACATCTCCACCTTGGTACTATTGATATTCTGGGCTGGATTATTCCTTGTTTCAGGAGTGTCTGTTCTATGCATTATGGATTTGTTAGCAGCATCCCTGGCCTCAACTTTCTAGCTCTTTGAATCTCTCATAGATGTGACAACCAAAAATCTCTCTAGGCTTTGTCAAATGTCCCTTGGGGTAGAAAATTGCCCAGGATTTAGAACCACTGATATAGGCTAAGAAGTAAGAACTTTCCTTACATATCTTCATTTCATTTCAGTGATATTTTGGGAGGATAATTATTTAATTATTTTTCCATTTTGGATCAAAAGCCTACAGTTAAACTCACAGTAGGGTGGTGTACTCAGTTTCTTTATGTTCCTTGAACATTACAAGTTTGCTTCTGCTTCAGGATGTTTATTTACACTTATTCTTTCTTGTACTTATGATGTTCTTTCTCCAGATCTTTATAGGAATCACAGTGTAACTCTGTTCGGGTTCCAGAAAAATGTCACTTCTTTTGGGAGGTCTTTTCCGAGCACTTTAAAATAGTAATGCCTTCTCTCTCAATCCCATTTACCTAATTTATTTTTTTTTATAGCACTTATCACTACCTGTCGTATTTGTGTTCAAAAGAATAGGCTTACTATTACAATAGGCAAAACCTAAATTCCATTGACTTAAAACAATAAAATTTTTTACTCTGACCTTAGTTTTTTGCTGGTTGACAGTCATGCAGTCATTCATGAATTTCTTTCCTACACATGACTCCTTCCTCTCTTAGTTTTGTCTTTCTTTGCTTTTGACTGGAGAATGAAGAGAGTGTGGAGGATTGTGTAGAAAGTGGGTCTAGAAGTGACATAATCTGTCTTTTCTTCAATTACATTGGCTAGAATTAAGTTACATGGCTACACATAGCCACAACAGAGATTGGGAAATGTCACGTTATGTATGCAGGAAAAAGAATGAAGTTGTGTTTGGTGGAACCATCATATTATATCTGCCACAATATTGTGTCTTTATTGAATGCCTCCCCAAGCAGAATATAAGTTCCACGGAAGCAGGGATGTTTGAATGTTTTGTTTCTCATGATAGTGCTAAGAACAATGTAACTGGTGCTCATAGTATTTGCTGGAAGAATCACTGAATGAATGTTGTCTGTTTTGTCTGTTACTGTCTTGGCATTTAGAACTGTTCTTGGTATGCAACAGATACTCATTTACTTAGTGAATAAATAAATGTATGAAATCAGAACTGGATTTGGTTAATGGCTTTTCCACTGTCTGTGTGATATGGAGATAGTTATGTGACCACTCTGAGCCTCAGTTTTCTCATCTGAAAAATGAATAAGAGCTACTCCATTCATACTCCATTATTACTCCATACTCATGGGATTATTGTGTTACATAATGTAATACATAAAATGTTTTGTCCCAAAATTAGCCTAAGGAAACAACAGATGCTGGTGAGAATGTGGAGAAAAGGGAACACTCTTGGTGGGAATGCAAACTGGTGCAGCCGCTCTGGAAATCTGTTGAGGGTCCTCAAAAAATTAAAAATAGAATTACTATCCCAGCAATAGCACTACTAGGAATTTATCCAAAGGATACAGGAGTCTGATTCATAGGGGCACATGTACCCCAGTGTTTATAGCAGCAATTTCAACAATGGAAGGAGCCTAAATGTCCATCAACTGATGAATGGATATAGAAGATGTGGTTTATATATACGATGGAATACTACTCGGCAATGAGAAAGAATGAAATCTTGCCATTTGCAACACCGTGGATGGAACTGGAGGGTATTACGCTAAGTGAAATAAGTCGGTCAGAGAAAGACAGGTATCATATGCTTTCATTCATATGTGGAATTTGAGAAGCTTAACAGAAGACCATGGTGGGGAGGGGAGGGGAAAAATAGTTTCAAACAGAGAGGGAGGCAAACCCATAAGAGACTCTTAAATACAGAGAACAAACTGAGGGTTGATGGGGCGGGGCAGGGGAGAGGGGAAAATGGGTGATGGGCGTTGAGGAGGGCACTTTTTGGGATGAGCACTGGGTGTTGTATGTAAACGATGAACCACGGGAATCTACCTCCAAAACCAAGAGCACACTGTATACACTGAATGTTAGCCAACTTGACAATAAATTATATTAAAAAATAAAAAAATAAAATGCTGAGCCCAGTGTCTCATTCATCATAAGTTACCAATAAATAGTAGCTGTTTTTACTGATTTTTAACCATATTCTACTTTGAATCCTGTTTTGGATTCAGTATCCTGTTTTGGATGTGAAGATATACACATATATCTTCAGTGACAAAATCCTGTTTTGTCTTCAGTGATTCAGTACACATATTTTCAGATCTTCTTAACATGTTGAAATGATATAAGCATAATTTGGAACAGTTTCTACCACATTTCTTCTGTCATTTAATCACTTATTCATAAATTCAACTATAACTTGTTTATTTAAGACCCTTTGTTAGGTGATATAAGAAGACAAGGAAAACATTATGTATTGCAGTGTTTAAATTTAGAGGATTTTTACACAACCTGATTAGTTCTATATTTAGTTAACATATTCATGGGTACATATGGGAGAGGTTTTATTATTATTTTTTTATTTTAAAGAAATATGATTAGCTTCTAATAAGACACTCTCAGAGTCTCATTCATGGGTATTTTATATAAGTTATGTAGTACAACTACCCTTCCCATTATTATATGAATCCTCTTTAGAATATCACCCTATATTGAGATCTAAAACCTGTTTTTAAAATAAGATACTCATCAGTAGTAGTATAGAAATGACCTGACATATTTAGCCATTGCTTTGTAAGTTTATTTTTCCACATATATTTTGGAAAGTAGGTAACATGTCATCACTCCTGTAGATTGAAAAATGAACAAAAGTATTATCTGATTAATCAGCTGATGAAAAATTTAAAACCAAAAGTCATTCGTCCTTCAAGGACTGATTTACATCCTACCCACTAAAAGAGGACTTTATAACAAATTCATCTCTCACCAACCTCTTGCTTCCTTCATCTTGTACAGTATACAGTTTATTACTTAATTACTCTTTAATCATTTCATATATTAATTGAATTCTCTCAACATTAGGATAAGCTTGAGAATAGAAACCATATCTTTTAATTCATTGTTGTTGCTGTTATTTCTAGTGGCTGGGCATCTAGTAGATACTTAGTAAGTTTTTTGATCATAGACTTTTAAAGGTTATTTAGAGGCTAACTTCCTGCTCAAAGAAGATCTCTTTGTATAGAAAACCTGAAGAATGATCATCTGGCCTCTGCTTTAAACATTTCTCTTGCTCAACATCACTAATCATCAGGGAAATGCAGATCAAAACCATAATGTGATATCACCTCCTATCTGTCAGAATGGCTAAAATCAAAATCACAAGAAACAAGTGTTGGCAAGGATGTGGTGAAAAGAAACCCTCATGTATTTTTGGTTGGGAATGCAAACTGGTGCAGCCACTTTGGAAAGCAGCGTGGAGATTCCTCAAAAAGTTAAAAATAGAGGGCACCTGGGTGGCTCAGTCAGTTAACACATCTGACTTTGGCTCAGGTCACGATCTCACGGTTCATGACTTTGAGTCCCACGTTAGGTGAGCTCGAGCCCCGATTTAGGTGAGCTCCAGCCTTGCTTTGGGTAAATTTGAGCCCTGTGTTGGATGAGTACAAACCTTGCTTTGGGTGAACTCTAGCCCCACTTTGGGTAAGTCCTGCTTTTCTCTCTCTGTCTCTCTCTTTCTCCCTCCCTCTCTCTCTCTCTCTCTCTCTGCCACTCATGGGATTCTGTCTCTCTTCCTCTCTCAGCCCCTCGCTCACTTGCGCCCTCTCTCTCTTTCAAAAAAAAAAAAGGTAAAAATAGTAATACTGTATGTTCCAGTAATTGCACTTCTGGGTTACTCCAAAATATGAAAACACTAATTTGAAAAGATATATGTTCCCTTATGTTTATTGCAGCATTACTTACACTTGCCAAAATAATGGAAGCTTCCATTCTTGTGTCCATCAATGGATGAATGGATAAAGAAGATGTAGTATACATATACCACGGAATATTACTCAGCTCTAAAAATGGGTGAAATCTTGCCATTTGCAGCAACATGGATGGATCTAGAGACTATAATGCTAAGCAAAAATAAGCCAGTCATAAAAAGGCAAATAAATACCATATGATACCACTCATGTGGAATTTCAGAAACAAAACAGATAAACAAAGGAGAAAAAAGAGACAAACCAAAGAACAGACTGTTAAGTATAAGAGCAAACTGATGATTACCAGAGGGGAGGTAGGTAGGGAGATGGGTAAGATAGGTGAAGGGGATTAAGAGTACACTTATCATGATGAGCACCGAGTAATGTATAGAATTGTTGAATCACTATATTGTACACCTGAAACTAATATAACACTGTATATTAACTACACATAGTATATAACATAGTATATTAACTATGCTGACATTAACATAAAAATAAATAATAAATCTAAAAGAGAATGGGATACAAGAGTTGGGGGAATAAGAACACCCAATTATTCAGCAAGCCTTGTGGATGTCTCTCTTTCATCCTATTCTCTGTCTCCATTGCTTTTACCTTCATCTTCTCTCATCTAGACTACTGCTTCAATCTCCTGAGAAAACTTCCTGTGCAGTCTTATCCCTTTCCAATCCATTGTCCATACTGCTGCTAGAGGGGTCTTTCTGTTGTATACAGCACATCTTATAATTTCATTGCTTAAGATCTGTTCATAATTTCAATTGCTTATGGGATAAAGTACACATTTCTTAATAAACACATAGGGTTTTCCTTAGCCTGACTTCTATATAACTCTCCAGGCTTTTCTCTTAAATTTCTGCACTTTTATTTCCGAGCAAACTATCTTCCAGAATTGCAGCTTCATACCTTGGTTGCCTGGTGGACACCTCCTCAAGACATGGTTCAAGTACTACTTATAACCTATTCTCTACATATGTTCTAGGAAAATGTTCTGGATTCTTCTCCCACCCTTCCCAAGCACAGGGGATTTACTTTTTTTTTTAAGTCTCCTTTATACAATGTGCATACATCTAGCAGAGAATGTAAAACATTTTATTATGCTGCTTTTACTTCTCTACTTCCTCTGCCTATACTTCCTGAAGATTATGCTGGTTTTTTTTGGAATTTTATTTATTATTTATTTTGTAAAAGAGAGAGAGTGTAAGTAGGGTAGGTTCAGTGAAAGAGGGAGGGAGAATCTCAACCAGGCTCCACGCTGTACAGAACCCAACATGGGGCTTGAACCCATGATGCTTAACTGACTGAGCCACCCAGGTACCCCTAGGATATCTTATGTCTTAACTCATCTCTGGATCTCCAACACCTAGCACAGTGCCTGATACAGAGTGGATACCTGGTGAGTGATGAGATTAATAAGAAACACCAGAAACATTTGATGGACCACTGTTTGGAGAACACGGTGCTGGAAATATGTGATTATTGAATCTGGCAGAAATAGATTAGGAAAACCAGCCAGATGTTGTTTTTAAGGGCTCTGTTTTTAGCATGTAAATTAAAATTTCATTTAGAAGTACAGCTCTAATTTGGGAACCAGAATGCAGTTGTAGAGCTTGACAAGATTACATATGTAAATTCCCCAGAGGCTGATCTATCATCATCCTTTCCTGAAATAGTGCAGTCTGTATGGAAGGAGAATGAGCTCTTGAGTCTGCATCCCAGATTCATTACTCTTCTAGCAGTCCTGCCTATCCTCATTCAGTCCTGAGCTCTCAGCCCCAAGGGCAGATTTGTACCCTGTCCTACTTCAGATTTTTCAGAGGCAAGATTTTACTGCTTTCAGGATAAAATCTAAGCATCTTAGCATGCCATACAAGGCCTTCAATGGTCTTGTTCCTTTCTCCTTTGCAAACTCCCACCTTATGCTTCCATACATAGTCTTTCTGGAACTTCTTTTCACAGTTCTTGATCTGCCTAATTGTTATACATATTCAAAGTTGTTGCAGGAAACCTTCTGAGAGGAGGGTTTAGATGTTGCTTCTCTGTGCTCTGTGGACTGCGATGAGCTTATCCCACATAATATTTATCACATTATGCTATAAAGTAATGGTTTACTGGTTTGATTTTCCAAAAATATCCTTTATGGACATGAAGTTATAAGATTTATATTTGTATTACTAGAACCTAGGATAGTGGGTGCATAGTGGTCATATACAGTGCTTTTTTTTTTTCTTTTCTTTCTTTCTTTTTTTTTAACTTTACTCATTTTGAGAGAGAGAGAATGTGAGCAGGGGAGGGGGAGAGAGAATCCCAAGCAGGCTCCATGCGAAGAGCATGGGTCTTGATTCCACAACCGTGAGATCATGACCTGTATTGAAATCAAGAGTCAGATGCTTAACTGACTGAGCCATCCAGGTGCCCCTACAGTGCTTTCTTAAATGAATTAATAACTCCATAACCACAGCCCATGAGTCAATTAAAAAAATTGCTCCCATTTGGTATGGCATAGGGTACACTTTTATTTTTTAACAATGACTAATAAGTTGTGATATATAAATATAATATAGATTTTTTGAGGGATAATTGACATGTAATATTATATTAGTTTTAGGTATATAACAGTCAGTGATTTGACATTTGTATATTTGAAATGCTCACCACAATAAGTCTTGTTACTATCTGTCACCTTACAAACTTAATACAATATTTTTGACTGTATTCCCCATGTTGCACAGTACATCTCATGATTGGTTTATTTTATAACTGGAAGTTTGTACTTCTTAATCTTTGTCCATATCATCTCCCAAAAAATCCCTTCCTTCTGGCAACCATTCATCTGTTCTTTGTATCTATGAGTCTATGTTTTTCTTTCTTTTGTTTTTTAGATTCCACATATAAGTGACATCATGTGGTGTTGGTCTTTGACTTATTTCACTTAGCTTAATACCCTCAAGGTCTATCCATGTTGTTGTAAGGGAAGATTTCATTCAGTTTTATGGCTGAATAGTATTCCACTGTGGGTATGTGTGTGTATGTGTATGTTTGTGTGTGAGTATACTGCATATTCTTTATCCACTCATCCTTGTCAATTACAAATTGTACGGCAGTGAACATAGGGGTGCATATATCTTTTTGAATTAGTGTTTTCATTTTCTCCAAACAGATATCCAGTAGTGAAATTGCTGGATCATATGGTAGCTCTGTTTTCAATTTTTTAGGAACATCCATACTGCTTTCCATAGTGGTCATACCAGTTTGCATTTCCACCAGTAGTGTCTAAGGTTCCCTTTTTCTCCACATCCTGTCAACGTTTGTCACTTGTCTTTTTGATAATAGCCATTCTGACAGGCATAAGGTGATATCTCATTTTGGTTTTGATTTGCATTCCCCTGATGATTAGTGATGCTGAGTATCTTTTCATGTGCCTGTAGGCTATGTGTATGTCTCCTTTGGCAAAAAGTCTATTCAGATCATCTCCCCTTTTAAATGAGTTGTTTGTTTTCTTATTGAGTTGTATGAAGTCTTTATATATTTTGGATATTAATACCTTATGGGATATATTATTTGCAAATATCTTCTCCCATTGAGTAGGGTACCTTTTCATTTTGTTGGTGGTTTCCTTTGCTCTGCATAAACATTAGTTTGATATCTTTCCATTTGTTTATTTTTGCTTTTGTTTCCCATGCTTTTGGAATCAGGTATAAAAAAAGCATCACCAAGATTGATGTCAAGGATCTTATCACCTATGTTTTTTTTTCTTGGAGTTTTATGGTTTTGAGCCTTATAGACAAGTCTTTCAATTTTTGTATGTAGTATAAGATACTCATCCAGTTTCATTCTTAACATGTAGCTGTCCAGTTTTCCCATCACTATTTATTGAAGAGGCTGCCCTTTTCCTATTGTAAATACATGGTTCCTTTGTTGTAAATTACTTGACTATACATGTATGGGTTTATTTCTCATTTCTATTCTGTTACATTTATATATCTGTTTATATGGAAATATCATAGTGGTTTGAATACTAGAGCTTTGTAGTATAGGTTTTTTGTTTGTTTGTTTGTTTTGTTAATTGTCAGGTTAGCTAACATACAGTGTAGTCTTGACTTCAGGAGTAAATTCCCTTGATTGATCACTTACACACAACACCCAGTGCTCATCTCAACAAGTGCCCTACTCAATGCCCATCACCCATTTTCTCCACTCTCCAACCCCCCAACCTCCATCAACCCTCAGTTTGTTCTCTGTATTTAAGAGTCTCCTATGGTTTGCCTCCCTCTCTGATTGTATCTTATTTTTCCTTCCCTTCCCATATGGTCATCTATTAAGTTTCTCAAATTCCTCATATGAGTGAAATTGTATGATATCTGTCTTTCTCTAACTGACTCATTTCACTCTTGCCAAGTAGTATTCCATTGTATATATACACCACATCTTCCATATATACATTCATCAGTTGATGGATATTTGCGCTCGTTCCATAATTTGACTATTGTTGATAGTGCTGCTATGAAGATTAAGGTGCACGTGCCCCCTTTGAATCAGTACCCTATATCCTTTGGATAAATTCCTAGTAGTACAATTGCTGGGTAATAGGGTAATTCTATTTGTAATTTTTTGAGGAACCTTTACACTGTTTTCCAGAGTGATTGTGTCAGTTTACATTCCCACCAACAGTGCAAGAGGGTTCCCCTTTCTCCGCTTTCTCGCCAACATCTGTTGTTTCCTGATTTGTTAATTTTAGCCACTCTGACTTGTATGAGGTTGTATCTCATTGTGGTTTTGATTTGTATTTCCCTGATGATAAGCAATGTTGAGCATCTTTTCATGTGTCTGTTGGCAATCTGGATGTCTTCTTTGGGAAAGTGTCTTTTCATGTCTTTTGCCCATTTCTTCACTGGATTATTTGTTTTTCGGGTGTTGAGTTTGGTAAGTACTTTATAGATTTGTGACACTAACCTTTATCCAATATGTAATTTGCAAATGTCTTCTCCCCTTCCAGGGATTGCCTTTTAGTTTGGTTCATTGTTTCCTTTGCTGTGCAGAAGCTTTTTATCTTGATGAAGTTCTACTAGTTCATGTTTACTTATATTTCCCTTGCTTTTGGAGACATGTCAAGTAAGAAGTTGCTGCAGCCAAAGTCAAAGAGGTTGCTGCCTGTTTTCTCCTGTAGGATTTTGATGGTTTCCTGTCTCACATTTAAGTATTTTATCCATTTTGAATTTATTTTTGTGTATGGTGTATGAAAGTGGTCTAGTTTCATTATTCTTCATGTTGTTTCCAGTTCTCTCAGCACCATTTGCTAACGAGACTGTCTTTTTTCCATTGGATACTCTTTCCTGCTTTGTCAAATATTAGACATATATTTGTGGGTCCATTTCTGGGTTCTCTATTCTACTCCATTGATCTTTGTGCCTGTTTTTGTGCATAGACCATACTGTTTTGATGATTACAGCTTGTAAGTCTGGGATTGTGATGCCTCCAGGTTTGGATTTCTTTTTCAACATTACTTTGGCTATTCAGGGTCTTTTGTGGTTCCAAATAAATTTTAGGATTATTTGTTCTAGCTTTGTGAACGGTGCTGGTGCTATTTTGATTGGTATTGCATTGAATATGTATACTGCTTGGGGAAGTATTGACATTTTAACAATATTTGTTCTTCTGATCCATGAGCTTGGAATGTTTTTCCATTTATTTGTGTGTTCTTTAATTTCTTTCATAAGCTTTCTATAGTTTTCAGTGTACAGATCTTTTACCTCTTTGGTTAGGTTTATTCCTAGGTATTTTATGATTCTTGGTACAATTTTAAATGGGATCTTTCCTTGATTTCTCTTTCTGTTGCTTCATTATTGGTATATAGAAATGTGACCAATTTCTGTACATTGATTTTATATCCTGTGACTTTGTTGAATTCACATATTAGCTCTAGCAGTTTTCTGGTGGAGTCTTTCAGGTTTTCCATGTAGAGTATCATGTCATCTGCGAAGAGTGAAAGTTTGACTACTTCTTTGTCAATTTGGATGCCTTTTATTTTGTTGTCTGATTTCTGAGACTAGGACTTCCAACACTATGTTAAACAACAGTGGTGAGCGTGCACATTCCTGTCGTGTTGCTTGTCTCAGGGGGAAAGCTTTTACTTTTTCCTCATTGAGGATGATATTAGCTGTGGACCTTTTATATATGGCTTTTATGACTTTAAGGTATGTTCCTTCTACCCCGACTTTCTTGAAGGTTTTTATTAAGAAAGGATGCTTGCTGTATTTTGTCAAATGCTTTTTCTACATCTGTTGATGGGATCATATGGTTATCTTTTTTTCTGTTAATGTGATTTATCACATTGATTTGTGAATACCAGCCCTGCAGCCCAGAATGGAATCCCATTTGATCATGGCGAATAATTCTTTTAATTTACTGTTGAATTTGATTTACTAGTATTTTGTTGAAATTTTTTGTATCCTTGTTCATCAGGGATATTGGCCTTTAATTCTCCTTTTTAGTGGAGTCTTTATCTGGTTTGGGAATCAAGGTAATGCTGGCTTTATAGAATGAATCTGGAATCTTTCCTTCTATTTTTATTTTTGGAACAACTTGATAAGGATAGGTATTAACTCTGCTTTAAATGTATGGTAGAATTCCCTTGGGAAGCTGTCTGGCTTAGGACTGTTATTTGTTGGGAGATTTTTAATAAGCAGTTCAATTTCTTTTTTAGTTATGGGTCTGTTCAGATTTTCTGTTTCTTCCTGTTTCAGTTTTGATAGTATGTGAGTGTCTAGGAATTTGTCCATTTCTTCTAGAGTGTCTAGTTTGTTGGGATATAATTTTTCATAGTATTCTCTAATAATTGTTGTATTTATGTAGTGTTGGATGTGGTCTCGCCTGTTTCATTCATGATTTTCTTTATTTGGGTCCTCTCTCATCTCTTTTTGAGAAGTCTGCATAGTGGTTTATCAATTTTGTTTATTCTTTCAAAAAACCAGCTCTTAGATTTATTGATCTCCTCTAATTATTGTTATTATTATTATTATTATTATTATTTGGATTCTATATCATTTTTTTCTGCTCTAATATTTATTATTTCTCTTCTGGCTCTGGGCTTTCTTTGCTGCTACCTTTCCAGTTCCTTTATTTTTTTTTTACATTTTTTAATGCTTATTTATTTTTGAGAGAGAGAGAGACAGACTCTCTCTCAAAGAGAGAGATGTGGGGGAGGGACAAAGAGAGGGGGAGACACAGAATCCAAAGCAGGCTCAAGGCTCTGAGCTGCCAGCACAGAGCCCGACATGGGGCTGGCACTCACAGTGTGTGAGATCATGACCTGAGCCGAAGTTGGAGGCTTAACCGACTGAGCCACCCAGGTACCCCAACCTTTCTAGTTCCTTTAAGTGTGAGTTTATATTCTGTATTTGGGACCTTACTTGCTTCTTCAGATAGGCCTGAATTGTAATGTATTTTCCTCTTAGGACTGTATTTGCTGTATCCCAAAGGGTTTGGACTGTCATTGATAGGGAAAAATCTGTTACAAGATGGCCTACAGGACTGATAGGGGAATTCCAGTCCCTGCCTGAAGACTCCCCTTCCGGGTTCTTGGTCCCATCCTACTTGTCACTTGTGCCAAATTACTACTAATGAGGAATGCGGAAGTAACAGACTATAAATTGTCCCCTCTGCTTATGGTTGGGACTCAGACCTCTGGAGAATGATCTCCTCTGAGCCCACCGGTGTAAAATAAACATGCCTTCCAAGATCTCCAAGTGCCACTTGGTTTCTGTAGCATTTGGTTCCCTGACTGGGAAACCCAACTGCGCTGGCCCATTGTTGCCACCAGTTTGGGAAAGCGGCAAGGAGGTGACAGAATGAGGAATCGCAATGGAGGTGGCACGCCCTGCCTGAATTTCGGCAGTCTTCCACTTGGTCGCCTCAGGCCTGCCCTGCTCCACCGTTCCTGCCAGACTCAAGGAGACTTGGCAGGTGAGGACCTGGATGCTACATTGGATACTGGTAAGGCCTGGGACCCAATTCTGTCCTGTCTGGCCCATCCATAGTGGTGGAAGGGAGACCTGTTCACTCCCTGGAGACTTTACATGTCTCACAGTTACGGCGCCATAATTCTGTCCAGCCCACCCATAGTGGTGGAAGGGGGACCTAATCACTCCCTGGAGACCTCAGTGGTCTCACAGGTAGAAATTCTGTGGGAGGGAATGTAATAACCTTTGGTGTGTATGTGAGTGTGAATGTGTGACATGGTCTGGCTTGCCTGCCAAGTTCATTTCTGTAGCTCCACGGGTGGGCACCCTTAAAGTCCCCAAAAGCCTACAGAGTCTAAGTGGGCCCATCTGCGATTCTGTGGTGAATGGCATACAGTCTGTGGCAGCATCGGAAGTTTCTGATCGTAAGTCACAAAGCTGAGACCACCATGGCTAAGCATCCCCTAAGTTCCTTAGGGACATGGCCAGATGGCCATCTGACTGGTCTCCTCATTAGAGGGGGCACCTCTACCCCTCTGTCTTTGCGACTCCATCTCACAGGAACATTATAGGGTCAGGACAGAGCAAAGGGGTTTTCAGGAGACTAGAATTAAGATAACCCCCAGCAAGTTAAGAACCCTCTGTCTGTTAGAATGGCCCACTTTTGGTGTAGGATGGCCCTTGGAGGGAACCTTAGATGTCCCAATGGTCCGCCATGTCTGGCATGTTGTCACCAGACACCCATGTTACCCTGATCAGTTCCCGTATACTGGCTCCTTGTTAGAGATTGCCCAAACCCTTCCCACTCAGGGTGTGATTTACCTGCAACAAACAGGGACAGACTAGGGTCTTAGTTGCCTCAACAAAGTGGCCCAAGGAAGGTCAACAGAAGTCCTGACCTCCACAAATTCTCATTGGTGAACCAGAGGAAGAACCAATCTTGCCCTGCCATATGAACCTCCTGGTTCCCGATACTCCGCCACTTTCAGTCTCCCCACCACCTCTGGACTTGGCAGATTCTCTCTGCCCCGGACTAGTGGCCAGATTGCGTCCTCAGCCAGGCACAGGCACTCTCCAGATGCCTGTCCACAGCTGCCAGTACTAAGAGGCTGTCCTCCAGGGGATCTGAGCAGGGGCTAAGAAGCCCATGAATGTGCCAGGCCCAAGGGGAATCTCCCAGGGATTATTATGAAAGGCTATGCAAGGCTTACACCCCGTTTGACCCTGAGGCAAAGGAGAGCCATGCAAAAAGGACTGGGAAGGTCCAGCGGCCAAAAGGGGGGGAGGCCCAAAACCTCCTTAGCAAGGGATCAATGCACCTACTGCAAGGAGAAATGACATTAAAAGAATAAATGTCCCAACCATAGAAAGTCCCAGAAACCCAGCTGATATACACAAGAACCCTGCAAAAAAGACCTCACAGGCCTAGCAGGAACAGATTCAGATTGAGGGGGACCAGGCTCACTTCTTCTTGGCCCCCATGAACCCACAGTCAAAATACAAGTGGGGGCCAAAGTATGACTTTTATCTGAATTCAGGGGACGCGTGGTATGGCATGAATTCCTCTACCTACTTGAGTGCCCTGTTTCTCTCCTTGGTTGGGATATACTCTCAAAGCTGGAGGTCCAAATAACCTGTGAGCCAGTGGGATGCACCAGCCTCCAGTTGGATCCAAATGGAGGCTATTCTGCACCCAGGCCCAACCAAGTGGCCCACCCAAATTCAGGACTACCTTCCCCACTATATGGGCTGAGGACAACCCCACCCAGACTTGCCCACAACCAGGCCTCTTTCATTGTAGAGTTAATCCCAGGGGCTCAACTGCAGAGACAGTGGCAATGCCCCCTCCTACAAGAGGCAGGAGCAGGCATCCAAGAAATCAGCTTGTTCTGGTTGAATGCCAGTCACCCTGGAACACCCGCTCTTGCCAGTCAAGAAGCTGGGAGGAGGGTACTGACCAGTTCAAGTCTTGCACCTGGTGGTCCCGGACCCATACACCCTCCTCAGCCAGATCCCAGGCTCTGCCAGCTGGTTTACCTGCCTAGACTTAAAGGATGCCTTCTTCTGCCTCCATTTGCCGACCCCCCCCCCCCCCCCCAGCCATGAGCCAACCCTTGTTTGCCTTTGAATAGACAAAACCAGACATGGTGGCAGATGCAACTGACTTGGATGCACTTCCCACAAGGGTTTAAAAAACTTGCCTTCCCTCTTTGGGGAGGCACTGGCCAGAGACCTCGCCGGCTCTCTAAGGGAGGTCATACACTGTACCCTTCTCCAGTATGTGGATGACCTCCTCCTTGCCAGCAATACCTGAGAGAATTGTACAGAGGACACAAGAGCCCTCCTCCAACTCCTGTCAGACTCAGGGTATCAGGTCTCATGGAAAGAGAGCACTAGGGCCAGAGAAAAAGGTCATCACCTCCCTACCCCAGCCCCAAACTAAGAGGGGGCTACGAAATTCCTGGGGGCTGTGGGATTCTGCCAAATCTGGATTCCCAGATTCTCAGCAACAGCAAGACCCCTCTATAATCTCTTATTAGGGTTGAATCAAGAACCCCCTGTCTGGACAGAAGAGGCCAAAGCCTCCTTCCTAGAGATAAAGGCCGCCTTGGGGGCAGGCACCAGCCCTTGGCCTGCCAAATATAGAAAAATCTTTTATTCTCTTTGTGCATGAGAAGGAAAAGTCGCTCTCGGGGTTCTCACACAGACCATTGGCCCTTGGTAATGGCCAGTAGCATACCTGTCGAAGAGGCTGGACCCAGTGGCGACAGGATGGCCACCATGCCTTAGAACACAAGCGGCCACAGTTCTGCTCATTAAGGAGGCAGATAAACTCACACTGGGATAAGAACTAAATGTCAAGGTTCCTCATGCTGTCATGTCTCTTATGCCTCTCCAACTCTTGGCTAGCACACACAATACCAGGGGCTCCTCTGTGAGAATCCATGGGTCACTCTTAAAACAGTGTGGACGTTGAACCCTGCAACTTTTCTACCTTCTGAGGAAGTGATACCAGATCATAGCTGTTCTGAGGTGACCAATAAAGTATTTGCAAGCCGCCCATATCTGCATGACCAGGCCCGGCACAACCCAGACCTCACCTGGTTCAGTAATGGTAGCAGTTTCCTCACAGAGGGCGTTCAAAAGGCAGGGTATGCAGTGACATGCCTTAATCCGAGCCCTCACCATTAGCAAGGACAAGCGAATCAACCGACTCCCAGTACACCTTTGCTACTGTACACATACATGGGGCAATCTACAAAGAGAGGGGCCTCCTTACCACGGCAGGGAAGAATGCTCCTTGAAGCCATCTGGCTTCCAAAAGAAGTTATGGGTCTACACTACAAAAGACATCAGAATGGAGACAACCCTACAGCATGAGGAAATCGTCTAGTAGACAAATCAGCCAAGATAGCAGGTAATAAGGAGGTGTTGGGCGTGATGATTGGGACTGAAGGCACAGTGCTGGTCATGGCCGTATTCATCCTTCTGCTGGTGTGGAGACTGCGAGTTCAGAAAACTTCAGCCCCAGATGGCCCCAGGTATCAATTCCGGAAGAGGGACAGAGTGCTTTTCTATGGTCGGAAGATTATGTGGAAGGTATCACACTCCACTTTCTCCCTTGTGGATGCTTCAGTCTCCACCGCTTCCTGGCCACACATGAAGAAGAAACTTAAGGTGCTCAACATTGCCAAGAAGATCCTGTGCATCCAGAAAGAGGCACCAACACTGCAACGGAAGGAGCCCCTGCCTGTGGTGCTTGAAGCTGACTTGATGGAGGGTGACCTGGCTGACTCCCACTTGCCCTCTGATGTGCTCTACATGCTCAAGAATGTCCGGGTGCTGGGCCACTTCGAGAAGCTGCTCTTCCTGGAGCTATGCTGACACATGATCTTCCAGTGGCTCAGCCAGGGTGACTATGTCTTCCAGCCAGGCCAGCCGAATGCCAGTATCTATGTGGTGCAGGATGGGCTGCTGGAGCTCTGTCTGCCAGGGCCTGATGGGAAGGAGTATGTGGTGAAGGAAGCAGTTCCTGGGGACAGCGTCAACAGCCTCTTTAGCATCCTGGACGTCATCACTGGCCACCAGCACCCCCAGCGCACTGTGTCTGCCTGGTGCTGTGGCTGCCAGTGGAGGCCTTCTCTGCCATGTTCACCAAGTACCCTGAGAGCTTGGTGCAGGTGGTGCATATCATCATGGTGAGACTGCAGTGAGTCACCTTTCTGGCACTTCACAACTTCCTGGGTCTGACCAATGAGTCTTCAGCCACGAGATCCAGCCTCTGTGCCTCTTCCCCAGCCCCGGCCTCCTACCTTGTATCAGCCTTGTGCGTGGCTCCAAGCAGGTGGTCAGCGCCTCAGCTACCGAGGAGCTAAGGGAGACTCCTGGCCAGCCACCTGACCCCACTGAGGTCCCACTACCTGGACCTGAAGGGGACCTGGTGACCCCTTCGTCCTGGACAGCCAGGTCTTGCTCCATTATGCCAAAGCTGGCACAATCATCACCCACCAGGGGGACCAGGATGTAAGCCTGCACTTTGTACTGTGGGGCTGCCTGCACGTCTACCAGTGCATGACAACCCCTCTCACCAGGGGACTCGGTTGAGGTCAAAGACTGGAAAAAAGACCCTCTCAAACCACAGTGGACTGGGCCTCATGCAGGTATCACTCCACAGGTCCACCACTCCAGAATCAAGAGGGCCAATCCTGAGGAGCCCCAGACTTGGAAGACTGACCCAAATCCAATCTTTAGCCCTGCTCCAGCCACACCCCGGAAGCTGGCTGGTCTATGCATGGCAGAAGCTTGAGTACTTGCCAGTCTGTTAAAACAAACAGACTGTCCTTACTCCTTGCCATCGGATTGGCAGAGGTTGCCCCAGAAAGCTGGGGAAACAATGAGAGGTTCCTGTTCGCACGCACCTTCCTCTTATGGATAGGATGTTTTGTTGGTATTGATTTCCTCTACACTGGGCACCATTTATAAGAACAGGGCACTTTCAGTGGAAGAATCTGGGGAGTCTGAAAGCTTCAACGTGTTGTAACCTCTTTTGATCTGCTGGTTTGCTTGCCAGTAAGGAGGTTGCCAATGCCATTTTTGGGGAAGTGTTTGCACTGATATATGTGCCTCAAGCTTCTGGAAAAAGAGATTGAATAATTCTCAGGATAAAAGTTGGTGCTTAGATTAAACGAGCAGTGTTACTACCTATCCGCCTAGGGGCAGGAATAGCCACGGGGATAGGGACTGGCATAGGAGACCTAGGCTCTTCTAAAGGGCTAATAAGCGGCTGGCTCCCTAGTGTCCTTACAGAACCAAATAAGTTCCTTGGCAGGAGTTGCCCTCTAGAACCGATGGGCACTTGATCTCCTCACTGCTGAGAAAGGGGGCACCTGCATCTTCCTTGGAAAAGAATGCTGTTACTTTGTAAACCAGTCAAGAATAGTCAAAACCAAAGTCAGGTAACTAAGAAAAAGGACCAGCCCATAATAAATGAAGATGATGCCCTCTAATACAGCCTAGATCTGTTTAAAGGGGCATCAAAGGGGGGAATTATAGGGAAAAATCTGTTATAAGATGGCCATCAGAACCATCTTATAGGGGAATTCCCCATCTGATAGGGGAATTCCCGTCCCTGCCTGAAGCCTCCCCTTCTGGGTTCTTGTTCCCATCCTGCTTGTTGCTTTAGCCAAATTACTACTAATAAGGAATGCGGAAGTAACAGACTATAAATTGTCTCCTTTGCTTATGCTCAGGACTCAGACCTCTGGAGAATGATCTCCACTGAGCCCACTGGTGTAAAATAAACCTGCTTTCCAAGATCTCCAAGTGCCGCTTGGTTCTTCAGCCGGGTGATCCAGACCAGTTTCTGTAGCATCATGTTTTCATTTTCACTTGCTTCCATGTATTTTTCAATTTCTAATTTAATTTCCTGGTTGACCCATTCCTTCTTTAGTAGAATGTTCTTTAACATCCATTAATTTGGGGGCTTTCCAGTTTTTCTCTTGTGGTTGATTTCAAGCTTCATAGCATTGTGATCTGAAAATATTCATGGTATGATCTCAATCCTTTTATATTTGTTGAGGGTTGTTCTGTGATCCAGTATGTGATCTATTTTGGAGAATGTTCCATGGGCACTTGAGAAAAATGTGTATTCTGATGCTTTAGGATGTAAAGTTCTGAATATATCTGTTAAGTCCACTTAGTCCAGTGTGTCATTCAGAGCCATTGTTTGCTTACTGAATTTCTGCCTAGATGATCTGTCCATTGTTGTAAGTGGAGTATTAAAGTCCCCTACAATCATGGTTTTATTATCTGTACATTTATTTATGTTTGTTATTAATTGATTTATGTATTTGTATTCTTTCACATTGGGGGCATAAACATTTAAAAGTGTTAGCTCTTCTTGATGGGTAGATCCCTTAATTATGATATAATGCCCTTCTTCATCTCTTGTTACAGTCTTTGTTTTAAAATCTAGTTAGTCTGCACTGCCTAAAATGAAAAGGAAATGTTCCCACAACCTCCAATATTATGCTTGTCACTACAGTAATATTTGCTGGATACTGGGATAAGGAATATGAGAAAAAAAGATAAAAATAAATGAAAATAAAATGTGAATATGAAATCTTAAAAAAAAGAATCTAGGTAGTCTGTTATAAGTGTGGCTACTCCAACTTTATTTTGACCAAGCAGAGTATCAAAGAAACTATAAGGCTCAGTCCAGAGAGAGAAAAGAAAATAAAGAAGGAGATACAGTAAAGGTGTAAAAAGAATAGAGTAAAAGTGCCTGATTAAACAGCGAAACAAAGCAGAGAAATAAAGAAAAAAATATATATAGAGTTAAAATTGACCAAAAATCAAATCAGAAAGTACGAATCTAATTACAAAGGAAAAAAACAGAGCAGGGTAGAAACAAAAGGAAGAGAAAAGAGAAGGAAAGAAAAGGAAAGAGAGAAAATAAAAGATCGACAGACTAACAAAAGATCATGTCAGTTGTCTGTTGGTGCCTGGGACTGGTGGCTGTGCTGGTCTAGAGGAGAGGCAGTCTGGTTCACTCAGTGTCAGTTTGTTTCTAGTAGATAAATAGTTACCAGGCACAGAGAGGGGGGTGTTGGTGTAGGTGGGGGCCACGGTGCTGCTCCCTGAAGCCCCACTGTGTTGATGATGATGAGAAAAATGGCGACACCCCAGTCTCTGCTCCCTAGACTGGGTGTCTCAAACCACACTGTTCAGGCAGCCATCACAGAGTAGCATGGGCGGTCAGCCTGTCCTGCTCTACAGTTCTCCTGTAGGCGCTTGGCTGGGATTCAAAATCCGATGTCTAAATGGATCCCACATAGCTTGGACCAGTTCTGGGATAGTGCCACTCCACCCTACTGATATGGCTAGCACCTGCAGGTCTTTTGTCCTTGGGGTGGGGGCAATATACACTTTTCCCATAGTATTCAAGGGAGGGGAATGTTCTCTCCCAATGTGCCCCTGAGATTGCTACCATGACCTGGATGGCTCCCCAAACCCCGAGGTGCACATACACAGTGGTGGCTTTGGTTTGGAGAAAGTCGTGCAGTCTTGAAAACTCCCCATCTGTAGCTCCTAAGGCTGTTTGCAAAATAGAAGCTGGCATTCTTCATATTTCTTGGGTCTCAAGTCTGTGGTCTGGAGAGGTTTTTCTCTTGTCCTAACACAAAACTACAATTCACAGCTTCTCTTTCTCTCCCTTTGTCTCTCCACAGAAGGGGATCCTTCCCCTCCATACTCACTCTGTTTTATGTCCCCCAATTTGCATACACTTACCTCTGTCCCACCAAGCTGTCTCTCTCCACCTGTGGAGATTCTTCTGTCACTCCACAAATAGATTTCCTGGGTGTTCCAAGTGTTTTGACCTCAATACAACTGTGTTTGAAGGACAGGGGAAGTCCCGGTCCCCCTACTTCTCCACCATCTTAACTCCTCCTCCTCTAGTACAGTTTGGAATCAAGGAGTGTGATACCTTTGGGTTGGTTCTTCTTTCTGTAGATTGTTTTGGATCTTTGAGGTCTTTTGTGATGCCATGCAAATTTTAAGATGTATTTGTTCTAATTCTGTTAAAAATGTCATTAGAGTTTTGATCAGGATTCATTCCATTGACTCTGTAGATTGCTTTGGTTAGTATGGACCTTTTAACAATATTCATCCAATTCATGAGAATAGAATACCTTTCCATTTATTTGTGTGTTCTTCACTTTCTTTTGTCAATGTCTTATACCTTTTAGTGTGTGGATCTTTCACCTCCTTGGTTAAATTTATTCCTAGATATGTCATTCTTTTTGATGTAATTGTAAATGGGATTGTTTTCTTGATTTCCCTTTCTGCTACTTGATTATTATTGTACAGAAATGCAACACATTTTTGTTTATTAATGTGTATATCCTACAACTTTACTGAATTCATTTATTAGTTCTAAGTTTTTTGTTACAAAACAGTCTTTCAGGTTTTCTGGGTGTATTATCATGTGATCTGCAAATAGTGACAGTTTTACTTTTTCTGTACCAATTTGGATGCCATTTATTTATTTATTTATTTATTTATTTATGTATTTATTTATTTTTTGCCTAATTTTTATGATTAGGACTTCCAGTACTGTTATGAATAAAACTAAGTAGAATGGGTATTCCCTATCTTGTTCATGATCTTAGAGGAAAAGCTTTCAACTTTTTACCATTGAATATAATAGCTGTGGATTTCTTATGTATGGCCTTTATTATTTTGAGGTCCATTCACTCTGTTGAGAGTTTTTATCAAAATGGATGTTAAATTTTGTTACATGCTTGTTTCTGAGTCTATTGAAATGATCATATCGTTTTTATCTTTCATTTTGTTAGTGTAGTGTATCACGTTGTTTGATTTGTGGATGTTGAACTTTGCTTGCATCCTTGGCAGAGAAGCCTTTCTTGATTGTGGTGGTATGATCCTTTGAATGTATTGTTGAATTTGGTTTGCTAATATTTTGTTGAGGATTCATCTGTATTCTATCAGGGATATTGGCCTGTGATTTTTTTTTTTTTTTTTTTGGTGGGGTCCTTGTCTGGTTTTGGTATCATGGTATTGCTGGGTGCCTAAAAGGAGTTTGGAAGCATTCTCTCCTTTTGAATGTTTTGGAAGAGTTTGAGAAGGATAGGTATTAAATCTTTGAATGTTTGATAGGATTCTCCAAGGAAGCTCTCTGGTCCTGTTTGTTGGGAGGTTTTTGATTACTGATTCAATTTCCTTACTCTAGTAATTGATCTATTCAGATTTTCTGTTTCTTCATTATTTAGTCTTGGAAGACTGTAAGTTTCTAGGAATTTCTTCATGTTTTCCAGGTTGTTGCATTTTTTGGTATATGGCTTTTTATAGTATGATCCTTTGCATTTCTGTAGTTTCAGTTGTAACTTCTCTTTCATTTCTGATTTTATTTATTTGAACCCTCTCTCTTTTTCTGTTAGTGAATGTGGCTAAAGTTTTGTCAATTTTGTTTATCTTTTCAAGGAATCAACTGTTAGTTTCCATTGTCTTTTTAGTCTGTTTCATTTATTTCCTCTCTGATCTTTATTAATTCATTTCTTCTACTAACTATGGTCTTTGTACTTCTTTTGCTTGCTCCATTAGGTATAAAGTTAAATTGTTTTGAGATTTCTCTTGTTTCTTGAGATAGGCTGTACTGCTATGAACTTCCTTTTGGAACTAGTTTTGCTGTATCCTGTAGCTTTTGGCATGTTATATTTCTGTTTTCATTTGTTTCTAGTTAGTTTTTGATTTCTCCTTTTTTTCTGCATTTCAGTAGTTGTTTGTAACATGTTGTTTAATGTCCACATATTTGTAATTTTTTTCAGTTTTTTTTTCTTGTAATTGATTTCTACTTTAATACCATTGTGGTGAGAAAAGATCCTTGATATGATTTGAATCTTCTTAAATTTATTGAGACTTGCTTTGTGGACTAACATGTGATCTACCCTGGGAAATAGTCTATGTGCACTTGAGAAAAATGTTTAATCTGCTTTTGAATGGAATGTCCTATATATATTTATTGCATCTTTCTTGTTCATACGTAATTTAAGGACAATGCTTCCTCATTGATTTTCTGTCCAGATGATTTATCCATTGATTTAAGTGGGGTGTTAAAATCCCTTACTATTACTCTGTCAGTTTCAATTTCTCACTTCAGATGTGTTAATATTAGCTTTATATGTTTTGGTGCATATATGTTGGGTGCATATGTATTTATACATGTTATATCTTCTTTCTGGATTGGCCCCTTTATCATAATGTAGTGCTCCCCTTTGTCTTTTTTTTTTTATTTAGTCTTTATTAGTCTGTTTTGTCTGATATGACTATAGCTACCCCAGCTTTCTTTTGTTTTCCATTTGCAAAGGATATCTTTATATATCCTTCATTTTAAATCTGTTTTGACAGATTTAAACATTTAAAAATGTTTAAACATTTAAACAGTTAAACATTAAACAGTTAAACATTTAAAAATGTTTAAACATAAAAAACATTTAAAAATGTTTTGACTGCTGAATTCAGTTTTTTGTAAACAGTATATAGATATGTCTTTTAATCCATTCAACCACTTTCATGTCTTTTGACTAGAGAATTTAGTCCATTTGCATTTGAAGTAATTATAGATATGTACTTATTGCCATTTTGTTAATTGTCTTCTGGCTGTTTTTGTTGTTCCTCTGTTCTTTTTCTCTTCCCTTGTGTTTTGATGACTTTCTTTAGTCTCATGTTTAGATTTCATTCTCATTTTCTTTAACGTGTTTACTGTAAGGTTTCTTGTTACTGTGAGACTCATCTATATCATTCTATGTATGTAGCAGTCTAAGTTGATAGCCATTTAAATTTGAACACATTTCAAACTGTACATTTTTGCTTCCCCACCACCACCTTTTTAATGTGATGTCACATTTTACATCTTTTGATTTAATATATCCATTAACTAATTATTATCATTTTAGTTAATTTTACTGCTTTTGTCTTTTAACCTTCTTAGTAGCTTTACAAGCAATTAGTCAACTGCCTTTACTATATGTTTATCTTTTTTAGTGAGAATTTTACTTTGGTATTTTACTTGTTATTAAGTAGTGCCATTTCTTTTCAGCTTAAATAAGTCTCTTTACTATTTCTTTTAAGGCCAGTTTAGTAGTGATGAACTCCTTTAGCTATTGCTTGTGTGGAAACTCTATTTCTTCTTTAAATCTGAATAATTACCTTGGTGGGTAGAGTGTTTCTGGTTGGAAGTTTTTCCTTAAGCACTTTGAATATGTCATGCTATTACCTTCTTGCTTGCAGAGTTTCTGCTGAGAAATTTGATAGTTTTATGATTTGATGGTTTGTGTGGAACAATTTTTTTTTTTTGCTGCTTTTAAGATTCTCTTCTTTATCTTTAATGTTGACGTTTTAATTATAATGTGTCTTGTAGTTCTCTTTGGGTTTATCTTGTTTGGAACTCTGTGGACTCCTTGGACCAGGATGTCTGTTTCCTTTCATAGGTTAAGGATATTTTCAGCCATTATTATTTTAGATAAATTTTCTACTCTTTTCTCTCTCTGTCTCCTCTTTCTGGGACCCCTATAATGTGAATGTTATTCTACTTGATGTTTTCCCAGAGGTCCTTTAAGTTATCTTCATATTTTAAAATTCTTTTTTCTTTTTGCTGTTCTGTTTGGGTGAGTTCCATTGCCTTATCTTCCAGCTCACTGATCTTTTCCTCTACTTCATTTGGTCTTCTGTGGTACCCCTCTGTTGTATTTTCCTTTTCCATTATTGTATTCTTCAGCTCTGTGACTTCTGTTTGGTACTGTGGTATGTTTTCTCTTTGTTGAAGTTCTCACTATGTTCATCCACTCTTCTCCCAAGTTCAGTGACCCAGTTCATTTATGACAATTTCTTTGAACTCTTTATTAGGTTGATTACTTATCTCCAGCCCATTAGGTTCTTTTTTGGTATTTTGTCCTGTCTTTTTTTTTGGGGGGGGGCATATTTGTCTATTTCATTATTTTGCTTGACTCTCTGTGTTTGTTTCTGTCTATTGGCCAAATAACTACCTCTGTCAGTCTTGAAGGACTGGCCTGGTGTAGGTGATGATCCTTTTTGTTGAACCTTGCCCTATCCCTTGATTGTTTCTTGAACCTTTGCTATTATCTAAACCACCTGGTTTATTCTTGATGTGTTCCTATTGTTGAGGATGTGCCAAGACCTGTCAGTGAACCAAGGGTTGGCATCTCATTTAGCACCTAATTTTAGGCTGATTGGAAGCCAGAGCTTCAGGTAGCAGGTTTAAATTATGCAAATATAAATAGTCCTGTGGGGTTGCAATCATAATCTCTGCTGTCTTCCAGATCAGGAGATCTGGAGGTGTCCCTAAGCAACACTTGAAGTAATTGGAGCTCCACATGAGTTATAAGTTCCCTTCTGGGAAGTCTTGTTGAACTGTAGCGAAGCCATGTGGTTGCAGAAAGATGGTGTCTCCCTTCTCATGTTTCCTGGGAATGCCTCCTTAGCCTTTTGATATGTGAGAAGCCTGATGAAGTCTGTCTCTCAGAGTGAAGCTCCAAGCTAAGAAAATAGGATTTTTTCACATAAAGACTGGGGTTGTCTTTTAGTCTTCTGTATGTTCAGTGTCCTGGGGATGGTGACCTGCCAAGAACTGTCTATATGATTGTTACAGTCCTGTAGACATCTACAATGCCAGTTCTTTTAGATACAGGGCTAGGTGATCATGGGGGATCCCTATGTGGATTGCATGTGTTTGCTGAATTTTATAAGCAGCTGGAGTGTGTATGGAACACGACATACTTACCAGCTTCAGTAAGGTAATGGGGAAATGTCTTGACTAGATAAGCCTGTGGGCTTTGGCAGTGAAAAACTAAACAGAAAAGCCCCTGTGCATGTGTACTGGCTTAAGAATGGAAATATGAGAATGCCACTGCTGCTGGCAAGGGAGTGTTGAAACCACTGGCACTTGCAGACTAAGGAGTGGGAGAACACCTTTACTGTTTGTGCTTGCCTGCTCCAGCCAGGGAGGGGTTGCAGCCACTTGTACTGTCTGGCATCAGCATGTGCTAGGATCATTTTTCCCTGCGCATCCTAGTAAGGTGGTTGGAGGGTGCTGTGTACCAGATCTGCAAATGAGTCTCCCTCACATATAGTCTAGGTGCTTTTTAAACTGCTAGTTTTTCCTCTGGGTCTGGTAGTTCTTTACGAGGGGATCTCGTTTTTCTATAGCTCTTAGGGACAATAGACATCAGCCCTGTTTCTTTTCCAAGCCAGATGTTCTGGGGGCTCATTTCTCCAGTACAGATCCCAGCTGCTGGAGTGCCCTGTATTGGGCACCAACCCCTTTCTCCTCTGAGAGAAGGACTTCTGTGGTGAGATCCCTTCTTATTGTGTGTAGCCACAATGGGTATGGGGTTTTTGCCAAGGCTGTGTCTCTACCTCTTCTACCTGTCTCATTGTAGTATTTTTGTCCTTTGTTGTGCACAACATTTCATCTAGTTTTTGGGTCTTTTTCAGCAGGGAGTGATCCATATGTAGCTATAGATTTGATGTGTATTTGGGAAGAGATGAGTTAGCAGCTTCCTATGCTGCCATTTTGGGCCCCCTCCTCCAGAAGAATATACTTTTTTTTCTTTAAGTTTATTTCATTATTTTGAGAGAGAGCACATGTGGGGGAGAGGCAGAGAGAGAGAGACAGAGAGAGAGGGAGAGAGAGAATCTCAAGCAGGCTCTGTGCTGTCAGTGCAGAGCAGGACATGGGGCTTGATCTCACAAACCATGAGATCATGACTTGAGTCGAAATGAAGAGTTAGATGCTTAACCAACTGAGCTACCCAGGTACTCCCCAGAAAAATATACTTTAAAATATTCTTTTTCCATTGAATGTTCAATTAAAAAATGATTTATTGAAATTGTTTTATATCAGGCATTTTTTAGTTCTACAGTAAATGCAGGTTTTTCTATTAATAGTAGTCAAAAACTATATGGTTCCGTGTTCTATGACTAGCATGCACATAGAAAGTTAATGTTTAAGCGACTCATTTGGAAGTGGGCATTAAGGCATATGCAACTTGCTGTAATAGAAAATAGAAAAGGTATAAGTAGATTTTTGGTAAGATAAAAGGAGGGAGATAATTTATTGCAAATTATTGGGAAATTGGATGCAAACTACCTTTTTAGGGAAAAATGGGCCAACCATTTTTCTTTAAAGGGTGTCAGGTAAAAATAGGGAAATCCAAGACCTTAGCTTGCTGCATTGGGGCTCATTCATGGTCATACATTTAACAAACCAAGCAAGAATTCAGCTGTATGTCCACATTTCTCAATACCATATGGCACCAAACTATACTGTCTGTACTGAATTTTCTATTTTTATAGAAATAGAGCATTTTTAAAATTGTATATATTTTTATTTTCCATGTAGTTCTTAACTCATTGGTCAGCTTTCTGACAGCTTTAGTATTAATTGTTAGTATATCCTTATTTTATTAAATGATGAATTTATAGCTTATTTTTCTTATATATTCACTTTAATTCTGGGCACAAGATAGAGTGGTTATAATAATAGATCTTCAATATGCATTAGGTAAGATTGTAGCTTAACAATTCTAGATGTCTCATTTGTATGAAAGATGTATGTGCCTAGAGAGAATTAGGATGTATATATTTAGGAAATTATTAAAAATTTTTTAAGAAAGGTTTTGTACTATATCTTATAAGTATATATTTGTAATGAGCGAATATGATAATATTTTATAAAATGCTAGGAAGAAGCAATGTAATGGGCACTAGATTACTGTTGTTAAAGTTCTCAAAGAATAGATTTCTCTTTCTTAAAACACCCTCAAGTAGGAATTTTAGATTTATTTTCTTGACTTGGAGTTTGTGGTTTTAGTCTCATCTTTCATGTAATTTTCTCTTGAAATTATGAAGTCCTGGAAATATGACTTTATAATGGAACTTCTGACAGATCTCTTTAACTGCATGTCACTTCTACACAGGGGTAATTTGTTACCTCTTTGAAGGTGTTTCAGCCTGAGAGGTGGAATACATGTTCCCTATAAAGGTCAGTTTTAATTAATAAGCTGTGTTCCTCATTTTTTGAAGTATTTTTTTAAGTTTATTTATTTTGAGAGAGCTTGAGTGCGAGTGGGAGAGGGGCAAAGAGAGGGAGAGAGAGAATCCCAAGCAGGGATCCCCATGAGCTGTCAGTGCAGAGCCTTATATGGAGGTCAGATCCACGAACTGTGAGATCATGACTTGAGTCAAAATCATGAGTCAGATGCTTAACTAACTAAAACAATCAGTTGCCCCTATTTTTTTCATTTTTGCCTGATATGAATTGCTTTAACTTTAGTGTACAGCATTCTCCCCCTTGACCTTGGTTTAGTGGTCAACTGTGATCTGAAAAACATTAAATGGAAAATTCCAGAAACACACAACTTATAACTTTTGAATTGCGAGCCATACTGAGTAGCATGATGAAATCTCTTGCCAACCTGTCTAGGGTGTGAATCATCCCTTTGTGCAATATATTTACATTGTATAGGCTGCCTGCCTGTCTGTTAGTCATTCGGTAGCCTTCTCAGTTATCAGATTTACTGTATCATGATGCTTGTGTTCAAGTAACGCTTATTTTACTTAATAATGGCTTCAAATTGCAAGAGTAATTATGTTGGCAATTTGGATATGCCAGTGAAAAGCTTTAAAGAGCTTCCTTTAGGTGAGAAGGTGAAAGTTCCTGACTTAAAATTTAGAAAAAAAAATCATATGTTGAGGTTGCTAGATCTATGGTAACTTTTATTGCAGTATATTGTTATAATTGTTATATTTTATTATTAGTTATTGTTGTTAATCTCTTACTGTGCCTGTTAGAGGTTTAGCTTTATCATAGTTATGTATGTATGTATTGGAAAAACATGGTATGTACAGGGTTTGGTACTATCTGCAGCTTCAGACATCCACTAGGAGTTTTGGAACACATCCCTCTCAGATAAGGGGGACTACTGTAGAGTATTCTCCATGTAAAAATGGAACAAATTCAGCCTTTGTGATATCCATCATCTTCATACTCCATTTAAATTTCAAAAATTCTATGCAGCCCTAAAGTCTATTTCTAGATGTCTCAGCAGCCTATTAGCATAAAATGAGATATAATTATTGTATTATTTCTTAAGGTACATGCTACATCTATAGATCTACATGTTTCTTTGTTTTTCCCTCCATAAAATATGTTCATAAGTTTTATTGCTAAATATTTGTTATCTATGTAGCATTTTATAAAGGCATGCAAATAATAACATGATTATATTTAGGTAGTTATTTCCTTAAACCTCAATTGTTTTATTTTTTATTTTCTCTCTTTCTAACATCTTTAAGTAGGAAAATTCATTGTGTTAGTCTGGCTCTATGTTTGGAGGCAAATATTTTATACACTACAATAAGGGTGTTTTATAGTGTGTAATTTAACTGGGTGCTGCTTATTCAGTGTTTACTTCAAAGAAAAGACTTCTACTAAGACATTCTTTATGGATTTAAATTCAAATTGTTCCCTTCCTTTCTGAATCCTCCCTTATACTTTATAAGTTTGCATCTTTTATTATTTTTTTAAATACACTTCTTTGAAATACACGTAGCTTAATAATGATGATGATGATGATGGTAATGATAATGATGATAGTAATAATAACCAGCTACTTACTGAGTAAATTCTATGTTCTAGGTGATTTACATATATTTTCTGTAACCTTTATAACAACATAAGACTCTAAGCAAACAGACTTAGAGGTTACGTTAAATTATTGAACAAAGGTTGTATTGCATATGTATCTGCATTAGGTGGATGCAGCCTCAAATCTATGTTGATTTGAAATCCAAATTCTTACTACTAATTCATGCTGCCTTAACTAAATGTGGGGGCATTACAAGAATGAAGAGACTGGATTCCAAAATATGGGTAAAACAGCTATTTGGCTGAACATTAAAATGCACAGAAGTCAAGAAATTTAAAATTATTGTTCTATAACTACTATTCCATTATTCCATGCCAACTTGGATTGTTTTGTACTAATGTAAATGCCATTATTTTTAATTACTTTATATACACACGTTATGTAATTAATATATGATTTTTCTGAGAACAAATAACTGCATCTCCTGCCTCCTGTATTCAGATGATCAACCAATGAACTGAATTAACATTATGGACTGTAGTTTCACCCTATTCCCTTTTTGGTCTTTGTGTCAGTGCATGTATGTTTTGTGGTATCTTGCTTTCTTTTACTATTTGGTCTTATTACATCACAACTGTTTATTTTAGTAAATTGTAAATGTTAAATGTGCTCTTTATTTATTTTTATTTTAATCATTTAATTTCCCTCCACATTTTTTAAATTAATTAACAGCAGTCATGTCAAAGCAAGTAGACTATCTGATTAAGATACTAATGTATGATACTAATGTATTACTAATGTAATACACACTGCCCTTGTCCAGCAACTTCACATCTTAAAGATATTACACATTTATGCCCTCATTTAAGATCAACATGTTACTGTCAGGATTTGTTAACAAGCATAGAAAAAAACCCACAAAAAACCTCATGGTTCATTCAGTAAGTGTCTATACCAATGTATATGACTATATCTCACTTCAAATATTAGCAGTAGTGTCCATGATAAAATCTAAATAGTGTTTCAGGTAAATGGGGTTGTTAGTTTGACACTTCTTACTGCTCCTTGAATCATAGTTTTTATCGAATGCCACAATCTATCTTTGTGGTTTTTTTTTTTCAATTCAAGTTTTTATTTAAATTCCAGTTAGTTACCATATAGTGTAATATTAGTTTCAGGAATAGAATTTAGTACTTCATCACTTACATACAACACCCAGTGCTCACCACAATAAGTGCCCTCCTTAATACCCATCACCCATCATCCATTTAACCCATTCCTCTACCCACCTCCCCTCCAACAACCCTCAGTTCTCTGTAGTTAAGAGTCTGTTTTGTGGTTTGCCTCCCTCTCTCCCTCTCTCTTTTTTGCTGTTTCTTTTTGATGAATTTAAAATATATCATGTATTCCCTGTGCTCTCAACAGACATATAAAAACTAATATTCAATATTGAACTCAAATTTAGCTCCTAAATTTGTGTTTAGTAATTCAGTGAATATTTATAGATTACTGACATTGTGCCAAGAATTGTGTCATATCTAGGTGGAGAGAGAGAAAGTAGTGATAAAAAGATAAGGAATTAGATTCTTCTGATGAGAAACCACAATAACTATGGGTAAAAAGACACCTATAGTTAATGATAAAAAGGTATTAATGCTATAACAAAGGTATTATAAATAAGATGCTATGGGCACAGAGAGGAACAATGACTTTGGGAAAGTCAGCTAAGACTTCCCAGAGGAGATGATATTGTATGTAGGTCCTTAGAGTGAGTAGGATTTATCCACAAGGAAAAACAAGGATATGTATATGTCCAGGCATAGGGAAAACACAGTAGAGTTCTAATGTTTTCATTTGAGTGTAGAATCACTATAAACACAACTGCTGCCAATATTAACTGATACAGGAGTGTTATATTAGTGAATCAAATAACAGTGCGTGACAATGCTACTGGTGACATTATTTCCTAAAATGGTGATACTTCTGGTTAAAATTATGAACAAAAATTATAATCCTTTCTTGGTTTACATGGTAGTTGTATTCTTGAAAAAAAATCAGTATTTATAAAAGCCATACAAAGTGTGTATAACAGCATTAAGTTCTAAACTCACATAATTATAAATAGGATTTTTACGTATATTAGTGCCTGTATAGGAGATATGAAAGTTGTACTGGACTGTCCTCTACTTTACAATACATATAGCTGGTCTCCACCAACCAAATGACATCAGTGCTCTTTCACCATTTTGAAAACAAAGAAAAACCTCAATAGATGTCCAAAATGCCCTCTAAGAATACTCCTCAATTGATAATCATCTCAACAGAATAATTATAGTAATAGAACTACTAAAAATTCTTAAGGAAGTGGAGAATAATGTATATAAACTATTTCTTTATCTTTCCTAGCAGAGTGTCAATAGATACCGTTTGATGTTCAGAAATTAATTCTAATATTGTGCTAGTTTTTGTCTGTTTGGTCCATCTGGTCTTTGTTCCTTTTATCCTTTTTTTGTTTTCTGCCTTCTTTTGGATTGATAGGCTATTTTTTAAAATTTTATTTTATCTTCACTTTTGACTAGTATATGATCTTTTCTTTGGTGTTTGGTTTTTCAGTATACATCTTTAATTTATTATAGTTCATCTACTTTCAAACAATATTATACAGCTTTTGATTTAATTCAAGAAACTTAAAACAGCATACTTCCAATTGCTCCCTCCCATCTTTTGTGCTACTTCTGCTATATATTTGACTTCTACACGTGGTGTAATCTCATAATAAATTGCTACTATTTTTTCTTTATAGTCATTTGTCTTTTGGAGTATTAAAGATGAGAATATTTGTATTTACCTTCATTATCACTTCTGGAGTCCTTCATTTCTTTGTGTGGATCTTAGTTTATATGTGTTATCATTTTCTTTTGGCCAGAATAACTTTCTTTAACATTTCTTACAATATCAGACTGCTGATAATGAATTTTCTCATCTCTTGTTTTCCTCAAAATACTTGCATTATGGTCTTAATTTTTTAAAAAATGTTTATTTATTTATTTTGAGGGGGGAGAGAGAGAAACTGAGAGAGAGAGAGAGAAAGAGAGAGAGAGAGAGAGAATGAGCACGATCAGGGGAGGGGCAGAGAACAGGAGAGAGAGAATCCCAAGAGAGCCCCACACTGTCAGTGCAGAGTCCAACACAGGACTCAATCCCACTATCAGTGAGATGATGCCCCGAGGTGAAATCAAGAGTCAACTAACTGAGTCACCCAGGTGCCCCTGGCCTTATTTTTTTTAAAGGTATTTTTCTTTCAGTAATTTAAAGATGTCATTCTTTTGATTTCTGGTTTGCGCAGTTTTTTATGAGTAGTGTACTGTAATTTTTTATCGCATGTAATTTGTATTTTCACGTATGATCTATCAAGTTTTAAAATAAATATTTTCTTTGATGCTTCTTGGGTCAGTAGCTCAATATTTTTAATTAACCGTGGAAAATCTTAGGTGTTATCTCTTCAAGTATTCTGCTCCATTCTCTCTCATCTTTTTCTAGAATTTTAGTTATACATGTTAGATTATTTGGTATTATTCTGCAACTTTTGGATGCTGTGTTTTTTCTTTTTTCTTTTTCTTTTCTTTATTGTCTTTGTATTTATGTTCAGCTTATTTCTATTCTGTTGAGCTAGGGTTCAGTAATTATTTCCTCATCAGTGTCAAGATTACTGATGAGTACACTGAAGAAAGTCTTCATCTCTGTTACTGTGTTTTTTAGTTTTAGCATGTCCTTTGGCTCATTATTGTAGTTTCCATCTCTCTGCTGAAATTCTCCATTTTTTTCATGCATTTTGTCCTCCTTTTCCACCAGAGGCTTTGGCATGTCAGTCTTAGTTATTTTAATTCATTGTCTGATAATTCCAATGTTTAGTCATTTTTTTTTTAATTTTTATTTTTGAGAGAGAGACAGAGCATGAGCAGGAGAGGGGCAGTGACAGAGGGAGACACGGACTCTGAAGCAGGCTCCAGGCTCTGAGCTGTCAACAGAGAGACTGACACGGGGCTTAAACCCACCAACAGTGAGATCATGACCTGAGCCAAAGTCGGACACTAACTGAAGGAGCCACCCAGGTGCCCCTAGTCATTTCTGAGTCTACTTCTATATATTGCTCTTTATAGAGAGTAGATTGTTTTTTCTTGTTTTTTTGTATGTTCCACAATTTTTTTATTGCATACTTGACTCCCAGTATAGAACAGTAGACAATGATGTAAAAACTATTTGTCTCTGGAAATGGATACACCTCATCTCGTAGGTCATTTGTTTGAGGGCTAGATCACTTTCATCAAGAATTAAGCTGGGTTAAGTTTCATTGTTGCTGTGGTTATCTTAAATTTATCATTGACTTTAAATTCTTCTAGCGTTACTTTTTTTAACATTTTAATTTCTTTCTTTATTTTTAAAATTACAAAATTTTAACATTCCAGTATAATTAATATACAATGTTTTACAATATAGTGTTTCAACAATTCTATACTTTACTCAGTGCTCATCATCATGGTAAGTGTACTTTTACTCCCCTTCACCTATTTCACCCATCCCAACCCATCAACACTCTGGTAACCATCATTTTGTTCTCTGTATTTAAAAGTCTGTTTGTTTGTCTCTTTTTGCCTTTTCTGATGTGTTTTGTTCCTGAAATTCCACGTGAATGAAATCATATGGTATTTGTCTTTCTCTGACTTATTTTTCTTGGCATTATATACTCTAGATCCATCCATGTTGTTGCAAATGGTAAGATTTCATTTTTTTTTATGGAGAATAATATCCCTTTATATATATCACATCTATTTTATCCATTCATCTGTTGGTAGACACTGGGTTGCTTCCATAATTTGGCTATTAAAAATAATGCTGCAACAAACATAGGGTTATACATATATTTTTGAATTTGTGTTTTCATATTCTTTGGGAAAATACCCAGTAGAGGGATTACTGGATCATATGGTAGTTCTAGTTTTAAGTTTTTGAGGAATCTTCATATTGTTTTCTGTACTGGCCATTACATTGTATATATATATTTTTTCTTTAATTTAATTTTTTTCAATATATGAAATTTATTGTCAAATTGGTTTCCATACAACACCCAGTGCTCATCCCAAAAGATGCCCTCTTCAATACCCATCAAATACCTTCCCCTCCCTCCCACCCCCCATCAACCCTCAGTTTGTTCTCAGTTTTTAAGCGTCTCTTATGCTTTGGCTCTCTCCCACTCTAACCTCTTTTTTTTTTTTTCCTTCCCCTCCCCCAGAAACCCCATGGGTTTCTGTTAAGTTTCTCAGGATCCACATAAGAGTGAAAACATATGGTATCTGTCTTTCTTTGTATGGCTTATTTCACTTAGCACATAACACTATCCAGTTCCATCCACGTTGCTACAAAGCAAGAGGGTTCCTGTTTCTCCACATCCTCGCCAGCATCTATAGTCTCCTGATTTGTTCATTTTGGCCACTCTGACTGACGTGAGGTGATATCTGAGTGTGGTTTTGATTTGTATTTCCCTGATGAGGAGCGATGTTGAGCATGTGTTCATGTGCCTGTTGGCTATCCGGATGTCTTCTTTAGAGAAGTGTCTATTCATGTTTTCTGCCCATTTCTTCACTGGATTATTTGTATTTCGGATGTAGAGTTTGGTGAGCTCTTTATAGATTTTGGATACTAGCCCTTTGTCCGATATGTCATTTGCAAATATCTTTTCCCATTCCGTTGGTTGCCTTTTAGTTTTGTTGATTGTGTCCTTTGCTGTGCAGAAGCTTTTTATCGTCATGAGGTCCCAATAGTTCATTTTTGCTTTTAATTCCCTTGCCTTTGGGGATGTGTCAAGTAAGAAACTGCTGCGGCTGAGGTCAGAGAGGTCTTTTCCTGCTTTCTCCTCTAGGGTTTTGATGGTTTCCTGTCTCACATTCAAGTTCTTTATCCATTTTGAGTTTATTTTTGTGAATGGTGCGAGAAAGTGGTCTAGTTTCAACCTTCTGCATGTTGCTGTCCAGTTCTCCCAGCACCATTTGTTAAAGAGACTGTCTTTTTTCCATTGGATATTCTTTCCTGCTTTGTCAAAGATGAGTTGGCCATACTTTTGTGGGTCCAGTTCTGGGGTTTCTATTCTATTCCATTGGTCTATGTGTCTGTTTTTGTGCCAATACCATGCTGCCTTGATGATGACAGCTTTGTAGTAGAGGCTAAAGTCTGGGATTGTGATGCCTCCTGCTTTGGTCTTCTTCTTCAAAAACACTTTGGCTGTTTGGGACCTTTTGTGGTTCCATATGAATTTTAGGATTGCTTGTTCTAGTTTCGAGAAGAATGCTGGTGCAATTTTGATTGGGATTGCATTGAATGTGTAGATAGCTTTGGGTAGTATTGACATTTTGACAATATTTATTCTTCCATCCCATGAGCACGGAATGTTTTTCCATTTCTTTATATCTTCTTCAATTTCCTTCATAAGCTTTCTATAGTTTTCAGCATACAGATCTTGTACATTTTGGTTAGATTTATCCCTAGGTATTTTATGCTTCTTGGTGCAATTGTGAATGGGATCGGGTTCTTTATTTGTCTTTCTGTTGCTTCATTGTTAGTGTATAAGAATGCAACTGATTTCTGTACATTGATTTTGTATCCTGCAACTTTGCTGAATTCATGTATCAGTTCTAGCAGACTTTTGGTGGAGTCTGTCGGATTTTCCATGTATAATATCATGTCATCTTCAAAAAGCGAAAGCTTAACTTCATCTTTGCCAATTTTGATGCCTTTGATTTCCTTTTGTTGTCTGATTGCTGATGCTAGAACTTCCAGCACTATGTTAAACAACAGCGGTGAGAGTGGGCATCCCTGTCGTGTTCCTGATCTCAGGGAAAAAGCTCTCAGTTTTTCCCCATTGAGGATGATGTTAGCTGTGGGCTTTTCATAAATGGCTTTTATGATGTTTAAGTATGTTCCTTCTATCCCGACTTTCTTGAGGGTTTTTATTAAGAAAGGATGCTGAATTTTGTCAAATGCTTTTTCTGCATCGATTGACAGGATCATATGGTTCTTATCTTTTCTTTTATTAATGTAATGTATCACGTTGATTGATTTGCGAATGTTGAACCAGCCCTGCATCCCAGGAATGAATCCCACTTGATCATGGTGAATAATTCTTTTTATATGCTGTTGAATTTGATTTGCTAGTATCTTGTTGAGAATTTTTGCATCCATATTCATCAGGGATATTGGCCTGTAGTTCTCTTTTTTCGCTGGGTCTCTGGTTTAGGAATCAAAGTAACACTGGCTTCATAGAATGAGTCTGGCAGTTTTCCTTCCCTTTCTATTTTTTGGAATAGCTTGAGAAGGATAGGTATTATCTCTGCTTTAAACGTCTGGTAGAACTCCCCTGGGAAGCCATCTGGTCCTGGACTCTTATTTGTTGGGAGATTTTTGATAACTGATTCAATGTCTTCGCTGGTTATGGGTCTGTTCACGCTTTCTATTTCCTCCTTATTGAGTTTTGTAAGTGTGTGGGTGTTTAGGAATTTGTCAATTTCTTCCAGGTTGTCCAGTTTGTTGGCATATAATTTTTCATAGTATTCCCTGATAATTGCTTGTATTTCTGAGGGATTGGTTGTATTAATTCCATTTTCACTCATGATTTTTTCTATTTGGGTCATCTCCCTTTTGTTTTTGGGAAGCCTGGCTAGAGGTTTGTCAATTTTGTATAATTTTTCAAAGAACCAACTCTTGGTTTCATTGATCTGCTCTGCATTTTTTTTAGATTCTATATTGTTTATTTCTGCTCTGATCTTTATTATTTCTCTTCTTCAGCTGGGTTTAGGCTGTCTTTGCTGTTCTGCTTCTATTTCCCTTAGGTGTTCTGTTAGATTTTGTATTTGGGATTTTTCTTGTTTCTTGAGATAGGCCTGGATTGCAATGTATTTTCCTCTCAGGACTGCCTTCGCTGCGTCCCAAAGCGTTTGGATTGTTGTATTTTCATTTTCATTTGTTTCCATATATTTTTTAATTTCTTCTCTAATTGCCTGGTTGACCCACTCATTCGTTAGTAGGGTGTTCTTTAACCTCCATGCTTTTGGAGGTTTTCCAGACTTTTTCCTGTGGTTGATTTCAAGCTTCATAGCATTGTGGTCTGAAAGTATGCATGGTATAATTTCAATTCTTGTAAACTTATGAAGGGCTGTTTTGTGACCCAGTATGTGATCTATCTTGGAGAATGTTCCATGTGCACTCGAGAAGAAAGTATATTCTGTTGCTTTGGGATGCAGAGTTCTAAATATATCTGTCAAGTCCATCTGATCCAATGTATCATTCAGGGCCCTTGTTTCTTTATTGACAGTGTGTCTAGATGATCTATCCATTTCTGTAAGTGGAGTGTTAAAGTCCCCTGCAATGACCACATTCTTATCAATAAGGTTGCTTATGTTTATGAGTAATTGTTTTATATATTTGGGGGCTCTGGTATTCGGCGCATAGACATTTATAATTGTTAGCTCTTCCTGATGGATATACCCTGTAATTATTATATAATGCCCTTCTTCATCTCTTGTTACAGCCTTTAATTTAAAGTCTAGTTTGTCTGATATAAGTGGCTACTCCAGCTTTCTTTTGGCTTCCAGTAGCATGATAAATAGTTCTCCATCCCCTCACTCTCAATCTAAAGGTGTCCTCAGGTCTAAAATGAGTCTCTTGTAGACAGCAAATAGATGGGTCTTGTTTTTTTATCCATTCTGATACCCTATGTCTTTTGGTTGGCACATTTAGTCCATTTATGTTCAGTATTATTATAGAAAGATACGGGTTTAGAGTCATTGTGATGTCTGTAGGTTTCATGCTTGTAGCGATGTCTCTGGTACTCTGTCTCACAGGATCCCCCTTAGGATCTCTTGCAGGGCTGGTTTAGTGGTGACGAATTCCTTCAGGTTTTGTTTGTTTGGGAAGACCTTTATCTCTCTTTCTATTCTAAATGACAGATTTGCTAGATAAAGGATTCTCGGCGGCATATTTTTTTTCTGTTCATGACATTGAAGATTTCCTGACATTCCTTTCCGGCCTGCCAAGTTTCAGTAGAGAGATCCGTCATGAGTCTTATCGGTCTCCCTTTATATGTTAGAGCACGTTTATCCCTAGCTGCTTTCAGAATTTTCTCTTTATCCTTGTATTTTGCCAGGTTCACTATGATATGTCATGCAGAGGATGGATTCAAGTTACGTCTGAAGGGAGTTCTCAGTGCCTCTTGGATTTCAATGCCTTTTTCCTTTCCCAGATCAGGGAAGTTCTCAGCTATTATTTCTTCAAGTACACCTTCAGCACCTTTCCTTCTCTCTTCCTCCTCTGGGATACCAATTATGCGTATATTATTTCTCTTTAGTGCATCACTTAGTTCTCTAATTTTCCCCTCATACTCCTGGATTTTTTAATCTCTCTTTTTCTCAGCTTCTTCTTTTTCCATAATTTTATCTTCCAGTTCACCTATTCTCTCCTCTTCGTCTTCAATCCGAGGTGTGGTCATTTCCATTTTATTTTGCAGCTCATTGATAGCATTTTTTAGCTCCTCCTGGCTGTTCCTTACTACCTTGATCTCTGTAGCAATAGATTGTCTGCTGTCCTCTATACTGTTTTCAAGCCCAGCGATTAATCTATGACTATTATTCTAAATTCACTTTCTGTGATACTGTTTAAATCGTTTTTGATCAGTTTATTAACTGTCGCTATTTCCTGGAGATTCTTTTGAGGGGAATTCTTCTGTTTTGTCATTTTGGATAGTCCCTGTAGTGTTGTGGAACTGCAGGGCACTTCCCCTGTGCTGTCTTGAATAACTTGCATTGGTGGGTGGGGCTGCAGTCAGATCTGATGTCTGCCCCCAGCCCACCGCTGTGGCCACAGTCAGACTGGTGTGTACCTTCTCTTCCCCTCTCCTAGGGGCCGGATTCAGTGTGGGGTGGCGTGCCCCGTCTGGGCTACTTGCACACTGCCAGGCTTGTGGTGCTGGGAATCTGGCATATTAGGTGGGGTGGATAGGAAAGGTGCACAGGGGCGGGAGGGGCAGGGTCAGCTCGCTTATCCTTTGGTGATCTGCTTCGGGAGGGGCCCTGCAGCATCGGGAGGCAGTCAGACCCGCTGCCGCTGCCGGAGGGATGGATCCGCAGAAGCACAGTTATTGTGCAGTGCAAGCAAGTTCCCTGACAGGAACTGGTTCCCTTTGGGATTTTCGCTGGGGGATGGGCGAAGGAGATGGTTCTGGCGAGTGCCTTTGTTCCCCGCCAAGCTGAGCTCTGTGGTCCGGGGCTCAACAACTCTCCCTCCCGTTGTCCTCCAGCCCTCCCACGCTCTCTGAGCAGAGCTGTTAACTTATAACCTTCCAGATGTTAAGTCCCGCTTGCTGTCAGAACACCCTCTGTCCGGCCCCTCCGCTTTTGTAAGCCAGACTCAGGGGCTCTGCTTTGCTGGTGGGCTGCCCCTCCGCCCTGGCTCCCTCCCACCAGTCCCTGTAGCACGCACTGCCTCTCCACCCTTCCTACCCTCTTCCGTGGGCCTCTCTTCTGCGCTCAACTCCGGAGAATCCATTCTGCTAGTCTTCTGGCAGTTTTCTGGGTTATTTAGGCAGATGTGGGTGGAATTTTAGTGATCAGCAGGACACGGTGAGCCCAGCGTTCTCCTATGCCGCCATCTTCCCCTGAATCTCAACCATCTCTGTTGGTCATTCCTGACGCCATGCCCAGCATTTCTCCGCAGTGGGCTGTTGTCCCTCTGCACTTTGGCTGCAAGCGCTGCTCCGACTGCCGTCTGCTCCCTCACCTTCGGCCAGCTGCTGGCAGGCTGCACCATTGTATATTCTTACCAACAGTGCACGATGGTTCCTTTTTCTCCTAATCATCATGAACACTGTTTTCTTGTGTTTTTGATTTAACCATTTTGACAGGTGTGAGGTGATATTTCATTGTGGTTTTCATTGCATTTTCCTGATGATGAGTGATGTTGGTCATCTTTTCATGTGTCTGGTGACTATTTTTATGTCTTTGGAGAAATTTCTGTTCATGTCTTGTGGCCATTTTTAAAATATTAAATATAATTTATTGTCAAATTGGTTTCCATACAACACCCAGTGTTCATCCCAACAGGTACCTTCCTCAATGCCCATTACCCACTTTCCCCTCTCCCCCACCCCCATCAACCCTCAGTTTGTTCTCAGTATTTAAGAGTCTCTTATGGTTTGCCTCCCTCCCTCTCTGTAACTTTTTTCCCCCTTCCCCTCCCCCATGGTCTTCTGTTAAGTTTCCCAGGATTTGTGGCCATTTTTTTAAATTAGATTGTTTTTTGGGTGTTGAGTTTTATAAATTCTTTATATATTTTGGATACTAATCCTTTATCACATATGTTATTTTCCAACATCTTTACCCACTCAGTTATGCTGTCTTTTAGTTTAGTTTTTTTATGTTTTTATTTTGATGTAGTCCCAATAGTTTCTTTTGGCTTTATTTCCTTTGCTTGAGGAGATATACCTAGAAAAATGTTGCATGGATGATGTCAGAGATATTACGGTCTGTGTTCTCTTCTAGGATTTTTATGGTTTCAGGTCTCACACTTAGGTCCTAAATCCATTTTGAGTTTAATTTTGTGTATGGTGTAAGAAAGTGGTTCAGTTTCATTCTTTTGCATGGAGTTGTCCAGTTTTCCTAACACAATTTGTTGAAGAGACTGTCTTTTTCCCATTGCATATTCTTGCCTCCTTTGTTGAAGATTAATTCACCAAATAATCATGAATTTATTTCTGGCTGGCTGTTCTAGTCTCTTGATCTATGTGTCTGTTTTTGTACCAGTATCTGACTCTTTTGATTACTACAGCTTTTCAGTATATCTTGAAATCTGGGATTGTGATACCTCCAGTTTTGTTTTCCTTTTTCAAGATTACTTTGGCTGTTCAGGGTGTTTTGTGGTTCCATACAAATTTTAGGATTATTTGTTTTAGTTTTGTGAGAAATGTTGTTAGTATTTTGGTAGGGATTGCATTAAATATGTAGATTGCTTTGGGTAGTGTGGAGATTTTAACAATTCTTGTTTTTCCAAATGGAATATCTTTCCATTTGTTTGTATCATCTTCAGTTTTTTATCAGTGTGTTATAGTTTTCAGAATATAGATCTTACATCTCCTTAGTCAAGTTCATTACTGGGTATTTTATTACTTTTGGTACAATTGTCAATTCAAATTTTTTTTAATTTCTCTTTCTGGTATTTTATTATTGTTATATAGAAATGCAAGAAGATTTCTGTATATTGATTTAGATTTCTATATATTGATTTTGTATCAATATGTAATCAAATGTTTTTTGGTAGAGTCTTTAGGGTTACTTTATTCCTGATGAATAGGGCTAGAGAGATTGAGAATTTTTCCTCAGTCATCTGCTCCACCCTAAACTTTGGTCCTTCCCTGGTTACACCTGCTACAGAGAGGGTTTATTTCTGTGGATTTGTCTCATCTCTAGAAGTAGATTACTTTAGTTTTTAGTGCTTGCTATCTTGGTATTGAGGAAGCAAGAATATTTCTGTTGTCTTGGTCTTTCTTAGGTCTTAGGCGGGTCCTATATGCTCTGGTCTTGGGGTGATTTTTTCAATGATTCCATCTCTCTTCCCTCTTTCATCTATGCTTTGAATCATTGATGGGTCTTGTGTGAGGTAGTCTTGTCTTCCTCTCCTTCAGGTATAGAGGATATTTTCTTTTGCTGCTCCTCCTCCTATTTTGGAATCTTATTCATGCATGGGGTTTTAAGGTTTGATCTTTCTCCCCCAGTGGCTTTTTTTTCCCCATAAGGGAAAAGGATACTGGGCGGGGGGGTGCTTCATGCCTCTTTTTTTAAAAAAATTTTTAACGTTTATTCATTTATGAGAGACAGACAGCACAAGCAGGGTAGGGGCAGAGAGAGAGGGAAACACAGAATTGAAGCAGGCTCCAGGCTCTGAGCTGTCAGCACAGAGCCTGACGCCGGGCTCAAACTCACAAGCTGTGAGATCATGACCTGAGCCGAAGTCGGACACCCAACCAACTGAGCCACCCAGGTGCCCCTATGCCTCTTTTATAAGAGAAGTCCCTCCCCTTCTCCAGTCCTGCATTACAGTGAGAGGCATTTTCTAGTTTTCTGCCCTGTCCTCAATCTTTCTCCTAAACACCTGATAAAAGCCATGTATAGAAGAGACTGCTAGTGGTTGTGAATTCCCTTTGTGTCTATGTCTCTGTGAGGTTCTACACTCTCATTTTTCCTATACTTGACTTTTAGTAGTTAAAAAAAATTAGGCCTCATTCTGTTTACTCACTGGTATGACACCTACCAGTTCTTTCTCCTGTGCTCTGGGTCCTTACTTTCCTTGGACATCAGATTATTGCTGCCTTGTAATCTCTGTTTCTGATAGAATTTTTTAAAGTTATGATTTTGTTCTTTGTTGGGATATGTATTTTTAAGGTATAAGGTTTGATTTTTCCAACTTTCTACATCTTAGGTGGAAGTTACACTTCTAAATTAAAAAAAAAATTAAAGTTCCTTTTAGGAAATATAACTTCTATGTTAATTCATTGGTTCTCAGCTTATTTCTGGTTATGGAATGCTAGGAAGTTATAATGCTAGTTATAGTACCATTGCTTTATTTGAATTAAAATTATTAAATATTTCTGACAATTTAAATATATTAACCATTTATTAAATACCTGATGCAATTTAATGAGCATCTTTTGGATTTCAGTTGTCATGCTAGATATTTTCTTACCTAATTCTCATAAACACCATTTTGAAGAATGGCTTTTGCTTTTCTTTTATTATGGATGAGAAAAACTGAGGCTTAAAGGAATTAAGTTGATTGCTTTGTATCACAAAGAATTAATGTTGTAGAGGTGAGATTTCAGACCTTAGTTTCTGATTTCAAAATGTTTCTTGTTTCTACACTACACCACTATTGTAGTTCATTTCTTACTGTCTGGATAGGTAATAAATGATAGGGGACAGGGAAAACAATAATAAAAATTTTGTTGGGCTTCTGTTACTAGATATGTTTTGTTTTATGTTAAACATGAGCCTTTTTTTTAAAATAGGCAATGATATGGGAAATGAAGATGCCATCGGAGGGAATGTGAGCAAATATACGGTGCTTCCATCTGGATACTGTGGACAGCCCAAGAAAGGACATCTTATCTTTGATGCTTGTTTTGAAAGTGGTAAGTGTATTAAAGACCTTAGCTTTTGAATTTGTCTTCGGTTGTTTCAAAATACCGTTCATCTGGCCATTCACTGTGATTCAACCCATTTAATATTTCATCATAATGGAACAGGTTATCAGGAAAAAAAATCAATTTTTAAAGAATTAAATTGGAAATACTTGAAAATGAAATGCTGTGTTTTTGTTGATATGTGATCAATGGTATAATGTTAATAATAATGATCATTGATAGAGCACCTTATATTTTATAAAATACTTTTTCAGATATTAATTTTTGGGGGATAAAACTGACAAATTGATTATATGATCAATCATTAATTATTGAATGTTTATCATGTATTTGGTTCTGTGTGACATGCTCATAGAACTTAGTCTTTGTCAGAGAGAAGGTCTCCCTATAAAGAAATGATTAGGTAACAGATTCAGTTGAACACAAACAAAACAGCAAAAGTAATATTATATCATAATCATCAAATTCTGTGGTTATTCTGAATGGGAAGATCAAAACTTGATTGTAAATTCCTATCCAGTAGGGAATGGATCTTGTTAACGTTTTTGTGCCCTGAGCCTCATACTCTGTATAGCACATATTAGGTAGTCAGAATATGTTGAAAATACTAATGAGAAAGGTAAACATAATTTTGTTTTATAAGTAATCATTAATTATTTTTTATTTTGAATAATGTGTGTGTGCTGGCATGTGTGTGTGTGTGTGTGTGTGTGTGTGTGTGTGTGTGTGTGTGTGTGAGATTGTTTGTAGGGGCATGGCAGTTTAGTTACATGACACTTCTCTCAACCCTAAGAACATTGGTTGTTTATATAAACAGTTGAAAACTTGTTTATTCAAGCTTTTGCTCTTTGTTTATTCCATGCTATTTTAGTTTGCTAGGGCTGCCATAACAAAGAACAACCAACTGTGTGGCTTAAACAACAGAAATTTATTATCTCACCATCCTGGAGGATGAATGTCTTGAGATCAGTGTGTCAGTAGGGTTGTTTCCTTGTAAGGGTTATGAAGAAGAATATACTCCATTCCTTTTTTTCTAGCTTCTGGTGGTTTGTTAGCAATCTTTGGTGTTCTTTGGCTTGTAGAATCATCACCCCAATCCTTGCCTTCATCTTTACTTGGCATTCTCCCTGTGTGCCTGTTTTTTTCTAAATATTCCTTCTGTATAAGGATGCCAGTCATGTTGGATCAGGGGCCACTCTGATGACTACATTTTAACTTGATTATCTTTGTAGAGACCCTGTTTCCTTTTAAGGTCACATTCTGAGGTACTGGGTGTTAAGACTTTAACATGAATTTGGGGGGCACATAATTCAACCTATAAGATAGTACTGTAGTGTTCTTCCATTCAGACAACACTGTCCACATAGTTAAGAACAGTTTCCCTGAAGTTTGCATTTTGCCTTGCCTGGGATATATTTGGTGCTTAGAAAATATCTTTTGAATTCTTTTTACCTCAGTTAAAGGCTTGAAAGCTCTTTATACTAACAGCAGCTCTCTAAGGGTCAAAATTATCCTCATTTTAAAGATTATGTGTTGTTTTGGTTTACCTAAAGTATGAAATAATCCAGATTTCTTTCCATATTTTCCTTTAACTTAGTCATATTTTTCCATCCTTTACTGAAAAGTTCAGTAGCAGAAATTACCCAATGTGACCACATAGTAACCAAATTAATAATGTATATTTCTCCAAAAGTGTATGAATAGTTGGTTTATGTCAACTGAATTTGTGCAAGTGGTGCATAAGCCTTGCAGTAATAGTAGAGTGGTTAAGTGGACATGCTCTGGTGTCAGGCTAAAGTTTAAATTCTCACTTGAAAACTAAGCCATAGTTTCCTCATCATTTAATGGAGAATTATGCCTACTTTATGTCTAAAAGAAAAAAAAATATATATATATTTCATTGTTTAAAAAATTAAAACATCTTACCAAAATGGAAACAAAATAATAATAATATTTAAAAAATAGGTAAATGAGAAAATCTCAGGGAAAATACCAAAAGAAAATTCAGCTGGATGAGTATATAAAATACATGTTATGAGTTCCCATAAATTTGCTATAGGTAGACAATAAATTTAACTGAAGGTTTTCTGGTAACCAGCATCAAGAGAAAAACAATATCCATAAGAGAAAAATAAACCAAATATTGAAATCTTATAGAAATTCCTCCTATTGGTCTTCCTAAAGCAGACACTGAGATGTGATGAATAGCATTCTCAACAATATACCTGTGGTATTTACAACAATGTATTTCATAGGTATGTGTTTTGTAATATCCTTCAATGTGGACTGGGGTCCTAATGCTAAAGGGCATCTTAGTGAAAGCAATTCAGTTGGCACTTGAAACAATTTGTTTGACATATGCAGCTTTCATCTGATCTAATTTAAATTAAGGGATTTATTTTAGATTTTTTAAAACAGGGAAGTTAGGGGTTTTCTCTTATGTGCTCACTCTGAGCTACTGATTGTGGATGCCTCATGTGTTATGTTGTGAAGAGGATTCTGTAGGTGTAGACTTTTGAAGGAGTAAGGTGATTAATTGATTCAATGATTGGCAGGTATTGTTTCATGTGGATGGAATATATTGTCTTCAGATAGGCCCCATAGGTATGTTTTTTTTTCTGAGTTGTGGAATATGTAAAGTGCCTAGTATATTGCCGGGCCCTGAACTGGTGGGTTATCTGTTTTTCTAAATGAGAAAGAAGTTCTGCAGTTCAAATATGAACTTTCCAATGAAACCCTGCTCTGTTTTTTTCCATACCCCCCTTAGTATAAGTAATATTTCCCTTGGAAAAACAGAAGACCACCATAAATTTATCTTTCTATGGGTACCTGACACTTTTCATGATTTTTAAAAACTTTGTTCTCTTCCACTGCACTATAACCTGCTCAGGACAGAATCTGAGTCTGATTAAGCAGGGGCTCTCCCACAGAACCAAGCTGAGTACTTACAAAATTAAGCACTAAATTAATACTATTTGTAATTGATGAATGAAGTAATCCGAGCAATAGAAAGATAGGGAGAAATTAACTTTCTTACAGCTTTCATGAAAAAAAATCATATTTAATTGCTTGTTATTCCCCAGTCTATCAACTTCTCTCAAGTCTTCATATGTGTGCAGGTACTGTTTTCTCTGTGACCTAGATCCCTTTATCTTCCTGGTAAAATGTTAATTCAGATTCAGTCCAGCATTTCTTCCTCTGAGGAATAGTACCTCTCAGACAAGTTTGGCTGTCTCTACCTCTATATTTACAGGCACCTTGTAGACTCTTATATGATAGTCTTTACTGAATTGCAGTCATTTCATTGTTTCTTTCTTTTTCCTTATCATTGAAACCTTGAAGTCAGGGATGGTTTCTTACTAGTTTTGGTTCTCCAGTGCCTAGTGTACTAACAGTCATATAACAAGGAGATTAATAAATGTGTGAATAACTGAGAGAGGACAGATAGTGAACAAAATGGTTTTTGTAAAGTGAGATTTTAAGATTAATAAAAATATTTTTATGTTGAGATAAAAATATATTAATAGCAGCAAAAATATCAAGAAGGAAAACAAAAAAATTAATTACTTGGTTCTTATCAGACATTATGATAAGTGATGTACATAGTTTATCTCATTTAATACTCACTGAAACTTTCTGAGGTATTATATATCTCTTGTAGGTGAGGAAACTAAAGCTCAGAGGTGTAAAGTTATTTCCCTTGAATTGCATGATTGACAAGATGTATAGATGAATTTGAAAATGAGGGTTTCCTGGCTCTAAAGGCCATACTTTTAACCATTGCATATACACATTACCTTATTATAGGCTAGTTTATGACATATGAATAATATATATATGTGTATGTATATATATATATAGCCTATAAGCCTATATATATGTGTGTATATATGTGTGTGTGTGTGTGTATATATACATATATATATATATATTTATACATATATATATATATATCCTATAAGATAAGACATATAGGTTTTGTGATAAGAAAAATAAAAAATTGTCTACTTATTTTAAAATAAGCCATCCAAAGGGCACCTGGGTGGCTCAGTCACTTGAGTGTCCAACTCCTGATTTCAGCTCAGGTCATGATCCCAGGGTCATGAATCAAGGCCATGTTGGACACTGTGCTGAGCATGGAGACTGCTTGGGATTCTCTCTGTCTCCTGCCCCTCTCCCCTGCTTCCGTGCACTCTCACTCTAAAAAAATTAAAATAAGCCATTCAAATAAACACTATTTGGTTGCCAATAGTAGTGTTGTTTTACGATTGATATGAATACATGTATATTGAATATGAGAAGAACAATATAATTTATACTACAAATTAGCCTCAGAGACTTAATATAATATTTAAATTACTGTGGCATGAAAGAGGGTCAGTAAAAGAAAGACATGGTTCAGTAGTTTATATACCATTTCAAGACGATGGAAATAAAAACTTAAAACTTTTATTTTTAATTTCTATGATGGAATTTTATTATATTTATTTGTGTAATCTTTAAAAATTATTGTTTTATTTCCTTTTGAAAGAAAATAGTTTTTATTCTTGGCACAGTATGAAAATGTGCCATGACTACAATAGAAATCAGGGGTTTTAGGTTAATATCTCACTTTTTTTTAGATATGCAAATGGTTGATATACTTTTTCTTTTTAACTTTTGAGGAATAATTGACAAATATAATTATAGATATTTAAAGTGTCCAATGGGATGGTTTGATATATATACATGTATATAAAATATTATATATATAATATAGAATAATTACCAAGATTTAGCTAATTAACACATCAATGTCCTCACATAATTAACACAGATAACTTTTCTTTGTGTTAAAAATCCTTAAGATCTACTTTTATCAACTTTCAAATATACCATACTGTATTATTAATTACCATAATCATGGTTTATATTAGATCCTCAAAACTTATTCATATAATTGAAAATTTGTATCTTTTTAGTTATATCACCCCATTTCCTCTTTCCCCCGTCTCTGGCAACTTTTCTATTTCCTGTACAACTGACTTTATTGCAAAATTATTGAAAATAGCCAAGATATGGAAACAACATAAATATCCTTCCATATGTGAAATGGGCACAGAAAATGTGACATGCATGCACGTACAAACACACACACACACACACACACACACACACACACACACGTACAGAGGAATGTTATTCAGCTATTAAAGAAAGTAAATCCTATTTGTGACAATGTGAATAAATCTAGAAGGCACTATGTTAACTAAATTTTTTTACAATGGCATTATAATATAATGCCAAACACACAGGTTTTGGTTTAGGCAGAACTGGTTTCATATATTAACTTTTACTCATCTATAAAATTAGGAAAACATATCTATATTATAGAATATTATTATGCTAAGCAGTATAATATATAAAAGAGACAGTACAATATATGGCTATCAACTTCAGGTTATAATTCTGGCACATGTATATCATGCCAAGAGTGCCAAAATGTGCCAGGTACTTTTGTGGGTATATTTATAGTGTTATTACCAATCCTTAGAACAACCCTACATCATAGGACCCTTAGATTAGGTTACCCCAGGATCATACACTGAGATAAGGACTTAGGTAAAGATTGTATATTTTGATGGAGATCTCAAGAGGGAGATGCTCTGGGTAATTCTTGCTTTTCTGGGCATATAGTATTCTTGGTCATTCTAGTCTAAGTTCTTTAGGCTTGGAAAATCTAGGCAATCTAAGATTGTTCTGGGTGTTAATAAGAAGGGCCAGAATTAGAAGAATATTTGGAGATTTTAAGTTAACAACATTCTCCTTTGGCATCAGGAGTTAACTTTGTAGTTGTGGGAAGAACAATGTGTGGAGTCAGTTGACCTGGCTTTGAATCCTAGCCTGACTTGATCTTGGGAATTACTTTATGTCTTTGAACCCCATCCTATCAGTCTAAAAATGGAGAAAATACTTTACAAGGTTTTAAAAAAATGGCTAATTATAGTTATCATTTTTCAAATGCGTAATGTGTCCCAGTCTTTGAATAAGGAGCTTGACATGTATCACCTGTAACAGGGCGCCTGGGTGGCTCAGTTGGTTAAGCGTCTGGCTTTGGCTCAGGTCATGATCTCACGGTTCGTGAGTTCAAGCCCCGCATCGTTCTCTGTGCTGACAGCTCAGAGCCTGGAGCCTGCTTCAGATTCTGTGTCTCCCTCTCGCTCTGCCCCTCCCCTGCTCGTGCTCTGTCTGTCTCTGTCTCTCAAAGATAAATAAACATTAAAAAAAAAAAAGAAAAAAAAAACATGTATCACCTATAATACTTATCTTTTCAGGACTTTCTAGACTAGGTTAGGATCCCATCTGTACAGACCCATTGCAGTCTATATACTTTCCAGTCTACTAGAAGTACTTGTCTAAATGTCTGAAGTTTGTACGCTCTGTAGGAGCTCTTGGTTACCACCATATATCATGCTTAGTCCAGAGCCTGGTACATAATAGGTGTTCAATAAATGTATATGAAATAAATACAATTATCACAACAATTCTTCAGAGTAAGTATTATTAATGCTGATTCACAGGTAAAGAAAATCAGGCTTAGAGAGGATAAACATATGTTAAAATTAAACTGTTTTTAAGAGGTAGAGCCAGGATTTGTATCTGGGTCTGCCTCATAATAGTAAATGGTCAGACACAGGCATTTTGTGAAGCTCACAACATACTTTTACATACTTTATCTCATTGAATCCTGATATCTTTTGAGGTAGGTATTATTATTCTGTCTTAAAGATGAAGAAGTAGAGGCCTAGAGACGTTAAATAATTTGCCTATGACTCTACAGTTAACTAATCAAGTATCAGACTGGGGTTTGAACTCAATTTAGATATGATTAAAATAACAATAGTATTAAATATGAATATAGAATTTACTCTGTCATGCAAATTTCTAAGTGTTTGACATAAGTAATGCATTTAATTCTCATATCAAACCTGTGAGGTAGCTTCTATTATTATTATTTTCATTTAACAGGTAAGGAAACAGACACTAAGAGGTTAGATAATTTTGCCAAGGTCACTCTGCTGCTAGGCTGTGGACCTGGGGTTCAGACCCAGTTGGCCTCACTCCAGAATTTGTGCTTGTAACCATTTGTGCTATGTCGGGTCATAATTTATATAAAAGCTTATCTCAGTATCAAGCATTTAGCAGTAGTTCCAATATTTTTAAATTTTGCATTTAGGTCTTTATAATTTCTGAGGAAAACAAGATTGTTGTAACTTAAAGTTAAAAATATGATACTCAGTTTCCTAAATTACAGAATGAAGTGATGTAGCAGAAAAATAGATTAGACTGGTCATTGATCACTCCATACCAAGGGCTTATGACCATTAACCTTTAAATTAAGAAAGGTTCTCTTGCAGAAAATTATGTTGAGAAACATTTACAAATATTTAAAAATCAAATCATATAGTATATGAGGCCTAGGTTTATAGCCTCTCTAAGAAAAAAATAAATAGTGAATTTTCTGTTTGTAGAATCTGCCCCTTCTTCATTCTCACAGAAATTAGGTAAACTTCTCTGTTTAAGGAAGAAGAGTTTTAAAGTTGTGTGTTATTATAATTATGATAGAGCTCTTGATTTACATTGTTTGAGGGATGTGGTAGAATCTTACTTTTTATTTTCTATGAATATACCAATCAGCAGATATGTTTTATACCCTGTGGGAGGAATACAACCCACAGTTCCTCGCTTAAAGGAGTTAAGTGGGAGAGACTGATAGAGGCTGTGATTTTTTTAAAAATTTTAATGTTTATTTATTTTTGAGAGACAGAGAGAAAGAGAGTCAGAGCCCAAGGTGGGGAGGGGCAGAGAGAGGGAGACACAGAATCCAAAGCAGGTTCCAGGCTCTGAGCTGTCAGCACATTGCCTGACATGGGGCTTGAACTCACGAACCTTGAGATCATTACCCAAGCCGATATTGGATGCATATCTGACTGAGCCACCTAGGTTTCCCTGACAGAGGCTGTGATTAAGTTGATGACAAAATTTATTGTCTAAGGCAAATATTTTTGTCCAGAAGAAGTGCTAATCTGGAAGGGATGCTGGGACAAATGGCATACCCTGGGGCCTGTCAGAGGCTAACCATGATGTGTAGTACCTCTGATTCTAATTGGGGTAAGTACAGTGTAATGAGAAAGCATATCAAAAGCATGTCTTTTTCAGTAGGGTATCGTAGGATGGTGGGGTGGCAAATTGGCAGACTTCTTAGAAGAGGCTCCAATGAGCTGAGTATTAAAGGATTAGTAAGAATTATCCTGATAAATTTTAGCAATGGGAAAAACTACCCGGTTCTTATGATATCCAGAAAGACCCAAATGCAAGAGTGATAATGGCACTCTGCTACCAGAGTGAAATGGCAAACTATAACTAACTCTCAGAAATGAAGAGTATTCCTGAGAGTAAGGGCTCACTAAAACTTTTTAAATAATTAATTTAACAACAAATAATTTAATTAATTTCTAATATATATGTAATGTCTCATTCTTTTTTTCATTCTTAAAGAAATAAATGTGCTTTACCAGAGCACATGTTGTAATGACACCATCCATGTGTCTGTATCTCGAACCTGACTTGAATGGGTCTCTCTGCTGGTTGCTCTCCTCCTCTCCACAACCTCATTCTGTGTCTATCTCTGCCCTGTGGACCCTCCTGATTTATATGTATTGCTTCATTGCTTACTTTGCTAATCCAAAGTTTTGGCCTTGACAAGTGAGTTTAGTCTTTTGTCCCTACTGGAATTTTTCCCATAAAGATGATAGTAAGAGAAAATATTAGGCAGTGTACTCTGTTTTCTCTCTGCTTGTTATTAAATGAATGATTATAAAATCTTGCAACCTTTTCAGCCCCACAACTTCAGCCCTAGACTTCATCCTCAGTAGGTTTGCTGGACTTGTATGGAAGCTTTCTGACTGGATTCTGAAGTTTATCCCCAACTCTTTCTGGTCCATCCTGCACAATGCTACCAAAGCTAAAATGCAAATCATTGGATTATACTACTTTATTGTTGAAATCTTTCATGACTCCCTGTTGTCCTTAGGATAAAATACAAATGCTTTTATCTGACAATGTCTTTAACATAAGATCTGATAAAAACTTGCTTCATATTGATATTATCATTTTATGCCAGAATATGCCCCCTTCAAGGCCATTATCTCTTTCAGGGGAAAAATTAGCATATTTAGGAGAAAACAGTATGGTTATGAAATATAAAGTGTTTTACTGTGTCTAGAAATTCTGTTGGAGAAGTATTGGCAGCTATGAAACTATAGATGAATAATTTAATTCTGTTATTTCTGACTCATAATTGAAACAAAGCTGAACTTCTATTATTGTAGGGTTTTCTTTTTTAAAAATTTTTTTTAATGTTTATGTAATTTAGAAAGAGAGAGAGAGAGAAGGGGAAGGGCAGAGAGAGAGAGGGAGATACAGAATCTGAAGCAGGCTCGGGGCTCAGAGCTGTCAGCACAGAGCCTGATGTGGGGCTCGAACTCACCAACTGGGAGATCGTGACCTGACCTGAAGTCAGATGCTTAACTGACTGAACCACCCAGGCGCCCCAGGTTTTCATTTGTTTTTTAAATTTCTGACTCCTTTACTGAATTATATATGCATATATATGGCTATGTATCTACATGTATGTTTTTCTCTTTCCTATTTTCTCTACTTCACTTTAAGGAAGAAGTAAAACATTTCATTCCCAAATAACTTTCCTCTAAGTATGATGACATTTCCAATAGTAACAGTCCTGAAACAAAGGGCCTTGGAAACAACAGTTGAAGAAGTATGAACTATGTTTAATAAAATCTTATTTGCACTTATCTTCAGCTGCTCTTTTTAAATCATCTGAGACAGTGTTTTGAAGGGGACTTCCAATACACATAAAATACCCCTCCTATGCTTTAGTTGTAAAATAACTACCAAAAAAGGGAACATGTCACTTGATTAAATGTGGTTGATTGAGTTTGTTTATAGCCCTCTTCTTTCCAAGATTTAAGACACTACTTGAATGATTATATGTGTGTAATAGTTTAAAATCTAAACATAAATACTTTTTCAAGTGATAACCACATGATACACTTAAAATTGGAATATTTAAAGATGTTATATTATTATTGCTTTCCATTTTCAAACAAATTTAAAATTACATTAATTAGCAAAACTAGAATGTTGTCTGTGGTTTTATGCTTTAATATTTATAAAATAGTTCTACTTTTGATAGTGTATTGCAGTATTGAAAAATCCATACAAATTGTGGGTTTCATACAGCTTTCAGATAGGCTTGCCATCTGAAGCTATGAGGATATTTTGTGCAGGCTACCTGTTTGCAGTTTGTTTGATTTATCATCCTTTCCCCATTTTTCTCTGTATTGCAGGGGCCAACGTCTTGATATTTGCACTTCCCCGGCTCCCTTATCATCTGGATTCTGACTAGGTTCAGCTTATGGGAAATTCTAGGAGGAGATTCAAGGGCAGGTAGAAAGGAGAAGCCTGGGTATTTCTCCCTCATTGTGTCTTGGGCAGCATGTCCAGCAGTGGCTATATTTCCTTTATGGTTTTGCCAGACAGCCCCTTCCTTGTGATTCCCAATTTTGTTCGATTGCTGTACTTTGAGCAGAGCCTCAGTGCATCCTTATGACAGGCATGACAATATCTTACGGGGTTGTTGTATGGATTGGAATTGCCAGAAGCATAGCAGATAGTCAGTGGTCAATAGTGAAAGCCTAGAAAGGGAAGTGATTCATTTTGTGTGTATAGATGGGGTGGGATGGGGTGGAGGGAGGGTGGGAGACAATTGAGGAAGACATTTTAAAAGAGGTAATATAGGAATTATACTTTAATACTCTGCATGGAATGTTTTTTCAGAAAGCATGGTTTTTTTCATTCATTTCAGTTCTTTTTTGTTTTTTTTTTTTTTTTTGCCCAAATGTCTCTGGGACCCTGTGTAAAATTTCAACTCTTATTTCCTGACATTTCCTAATTCCCTATCTGCTTTATTTTTTCTTCTTAGTACTTACCACCATCTAATATAATATACATTTTATTATTTATATTTTTTATTTATTGTCTCCTCCAGTAAAATATAAACTATGAAGGTAGGAATTTTTCTTTCATACCCTGATGCCTAGAACAATGGCTGGCACATGATAGGTGCTCAGTAAATACTTGTTAAGGGACACCTGGGTGGCTCAGTCAATTGAGCATCTGACTCTTGATTTTGGCTCAGGACATGATATCACCATTCATGGGATCGAGCCCTACATTGGGCTGTCAGCATGGGGCCTGCTTGGGATTCTCTCTCTCCCTCTCTCTCTGCCCTTCCTGGGCTTGTGCATGTGCTCACTTGCTCTCTCTCTCTCAAAAAAACAAAACAAAACAAAACAAAAAAGCACAAAAAACCAAAACCAAACAACCTTAAAAAAATTTGTTGAAAGAATTAGTTTGAGAATGAGTAGAAATTCACCAGATGAAATTAGTTACATGTGCATTTATTGTATTTTCTCAACTATTGACCTCAAATTATAGAATACAAAGTTGAAGAATTTAGCATGACTGTATTGATATATAGAAACAAACACATATCCAGCAACCTTATTTTTTGAGAGTATTACTGATAACTTGGGTGGGATGGTGGGAAAACTTTCAATAGTTAAAATAGTTGTAAAATACATGCACTAATGTTCATGCACCTTACTTCTCAAAGGAGATACTTAGCATTTATTTCTTCTTGTTTAGACACAGTTTTAACGATATTGATTATATGGGTTTTCAGCTCTGTAAATTTGTAGGTAGGGTGGAAATTGAGGAGATAGAAATAATCTTTGGTGTGAAATCAAAGTTGACAAGCTTACAGAAGGGAGGAGGCAGAAAATATAAAAGTAAACAAGAATATTTAAGTATATAACTTTAATAGATCTGTTCTTTATCATAAAGGTAAGATTAAATTATGTACAATATGATTTTAGAAAGATTTCCAGTAAAAATAACAATGTCTCTATATAGCTATTAACATCTTTTTCCTTTCAGTCTGGTTTGCATCCTCACTGTTCCAGCAAGATAGTTCTCTGAAAGGTTGCCAGAGACTTTAGTCATGTAATTTGGTGTTCTTCTCTTAGTTCTTGATTCCTGTGTAGCAAATGATATTTCTAATGATCACCCTTACTTTTTGACATTTTTTTCCCCTGGCAGCATTGACTCTTTCATCCTCATTCACCTGCCTCCTCTCTGACGTGCCAGTCTTGTTTTCATCCACATGTGACCCTTAAGGCATTCTCCAAGGTTCAGATTACTTATCTTTTTTTTCTTTTTTTTTTTTTTTAATTTTTTTTTTTTCAACGTTTTTAATTTATTTTTGGGACAGAGAGAGACAGAGCATGAACGGGGGAGGGGCAGAGAGAGAGGGAAACACAGAATCGGAAACAGGCTCCAGGCTCCGAGCCATCAGCCCAGAGCCTGACGCGGGGCTCGAACTCACGGACCGCGAGATCGTGACCTGGCTGAAGTCGGACGCTTAACCGACTGCGCCACCCAGGCGCCCCCACTTATCTTTTAATCTTTGTAAATCTTGAGTATCCTATCTAATAACTCATCATCCATCCATCCATTGAGAATTATTATTATGCTTATTAAATATCCTGAATCCATTAATTTCTATCTGCCTCCTTCATTCAAACCATCAACATCTGTCAGAACTATTGTTCTTCTTGTTTCCTTCCATACATCTTCCACAACCCCCATTATCCATTTTCAGCACAGCATCTAGAGTGACCCTTTAAATTTTTTTTAATGTTTATTCATTTTTTTGATAGAGAGAGATAGAGTGTGAGTGGGGGAGGGCCAGAGAGAGAGGGAGACAGAATCTGAAGCAGGCTCCAGGCTCTGAACTGATAGCACAGAGCCCAGCGCAGGGCTCAAACTCACAGACCATGAGATCATGACCTGAGCTGAAGTCGGATGCTTAACCTTTGACAAAGCAGGAAAGAATATCCAATGGAAAAAAGTCTCTTTAACAAATGGTGCTGGGAGAACTGGACGGCAATATGCAGAAGAATGAAAGTAGACCACTTTCTTACACCATTCACAGAAATAAACTCAAAATGGATAAAAGACCTGAATGTGAGACAGGAAGCCATCAAAACCCTAGAGGAGAAAGCAGAAATAAACTTCTCTGATCTCAGCTGCAGCAATTTTTTACTTGACACATCTCCAGAGGCAAGAGAATTAATAGCAAAAATGAACTATTGGGACCTCATCAAGATAAAAAGCTTTTGCACTACAAAGGAAACAATCAACAAAACTAAAAGGCAACTGATGGAATAGGAAAAGATATTTGCAAATGACATTTGGACAAAGGGCTAGTATCCAAAATCTATAAAGAACTTACCAAACTCCACACCCAAAAAACAAATAATCCAGTGAAGAAATGGGCAGAAGACATGAATAGCCACTTCTCTAAAGAAGACATCCAGATGGCCAACAGGCACATGAAAAGATGCTCAATGTCACTTCTCATCAGGGAAATACAAATCAAAACCACACTGAGACACCACCTCACGCCAGTCAGAGTGGCTAAAATGAACATATCAGGAGACTATAGGTGCTGGCGAGGATGTGGAGAAACGGGAACCCTCTTGCACTATTGGTGGGAATGCAAACTGGTGTAGCCGCTCTGGAAAACAGTGTGGAGGTTCCTCAAAAAGTTGAAAATAGATCTACCCCATGACCCAGCAATAACACTGCTAGGAATTTACCCAAGGGATATAGGAGTGCTGATGCGTAGGGGCACTTGTACCCCAATTTTATAGCAGCATTTTCAACACTAGCCAAATTATGGAAAGACACTAAATGTCCATCAACTGATGAATGGATAAAGAAGATGTGGTTTATATGTGCAATGGAATAGTGCTTGGCACTGAGAAAGAATGAAATCATGCCTTTTGCAGCAACGTGTATGGAATTGGAGTGTATTATGCTAAGTGAAATAAGTCAGTCAGAGAAAGACAGACATCATATGTTTTGGAACTTGAGAAACTTAACAGAAGACCATGGGAGAAGGAAAAGGAAAAAATAGTTTCAAACAGACAGGGGTGGGTGGAGGCAAACCATAAGAGACTCTTAAATACAGACAATAAACTAAGGGTTGCTGGGGGGGGAGGGGAAAATGGATGATCAGCATTGAGGAAGGATGAGCATTGGGTGTTGTATATAAGTGATGACCCATGGGAATCTACTCCCAAAACCAAGAGCACACTGTACACACTGTATGTTAGCTAATTTGACAATAAATTATATTAACAAAAATAACACTAGCATTTTTTGCAGAGCTAGAACAAACAATCTTAAATATTTTTTGGAACCACAAAGGGCCTTGAATAGTTAAAGCAATCCTAGAAAAGAAAAATAAAAGTGGAGGCATGACAGTTTTGGTTTTTGAGGTATGATATAAATCTGTAGTCATCAAGACAGTATGGTCCTGGCACAAAAACAGACACATAGGTCAATGGAACAGGATTAAAGACCCAGAAGTGGACCCACAATTATATGGTCAACTCATCTTTGACAAAGTAGGAAACAATATCCAATGGAAAAAAGGTTCTTCAACTAAGGGTTTTGGGAATACTGGACAGCAAAATACAGAAGAATGAAACTACATCACTTTCTTACACCATACACAAAAATAAATTCAAAATGGATGGAAGACCTGAATGTGAGACAAAAACCATCAAATCCTAGAGAACACAGGCAGCAGCTTCTTTGATCTCTGCCAGAGCAACTTATTACCAGCTATGTCGATGAAAGTAAGAAAAACAAAAGGAAATATGACTATTGGAACTTTTATCTAGATAAAAAGCTTCTGCACAGTGAAGGAAACAATCAACAAAACTAAATGGTAGCCTTTGCAATGGGAAAAGGTATTTGCAAGGACATACCTGATAAAGGGTTATTATCCAAGATCTATAAAGAACTTCCTAAACTAAATGCCCAAAAAACAAGTAATCCAGTTAAGAAATGGACAGAAGATATGAATAGATACTTTTCCAAACGATATCCAGGTGGCTAATGACATATGAAAGGATGCTCACCATCACTCATCACTAGGGAAATACAAATCCAAACCATGATGAGATACCACTTTACACCTGTCAGAATGACTAAAATTAACCACACAGGAAACAACAGGTGTTGGCAAGGATGTGGAGAAAGAGAACCCTTTTGCACTGTTGATGGTAATGCAAACTGATGCAGCAACTTTGGAGAACAGTATGGAAGTTCCTCAAAAACCTAAAAATAAAAATACCCTACAATTCATAAACTGCATTATTAGGTTTTACCCGAAGGTTTCTAAAATACAGATTCAAAGATGTACATATGCCCTGATGTTTATAGTAGCATTATCAACAACAGCCAAACTATGGAGAGAATCCATACACATACACACACTCAATTCAACATTACTCAGCCATCAAAAAGAATGAAATCTTGCCATTTGCAACCTTGTGGATAGAGCTAGAATATGTTATGCTAAATGAAATCAGTCAATCAGAGAAAGACAAATACCATATAATTTCACTCAGATGTGGAATTAGAGAATTTAGAAACAGAAGAAATGAACATATTGAAGAAAGGTAAAGAAACCACAAGATACTCTTAATGATACAGAACAAACTGAGGGCTAATGGAGGGAGGTGAGTGGGAGATGGGCTAGATGGGTGATGGGTATTAATGAGGGCACTTGTGATGAGCATTGGGTGTTGTGTGTAATGAGGAATCATTGAATTCTATTTCTGAAACTAATATTTCACTATGTGTTAACTAAAATTAATGATAATAAAAAAATAAAAAACTTAAAAATAAGACTAATGTAAAACAACAAAATTGCAGTATATATGTAACTGTTAATAATTTCTTTAAATGTAAATGGACTAAATGCCCCAATCAAAAGACATACGATGATGGAACGGATTAAAAAAAAACAAGACCCATGTATATGCTGCTTCCAGCAGACTCATTTCAGACCTAAGGACACACACAGACTGAAAGTAAATGGATGTAAAAAGATATTCCATGCAGATGGATCAGGGAGGAACAAATGCCAGAATAGTAATATTTATATCACACAAGATAGACTTTAAAACAAAGACTGTTTTAACCAAAGCAAGAGACAAAGAAAGACATAATTATAAAAGGATTAATTCAATGAAAAGGTATAACAAATGCGAACATCTATGCATCCAACATAGGCACACCTAATACACAATGTTAATATTAACTGACCTAAAGGGAAAAATAGAGGGTAATACAGTAATAATACGGGTCTTTAAAAATTTTTATTTATTTATTTATTTTAGTATAATTGACACATAATGTTGCATTAGTTTCAGGTGCGTGACAGTGATTTGACAAGTTTATACATTATGCTATGCTCACCACATGTGTATCTACTCTGTGTCACCATTGCTTCCTGCCTTTTGGCTAAGATTAAGTGTAGTATCTGTTCTTAGTTTAATAGTAGGGGACTATAACACTCCCCGGACATCAATGGATAGATCATCCAGAGAGAAAATGTATAAGGGAGAATTGGCTTTGAATGATACATTAGAACAAATGGACTTAACAGTTACATATACAGAGCATTCCATCTAAAAAACAGAATACACATTCCTTTTGAGGACACATGAAACATTCTGCAAGATATGTTAGGCCACAAAACAAGTCTTAATCAATTTAAGAGATCGAAATATCAAGCATCTTTTCTGATCACAATAGTATGAATTAGCAAACAGTAACAAGAAAGAAACTGGAAAAAACACAAATACATGGATAGTAAACAACATGGTACTAAATAACCAATAAGTGAACTAAGAAATATAAGGCAATTAAAAAAAAAATTACATGGAGGGGCGCCTGGGTGGCTTGGTCGGTTAAGCGTCCGACTTCGGCTCAGGTCACAATCTCACAGTACGTGAGTTCGAGCCCCGCGTTCGGCTCTGTGCTGACAGCTCAGAGCCTGGAGCCTGCTTCCGATTCTGTGTCTCCCTCTCTCTCTGACCCTCCCCCATTCATGCTCTGTCTCTCTGTCTCAAAAATAAATAAACGTTAAAAAAAATTTAAAAAAAAATTATATGGAGACAAATGAAAATAGAAACACAATAGCCCAAAATCTTTGGGATGTAGCAAAAGTAGTCCTAAGAGGGAGGTTTGTAGTCATACAGGCTTATCTGAAGAAACAAAGTCTCAAAGAATATAACCTTACACCTAAAGGAACTAGAAAAATATGAACAAACAAAGCCCCAATTTAGTAGTAAATAATGAAGTAAATAATGAAGATTAAAGCAGAAATAAATAGGGGCGCCTGGGTGGCTCAGTCGGTTAAGTGGCAGACTTCGGCTCAGGTCATGATCTCGCGGTCCGTGAGTTTGAGCCCTGCGTCGGGCTCAGTGCTGACAGCTCAGAGCCTGGAGCCTGTTTCGGATTCTGTGTCTCCCTCTCTCTGACCCTCCCCCATTCATGCTCTGTCTCTCTCTGTCTCAAAAATAAATAAACGTTAAAAAAAATTTAAAAGCAGAAATAAATAGAAAAAAATCAATGAAACCAAGAGCTGATTCTTTGAAAAGATAAACTTAATTGATAAATAGCCAGACTCAAAAAAAAACAAAACAAGAGGACTCAAGTAAAATCTGAATGAAAGAGAAATAACTGATCCACAGAAATATAAAGAATTATAAGAGAATATTATAAAAAATTATATGCCAAAAAATTGGACAAACTAGAAGAATTGGATAAATTTCTAGAAACATGCAATCTTTAAAACTAATCAAGAAGCAAGTACAAAAATGTAAACAGATTGATTACTCATAATGAAATTGAAGTGGTTATCAAAAAAACTCCCAATGAATAAAAATCTAGCATCTGATGGCTTAACAGGTGAATTCTACCAAAGATTTAGAGAAGAGTTAATACCTACTCTTCTCAAACTATTCCACAAAATAGAAGAGGAAAGAAAACTTCCAAATTCATTCTACAAGGCAAGCATTACCCGTATATTAAAACCAGACAGAGTCATTACAAAAATAAAAAACTCTAAGTCAATATCTCTGATGAACATAGATGCAAAAATCCTCAAGAAAATGTTATAAAACCAAAATCAATAATATATTAAAAAGATCATTCACCACAATCAAGTTCGATTTATCACAGGATTGCAAAGATGGTTCAATAGGCACAAATCAATGAATGTGGTACACCAGATTAACAAGAGGAAGTATAAAAACCCGATGATCATCTCAGTAGATTCAGAAAAAGCATTTGACAAGTATAATATTCATTAATCATACAACCTCTCACCAAAGTGAGTTTAGAGGAATTAATTATACCTCAACATAATAAAGGCCATATATGACAAAGTCACAGCTAACATAATACTTAATGGTGAAAAACAGATTTTCTTTTAAAATCTGGAACACGATAAAGATATCCACTCTCACCATTTTGATTCAACATAATACAGGAAGTCCTACCCACAGCAACCAGTAAAAGGCATACAATTGGTAAGGAAGAATTAAGTTTCATAATTTTCAGATGATATGATACTATATATAGAAAAGCCTAATGGCTCCACCAAAAAACTACTGGAACTAATAAATTCAGTAAAGTTATAGGATGCCAAATTAATATACATAAATCTGTTGAATTTTTAAACTCTAATAACAAAGTAACAGAAAGAGAAACTAAGAAACGCCCCCATTTATAATTGCATTAAAAAGGATAAAATACCTAGAAATAAACTTAACGAAGGAAATGAAATAACTATACTGTGATATTAATAGGATATTAATAATAGATAGTAGTAATAGTAGGATAATAATAGTAATAATAGTAGGATATTAATAATAGAAATTGAAGATGATACAAACAATGGAAAGATATACCACTCATGATTGTAAGAGTTAATATTGTTACAGAGTCCATACTCCCTAAAGCAATCTACAGGTTCAGTGTAATCCCTATCAATATACCAATAGCATTTTTCATAGAAGTAGAACAAATAATCCTAAAATTTCTATGGAACCACAAAAGACCCTGACTAGCAAAAGCAGTCTTGAGAAAGAAGAACAAAGCTTTAGATAATCACAATCCTAGATTTCAAGCTATTCTACAAAGCTATAGTAATCAAAACTGTATAATAATGGCACAAAATAGACACAAAGACCAGTGGAACAGAATAGAGAGCCCAGAAATATACCCACATTTCTATGGCCAATTAATCTATGACAAAGGAGGCAAGAATATATGATGGGAAAAAGACAGTCTCATTAATGAACAGTGCTGGGAAAACTGGACAAGTATATGCAAAAGAATGAAACTGGATCACTTTCTTACACCATACACAAAAATAAACTCACATTGGATTAAAGACCTAAATGTGAGACCTGAAACCAAACATTCTAGGCAGTAATTTTTTTGACATTGGTTATAGCAACATTTTTCTAGAATTGTCTCCTCAGGCAAGGTAAAGAAAAGCAAAAACAAACTATTGGTACTGCATCAAAATAAAAAGCTTTTGCACAGTGAAGGACACCATCAAACAACAAAAAAAGGCAATGTGTACAGCAGTGCTATCAATGACAACCAAATTATGGAAAGAGCCCAAATGTGCATTGACTGATTAATGTATAAAGAAGATGTAAGAACTCACCATGTTCCCCTTGTTTGACCTTAGGTCTGAAGGAAAATAATAACCAGAACAGCAAGACCAAGTGGAAAAACTAACAATTCCTAACATTTATATAGTGTTTTGTAGTTAACAAAGTGTTTTCTGTTCTCTTAAGTTCTTTCATAAATTTTGGACAAAATGGAGGGTAAGCATTTTATTCCTACTTTTGGAAAAGGAAATTGAGGTTCATAGAAGTTAAGTGACATCCTTAATTGCATAGAACTAATAAGTGGCAAAATCTGGAGTCAACCCATGTCTATCAGACCTGAAAGCCTGTGCTCATATATCTTAGTTCCTGGTTACTCAATATTGACCCATTTGCTTGCTGGCTTAGTCATGGCTTAGTCATGACAACCTGAGCATTTCCAAGTTGGAGTACAAGCAAATAAGCAGTCTTATGTCCTGTATTAGCTCACAGGAAAGCAATTTGAGACCCGTTGAATGGAGTAGATGGAATGTACCTACTACCACTTTGGGAAGCTTTAACTCACTCCCCATTTGGGGTTTGAACATCTAATCTGGGAAGGCTGATTGGATGTAACATACCATATGTTGTTCCTCATGGATGGAAGTAGATAATTGGAGTATCTAGCAATTAATGTAGAAAGGGTGACATTTGTGGATTTGGAGAACTTAGTCCTTTAGGAATGGTCAAGAAAATATCATGGGTTTGAAATTGACAATGAAGTATATGTTTAAAGAAGCATTTTGGCCTGTTTGTATGTTGTGGCTATAGATCTTAGTTCATATGTTCAGCAAGAAATACCAAATTATTTTAGTTTATTTAAATCAATCCATCTCATTGGGATTTGGGGAAATTCAGTTTCCCGTCATCATTGACGGTCTATGTCTTTCACTCCCATTACATAATATGCCAAGAGGTGTATGTGATACTTAGGCAATGAGATGAGGGCTTCTGATTTTCACATGTCTGGGCACATGACATCCTTATCATCCAATCTCATGTAGCTCCTTGAAGGTGGAATGCTTCACTGCAAGCAGGGAATGGGGATCTTCATGGAGGCCTTTGCCTAGATACAGAGCCCTAGTGCCCAGAGTTCTTCTTCCCTAGGTGCCTTCCACCACCATCCTTTGCTGAGGACTGCCCAGGAGTACCTCTTCCTATCACCACTCATGGGATCCTTGATTTCTATAACTATTTCAATGTGTGGGATTGTTTCCTTCCTTTCTCTGTTTTCAGTGGAAGTCTCCTTTTCTACTAGCATAATCCTGGGTAATGTGAGGAAGAGAAATGTTAGAGGCTACTTTTGCCTTTTTACTATCATATGAACCTCCTCTGAGGCATGAGATCTCAAAGGGCTTGGAGAAGAATTTGTATGGTTTTTGTGTGTGTGTTTCTGTTTGTATAGGAGGGGTTTGTGTCTAATGTGGAGTATCCTAAACAAAACACCAAAACAACTCAACATGTCAGTGAATTATCTTATGAAACAATTTGCTGTCTGTGACTAACCCCCCCCCCCCCCCCCCCCCATTCACAGATTGCTATTGCCTAGGAATCAGAAGACCTGGAACTTCTTATGTATGTAGCCTTGGGCAACTCACTTAACTTCTGAGTGTGTGATCTAACCACTAAAATGGAGTAAGGAAGCCTGTCCTGCCTAGTTGACAATATTGCTATTACATGCAAATGATAGAAGATAGGGAAATATTCTGTAAGCTGTTAATATACTATAAAATATAAGAACTTTTGGTTTTGTGAATTTGTGGGAAGAGAGATATTTCTCACTATGGTTTTAAAGTAACAAAAAACCCCTTGGAATGATCATAAATAGTTTCCACTCACATTGTATTATGAAAGCATGTCATATGGCCATGTCTATTTTCAGGAGGGCAGAAAGTGGAATTCTCCCATGTGTTTTTATGTGTTAGGGAAATATTGAGCATCTATTACATGTGAGGCACTATGTAAGAAACATTACATACCTTATCTTTAATTCTAAGAATGTTATGAAATAGGCAGTATTTTAGGTGAGGACGCTGAGGGCCAAAATTTAGGTAATTTAGTAAAAAATAAAACCAGGATATGACCTTCATCTGACTCAAAGGCCTGGGTTCTTTCCATTGGATCACATACTTCCTTTTTTTCTGCAGTTTTGTTAGCCACAGATGACTTGTAATGGAAGATTTGTTTAGGTTAGTAATTATCAGTTAGTCAAAAATAACTGATATTTATTGGGCATTAGGAACCCCAAGCTCACATCTGGGTCTTGTTTTTCTCATTCTTTGTTATGAAGGGATTTGGGGCCTGTACTTTGGGAGTTGATAGAAGACTCTAAAGTAGTGTGAAAGTTTATTTTTCAACTTGACTGGGCCATGGAATGCCCAGACATTTGGTAAAACATTATTCTGGGTGTGTCTATGAAGGTTTTTCTGGGTAAGATTAACATTTAAATTGGTAAACTGAATAAAGCAGGTTGCTCTCCCTAATGTGGGATGGCCTTATGTAATCAATCAAAAGCCTCAATAGAACAAAAAGGCTGAACCTTCCCTTAGTGAGGGGAAATTTCTTACCTGAGTGCCTTGAGCTGGGAGGGACATCAGTATTTTTCTGTGTTCAGCTGAACCGAAATATTGGCTCTTCCTAGGTTTTGAGATACGGCATTTGACTGGAACTACACCATTGTCTCTTGTGGACTCTGGTTTGCCAATTTCGGATCTTGGGACTTGTTACCCTCCATAGTAGTATGAACCAATTCTTTATAATAAATCTCTTTGTACACACACACACGCACGCACACACGCACACCCCTTATTGGTTCTCTTTCTGTGGAGAACCCTAATATAGGCACAAACAACTCTTGAAATTGTGTGATTATGAAATCAGCAGTAACAACGAAGAGCTGATGTTTATGGAAGAGGTTCAGACTCCATTCTCTTTTCAGGCAACATTTTATCAAAGATCCTTAATGGAATCTTTACATTGACATTTACATGTTGTCTTATTATATGTGTATTAAGTGGTTGTTACCAGTAGGATGACAATTGACAACAGATTTAATAAAACAACATTTTTTTTCCTGAAAATACCGAATGCCAGTATGGACCAATGTCATTGCATTTCAGACAACATTTGGCTTACCTTCCTAAAACAAATCACAAAAAATTAAGAACAGAAAGATTGATTCTTTTCCAAGTTTTATATTTTCTTCTGACAACTATTCTGCAACCTCAGGCATAGATTAATGAATGGAGTATGCACAAAGTGATATCAGCTCACATATATGACATTACTCAGATGTCTCCAACTCCGGAAAAAGCATGTGAATGATTTATGGAATTGATATTAATCTCTTTCCAGTAAATGCATTACTTCAAATACATGGGAAATTGATGTTACTACTCTAACGCCAAATTAATTTCTTTCTTGCTGGATCAGCATTGTAAATGGAATTAGATGTTAACCTTTTATACATCTAAACAGGGTAAAATATGGGAGGCAATTTTATAAGTAAAATTTGGATGCTCATTTCTGAAGGGAAGGGTATGTATTTTTCTTCTTTGTGTGCTTTCTTCCTGAAATTTGTGGATCCTGGGATATTGGATCATATTTAAGTATAACTTAATATCATTTAGGAATAGAATAATTATAATTGAATCTGAATATTTAACACAGGACTATAAATAACAGTATAGCAAATGAGAATTACATATTATTAAAGACACCCCAAATTCTAAAGATTAAGACTATTTTTCAAGGGAAATTTTATCCAAGAATTATTAGTCACTCATAAATATTTTTAATCCATATGTAGGCATAAAGGAGACTAGAAAATTATCAGGCTAGCCTCTTCCTCATTTCATATATGCCTGGGCCAGTATGGTCTTGAGTTTGTTTTCTCTTTATTTTCCCTGTGTTTCCGGCTTGTTGCTTTCATTGCCATACTGTTGATTTTGGCCTGCTAAACATTATCTAATAAGCACAATCTTATATTTCAATGCTAAATTATCAGAAGGAAAATGTTATTGGCTCAGTTGCGTCTGGTCAGTTTTGGTTAAAGAGGGTAGTCTTGGGTATGTAGGGCTGCCTTTTAAGGGCAGTGGGTAGGACAGACTCTCTAGAAAGGGGCTGTAGGTAGAGGGGAAGTGATAGATATATCTTAAATAGTTAGGTTTGCTGGGCTGCAGTGTTTGTTTTTTTTTCCAGCCTGACAGTTTTCTGATTTTGTGGACCAAGTGCCATGCGTACCTTTTCTCTTCCTGGCTCCTTGCCTTTCATCACAATATGCCTCATTTCTTAGCCAGTCTTGAGCAGAGCATAATGTCTGTGAGTGGTATCAGAGTTGCTGCCAAATAGCAACTATTTGCTGTCTTGCTGTCTGATGTGCAAGAGACCAAACCTGGTTTGGTCTATAAACCAGACCCAGTTTACAAGTTGCAGTATTTCTTGCATTATTTCCATTGCTATAGTCTGCAGAACTGGGTTCTTTCTTGATAACTAGTTTTTTTTTGTGCTACAGTTATACCAAGCTTAGAATACTAGAATTATTATCTCTTTAAGTCTGGGGTATTGCCTTGAACCATTGTCTTCTTGATAGGAATCTAGGCTAGGTGGCTTAATTTGCACAATGTCTATATCCAGATTTTCTTTTCCCAATAACTAGCTGAGATCCAGATGTGAATAGACAGGTTTCCCTGGGCGACTAAGTGGCAATTATGCTTGGTCTACATTACTGCCTGCACAGATAGACCTTTTGGAACCCTTTTCACCTGAAATCATGGCTGAATATTTTTAGGTTTTTGAGTACTGTACATCGGAGCCCCTGGCTTTCCTCTCTAGAATCACTGTCTTCTGACCTAGCTCTGGATCCTGAAAGCATACTTTAAATGTGACAGTGTGACTCTAGTTGCATTTATAAAGTGGTACAGGTGAGTGTTAGGGATGGTAGTAATAAAAATTTGGTGAAAGTTTGTCTTACCTACATCTCAATATTGTTGTACCATTTGTTTCCGTAGAGAATTTTGGTCTAGGATTTCTGCTCTTTATTCCCTATTACAGGTGACTTTTGGTAACACAGCACCAAGATATCCTTTCAATGGTTTTATTTTTGTTGGTCCTGTATTATATGTGTACAACACTTGCCAGGCAGTAGAGGAAGGTATGGGATGGGAAGAGGAAAAGATATATATATATCTGACCTAGTCCTTGTTCTCAGAAAAACTTAAATCCCAGTGAAGGATGTAGTGCATATGTGTCAGTAATACCAGGAAGTAAATCAAGCAAGGGACAGAAGGATTGGATACTTACTCATTAATTACCCAAATATTTATTGAGTGTCCACTATGCTTGGTTCTGTTCTAGGCAGTGGAGACTCAGAAGTAACTAAGGTTGGATTCATACTGTCAAGGAGCTCATAGTTTGATGTGTAGGTAACTGCACCAAAAAGCCACAGGGGCTGATAGTATTCAAGTCACCATCATTTCTCATCTGACTGCTCTTTAAATACACTGTGCAGGCTCTCACCTCAGGGCCTTTGCACTCTGCTGCCTGGAATGCTGTGCCCCCAAGATACTTACATGGTACATCCTTTACTTCATTTGGGTCTCTGATACAATGTCATCATATCAGGGAAGTCTTTCCTGGCTCTACAACTAGTACAGTACTCTCTTTTCATCTCTCCCATTCCTCTTAGCTCATTTTATTTTTGTTCTTAGCACTTACATCACCAGATTTGTTATATAATTATTTTTAAATTTTATTATTATGTCTCTGCCTCTAGAAAAATTTAAGCTCTATGAGAACAGGATTGTGTCTATATTATTGAGTGCTTTATATATGTAGCATGCTGTCTTAGACAGAATGAGCGTTCAAAAAATACTAGTTCACCAAGTAAAGGAATTAATGAATTAATGAGTCAAGTACTAGTGAGTAGAATCTGTATAGGGTATGATAGAGTTACCAAGATGGGAGTGGTTTTTTTTTACCTGTAGGCAAGGGGTGGTGTCAGAATATGTGATTTGAGAATGGAAGGGGATAAGGGTAGACAGTTTTGTCATGTGGCATAGTTCATGATTGAATATTCCAGACTTTATAGTAGGTGAATATGTCTTTTTAAAAAATCTTTATTTATTTTTGAGAGAGAGAGAAGGAGAGAGTCTGAGAGGGGGAGAAACGGAGAGAGAGGGAGACAAAAAAATCTGAAGCAGGCTCTAGGTTCTGAGCTGACAGCACAGAGCCCATGCGGGGCTTGAACTCACAAACTGCGAGGTCACGACCTGAGCTGAAGTCAGAAGCTTAACTGACTGAGCCACCCAGGCATCCCATTATGGGAGTATGTCTTAATCAGGAGTTGCTTTTAAATCCTATCCTAATGATGTGACATTCTATACTAATAAATTTTCAATTTAATTTTTTCTGTATATTCATATACTTTTTAATGGCTTCTGCCTACTAGTGAGTAGTCATGAGATTTTCTGCTGGGTTGTGGGTTTCTTGGGGTAGACAGGGATCAGGGTTTATTCATGTATGATCTGACTCTGACACAGTGGCTGGGAATTATTTTGCCAGTAGTAGCTTTTTTTTTTTTTTTAATAAAAATTAATTATAGTTCCCTTGGAGCTGGAGCATTCTGTGATTCTCCCCTAGCCTGAAACTTCACCAACTGTTGTTTAAGATTCTTGCAGGGGCACCTGGGTGGCTCAGTAGGTTGAGTGTCCCAGTTATGCTTAGGTCATGATCTCACGGTTAGTGGGTTTGAGCCCCATGTTGGGCTCTCTGCTGACAACTCAGAGCCTGGAGCCTGCTTCAGATTCTGTGTCTCCCTCTCTCTCTGCCCCTACCCCGCTCATGCTCTGTCTCTCTCTGTTTCTCAAAAATAACTGTTAAAAAAAAGTTAAAAAAGATTCTTGCAGATAATGCACTTTTTTATAGTTCTGGCTTCTTTCCCATATATTTCATCTAGGATATTCATATATCTACTTCTCTCATTGTACTATAATGATTTATTTACATGTTGGTCCTTCCATTAGATTTTCAGCTATTGTTGGACAATTAGACTTTATCTCTAATCTTAGACTCTTATCTCTTATCTTAGACTCTCTTTCCTGTAGTGTAGCTTGGTATAGTATCTGTCACATAGTTGCTCTCCAGTAAATGTGGAATGAGTGAATAGCAAATTAATTAGTCTAAGGGTAGAAAATTAATATTTATCAAGGAAGCCTTGGAGAAAGAGAAAAGATGATTTGTGTAACAAGATTTAAGTGATACATTTTAAACACCTTAGTGACTATTTCATGCTCAGATACTTCAATAGTTCCCTAATATCAACATCCCTGCAATAAGCATTTAGCCCAGTGCTCCTTTCCTTAATGTGAGTGTTCATAGGTTATGTGGAGACACCTGTGAATGAACTTGTACTCTTTTCTTCCTAGCTTTGAACTTGCATGTCAGTGTTCCTTAGGTGGAAAAAATGGTGATGCATGCATCTGTTTCACTGCATGAAGATATATTTAGTGTATCATTATCAATGTCATAACTGTCTGTTCCCAAATGTACACATTCATGCATATAGCCTTGTGGTTCCTGCTCTTAACAGCCCCAGAGTATAGGTGCTAGTAACAATCATGCTTAGAGGCACTCCTATGTATATTTCTCCTTCCTGTTCTATCTTAGATGTAATACTATGCCCAAATAATCAGAATTTAGCAAATGTGAATTATGAGTGTTTTAGCAGTACCCCAGAAGGGGAATGATTGTAAATGAAGCAACACAATGGATATATTCCTTCAATGTCTATGTCTATAGGTTCCAATTTTTCTTTTTCTTTTTTTAATGTCTATTTATTTTTGAGAGAGAGAGAGAGGAGAGAGAGAGAGAGAGAGAGAGAGAATAAGCAAGGGAGGGGCAGAGAGAGGGGGAGACACAGAATTTGAAGCAGTCTCCAGGTTCTGAGCTGTCAGCACAGAACCCGACTTGGGGCTCGAACTCACAAGCTATGAGATCATGACCTGAGCCAAAGTCGAACACTTAACCAACGGAGCCGCCCAGGTGCCCCAAGGGTTTAATTTTTCTTAAGAATTTCATTTTCCTCTTCGAGACTTCACTCAAAAGATATTTATTAACTATTAATTATGTGCAGCGATTGCTTCTGTACAATATTTAAATACTTAGCAGCAATCAGGGTGCCTGGGTGGCTCAGTCAGTTAAGTGTCTGACTTCTGCCCAGGTCATGATCTTATGGTTCGTGAGTTCGAGCTTTGCATCAGGCACTGTTCCGGCAGCTTGGAGCCTGGAGCCTGGTTTGGATTCTGTGTCTCCTCTCTCTGTCCCTCCCCAGCTCATGCTCGCACTCTGTCTCTGTCAAAAATAAACTTAAAAAAAATACTTAGCAGCAACCACAACAAAGAGCCAATATATATTTTTTGGACACAATATATACTTTTGTGTCCAGCACTGTGACGTGTAACATGGTGGAGGCAGTGTGGTATAAGGGAAAGAACACATATTCTGGAATCAGATCTGGATTCTGAATTACCTTTGCTTTTTTGCTAACTCCATGTTTTAACAAAGTGTATGGATTTCATAGTGTTCTACCTTCTTTTTTCCTACCATGATTTCTTAGTTCAGGCTGCTAGGACTATTGCAGTAATTTCCAAATTTACTTTTCTTCCTCAAGCCTCTGTCTTTTCCATATATTGTATATATTTTCATGCAATTCATTTTCCTGAAGCATAATTTGAATCACATTACTGCCTACTTAAAAATTTTAACTTCCCAGTTCACTTACAATGAAATAAAGTTTCTTCAACATGGTATTTAAGACCCTTTAGTATGGACTCAGCCTTTATTTCTAGTCTTCCTTTGCTTCATTCCACTCTATTTACTCAGTGCTGTAGTCTCTGTATATTAAGTGTACTTTTTTATATAGTTTTTCTTCATTATTCTCTTCTCTTGGAAAGGCCCCTGACTCTATATCCTTTCTTAATCCCCCCCTCTCATCACCAAATTTTCACCCTTTGATAAAACAGTGTATTTTTTAAAACCTATGTCAAATGTAATCTCATCTACAAGAGCTTTCCTGAAATTTATGATGTCTTTCTTTACTAAACCAATTGTTTGAGCTTCTCTGATACCATATCATATCTGCTTTGTAGTTTAGGTGCTGTTTTCCAGAATGTAATGAACTATTTAATGGCATAAATTATTTTTACTCCTCTTTTTTTTAAATGTTTATTTTATTTTTGAGAGAGAGCAAGAGGAGGAGGGGCAGGGAGAGGGGGACAGAGGATCCTAAGTGGGCACTAGGCTGACAATAGTCAGCCCAATGTGATGCTAGAACTCATGAACTGCGAGATCATGACCTGAGCTGAAGTTGGACAGTCAACCAACTGAGCCACCCAGGTGCCCCTAACTCCTCTTTTTAATCTCCTGATAGTCTTGAAATAGAATCTTGTACAGAATACTAAATTATAGAGTAGAAGGAGCTTTGGAGTCAGTCAGACTTGACTTCAGATTATATCTCTGCTACTTACTGGTTGCATATGTGGCTTTGTATGAGGTACTTAGGTGAGCCTCGATTTCCTCACCTGGAAGGAAGACTTACACCTTACAGAGGGGTAAATGATAAAGATCAAATGATATAAAATATATAAAGCATTTGAAACATAATAGATTTCATATTGAATGGTTGTTGAGTTAGAAAAAAACTATTTATGGAATTGAAGTAGCCAATGGGAAACAAAAATAATTGATATGGGATGGGAAGGTATATTTGGAGAGCTAATGTATTTGATACATCTGAATTTGAGCAATTAGTGGGGTTTATATAGCAATTTTTCTACTATCTTAAATTTAGGCAGAGGGATTTCATTATAACTTTCCAATATCCGTCACTTGAGATGGACAAGGCTGATTGACAGAATGTTCATTGCATTCTGTCAAGTTGTAAATATTTCTTCTCATGTTTTTTTCTGTGTCATATTTAGAGAATTTGAAGCTGGTGTTAATTTCGCACTTATTATATGACATTATTTGGGATGAAATAAACTATCTGATTAGAGTAGATAGGTATTATGGAATGTTTATGGAAAGGGGGAAAGCTCTTTCTGTACTTTGGTTTATGTACCTGAGAGTTCAGAGTTCTGATACAATATTTCTGCCAAATCTTGATAGAGACTGCATTTTAACAGCACTGTTGTTATCTAAAACATCATTTTTAAATTTTTTTAAATTTTTTAATTTATTTTTGAGACAGAGAGACAGAGCATGAGCAGGGGAGGGGCAGAGAGAGAGGGAGACACAGAATCTGAAGCAGGCTCCAGGCTCTGAGCTGTCAGCACAGAGTCCAATGGGGGGCTCAAACAGACTGTGAGATCGTGACCTGAGCTGAAGTCGGACACCTAACCGACTGAGCCACCTAGGCGCCCCTAAAACATCATTTTTGATTTTCTAAGAATTTCATTGGATATTATTAAGAAAGTATTTTTAGCATCTTTCCTATGCAGCTGGAAACCTATTGCAATAAATATATAATGTTCAGTAGTAATATTCCATTGTGAACATATAACTGTTCATATTTACAATGATTGATTATCTCCCAAGTGCTTAATTGCCTACCAGGTTCAGATTTTTCCATGTTAATTTTGATTTAGTGTTTTTTTATTTCTGAAAGAAAACAGGGAACAAACCATATATTATCATGGCATGTTTTTTTTTTTTTCCAGAAGCTATTGAGAACTTCAGAATCTATAATAATGAAATAATGTGAAGGTAAATTAGCATAATATACAAGGGGATTTCGTGACCTAGCAATCTTCCATAGACTTGCTAACTTGAATCATCGCCATGTGCAAATTATCTGTATAATGATGTCACAAACAAATTAGTGCCTACCATGTAGGAAAAAACATTTTTTTCTGATATCTTCAACATGTTTTTTTCTCCTAATATTTATAAATATTTAGGAGTAGTAAGTTGTCCTATGCAAGATGTGTGGCATGCTTAAACTACTAATTCATTGCTTGAATTTTGAATCCCAAAGGGCAGAACAGAAATATGAAAGGAATGCCATGCATATATGTATACACTATTTTTTTAATTAAAAAATTTTTTTAAACATTTATTTATTTTTGAGACAGAGAGAGACAGAGAATGAGCAGGGGAGGGTCAGAGAGAGAGAGGGAGACACAGAATCCAAAACAGGCTCCAGGCTCTGAGCTGTCAGCCCAGAGCCCAATGCGGGGCTCGAACTCACGGACCACGAGATCATGACCTGAGCCGAAGTCGGACGCCCAACTGACTGAGCTACCCAGGCGCCCCTAATTTTTTTTTTTTAAGAGAGAGAGCGAGTGCACACAAGTTGGGGAGGAGCAGAGAGAGAGGGAGACACAAGAATCTGAAGCTGGCTCCTGGCTCTGAGCTGTCAGCACAGAGCCCGATGGGGAACTCAAACTCACTAACTGTGAGATAGATCATGACCTGAGCTGACGTCTGAAAGATGGTGGGAGAGTATAATGCTAAGCCATATAAGTTAGTTGGAGATAGGCAAATATCATATGATCACTCATATGTGAAATTTAAGAAACAAAACAAATAAGCAAAGGGAGACAAGAGAGAAAGAGAGAGACAAACCAAGAAACAGACTCTTAACTAGAGAACAAACCGATGGTTATTAAAGGGGAAGTGGTTGGGGGGATGGGTGAGATAAGTGAGAGGGAGTAAGGAGTGCACTTGTCATGGTGAGTACCCGGTGATATATGGAATTGTTGACTCACTAAATTGTACACCTAAAATTAATATTACACTGTATGTTAACTAACTGGAATTTAAATAAAAACTTAAAAAAAATTAAAAAATAATTGCATTTTGCCCCACAACTCTATCAATTACTGCTTTTCTCTCTTCCCTTTTACAGAAAAAAACCTATTTAGAGTTGTCTGCCTCTACTTCTGGCCTATTAAATCAGGCTTTCAGTATCATACCCTTCCCTCCAAATTGTCCTTTGCAATGCCATTAAGGACTTTAGTTGCTAAATCTCAGTTCATATTCTCATAGTTCTGTTAGTAGGATTTGACCCATTTGGACTACTCCCATTCTTTACTCTTAGACATATTTCTCTTTTTAGCTTCAACGATACATACCAACTCCCCAGTTATTTCACCCCCGCCCTTTAGTGGCCACTTCTGTACATTGATTGGTTACAACTCATTTCTTTACCTTCTTTGTTTTTTTTAAGTTTATTTACTTTGAGAGACAGAGATAATGTGAGCAGGGGAGAGGTAGAGAGAGAGAGGGAGAGAGAATCCCAAGCAGGCTCTGCACTCACAGTGCAGGACTTGATCTCACAAAGTGCGAGATCATGACCTGAGTGGAAAATCAAGAGTCCAATCCATAACTGACTGAGCCACCCAGGCGCCCCCAGTTCTTTACCTTCTAAACACTAGAATGTTTCAGGGCAAGGTTCCTAAACCTTTTCTCTTCGCTACCTACAGTTACTCCCTTTGATTTCTCTTCAGATGGGTTTACATATTACTTACACACTGACTTATATCTCTAGTACAGACCTCTCCCGTGTACTTTAGATTCATATATTCACCAAGAGTGAGCCCAGATGAACCACTGGCCAATCCATGCAATTGGAGGAAATAATATATGCTGTTGTTTTAAACCATAGAGTTTTGTTGTAGTTTGGTATGCTGCTATGTATACACTAATTTAAGGGTTGACTTCATCATCCTAAAAGCAAATGTAATGTGTGAAAACTGTGATTTTCAAAATTGTTTATTACAGAATGTATTGATAGATTCCAAGCTTCACAGGGAATAGAGATGCTTGTTGTTTCATGAAAATGCAAATTATTTATCCATTTTCCCCTAAAAGAATTCATTATCCATGATGCATAATAATAGGAAATAAAAATAACAATTATGTTGTCTCCATGCATGCAGACAAAAGAGTTACTCTAGTTAGTCCAACACTACAATTAATGAATAAGGTGGAATCCAAATTTATGAATCACTCAGTAAGTTCAGTCATTGGTAATTTAACAAAACTATTAGTGTTTTTTAAAATAAATGCACTGTATTGAATACATTTTTTTTGTCATTAATCTGGGCCATTATGATGTGAATTACTTGCATATAGGTAAAATTATACTTCATAATAAACATTGAATATACTTAACTAAATAATTTTAATTTACTTACTATTTTTTAATCATGCATTGTATACTAAGAGAAAGACTTACACTAACACATTGACTGTTTTCTCATCAGAGAGGAAAAACTGCTTTTAAAATTATACTTCAATATAAAAGACTGTTATGATTTCAAATTTGGAGTATCTTTTATAAGAAACTAGATAAATTGCCAAATTTTAACTGTTAAGTAAAAAAAACCTCTGCTATGTAAGGCTTATCAACACATTTTAGAGATTAGCAACATGTCCTAGTTGAAGAGCAGTCCGAAGTTACAGTTTTCTAGTGTGAATTTAAGCCGTCAACACTTTTAACTTTTTTTAAGTGTATTTATTTATTTATTTTGAGAGAGACAGACAGACAGACAGACAGACAGTGCATGTGTGTGAGCAGGGGAAGGGCAGAGAGAGAAGGAGAGAGAATGCTAAATAGGCTCCACGCTGTGAGCATGTAGCCTAACATAGGGTTTGATCTCATGAACTGCGTGATCATGACCTGAGTCGAAATCAAGAGTTGGACACTTAACCAATTGAGCCACCCAGGTGACACTCCTTAATTTCTTTAATTTTTTTAATTTAAATTTTAATTGGTTAGCATACAATGCAATATTGGTTTCAGAAGTAGAATTCAGTGATTCATCACTTGCATACAACACCCAGTGTTCATCACAGCAAGTGCCCTCCTTAATACCCATCATCCATCTAGCCCATCTCCCACCCACCTTCCTCCATCAATCCTCAGTTCATTCTCTATTGTTAAGAGTATCTTGTGGTTTGTTTCCCTTTCTTCTTTTCCCCCACTTTCCCATATGTTCATCTGTTTGTTTCTTAAATTCCACATCTGAGTGAAACTATATGGTATTTGTTTTTCTCTGATTGTGTTATTTCACTTAGCAACCTCCATGAGGTTGCAAATGGCATGATTTCATTTTTTTGATGGCTGAATAATATTCCATTGTATATGTATACCATATCTTCTTTATCCATTCATCTTTTGATGGAAATTTGGGCTCTCTCCATATTTTGGCTATTGTTGATAATGCTGTTATAAACATTGAGATGCATGTATGCCTTTGAATCTGTATTTTTGTATCCTTTGGGTAAAAATAGTGCAATTTCTGGATTGTGGGTTAGTTCTATTTTTATGTTTTTGAGAAACCTCCATGTTATTCTCCAAAGTGGCTGTAACAGTTTGCATTCCTACCAACAGTGCAAGAGGATTACCTTTCTCTGCCATCCTGGCTAACACCTGTTGTTTCTTGTGTTGTTAATTTTAGCCATACTGACAGTTGTGAGGTGGTATCTCATCATGGTTTGGATTTGTATTTCCTTGATGATGAGTGATGTTGAGCATTCCTTCATGTGTCTGTTAGCCATCTGGATGTCTTGTTTGGAAAAGTATCTATTCATGTCTTCTGCCCATTTCTTAAATAGGTTGTTTTTTGGATGTTGAGTTTGACAAGTTCTTTATAGGTTTTGGATATGAACACTTTATCAGATATGTCCTTGCAAATACCTTCTCCCATTCCAAAGGCTGCCTTTTAGTTTTGTTGATTGTTTACTTTGCTGTGCAGAAGCTTTTTATCTTGATAAAGTCCTGATAGATTTCCTTTTGTTTCCTTTGCCTTCTGCGATGTGTCTAGTAAGAGTTTTCTGTGGCTGAGGTCAAACAGGTCACTGCCTATGTGCCCGTCTAGGATTTTGATGGTTTCCTGTCTCACATTTAGGTCTTTCATCCATTTTGAATTTATTTCCGTGAATGATGGAAGCATGTGACCCAGTTTCATTCTTTTGCATATTGTTGTCCGGTTTTCCACACACCATTTGTTGAAGAGACTTTTTCCCATTGGATATTCTTTCCTGCTTCATCGAAAATGAATTGACCATATAGTTGTAGGTTTATTTGTAGGTTTCCTTTTCTGTTCCATTGATCTATGTGTCTGTTTTTGTGCTAGTACCATATTGTCCTGATGTCTACAGCTTTGTAATATAGCTTCAAATCTGGAATTGTGATGCCTCCAATTTTGTTTTTCTTTTTCAATATCACTTTCATAATCTGAGTCTTTTGTGGTTCTATACAAATTTTAGAATTTTTTGATCTAGTTCTGCAAAGAATACTGGTGGTATTTTGATAGGGATTGCATCAAATGTGTAGATTGCTTTGGGTAGTACAGACATTTCAGCAGTGTTTGTTCTTCCAGTCCATAAGCATGGATTGTTTTTCCATTTTTTTTGTGTGTGTCCCCTTCAATTTTTAAAATAAGTTTTCTATACTTTTCAGAGTACAGATTTTTTTACTTCTGTAGTTATATTTATTCCTAGGTATCTTACTGTTTTTGTTGCAGTTGTAAAAGGGATTGATTCCTTGATTTATTTTTCTGCTCCTTCATTATTAGCTTATAGAAATGCAACAGATTTCTGCATGTTGATTTTATATCCTGTGACTTTGCTGAATTCATGTGTTAGTTTTAGCAATTTTTTGGTGGAGTTTTTCAGGTTTTCCATGTAAAGTGTTATGTCATCTGTAAACAGTGAAAGTTTGACTTCTTCCTCACTGATTTGTATGCTTTTTATTTCTTTTGGTTGTCAGATTGCTGAGGCTAAGACTTCCAGTACTATGTTAAGTACTAATGGTGAGAGTGGGCTTCCTTGTCCTGTTCCTAACTGTAGAGTGATGGCTCTTAGTTTTTTCCTGTTGAGGATATTAGTTGTGGGTCTTTCATGTGTGGCCTTTATGGTGTTGAGGTATGTTCCATCTATTCCTACTTTGCTGAGGATATTTTTCAAGAATCATTGCTGTGTTTTGTCAAATGCTTGTTCTGCATCTATTGACAGGATGATATGATTCCTACCCTTTCCTTTATTACTGTGGTGTATCACATGGATTGATTTGTGAATATTGAACCAGGCCTGCAGCCCAGTAGTAAATCCCGCCGGGTCATAGTGAATAATTCTTTTAATGTACTGTTGAATTTAATTTGCTAATATCTTGTTGAGAATTTTTATATCCAGTTTCATCAGGGATATTGGCCTGTAATTCTCCTTGTTAGTGGGATCTTTGGTTTTGGAATCAAGGTAACGCAGGCTTTGTTGAATGAGTTTGGAAGCTTTCCTTCCGAATTTGGAACAATTGGAGAAAAGTAGATATTAAATTTTCTTTATTTCTTAAAGAATTTTTTTAAAGTTTTATTTGGAGAAGGAGAGTAAGCAGCATAGGGACAGAGAGAGGGGGAGAGAGAGAATCCCAAGTAGGTTCCACAGTGTCTGCAGAGCCATATATGGGGCTCAAACTCACAAACCGTGAGATAATGACCTGAGCTGAAATCAAGAGCTGGACACTTAACCAACTGAGCCTTCCAGATGTCCCATGTTTTCTTTAAATGTCTGGTAAAATTCTCCTGGGAAGCCATCTGGCTCTTGACTCTTGTTTGTTTGGAGATTTTTGAGTACTGATTCAATTTCCTTGATGGTTATGGGTGTGTTCAAATTTTCCATTTCTTCCTGTTTCAGTTTTGGTAGTTTATATGTTTCTAAGAATTTGTCCATTTCTTCCACATTGTCCATTTTATAGGTGTATAATTGCTTATAATATTCTCTTATTATTGTTTGTATTTCTGCTATTTGGTTGTGATCTCTCCTGTTCCATCTTTGATTTTATTTATTTAGGTCCTTCCTTTTTATTTTTGATCACACTTACTAGGGGTTTATCAATTTTGTTAATTCTTTCAAAGAATCAGCTTCTGGTTTCATTGATCTGTTCTACTGTTTTTTGTTTGTTTGTTTATTGTTATTTGTTTTTTGTTTTGATAGCATTGATTTGTGCTCTAATCTTTGTTATTTCCTGTCTTCTGCTGGTTTTGGGTTTTATTTGCTGTTCTTTTCCCAGCTCTTTAAGGTGTAAGGTTAGGTTGTGTATTTGAGACCTTTCTTCCTTCTTGAAGAAGGCCTGGATTCCTGTATACATCCCTCTTATGACTGCCTTTGCTGTGTCCCAGAGGTTTGGGGCTGTGTGTTTTCATTTTCATTGGCTTCCATGTATTTTTAAATTTCCTCTTTAACTTCTTAGTTAGTCCATGCATTCTTTAGTAGGATATTCTTCAGTCTCCAGGTATTTATCTTTCCACATTTTTTCTTGTGGTTGATTTCAAGTTTCATAGCATTGTGGTCTGAAAACATACATTGTATGATCTCGATCTTTTTGTACTTGTTGAGGACTGATTTGTGACCCAGTATGTGATCTATTCTGGAGAACGTTCCATGTGCACTGGAGAAGAATGTGTATTCTTCTGCTTTAGGATGAAATATTCTGAATATATCTGTTAAGTCCATCCGATCCAGTGTGTCATTCAAAGCCATTGTTTCCTTGTTGATTTTTTTGATTAGATGATCTGTCCGTTGCTGTGAGTCGGGTGTTGAAGTCTCCTACTATTATGGTATTTGTATAGATAAGTTTCTTTACGTTTGTGATTAATTGATTTACATATTTGGGTGCTTGCACATTTGGCGCATAAATGTTTACAATTGTTAGGTCTTCTTGGTGGATAGATCCCTTGATTATGATATAATGCCCTTCTGCATGTCTTGATACAGTCTTTATTTTAAATTCTAGATTGTCTGATATAAGCATGGCTACTCCAGCTTTCTTTTGGTGACCATTAGCATGATAGATGTTTCTCCATCCCCTTACTTTCAATCTGAAGGTGTCTTTAGGTCTAAAGTGGGTGTCTTGTAAACAGCATATAGATGGATCTTGTTTTCTTATCCATTCTGTTACCCTATGTCTTTTGATTGGAGTGTTTAGTCCATTGATATTTAGATTGAGTACTGAAAGATATGAATTTATTTCCATTATCTTGCCTGTAAAGTTGGAGTTTCTGGTAGTGTTCTTGGTCCTTTTATTTTCCCATCTTTTCTCCCCTCAGAGAGTCCCCCTTAAGATTTCTTGCAGGGCTGGTTTATTGGTCACGAACTCCTTTAATTTTTGTTTGTCTGGGAAACTTTTAATCTCTCCTTCTATTTTGAATGACAGCCTTGATGGATAAAGAATTCTTGGCTGCATATTTTTTTTTGATTCAACACATTGAATATATCCTGCCACTCCTTTCTGGCCTGTCAAGTTTCTGTGGATAGGTCTGCTGCAATCCTGATCTGTCTTCCCTTGTAGGTTAAGGAATTTTTTCCCCTTGCTGTTTTCATGATTCTTTCCTTGCCTGAGTATTTTGTGAATTTGACTATGATATGCCTTGTTGATGGTTGGTTTTTGTTGAATCTAATGGGAGTCCTCTGTGCTTCCTGGATTTTGATGTTTGTGTCTTTCCCCAGGTTAGGAACGTTTTCTGCTCTGATTTGCTCACATAACCCTTCTACCCCTTTTTCTCCGTCTTCATCTTCTGGGACCCCTGTGATTCTGATGTTGTTCCTTTTTAGTGAGTAACTGATTTCTCTAATTCTTATATCGTGCTTTTGCCTTAGTCTTCCTCTTTTTTTTCTGCTTTATTGTTCTCCATAAGTTTGTCCTCTACATCACTGATTGGCCGTTCTGCTTCATACATCCTTGCAGCCATGGCATCCATTCAAAATTGCAGCTCAGTTATAGCATTTTTTATTTCATCCTCATTAGCTTTTACTTTTTATCTCTGCAGATAGGGATTCTAATCTGTTTTCAACCCCAGCCAGTATTATTATCGTGATTCTAAATTCTGGTTCAGACATCTTGCTTGTATTTGTGTTAAGTCCCTGGCTGTCATTTCTTCCTGTTCTTTCTTTTGGAGTGATTTCCTTCATTTTGTCGTTTTGAAGGAAGAAAAGAATTAATAAGGTAAAAAAATTAAAATTAAAAAATTAAAACAACACAAAAAAATAAAGGATGCTAGATCCTAGGTGTGTTTTGGTCTCTTGAAAGGAGCTTGATAGATTAGAGAAAAAAGGGAAAGATAAGGAAAAAAAAAGAAAAAGGAAAATGTTTGAAAATTTGAAAAAATGAATATAATGAAATAGAATAAAATGAAATGATGTAAGTAAAATAGAATTTGAAAAATTACAAAAAAGTAAAAAATATAGTAGAAAAAAGTTAAAGAAAAATATTTTTAATAAAAAGGTAAAATAAAAATAAATTTTTTCTCTTTCTGTATTCAAGAACAAGAAAAGAAAAAGAAAAAAAATTGAATAGAGGGACCAATGAACAGACTGAAGTAGTATTGAAATTACATCGTTTTCCCCTAGAAGTCAAACTATGAAGCGCTTTATAGTCAGTAAATTAAGCAGGTGGAGAGACTTGTGGTATTCCTGAAGAGCCACTTGGCCCAGTTGGGCGGGGCTTAGTGTAATGGCTCCATTCTCCACTCCATGAAGCTGCTTAGCTTACTGGTGTGGATTCTTGTGGTGCTTGTAGGTGTGTATGTGCATGTGCGGGAGGTGTGAGAATGGCATCACCCAGCTACCCAGTCTCTAGTATCGGAACTCTGTTCTCCTCGATCAGTAATCATGCACCTGTCCTTCGTCTCCAGTGTCTGTCCACTTCCCACTTTTACACTGTCTGTGACCAAGCCGTCAGGTTGCTAGGTGGCACCTCCCGCCTGAGTTTTATCTCAGATCAGCTGTTTTTCCTGACCCCTCACTTCTAAGGGACTGTAGCAGGGGGACCAGCTCTGACCCTCTTCAGGAGGGTCTTACCGAGCAATGGCCGGGTGCTAGCTGTACCCAGGAATGTTTGCAGGACCTGCAGCTGCCAATGACCAGAGACTGTGGCTGGGTGCCAGTCCGCCCCAGAAAAAGTTCACCTGATCATGTAGCAGCAGCTTCTCAGGGATTATGGTAAATGACAACATACAACTGGCACCAGATTCCCCACTTAATGCCCTTGTTCCAGCACCAGTGAATGTTGTTCTCCAGGGTCCATTGGGACCTTTGCCAGCAGGGTGGCCACACAGCCTCTACCAAATGTTCTACCAGCAGGGGAACCACCTCTCCCTGTGTGCCCCGAGAACCCCTTGGATCTCCCTCTCTGCTCCTGCGGATTTGTCCATCCCACTAGAGCACCACCAGGTATTGAGATGCAGAGTTTCAGACTCTGTGCTCCCCCTGTTGATAGAGTCTTAATGGAATTTAAACCCTCTCCTTTCTCCCTTTTTTGTTCAGTACCTTTCTCTCCAGTTGCTTTCAGATGGGGGGGGCTTTCCCGTGCTCTCCTCCCCTTCTCTGTCCTCTCTCCAGAAGCAAAAACAGCTCCTTCCCTCTGCAGCTTCTCCCTCCCCCAGTTCACCTCTCTGCACCATGTACCTGCTGAGTTCTGTGGTTCAGGTTGTGCAGATAGTTGTGTTAATTCTCAAATCAGTTTTCTAAGTGTGCAGGATAGTTTAGTCTTGATCTGGCTGTATTTCAGGGAGGAGAGATGCAAAAAAAAAAAAAAAATTCCATGCTGTTCTGCCATCTTGACCCGTCCCCCTGCTGCATTTTTTCTTAAGGGCGTGGCTGGGATACAATACTAAATGTCTTAAAGGATCAGACCCCTTGCAGAACCACCCCTCTTCTCTGGAGTAGAGCCTCTCCACAGTGTGTCTGATATCCTTTATTTCTGAAAAATGCTCTCATACCTGAGTAGTGTGCAGACTCTATAGTGTAGCACTATGAAAAGCAGCAGTAAGGTCATATCCCCTCTGGGTGTGCCTCTGTCTCTTGCTCCTTAAAGGCCTTTTGTTGGCGCCTACTTGGTGTTTTGTACTTGAAGAGTTATTATATCCTTTTCCAAAAAAGTACTCCGGGAAGGGGAATGTTTTCTTCCAGTGCGCCCCAGAGACTCCCTACACCACTCTATGCAGTCAGCGCCAGTTTCCTCCTTTTGCCCAGAGTTGTGTATGCGCCACAACTCTGCTCTGGAGAAAATTGAACAGTTCAAAAGCCCCAGAGTTTGAGTTCCACATGCTTTTGGCAAAAAACAAAACAAAATAAAACAAGACGAAAAATACCCTGTGACACTCAGTACTTCTTGCTCCCCAGTCTGTGGTTCTGAGAGGTTTTTCTCTTGTGCAAGTCCAATGCTGCACTCTTTCAACCCCTCTCTCTTTCTTTCCCTTTTGTCTGTGTACAAGAAGGGTTCCTTCCCCTCTGCAGCACTGCTATTTTACTCTTTCCTTATTCACGTCCATGCATCTGGCACTTGCCACGCTATCTCCCTTCTGCCAGTCCACAGATTGATTTCCTGGTTGTTCCACCAAGTGCTGTATACAATACAGCTGTATTTCAGTGATGAGGAATGCCCACGGTCTGTCATCTTAACTCCTCCCAGCTTTAGTTTCTTTTAATAGCAGTATATTGTTCCTCAAAAGCAACATTAAAACAAATACAGTATAGGAAATGTTAATTATCAAATCTATCAGATCTTTTAGTTGACATGATGTTAGAAAAACTGGGTTTATTAAGATAGTACAATTATTGAAACCTGGCCATAATAATTATAATTAGAGCAACTATTTCCACTTGTAAAATACTATAGCCTCATCTTTTAATGGGTTTTCAAATTATTTATCTTATTTTATTATGTCAGTTATGCTTTGAAGCAAATGCCAGATTATCATCATCATCGTTTTCACTCTCATTTTAGACATAAGGAAATTGTAGTTCAAGTAAGTAGAGTGAATTTCCCAAGATCATACAGCTGGCAAGTAGCAGACCTGGGAGTAGGATTTCAAATTCTTATATATTTTTTTTTAAGTTTACTTACTTTGAGTTAGAGAGAGAGAGAGAGAGTGCGCTAAGCGAGAGGGGCAGAGAGAGAGGGTGAAAGAGAACCTTAAGTAGGCTTCATGCTCAGTGTAGCTGGATGCAGGACTTGATCTCACAACTGTGAGATTGTGACCTGAGCTAAAATCAAGAATTGGTTGCTCAACCCACTGAGCCACCCAGGCTCTCTAGGATTTAAAATTCCTACAAATCTCTGTTTAATTAATATGAGTGAATAATCAAAGTATTTATTAAGTGTCTTAGAAATTAAAATACAAAAATACCTTTTAAGAGGAATAGAGGATATTATTTACATTTTCCTATTCCAGTTGATGGGTTATAAGTCCTTCCTAAACTGTAGAGGCATAGTAGAGACACTGAAATCTATCATTCTGACTCCAAAGCCAATACTTTTTGTACTACTGTTATGGAATCAGGTTGCAATGCTGGAGGAAAAACCAAGCAGCACTCAGAGACCTTGGTGGATTGGAAATTTATTTAACACCAGCGGGCTCAGAGGAGACCATTTCTCCAAAGATCTGAGCCCTGAATGCGAGCGGGAAGGGTAATTAATAGTTATCAGCCTCCATATTTGTGAGGGGGGCGGTGTGGTTTTCACACGCGCAGCAAACAAAGGAAGAACCTGGAGGAGGGGTCTCTAAGCTAGAGACGAGAGTTTGTTTTAGTCCAATCAGCCATCTTTGGTGTACTTTATCCACTTCTCTAACACTACAAAAAATTGCCTCTCAGCATTTTACATGTATCTCATTTCATGTTTCCTTGTTTTGTTACTTGTTTTTACTCATGTATTCTTTGTTAGATTGTAGTTTTCTTAAAGACAGAAATCATATTATACCCTCTTATTACACCCTACTGATCCTTTACATCCTTGTACCTAACAGTATCTTGCATAGGCTTCAGTAATGCTTGCTGGAAAGAAATGAAACCTGTTATGGTATTCTTTAAGGAGACTAAGACATATTCTGTGCAAATCTAATCTATCCCCACACATTTATTTCAAACTATTTATTACATATGTAAATATGCACCCACCGTATTCTAGTCTAAGTTTGTGTTTAGAGGTAGTGAATCAGACAGGCTTAGGTTAAAAACTAGCTCTGACACTTATTGAATGATCTTGGGCATGTTGCTTATCCTCTTGGAGCCACTTCTTTTTCAGCTTCATGAGAGTAATCTAAAACCTACCTCGAGGGAATGAAATTAGATAATGTGCATAAAGAACTTTGCCTTATGTTTATGTGTTATATTCTTGCTAGCCATTAGTTTCTTTAATAATCTTGTTCTTAACCATCACTTAAAATTCCCTAGTGAAAAGATAATAGATATGACTTAAGTTGAATGATTTTGTTTCCCATTGTATTTATTGTTGTTTTACCATTATTTTCAGATATGACTTTCCAGAGTATGAGGTGTAAAATTGGTGTCAGGAGTGGTGCGTAGAATAGATTTTTCTGTGAGCCTGGCCTTGGTGCTAAAATTGTTTGTCTTTCCAAAGAAGGGCATTCATGGAACCTTGGACTACAGGCATAAATTAAATGCATCAGGCAGATATTGTTGATCTCAGGCACAGGATTTCTTTGAGAGGGTTTCAACTACTGTACTACAATTCTGAGATTTATGTATTTCACAAAGTTTCCCAAAGCTGAGTCTGGATTTCTCTATGTGATTTACAACCTTGGCTTCTACAGCTTCTGATCACATTTTATTTTCCCATAGTGAAGCAGGGCTAATTATTAGAGTGACAAAGGAAGTCATATATTTTAAAGCTTTCTGTGTGGCCAAAAGGTGCTCTTAATGAAAATTAACTTAAGTGAGACATTTGCAACGCACACGCTGCACCACTGATACAGTAATTCATTTTATACCCTTCTGAGAATCTAAATTCATTGTTTCATAGAACCATTTTTTTTTGGTATCTTATCCTAATGGATAGTACATGATATACTAGAATTCTCTATTTCAGAACTATTTTTTGACATTCTTATTTTCTTCGCTACCAAAGTAAAGATAAGTAGGTATGTTTTTGAAGGATTAATATGAATTATCATTTTATCTGCAACCAAACATTTAAATATCCGTTGACATTTTCTGTGGGAGATTAACATTTAATTTATAAAAAAGCTGGAAAATCTTTGAAATAAGGTAAAATGCTTCCTCAGTTTGTAAAATGAAATGACAAATATTTAGTGTGAAGACCTTTGAATGTAATATTGTAACTGTCATATAAAATATTCTTTGGTTGCATTCAAAATGTCAATATTGAATTATCAGTCTAAACCACATAAAGGAAGTAATCAGAAGTTAAATAAGAAGAACTTAACCATTAAATGTATTAACAGTTGAATAGATGTCTCATAGAAAAGCATTTGGCCTGCAGTTGAATTCCTCAACAATTGAACTAGACCATGAAATTATAAAAATGAGATATTAATTTTTTTTTAAAAATAAATTTACAAGATTGAGATTTTAAATTCTATTAAAAATGTGTGTAACTAGAGAAGTTTAAATGCATGTATTAGTGGAGTAAATTAAGCATTTTGGCAATTAATTTTATATCATTGTAAAAAGTATCAAGGTAACTACTTACTAGTATTATCAGTTGCTTACTTTTGTCGAGCACTTAGAATGTGCCAACCTTTGTTTTTGGCATTTTACATTGCTTAAGTCAGTAAGCAGACCTTTGATGCTGTTTTTGTTGTTTTCATTTTTTTTTAAGCATTTATTTATTTTTGAAAAAAAAGAGAATGTGAATGGGAGAGGGAGAAGGGCAGGGAGAAAGGGAGACACAGAATCTGAAGCAGGCTCCAGGCTCTGAGCTGTCAGCAAAAAGCCTGATGTGTGACTTGAACTCACGAGCGGTGAGATACTGACCTGAGCTGAAGTCGGACGCTTCACTGAGTAAGTCACCCAGGTGCCCCTTGTTTTCATTCTTAATGATAAAGAATAAAATAACATCTCCTCATAACATAATGTAAGTACAACCAAACCTTCATTTCCATTTTATAATTACTTAATATGATTATGGATCAGATTCTTTTGTTGTTTCTTTAGCCACATGACATTTTTACCATTTTATTGATAAAGAGCACTGCCAAGAGTTGGGAGTGACAGGAAAATTTATTTTATTTCATTTATTTTTACTTTTTTTGGAAACTTTAAAAAAGATAATTAAATGTATACTGTTTTACCCCTTTATAATGACTCACAAAATAACAAATGTAATCTTTCAGTTATTCTAGGTACAGTTATAGTCTTGGCTCCTAAAAACATCAGTCTTTTGAGGTTCAGAATAATTTTAAATAATATCAGAAGAGAACTAAATGAATTTTAAGATATTACAGTTCTGTCATCTATTTGTGCAAATTTAACATAAGATCATTTAGGAACTTTCTTTACCAAAACTCAGAATGTAATAAGGGCAAGCCAAATACTTAAAATTTTGAACGTCACTTTTAAATGTTAAAATAGGGGTGCCTGGGTGGCTTGGTTGAGCATCTGACTTCGGCTCAGGTCATGATCTTGCAGTTTGTGAGTTCGAGCCCCACGTTGGGCTCTGTGCTGACAGCTCAGAGCCTGAAGCCTGCTTCAGATTCTGTGTCTCTCCATCTCTTGGCCCCTCCCCTGCTCATGCACTGTGTCTCTCTGTCTCTCAATAATAAATAAACGTTAAAAAAATTTTTTTAATAAAAAAAATAAAAAAAATAAATGTTAAAATAGTAATATGTACTCATTATTTGCAAAGAGTAGAAAATATAGTGAAACAAATAAGATAATTTGTGATTTAAATCCTTAATTTTACCACCTAGAAATAAATTCTGTTAACCTGTGCATTTCTTTTGATTTCTAGAAAAACTCAGAAATGCAATTGTTTATAGCATGGTTGAGGTTATTTATAAAGAGTGAAATTTTTCTTGTGCTTTTCACTTTCCATTATATCATGCACATTTTAAGTCATTTAAATATTTCAAAAGATAATTTAAATAACCCATGTGACAGAATATTATGCAGTGATTGGAATTATTTAGTGATTTCCCTATTGTTGAAGATTTAGTAGCTAATGTTGTTATTATGAATAGTGCACTTATAAATTTTTATGTTAATTTCTCCTTATTTCGTGAGGATACTGTACTTAACAGTGAAATTACAGTTTCAAAGGATCTGGATCTTTTTTTGAAGCCCTTAAAGTCTACTGTTAATTGCTTTTCAGAAAGATTGTACTAATTTAAGCTTCTTAAAAAGTGTGGGAAAGTCACCCTATACTTACCAATATTGAGAATAATCACTGTAGCAACCTTTCCTTATTCTTGTAGGCAAAAAATGGCATCTCATTGTTTTAATTTGGATTTCCTTGATCATTGGTAAGGTTAAACTCATTTCATATATTTGTGAACATTCAATTTTCTGCTTTTGTAAATTGCTTGTTCATGTTCTCTGTTAGAGTTTTGGTATTGTTCTAATGCTATATAAGTTCTTCATGGTTTAAAAATACTAATAAGCTTGGGGTGCCTGGGTGGCTTAGTTGCTTCCGTGTCTGACTTCGGCTCAGGTCATGATCTCAGGGTTCGTGGGTTCAAGCCCCGCATTGAGCTCTGTTCTGACAGCTCTAGAGACTGGACCCTGCTTTGGATTCTGTGTTTCCCTCTCTCTCTGCCCCTCCCCCACTCATAGTCTGTCTCTCTTTCAAGAATAAATAATAAAAACATTTAAAAAAATAAAAAAATTAAGCCTTAGTTATCTTTGTGTCCAGTGTTTTTCTTAGCTTAATATATTTGAATTTTATGATCATGTTTTTGACATAAGAGAGCTAACATATTTTTATGTAGTTGGATAATGATTTTTTAAAATATTTCCTACCATTGTTTTTATGGTTAATCTTTCCAAATCAGAAATATATTTACTTAAGTTTACTTCTAGCCTTTTTATAGTTTGGTTTCATATGTTTAATTTTTTAATTCTTACTGAAATTATGTAAGTATAGCAAACTGAGGTTCTAACAAAATTTTGTGAATAACTATATTTATCAGTTACTTATGGAATAATACCTACACACACACACACACACACACACACACACACACACACACACACACACTTATATATCATATGTTATTTACGAATTTTGACTGTAGACTTCCCAGTCAGAATAATCTAAGGTTCTTCATAAAATGCATTTTTCTGGGCCCCAAATCTAGAATATTAAATTAGAAACTCTGCAGATGTAGTTTATGAATATATTTTCTCCCCTTATGGAAATTTTACACCCATGACATTTTTTAGCTTCTCAATATATTTTTGAGTTGATTTATTTACAAAATGCCATTGATGTTCTGGTGAGAATTACATTAAACTGTACATTTTTTTGTGAAGCAATAGAAACTTCTTATCTAGGTACATGATATATCTTGTCATTTGTTAATGTCTTCCTTTTTATCTTTTCGGAAAAGTTAAAGGATTTAAATTGAAATGAAAATTCTGATGTACTCTAGGATGATGCATGTATATCTTCAAAAAAAATCTCTGCTGAATGTTATGTTTGGGACAGTTTATAGGACTAGACCTAATATTTACTACTCCATTAAAATCTTATTTTAATTGTTCCTTATCCCAATGTCTTTCTTCTTTTTCTTAATTTGTTTATCATATATTAGCTTTTTAAAAATTTCCTGTTTTTTTATATGAGCATTTGAAAGGGAGAAGTTTAGTCTTATTATTTTCTGAATTCACTTCCTTTACGTCTCAATATCCTGTATAATAGATGCCACAACAAGTGTCCAGCAAATATTTGGTGAATTATATTGAATTCCCAATACTGATCTACACTTTAAAATAAAATAGCCGTGAGTGAATATTTATGCTCTTGGGACAATAGATGATATCCTTCATTGAAATTCTCATATATATTTTTTCATTCAACATTAATTTTACCAAATATTTACTGAATTTCTTTTATGAGTCATGTATTGTGTTAGGAGCATGAGGATACAAACATAAATAATTCTGTAGTGAAGATTTTTACTAGGCATTGAAAAGAATCTGTATGCGAATAATTAAAATCCAGAGTGCAAAATAGAGGTGAGTCATAATGCTTGTGTTCTTTCATATTGACAGCAGTTACTTTGCAGTACTGTATCGTAGAAACTTTAGAATTTTCTTGGTCAGGATTAGAATCATTAGCCATCTTGATACAACTACTTTGTAACCTTCAGCAAGTTATTCTTTGAAAATAATTTTCTTACCTAAAATGGAGAAAATCATATTTTCCTCAAAGATATGAGGTGAATCTTAAATGACTTGCATATATAAATTAAAATACATTGTACAAAATAAGTCCTCTTGTCTTGTTTGTTGGAAGACCTTGAAATGTGAGTAATTCAAGTTAAATCACTTTACAGTTTCATCCTATAGGAGTAACTTATAAATAAGAATATTCTATACATAATTTTTTAATGAATTGGGAAAATATTGACAATATTTTTATTTTAGTGGTTATACTCTTTCTCTTCCAACTTGCAGAGCCTGTTTTCTAAAGGAGCAGAGTGTTTCAAACACTGTCACACTGTTTCCACTCTTTTGCTTGCCAGTTTTTCTTCAACTCATTCAAATCTATTTACTGATCTTACTATTCCTTTGAAACTGTTCTTGTCAAAATCATCAGTGATCACTTTATGGCTTAGTTTCTTTATGTGATCACTTTATCATTAGTGATCACTTTATGGCTAAGTTAATTTCACAAAAATATATCTCAGTAACTTGCAAAATAATTGACTTTTATCTCCTTGAATCAGTCTTCTTACTTGGACTCTGCAATAACTCACTCTCTTGGTTTTTCTTTGATCACACAGTGCGCTCCTTCTCAGTCTCTTGTATTGAATCCTTTTCCTTTCTTTAAGTCTTAAGAGTTAAAATTTCTCAGATTATGGTTCTGGACCCTTTTCTCTTTCTCTCTCTTTTGCCATCCTACTTATAATTCTTAAATATAAATTTCCTATCTGGACCTCTGGACTACATGTCCAATGATCTGGTTGACATTTGCACCTGGATTTTCATGGACATCTCAAGAATAATGAGATATTTTCCCCTTTAACCCATTCTCCCAACTTCATCTTTCTTATGTTCATACAATTTATCAAGCCAGAAATATGGGAGTCAACTAGTCTTCCTGTCTACCCACCCATAATGTTTAATGCACCTGCAACTTCCATTGATTTTACCTCAAAGCATTTCAGAATTATGTATGCTTCTCTCCAGTTCTGTTACCATCGTTGTAATTTAGGAAGTGTCTTCTCTCTTGGACTCCTTTAACATATTTTGTCTTTCAGGAAGCAAGTGAGCTCTTTGGTATGCCTAAAGACAGAGAAGTATGGAGAAACATGGTCAGAGAAGCTGGAAAGCCATTTAGTTTTAAATGATGGAGTGCGTTGTATGTCATGGTAATCTATTTAGACTTAATCCTGTAGATGATGACTATTATCTGAAGAAATTAAAGCCAGGAATTTTGAGTACCAGCTATGTGTCAGATTGTTTCTAGGCTCTGAGGATGTAGCTGTCACCAAAACTGACAAAATTCTTGCTTTCATAGACCTGATATTCTTGTGGGGGGAAATAGTCTATAAACATATGTGTATGTGTATAAAAATAGATACATAATACAGTACAAATGTTTTAGTCCATAAATACATATATTTTTAAGAGAGAGTGTGAGCATGAGTGAGTTTGGGGAGGGGCAGATGGTGAAAGAGATAGAGAATCTTAAGCAGGTTCCCCACTCAGCGTGGAGCCCGACAGAGGGCTTGATCTCACGACTGTGAGATCACGAAATCAAGAGTCCGATGCTTAACCGACTGAGCCACCCAAACACCCCTTCAATATGTTTAAATATGCTATAAATATATAATATATATTATATATAGAAATGCTCATTTGAATAAAAATAAAGGGATAGAAAGTAATGGATTTTCATTATTTATTTGGATGGTATTCAGTCATGCAACAAGTAATAATTGAGTGCCTTACCTTATTCAAGGCTTTTATGTATACACTCTATACTTTTTCCTCAGTATAACAATATGAAATGAGTATTATTATTAACATTAAGCAAATGAGAAATTTGAGTCTGGTGAGATAAAGTTATTTGTCCTATTTAGGAGAATAGGAAGTACTTGACTAAGAACCCAAATCTATTTTGTGCCTATACCTCTTGAATTCTTACCATATTCCTTACCTTGTTAACAGAAGGTGGTATTGAGCAGTTTGGTGGTTTGGTATATGTGCTATGTAAGGCTTGCATCTTGGAGACCAATGAGAGCATTTTAACAGTTCAGATAAAATATGATAAAGGCCTGGGGTAAGAAAGGATGAAATCGATTTATTTACCAAACATACATAGATGCCAAATATATTGCTTGCCAAGGAGCTGTGTCAAGTATCTAGCTTTCTTGTGTAATCATCAAGACAGCATGGTATTGGCACAAAAACAGACACATAGACCAATGGAATAGAATAGAAACCCCAGAACTAGACCCACAAAAGTATGACCAACTCATCTTTGACAAAGCAGGAAAGAATATCCAATGGAAAAAAGACAGTCTCTTTAACAAATGGTGCTGGGAGAACTGGACAGCAACATGCAGAAGGTTGAAACTAGACCACTTTCTCACACCATTCACAAAAATAAACTCAAAATGGATAAAGGACCTGAATGTGAGACAGGAAACCATCAAAACCCTAGAGGAGAAAACAGGAAAAGACCTCTCTGACCTCAGCCGCAGCAGTTTCTTACTTGACACATCCCCAAAGACAAGGGAATTAAAAGCAAAAATGAACTATTGGGACCACATGAAGATACAAAGCTTCTGCACAGCAAAGGAAACAATCAACAAAACTAAAAGGCAACCAACGGAATGGGAAAAGACATTTGCAAATGACATATCGGACAAAGGGCTAGTATCCAAAATCTATAAAGAGCTCACCAAACTACACACCCAAAAAACAAATAATCCAATGAAGAAATGGGCAGAAACATGAATAGACACTTCTCTGAAGAAGACATCCGGATGGCCAAGAGGCACATGAACACATGCTCAACATCGCTCCTCATCAGGGAAATACAAATCAAAACCACACTCAGATATCACCTCACACCAGTCAGAGTGGCCAAAATGAACAAATCAGGAGACTATAGATGCTGGACAGGATGTGGAGAAATGGGAACCCTCTTGCACTGTTGGTGGGAATGCAAACTGGTGCAGCCATTCTGGAAAACAGTGTGGAGGTTCCTCAAAAAATTAAAAATAGACCTACCCTATAACCCAGCAGTAGCACTGCTAGGAATTTACCCAAAGGATACAGGAGTGCTGATGCATAGGGGCACTTGTACCCCAATGTTTATAGCAGCACTCTCAACAATAGCCAAATTGTGGAAAAAGCCTCAATGTCCATCAACTGATGAATGGATAAAGAAATTGTGGTTTATATACACAATGGAGTACTACGTGGCAATGAGAAAGAATGAAATATGGCCCTTTGTAGCAACATGGATGGAACTGGAGAGTATGATGCTAAGTGAAATAAGCCATACAGAGAAAGACAGATACCATATGTTTTCACTCCTATGTGGATCCTGAGAAACTTAACAGAAGACCATGGGGGAGGGGAAGGAAAAAAAAAAGAGGTTAGAGTGGGAGAGAGCCAAAGCATAAGAGACTCTTAAAAACTGAGAATAAACTGAGGGTTGATGGGGGGGTGGGAGGGAAGGAAGGGTAGGTGATGGGCATTGAAGAGGGCACCTTTTGGGATGAGCACTGGGTGTTGTATGGAAACCAATTTGACAATAAATTTCATATATTAAAAAAAAGTATCTAGCTTTCTTTTTCCTATCAGTGATTTTCTATTAGTTTCCACAAGCGATTTATAGTAATTAGGAGACCATAACTATTCTGTTTATTTTCATCACCACAAACTACTGTTTGCCTGCCCTTCAGAGTTTAAGTGTTTCTGCTCGTGTATATGATCTGCTTTGCTTCTGGCTTATGCATGTACATTTTTATTTTTCCAGTTACTACCAGTTATAGACTTTCAATTGTGTAGTTGCTGATTTTTACTATATTTTATTCTCTATCAGGAAACTATGTTAAAGGCGTATTTTGTATTATAAATATAAATGAGCAGATTTTTTTTATACATCTACGAGTGCTATTGCTGATGTATAACCATGGCTGCACTGACATTAGTGGGAATCCTCCCAGAGTATCTCTTGCTATTTTAAGATGTGATACCAGTGTATTATAAAAAGGAAGAAGAATGATGAAATTACCCCTGAGAGTATATGATGATACGGGTCATGCACATTTTATCAGCATTGCCTGTAGTCATTTCATAAAGGGAAAATATACCAGGAGCCTCTTGTATTGTAGGTTTAAATTTATATATCTATAGATATATATACATATATATATGTTTATATATATTTATATAAATATATGTATCTTTTATTTAACATATATTAAGTACATTCTATGTTTCATGCACAATGCTAGGCATGGGGTATACATGAGTGAACAAAAAAGTGGTTACTATTCTTCATAAGAAAGTAAGTTCACAAACTCATATATAATTGCATATTTTGAGAAGTGCTATGAAGGAAATAAAGAGAATTCATTGATAGAAATTTCATGGAAACTTTTAGGGTAGTTAGGATAGACTTCTGTAATGAGATAAGCATTAAGCCGAGATCTGAAAGATAAAGAGATATCCATGAGAAGGCAGGGGAAGAGATAGCATGGAAAAAGGCCTTGATGCAGATACCATTTGTTCTAGGTACTGAAAAGAGAAGCATGCATTGAGAAGGAGTGGCAAAAGATGAAACAAGAAAGATAGGGACTAGATCATGCAGTGTCTCATCGGCTCTGTGTTTTATTTGATGGGCATTGGGAAACCACTGAAGAGATTTAGGCAGGAGACTGATATGATCTGATTTCTGGGAAAGTAATATAGTTATGTTGAGGAGGAAGATTTTAGCTGAAATTATAATGGACTTTTAAAATTGAAGTTAACTAAGGCAGAAATTTTCTTCGATTTCACAGTAATATTAGTTAACATGTATATGTGAATATGCATATGTTATTCTACTTTATTTTCTCTGTTGGCTTCCTATCTGTACTTTCTTTTATGTATGTATTTATGTGTATGTATGTATGTGCATATTTATAGTGGTTGCTCTATGGCTAACGATATGCATCCTTTTGTACCACTTTGTATTTCATACTTTCTATGTTATACTCCTGTATTTCACTGTAAATACTTCCATTTCACTGTAAAATTTTATATGACTTAGAATAGTCTAATTCCATTTATCTGTTTGGTCCCTATCATTTAGCTTTTTGTGAATTTTAAACTCCACTTTACAATATTAATATTTTGGTGTCAGTCAGTTGGGTTAAGAATTTATGAAATAAAAACATAGTTTTAAAAATATATAACCACGTATCTATAATTCCTACTTTTCCTCATTCTTTACTGTAGATCCAGGTTTAGGTCTAGTTTTTTTTTTTCTGTACATCTGAGTTTCTATCAACCCCAAAACACCCTTTAGTATATCTTGTTGTGCAAGTGTGCATTTTCTTGCACTAAATTCTCTCAGCTTTTGTTTATATGAAATTGCTTTTATTTTACTCTTGTTTTTGACTTGATCTAGAATTCTGGTTGAAAGGATTCTTTGTTTCGTTTTTCTTTTAACACTAATGATATTATTTCTTTATCTTTTAATCTTCATTGTTTCTGATGAGAACTCTGATGTTACCCTTTTTATTGGTCTCCTATATGCAGTATGCCTTCTCTGTGCTTTTAAGATTTTTTGGCTTTGGTTTTAAGCAATTTGACTATGAGATGTCTACGTTGGATTTTTTGTATTTGCGTATTTATCCTGCTTGGGGTTTATTGCTCTTCTTAGTTCTGTAATTGTTTTTCATCAAATTTAGAAAAAATTTAAGGCTTATATTTTCAAATATTATTTCTTCTACATTTTTATTCACTTTTCTTTCTGAAACTCCTATTATATATTTTCCGCTCTCCCATGGGTCCCTGAAGCTTGTTAAGTGAAAAAAAATATTTCTCTGTGTTCTTTGTATCTGATATTTTCTGATGATGTCTCTTCTGAAATTTTCAATCTTCTGTGGGACCCTTTCAGTGTACTTTTTATTTCCAGTATTGTAAATTTTAATTCTACAATTTCTGTTCAGTTCTTCTTATAGATCTCAATTTACAATTTGATTTTCTTTCTGTATTCACCCTGAAGACCATTTCTTTCTTTAATTCTTTGAAATACTCTACTTTAGCTATTTGAATACATTTTTAATGTTTTCTTCGTTTCTTAAGCCAAAATCTGGGCCATTTCAGTGGCTGCATTTTTTTTTAAATTTAATTGTAGAAGCTCTTGGTTTTGTTTTCATCCTCTCAAGAGATGATTTTTGATCTAGTTATCTGTTCATATAGTGGTTTTTATCAGCTTCAACTTAGATTAACTTAGTGAAACTTACAAGTTTATACATCCAAGTTCAAGGTGATAAACCAGTCCTCTAACTTGGAACTTGTGCAAAAGAGAGTTAACTAAGCAGACATCAGTTTCTTAGACCTATACATTCCCAAGAAGCATCTGTTTTGTGAGTGACCTTTGGCTGGTTCCTAGAATGCTCTTGGAATGTTCTGAGAAGAATTTTTTACATGCTTGGTGCTAGTATGGACTAGTGTACTAGCTTAGGTAAAATTTTTAACTTATGGTGAACATCTGCTTTCCTTCTGGGGGCTGGAGTTTCAATGACTGACTACTCTAAAAACCTCTGAGTTCCTAGGCTCAGGCAAGCTTCCCTGGTAGACAACACTTCTCATGTGTTGTCATAATTAATTGGTATAAGAATTAAGTGTGTTTAGTGTGTCGTCCCTGGGAGAGTAGTGTTGGAATCTTGTGCTTGGTTCCTTGAAGACATCATCCCATGTGCCTTTTCCTTTTGCCAATTTTGATTTTTGTCCTGTCAGTAAAAAAGAAGCATACTTTTTGGGGCACCTGGGTGGCTCAGTCAATTGAGCATCTGACTCTTCATCTCCTCAGGTCTTGATTTTAGGGTCCTGAGTTCAAGCCCGCCATTGGGCTCCACACTTGGCATGGAGCCTACTTAAAATAAAAGTATACTTTTCAGAGTATAACTTATTCTAGTCTTCTGAGTCTTTCTTCTGAGTCTTTCTCCTCCTCCTCGTCCTCCTCGTCCTTGTCCTCGTCCTCCTCCTCCTCTTCCTCCTTCTCCTCCTCCTCTTCTTCCTTCTTCTTCTTCAGGGAGAGAGGGAGAGGAGAGAAATGGGGCTTACCCAAAGTGGCTCATGCTCACCTGAAGGGGGGCTCAAGCTCACCCCAAGTGGGGCTTGAACTCAAACTGCAAGTTCATGACCTGAGCCAAAGTCAGATGCTTAGCTGACTGAGCCACCCAGGTGCTCCTCTGAGTCCTTCTGAACTTCCAAACTTGGGGGTGATTTTGGGAACTTCTGACAGAGGACTCAAACTTCAAATCCTCTTCTTCCTTAGGTTTTTATCTGGGCTTGATTTTAGTCTTTATTAAGGTGAGTCTAGGTTAGGTTATAGTTTATGATGTGAAACTTACTCCTTTCTCTTTCTCCACTAGATTACATGAGTGTTAATTAAGTATTCAGAAAGGTCTCTATACTCAGGCTGGACTGGACCTCTTTAACCTCTTTATTCCATTATCACAGGGCTTTAAGTAGAGTGTCAGTGAAAACTTGTATAGAACTGAAGAAACTATAGAAACAAGACCGCATTTAAGAAGGCTTTAGAGTGATCACCTAAAGCCTTCTTAAATGCGGTCTTGTTTCTATAGTTTCTTTAGTTCTATACAAGTTTTCATGGACACTAACCAAATTATGGAAAGACTCTAAATGTCTATCCACTGATGAATGGATAAAGAAGATGTGGCAATGAGAAAGAATGAAATCTGGCCATTTGCATCAATGTGGATGGAACTGGAGGGTATTATGCTAAGTGAAATAAGTCAGTTAGAGAAAGACAGATACCATATGTTTTCACTCATATGTGGATCTTGAGAAACTTAACAGAAGACCATGGGGGAGATGAATGGGGAAAAGTTACAAACAGAGAGGGAGGGAGGCAAACCATAAGAGACTCTTAAATACAGAGAACAATCTGAGGGTTGATGAGGGGTGGGGGGGGAGGGAGAAAGTGGGTGGTGGGCATTGAGGAGAGCACTTGTTGGGATGAGCACTGGGTGTTATATGGAAGCCAATTTGACAAGAAATTATGTAAAAAAGAAAAGACTTCAAGTGAAAGCATAAAAGAAAGTGAAAAATATTGGAAATGGGAGGAAAAAGGATTCTTGTTATGTAGTGATGGAACATTTAGCAACACTGTCATTGCAGTTATGTGGAAAGTAGAAAATGCACTAAGTGAACTGAGATGATGGAGCTAAGGAAATTGCTGTGCAGAAAGTTTAGGGGCTGCCTGATTTCTACTCACTGTTCATAGCCAGGTATGGGAAGAGAGAGAAATTAAATGAAGGACTGTTAAACAGGAAGGAGCCAGGATTTGATGATTTAAATACTAGGCCTTTTCAGATGACAAATGATTCCAGGTAAATGTAAATAGGAGGGTACTTTCAGGAAAATCTTGGTCTGGAGATGGTAAAACTAAGGATGTCACTGTAAAATCCTTTATTGAGAACTAAGAAAGATTGAAGATTAAATTACTAAGTTAGATAAAAGACCCTCTACAGATTTTAAGGTTATTGCTTCACCAGTCCTTTCAGTGAAAGAATAGGGCTTACGAGAAGTCAAAAGATTTTGTCCCTCCACAGAAACCCAAGGTAGGAGATGGTTAATCCTAGAGAGGCACAGAAACTGTGAAATAATACATATTTGTTGTTGTAAGCTACTAAGCTTTGAATTAATATATTGTGCAGCAATGGATAGGATTTAATATTAAGTGAACTAAGTGATACTCTATGTATAGTTTGATCTCAACCACATGACAATATGAACATTTATAGAAGAAGACATGAAGATGATACCCCAGATTTTAGCAAAGATTTTCTCTGCATGGTGAAATTTTTTGTCTTTATTTATTATATTTATTCATGTATTTATATGTTATACATGTAGTCATAAAATGTTTACCTATGTATTTTGGAATATTTTGAAATAATACCAGTGGGATGGATAAATGGTTTATATAATATTTTGACTTCACATTTGACAATCTCCCTGAGACTGACTAATGAACTTTAATATGAAAGGATGGTGATTCTTAATTCCTGATAACTTTATCCATAACTTATGTGGGTCTAGCCTTAGAAAATATATTTTTTTCCTGGCATTTCCCTTTACTCTGGAATTATGCTTATTGATATTCAGTGATTCTGAGAGATATTCTTTGATACATCTTGTGACATGTATTTCTAGCTTGTTTTGTCCTTCCTAATGGCAAACTATGGAGGGGACTGAATATGTGAGCAGGTAGTATATGGGATTAAAAAAACCCCAAACAAACTTGCCGATAGCTTTCAAGAGTTGTTAGCTGAAATTAAATTTGGACTATAGAATTTACAATAGGATTAGAATTCCCGTTGTATATAATCTCAGAATACACTGGTGTCATTGCCATACTGAAATAGGATATTAATACCATAGCTGTGCAATTAATGGTTTTCAACAAAATTTTGAATGTAACAACAGTAACATTATAAATGCTTTAATTTGTTGAATTACTCCTATGAATCCAGTGCAATGCTAGATGCTTTACATATATTCTTTGAAAACTTTTTACTGCAAATTGTGTTTGTTTTTATTTTATGGGTCAATAAACTGAGGTTGTGATGCTAGTACTTGGCAGAGCTGGAATTTAAATCTAGATCTAACTATAAAGCTATGGTACTTCAGTGTTAATAGAGCTTATGCTTGTTTGTTTGTTTTATTTTGTAGATTCCAGAAAGAAGTGAAATCATATGGTGTTTGTCTTTCTCTGACTTACTTCACTCCGCATGATAGCCTCTAGATCCATTCATATTGTTGTAGATGGAAAGATCTTTTTTTAAAAATTATTTTTTATTTTAGAGAGACAGAGAGTGTGAATGGGGTGGGGCAGAGAGAGAGAGAGAGAGAGAGAGAGAGAGAGAGAGAGAATCTTAAGCAGGCTCCACACTCATTGCAGAGCTCCAGGCAGGGCTCAATCCCACAACCCTGGGATCACAATCTGAGCCGAAGTCAAGAGTCAGACACTCAACTGACTGAGCCACCCAGGGCCCCCAAATGGCAAGATCTTATTCTTTTTCATCACTTAGTAATATTCTGTTATATATGCATATATATATATGTGTGTGTGTATGTGTGTGTATATATAGATAGATAGATATATATAAGATATATATAAGAGATATATATGAGATATATATATATATCTCATATATATCTCTTATCTGTTCATCTCTCAATGGATTCTGGTTGCTTCCATATCTTGTCCTGGCTTGGCTATTTATTCTGCAATACATATGAAGTGCCTATATGTTTCTGAATTAGTGTTTTCATTTTCTTTGATAAATACCCACTAGTGAAATTCCTGGATCATATGATATTTCTATTTTCAAGTTTTTGAAGAGCCTGTGGTTGTACCAGTTTCCATTCCCACCAACAGTGCATAAGGGTTCTTTTTCTGTACATTGTTGCCAACACCTATTATTTCTTGTCTTTTTTTTTAATTTTAGAGAGAGAGTTGGGGGGGGGGCAGAGGGAGAGAGAGAGAATCTCAAGCAAGCTCCATGCTGAGCAAGCTCCACATTCTGCATGGAGCCCCATATGGCTTGCTCTCATGGCTCTGTGATCATGACCTGACCCAAATGAAGAGTCAGACTCTCAACCATTTGAGCCACCAGATGCCCCAATTTCTTGTCTTTTTGATACTAGGTATTCTGACTGGTGTGAGTTGATATCTCAATGTGGTTTTGGTTTGTCCTTCCCTGATGATTAGTGATGTGCAGCATCTTTTCTTGTGCCTATTGACCATCTGTATTTCTTCTGTGAACAAATGTCTGTTTACACCCTCTGCCCATTTTATTGGTTTGTGTAGTTTTTATTTAAATTATCTGCCCATTTTTAAAATTGGATTATTTAGGGTTTTTGTGGTGTTGAGTGGTATGAGTTCTTTATATATTTTGGATATTACTCCTTATCAGACATATAATTTGCAAATGTCTTCTCCCATTCAGTAAGTTGCCTTTTTGTTTTGTTGATGGTTTCCTTTGCTATGCAAAAACCTTTTTATTTTGATGTAGCCCCAGTTCTTTATTTTTGCTTTTGTTTCCCTTGCCTGAGGAGACATATTTAGAAAAATATTACTAAGGATAATGTTCAAGAAATTGCTGACTATATTTTCCTGTAGGAACTTTATGGTTTCAGGTCTCACATTTTGGTTTATAATCCATTTTGAGTTTATTTTTGTGTATGTTGTTAGCAAGTGGTCCAGTTTCATTCTTTTCCCTGTACCTGTACAGTTTTTCTAGCACCATTTATTAAAGAGACTGTCTTTCCCCATTGTATATTCTTGCCTCCTTTGTCATAGAATAATTGACCATGTAAGGTGGGTTTATTTCTGGACTCTTTATTCTGTTTCATTGATCTATGTGTGTTTTTGAGCCTATGCTGTTTTGGTCGCTACAATATTGTAATACATTTTGAAATCTAGGATTGTTATATCTCCACCTTTATTTTTCTTTATCAAGATTGCTTTGGCTATTCAGGGTCTTTTGTGGTTTCATACAAATGAACTGTTTGTTCTAGTTCTGTGAAAAATGCCATTGGTAAGTTGATAGGGATTACATTGAATCTATAGATTGCTTTTGTAGTATGGACATCTTAACAGTAAAATCTTCCACTCCATGAACATGGAATATCTTTCCTTTTTTTTTTTTTTTTTTTGGTTTTTTTCAATTTCTTTTATCAAGGTTTTACACTTTTCAGTATATAGGTCTTTTATTTGATGGTTTTTTCAAACACTTTTCATACCTTCCATCCTTTGCCTATTCAACAACTTATTCCGTCAATAAATAAATAATGAATGCCTGTTTTGTATCAGTGTTCTCTGTGCCAAAATGCTATTTCCCTATTCACTTATTCATTAAATATCTATGAACACTTATTCTGGTTAAATACTGTGGTAAGTGCTGGAAATATAGAAAAAGCAAGATACACATGGTCTGAGTCATTATGGAGTTTATAGTCTAGTTGGGGAGATAGACACTGAACATATTAATGAGGAAATAAATATATGCTGAAAAAATTATGAGAAAAGTGTCATGTATGAAAAATATGCTGTTGTAGGAGCAGCAATGATGGGAAAGATTAGGAAGGTCAGAGAAAACATCTTTGATGAAGTGATATTTATAGTGAATCTTTTTTTTTAATATGAAATTTAATGTCAAATTGGTTTCCATACAACACCCAGTACTCATCCCAACAGGTGCCCTCCTCATGCCCATTAGCCACTCTCCTCCCCCCTCACTGACCCCCCCCCCCCCCCTCCATCTACCCTAAGTTTATTCTCAGTTTTTAAGAGTCTTTTATGGTTTGGCTCCCTCCCTCTCTAACTTTTTTTTTTTCTTCCTTCCCCTCCCCGATGGTCTTCTGTTAAGTTTCTCAGGATCCACATAAGAGTGGAAACATATGGTTATCTGTCTTTCTCTGTATGACTTATTTCACTTAGCATAACACTCTCCAGTTCCATCCACGTTGCAACAAAAGGCCATATTTCATTCTCTCTCATTGACAAGTAGTATTCCATTGTGTATATAAACCACAGTTTCTTTATCGATTCATCAGTTGATTAATGGATATTAGGCTTTTTCCATAATTTGGCTATTGCTGAAATTGCTGCTTTAAACATTGTGGTACAAGTGCCCCTATGCATCAGCACTCCCGTATCCCTTGGGTAAATTCCTAGCAATGTTATTGCTGGGTCATAGGGTAGATCTATTTTTAATTTTTTGAGGAACCTCCACACTGTTTTCCAGAGCGGCTGCACCAGTTTGCATTCCCACCAACAGTGCAAGGGGGTTCCCATTTCACAATTGTACCAAGAATCATAAAATACCTAGGAATAAACCTAACCAAAGATGTAAAAGATCTGTATGCTGAAAACTACAGAAAGCTTGGTGCAATTGTGAATGGGATAGGTTTCTTTATTTGTCTGTCTGTTGCTTCATTATTAGTGTATAAGAATGCAACTGATTTCTGTACTTTGTTTTTTATCCTGTGACTTTGCTGAATTCATGTATCAGTTCTAGCAGACTTTTGGTGGAGTCTATCAGGTTTTCCATGTATAATATCATGTCATCTGCAAAAAGTGAAAGCTTGACTTCATCTTTGCCTACTTTGCTGCCTTTGATTTCCTTTTGTTGTCTGATTGCTGATGCTAGCACTTCCAGCATTATGTTAAACAACAGCGGTGAGAGTGGACATCCCTGTTGTGTTCCTGATCTCAGAGGGAAAGCTCTCAGTTTTTCCCATTGGAGGATGATATTATCCGTGGGCTTTTTGTAAATGGCTTTTATGATGTTTAAGTATGTTCCTTCTATCCTGACTTTCTCGAGGGTTTTTGTTAAAGAATGCTGAATTTTGTCAAATGCTTTTTCTGCATCAATTGACAGGATCATATGGTTCTTTTCTTTTATTAATGTGATGTATCACATTGATTTGTGAATGTTGAACCAGCCCTGCATCCCAGGAATGAATCCCACTTGATCATGGTGAATAATTCTTTTTATATGCTGTTGAATTCGATTTGCTAGTATCTTGTTGAGAATTTTTGCATCCATATTCATCAGGGATATCGGCTTGTAGTTCTCTTTTTTTGCTGGGTCTCTGTCTGGTTTAGGAATCAAAGGAATGCTGGCTTGATAGAATGAGTCTGGAAGTTTTCCTTCCCTTTCTATTTTTGGAACAGCTTGAGAAGGATAGGTATTATCTCTGCTTTAAATGTCTGGTTGAATTCCACAGGGAAGCCATCTGGTCCTGGATTCTTATTTGTTGGGTGATTTTTGTTAGCTGGTTCAATTCCTTTGCTGGTGATGGGTCTGTTCAAGTTTTCTATTCTTCCTGTTTGAGTTTTGTAAGTGTGTGGGTGCTTAGGAATTTGTCCATTTCTTCCAGGTTGTCCAGTTTGTTGGCATATAATTTTTCATAGCATTCCCTGATAATTGCTTGTATTTCTGAGGGATTGGTTGTAATAATTTCATTTTCATTCATGATTTTATCTATTTGGGTCCTCTCCCTTTTCCTTTTGAGAAGCGTGGCTAGAGGTTTATCAATTCTGTTTATTTTTTCAAAAAACCAACTCTTGATTTCATTGATCTGCTCCACTGTTTTTTTTTTTGATTCTATATTGTTTATTTCTGCTCTGATATTCATTATTTCTGTTCTTCTGCTGGGTTTAGGCTGTCTTTGCTGTTCTGCCTCTATTTCCTTTAGGTGTGCTGTTAGATTTTGTATTTGGGATTTTTCTTGTTTCTTGAGATAGGCCTGGATTGCAATGTATTTTCCTCTCAGGACTGCCTTGGCTGCATCCCAAAGCGTTTGGATTGCTGTATTTTCATTTTCATTTGTTTCCATCTATTTTTGAATTTCTTCTCTAATTGCCTGGTTGACCCATTCATTCTTTAGTAGGGTGTTCTTTAACCTCCATGCTTTTGGAGGTTTTCCATGCTTTTTCCTGTGGTTGATTTCAAGTTTCATAGCATTGTGGTCTGAAAGTGTGCATGGTATGATCTCAATTCTTGTATACTTATGAAGTGCTGTTTTGTGACCCAGTATGTGATCTACCTTGGAGAATGTTCCATGTGCACTTGAGAAGAAAGTATATTCTTTTGGTTTGGGATGCAGAGTTCTAAATATACCTGTTAAGTCCATCTGATCCAATGTATCATTCAGGGCCCTTGTTTCTTTATTAATCCTATGCCTAGATGATCTGTCCACTGTTGTAAGTGGGGTATTAAAGTCCCCTGCAATTATCACATTCTTATCAATAAGGTTGCTTATGTTTTTAATTGTTTTATATATTTGGGGGCTCCCATATTTGGCACATAGACATTTATAATTGTTAGCTCTTCCTGATAGATAGACCCTGGAATTATTATATAATCCCCTTCTTTATCTCTTGTTACACAGCCTTTAATGTAAAGTCCAGATTGTCTGATATAAGTATGGCTACTCCAGCTTTCTTTTGACTCCCATTAGCATGATAGATACTTCTCCATCCCCTCACTTTCAATCTGAAGGTGTCCTCAGGTCTAAAAAGAGTCTCTTGGGGCGCCTGGGTGGCTCAGTTGGTTAAGCGGCCGACTTTAGCTCAGGTCACGATCTCGCGGTCCGTGAGTTCGAGTCCCGCGTCGGGCTCTGGGCTGACGGCTCAGAACCTGGAGCCTGCTTCCGATTCTGTGTCTCCCTCTCTCTCTGCCCTCCCCTGCTTGTGCTCTCTCTAGAGTCTCAAAAATAAACGTTAAAATATGAAAAAAAAAAAATGCTCTGTCTCTCTCTGTGTCTCTCTCTGTCTCAAAAATAAATAAAACGTTAAAAAAAATTTAAAAAAAAATAAAAAGAGTCTCTTGTAGACCGCAAATAGATCGGTCTTTTTTTTTTTTTTTTTTCCATTCTGATACCCTGTGTCTTTTTGTTGGAGCATTTAGTCCATTTACATTCAGTGTTATTGTAGACAGATACGAGTTTAGAGTCATTGTGATATCTGTAGTTTTCATGGTTATAGTGATATCTCTGGTACTTTGTGGTCCTTGCAACATTTTACTCATAGAGTCCCTCTTAGAATCTCTTGTTGGGCTGGTTTAGTGGTGATGAATTCCTTCAGTTTTTGTTTCTTTGGGCAAACCTTTTTCTCTCCTTCTATTCTGAATATCAGACTTGCTAGATTAAGTATTCTCGGCTGCATATTTTTTCTGTTCATCACATTGAAGATTTGCTGCCATTCCCTTCTGGCCTGACTAGTTTCAGTAGATAGTTCTGCTACTACCCTTATGTGTCTGTCTACCTTTGTAAGTTAGAACCTGTTTATCTCTAGCTACTTTTAGAATTTTCTCTTTATCCTTGTAATTTGCCACTTTCACTATGATGTGTCATACAGAAGATCGATTCAAGTTACGTCTGAAGGGAGTTCTCTGTGCCTCTTTGATTTCAATGCCTTTTTCCTTCCCCAGATCAGGGACGTTCTCAGCTATGATTTGTTCAAATACACCTTCAGCCCCTTTCTCTCTCTCTTTTTCTTCTGGAATTCCTATGATACGGATATTGTTCCGTTTGATTGCATCACTTAGTTCTCTAATCCTTTCCTCATAGTCCTTGATTTTTTTTTCTCTCTTTTTCTCAGCCTCCTCTTTTTCCATAATTTTATCTTCTAATTCACCTATTCTCTGCCTCTTCAATCTGTGCTATGGCCACCTCCATTTTATTTTGCACCTCATTTAGAGCATTTTTCAGCTCCTCATGACTATTTCTTAGTCCCTTGATCTCTGTAGCAATAGATTCTGTGCTGTCCTCTGTGCTTTTTCAAGCCTAGCAATTAATTTTATGACTGTTATCCTAAAATCGCATTATATTGCTTAAATCGGTTTTGATCAATTCCTTAGCTGTCACTACTTCCTGGAATTTCTTTTGAGGAGAATTCTTCCGTTTTTTCATTTTGGGTAGTCCATGTGGTGGCCCCAAACTGCAGGGCACTTCCCCTATGCTGTCCAGAGTAACTTGTGTTGGTGGGTGGGGCCACAGTCTGACCTGATGTCTAACCCCAGCCCACTGCTGGGGCCACAGTCAGACTGGTGTGTACCTTATCTTCCCCTCTCCAAGGGCCAGGATTCACTGTGCTACTTGTACACTGCCAGGCTTGTGGTGGTGCTTCGATGGGATCTGGTATATTAGCTGGGGTGGATCTACAAGGTGCACAGTGGTGGGAGGGGCAGGCTTAGCTAGCTTTGTGGTTGGTGGTCCCCTGTGGGAGGGGCTCTGCAACACCGGGAGGGACACAGACCTGTGGGAGGAATGGATCCACAGAAGCACAGCCTTGGGTGTTTGCGCTGTTCAAGCAAGTTTGGTGACGGGAACTGGTTCCCTTTGGATTTTGGCTGGGGGATGGGAGAGGGAGTTGGTGCTTGCCAGCGCCTTTGTTCACCGCTGAGCTGAACACTGTCTTCCAGGGCTCAACAACTCTCCCTCCTGGCGTCCTCTTGCCCTCCCTGCTCTCCAAGAGCAGGGTTGTTGACTTTTAACATTCCAGATGTTAAGTCCCACTGGCTGTCTGAACTCATGCAGCCTGGCCCCTCCGCTTTTGCAAGGGTCTCTGCCTTGCTGGGTGGGCTGCCCCTCTACTGCCCCAGCCCCCTCTCGCCAGTTCATGTGGTACACACCACCTCTCCGCCTTTCCTACCCTCTTCTGTGGGCCTCTTACCTTGCTTGGCTCCAGAAAGTCCGTTCTGCTAGGCTTCTGGCGGTTTTCTGGGTTATTTAGGCAGATGTGGGTGGAATCTAAGCGATCAGCAGGACGAGGTGAGCCCAGTGTCCTCCTACGCTGCCATCTTCCCAGGTCCTTATACTGAATCTTGGGATGAGTGGGAATTATTCATGTGAGGAGCAGTGAGGAAGAGTAATTCAGACAGAGGGAAAAACATCTATTAAAAAAGAAAAAGCCCAGAGATGACATGTAGTGCACTTGGAGAATAGTAGCTCAATATGAAGCCAGAAGGTGAGGGAGGGCCCTCATCATATAAGGTCTTTTCAATAGAATTAAAGATTTTGGATTATTTCAGATTTTAATCTTAAAATCACTGAGGGGTTCTATATAGGATGAGTATATATTCTATTTACATTTCCTTCCTTCCTCCCTTTTTCTATCTTTCCTTCCTTTCCCTTGCCTCCTTTCCTCCCTTCCTTCCTCCCTTTGTTTCTCCCTTTCTTCCTTTCCTCTTCTGATTTAATGTTTTATTCTCATTCCACTATTATGTGACTGGGAATATACAAAATTAATTCTGTCTTGCACTTTCAAAGGATAATCCTGAAAACCCCCAACTCTCACCAGGATTTCCTCTCTTCTTTTTTGTATGTTAATATGCACTATGGAAGAGATTACTTCCATGCCTATACAATTATATCACCCAAAGAAACATTAGAAACAACCAGTTACTGAATCTATGCAGTGTTAGTTTTTGAGAAACTAAGAGTTAAAAATACCTGTTTTTTTTAGACAACTATAAATCAATTTAATAATCTAATGAAAGAATTTTTAGTATTCCCTGTGCTTGCATTTAAGTATATCTTTTCTATACCAGATCACCAATTGTTTAAGGAGGTAAGTCTGGCTACTGCTGGAAAACACATTGGAGTAGTTATTAGAATAAGAGTTGGGAAAACTAGTTTAGAATGTTATTGCAGGTGATGAAAGATAGGCTGGGGACAATATAGAGATGTTATTTTTCTGGACTTGGTTCTTCAAGATCTGAGGGAAATATTGCTGACTCTTCCTAGACAGAAGTGATCATTTCTTCCTCAAAGCTTCCAACAGCTTCCTGATCACAGTACTCTATGAGTACTGTACCATACTCTAGGACTCTGTATTGTCATTGGTTTTTATATCTGTTTCTCTCACTTTACTCTACCGTCTGTCAGAGAATGGACCTTGTCTTACTCTTCTTTGTAATGTACAATATATGTTCAATATATGTATTTTGCCCAAAGCCAGTTGGCCATTAAGGATCAGAATGGTGATTTGATCCAAATCTCACCAACTCCAGAACTCTTACCCTTTTCATTACAATGTAGTATCCTTAAATCTTGTGGGTTTTTAAAATAATCCTCATATTTGGAAAGATTATTTATTGTAGTGATTATAGGATTGAAGGCTTTATATAAGACAGTGATACAGTAAACATCTATAATATGATGAATTAGTTACTTCCTTCAAGAAGCATATACTTGGGTGGGAAATGTAGACAAATGTTAATTATAATTGAGGCAAAATAATAGTTAACATTTAGTTATAGCTTTATCTATTATAAAATAAATTTTTTGGTGGGGAATTCTATAATTCTTTCAGAAATTTCAAAATAAAAAGAATAAGCTATGACCCCCAAACCCATACTTAGATAATGTTTTGGTGTACATCCTTGTAGATATCTCCATTTGCATATTTATGTATAACTATATTAGATTGTATTATATGTGAATAAGTAGCATTTTGACAATTTGATTTGATGACTTGATAATGAACATTGGTAAAATTTAAATTAGTGAACTTATATTACAGGCACATAGAAATATTGCTTGCCTGTTTTATTTGATCTTTATAGCAATCTTAGTAGGTAGCTAACATTGTTGCCTTTATTTTACAGTTGAGGGCCCTGAGCCCTAGGATGGTTAAGTGACTTGCTCAATGTCACTGAACTAGTTAAGTGGACGATTATAGATTAAAAATCAGGACTGTCTGATTGAAGAGTCTGAGGTCTTAAACATTGTGTTGTATTGCCCTTTCCTTTTGTTTTGAAGCTGGTTTTTTTCCACACTCAATAATATAATATAGATGTATACATGATTATAATTATAATTATAGTTTTTTAATGTCTACTTTAAGAGAGGGAGAGAGAGTACAAGTGGGGGAGGGGCAGAGAGAAGGAGGGAGAGAGATTCTGTCCCAAGCTTTTAGGGTGGAGCCCAATGTGGGGATCAGTTCCACAAACCATGAGATCATGACCTGAGCCAAAATCAAGAATCAGATGCTTAACCAACTGAACCTCCTAGGGGCCCCTACATGTCTATAATTGTTGATAAATCTTATTTTTAATGGCTGTGTTGTATTATACTCTTGTGTCTCATAAATTGTTTCTTATTCAAGGACATTTATGCTATTTGTTACTCATGACCATTATATGCTTTTTTGTGTATTTAGCTCCATGCATTTGTCTCCTTGTATGTTTCTAGACACAGGGTTGCAGAGTCAAAAAATATGCTTATTTTTATATTTAGTTATATATTGCCACTGACTCTCTTGAATGATGGTACTGGTTTATACTCCTACCAGTGGTTTATGAGAATGTCTATTTCTTCCCACCTTTCCCCACATTAGGCTCTGAGTGTCACCTTCCTTTACTTGTAATCAGATAACTAGGCAGCTCGCATAGGCTCTGATTGCAGAATTCCTGCAGGCATGATAGATAATCAAATCAAAGTAGAAGAAAAGATATTCTTTTCCAGTAAGAACTACAGAAAGTTAGAACTGAGATCATTTAGTTGCATAATCTTCATTTTTAAATGTGAAAAAATTTGGGGTCCACAAAGGAGAACAGAATTGACCAACGTCAGAGAGCTAATTAGGAGCCAGAACAGGACTTGAATACAGTTCCTTTGCCTATTAGATTAGGGATCATTTCACTGAGTTTTTTTTCAGATGCTATGACTTCTTAGACCTCTCACTGTCATGACATAGCTTTGCATAGATATATTGCCTCATGTTCATGATTTAACTTCTATAATAGATTACTTAAGATTACTTGCAAAACAAATAGTTTTGCAAGAGGGGCACATGGGTGGCTTAGTCAGTTAAGCATCTGATTCTTGATTTTAGCTCAGGTCATGATCTCACAGTTTGTGAATCTGTGTTGGGCTCTGCGCTGATAGTGTGGAGCCTTCCTGGGATTCTCTCTCTCTCTCTCTCTCTCTCTCTCTCTTTCTCTCTCTCTCTTTTTGCCCCTTCCCTTCTCTCTCTTGCTCAAGAATAAGTAAGTAAGTAAATAAATAAATGTTTTGCAAGAAAGTGGTATCTATATTGATTGTTACAATGAGTAAGAAAAAAGTACTACAGCTTTCTACTTTTAAAAAGAAAGTTTTTATTGAAAATAGTTTTAGGGGTGCCTGGTGGCTCAGTTGGTTAATCGTCCAACTCTTGATTTCAGCTCATGTCGTGATCTCATGGTTTGTGAGTTTGAGCCCTGTGTCAGGCTCCATGCTGACAGCTCAGAGCCTGCTTAGGATTCTCTCTCTCTACCCCTCCTGTGTGCGTACACACACACACACACACACACACACACACACACACACACTCTCTCTCTCTCTCTCTCTCTCTCTCTCAAAATAAATAAACGTTAAAAAATAAAATAGTTTTAGATTTCTTTACATTGATAAACTTTGTTTTGTTTTTTAATTAAAAAAAAACATTTATTTGAGAGAGGGAGCACACACAAGCAGGGGAAGGTCAGAAAGAGAGGGAGAGGGAATTACAAGGAGGCTCCATGCAGGGTGGATCCTGTCATGGGTCTTGAACCCATGAACCATGAGATCATGACCTGAACCAAAACCAAGAGGTGGATGGGTAACCAATTGAACCACCCTGGTGCCCCAATAAATTGTGTTTTAAAGTAAAAGTCAGAAACATAAAATTAACCATTTTAAATTGTACAATCAGTGACGTTTATTACTTTTAGAGTGCTGTGAAACTATCACTTCTATCTAGTTCCAAAATATTTTTATCTCCCCTAAAGGAATTCTCCTGCTCATTAAGTAATTACTTTTCATTTTTTGTAAACTTCCACACTCCCTCCCCATCCCTGCAGCCTCTGGCAAACACTGATCTACTATCTGTCACTATAGATTTACCTATTCTGAGTATTTCACATAAATGAAGAACATACGTGAACTTCTGTGTTTGGCTTCTTTACCCCGAATGATTGTTTAAAGATTTATCCGTGTTTTAGCATGTATCAGTATCTTACTGTTTTTCAGGGCTTTAAACATATTCCATCACATGGATATACCACATTTTCAATCCATTCATCTGTTGATGGACATTTGAGTTATTTCCACCTAAAATAGTTTTAAATTTACAGAGAAATTGCAAAGATAGGGACATATGTTTTTATATCCATTCCCAGTTTCTCCATAGTTAATATCTTACATTAGTATACTACATTTGTTATAATTAATCAACCAACATTGATACATTATTATTCACTATAGTCCATACATTATTCATATTCTCTTAGTTTTTACTATTTTTTTCTGTCTCAGAATCCTGTTGAGGATAACAAGTTATTTTTGTCATCATGTTCCATTATGCAAATCAAGACCAAGAGAATTTGTCAGTCTTTCCTTATTTTTGATGACCTTGACAATTTTGAGGAATAGTCGCTAGGCATTTTTTAGAATATGCCTCAATTTGAATTTGTCTGATGTTTTTCTTGTAATTAGATGGGGGTTATTGGTTTTGGGGAAGAAGATACAGAGAGGTAAAGAGCTATTCTCTTCACATATGAAGAGTGCATACTATTAAATATGATGTTAATGAGCTAATGTTTGTCTAGATTCTTCTCTATAAAGTAACTTGTTTCCCCTAAAAATTTTATGCTGTACTCTTTGGAAGGTCACTATGGGCAACCCACACATAAAGAATGGAGAGTTATGCTCTACCTGCTTTAGGGTGGAGTAAGTACAAATTATTTGGAATTCTGCATAGGAGATTTGTCTCTTCTCCCTATTTGTTTATTCATTTATTTATCTCTATGTGAACCTATAAGTATTTAGTTTACATTTTGGGTTATAATCCAATACTACTTTATTTGGTTATTCAAATTGTTCCTGCTTTGGCTGTTGGGACCTCTTTTAATTGGTTCCTGTGTCCCTTCTACTTACCCTCATTTGTTTTTTGAGCACTTCCTTATTTTCTGGCACTAGGAGATACTCCATGCTCATTTTGTATATTTCCTGTCCCAACACTTGAATCAGCCATTACTCCAAGAAATCCTGGTTCCTTTTATACGACAATGGTATTACAAAGCAGGATCTGCATGCTGGGTATGCTTTTTCTTACTGGGGTCACATTGCTTCTAGGCCCCATCAGTGGACAGAGCTTAGAAATAAATGTACATATACTAACACATGTATACCTATATTTCTTTATTTGTACATCTGTATCTATATTACGATGAACATTAGTTCATGCTGATGTCTTAAATTCTTATTTAGTATCACATGGTTTATTTTAGTCTTCTCTCCATGCTTGTGTCCTCCTCCAACAGAGGGAAACCTGGCTCCTACCATCTGCCATCCATTTACTCATTTGTTTAATATAAGTATACTTGTACAGAAGTTTCAAAATTGTTAACCTGTATCCCCGTGGGAAACAATTTTACCAAGAAGAGTACAGTGTCTGTGTGCATTTTTTTTTTTTCTTCAGACTTATAGTCTGTTCTCTTTTCCAGCATTGCTTAGGTCAGCACCAGCCTCATCAGCAATGTTATGTCATGCATTCTTAATATAGTCATATTATTTTTTCATTCTGTATTCTATCCTGGGTTCCCCTATCTTCTGAGTTTTTAAAAATTTGTATACATTCAGGTAAACTCTTTGTAGTATAAAATTCTGTGGGTTTTGATAGCTTTTTAATGGACTTAATTTTTTAGATTAGTTTTTTAGATTCATAAAAAAGTTTAGCAGAAGGCAATGAGATTTCTGCTATACTTTCTGCGTGCACATATACACAACTTCTCCCTCTGTCTTAGTCCATTCTGGGTGCTATTATAATAATACCATAGTCTGAATGTTTTATAAACAACAGAAATGCATTTTCCACAGGTCTGGAGGCTAGAAAGTCCAAGATCAAAGCACCAGGGGATATAGTGTCTAAGGAGGAACAACTTGCTGGTTCATAGATGCCATCTTTTTGCTGTAGCCTCACAAGGCAGAAGGGATGAGAGAACTCAGTAGGGTCTCTTTTATAAGAACACTAATTCTGTTCATGAGGACAGAGCCAGTTACTTCGCCAAAACTCTGTCTCCAAATACTGTCACATTGGGAATTAAGTTTCATCATAGGAATTTAGGGGATTGGGGGACACAAACATACATTCTATACCACTTACTATCAGAATTCTACACCAGAATGGTACATTTGTTATAATCAAACCTATGTTGCTACATATTTATCACCAAACATCCATAGTTTTTGTTAGTGTTCACTCTCGGTGTTGTATGTTCTCTGGCTGTGGACAAATATATAATGACATGTATCCATCATTATAGTATTACAGAAAGTAGTTTCACTGTCCTAAAAATCCTCTGTTTTGTGTCTATTCATCCCTCCCTCCTCAGCTCCTGAGAACCATTGATCTTTTTATTGTCTTCATAGTTTTGTCTTTTCCAGAATGTTACATTGTTGGAATCATATAGAATTTAGACTTTGCAGATTGGCTTTTTTCCATTTATTAGTATGCATTTAAGGTTCCTCTATGTCTTTTCATGACTTAATAGCTCGTTTAATTTTAGTGCTGAATAACATTCCATTGTCTGGATGTACTACAGTTTATTAACCCATTCATGTACTGATGGATGTCTTGGTTGCTTTCAAGTTTGGGCCGTTATGAATAAAGCTGCTATATAAACATTCATGGTCATATTTTTGTGTGGATGTTAAGTTTTTAACTCCTTTGGGTAAATACCAAGGAGTGTAATTGCTGGATCATTTGGTAAGAGGAGTGGGTAAGAGGAGTGGGTAAGAAACTGCCAAATTGTCTTTTGAAGTGGCTGTATGCCCTTGCATTCCCACCAGCAGTGAATGGGAGTTCCCCTTCTTCCAATCTTCAGCAGTGTTTGGTGTTGTTAGTGTTCTGGATTTAGGTTATTCTAGTAGGTATGTAGTAATATCTCATTGTTTTACTTTGCAGATCCCTAATAACATATGATTTTTAGTATCATTTCATATGTTTATGTGGGACCTGTATACCTTTGGTGAGGTGTTTGTTCAGGTCTTTGGCCCAGTTTTTAATAAGGTTGTTCATTTCATTATTGTTGAGTTTCAAGAGTTGTTTGTATATTTTAGGTAACAGTCCTTTATCACATGTCTTTTGCAAATATTTTTTCCCAATCTGTTGCTGGTCTTTTCATTCTCTTCACATTGTCTTTTGCAGAGAAGTTTCTTTTCCCCCCAGAAGTTTTTAATTTTAATGAGTTCCAGTTCATCAGTTCTTTCTTTCAGAGATTGTGCCATGGATTGATCTTAAAAGTCATTACCATACCCGGGGTGCCTGGGTGGCTCAGTTGATTAAGCGGCCGACTTCAGCTCAGGTCATGGTCTCACATTTAGTGAGTTCGAGCCCCGCATCGGGCTCTGTGCTGACAGCTCAGAACCAGGAGTCTGCTTCTGATTGTGTGTCTCCCTCTCTCTCTGCCCTTCCCTGCTCACTCTCTGTCTCTGTCTCTCAAAAATAAATAAATATTAAAAAAAAAAAGGTCATCACCATACCTAATGTCACTTAGGTTTTCTCCAATTATATCTTCTAGGAATTTTATAGTTTTGTGTTTTATATTTATGTATATAACCCATTTTTTGTTAATTTCGGTGAAGAGTGTAATGTCTTTGTCTAGAATGATTTTTTTGCCTGTGGATGTCTAGTTGTTCCTATACCCATTTGTTGAAAAGACTGCTGGAAAACACTGTTTTTTTTTTCCCTTTGCTCCTTTGTCAAAGATTAGTTGCCCATAGGTCTATTTTCAGACTCCTTGATCTGTTGCATTGATCTGTTTGTCTACTCTTGTCAATAACACAATGTGTTGATTACTGTAGCTTTATAGTAAATTTTGAAGTCAAGTAATCTAAGTCTTCCAACTTTGTCCTTTTCTTTCAATTGTGTTGGCTATTCTGTGTCTTCTGCATCTCCATATAAACTTTAGAATAAGTTTGTTGGCAAACAGAAAGTAGCTTGCTGGGATTTTGACTAGGATTGCATTGAATCTATAGATTAATTTGAGAGGAACTATCATCTGGACAGTATTGTCTTCTCATCCATGAATATGAATATCTTTCCATTTATTTATTTATTTGATTTCTTCCAGTAAATAATTGTACACATTAAGGTTCATTATTTGACTTTAATTTTCCAGGTGGTTTGACAATCTTTTACCTTTAAAAATTGTTTTTTTCCATATAATATTTTGATACCTAGGTTAAGTCTCTGGAATGACTTACTTCAGTTTGTCAACTCGAGTTATCCTAGCATCACATATAAAGCATTGGGTTGCTAGTTTTAGAAAGAAGACAGCTTCATGAGGTTGCTATGACACATAGCTTGTAATAAATACACTTGAACCCCTAGATTTGCATCAAAAGAGACAGCTTGTCCAGTTACCTGAAGTGACATTTACTAAAACTGTGACAGATTTTAAGACAAGAATCAAAGACTGTCTCCTACTAAAAGCAGTAAAGTGATCTTCAAAGTAAGGTATGTTAAAGAACATTCTAATGACCTAATGATGCATGGTTTCCCACCATGATGTGACCTTGGCTAGGCTACTTTCCCCTTTAGGGCCTTAGTTAATTTGTTAAAAGTGTATATAGCATTTCTGTTGTTCTAGTTCTGATATGTTATGATTCTATTTTGCAGACTCCTTTTTTTATTGTACTTTTTATTTTTCCTTTCTATATGGGGAGAAATGACAGCTTAGGTATGTATACAACCTGTTGAAAGTAATGACAATTCTTTTGACTTAATATATAGCATTTTGGGAAGAGTACACATAGCTCTACCACTTAATTCCAAGCTATGTGATGCAGGGTAAATTAAAAAAAAGTGTTTCACTTTTCTCATTAATAAAAGGTGGGTGATAATAGAACCAGCATCATTTGTTCTGTTGTAAAGATTGAATGCATGTGTGCATGTATGTGTGTATATTTATGTGATATAAATATATCACATAATAAGTGTTATATAACAGTGAGCTATTCCTAATTCTATTATTATGTGAAGTATGTTGGACCAAATGGTGTGGGAAATGAAGAAGCACAGCTGCAAACAGTGCTGGCTCCTCCAAGATGAGGCTTTTGTGGCCCTGTAACTACCAGTCTTCATGTGGTTTTGGTGTATCAGAAGAACTGGTCTCTTCCACACAGGAAATCCCAGTCATGTTAGCTGTGAAGTCTTTGAACCCAGAGGTGCCACCTAATTCAAATAGCCTGTGACACTTACAGAAACAGGAGTAGATCATCTGACTTAAATTTCAGATTGTAAGGCTGTGCTACCTCTAGGGTACAGGCTGACCTGGGAGAAGTGATAGGATTGTTATGAGAAGGTTTCTGGTACTTTTTTGAGGCCTTTAAATCTCTGATTTAGAAGTACTTAGAAGAGCAGGCGGCAGGCGGCATGACCTGAATAGGCTGGGGACAACAAAGAATGAGGCAAGAGGTGAGGAAGGGATAAATGGATTTCTCTAGTGTATGCCCTTGAATGACACTTTGTGATGACAGGATTCCAGACATCTGGATTTTATGCCTACAGGCTAGGACTGATTGACAGGGATAGCCACGTTCTTTCAGTAGTTCTGGTTCATTTATCATGTATTAATAAGCATTGGCTGAGAGCCTGTAATGTGCCAGCATGTGCTAGGTTCTTCTGATGTTGTGGAAAAGAATCAGACATGATTCTTATGAGAGCTCACAGACAAGTAAATGGATGATTAAAACACATGATAGAGGTAGGGACATAGTTCTAAGAGTTACAGCAGGAAACTAATTGGGGTGGGTTATTAACATTGAGAAAGGCTATCTAAAAGAGCTGACATTTCAGCTGAATATTTATGGAGATGTATAAAGTTTCCAGCTAACTCGAATACTTGAAGAATTCTAGGCAGATAGAGTAACATTGCAGAGATACAGGGCCAGAAGAAATTCTGCAACAAGGATTTTCACCTATGAAGAAGGATGGAAGAGTAGGGTGGAGGGTTTATTTCAAAATATATTTAAACTTAATCTTACTTTGACTTGTTTTTCTGCCAAGAATTTAAAAAATACACTTAATAAGTCTTGTGCTTAATATATTGTGGCTATCTTTTTATAGCAATATTTATAAATCTCTTATTTTTAATCCTTTAATAAGTCTTATTGCAAATTAAAATGTTGCCATGCTTGCTTCACATAGTTTTTTGGGAATTCTCCATTTGTTATTAGTAATTTTACATCTCTTTCTTCCTTCCCAGAAGTAATAGTTTTCCTGAATTTTATCTTTGACATATTCATAACTCCTTTAACCTATTCTTACACGTTTGTAGTTATAAACAATTTATATCATTTTGTATATATCATTCTCCAGCTTGCATTTGCTCTTCAAATTAGGTATATAAGTTTTGTTCCTGTTAAAACATGTAATTTTAGCTAATTTAACTATTGTATAGTATTCAATTGTGACTATTCTCTAATTTTTTTAATCTCCCAGTAGTGGATAATTTCTTTTCTAAAAAAATTTTTTTAATGTTGTTTTTTTTTTTTTTTGAAAGAGAGAGAGACAGAGCATGAGCAGGGGAGGGGCAGAGAGAGAGAGGGAGGCACAGAATCTGATGCGGGCTCCAGACTCTGAGCTGTCAGCGCAGAGCCGGACGTGGGGCTGGAAACCCCAAACCTCGAGATCATGACCTGAGCTGAATTTGGACATTCAACCAACTGAGCCACCCAGGTGTCCCTCTTTTTTTTTTTTTTTAAGCGTGTTTATTTATTTCTTTATTTTGCGAGACAGAGCACAAGTGGTGGAGGGGCAGAGAGAGAAGAAGAATCCCAAGCAGGATCTGGGCTGTCAGGCAGAGCCCAATGTGGGGCTCAAACTAATGAACTGTGAGATCATGACCTGAGCCCAAATCAAGAGTCAGCCACTTAACTGACTGAGCCACCCAGGTGCCCCAGATATATTTTTTTAAAATAATTCTACATGTGCCAAAATTTCCCATATGTCTAGAGATGCAATTGCTGAGTTAAACGATAGCAACATCTTCTGTTTACTGCTAAAGCACTCACTTAGGTCATTGTAATATACTTGCTATCAGTTGTTTATGAGAGTTCTCATTTCTCTGCTATTTTTGTACTTAGTGTTGTCAGGTTTTTTATATTTTTGCCAATCTGATGCATGTTATATGGTATATCATTGTGGTTTTCATTTTCAATTACATGTCTCCTTATGAACTCTCATATATTTATTGGTATTTCAGATTTCTTCTGTGAATTACCTTCTCATTTACACATTGCATTTAAAATTGTATTGTTAGACTTATTTTACTAATTCAAGGATTTCTTCAGATAGTCTTGATATTCTTCTATTTTACATTCGATATTTGTTTATGGCAAATACCTTTGAGCAAAAATTCAAAATGCTAATATAACCAGATTTATCTAGCCTTTTTTTGGATTTATGCTTTTCATGTCTTGTCAAATGAGTACTTTCCTAAATCAAGATTATGTTAATTTTGAAAATAAGTAAAGTTTTCTTTGTGTATTTTGTGCTTGAATTCACATGGAATTGATTTTTACATGTAGTATGAGATAAGGATCTAATTTTCCCCAATATGCATAGTTAATTTTTCCAGCACTACTGAGTAAATAGTTCATCATTTCCCCTATTTTGTAATGCCATGTCTGTTACACATAAAGTTTCATATATGCCTGTCCATTTTGCATCTACTTTTTTTCTATTGTTTTATTTGACTGTCCCTGTGCAGTAATGCCTTAGTGTATGAATTACTGTATTCCTAAAATAATTCATAATAGCTATTATGTTGAGTCTTCCTACCTTATTCTTGAAAAAAATGCTTTGGGTAAAATTATCCTGTTTTTCATCTATATTTTAATATTAATTTTGGGGTAAACTTTTTAAATTCTGGGGGAAAAACCTTTGCTGTAGTTCTGACTGTAATAGCATTGACATTATAGATTATTTTGCATGTTGAGTTTTTCATTTTATAAATATAAGCATATCTTGTATGTGTTCTCCATTTCTTCAGGTCTTTTTATTTTTTATTTTATTTTTAAAATATAATTTATTGTAAAATTGGCTAACATACAGTGTGTACAGTGTGCTCTTGGTTTTGGGGGTAGATTCCTGTGGTTCATCTCTTAAATACAACATCCAGTGTTCATCCTAACAAGGGCCCTCCTCAAAGCCCATTACCCATTCTCCCCACTTCCTTAATGCCCCTATCAACCCTCAGTTTGCTGTCTGTATTTAAGAGTCTCTTATGGTTTGCCTCTCTTTCTGTTTGAAACTATTTTTCCCCTTCCCTTCCCACATGATCTTCTGTTAAGTTTCTCAAGTTCCACATATGAGTGAAAACATATGATATGTTCAGATCTTTTTAAAAAATGCTCTTTTTAATTTTATTCTAGAGGTTTCTCAATCTTTTGTTAGTATAATTTTAAAAAGTATTTTATAGTTTTTATTGCTATTCTGGATGAATACTTTTTTGGTGTATTTTTAACTTATTTTTACTAATGTATGGAAATGCTAATGAATTTTATATGTTGATGTTTTTTCATCTAGTAAACATGCCAAACAGCCTTACTAATTCTGATAATTATAGAATCTTACATATTTTCTATGTAAATAAAAATGCTATATATTTGCAAATAAGGATAGCTTTGCCTCTTCTTTTCTAATTCTTGTGCTTTTTTTTCTTGTTTTACTGCATTGTCCATGATCTCAAGTGTCATGTTTAATAGAAGTGATATAAAAGTAATCCTTTATTTGTATGGGAATGAGTATTCTAAATCCTAAACTTATGTGTTTCAAAGATTATCCACTTGTGAGCTGCCTTCCTCACTGTTAGCTTTTTTCTTTTGTTTTTATTTGTTAGTATTTGTTTTTGTTTTTGTCTATAAAGTTAAATTTAGAGGGAAATAGTTTTGTTTAATTCCTTTTCTCCTGTGCTCACCCCGTCCTTTTTGCTTGCCTCTTTCTGATTTCACAGGATATCCAATTAAAACCAAAAATTATGATGGCATTTTGAGGCTTCTGTCTAGCACTGATACTGGAGTATCAAAGATCTGATCACCAAGGTAGAAGAAAACTGGTACTGTACAGGAGACTGCTTTTATCTTCTATTGAGACCTGAGGCAGTAGGTAGCAATAGTTCCTTAGCTTTCTTTCACATGTCACTGAACTCCATCCTACAGTCTGACTTAGACTGAAAGACTTAGTTTAGTCCATCACCTATGGTGAAACAATTTAATTGCTTTCACCACCATAAGAACAGTTAAAAGATGAACTGAGGTATATTAAAAATCATAAGGGTTGATTTGAGCAAAACTTCATTCTAACTGGGCAGTGCCAAACCAGAAGTAGTTAGAAGCACTCCATGGACAGGAGATAGGAGGAAGATTTTTATGGAGAACATGCGGAAACAAAGCAAGAAAATTATCTGATTGGCTATAGTCTAAGTGGGAAAGCCTAGTTGGCTGTTTGTGTTTGGTTTGTCCTCAAGTTTAGATTTATTAACCTTGATGCATTACAGTCATAGATTTTTACTTGCTTAAATAGGCTACTAAAGCATTAGAGCCACTGCAGTCTAACAGACCTCTTCCTTTAATTAATAGAACAAAACTGTCATCTTGCCCTACGTCTTAATCTGGAGCCCAGTAGGTTCATAGCTTCTACCTATATTCATTCTTGACTTCTTTCATTTCTGGTCCATGGAAATGTTCTTATTTTTTTAAACTTGGGTATATCTTTGTGGTTGTATATCTATAATTGCTATATATTTGGAGCAGAAAGAGTATATAAAATATGAAGATACTGAGTTACCCTGATCAGAAGTCAAAATATCTTTTTCCCCAAAATATCTTTTTTTAAACAATATAATATCCAGTATATTAATATCCCTCCAAATTTAATTTATTTGAAATTCAGATAATTTTAAAGAAGTGGAACAAGTGAAAAACACTGACGAACTAGTGTAAAGTGTTTGGAATAAAGTAAACTTTTTGGCAAGACTGGCTTGCTGGAGTTTGGGGAATATTGGACATATTGTGGTAGATGAGGCTAGAAATAAAGATAATGACAGCTTTGAGTATTTTGCTGAGTGAGCTATTGAGCACAGAATTAAAGAGGAGAGTGGTGTGGTTAGGTTTACATTTTAGAAAGATTACTCTGGCAGCAATATGGATGCTAGGTTAGTGGCATAGACCCAAGTAACAGGTAAAACAATTAGGTAAGAAATGAAGTCTTGACTAAAAGCAGTGCTATAAGGATGGAGAGTGATGTGGCTTTTCTTTTCTTCTGATCACATTTGACAAAATCAAGCTGTTTTCTGAGATTCTTCGTTAAACTTCACAGAGTAGTGGATTCTGGGAGGATTTTCCTATGCTGAGTGAGAGATAGAGCTAATTATGTACTCAAGAACAGCTATGTTTAGAAAAATAAAGATTATTTAAGAAAGAGTGAAAAAGGGAAATTAGAAATTTCTTTTGTAATAATTGATTTATGTTAGTTTAGCATTTTCTAGGATGAATGCCAGTATTTAAATAAGATTGGGGCATGAAAAGAAGCCCAAGCCTGTGTGAGTAGCATCTGAAATAAGACTGGGTTAGAAATCAGAGAACCAGAATTTGACTCCAACTTGATTTAATACAGTAATAGGCTGAAGTAAGTCATTTCCCATTTGGACACTATCCAATTTTCCTTTTATATAGAATGAACTCTAAGGTTTCTTATAAAATTTTTAATGTTTATTTATTTTTGAGAGAGAGACAGAGACAGAGACAGAGTGTGAGCAGAGTAGGGGCAGAGAGAGAGAGACACAGCATCGGAGTCAGGCTCCAGGCTCTGAGCTGTCAGCCCAGAGCCCAATGTGGGGCTCGAACTCACGAACTGTGAGATCATGACCTGAGCTGAAGTTGGACGCTCAACCAACTGAGCCACCCAGGTGCTCCTAAGGTTTTTTCTAATACTCATCAGATCAAAAGTCTCTATTAAGTGTGTAGTCAAGGGGAAATAATTCTAAAATGTTGGTTCGCTCCTGTTATCTTTGCCTATTGATAAATCTTTTAAATGAGATTAATATTTAAATCTATAGACTTTGAGTAAAGCAGATTATACTCTATCATGTGAGTAGACTTTATTCAACCAGTTGAAGGTTTTAAGAACAAAAGGACTGACTCCTCTGAAGAAGAAGGAACTTTGCCTATAGTCTTACTTTGAAGTTAAGTTGTAAGATTACCTGTTTACTAAGTTTTCAAGCCTGATGATCTACCCTGTAGATTTTGGATTTGCCAACCTCCACAGTCTTGTGAGCCAGTTCATTAAAATCTCTCTCTCTCTCTTTCTTTCTTTCTTTCTTTCGTTCTTTTTTTTTTTTTTTTTTTTTTCATATTTTAACGTTTATTTTTGAGACTCTAGAGAGAGCACAAGCAGGGGAGGGCAGAGAGAGAGGGAGACACAGAATCCAAAGCAGGATCCAGGCTCTGAGCTGTCAGCACAGAGCCTGACACGGGGCTCAAACTCATGGACTGCAAGATCATGACCTGACCCAAAGTTGGATGCTTAACTGAGTCATCCACATGCCTCAAAACCCACAAAATTTGAGTAAAGCCATCCCCCAGTGAATTCGGATATAAAGTTTGCTTTAAATACTTCTTTGGGGAAGACAATACCACGCTGCTACTCAATTAAAAGAAACATTTTTACAGTCTTGACGTCTTTTATTTTTTTTACATTTATCACGCCATGAATTCATAGGGAATGGGTTCCAACAGCTCAGGCTCCTTTCCATTGGTTCTCACAAAGTGTGCTTCTCTGGGTGGGGCAGGCTGGCGCTTCAGTTGAACCCAAGTACCTTTCTCCTTGGCTTCCTTCTTTTTCTGATAATTTTCCTTCACACGCTTCAGGAAGCTGTCTCGGCTCTTTGAGTGCTTAATGTGCTTGATACGTACATTAATTCTCTTAGCAAGAATCTTGCCCTTAACTTGTTTGTTTACAACAATGCCAACAGCATGCTGGGTAACATTGTAGACTCTTCCAGTTTTGCCATGGTAACATTTGTGGGGCATTCCTTTTTGAACAGTGCCCATTCCCTTGATGTCCACAATATCACCTTTCTTGTAGATTCTTATGTATGTTGCCAAAGGAACAACTCCATGTTTTCTAAAAGCCCTAGAGAACATATAGCGAGTACCTCTCCTCTTTCCCTTTGTGTTGGTCATTTTGGCGAATTACTGGAAGAAAGCGGTTCTGGCCGAAAGGAAGCTCTCTCTCTCTTTCTGTCTGTCTGTCTCTTTCTCTGTCTCACATACACATAGACCCTATTGATTCTGTTTCCCTGGAGAACCCTGACTAAACTATTATAGCTGGATTTTGAACCTTTCTAGATCAAAAATAAATGTTTTGTCATATTGGATACTTTGTGAAAATTATTTGCATCATCTGATTATGAAACATATGCCCTTATTTTAGGAACTATGGGAGATTTATCAATGAATAAGGTAGTATCTCTGTCCTCAGTGAGCTCACAATATAGTTGGGAAGACAAGGTTTAATATTGTGAAAAATTAAGTAATTACAGCTAAACTAAGGACAAAGAATATGAAAAAAATGATGAGGTCTATGGCTAGTTGACAAATATTAGTTTAGAGATTAAATGCTGTTAAGTACAGTTGATCATTGTGGGCTAGGAAAAGCTTAGGAAAGTAAGAAAGCCAACATTAATCAATTTTAACATGTACTTTCAGAGGATTCTGATACTTGGCTCTTGTGGGTTTAGGCATTGTTATCTAAACTATTTTTTTAGTCAGAATTTCTCAGAGGTAATAATTGTCCCATAGTTATACAACTTTAATAAGTAGAGTCTGAAAAATGTATCCCTATTTCCACTAGCCTATGCTGCAGAGATAATGTCATGGAGGTGGGACTCTAGTACCATCTTGAGATTTAGGTAGTCTGTTTGCAGTAGGACTCAATTCTGGTTTCCTTTTCTTTAGAAGAGTTTGTGTAAAAGGAATGAGGAAAAAGTCCTTGACAAAAAGGTGGGAAGATAGCACATTAATTTATTCTTGAGTTATCAAATCCTTGAATAAACCTATAAAAGTATGCTGTAAAGTGAGTTTGACTAACTTATAGACATTGGATTTGGCCTCCAGCTCTGTCCATAGCTGACCTGCTCTCCACATTTTAAGTAGCATAATGGAGCACAGTATTTTCTTACTCTAAAAATATTTCTTCATTATTTATAGTGTGGGGGATTGTTCTTGATTCAATTTGTGGGAGTCTGCTGAACTTGATTATAACTTACAGATAATTTTTGTCTTATATATTCTTTGTTTTATCATCAATATGTTAAACACAAATTTTATGATCTCAGTTAAAGGCAATTAATATTGGAGCTGGAAAACTCCTTGGAAATACATCAGTTTGTCAGAACTGGCTTGGTTAAGGATAAAGCCCAAAGTATCTGATAAGAATTGATTTTCCTTTCTCTATAAGATATTTAAAGGCTTCATCAGCTATTGGTTCACCCAGACAGGTTGCAATTCATTCACTTGATTTTCAAAATATTCATAGTTAGCATATCACCAAAAATATGATTCCTCTACTTACCTTCCTAAGCAGTGTCAAGGTGCTAGTTGGGACTGAACTGAATACAAAAATTACAAATAAAAGAGCCCAAACAGTGGGATATAAAATACTATTAATGAAAGCCTTCTTGATAAAACAGGGATAAGGATACTTAGTTGGTCAATTAGGATAGATCTTGGCATAAGACCTTGAGAAACCAGAACTTTTATCCAAAGTGTGATCAGGGTACTGAGTCAGTAGGAGATCAGGACATTTGAAGAGTAGTTGAGGGAGTTGGAGGTGTTGAGTTTCAAGAAGAGACAATTTCACTTGAATATGATGATTATCATTAAGTATTTACAGTTCTTTCATGGAGAAAAGGAGTGAAATTTTTCTGCATGAATTCAGAAAGCCTAACTCAAATTAATGTATAGAGGCAAATTTCAGTCTAGGGTAAGTAATTTTGTGAATAAAAGTTGTTTAATAGACACAGCTTTCCAGGAATGCATTTATCTATAAGTGTTGATGGCATGCAAACAGAGATACTGAGGATACATTGGTCAATAAATACTGTGTGCCTGATAAAATTGAAGAATTCATTAATTGAATGAACAAGTCAAGAATTTACTGTGTGACACTGGATGACTATGTCTGAGTTGCTGTAGCAAGTATTATTGTACTGGTTGGAAGTTAAAGAGTTAACACTCTTTCTTCCTGAAATTCTATCAATATGATTACTTTTTTCGGCTTACTCTCCATCCTTTCTTGAGACTCTTTCATTTACTTCTTTTTAATTTTGTGATGTCTCATGTCTCTTTATAGTCATCCATAATCTGTAATTATCTTAAAAATTATAACATGCCATTATTTTTCCTGAAGAAAATGTATTTGATAAACTTTTACTGGCAATGTGGTGTAGCAGAAAAAAACATGGGCTTTGTAGTTAACTAAATTTGAGTTAAATCATCAGCTCCACCATGTAGAAGTTGTATAATCTTGACAAATTCCTTCATACCTTGGTGTTTCAGTTTTCTTATTTGAAAAAATCATTTACTCAAAAAGTGTTGTTGAACATATATTATGCATCAGCTGGTATGTTAGTTATTGGGATATACCCATGAACAAAATAATGGTCTTGCCTTCATAAAACTTACGTTCTTTTAGAAGAGAAAGATAATAAATACTAGACAAAAAATAAGTCATTTAGCACATTAGAAGGTTATAGAAGCTATGGGGGAGAAAAGTAGGGCAGAGTTGTAAGAGTGGATGGTAATGGGATGGGGTGAAAGGCAGATTGAATGCTAAATAGGATGGCTGGGGAGCCCTTATAAGGTGAGATATGAGCAAAGGCTTAATGTAGATAGAGTTAGCTCTAAAGAATTTGGGAGAAGCAAAGCGAAGCATTAGAGTCTCAGAGGTGGGACTGTGCTTAAATAGTTCTAGGGTCAGTAAGCAGGCCTGTGTGACTGAAGCAAAGGAGTAAGGGAGAGTTTACAGTAGGAAATGAGTTCAGAGAGGTAGAAGTGAAGGTGTGGCAGATCATATGGTCTTTGCATATGTCATATGTAAGGATGTTGGCTTTTACCTTGAAGAAAATGGAGAACTAATGGAAGTTTTGAATGAAGGAGTCACCTGAGTGATCTTATATTCTGGAGTGTTTACTGGGGAAGGGCCTAAAGAGAGACAAGTGTAGAAGCAGAGATACTTATTAGGAGGCTGTTGCAGTAATCCATATTAGAGGTAATGGTGGCTTAAATTAGGTTGGTGGCAATGAAATTTGTGAGAAATGGTCTGGATATATTGAAATGGAAAAAAACCCTACTTTAAAAGGTTATTCTAAGAATTAAAGACTGAATGTGTAGTAAACACAAAGTGCCTGGTACCGTGCATAGTATATTATTATCAGTATGTTAACTATTGTTATTAATAAGGCATGAAATACCATGTAGAATCTGATTTAGTCCTTCAACATAATTGACTTTATCCTTTTTTGGGGGGGTGGGTAGGAGGAGTACAATTAACATACAATATTATATTGGGTTCAGGTGTGCAAAATAGTGATTTTACATTTGTTCACATTGAGAAATGATCATAGTAAATCTAGTTACCATCAGTCATCATACAAAGCTAATACCATATTATTGACTGTATTCCACATGCCATAAATTACATCTCTCTAGCTTATTTATTTTATAACTGGAAGTTTGTACTTCTTGATCCTCTTCACCAATTTAATCCTCCCTCAAAGCAGTCAATAATCTGTTTACTCTGTTAATGAGTCTGGGTTTTGTTTTGGTTTGGTTTGTTTATTTTTAGATTCCATGTATAAGTGAAATCATGAGGTATTTGTATTTCTTTTAGCATAATGCCATCAAGGTCCATCCAGGTTGTTGCGAATAGCAACATTTCATTCAATTTTGTTACTGGTTATGCGTCTGTTCAAATTTTCTATTGCTTCCAATTTGTTGGTATATAATTGCTCATAATATTCTCTTATTATTGTTTGTATTTCTGCAGTGTTGGTTGTGAGGTCTCCTCTTTCATTCATGATTTTATTCATTTGGGTCCTTTTTCTTTTGATCAATCTGGCTATCAATTTTGTTTATTTTCAGTTTTGTTGATAATCTGGTTTATCAATTTTGTTAATTCAAGGAAGCATCTCCTGGTTTCATTGATGTGTTCTACTGTGTTGTTTTTTTTTTTAATATCCGTGATTTCTGGTCTAATGTTTATTATGTCCCTTCTTCTGCTGATTTTGGGCTTTCTTTGTTGTTCTTTTTCCAGCTTTTTAAGGTGTAGGGTTAGGTTTTGTATCTGAAACCTTTCTTCCTTCTTTAGGAAGGCCTGGACTGCTATATACTTCCCTCTTATGACCGACTTTGCTGCATCCCAGAGGTTTTGGGTTGTCGTGTTTTCATTTTCATTGGTTTCCATGTACTTTTTAATTTCCTCTTCAACTTCTTGGTTAACGCATTCATGCTTTAGTAGGATGTTCTTTAATCTCCAAGTATCATGGTCTTTCCAAATTTTGTCTTATGGTTGATTTTGAGTTTCCTAGTGTTGTGGTCTGAAAATATTCAAGGTATGATATTGATCTTTTTGTACTTGTTGAGGGGTGATTTGTGACCCAGTATGTGATCTATTATGGAGAACATTCCATGTGCACTCAAGAAGAATGTGTGTTCTTCTGCTTTAGCAAATGTTATGAATATATCTGGTAATTCCATCCGATACAGTGTGTCATTCAAAGCCATTGTTTTCTTGTTGATTTTCTGCTTACAACATCTGTCCAATGTTGTAAGTGAGATGTTGAATTCTCCTACTATTAGGGTATTATTGTCAATGACTTGCTTTATGTTGGTGATTAATTGATGTATATATTTGGGTGCTTCACTTCAGGGCATAAATATTTACAATTCTTAGATCTAATTGGTGGTCAGACTCCTTAATTATGATATAATGCCCTTCATCTCTTGTTACAGTCTTTATTTTAAAATCTAGTTTGTCTGAGATAAGTATGGCTAATCCGGCTTTCTTTTGATGACCATTAGCATGATAGATGGTTCTTGATCCCCTTACTTTCAATCTGAACGTGTCTTTAGGTCTAAAGTGTGTCTCTTGTCAACAGCATATATGTGGGTCTTATTTTCTTATCCATTCTGTTACCTCATGTCTTTTGATTGGAGCGTTTAGTCCATTGACATTTAGAATGAGCACTGGAAGGTATGAATTTAGTGCCATTGTGTTACCTGTAGAGTTGGTGTTTCTGGTGATGTTCTCTGGTCCATTCTAGTCTTTGTTGCTTTTGGTCTTTTTGTGTTATTTTGTCTTTTCTCCATTCAGAGTCCCCATTAAAATTTCTTGCTGGGCTGGCTTAGTGGTCACAAGCTCCTTTCGTTTTTGTTTGGGAAACTCTTTATCTCTCCTTCCATTTAGAAAGGTAGTCTTGCTGGATAAAGAATTATTGGTTGCATATTTTTGTGATTCAGCACGTTGATTATATCCTGCCACTCCTTTCTTGTCTGCCAATTTTCTGTGGATAGGTCTGCTGCAAACCTGATCTGTTTTCTCTTATAGGTTAAGGACTTTTTTCTCTTTCTGCTTTCATAATTCTTTCCTTGTCAGTGTATTTGTGAATTTGACTATGATATGCCTTGGTGATGGTTGATTCTTATTGAATCTAATGGGAGTTCTCTGTGCTTCTTGGATTTTGAGGTCTATGTTCTTCACCAGATTAGGAAAGGTTTCCACTATAATTTGCTTCCATAAAGCTTTTGTCCCTTTTTTCCTTCTTCATCTTTTAGGACTCCTATGATTCTGATGTTATTCCTTTGTAATGAGTCACTGAGTTTTTTATGTCTTGTATGTGCTTGGAGGGCATAGTTGGGTGGGGCTTGGTGTAATGACTTCACTCTCCACTAGGTGGCACTGCTTAACTTACTGGGGTGAATCAGTATGCTGGCATGCACCTGCATGGGAGCGGTGGAAATGACTTCACCCAGCTCCCTAGTCTCTTGCTCAGATATTTTGTGCACTCACTGTTTGGTGATAAAGTACCCACCCTTTGTCTCAGGCTTCTATCCATGTTCACCACCTCTACCCTGTCCACGTTCAAGCCATCTGTCTGCCAGACAGCACCTCCCTCCAGAGTTTTATCTCAGATGGGGTTGTGTTTCAAAACTCCACACTTCAGAGACACCCTTCCCCCATCCCCTGATGCTTGGACATGTGCTGACTCTATGGGGGAGGGTCTAGCTGAGCAATGGCCGGGTGCTGGCTTGCCCCAGAGAACATTTGCGTGATCGCACAGTGGCAGAGGTTCAGAGATGATGGCAAATCTTAACACATACCCTGTGCCAGGTTTCACCTCACTCTTGTGTCTTTGTCCCACTACCAGCAAACATGGCTGCTCTCTGGGGTCCGCTGGAAGCTTTACCTGTGGGGAGGCCATATGGCCTCTACCAAATGCACTCTAAGCAGCAGAACTGCTTCTCCCTGTGAGACACACAGACTCCTCAGGCCCTGCTACCTGCTCCTGGGGATTCAATCTACTTCCTCACTAGAGTACCGGCAGGCACTGTGCTCTGGAACTTCATACTCTGTGCTCCACTTTTTATAGAATCCTGATCATACTGAAACCCTCTCCTTTATTCCTGTCAATGTTTTTAGGGAACAGATTTATTGTTCAATTCCCTGCAGGTGTTTTTACTCTTTTTCTCTAGCCATTTTTGGGAGCGTGCTTTTCTTCCATGATCCTGATGTGCCATACTCTCCCCCTTTCTCTTTCTCTGTCCTCTCTCCCCATAAACAGCTCCCTACACTCTGTGACTTTTCTCTCCCCCAGTTCACCTCTCTGCATCACATACCTGGCAAGTCCTGTGGCTCAAGTTATGCAGATCATTGTGTTAATTTTCAGATCAATTTCCTAGGTGCTCAAAGTGGTTTGGTGCTGATCTAGCTGCATTTTGGGGACGAGAAATGGTCAGGGTCTCCATGATGCTGCGCCATCTTAACTGGTGTGATATGATATCTTATTGAGGTTTTGAGTTGATTTTCCGTGATGATTACTGATGATAAACATCTTCTCATGAGTCTGTTGACCATCTGTATGTTTTTACTGGAAAATTGTCTATTTAGATACCTGACCATTTTTTTTTTCTTTTCGAATTTTTATTGAAATTATAGTTAGTTAACATACATTCTAATATTGTTTTTGGGAGTAGAATTCAGTGATCCATCACTTACACATAACACCCAGTGTTCATCCCAGCCAGAGTGCTTAAAAATACCCATCATCTATCTAGCCCATCCCTCACCCACCTTACTCCTTCAAACCTTAGTTTGTTATCTATCTTTAAGAGTCTCTTATGGTTGGAGCTAGAGCGTATTATACTAAGTGATATAAGTCAGTCAGAGACAGACAAATACCATATGATTTCACTCATGTGAAATTTAAGAAATAAAACAGATGAACATATGAGAGGGGGGAAAAGAGAGGGACCCCTGACTAGTTTTTAATCAGATTTTTTGTTTTCTGGTTGATAAGTTCTTTATATATTTTGGAAATTATCCTCTTGGGGCACCTGGGTGGCTTGCTCAGTAGGTTAAGTGTCGAAGTCTTCACTTTGGCTCAGATGATGATGTCAGGGTTTGTGAGTTTGAGCCTCGAGTTGAACTCTGTGCTGACAGTGTGGATCCTGCTTGGGATTCTCTGTCTCCATCTCTTTCTGGCCCTTACCCAGTTGTGCTCTCTCTCTTTATGTCTCTGTCAAAAATAAGTAAACATTAAAAAAATATTCTGTGATTATTATCCCCTGAGCAGATATATGATCTGCAAATATCTTCTTTCATTCAGTAGGCTTACTTTTCATTTTGTTGATAGTTTCTTTAACTGTCCATAATTTTTGCAGTTTCATGTAGTTCTACTTGTTTATTTTTGCTTTTGTTTCCCTTGCGTTTGGAGTCAGATTAAAAAACATTTTAGTAAGATCATTGTCAAGGAACTTACTACTGGGGGTTTTATGGTTTTGGGTCTTAAAGTCATTATTCCATTTTGAGTTAATTTTTGAATATGGTATAAAATAGTGTTCTGGTTTTACTCTTTTCCATATGGTTGTACAATTTTTTCTAGCACTATTGAAGGGACTGTTCTTCCCCCATTGTATATTCCTGCCTCCTTAGTCATAAAACTAATTGAACATATATGTGTGGGTTTATTTCTGGGTTTTCAATTATATTCCATTGATTTATGTTACCTGTTTTTATGTAAATATCATAGTATTTTGGTTACTAGCACTTTGTAGTATAGTTTGAAATCAGGGAGCATGATACCTCTAGGTTTGCTCTTTGTAAATTGTTTTAGCTGTTCTGTGGTCTTTTGTGTTTCTGTATAAATTTCAGAAGTATTTTCTACCTTTGTGAAGTTGTTATTGGAATTTTGATAGGGATTGCATTGAATCTGTAGATGCTTTGGGTAGAATCAATATTTAATAATATTAATTTATCCAGTCCATGAACATCTTTATATTTATTTGTATCTTTATTTATATCCTTATATTTATTTGTGTCTTCTTCAGATTCTTTCAACAATATCTTAAAATTTCAGTGGTCTTTCACCTCCTTGGCTAAATTTATTCCTAGGTATCTTATTCTTTTTTGATGCAATTATAAATGGGTTTTAAAAAATTGTCTCTTGCTGATAGTTAATTATTAATATATAAAAATAGTATAATTTGGTGTAGGAGGAGCTAAGAGAGTGTTGCAGTAGGAGGACCCCTAGGCTTGCCTCATTCCTCAAACACAGCTAGATAACTCTCAAATCATTCTGAATATCCAAGAAATCAACATGAGGACTTGATAGAAATGCACATCTCTAGGGAGAAAAGAGGCCACATCAAGGAATGTAGGAAGTGTGGAGACATGGATTTAGGGAGAAATAGATCGTGGGTGCTGTGGAGGGGAGGGAGCCCTGCTCCTAGAGTAAGATGAGAGAGGGTGGAATGCACAAGGATACAGCAAGGACAACCCTTCCCCAAAGCCAGTGGCTGGGAAAGTTAGATGGGCTGATTGTTGTAAATTTTTGCAATCAGTGGGGCTGAAAGACTGGAGTTTTAGAGGTCTGTGGGATTGGCTGGGATAGAGATCTCGGTGTGTTTCTCTATCCCTATAGGGAAGGCAGACAAGCAACCCTGGGAAAGATGGCACAATCAGAGGATTGCCTAAGGTGCACAGGGGGAGATTGTTGCCTCTTCTTGGAGCCCATCCATGAGAGGTGGCATTGCCTCTCCAGGGACAAAACAGCAGGCAGGTGCTATTTCACTCCCCTGACCCCTCAGCATAGGCAGAGACACATTTGCTGAGGATGGCTAATCCAGACACTGACTGTGTACCTTCCTTTATTCCAAATCCCACACCCCTGCACTCTGTCATGACTGCCGTTCTTGGTCAAACCTGTATGAATCCCAGTGTGAGGAGACCCTTCCCCAGAAGACCAGGGTAGGTCCCCACCACTGCAGGTCCCTAATGTTTGGAGTTTTAAAAGTCAGCAGACTTGGCTGGGATAAAGCCCAAAGTGCCCTGTGGTGTTCCAGACAGTCAAGCAACCTAGAGATAGTGTGGAAACAACAATCTGAAAATGCTTGAGACAGATGAGGGGAAATTATTTGCTCTTCTGGGAGGGCTTCCCTGAGAGCAGCAAGCACAGACTTCCGTCTATAGGGACAAAGGAGCTGGCTGACACCATTTCCCACCCCCACCCTTCAGCATAAACCATTTGTAGTAAACAGCACAGTGCCACCAGCACTGGGAGTCTAACCTGCTTACACCAAGTCCTGCCCCTTGTGCTCTGCTCTTACCAAATTTTTTGGGCAAATGTGTGTGATGAACCGTGAAGTGGTCCTTTCCCCCAGATGATCAGTACAAACACCCATATGCATGTCTGTTGACCATAGAGTTCTGCAAAGCTTCAGTTCTACTGGAAATATAATAGCATCAGGAATCATTTGACAAGGAGACAAGAACACCTAGTTAGAACATGCCACACTCTGGCCAAGGTCCAAACACTGCCCACTGCAGACAAGGAGAACCTCTGCAGACAACTGATCTGAGGGAAAGAGCAGTCAAAGCACATCAGCAGAGTGCATGCAGCTCACACAATAGACACTTCCTGAAGCAGCAGTCCCCAGACCTTATAAGACTTATCCTTCATGAACCCATAACTCTCAGGAGCAGGAAACATAACAGGATTTTCTAATACAGAGAAGAAGACAGAGACCTACACAAGATGCCAAAATGAAGGAAATCATCCCCAGAGAAAGAACAAGATAAGGTCATGGCCAGGGACCTAATCAAAACAGATGAAAGTATTATGCATGATGCAGAATATTTTTAATAGAATAATTAGAATAATTACATTGTTTTAGGTTTATTTATTTATTTTGAAAGAGAGTGAGAGAGACAGAAGGAGGAGGAGAGAGAATCCCAAGCAGGCTTCACACCAGCAGTGCAGAGCCTGACATGGGGCTTGAACTCACGAACTGTGAGATCATGACTTGAACTGAAACCAAGAATTGGACGTTTAACCAATTGACCCACCCAGGTACCCCTGTATGATGCAGAATTTAAAGCAACAACAAAAATGATACTCACTGCTTCAGAAAAGAATGGAAAACTTCAGGGATACCATTATCACAGAGATAAAACAGCAAAAAATTCAGGCAGAAATGAAAAATTCAATAACTCATATTTAAAAAAGGCTGGATGTCATGACCACAAGGATGGAAGAAGCAGAAGAACAAATAAGTAATACAGAAGATAGGATTATGGAAAATAATGGAGCTGAACAAAATAGAGAAAGAAGAATGATGAATTACAAGAGTAGACTTAGGGAACTCAGTGACTCCATCAAATGTCATAACATTCATATAATAGGAGTCTCAGAAGAAGAGATAGAAAAGGGGGCAGAAAGATTATTTGAGGAAATAATAGCGGAAACATTCCCTAATCTGGGGAAGGAAACAGACATCCAGATCCAGGAGGCATAGAGAACTCCCATCAAAATCAATAAAAGCAGGCAAACATCAAGACATATTGTAGTTAATTTGCAATGTACAGTGATAAAAAAAATTGTAAAAAGATCAAGATGAGGGGCGCCTGGGTGGCTCAGTCGGTTAAGCGGCCGACTTCGGCTCAGGTCATGATCTCGCGGTCCGTGAATTCGAGCCCCGCGTCGGGCTCTGTGCTGACAGCTCAGAGCCTGGAGTCTGTTTCAGATTCTGTGTCTCCCTCTCTCTCTGCCCCTCCCCTGTTCATGCTCTGTCTCTCTCTGTCTCAAAAATAAATAAATGTTAAAAAAAAAATTAAAAAAAAAAAAGATCAAGATGAAGTCCCTAACTTATAAGGAAGACCCATAAAGGTACCAGCAGTTATCTCCACAGAAACTTGGAATTGCAGAAGGGAGTGGCATGATATATTCAAAGCACTGAATGGGGAAAATTGGCACGTAAGTATACTCTTTCCAGTAAGTCTGTCATTCAGACTATAGGGAGAGATAAAGAGTTTCCAAGACAAAAACTAAAGGAGTTCATGTCTACTAAACAAGCCATGAAAGGGGACTCTTTGGGAAGAAAAGACCAAAAGTGATAAAGACTAGAAAATAACAGAGAAAATCTTTAGAAACAATGGCAAAGTAAGTAATAAAATGACACTAAATACATACATATCAATAGTTACTCAGAATGTAAATGCACTGAATGCTCTCATCAAAAGACATGGGGTGTCAGAATGGATAAAAAAGAGAAGACCCATCTATATGCTGCCTATAAGAGACTCCTTTTAGAACTAAACACACCTGAAGAATGAAAGTGAGGGGATAAAGAAACATTTATCATGCAAATGGAGGTCAAAAGAAAGCCAGAGTAGCAATACTTCTATCAGACACACTAGATTTTAATTTAATTTAATTTAATTTAATTTAATTTAATTTAATTTAATTTAATTTAAATTTTATTTATTTAAATATGAAATTTATTCTCAAATTGGTTTCCATACAACACCCAGTGCTCATCCCAACAGGTGTCCTCCTCAATACCCATCACCCATTCTCCCCTCACTCCCACCCCCCATCAACCCTCAGTTTGATCTCAGTTTTTAAGAGTCTCTTATGTTTTGCTCTCTCCCTCTCTAACCTTTTTTTTTTTCCCTTCCCCTCCCCCATGGTCTTCTGTTAAGTTTCTCAGGATCCACATGAGAGTGAAAACATATGGTATCTGTCTTTCTCTGTATGAGTTATTTCACTTAGCATAACACGCCAGTTCCATCCACGTTGCTATAAAAGGCTATATTTCATTCTTTCTTATTGCCATGTAGTATTCCATTGTGTATATTACCACAGTTTCTTTATCCATTCATCAATTGATGGACATTTAGGCTCTTTCCATAATTTGGCTAGTGTTGAAAATGCTGCTTTAAACATGGGGGTGCAAATGCCTCTATGCATCAGCACTCCTGTATCCCTTAGGTAAATTCCTAGCAGTGCTAATGCTGGGTCATAGGGTAGATTTATTTTTAATTTTGTGAGGAACCTCCACACTGTTTTCCAGAGCGGCTGCACCAGTTTGCATTCACACCAACAGTGCAAGAGTGTTCCCATTTCTTAACATCCTCTCCAGCATCTGTAATCTCCTGATTTGTTCATTTTAGCCACTCTTACTTGCATGAGGTTTGTATTTCCCTGATGAGGAATGACGTTGAGCATCTTTTCATGTGTCTGTTGGTCATCTGAATGTCTTCTTTAGAGAAGTGTCTATTCATGTTTTCTGCCCATTTCTTCACTGGATTATTTGTTTTTTTGGGGTGTGGAGTTTGGTGAGTTCTTTGTAGATTTTGGATACTAGCCCTTTGTCTGATATGTCATTTGCAAATATCTTTTCCCATTCCGTTGGTTGCCTTTTAGTTTTGTTGATTGTTTCCTTTGCTGTGCAGAAGGTTTTATCTTGATGAGGTCCCAATAGTTCATTTTTGCTTTCAATTCCCTTGCCTTTGGATATGTGTCAAGTAAGAAATTGCTGCGGCTGAGGTCAGAGAGGTTTTTTCCTGCTTTCCTCTCAAGGGTTTTGATGGTTTCCTGTCTCACATTCAGGTCCTTCATCCATTTTTAGTTTATTTTTGTGAGTGGTGTAAGAAAGTGGTCTAGTTTCATTCTTCTGCATGTTGCTGTCTAGTTCTCCCAGCACCATTTGTTAAAGGTACTGTCTTTTTTCCATTGGATATTCTTTCCTGCTTTGTCAAAGATGAGTTGGCCATACGTTTGTGGGTCTAGTTCTGGGGTTTCTATTCTATTCCATTGGTCTATGTGAATGTTTTTGTGCCAATACCATGCTGTCTTGATGATTACAGCTTTGTATTAGAGGCCAAAGTCTGGGATTGTGATGCCTCCCGCTTTGGTCTTCTTCAAAATTACTTTGGCTATTTGAGGTCTTTTGTGATTCCATACAAATTTTAGGATTGCTTGTTCTAGCTTCGAGAAGAATGCTGGTGCAATTTTGATTGGGATTACATTGGATGTGTAGATAGCTTTGGGTAGTATTGACATTTTAACAATATTCTTCCAATCCATGAGCATGGAATGTTTTTCCATTTCTTTGTGTCTTCTTCAATTTCCTTCATAAGCTTTTTGTAGCTTTCAGCATACAGATCTTTTACATATTTGGTTAGGTTTATTCCTAGGTATTTTATGCTTCTTGGTGCAGTTGTGAATGGGATTAGTTTCTTTATTTGTCTTTCTGTTGCTTCATTGTTGGTATATAAGAATGCAACTGATTTCTGTATATTGATTTTGTATCCTGCATCTTTGCTGAATTCATGTATCGGTTCTAGTAGACTTTTGGTGGAGTCTATCGTGTTTTCCATGTATAATATCATGTCATCTTCAAAAAGGAAAGCTTGACTTCATCTTTGCCAATTTTGCTGCCTTTGATTTCCTTTTGTTGTCTGATTGCTGATGCTAGCACTTCCAACACTATGTTAAACAACAGCGGTGAGAGTGGACATCCCTGTCGTGTTCCTGATCTCAGAGGGAAAGCTCTCAGTTTTTCCCCTTTGAGGATGATGTTAGCTGTGGGCTTTTCATAAATGGCTTTTATGATGTTAAGTATGTTCCTTCTATCATGAGTTTCTTGAGCATTTTTATTAAGAAAGGATGCTGAATTTTGTCAAATGCTTTTTCTACATCGATTGACAGGATCATATGGTTCTTTTCTTTTCTTTTCTTTTATTAATGTGATGTATCACATTGATTGATTTGCGAATGTTGAACCAGCCCTGTAGCCTAGGAATGAATCCCACTTGATCATGGTGAATAATTCTTTTTATATGCTGTTGAATTCAATTGGCTAGTATCTTATTGAGAATTTTTACATCCATATTCATCAGGGATATCAGCCTGTAGTTCTCTTTTTTTGCTGGGTCTCTGTCTGATTTGGAAATCAAAGTAATGCTGGCTACATAGAATGAGTCTGGCAGTTTTCCTTCCCTTTCTAATTTTTGGAACAGCTTGAGAAGGATAGGTATTATCTCTGCTTTAAATGTCTGGTTGAATTCCCCAGGGAAGCCATCTGGTCCTGGACTCTTATTTGTTGGGAGATTTTTGATAACTGGTTCAATTTCTTTGCTGGTGAGGGTCTGTTTAAGTTTTCTATTTCTTCCTGTTTGAGTTTTGTAAGTGTGTGGGTGCTTAGGAATGTGTCCATTTCTTCCAGGTTGTCCAGTTTGTTGGCAAATAATTTTTCATAGCATTCCCTGATAATTGCTTGTATTTCTGAGGGATTGGTTGTAATAATTCCATTTTCATTCATGATTTTATCTATTTGGGTCCTCTCCCTTTTCTTTTTGAGAAGCCTGGCTAGAGGTTTATCAATTTTGTTTATATTTTCAAAAAACCAACTCTTGGTTTCATTGATCTGCTCTACTGTTTTTCTGTTTTTGTTTTTGTTTGTTTTTTTAGATTATACATTGTTTATTTCTGCTCTGATGTTTATTATTTCTGTTCTTCTGCTGGGTTTAGGGTGTCTTTGCTGTTCTGCGTCTATTTCCTTTAGGTGTGCTGTTAGATTTTGTATTTGGGATTTTTGTTGTTTCTTGAGATAGGCCTGGATTGCAATGTATTTTACTCTCAGTACTACCTTCGCTGCATCCCAAAGTGTTTGGATTGTTGTATTTTCATTTTCATTTGTTTCCATCTATTTTTGAATTTCTTCTCTAATTGCCTGGTTGACCCATTCATTCTTTAGTAGGGTGTTCTTTAACCTCCATGCTTTTGGAGGTTTTCCATACTTTTTCCTGTGGTTGATCTCAAGTTTCATAGCATTGTGGTTTGAACGTGTGCACGGTATGATCTCAATTCTTTTATACTTATGAAGCGCTGTTTTGTGACCCAGTATGTGATGTGTCTTGGAGAATGTTTCATGTGCAGTCTAGAAGATAGTATATTCTGTTGCTTTGGGATGCAGAGTTCTAAATATATCTGTCAATCCATCTGATCCAATGTATCATTCAGGGCCCTTGTTCTTTATGGATCCTGTGCCTAGATGATCTGTCCATTGTTGTAAGTGGAGTATTAAAGTCCCCTGCAATTACCACATTCTTATCAATAAGGTTGCTTATGTTTGTGATTGTTTTATATATTTTGGGGCTCCCATATTCGGCAAATAGATATTTATAATTGTTAGCTCTTCCTGATGGATAGACCCTGTAATTATTATATAATGCCTTTCTTCATCTTTTGTTACAGCCTTTAATTTAAAGTCTAGTTTGTCTGATATAAGTATGGCTACTCCAGCTTTGTTTTGACTTCCAGTACCATGATAGATACTTCTCCATCCCCTCACTTTCAATCTGAAGGTGTCCTCAGGTCTAAAATGAGTCTCTTGTAGACAGAAAATAGATGGGTCTTGCTTTTTTATCCATTCTGATACCCTATGTCTTTTTGTTGGAGGATTTAGTCCATTTAAATTCAGTGTTATTATTGAAAGATATGGGTTTAGAGTCATTGTGATATCTGTGGGTTTCATGCTTGTAGTGGTGTCTCTGGTATTTTGTGGTCCTTGCAACATTTCACTCAGAGAATCCCCCTTAGGATCTGTTGTTGGGCTGGTTTAGTGGAGATGAATTCCTTCAGTTTTTGTTTTTGTTTAGAAAAACCTTTATCTGACCTTCTATTCTGCATGACACACTTGCTGGATAAATGATTCTTGGCTGTGTATTTTTTCTGTTCATCATATTGGAGATTTGCTGCCATTCCTTTTTGGCCTGCCGAGTTTCTGTAGATAGGCCTGCTACTACCTTATGTGTCTACCTTTTATGTTAGGGCCCATTTATCCCTAGCTGCTTTCTGAATTCTCTCTTTATCCTTGTAATTTGCCAGTTTCACTATGATATGTCATGCAGAAGAAGGATTCATGTTATGTCTGAAGGGAGTTCTCTGTGCCTCTTGGATTTCAATACCTTTTTCCTTCCCCAGATCAGGGAAGTTCTCAGCTATGATTTGTTCAAGTATACCTTCAGCCCCTTTCTCTCTCTCCCTCTTCTGGAATTTCTATGATACGGATATTGTTTCATTTGATTGCATCAGTTAGTTCCCTAGTTCTCCCCTCATACTCCTGGATTTTTTTTTAATCTCTCTTTCTCAGTCCTGTTTTTCCATAATTTTATCTTGTAATTCACTTATTTTCTCTTCTGCCTCTTCAATCCTTGCTATGGCCGCCTCCATTTTATTTTGCACCTCATTTAGAGCATTTTTTAATTCCTCATGACTATTTTTTCATCCCTTGATCTCTGTAGCAATAGAGTCTCTGCTGTCCTGTATGCTTTTTTCAAGCCTAGCGATTAATTTTATGACTATTATTCTAAATTCTTGTTCTGTTATATTGCTTAAATCGTTTTTGATCAATTTGTTAGCTGTCACTACTTCCTGGAGTTTCTTTTGAGGAGAATTCTTCCGTTTCGTTATTTTGGCTAGTTTTCTGTCCCTTAGGAGTTTTAAAAGCTTGTGTGCTCTGCATCTGCGAGCACTGCTATATTAAAGGAGGGTCATATACTGTCCAGGGCCTGGCTCTTCAGGAGGTGTTTTTTTGGGGATCGCTGCTTGTTCTCTGTTGTTGTGACTTTGTTCATTTTATTACCCTTCTCATAGTAATATTTTATACCCTCCACTATGTGTGCTTTGATATGTTCCTTGGTGTAGCCCTGTAAAGGAAAATAGGTAGACAAACAGGGACAAAAACATGCAAACACACAAACAAATAACACAAACAAACAAATAAACAGAAACAAAAACCAAAGACTAAAGACTTAAAACAAAAATCCCAAACACCGAGTACAAGTAAAGAAGAAGTTGGAGATGGTGCTGATGGAAGAGAACATACAAAGATAGAAATGACAGGATCACTGGGGCGGGGTGGGGGGGGGATAAAACTTGATTAGGTAGAAAGACTAAAAGGCTTAATCCAGAGAGAGAGGAAGGAAAGTAAAGAAGGAGGCGCGGAAAATGAAACGAAGATAAAATTACCCAGACAGAGAAACTATATGGCTTGATTGTTTCAGATAGAAAGGAGTGTAAAGAGGATTGTGTAGAACATTTATCAAGACAATGGATTAAATATGCCTGTTTAGACAGACCAATAAGGAGAGTAACCAGCCTAGGGTAGGGAAGAGATAAGGAGGAGAAATGGGGGGGGTGGGGTGGGGGAGAATATATCTATATATCCAGAATTGACCTAGAGTTAATCCAGACAATGCTGCATTGCTTGTTGGGAGGAGCTGTCTGCATGGTCTGTGCTGCTCTGGTGGATATGCAGTTACCCAGTGCAAGTGGGCCTGGTTTAGCATATTCTGATCCCACCTCCACTGTGGGCCCTGGGAGTGATCCCTGAAGCCCAGCCTTCATGTTGGGGGGGGGGGGTGGGGGCCGGGAAATGGTTATCCCCCAGTCTCTTCTCCACGGAGCTGACCCGGTGGACTCAGTTCAATTCGTCCTCATGTGCCACGGGTGCAGATAGGGCAGTCCTTCTTGCTCCACCAACTCCCCTGACCCTGCACTTGGCTAGGATTCAAAGTCTCCCCTCCCTGTTCTCTGGCGTTGGGGATGCACCTCTCAGTGTGGTGATATGTGGTTCTGGCTGGCTTTGTCTGTGCCACCACACTTCAGGTAGGACCTACCTCTCCTATTGGGGACTGAGAGCTGCTGCCTTCGTCGCTAGCCCCCGGGGTTGCAGACAAAGGCAGGCTTCATCTTTTCCCACAGCACTCCAGGGAGATGGCCCCTTATCCTCCTGCAGAATGAGCCCCACGGCCCAGCCACTGTGCCCAGGGGTGGCAGATGCAGGCAGGTTCTGTGCAATCTTGCAGCCCTCCAGGGAGGGAACCACTTTCTCCAGCTGCGGACTGAGCCTCTGTCCTACCACCGCACCCAGAGCTGGCTCCTCTCCGTCTCAGTCTGAGGGCTTTCTTTTGTCCAGATAGGGTCCTGCACTTTCCTGCACTTCCCTAGCCACTTTTTCTCTTCCCTTTGTCTCTAGGCAGAAGGGGGTTCTTCCCCTCAGTGCCCACGCGGCCTTTTTTTTTTCTCATCTCCCCTAGTTCGCAGTTACCCATCTATCTTTTTTCCAGCTTTCCCATTTTCTTCCTAGTAGATTCAGTCTCTTTTCCTCCCAGGCTCTGGTGTTCAAAGTCCTTTGTCTTCTACATTCTTTGAGAGACCAGGGACATATGGATACCCCTACTTCTCCGCCATGTTGGCCCCTCAATCTCTTAATTTTTTTTTAACATTTATTTATCTTTGAGAGACAGTGCAAGTGAGGGAAGGGCAGAGGAAGAGGGAGACACAGAATCAGAAGTGGGCTCCAGGCTCTCAGCTGTCAACATAGAGCCTGATGTGGGGCTCTAACCCATGAATCATGAGATCGTGACCTGAACTGAAGTTGGATGCTTAACTGACTGAGCCACCCAGGTGCCCCCAAACAGACTCTTAACTAGAGAAAAAAACTAAGGGCTACTGGGGAGGGTATGTGGGCAGGGGGATGTTTTCAAGGGTGATGGGTATTAAGGAGGGTACTTGTGATGAGCACTGGGTGTTTTGTAGGTAGGTGATGAATCACTAAATTCTACCCCTGATACTAATATTACATACACTGTATTTTAACCGATTGCTATTCAAATAACAACTTGAAGACATTTTGGTTATTACTTTTGTATTATACAACTTTATTGAATTTGTTTCTTTGTTCCAACTTTTTCCAGTACAGACTAACAGTATTTTTAGTGGAGAGTTTTTTATATAAAATGTTATGTTATTTGCAAATAATGACACTTTTATTAATTCATTTCCAATTTAGATTCCTTTTATTTTCATTTCTTGCCTAATTTCTGTGACTAGGACTTAGACTAGTATGTTGAAAAAATGTGGGGAGAATGGCCATCCTTGTGTTATTTCAGATCTTAAAGTAATATACGTGGAGAAGATATTAGCTATGGGATTTTCATACATGGCCTCAATTTTATGAGATATGTTACCTGTATATTCACTTTTGGGAGAGGTTTTAATCATTAAAGGATGTTTAGTTTTGTAAAATGCTCTTTCTGCATCTACTGAGATGGACATATGATCTTTATCTTATATTTTGTTAATGTATCACATTGCTTGATTTGCAGATGTTGATTCATCCTAGTATCCCAATAGTAAATTCTACTTGAATTTACATTGTGTGTGATAATTTTAATGTATTGTTGAATTTGGTTTGCTAATATTTTGTTGAGGAGTTTTGTGTCTATTCTTAAAGGTATTGACTTGCAATTTTCTTTTTTTGTGGTATCCTTGTTTGGTTTTCATATCAGGGTAATGTGGCTTGGTAAAAAGAGTTTTGGAAGCATTTTCTCCATTTCAGGTTTTTAGAAGAGTTTGAGAAAGATGAATTTTAAATGTTCTTTGACTGGTAGAATTTGCCAATGAGGTTGTCTGGTCCTGGACATTTGTTAGGAGGTGTTTGATTATTGATTCACTTTCTTTTCCAGTGATTGGTGTCTATTCTTTCTTTTTTATCCCCCCCATGATTGAGTCTTGGAAGTTAATATGTTCCTAAGACATTATTTGTTCTAGGTTGTCCAATTTGTTGGTGTATAAATGTTTTCATTATTCTTTGTAATTTGGTGGTATCAGTTTTAGCTTCTCTCATTTATGATTTTATGTATTGGAGCCCCCTTTTTTTTGGTGAGTCTAGCTAAAGGTTCTTCACTTTTGGATATCCTTCTAAAGAATCAGCTCTTATTTTTATTGATCTTTTCTATTGTCTTTGTAACCTTTATTTCATTTATATACACTCTAATTTTTATTATATTGTTTCTTCCACTAACTTTGGACTTCTTTTGTTGTTCTATTTGTATTTACTTTATGTGTAAAGTTAAATTGTTTGAGATTTCTCTTATTAGAGTAGCCTTTGATTGCTATGAACTTGCCTCTAAAACTGGTTTTGTTACATCCCATAAATTTTGGTATACCATATTTGTGTATTTTCCATATTTACCCATTTCTTCTTTGATATTTTTATAACCTAGTAGTTCTTCTATAACATGGTGTTTAATTTTCATGTATTTGTACTCTTTCTCCCGGTTGTTTTTTTTTTTTTTTTTTTTGTAATTTTAGTTTAATATTATTGTTATCAGAAAAGATGCTTAATATGATTTCAGTCTTTTTTGAATTTATTTAGATTCCTATTGAGGCTTAACCTATGAGCTGTCCAGAAAAATCTTTCCCATGCACTTAAGAATAAAGTATATTCTGCTTCTTTTGAATAAATTTTGTGTATATACCTGTTACTTCCATCTAGTCTGATGTATTAGTTATGGCTCATGTTTCCTTACTGCTTTTCTGTCTACATTATCCATTCTTTGATGTAAGTGGGGTATTACAATCACCTATTATTGTATTGCTATTAATTTCTCACCTTAGCTCTGTTAATATGTACTTTATATGTTTTGGTGTTCCTATGTTGGTGCATATACATTTATAAATGTCATATTTTCTTGCTGAATATATCCCTTTATCATTATGTGCTTCCCCCTTTTATATGTTTCAATTTTTATTTATATTCCAGTAAGTTAACATATAGTGTAGTATATATTAAAGAGTTAGAATTTAGTGATTCATCACTTACATAAAATACCAGTTGCTCATCACAAGCCCCCCCCCCCCCTTTTAAAATTTAAATTCAAGTTAGTTAACAAACAGTGTAGTCCTGGCCTCAGGAGTAGAACCCAGGGATTCATCTCTTACATTCAAACCCAGGGCTCATCTCCAAAATTGCCCTCCTTAATGCCTGTCACCCATTTAATCCATCCCCCTGCCCACCTCCCCTCTAGCAGTCCTCTATTTGTCCTCTGTATTTAAGTGTCTCTTATGGTTTGTCTCCCTGTTTTCATCTTCTTTTTCCTTCCCTTCCTCTGTGTTCATCTATCAAGTTTTTCAAATTCCACATGAGTCAAATCATACGATATCTGCCTTTCTCTGACTTATTTCACTTAGCATAATATCCTCTAGTTCTATCCATGATGCAAATGGCAAAATTTCATTTTTTTCATCACTGAGTAGTATTCCATTGTATGTATATACCACATCTTCTTTATCTACTTGTCAGTCCATGGACATTTGGACTCTTTCCATAGTTTGAGTATTGTTGATGGCACTGCTATAAACATTCAGGCGGATGTGCCCCTTCAAACCAACATTTATGTTTCCTTTGAATAAATTCCTAGTAGTGCAGTTGCTGGGTCATAGGGTAGTTCTGTTTTAATTTTTTGAGGATCCTCCAAACTGTTTTCGAGAGTGACTATACCAGTGTAACCCACCAACAGTACAAAAGTGTTCCCCTTTCTCCGCATCCTTTCCAACATCTGTTGTTTCCTGAGTTGTTAATTTTAGCCATCTTGACAGGAGTGAAGCGGTATCTGTTGTGGTTTTGATTTGTATTTCTCTGATGATGAGTGATGTTAAGCATCTTTTCATGTGTCTGTCAGCCATCTGGATGTCTTCTTTGGAAAAGTGTCTATTGATGTCTTGTGCCCATTTCTTCACTGGATTATTTCCTTTTTGGGTGTTGAGTTTGATAAGTTCTTTATAGATTTTGGATACTAACCTATTATCTGATATGTCATTTGCAAATATCTTCTCCCATTCTCTGGGTTGCCTTTTAGTTTTCTTGATCATTTCCTTCACTGTGTAAAAGCTTGTAATCTTGATGAGGTCTCAATAATTGATTTTTGCTTTTAGTTCCCTTGCATCTGGAGACATGTCACGTAAGAAATTGCTGCGGCCTAGATCAAAGAGGTTGTTACCTGTTCTCACCTGTAGTATTTTGATGGTTTCTTGTCTCACATTTAGGTCTTTCATCCATTTTGAATTTATTTTACTGTATGGTGTAAGAAAGTTGCCTGGTTTAATTCTTCTGCATGTCGCTGTCCAGTTCTTCCTGCATCATTGGCTGAAGAGACTGTCTTGTTTTTATTGTCTACTCTTTCCTACTTTGTCATAGATTAGTTGGCCATATGTTTGTGGGTCCATTTCTGGGTTCTCTATTCTATTTAATCGGTCTATGTGTCTGTTTTTGTGCCAGGAACATACTGTCTTGATTATTACAGCTTTGTAGTATAGCTTAATGTCTGGAATTATGATGCTTCCATCATTAGATTTCTTTTTCAACATTACCTTTGTCTATTCATGGTCTTTTCTGGTTCCATACCAAATTTTAGAGTTGTTTGTTCTAGCTCTTTGAAGAATGTTGCTGTTATTTTCATAGGGATTGCATGTGTAGATTGAATGGGTAGTTTTGACATTTTAACAATATTTGTTCTTCCAATCCATGAGCATGGACTGTGTTTCCATTTCTCTGTGTCTGTTTCAGTTTCTTTCATAAGCTTTCTATAGTTTTCAGCATACAGATCTTTTACCTCTTTGTTTAGGTTTATTCCTAGGTATGTATGGACTATGGTTTTTGGTATAATTGTCAATGGGATCAATTCTTTTGATATCTCTTTCTGTGGTTCATTATTGGTGTATAGAAATGCAACTGTTTTCTGTACATTGATTTTATATACTGCAACTTTGCTAAATTCCCGTATCAGTTCTAGCTGGATTTTGGTGGGGTCTTTTGGGTTTTCCATGTAGAGTGTCATATCATTGTGAAGAATTAAATTTTGACTTCTTACTTGCCAATTTGGATTCCTTTTATTTCTTTTTGTTATCTTATTGTTGAGGCGAGGATTTCCAGTACTATGTTGAAAAACAGTGGTGAGAGTGGACATCTCTGATTTTAGGGGACAAGCTCTCAGTTATTTCCCATTGAGGATATTAGCTGTGCGCCTTTCATATATGGTTTTATGATGTTAAGATATATTCCTTCTATCCCTACTTTCTTGAGGGTTTTTATCAAAACAGGATGCTGTATTTTGTCAAATGCTTTTTCTTCATCTATTAAGAGGATCACATGGTTCTTATTATTTCTTTTATTAATGTGGTGTACCACATTGATTGATTTACAAATATTAAACCAGCCCAGGCAGCCCAGGAATAAATCCCACTTGATCATGGTGAATAATTCTTTTAAAGTACTGTTGATTTTGATTTGGTAGTATCTTGTTGAGAATTTTTGCATCCATGTTCATCACAGTTATTGGCCTGTAATTCTCCTTTTTAGTGAGGTCTTTGTCTGGTTTGGGAATTAAGGAAATGCATGCTTCATAGAATGAGTCTGGAACATCTTTAGAAGAATAGGTATTGACTCTGCTTTAAATATCTGGTAGAATTTCCATGGGAAGCCATCTGGACCAGGACTCTAATTTGTTGGGAGATTTTTGATAACCAATTGAATTTTTTCATGGTGATGGGTCTGTTCAAATTTTCTATTTTTGCCCATTTGAGTTTTGGTAGTATGTGAGTGTCTAGGAATTTGTCCATTTCTTCCAGATTGTTGAGTTTGTTGCCATATAATTTTTCATAGTATTCTTTAATAATTGTTTGTATTTCTGTGGTGTTGTTTGTGATCTCTCTTCTTTCATTTGTGATTTTATCTATTTGGGTCCCTCTCTTTTCTTTTTGAGAAGTCTGCCTAGGGGTTTATCTATTTTGATAATTATTAGAAAAAACCCTCTCATTAATCTGTTCATTCATTAATCTGTTCCACTGTTTTTATTGATTCTATATTGTTTATTTCTTCTGTAATCTTTATTATTTCTTTTCTTCTGCTGGCTTTGGGTTTTCTTTGCTGCTGTTTCTAGTTTCTTTAGGTGTGAGGTTAGGTTCTGATTTGGGATCTTTCATGCTTCATGAGATAGACCTGGATTGCAATGTATTTTCCTCCTAGGACTGCCTTTGCTGCATCCCAAAGGCTTTGGACTGCTGTGTTTTCATTTTTATTTGCTTCCATATATTTTTAAATTTCTTCTTTAAATTCCTGGTTAACCCATTCATTCTCTTGTAGGATGTTCTTAAACCTCTATGTATATGGAGGCTTTCTAAATTTTTTTCTTGTGGTTGATTTCACGTTCCATACTGTTGTGATCTGAAAATATGCATGGCATGATTTCAGTCCTTTTATATTTGCTGAGGGCTGTTTTGTGACCAGTGTGTGATCTGTTTTGGAGAATGCTCCATGTGTACTTGAGAAGAAGGTATATTTTGCTGCTTTTGGATGAAAAGTTCTGAATATATTTGTTAAGTCCATCTGGTCCAATGTATCATTCAAGGCCATTGTTTCCTTATTGATTTTCTGCCTAGATGATCTGTCCATTGCTATAAGTGGAGTATTACGGTCGCCAACAATTACAGCATTTAAAAAAAATTTTTTTATACATTTATTTATATTTGATAGACACAGAGACAGAGCACAAGTGTGGGAGGGGCAGAGAGAAGGAGACATAGAATCTGAAGCAGGCTCCAGGCTCCGAGCTGTCAGCACAGAGCCTGACGTGAGGCTCAAACTCACAAAGTGCAAGATCATGACCTGAGCCAAAGTCTGATGCTTAACCGACTGAGCCACCCAGGTGCCCCAACAATTACAGTATTATCAATAAGTTTGCTTACGTATATGATTAATTGATTTAAATATTTGTGTACTCTCATGTTGGGGGCATAAACATTTATAGTTGTTAGCTTTTCTTGATGGTTAGACCCCTTAATTATGATATAATGCCCTTCTTCATCTCTTGTTTACAGTCTTTGTTTTAAAATCTAGTTTGTCTCATGTAAGTATGGCTACTGCAGCTTTATTTTGACATCCAGTAGCATGATAGATGGTTTTACATCCTCTCAGTTTCAATCTGCACGTGTTGCCAGGTCTAAAATCAGTCTCTTTTAGCTAACATATAGATGGATCTTGTTTGTTTTATCCATTTTGATACCCTATGTCTTTTGATTGGGGCATTTACTCTGTTTAAATTCAGAGTGATTATTCAAAGATATGGAGTTAGTGTCATTATGTTATCTGTAGTTTTTGTGCTTGTGGTGATGTCTCTGGTCATTTGTAGTCTTTGCTGCTTCCCACTCACAGAGTCCCCCTCAGGATCTCCTGCAGAGCTGGTTCAGTGGCCATGAACTCTTTTAGTTTTTGTTTGTCTTGGAAAACCTTTATCTCTCCTTCTATTCTGAATGACAGCCTTGCTGGATAAAGGATTCTTGGCCGCATATTTTTCCAATTCAGTACATTGAATATTTCCTGCCACTCCCTTCTGGTCTGCCAAGTTTCAATGGATAGGTCTCCTACTACCCTTATGTGTCTACCCTTGTAGGTAAAGTCTCATTTGACCCTAACCTGCTTTCAGAATTCTCTCTTTATCTTTGTGTTTTGCCAGTTTAATTATGATATATTGTGGTGTTGACCTGTTTTTGTTGTTTTTGAAGGAAGTTGTCTGTGCCTCCTGGACTTGGATGTCTGCTTCCTTCCCCAGATTAGGGAAGTTCTCAGCTATAATTTGTTCAAATAAACCCTCTGCCCCTTTCTCTCTCTTCTTCTTCTGGAACTCTTATGATATGGATATTATTTCATTTCACTGAATCAGTTAGGTCACTAATTCTCCTCTTGTGGTCTAGTTATTTTCTATCCTTCTTTTCTCAGGTTCATCGTTTTCCAAAATTTTATTTTCTATTTCCTCTACTCTCTGTTTCTTCCATCCTTGCTGTTGCTGCATCTAGTTTATTTTGCATCTCATTAACAGCAGTTCTTAATTCATTGTGATATTTCTTATGTCTTTAATCTCTGCAGCAATAGATTCTTTGTTGTTTTCTATGCTTTTTTCAAGTCTGACTATTATTTATATTATTCTAAATCCATGTTCAGATATAGTGTTTATATCTGTTTTGGGCAATTCTCTGGCTGTTACTCCTTCCTCGAATTTCTTTTGAGGAGAATTCTTCCATTTCATCATTTTGTCTAGTTTTGTATCTTTTATGTGTTTTAATAGCTTGTTATGTGTCCTGAAGCTGCAAGTACGACTGTATTAAAAAGGGGTCATATACTCTCCAGGGCCTGGCACTTCAGGGAGTGTTTTTGGATTGTGTTGTGAGCACTCTATTCTGTCTTTGGTTGCTTTATCTCACTGCTCATAGTGGTGAATTGGACCAAGTCTGTGTTTTGATTTGTTTGTTGGAGTAACCCTGGAAAAAAGGAAAAAAAAACGGGGGGTGGCGGGGAGATGCCTTATCCTATACAAAGAGGGAAATGACAGGGGCAGAAAAAAAAAGACCTGGCAGAGAATCAAAGAAACTATATGTCTTAATCCAGGGAGAGAGAGAAGAGAGAGAGAGAGAAAAGAAAATAAAGTGATACAGAAAGGGTGTAAAAAGCATAGAGTAAAACTGCCTGATTAAAAGAAACAAACAACCAGAAGTGAGAAAGAAGAAGAAACAAATCAAAACAAAACAAACAAAACAGACTAACATGCAAAACGAAAGGACAGCTGTCTGTTGGTGCCTGGGGCCAGTGGCTGTGCTGGTCTAGAGGAAAGGCCCTCTGTTTTAGGTCAGTGTCAGTCTTACTCCAGTGGATAAGCAGTTGCCAGGCATGGAGGGGTCGGGTTTTGGAGGATTCTTTACAATGTTAAATCACTTTCCTTCTTTACAGCTCTCTCTTTGTCTTTCAACAGTTTATTAAGTTTGATTACAATGTAAGTGTGGATCTCCGAGTTTATCATATGGGACTTATTTGAGTTTCTTTGATGTGTAGTTTAATGTTTTTCATAAATTTTGGGAGGTTTTTAGATATTAATTCTTGAAATATAGTTTATGTTCTTTCTCTATCTACTTGCCTTCTTAGACTCCCATTATGTGTGTGTTGGTGTGATTGATGGTGTTGTATAGGTCTCTGAGTTTCTATTTGTCTTCATTTTCACCCCATTCCTCAAAATGGACAGTTCACTTGACCTGTCCTCAAGTTTGCTGCTTTTTCATCTGCCTGACTTTCTATTGATACTTACTAGTGACTTTTTAAAAGTTCAGTTATTATACTTTTTACCCACAGCATTTCTATTTGGTTCTTTAAAAAAGTAATTTATGTCTCACATACTTCATTCTATATTTTCATAATATGGTCTTTTAAAGAGTAGACTTTTTATATTTGATGCAGTCCAATGATCACTATTTTTTAAATGGTTTACTTTTGTTGCCATAGCTCAGAACGTTTAGCATAACCTGATTACAAAGATTTTCTTTCACATTTCCTTCTTAAAAAGGTATAACTTAAAAACGTGTATAATATTTTAGTTTATTTTTATGTATCTTGTGACTTAGACTTAAGAGTATTAGTTTTACATTGATAATATAAAAATCACAATCTTAAGTCTCTTAAGATAACACAAACTTATCATACACTTCTTAAAGGAAGTGTCTGAAATAGTTTTATTAGGATAAAATAAAGGTTTTGATAGGGATGCATTCCTTTTGGAGATTCTGCGGGAGAATATATTGTTCTGTCTTTTCCATTATCTACAGGTCACCTGCATTCTTTAACTCATGGACCCTTCTTCCATCTTCAATGCCATTGATATAGTATCCTAAAATTTCTCTGTATTTCTCCCTTTCTGTTTCTTTGTCCCTCTCCCTTCTCCCTCTCTTTGTCTTATAAGGACTCTTGTTATTGTCTTGAGCCCACATAGATTATCTAGGATAATCTTTCCATATCAATATCTTAATGTAATCACACTCCCAGTCCACTTTGCCATATGCCTGACCTAGTCACAGGTTTTAGGGGTTAGGACATGCACAGTCCTAATGGTCTTTGAGGAGCTATTATTCTGCCTTCCATAGTAGGGGCATAACTGATTTTTTTTCATTTTGCATATTGTTATGCAACTGTACAGAAGCATTTTTTTGAAATCACTATCCTCTTCCCATTGAATTGAGTTGACAGATTTGTGGGGACTCAGTTGATCCTAAATATAAGAATTTGTATCTCAAAACTCAAATGTGTTTTGTTGATCTCTATGTTTATCCTTGTGTTGACTCTAAAATGTTTTGATTATTATATATAGTTCTATGGTAGGTTTTGAAATTAAGTAGTGTAATTCCTCAATTTTTATTATTCTTTTCCAAAATTATCTTTGCTATTCTAGGTCATTTTATTTCTACACAAATTTTAGTATCAACTTGTCAGTTTCTATAAAAACACTGCTGGAATTTTGATGGGGATTGTAGTAATTTTTTTTTTAATTGTCTTTAATGTTTATTATTTTGGGAGAGACAGAAAGTGAGTGGAGGAGGGGCAGAGAGAGAGGGAGACATAGAATCTAAAGCAGGCTCCAGGCTCCAGACTCTGAGCTGTCAGCACAGAGCCCGACGCGGGGCTTGAACTCACAGACCACGAGATCATGACCTGAGCCAAAGTCGGATGCTTTAGCACCAGCCACCCAGGTGCCCCAGGATTGTAGTAAGTTTGCAGATTAATTTGCGGAGAATTGGCCTCTTCATAGTAATGGTCCTCGAATTCCATTTATTCAGATTTTCTTTAATTTCTCTAACTAATATTTTATAGATTTCAGTGTACAATTCTTGGATTTTTGGTTAAATTTACTAATGTTAAATTATCTATTTCATTCTTTTTGATACTGTTCTGAATTAAAATTTTAATTCATTTAAGTTTTTTAATGCTTTGTTGCTAGCATATAGGGCTGCATTAGAATTTTACAATTGATGATCTTAGAACCCATAATCTTACTAAACTCACTTATCATTATTTGTACTGTATCATTGGATTCTTTGAGGTCTTCTAAATATAGGGTCATATCATCTGGGAGCTAGAACATTTTTCCTTTTCTGATATACATGCCTTTCTTTTTTTCTTTTTTTCCTTTCTTCCTTCCTTCTTTCTCCACTTTCTCCTACTTCTTTTTCTTCCATGCCTTTATGTCTATATCTGTGTTTCATTGCACTGATTGGAACTTCCATTAAAATATTTAATGTTAATGGTAAGAGTTAACATCCTTGTCTCATTCCTTATGTTATAAAGTTGATTGTTCACCATTGTATACAATGTTAAAAGTAATTCTGTACAGATTCCTTAATCAGCTTAAAGAAGTTACCTTCTATGCATATTATGTTGAGAGTTTTTATTTTGAATGGGTATTGAACTTGTCAAATGCTTTTCTGCACCTATTCAGATGGTCATATGGTTTTTATATTTTTAAAATACTAGCATGACACATTACTTTAATTGATGTATGAAGCTGAAACCAATTTTGCATTCCTGGGATGAATCTTACTTAGTCATGGTATGTAATTGTTGATATATTTTGCTGGAATTTAGTTTGCAAATTTTTTTGTTAAATATTTTTGAGCCTATGATTATGAGGGTATCAGTTTGTAGTTTTCTTGTGGTGTCATTGTCTGCTTTTGGTATTAGGGTAATATTGGCCCCAGAGGATGAGCTGAGAAGTCTTCTTCCCTCATCTGTTATCTGCAAGATTTTGTGAAGTGTCAGTATTCTTTTTTTTTTCTTCTTCATTTTTTTGATAGGATTCATTAGTGAAGGTATCTGATCCTGAACTTTTTTTGTGGAAGAGTGAAAATTACTAATTCAGTTTATTTTTTTAATATATTTATATTCACCTTATTTCTTTCTTCTTGAGATAATTTTGGTAATTTTTGTCTTTTTAGGGATATGCCCATTTTATTTAAGTTGTTGAATTGTTGGCATACAGTTGTTCATACTACTTCCTTATAATCAGTTTAATTTCTGTAATGTCACAATGTCCCTACAATATGGTCTGCAATGTGTTATCTTTCACTCCTGATGTTGCCACTCTGTTTTTTCTGTGGCTTTGTTTTTTGTTTTTTTGTTTGTTTTTCTTTTTTTTTTTTTTTAATTTTTTTTTTTTTCAACGTTTATTTATTTTTGGGACAGAGAGAGACAGAGCATGAACGGGGGAGGGGCAGAGAGAGAGGGAGACACAGAATCGGAAACAGGCTCCAGGCTCTGAGCCATCAGCCCAGAGCCTGACGCGGGGCTCGAACTCACAGACCGCGAGATCGTGACCTGGCTGAAGTCGGACGCTTAACCGACTGCGCCACCCAGGCGCCCCTTTTGTTTGTTTTTCATATTTGGTGTAACTTGGTATAGCAAAACTTTTTTTTTTTCCTCAGATACTAATGGGTTTTGCATGCCAGATGGTTTCTTTCACAACTATTCAATTCCATCATTCTATCACAAAAGGAGCTAGAGACAACATATTAGTGAATGGGTGCATTTTATTCTAATAACACTTTATTTATAAAAACAGCCTGTGGTCCACTTATGGTCCATAGGCTTTAATTTACTGACCACTGATCTACTTGTTTTCAATTTTTTTCATGTTTTTAAAGGGTCAGATTTTAGTTCCACTAAATCTCTCTCTCTCTCTCTCTGTGTGTGTGTGTGTGTGTGTGTGTGTGTGTGTATAATTTTATTTATCTTTGCTTCAATCTTTATTATTATTTCTTTTGTAAGCTTTGTGTTCACTTGTGCTCTTTTTTTTAAAATTTTTTAAAGGTAAATCTTAGGTTATTGATTTGAAACCTTTATTCTGGCCTAGCATGGTATTTATAGGTATAATCAGCCGTATAAAATTTTATATGTTTTACATGTTTTCCATTTTTCTTAACTTCCAAATATTTTCTACTTTTTCATGATTTCCCATTTGATCTGTCATTTATTTAAAATGTTTAATTTATAAATGTTTGAATATTTCTCAGATTTCATTTTGTTGATTTTAATTGTCTTATTATTAGATAATTATGTTTTAATGATTTTATACTTCCAAATTTGTTTTAAAAATTGTATTGGCTAGAATGTGATCTATCTTGGAAAATGTACCATGTCTTAAAAGTCATTAGTTGAAGTGTTCTGTATGTGTAAGTTAGATTAAGTCAGTTTTTGGTGTTCAAATCTTTTCTATCCTTGCTAATTTTCTTTTCTATTTTTTTTAAGTTTATTTATTTATTTTGAGATAAAGAGAGCACGTGTGCATGAATGGGGGAGAGACAGAGGGAGACAGAGAGAATCCTAAGCAGGCTTTGTACTGTCAGTACAGAGGCTGATGCAGGGCTCAAACCTACGAGCCATGTGATAATGACCTGCGCTGAAACCAAGAGTTGGATGCTTAACTGACTGAGCCACCCAGGAGCCCCCTCACTAATTTTGTCTATAACATTCTGATCAATTATTGAATGTAGAGATGCAAAATCATTTGCTATACATTTTGACATTGTTTATTTTTTATAATATTGTGTCAGTTTTATGCATTTTGAGATTAGATGCATTTACCTCTAACTGATGTATTGATTCTCTTATCATTTTAAAAGTCTCCTGGATTTTCTGATATTTCTTATATTAAAGTCTATTTTTCTAATATAAATATAGCCATTTTAGCTGTCTTATGTTTATGATTTATGTGGTATGTCTTTGTTCCATTTTTTTCCACTAGCCTGTTTTGTGTCTTAGAATCTAATATTTGCCTTTTGTAGACAGTATAGAGTAGGATCTTGATTTTTTTAAAATACAGTTTGACAATATCTTCCTTTAATGTGGTATTTTGTCCATCTGCGTTTAATGCAATTATTTGTATAGTTGATTTATTTTTGTCATATTGCTATAGGTTGTTTTATACATCTCCTGTCTTTTTTGGGCTTCTGGCCCTCCTTCTCTGTCTTCAAGTATGTATTTTTATACTATTTAAATTTCTCTGTTCCCATTTTTTTCCTGTATATTTTGAGTTATTTTTCTTAGTGGTTTTCTAGGGATTACAATATGCATTTTAAATTACCACAATCTAGTTCAGGTATCTATGAACTTATTTCTTAAAATTCTAATAGAAACTTTTCTCTGATACAGGTCATTCTCTTCATCCTTTTTTTGGTGCTATTATTGTCATATGTATTCCATATACATATGTTAGAAACCCCAAATATAGTGGTATAATTTTTATATGATCTTACGTTTTTTATTTATTTTTTTGATGTTTATTTTTGAGAGAGAGAGAGAGAGAGAAAGGCAGAGGAATAGGGAGACATAGAATCCAAAGCAGGCTTCAGGCTCTGAGCTCTCAGCACAGAGATTGATGCGGGGCTTGAACTCACGAACCGTGAGTTTATGATCTGAGCCAAACTAGGGCACTTAACTGACTGAGCCACCCAGGTGGCCCTGATCTTATGTCTTTTAGAAAAGAGAAGAAATGAGAAGAAATATGTATTTCTTCACCCACATGCTTACCATTTCTGGTTTTCTTCATTTCTTACTATGGATTTATTTTCTTATCTGATGTCATATTCTTTTCAGTTTAAAGAACTATCCTTTAATATTTCTTGCAAGGCATGTAGGGTAGATATTAATTCTCTCAGTCTTTATCTTGAATGTTTTATTTTTCCTTCATTTTGAAAGATAGCTATGCTAGATATAAAATTTTTGGCTGAGAATTGTTTTCAGCACTCTGAATATGTCATTGGCTTCCTTTTGCTCTGATGGGAAGTTAGCCATTAATTTTATTCGGATTGTCTTACATTTTTTAAACTTGCTTTTCAGGGGAATATTTACTTCTCACCTCACTTGGCCGTAGCCAGAATGTCTAGTTTCACTTTTATATTTTCAAGTTATAAGTTTTGAAGGTTGGTATGTATTTCTTTTCACTTTTATGAAAGGTTGAATATACTTAGAATACTTCCTTGAATAATACATATTTTTAATAATTATCAAAGTCCTTCTATAAATGATTGGTTTATTTTGTTCCTTATATTTTCTTTCATAAGACCTTGTTGTCTAATTGATACACCTTACCACTCATCTCTCACTGTTCTTGAGATTTCAGGTGTTTAACTGGGACTTGACTTTCAGTCTTAACCGTGTATAGTTTTTATTATTTGATTCAACAAATATTAATTGGTCATTTGATATGTGCTAGACATATGTGACAAAGTTTTTTCAACTAACAAAGTAACCAAGTAAATACACATTATGAATGGTGCCTTATAATTTATAGAATAGTCTCATTGTATCAGTAAGATTATGGTAGGAAACAAAAGGCTTGTTTAACATGGCAATTTTGGATAATTTAGTAAAGGGACTAGATAGATAGGTATGGGTAGGGTTTAGGGAAATCATGGTGGCATTTTAGTTTCTTAGGTTGCTCATAACAGAGCTATTACCAGCGATAGGCCTAAAGGGGAAAGGAGAGCAAGTGTTACTAGGAGCCATCAAGAAGGCTAAATGTAGAGGGACATCTGACAGGAGATAATGGTCTTCAGTGGAACAACACAGACCACAAGTTGTAACTAAAGTAGGGAGGGAGTCAAGGGAATAAGTGATCTAACTTTACTATTTTCCTGTCCTTCATCTCCTGGGCTGGTGACGTCCATTAACCAACCTCAACCAAAAAGTAGAGAAGAGGCAGGCCATTGATGCAGTCCATAGAGGTCTATTTTCTGGTGCACAAAGCAGGGAGAAGTAGGTGGAGAGTGGTTCTGGAGGAACAAATGGAAAATACTGGGCTCACTCACCTTCATACTTTGATAAATGCCATTAATCCTTTCTTTTTTTAACGTTTTTTTTATTTTTGAGAGAGAGAGAAGGTAGGCTGGGGAGGGGCACAGAGAGAGGGAGACAGAGAATCCAAAGTAGGTTCCAGGCTCCAAGCTATCAGCACAGAGCCTGATGTGGGGCTCGAACTCATGAACCATGAGATCGTGACCTGAGCTGAAGTCGGACGCTTAACTGACTGAGTCACCCAGTTGCCCCAGTTCTTTCTGTAGAAATGTCTATCATATATGTCCTTTATTTCCATTCTCATTACCACTGTTCTAGTTCAGGTCTTTATCATCTTTTGATTACAAGATAGAAATAATCTCTTATTTCAGATTCCCCTTAAATATATACTGCTGCTAGTTAAGCTGGAGTTTACACCTGAGTCTTCTGACATCAAATTCTTTTCCCCTTTCCTGCCTTGCCTCGACACACACTTACATTTTTCAGAAATAAATGAATTGAAGATTCTTTCTTTTGTTAATCTGAAATTGGAAATAAAAAAAAAAAAGAGAAAAACCTTTTTCCTGATTTACACCTCTTGAAATTCACACATGGGTCTTTACTCAATTTTGTCATGTGGATTTTTTTTTTTTTTAATTTGACCATTTGTCAAAAATTGTCAGTGAAAATATAAAATCCTATTTCTTAATTATCTTGGATTTGAGGCCCAAATGGTAAAATAATTTTGCTAGGCCAGGCTGTTCTTCAGTTGTTTTTGTTTAAAGAATTTGTATAGATTGAAATGCAGCTGCAAGTGTATTAGTGATTTTCTGTTGCTTACTTGTCAAGATTTTTATTGTTTGGTTGAAAAATAGTATTTCAAAACCTGGCAGCATATTGACAAAAACAGAGGAGCACTTTGTGTAATTCTCTTTTTGAGAAACTACCTCTTTAAAAGACAAAAAGGGCTATTGCTACTTCTATTCACATGTATTTCCAACAATAGATTTATTGACAGCTCTTAGATAAAGTTTAATTCTTTACCCTCCCCCATTTATCTTGGTCTACACTTTTCTGCTTGAAGAGAGACTGATTAGGCTCCAGTAAGTAAACACACAATATGGAGGTGGCCTAGGTGTATGGGAAAGTATTTGACCTTTTGTTGCTAATCCGTAACAGGTGCAGAGTTTTCCTGGCATTTTATTTTATTTTATTTTATTTTATTTTATTTTATTTTATTTTATTTTGTTTTATTTTATTTTATTTTATTTTATTTTATTTTATTTTATTTTATTTTATTTTATTTTATTTTATTTTATTATTTTTAATGGGCTTAATTTGAGAGTGCAAACCTGCCACTTGAAACGAACATTTTGTGGAGCTGTCTTGGGATAAAGCCCCTGAGCTGGGAATGGAGAGCTAAATTGGATAATCTCTGGATTTTCCAAACTGTGTTTACAGCTCAGTCTTTAGGAGCTTAACTGAAGTTGGCTCTTTTATGTTAGACCTCCATTCTCTGTATTTTTCCCCCTCCTTTGTGTTCTTCCTCCCACTTCTTTCTCACCAGAAGAAAAAAGTCTGCAGTTTCTGAGGTGGGGTTGGCACATAGTCACAAATTTGTTTCCTGTATCATTCCTGGCAAGCTCCTTACAAAGTAATTGTGGCCCACACTCAAGTGCACTTCCTTTGGGACCAATAGTTGTAAATAAGGACGTGCTGGAAGTTGGTTGATAAGTTGTTCTGAAGATAGTGGTGCTTTTTAGCTGAATGTTTGACCTTTTTTATATTGCCTCAGGCCTAAGACCCTCAAGGTCTATTTCTCATCTTAAAAATCCTCTGTAGGAAAACACAGTGTGTGGCTTAAGAAGAACTTCAGATTGCTTCAAAGAGCTCAACGACTCTCTTTCTGTACCTTTTTAAAAAATGATAATTATAGTTATGCTGGGTAATCTCCCTATCATTTGCAAAATGGATTTTCCTTCTTCCAGTAATGGATACTTTTTTATTGACTTTGGAAGCAACATGTTGAATATTTAATGAAGACTAAATGTATAGGGCAGGAGAGGTAAAAGTACTTTAATATATATGGAGAACAGCAACATTTTATGCAACTTTAAAATTACTTTGGAGCTAATAAAACTCTCAAGCTTTATTATTTCTTCTTGCATCAAGGTAATTGTCAGTTTTGATTTGAATGGCTGTTCAAAACCCCTACAGTACATTTTTTTCCTTCCTCACTGCTATAAATATCTAAATGAACCACAAAATGGAAAGTTTCAGGAAACATCATTGGGGAATATGGTTATAGACATTAAAAAATCAAAATGCTTAAGTCCACTTAGTAGAACTTCTGTAGTGTCAGATACCTGGAGGTTTTATAACATACCTCCAAATTGTTTCAGAAGATTTGGATCATTATTTTCCAAGATGGATTCAACCAAATTTTCTGTTAGTGAGAAGAAGTAGAAAGCTTCATGGGTTTATAAATCTTGGGACAGAACTACAATCAGGAAAGCAGTTCCTGTGTTTGGTAGATACATATTGTATTGTTTCCACCTAAGATGCAGAACTTTTCCTCCTCTTTCATAAAAATAATACCAACCATATGCATTTTCTTTTTTTTCTTTAATGTTTATTTAATTTTGAGAGAGAGAGAGAGAGAGAGAGAGAAAGAGAGAAAGAGCAGCAGTGTGGGAGGGGCAGAGAGAGAGATGGAGACACAGAATCCGAAGCAGGCTTCAGGCTCCGAGCTGTCTGCACAGAGCTTAATATGGGGCTCGAACGCACAAACCGTGAGATCATGACCTGAGCTGAAGTCAGAGGCTTAACCGACTGAGGCACCCAGGCACCCCACCATATGCATTTTCAAATGGTAGTTTTGAAATGTACAAATTAGTTCAAATTTCTGCCAAAATATTTTTAGAGATTTATAGGACATTATTTTCAAGTAGTCTTCACTATATCAGGAGGGATATTCTCTGGATATAATGCTTTTATTTCAGAAATCAAATTTTAGTTTCTTCTAAGTCATGAATTGTGACTGTCACATACTTTATATATATATATATATATATATATATATATATATACACACACACACATACATACATAAACATATATATATCTATGTATGTATATATATACATACATATATACACACACATATATGTATATATACATATATATATATTTATATACACCAATCTTGTGTATATATGTATCTTGTATATGTATGTATATACATACATATATACACACACACATATGTATATATACATATATATATATATTTATATACACCAATCTTGTGCAAAGAAAAAATTAGTGGTTATTGAATATTACCTTTCAAAGGATCTATGATACCTCAAACTTAACATGTCTAAAAATTTTCCTTTCATACTTTTTTCTTTTCCTGTACATCCTATTACAGTTTATGCATCACTAATCTAAGTCACCAAGCTGGAACTCTCAACTAGTCACCCTGAACTCGTCCCTTACTCCCTTTGTAATTGATACAAATTGATGTGGCTGGCTAGATGGTACATGTTTATATTCTTCTGCTACTGATAACAGATTACATTCCATTGACTAAGGGGGTCAGCAGGTAACTAGGGTGGATTATAGCATCCTAGCCACTAGATAGCTTGTTTTGAGGGGTAGGCATATGACCCATGTTTGGACCAATCAAAACCAGAGAGAGTTTGAAGAATTCTTAATTTTATTTAAAAAAAAAAAAAGGGGAAAATGCCACAAGAGACCCTTAATGATAGAGAACAAACTGAGAGTTGATGGAGGGAGGTGGCTGAAAGATGGGCTAGATGAGTTGATGGGTATTAAGGAGGATACTTGTGATGAAAACTGGGTATTGTATGTAAGTGATGAATCACTGAATTCTACTCCTGAAACCAATATTGCACTGTATGTTAACTAAATAAAATTTAAATAAAAATTTAAAAATTACTGTAGAGAGAGGGCCACTTTCTTGCCTTTAGGATCATACAGCTAGAAGAATGTGATTTGGCACTTTCGATGACCGTCTTACTCCTTCATGTGGTATAAACTTGTCTGCCGTAGAGGAGACAAGTGAAGAAATCTTAATGAGAGTGTGAGAAATAATGCAAACATCATTTAAATTTCTTGTGCCAAACACTGTGTTCCTTAGAGCTGTGCTGGTTCTTGACATTTTTCTTTTGTTTCTAAGGACTTCTAGTTTTTCTTTAAGCTAACTGGAGTTGAGTTTCTATCAGTTTCAACTCCAAAAGACTTGACTTTTGCTTTCATTCATTCAAAAAGATAAGTGAATTATATTTTATAAATCTGTTGACACCCTCTTCTTTTTCTTTACACTGCTACTGCTTTGGCTTTGGTCTCTGCCATCTCATACTTGGATTCTGCTTACCACTCTGTCTATCGCCACCCTGTCTGTTATCCTTCTACTCTACTTAAACTGAGCTATGATTCTAACCATTTTAACACATCACTTTCCTGTTTAATTTATTTTAATGTCACCTCAGTTCAAATTTCTAGCCTGGTTTATAAGGTCCTTTAAAATATGACTACCTCATTTCCCATGTTTTTTTCCCCTATATATTCTATGCTCTAGCCACACCAAAAGATTGCCACTTTTTAATGATGCCAGTCTACTTCGCATATTCATGATTTTGCACACATTTTCCCCTTTGTCTAGAATCTTGCCTCTCTCCAAATCTTAGCCATATCAATCTGGTAAGTTTCTATTATGCTTTAAATCTCAAGTGTTCTCCACCTAGAAGTAATTATTCTCCCACTGGTGTTATTATACTTACTTCATTGTATTCATATTAATTTCCTTATATATCTCTCTCCCAGTCCCCACTAGCCTCCAGGCTATCAGGTATCACTATGAGACTCTGTCTTAGTTGTCATCATGTTCCCAGCATTTAGTAGGATACTTAGTTTTATTTTTCACTTATAGTTCACCTATCTGGAGTGTGCAGATTATTGTTCAGCAAATATTTATTTACCTTCCCAGTGTAGGTGGGGTATAGTTCCCTGCTTCTTTGATTTTGGGCTTGGTCACTTGACTTTCTTTGGTCCATGGAATATTAATGGACATGATTCTGACAGAGATGTTAAATGTGCTTTGGTTTGGCTTTAGCATGCTACTGATTTGCCATGAGAACAGATGATTGACATGTGAAATATACCTTGATTCAAATGCAGCATAGCGGCCAGCCCAGCCTACCTGCAGCCTAAAGCAGAGCTGCCCAAGCCCACTGAAGATCAGCCAAACTGCAACCTGCAAACCAATGAGCTTAAGAATAAATGCTTATAGTTGTAAACCATGAAGATTGGGGTAATTTAATTTGCTATTCACTTACAAATACATGTTCATTTTATGGATTTGGAAAGAACTGTGGACAGAAAAGTTTTAACATAAACTCAACAAGACTTAAACAGTTAAGTTTAAAGTGCTTCACCAAAGAATGGCAAAGATGAATTCAGAGAGATGCATATATTAATATAGATGCATCTTTCTTTTAAGGTAAAATAAGCAGGGATGCCTGGGTGGCTCTGTCAGTTAAACGTCTGACTTCAGCTCAGGTCATAATTTCCCAGCTCGTGAGTTCGAAGCCTGGCATCGGGCTCTGTGCTGACAGCTTGGAGCCTGGACCCTGTTTCAGATTCTGTCTCCCTCTCTCTGCTCCTCCCCCACTAATGCTCTCTCTCACTCTCTTTCTCAAAAATAAATAAACATTAAGCAAATTTTCTTAAGGTAAAATAAGTATTAGGCTAGTCCCTCACATATTCAGGATCTTCACCTGATGAAATCCATTATATTCTGAAAGGAGAAAATGTTACTTTGCTAGGAAAATAGTGAAAGCAAGTACTTTTCATTTCATTTATTTTTTTTTTAATTTTAGGATTAAATTCAAGATTTGTAAATTTTAGAATTCTTAGTCCTCTCAGGTTACCATAAAAATACTCATAGACTTGGGGCGCCTGGGTGGCGCAGTCGGTTAAGCGTCCGACTTCAGCCAGGTCATGATCTCGCGGTCCGTGAGTTCGAGCCCCGCGTCAGGCTCTGGGCTGATGGCTCGGAGCCTGGAGCCTATTTCCGATTCTGTGTCTCCCTCTCTCTCTGCCCCTCCCCCGTTCATGCTCTGTCTCTCTCTGTCCCAAAAATAAATAAAAAACGTTGAAAAAAAAAAATACTCATAGACTGCATGGCTTAAACAACAGAATATTAGTTCTTACAGTTCTGAAGGTTGGAAAGTTCATGATAAAGTTCCAGTAAGGTTCAGTCCCTGGTGAGAGCTCCAGTCTTGACTTGTTAACCCCCTTCTCACTCTGTCCTCACACAGCGAAAGAGAGCAAGTGAATGAGCTCAAATGATTGAGTGCATGCTCTCTGGTGTCTTTTCTTATAAGGATATTAATCCTATCAGATCAGGGCCCCAACTTTACGAATTAATGTAACTTTAGCTATCTTCTTATAGGCCTTATCTCCCAAGTATAGACACGTTGGAGATAGGGTTTCAACATGTGAATTTTGAGGGAGACACAAACCATTGAGTCCAGTAGCAAGAGTTGCCTACTTTCTCATAGTATAAACTAGATTAGATTATCTTGTACATTTCTGTAATATCAGGGATATATCCCTTCATAATTCTTATTATAGGAAGTGATTCAATTAATGTTTATCTTCTCTACAAAAGCATAAAATCCGAGTGTAGGAACTGTGTCTGTTTTGTTCATTGTCATTACCACAGCAATAATTATGTTGGCCCACAGTTTATACTCAATATTTGTTAAGTGAATATTTTATGAAAGATAAGAGTTGGTTAGTTTACTTCCTGAGCAAAAGAATTAAGACATTTCATGTATTTTAACTACTTTCAAGAAGTACTTGAACATTTCCATTCCAAATAAGAGCAAAGGAGAATGAATTACAATATTTAGGGTCTAAAGTGGGATTTCTTTTATAAATACCATTCAGTCTTTCATCTTTCTTAGGCTACTTGCTCAAATACTAGAGTTCCAAAGAAAAAAGCCAAACGGGAAACTAAATATTGCTTTATCAGTAGTTGGGAAAGCTAATGAGAGATCTTTTTTTTTTTTTTTTTGGAATGTTTGTTTATTTTTGACAGAGCATGAGCGGGGGAGGGGCAGACAGAAAGAGGGAGACACAGAATCCGAAGCAGGCTCCAGGCTCTGAGCTGTCAGCACAGAGTCTAACGTGGGGCTCGAACTCACAGACTGCAAGATCATGACCTGAGCCGAAGTCGGATGCTCAACCAAGTGAGCCACCTAGATCCCCGCTAATGAGAGATCTTTTATCCTTCATTCCATTGAGTGACAGAAACTAGACTTGTCTGGTAAGCATATTTGACTCTGAGGATAGGCCTGGAAGCCTAATGGGTTATTCAGCGTACTCGTCATTGACTTTCTGCTGGTTTCTGTTTATTTAGGAGACATCATATGCTTGTAGTCCACACAGTAAATGAGAGCTGAATTTCATGGATGTAAAATATATTTCCCAAGGTTATATAGCTTAGTGGGTGGTAAAGCAAAGTCGTGAAACTATTTCTGTCTGGCTCACTGCTAGAGTCCTTAACCACTTCACCATGTTATGGATGTTATATGTGAGGAATAAAGAAAGTGATATGAGAAGGTGATGGGGAAAGATTAATTTGGGGGATTAATCTTGGAGGGGTTGGTGGTTGAGCAAGGCCTTGAAGGCTTCAGTGAGCAGACATAGATGATAACAGGGTGCCTAACTGTGAGAATAGCTTGAGCAAATGTCAAGACAGTTTATTATTGTGAAACAGTAAACAAAACTGTATATAAAGAAACAGGAACTCCAATGATCAATAAAGTCACACAGGTATCTAAAGGCGAAACTATGGAGGCATTTTTGTGGCAGGCTGTTTTTTTATTTCATTCTTTAGTTGGTGAAAAAGCCATCAAAGGGGGCTCTGTGGAAACTGGATCATAAGAGAGTGGGGGCGCTTGATTTGGTTAGATGTTATAGGTATGAAGACCACTTAAGAATGTGTTGCTATGAACTGAGAGTGAGAAAAGATTAATTGAGAAGGATGTGAAGGTTACATAGAATCATTTCAGAGTTACAATAGATAGTAATCCTTTTTGTGTCCTGTGCCCAAGGCTTAAAAGTTAATCAACGTTAGATCCAGAGCTGTAACGGGGTCTTGTGACTGCCATTCTAGTAAACAGTCCATCTACTTAAAAATATATGCCAGAAAACAAGTGTTAATCTTTGAAGAGGAATGACTTTGAAAGTGTCACCCAACATTCAAATTTGTATTTTTACTCTCATTGTATGGTGAGATATAAAGCATTAATTATTCATCATATATTCAATGTTTAATTGCTGGTTAATAGCTCCTAATATATTTCAAGGAAATCATGTTGTTTGTTTACTTGGAGAATCATTTCCTGTATATCAAATGAAAATATGCTCTCAACTGTAGGAGTTAGACTATTTGCATTCTCTGTTTCTTAATGCCACAGCAGTTTATGGTTAGAAGCAAGGGCTGTTTTAAGTTTTGTATGGCCTAAAGCTTATATAATTTCAGAGAGTCTTCTTTAATAAAAATTTTATAAAATTATGAATATAAAATTATATCTTCATAATAAAAAAGGAGATCCCAATAAATTACTGGTATCTTGGGGATTCGGATCCCTTTATGCTGAAACCTCTTTATGCTGTTTACCAGAAATGCTTCAAAGATGTGCAGCCTTGCTTTTCCTTCCTGTCATAAATATCTATAATTCCTGAACCTTGAAGTTAAGCTTCATTTCTTCTCAGTAAATTCACCTCTGGTTGGAAGGAAACTTTAGTTATATAGTCCAAATCTGCCAAATCCTCATCCAACCCTTTTTTTAAGTATTGTGCTGAAGATAAATTCACATTTAAGGTGGTCTTACCATTCTTTAATGAAAGGAAATTTCATTATTTTTATTTTCCATAAATGTGACTGGTTTGTCCCCTCAAACATTTAAATAAAATTGTCAAATGGGAAAGAATAATTTATCCCTTAACAAACATCTGTGAATTCTAGCTGTGTAATATACTCCTTCCTGTCATTGCTTCATGAGTCCTCATCAATTCTCACTTGACCTATTGCAATATATTCCTTTGTATTATCACTGCTTCTATCTCAAGCTTTATTCAAGTCTCTCATTTTCTCTTTATACTACCCTTAGATAGTGTTCAAAAAATGAAATTTGTTGGGGTGCCTTGATGGCTCAGTTGGTTAAGTGTCTGACTTCAGTTCAGGTCATGATCTCATGGCTGTAGAGTTCGAGCCCCACGTTAGGCTCTGTGCGGACAGCTCAGGGCCTGCTTCAGATTCTCCCTCTCTCTGCCTCTCCCCCACTCACACTCTGTCTCTCTCAAAAATAAACATTAAAAAAATGAAAAAAAAAAGAGATTTGTTATGCTACTCCTTTTGCTGAAAATCCTCCAATGGCCCCCATTTCCTTACCCTAATCTTACCTCTTCAACCTGATGTCCTGGTTCTCCTTGCATTTTTGCACCCTGATCATATTGGCAATTCCATGGCCTAGCCTTCCTGTCTTATTGCTCTGTACTCTTCTACATAATGTTCCTTTTTTTTTTTTTTAATTTTTAATGTTTATTGATTTTTGAGAGAGAGAGAGCGTGAACAGGGGAGGGACAGAGAGAGGGAGACAAAGAATCTGAAGCAGGCTCCAGGCTTGCATGAACCACAAGATCATGACCTGAACCAAAGGTGGATGTTTGAGTGACTGAGCCACTCAGGCTCTCCTCCTACATAATGTTCTTTCTGCTTTCTCCCACTTGACATCTGGAAGAGTCCTGTTCCTCCTTCAAGTGTAACTCCAGTGTCACTTCTGTTGACCCTTTGTGAGCCTTGCAACCTCAAGCAGGGTTAGACTTTTCACCTCTATGTCCCTATAACACATTTTGCATATTTTGACTATGAATCTTAAGCTGTTTTATAATAACTACTTATTTTTTAGTTTCCCTCAATTAATCGATAGCCTCTTTTATCCCAGTTCACTATTTCTGTGCACCAGGAAATATTCTCAACCTTCTGCTTGTGTCATCTCATTTAATCCTTACAACAACTTTATGAGTTTACGATTGGAACATTTGAGGCACAGTTTTTAGTCTAAGGACACACAGCTAGTAAGGAATAGAGCTATGAATCCAGGCAGTCTTATTCCAGAGTCTGTGCTTCTAATCACTATTCCATACTAAAAAATTAGAATCTGTAGGGGCACCTGGGTGGCTCAGTTGCTTAAGCATCTGACTTTGGCTCAGGTCATGATCTCATGGTTCTTGAGTCTGAGCCCTGCATTGGGCTTTGTGCTGACAGCTCAGAGCCTGGAGCCTGCATCAGATTCTGTGTGTGTCTCTCTGCCACTCCCCTGCTTGCACTCTGTCTCTCTCTCTCTCTCTCTCTCTCTCTCTCTCTCTTTTTAAATTTTTTTAATGTTTATTTATTTCTGAGGCAGAGAGAGACAGAGCATGAGTGGGGGAGGGTCAGAGAGAGAGGGAGATACAGAATCAGAAGCAGGCTCCAGGTTCTGAGCTGGCAGCACAGAGCCCGACGCGGGGCTTGAACTCACAAACCGTGAGATCATGACCTGAGCCGAAGTCGGTCGCTCAACCGACTGAGCCACCCAGGCGCCCCTCTCTCTCTCTTAAAAAAATAAACATTAAAAAAATTAATAAAAAAATTAGAATCTATAGTGAGTAATAAAATCTCTGCTACATAGCAAGTGCTTAATAAATATTTAGTGATTGAACCAAAGGGACACAAGAGTTCTTTAGCTTCCTTTGGTAGCCAAAATGCATTACATTGTTGTGTTTGAATGTACTTCTTGCTGGGCTCAGTATCTCTTTTAGTTTTGTCCTTATAGAGAGTGTATTTTTGAGGATATTCATGCAGTAACTGTGCATTTTTCAAGTTTTTTCTTCCTTTCAGCCTTTGTTGGAAAGGGGCTAATTATGATACTGCATTTTTGATTAAACATAGATTCTGCAATATAACAGTGATATGACTGCATTGATTTCTGTCCTTTTGTCTTCCTAGTCTTTTGATCAGGCAAATGCAAAGCTTTAAGAGTCTCTCTTTTCTTTTTTTTTTTAAATGGTGGGCCAACATCACAAATCCACTTCCTTGTTCCCAGGAAGAAGTGGATTTACTCAGGAAAGAGAGATTAACTCCCTGAGGGAAACAGTCACCATTTGGAAAATTGCCCTATGCAGATCTCTAAATGATATCCAGAAAGAGGTCCTCTCACATGGATGAGCACTTTGTTTTCTTATAGGATCTTATGCACCCAACTAGATAAATCAGTATAGTTACTTTTCTGTAGAAGGTGAGGTTTGGGAATTTATAGATCAGGCAATATCAGAAAGTCATTTGACCTTTGTTAACTTTCCAGCATAATAAGTTTTTTCTCTATCTTCAGGGTCTCCTCATCTTTATTTCGTATTTCAGTGTTACTCACTTGTATGATATGGGCTTTCTTCTTTCAGAGAATCATGTAACTGAAAGAAACTGCAGAGGGTTACTTGTAAGCATCTTGAATCTCAACTCACCAGTTCCGATGGACATTTTAATTGAGAATATAGTTATACGTTGGTCCTTGTCTACTTCCTAGATAACTTTAGATAATTTTCAGTTTAAAATTTCTTGTGTAAGATAAAAGATTTAAAGAAAAAACCTGATAAACAGAGTCCTTTAGAAAGCAGAGAAATGCATTTTTTGCATATAGTTTTTTCTTTTTTGAAAACAGAGGGCTTCCATATTTCTCTGTAAAGAGAGATTTTTTTTGGGGAGGGGACTTTGAATAACTTCCTGATATTCTTGGAAAAAATAAGAAAATACAGCCAAAATAAGGAAGGAAAATAAGTATCTCATTCTGAAAAATCAAATAAAATGTATAACATGAGTTTTATATAAAGAAAATAAGCCAACATTTTAAGGGCAAGTATAAATGCTATTTATGTTGACTTATCTCAGGATAACTTTCAGTGGACAAACACAGAAAAATAAAATAAATTTCACAGTTTTAAAGATCCATTATGGGGGATTTTTATGGCTTTTATTTTTGACCAGTTTATGTTTCTCTATTGTAGATATAACAATAACTCACTTTTGCACAGCAACCTTTGGGAATTTCTCCATCATAGCACTTTATGCTTGGATTGAAATGATCCATTTGTGTGATTATTGCTCCAGCTTGATTATCAATTCCATGAAGACAAATACTTATCGTATTTGTATTCCTGGTGCCCAACATGAGGTCTGCACTAGGATAGACCTTCAAAATGTTGCCATAATAACTGCCATTTGTATTACTTAACAATTTGGAATTTTCTTTTATTTATACATGTGTTGAACATATAAAATTTATTGAGTGTCTAGTTAGGGCTACATACTAGTGCTGAGGATACAACAGTAAACAGAACAGAAAAATATTCCTGAGCTTACATTCTTACCAGAGGGGACAAAAATAATCAATACTCAAGAAAATAAGTAATTTTTAGGTATACTTGAATATGGTGAGTTCTGTGAGAAAATTTAGAGTAGGTGAGATGAATCAGGAATGTGGGAAAAGAGTGTTTTTCAACATTAAATGCGGTGGTCAGCCTGGCCTCATTTAACAAGGGAGATTTGAGCAATAACTTGAACAACATTGGAGAGTTCTCCGTGTGAAAATGTGGGAAAAGAGAAGTTTAGGAAGAGGGAGTAGCCACTGACCATCCTTAAAGCTGGGGTGTGACTGACAAATAAAAGCAATAGTAAGGAGACCAAGTAGTGTGAGAATAGTAGGAAGAAAAATCAGACTGGTGAAAGGTAGACAGATCTTTCAGAATCTTTTAAAAACTTTGGGTTTATTCTGAAATAAGTGCTAAACCTCTTAAAGGCTTTTTGAACAAGATGTGATATTATCTGTTTTATGTTTTGGAAAGATTACTTTGGCTATTGTGTTGAGAATAGAATATAGGGGGGCAGACAGGGGGACCAGTTAGAAACAATCCAGGTGGGAGAATATAGTGGCTTGGATCAAAGTGATACCTGAGGAAGTAATGAAAAGTGCTTGGGTTGCAGATATATTTGAAAGGATTCTTTGATGAGTTTAAGTAGTTATTAAGTATGAAATTAAGACTCAAGGATGACTCCAATATTTTTCCGCTTAAGCATTGGCTATGTAATTTATGTACATAATCTCATTTAAACTTGATAATAATACTACAAATAAAACATTTTATCTTTGACAGCTGAGAAAACTGAGGTCAAGAGTAGTTAGGTTTGCCAAAAGCTTTAAAACTAGTAAGCAGTGGAATTAGGATTCAAATCTATGTCTGTGTAAATTTGAGGCTTGTGATCTTTTCAATATAAGAGCAGATAAGATGGTCTTCCTAAAATTTGTAACTGTGGCTTTAAGCTATGTTTTTGGGTTTTAAATTCCCACATGTTGTTTAAGACAGTGACCTCTTCCCCAAATGAAAAATTAATATAAAAAATATTTAATTCTGCGTGTTTTTTGCTTTATTTATTTTGGGACTCTCTTCTTGGGTGCATTTATATTTGTACTTGTTATGTCTTCTTAATGAATTGCTCTTTTGTCATTATGAAATATCTTCTTTTGTCTGTAGCAACTTTTGTCTTAAAGTTGATTTTTCTGGTGTTAGTATAAGTATTCCCGGTTTCTTTTGTTGTGTTTGGTATGTTTATTATTTTCCTTCCTTCTAGATGTGAGTTTGTTTCTAGAGTGCATCTCTTGTAGACAGCATTTGGATGGTTCATTAAAAAAATCCATTCTGACATTTTCTGCCTTTTAACTAGAGCGTTTATGCTTTTTACATCTATTGTAATTATTGAGAAGCTAAGATTATTTTGCTGCTACTTCCAATATGTTTCATACCTTTCTCCCATTCATTCTTCCATTATTGCCTTCTTTTGTGTTAAATAGATATTATCTAATGTATAGTTTTGATTCCCTTCTTACTGGTTTTACTATATATTGTTTTTTATTTTACTGTATTTTAAAATTTCTTTCCTTATTTGCCCTGAGGATTACAGTGAACTTAATTTAATTGATAGCAGTGTAGTTTGAAATAATACCAACTTAATTAATTTCAATAATATTATACTTATTTATTGTTATATATATTATAAATGGATACATTATGTATACTCGATACAGATTTATTATGATTGCTTTATGTGGTTGTCTTCTATATAAGTCGGAGAAAAAAAATCTACAGGGGCACCTGGGTGGCTGAGTTCGTTGGGCGTTCCACTTTGGCTCTGGTCATGATTTCATAGTCTGTGGGCTCAAGCCCCATGTCAGGCTCTGTGATGATGGCTCAGAGCCTGGAGCCTGCTTCAGATTCTATGTGTCTGTCTGTGCCCCGCCCCATTCAAACTCTGTCTCTCTCTTTCTCCTTCAAAAATAAATAAACATTAAAAAAATTAATAAAGAAAAAATCTACAAAAATAGTGTTTATATTGTCTTTTATTATGCAGTTTTTATGTGGATTCTTTTGTTTCTTCATGTGGATTTCCTTTATGCCCTAATGTTCTTTCATTTCAGTCATAAAGACATTCTTTGGTATTTCTTATAGAGTACGTTTTTAATATTTCTTAACTTTGTCATTTTTTTGAAGAATATTTTTGCTAGTTATCAAATTCTTGTATGTGTTATTACACTGCCTTCTGACCTCCATTATTTCTGGTGATAAATCAGCTATTAATCTTATTGAGGAAGCTTGGACATGATGAGTTGCTTCTGTGTTGCTGAGTTAAAGATTATTGTCTTTTTCTTTTGACAGTTTGACTATATGTCTATGTGTAGATCACTCTTTTTGCATAGGTGGAAAAAGGAAATGTTAAGTCCTTTTAAACATTATTGAAATTTTAGACTACTTGTGTCTTATTGGCTTGGACTTTTTATTCCCATCTAGCAATGTCTGCTTTTTATTGGAATGCTTGCTCTATTTACATATCTGTTCTGTTTAATGTAATTATTGACATGTTGGGCTTAAATGAACTATTTTGTTATTAATTTTCTTATTGCCTCTTCTGTTTCTATTACTTTGTTGCTGTTTTGCTGTTTTCATAATAAAAAGTCATTTTAGTATTCTATATTTTTATTAGATTCTTAGTAAATCTATTTTATATTTATATAATAGTTGCTTTAAAAATATTCAGTTGTAATTTATCAAACTTTTAAAATATTTTGTTTAAAATTTATTTTTAGAGTAATTTTAGGTTTATAGCAAAATTCAGGGGAAGGTACAGAGATTTCTTAAATATCCTCTGCCCCCCATTATCAATATCCCCCACAAGAGTGGTATATTTGTTATGACTGATGTACCTACATTGACACATAATCACCCAATCCATAGTTTACATTAGGATTCATTCTTGGTATTGTATATTTTATTGGTTTGGATAAATATATAATTCTATGTATCCATCATTATACTCATACATGAGTATTTTCACTGTCCTATATATGCTCTGTTCCCTGCCTATTAATTTCTCCTCTTTCCAACCTTTGATCTTTTTGTTGTCTCCATATTTTTGCTTTTCTAGAATTTCATATGGTTGGAATCATACCATATGTAGCCTTTTTGGATTGGTTACTTTTGCTTATTAATATGTGTTTTTTTTTCATGTCTTGGGCCCTTTTTTAGGATCCTTATTTTACCACTTCAAATTTAATACTTCATACTTGGTACCTTGAACTTGTAATTACTACTTATTTTTTCTCAAAGCTTATTCTTTCTACTTCATTCTTTCCACCTCACAAGTGTAGTTACCTCACATCAGTCTAATTGTATTTATTATTTCAATTCTTTTTTCTATTTTGTCATACATTTTGCGCTTACATACTTTGTAATCTGCTCTTAAGATGTTATTTATTTATTTCTTTAACATTTACTCATCTTTGAGAGACAGAGAGAGACAGAGTGTGAGTGGGGGAGGAGCAGAGAGGGAGACACAGAATTTAAAGCAGGCTCCAGGCTCATGACCTGAGCTGAAGTCGGATGCTTAACTGACTGAGCCACCCAGGTGCCCCTAAGGTGTTATTTTTAAAACTTTGAACAATCACCTTTTAAGAAAAATAAGAGACAAATAAAAACAATCTTTTAAAATTATATACTTATTTACTATTTTTTATTCTTATTGGTGTTAGCTTTATCTGATATATTTTCTCATCTTTAGCTTTTTATGTAGTACAAATCTAGGTAATGAATTCTCTCAGCTTTTGTTTATCTGAGAATGTTTTATTTTACCCTCATTTTAAAGTATGTTTTCATTGGATATTGACATCTGGGTTGAGAGTTTTGTCATTTCATTACTTTAGAGATGTCCTTTCTTAGAAATCAGTGGTTATTCTTAGAAGTCAATGGTTATTCAGTCAGAGAAAAACAAATACCATATGATTTCACTCGTATGTGGAATTTAGGAAATAAAATAGATGAACATAGGGGAAGGGAAGGAAAAATAAAATAAGATAAAAACAGAGAGGAAGGCAAAGTATAAGAGACTCTTAACTGTAGAGAACAAACTGAGGGCTGCTGGAATGAGATGAGTAGGGGGATGGGCCATATGGATGATGGGCATTAAGGAGGGCATTTGTTGTGATGAGCACTGGGTGTTATATGTAAGTGATGAATCACTAAATTCTTCTCCTGAAGCCAATACTACACTGTATGTTAACTAACTTGAATTTAAATAAAATTTTAGAAGGGGAAAAAAAAGAAGTGAATGGTTATTCTTAGTGTTGTTCACCTTTTTTATGGCTTTTCTTCTGGTTGCTTTTAAGATTTTCCATTTCTGTTTGGTTTTATTCAGTTTTGACTCTTACATGCTTGGGTTGAGTTTTCTTTTTGTCTATCCTGCATAAGGTTTCCTGAGATTATTAAAAACATTCTTTTCTTCTGTCTCTTCATTCTCTTTTTCTGAGATTCCTTTTACATGTGTGTTAGGCCATTTGTTACTATTCAATAAGTTCCTTGGCCCCAGTTAATTTTTCTTGTTTTCTTTCTCTCATTTCTTCAGATCACATGATTTTTTTATTGACCCATCTTCAGGTTCATTGACTTTTCACCATCTCTTGTCTAATGTTAAGTCCATACACTTAATTTTTCATTTCAGTTATTGTACTTTTTACTTACAGAATTTTTATTTGGTCCTTGTGGATTTCTCTTTCTAGAAATTCCATGTTTTTCAAACATAAAAATTATATTTTTCTTTAATTCTATTAACATGTTTTTGTTCTTTGACAATATTTATAATAGTTTAAAGGGTTTTTTTTTGCTAAATAGTACAACTAATCTCAGTGTGGATTTATATTAGTTGTTTCCCTCCATCCTTTTGATTATGGGCAATATGTATCTTTGAATGTCTAGTAACTTTTGATTGTACAATGGACACAATGGAAGATATATTTTAGAGAGTGGATTCTGTTATCTTTTTGAGTGCATTAGTGTTCATTGTAGAGGGTAGTTCATTTATGTATTACTTCAAGGCTGATTACCTTAAATTTACGTATGCATGGTTTAAATTTCATTGATGCAGATCTGGTGGAAGCCATAGGTATTTCCAAACTCTTCTCACTTCGCCCAAACTTTATCTCCTATGGAGATGTTATCAGGGCTTGGTTGTCCATTTTATTAGCAAAATATAGAATAGTTCTCCCTTAGAACATGGTTCTTATTGCTAAGGTGGACCTCTTCTAGTATCTCAACTGGGTCTTCTGCCTGTGGGGTCAAAGGTTTTTCAATTCTTGCTGTACTAGGCTCCCAATACTCTACTACCCAGCATAGTTACATCTCTAATATATCTGTTTTTCTTTCAACACTGTAGTATGTTCTCTTTGATAAAATGGATGTGGTTTCATTGTGTGCATGTGCTGCCTGGCTCTGAGCTGTGACTTATAGGAAATGATCTCAGAGTTTTCTGGGTTACCTACTCATCACCCACCATGTATAGTTTCCTCCTGTTTGCTGACCTGCTTCACAAATTTCACCTGCTTCAACAGCCTCAAATTAGATTTTTGTATACTCAGTTCATAGAATTTCTTTAGTGAGATTGGGATCTGGTTTCCTGCCATAGTTGGAAAATTTTTTCCTGGTAGAAAGTTAGCTCATCTTGTCAATGTCTCTTTTCTCAGGGTAGCTGTGTAATGTTGATTATTTTCTAATACTGAAATCAGTTGTTTCATATATTTTATCTGCTTTAATTCTTTTCAGTGGACCTAATCTCTTAACCATTACTCCAACATAGTTGAGCCAAAGATGTTGTTTTTTTTAATCAAATACTTTTTCTGCTTGTATTGATAAACATGATTGTGTTTTTATTTTGTTAATATTATTTGGGTTGATGATTTTTTGTAAGTTTTTTTATAAGAAATTATGCATTTCATGTATTTTTCCAGTGTATTGGCATAAATAGTTCACTGTGTATTTGTTGCTTTTTTCTTTTGCTTGTTTGATGTATAAAGGATATGCAGTAATATTTGCTTTTAATTATCATTTTAATAATATGTGTTTTCTTTCTCTTTATTTTTCCTAGTTGAGCAATGCTGGAGTGTGTTAGTATTACAAGTATTTTTCAAAAATCAACTTGTAACATTTAAAATTTTCTGCAGTACATTTAAAAATTTCTTTGATTTTCTAATCTTTTATTTATTATTCCCTTCTTATACTTTTTTTGGTTTTAAAGTATTGCTGTTTTTTAAACTTTTTATAATGGAAGCTTAGATAATTGATTATCAGATGTATTTGCCTATATATGTGTTTCTATTTTTGAATGGCTGTAGTTATAACAAATATTGATTGTTATGTATTATTATAATTTAGTTTAAAATACTATAACTGTGATAAGAGTACATATGTATATCATATAAATTCCTTTGAAATTTGTTGAGACTTGCTTTATGAACCAGAAAATGATCAATTTTGATAAATGTACCGTGTTCATTTGAAAGGTATACATATACACACATACAGTTCTATAAATATCAAGCGTTTCATATTAAAATGAGGTAGCCTTTTAAATTATATTTTCAAATTATCTTAATTATTTCTGAATATTTTCTTGGTTTTTCTCCGCTTGTGCTTTTGGTATGTTGAAATTTCTCACTGTAATTCTAAATTTGTCTCTATCTTCTGTTTTGTCAAATTTTACCTATGTATTTTGGAGATTCGTTAATAGAGGTACGTTTCTCTAAGATTTTTATATCTTCTTGATGGAATTACCCTGTTTTTTGTTTTATTTTCATCATGGGCAATTTACAGTAATGTTTCTTGATTTAAAGGCTACCTTGTCTGATATAAACGTAGCTACGTTAGATTTCTTTTTCAGAGTGCTTTCCTGGTATAATTTTTTTTTCTCTTTTACTATTTAGTCTTCCTGTGCTCTTAAATGTAATGTTGTCTTTATAGGCAATATATAGTTAATTTTTTCATCCAGAATAAAAATCTTTGTCTTCATTTGTCATATTTAGTCCATTTGTATTTAACATATTTACTGACATCCTTGCATTTAAAATCTACATTTTAGGGGTGGATGTGTGTCTCAGTCAGTTAAGTGTCTGACTCTTGATCTCAGCTCAGATCGTGATCTCAAGGTCATGAGTTGAATTCAAGTCCTGTGCTGGGCTCTGTACTGGGTGTGAAGCCTACTTAAAAAAATGTATGTATATATTTGAAATTTTGTTTGCTATCTTTTCTTGCCTTTCATGTAAGTGGAAGGGAACCAGATGATTTAGAGGCATTGTCAGTTTATTTACAAAGAGACATGTTCAGAAGGTCAAAAACTGACACTTTGTTGAAATATTACAGGTAACATGAGGAAAGAATTGTTTATGCAATACACAGAGAAGATATTGGTGAAAATAGTCAACGGAATAGTTAGAGAAGATCAAAAACTATATGATTATTATTTGAGATTGTAAACTTAGTGAAAGCAAAGACTATATGTTTGATTTACCAGCTGTTCTATTTTACAAACATAACATGATACTTTTTGAATGAATAACTAATTCAGTAGATGGATAAATGTGTTGACTGTGGCTATGGTATATTACAAGGACAGAACAATGGAGTCAGAAGTCTTTATTTCCAGGTCTTGCCCTAGTGCCTTAAAGCATGAACTTAACAAAGCACTAAACATTTCCAAGTTTCAATTACTCATCATGGGGTCATGGTGATACTTTAATAATATAAAGGGTGTCAAATCATTTTGAAACTGTATGGTTTTAGACACAAATGGTGTCTTGTTATTAGAAACCATATGTGGCAGCAATTTTATGACATGTTATTATTTATGAAAACTCATTTATAGTGTTATAGAATTAAAACAGATTTTCCGTTGAATGTTGAAATTTGTTTACATTAATGTATATTTTTTCAACCAGGGATTTTTAAAGGGCAAAAAACAGTGTTTCTTTTTCACTTTTTGTTTTTTAAGGTTAGTAATTTTTTAAGCATTATAACTTATAACGTGGTTTCAATTTATATTATCTCTGTATTCTTCCAATCATCTATGTTATGTAGAGAAATGGTTAGTCCAGTGATTAGAGTCATTTTGCTGGAATTCAAATCCCAGCTCTGACTCTTACTTACTTACATGCTATATAACTTTGGGTAAGTTATTTTATATCTTTGTCCCTTGCTGTTCTCATATGTAAAATGGGGATAGTAATGGTTTTTACCTCACAGGTGTTGTTGTGAGAATTAAATGGGTTAGTACACCTAGCATTTTGGACAGTATGTGGTATGTAGAAACGTTCAGAAAATGTTTTCAATTGAAAATTAATATTCATGTTAATTACCAAGAGGTAAATATTCGTATTTCTATTAATATAACCCTTACTTTATAGTTGAGAAAACAGTGGTTGGAACAAGTTAACTAAATTTTCCAAGTTCATTTAGTAAGTGGCAGAGCTAAAACTTGAGCGTAGATCTTCTGATTGTAAGTTCAATGCAGTCATGTAATAAGTATTCTGCCCCCTACAACATAGGGTTTAGTATATATTTCTGGATGATAATAGTTGAAATAACAATTTAACTGAGGAATCTCCTTGGGAATTCTGAAGACAATTAAAACTACAAAAATAAAATAAAAGTTTTTGGTTTTATTTAATGTTTGTTCTTTCTTATCAGTGCATGTTTTGTTTTGTTTTGTTTTCCATATATGTATTCTTAATTGGAGGCAACTGATTGTTTTGGTTGTGAAAGTAGGACTATGTCTGGATTCTCAGGCCAAATTTTAACGAGAGCAGAGAAAATTACCCTAAGGTTAATTGATAAGGTTTTGAGGGGAGGATTTTCTTATTATCTGGGATCGCTGCCTGATTAATCCTAGATCCAGGCAGCCAAAGAATGGTACAGCTGAAAGGAACCTTCAAGGTTAGGTAACTCAATATTCTCATTTAGTAGATGAAGCCTATAGAAGGTAAGTAATTTACCTATTGTTGGACAGTCAATTAAGCTAGAATTCAGATCTGCTGATTCCAAGGCTGGTATGCCATCTGTGACAACACAACTGGTGCTCAGTAAAATAAATAATGTGCCAGTAGAACTAGTAAAAGAATTAATTAAAAACTGTGGTATTAAGGTTAAAGTTTAATTCTGAGTATTCTTTTGGAGAAAGACACACTAGAGCTTATTTTAAGGTGGGATATTGCTGTCCTCTTCAGGTGCAATACAATACTGATTTCTTAATTTCCTTATTGCTGTCTATAGTCATGTTTACTTTTCTTCAGCTGTTGATTATCTGGTTTGGGAATTCACCAGATTCTTTGCTTTTATTTTTTATCCCATCCCACTGTGAAATTTATGGACAATTCATTGCTCATTAGAATGGAAGTCAAAGAGAAGAGACATAATGAATGGAAGTCACACCTAAGCTTATACATTTTCTCTGTTTCTTTTTTTTAACTGAAGTATAATTAACATACAGTGTTATATTAGTTTTTTGTGTACAGTGGAATGATTCAGCAATTCTATATATTAGTGCTCATCAAGATAAATATACTTTTTTAACTTTAGAGAGAGAGAGAGAGCGAGCGAGCAGGGAATAGGGGCAGAAAGAGAGTGAATCTTAAGCAGCTCCATGCTCAGTGCACAGCCTGATGTGGGACTCAATCCCATGACCCTGGGGTCATGACCTGAGCCGAAATCAAGAGTTGGATGCTCAACTGACTGAGCTACCCAGGCCCCGCAAGATAAATATATTCTTGATCACCTTTATTTATTTCATCCCTCCCTCATCAACCTCCCCTATGGCAACCTACATTTTTGATGTAAGTGTTCTGTTATTGGAGAAAATGGAAATTAATTTTATGACTGTTTGTGAATTTACCGTTACTATACTTATGGGGGAACAACTTATAATTTTTGTTTAAAATCTTACTCTACATATCCTTTAACATGTTTGTTTTAATTTTCTAACTTGTTTTATTTTTTATTTTTTTAAATTTACATCCAAATTAGTTAGCATATAGTGCAACAATGATTTCAGGAGTAGATTCCTTAGTGGCCCTTACCCATTTAGCCTATCCCCCCTCCCACATCCCCTCCCGTAACCCACAGTGTGTTCTCCATATTTATGAATCTCTTATGTTTTGTCCCCCTCCCTGTTTTTATATTATTTTTGTTTCCCTTCCTTTATGTTCATTTGTTTTATCTCTTAAGGTCCTCATATGAGTTAAGTCATATGATTTTTGTCTTTCTCTGACTGACTAATTTCACTTAGCATAATACCCTCCAGTTCCATCCACATAGTTGCAAATGGCAAGATTTCATTCTTTTTGATTGCCGAGTAATACTCCATTGTATATAAATACCACATCTTCTTTATCCATTCATCCATAGATGGGTATTTGGGCTCTTTCCATACTTTGGCTATTATTGATAGTGCTGCTATAAACATGGGGGTGCATGTGTCCCTTCAAAACAGCACACTTGTATCCCTTGGATAAATGCCTAGTAGTGCAATTTCTGGGTCATAGGGTAGTTCTATTTTGAGTTTTTTGAGGAACCTCCATACTGTGTTCCAGAGTGGCTGTACCAGCTTGCATTCCCAACCTTTAACGTGTTCTGATACAAGTTTGGAAATTACCCAAAGTAGTACAAACAGTATAGTATTGTTGTGAGAGTTAAATAGGATCAAGTATACTAGGGGTGATTTATATAAAGCTGAATATGAAATATATAAATTATTATTGTCCTTTTTTCTAAATAGGAAACTGAAGCTTGGTTGTGATTCTTACTTGGTTTTTTGGGGCTTGCCACATGTTCCATGGAACATCCCAATATGACAATATGTCTTATGTAACACAAATAGATCTGCTGGATGATAAGGACTGGAAGAGCTGCTTGAACCACAGCCTGGACTAGCTGGAAGGTTCTTCTTATCCTGGGCTGTATTCAGAATTGATAGCCTTGTAGGTTGTGAATACTGAACCTTACAAGTACTGAATGATGGCAAATATTGCTTTCAGACCTCATAATATTTAAATTTATGTGCTATTGAGTTGCATGAACTTCTATTAAAACACAGTTCTTTCAATTTTTATTACCAGGTAACCTTGGACGGGTGGACCAGGTCTCTGAGTTTGAGTATGACTTGTTCATTAGGCCGGATACCTGTAATCCACGCTTCCGAGTCTGGTTCAACTTTACTGTTGAAAACGTGAAAGAATCACAGGTGAGGGAAATATTGGATATCTTCAGTGTGATGTTCATAAGAAGATTATGCTTTTGTTTTACTTTAGAAATACCGAAATAATAACTGAATTAGGAATGTATTCTTGTATATCTATAGCAATGATACAGTTTTAAGCTATATACAGAAATAAGTATAATATGCTGGTTTTTGTTATCTGGTGGTTATTAAATAATACAAATAGGTTATGTGGGAACAGAAAGGGTTCTTTATGGATTGAAGAATTAGCATGATGTGCTGGGTTTCCTTGAAGGTTAAGGAACCACTGGAAGAGACTTGCTATAATGTTTATTATAGAGTGCTGTTCTCTATATTATTTCTTCTTTGTAAAGATCTGTAAGAGATATTTCTCACAGGCCTCAGTTTCAGAAAAAGCTTTTCTTCTCTTGTACAAGAAGGTGTTTATATCTTTTTAAAAAACTTTTTTAATGTTTATTTATTTATTTTTGAGAGAGAGAGAGATAGAGAACAAGCAGGGGAGGGGAAGAGAGAGAGGGAGACAGAATCCCAAACAGGCTCCATGCCGTTAGCACAGAGCCCCATGTAGGGCTTGAACCCATGAACCATGAGATCATGACCTGAGCCGAAACCAAGAGTTGGATGCTTAACCAACTGAGCCACCCAGGCACCCCAGAAGGTGTTTATGTTTTAATATGATTCTTGCAACTTATCCTATTTTCCCTTCTTTGTTGGAAAACTCAGAACCATTTTTATAGCCCTCTCTAATGATTCTTGAAAACTTTTTTGCTTGTGTTTCTATGTACTAATTTTTCTTTCATTCTGATCATATTAATCTGTATTTGACCATAATTTCTTCATCTATATTTTCTAACAGTGTATGTTTTTTATAATCCTGTTCAAATATTTTGAGTGAGAGAGTATTGATGAAAATAAAACTAAATGCATATGCCTTGAAAAAACATCTAATCCTAAGAAATCATTTATCATTCTATTGTATTGAGGCAGCTAATCATGGAAGACTGCACAAACTTTGTACATATAGTGACATAATTCTTTTAAGCACATGAAAGCATAGCACTACAACCTAATATCTTCCTTCTTCCTTCAGGGTCATCTTTTTCTAGAATACTTGGGGAAAAAGGAGGGTTGGTTTAATTTCCCCTCCCAAGTCAATCTATCCTGTTTGCTCTTTCACCTGGTTGCTTGCTCCTTTCCATTTTTCTCAACTGCAATTAGATTCGTATGTCAGATAGTGGTCAGTGTCTGGAATTTAGGGACTATCACTGGCATGCTGACTTCAGTGGAAAAGGGGTAGAAGGAACAGTCCTTTCAATCTGCTGTCAGTTCTCTTAATTCTCTACACATGACTGGCACATGACTATGTAATGACAGGTGTATATAATGTTTAATGAAGTTTAAGGACTAACTGGAAGGAATTAAATAGATGGGAGAGTTCTGTATATTGTTGGCTAAACATGGTTAAGACAAGTGGAAAAAATATTAAACCCTACACTGATAGGGACATACTTAAGTTCCTAGTTTTGTGTTTGGTTTTACTTACGCTTCCATGAGAGAATTCCTTTTCAGCTTTTCATAGTAAGAATAACAATATTCTCCCCTTCATCCACCTTAGGGTTACCATATTTTACCTGACCAGGGGTTTATCTGGCGACAGGATTATTTTCTTGTTCCAACATGATAATTAGTAATTGTCAAAATGCATTTTCCAAGTCTGTATAACTGAGTCTTGAGAGTACATCTAACAGCAGGAATCTTTAGCTTCATCTACAAGACTAAGGCTTGAAAATCCAAGTTTGGGTCCCTATCAAGATCTCTCTGCTACCATGAGGTAGACACACAACCTCTCATTCTTCTGTTGGTGTTTCTGTCTCATATCAGCAACTTATGGTTGTAATGTACATCATTGAAAAACAAACAATAATTCTGAGGAAATATAATCAATTCATTATGAAGGAAGGGAAACATTTTCTTAAAAGTGATGGAATCTGCCAGGATTTCTAATTTCCCAAAGGGGTTTACTGTTTTCCTCTTTATGCACAGCATATGCACATCCTTCAGCTTGCATATTGCATCCAGGAATCCACTAACTTCTAAGAAATGAGACTTACTACTTTTCAAACAATAGAATCCTCTATCCTAATTGTATCTTCGCTAAATAGAGACTTATGGATAGCTCTGAAATTATTATGTTTCTTTAACATTGGGCCACATTAAATTCTTAGCCCAATTTTCTTGCACTTTAGTCTCTGTATAGAGAATATTCTTACCTAGGCTTCTGTGGTCAGGAGGAGGGGTAGGGAGAGGGTTGACTACACAGGGAAAATGTGTTTCATATGTTGTGCTACCTGAGATAGTTTTTTGAACAGATTGCTCATAAATTTCAGTTTCTTGTTCATTGCTCTTTTAGTTGCTTACAGGTATGTTCTTATCTCTTCGAGAGTGTTATAATTTTTATACTATATTTTAAAGTCATACAGCTTCTTTTGCGTTATCTATCAGTTAAGCAAGTAACATGAATGTGTTCTAAAGGATTATTGTAATAAAAGAGTTGGTGCTGTTTTTATGAATGCTTATTTTTAATGTTGGAAAAAACAATATTTACTCTGACTCTCTGGGTTTCTATCTTCATATCCAGTGCTGTTCTACCCTTGATACAATTAGAAATCATGAACTTGTTTATCTGGTTTCCTGGAGTGTGATGCTTTATTAGCCTGTTTCTTTGCACCATTGCTTCATCAACTGTAGTCACATTATATAGTTATGGAAATCTGTTTCAAGATGGCATAAAGATCTGCTGGAAAGATACAATATATATCTCTAGCTCACAGGATATTTGTTTTCATGGTTGTCTACATGAAAGAGAATGGTTTTACTATTAGGTTTGACTTGTGAGGTCTGTTTTTATAATGTCTCTTCCTACAATCTTTTCCATCTCTCCAATTTCCGTTAAAATGAGACCTGCATGAATGTAATCTAGTCAGGAACCTTATTTAAGGTTTGGTGCTAGCAAGCAAAAGAAATATCAGGCCACAAAGGCTGAGTCCATAAAGTGAATGTTAAAAATTATGGCATCAAATATACTGTACAAATGGATCTAGCTTTTGTGTTATTTTCCCTGACATTTGTAAGAAATGACAAAAGCTTGGAACATATGGTGCTGTTTTCTAGGGCTGGTATATTAACCCCCCAAAGTGGTTGTTAAATAGTACATTTGTAAGAGTCTATGAAAACTACACATCATGATACCTTTATTAAAAGGTAATTTTCTCTCTGAAAAACCTGTATTTAATATTATGTGGATATTCATCACATGTGTGATGTGAAAACAAATCTTCCTTTTTAAATACTTATGGTAAAATTCAGCCAATAAGAGTGGAAAATGGTAGGTCTTGACTTTTAAATTGTATTCTTTCCTTATATTGTTTTTATCTCTTTGAATTAATTTTTCCCCTTTTTGATTAAAGTAGCTGATGTTCAATATGGTAAATATGGAAAATACAGACAATTATTAGAAGCAGAGAAAAAGTGCACACACACATACACAATCTTATACTACCTAGAAGCAATCATTATTAACTTTTGGCATATTTACTTCTAGGCTTGTTTATTTCCTACTTTGATTTTTGAAGCATAAGTAATTTTTTTTCCAAATACACATCTTTATGTTTTGCTTTTAAGGAAATTAAATATTTTCACAAGTAATTTTCTATCACTAAAAACTTTGTAGACATGGCTGTACAATAGCTTTTTACTGTTGGAGTATTTCCTTACTCTTGGGCATAAGGATTATTTTCCATTATCTGTTGTTATAAATAACACTGTAGTGAACATCTCCATGCATGAAATGTTACACATATTTCATTTTACTTACTTAGAATAAATTCCTATGAGGGGGATTGATAGACAAATGATACGAATAATTTGAAACTCTTGATACATATTTCTGTATTGGTACCAGAAATGTATATTTTGATGTCCAACAGCAAGCAGTCAATGAGATGCTTTTCCTTGAATTTCTTGCTTTGAATTGTTTCATGAACTCAGTATTTCATATATAGAATAAATTATTTCCTTTTCATCATTTACTTTGAAATTTTACACAAATAAAGAGGATATAATGCAGTGTTTCAGGCCTTTAGTCATAAAGAAATTAATTGCATTCTAGCAACAATATGGAACAGCAAAACAATTCTATTTATTGTTTTGGGTATTTTTCTCATTTCATCAATCTTTCTTAGTCTGGGTGTGCCAAATGATTGTCCTCTGAGGTATGTAATGGAAGATTTAAAAAAAAGTGTTTTGGGGCGCCTGAGTGTCTTAGTCAGTTAAGCGTCTGACTTCGGCTCAGGTCATGATCTCACAGTGAGTTCCAGCCCCACGTCAGGCTCGGGGCTGACAGCTCAGAGCCTGGAGCCCACTGCAGATTCTGTGTCTCCCTCTGTCTGCCCCTCAGCTGCTTGTGCTCTGTCTCTCACATTGTCTCAAAAATAAATAAACATTAAAAAAATTTTTTAAAAAGTGTTTTTTTTAAACAATGAAGTATTTGTTACATTACTATAAGCAATAATGTACCTTAAACAGACACACACACACACACACACACACACACACACACACACACACACACGTTTATATATGACATATCTGAATTGGACTTCAAAAATCCAGGACTTTGCTGCTGCTTTATTTGCCATCTTGGAGATTTTAGGTTCAGTGAAACTTGATCCTGTCCAAAATCAATGGTGCACAGCATATTATAGTAGAAAAGCAGAGACAATGGATTTAAACACATTTGGGTTTAAATCCTGGCTCTGATATTTATGATCTGTTTTACACTTAATCAGTTATTGTCTGGGTGCCTCAATTTTCCATGTGTAACCAAATACTACTACCTCATGTCAGTGTTGTGACTATTATATGAGACAGTGTTGGTAGATAGATAATAGGAGCTCAATACTTGTCTATTGTTTTTATTAAAACACTAGAATAGTAGAAATAATATTAAAAACAGCAAGAGCAAACACCATAACACGTTATTACTAGATTACTAATACTGGTTTTTGCTTTGTTTTGTTTTGTTTTATTTTCTCTTCTTATTCTACTTACCGCTTCTTAGTCCTCCTCCACCTTCATTCAAATCTCCTATTGGTCATTAACATTATCATCAAACAAATTGTAATGGTTAAGAACACAGATTCCGTGTTGAATTGTTGAATTGTAAGCCTAGCTTTGCCACGTATTTCCTAGCTTTGTGACTATGGGAAAGCTATTGATCTGTTTCTGTATTTAAATTGTCAATTTCTGTATCTTTTTAATGTGTTAATAGTAGTATGCAGTAGAGTTGCTCTAAGAATTATATGTGGTAATGCATGTAAGACACATAATCCAATGCTTGCAACACAAGAGGTGATCAAAAAATGTTAGCTATTAATATTATTATCCTTCTAATACTCCTACAAAGTATAACGCAGGTTCTCATTTTCCCCATCATTCAATTTATTATAGAAATAGCTAACATTTTTTGAAAACATCAATGTTGTAGGTACAATTCTAAGTCATTTATATTACTTAAAATTTTTTTTAATGTTTATTTATTTTTGAGAAAGAGCATGAGTGGGGGAGGGGAAGAGAGAGAGAAGAGAGAGAGAGAGGGAATATGAAGCAGGCTCCAGGCTCTGAGCTACCAGTGCAGAGCCCAATGCGGGGCCAGAACCCACAGACCGCAAGATCATAACCTGAGCAGAAATTGGTCACCCAACCAACTGAGCCACCCAGGCGTCCCTTTATATTACTTTGTCTAATCTTCAGAACAGTCCTTTGTTGTAAATACTATTACCCCCCCCCCCCCCACCGCCACACTCCATAGCATTATGTAGGTGAAGAAACTGAAAGAATGTGAGACACAGACAGGATAAATAACTGGTTGAAGATAATGCAATTAGTAGAAGGTAAAGTCAGGATTTGTACCTAAGTAGTCATTGTAGAAATTTGGAAAATATATATAATGGGAGCAAAGAAAACAAAACAAAACCTAAACCCACATCCTACTAACTAGAAGGCACTACTGTGAACATTTTGACATACTTATTTTTAGGTTTATTTATATTTTATTTATGTTTTAGAATGTATTACTTACTGATTTTCTCTTCTGCCTAATGCTGCCTCTCAAAATACCATCTCGGTAGATAATTAGAAACCAATTGCTAAAATTTAAAACCCATTTGAATTAAGACTTGAGTAAACTAGGATGAGAAAGGAACTTTTCTTATTTGATAAAGGATCTCATCAAAGAATCATGACCAGGTACCATACACAGTGGTGAAACTTTAAAATCATTCACTTGAAAATTGAAGCTGACACAAACACATGCAATGGTATTCCATGCACATGGATTAGAAGAATTAATATTGTTAAAATGTCTATATTATCCAAAAGAATCTACAGATTTAATGCAATCTCTTATCAGTATGCGAACAGCATTTTTCACAGAACTAGAAGAAATAATACTAAAATTTGTATGGAACCACAAGAGACCTCAGATAGCCAAAGCAATTTTGAAACTGGAGGTATCACAACCCCAGATTTTAAGATAGACTACAAAGTTGTAGTAATTGAAACAGTATGGTACTGGCAGAAAAATAAACACATAGATCAACAGAACAGAATAGAAAAACCAGAAATAAATTTCATGATTATATGGTCAATTAATGTATGACAAAGGAAGCAAGAATAAGCAATGGGAAAAAGACAATCTCTTGAACAAATGATGTTGGGAAAACTGGACACCTACATGCAAAAGAATGAAATTGGACCACTTTCTTATACCATACACAAAAATAAACCCAAAATTGATTAAAGAAATAAATATGAAGCCTGAAACCATAAAAATCCTAAAAGAGGGCAAACAGGCAGTTTGCTATTTCTTTGACATAGTAGCATTTTTCTAGACATGTTTCCTTAGGCAAAGGAAACAAAAGCAAAAATAAACTATTAGAAGTACATCAAAATAAAAGCTTTTGAACAGCCAAGGAAACCCTCATCAAAACAAAAATACAACCTATTGAACTGGAGAGGATATTTGGAAATGACATATCTGTTAACGGGCTTGTATCTAAAATATATACACAACTTATACAACTCAACAACAAAAAATGAATAATTTTATCAAATTGGGCAGAAGACAAGGACTGACATTTCTCCAAAGAAGACATCCAGATGGCCAACAGACACATGAAAAGATGCTCAACATCATTCATCATCAGGGAAATGCAAGTCAAAACCACCATGTGATATCACCTCACACCTGTGAGAATGGCTAAAATAAAAACCACAAGAGGCAACAAGTGTTAGGATGTGGACAAAAAGGAACCCTTATGTACTAGTGTTGGTGGGAATGCAAACTGGTGCAGCCAATGTGGAAAACATATGGAGATTCCTCAAAAAATTGAAAATAGAAATACCATCTCATCCAGTAAATCCACTACCCCATATTTACCCAAAGAATACAAAAACACTAATTTGAGAAAGTATATGCACCCCTATATTTATTGCAGCATTGTTTACAATAGTGAAGATACAGAAGCAACCCAAGTATCCATTGACAGATGAATGGATAAAGATGTGTTGCAAGCGTGCGTGCACACGCACACACACACACACACACACACACACACACACACACACACAGTGGAATGTTACTAAGCCATAAAAAGGAATGAAATCTTGCCATTTGCAAAAAACATGGATAGATCTAGAGTGTATAATGCTAAGTGAAATAACTCAGTCAGGGGAAGACAAATACCATATGAACTCACCCATATGTAGAATTTAAGAAAGAAAACAAATAAAGAAAAAAAAGAGACAAACCAAAAAACAAATGCTGAAATATAGGGAACAAAACTGATGGTTGCCAGAGGTGAGGTGGGGTGGTGGAATTGGTGAAATTGATAAAGGATATTATGAGTAAATTTATCTTGAAGAGCACTGAGTACTGTATAGAATTGTTGAATTATTATACTTTATACGTGTGACTATTGTAGCACTGCATGTTAATTATACTGGAATTAAAAAAAAAATAAATGAAGAAAAACCCATCCAGTTGGAAACCAGGAGGAAGTAATGAATGACTTTTTTGTCATAGTTTTTATAATTGTAATGGAGTCTCTAACTAAAGCAAAAAGACAAAAAAAAAAGGTAAACAAATGATACAAGGATTATAAAGCGGCACAATTAGGACTATTTGCAAATGATATGATTATCTAAGAGAAAAAAAAGATAATCTATAGGCAAACTATTAGAACCTATGTAGAGCTGAGAAATGTTCCTGTATATAATATCAATATGTAAAACTTTTTAAAATAATTTTTAATTTTATTATTTTCTTAAAATTTACATCCAAATTAGTTAGCATATAGTGCAACAATGATTTCAGGAGTAGATTCCTTAGTGGCCCTTACTCATTTAGCCTACCGCCCCTCCCAAACGCCCCTCCCGTAACCCAGAGTTTGTTCTCCATATTTATGAGTCTCTTATGTTTTGCCCCCTCCCTGTTCTATATTATTTTTGTTTCCCTTCCCTTATGCTCATCTATTTTGTCTCTTAAAGTCCTCATATGAGTGAAGTCATATGATTTTAGTCTTTCTCTGACTAATTTCACTTAGCATAATACCCTCCAGTTCCGTCCACATAGTTGCAAATGGCAAGATTTCATTCTTTTTGATTGCCGAGTAATACCCCATTGTATATATATACCACATCTTCTTTATCCATTCATCCACCAATGGACATTTGGGCTCTTTCCATACTTTGGCTATTGTTGATAGTGCTGCAATATACATGGGGGTGCATGTGTCCCTTCGAAACAGCACACCTATATCCCTTGGATAAATACCTAGTAGTGCAATTGCTGGGTCATAGGGTACTTCTATTTTGAGTTTTTTGAGGAACTTCCATACTGTTTTCCAGAGTGGCTGCACCAGCTTGCATTCCCACCAACAATGCATAAGAGATTCTCTTTCTCCACATCCTCACCAACATCTTTGTGGCCTGAGTTGTTAAGGTTAGTCATTCTGACAGGTGTAAGGTGGTATCTCATTGTGGTTTTGGTTTGTATTTCCCTGATGATGAGTAAGTTGAGCATTTTTTCATGTGTTGGTTGGCCATCTGGATGTCTTCTTTGGAGAAGTGTCTATTCATGTCTTTTACCCATTTCTTCACAGGAGTATTTGTTTTTTGGGTATTGAGTTTGATAAGTTCTTTATAGATTTTGGATACTAACCTTTTATCTGATATGTCATTTGCAAATATCTTCTTCTATTCTGTAAGTTGCCTTTTAGTTTTGCTGAGTGTTTCCTTCGCTGTGCAGAGGCTTTTTGTTTTGATGAGGTCCCAGTAGTTCATTTTTGCTTTTGTTTCCCTTGCCTCTGCATATGTGTTGAGTAAGAAGTTGCTGCAGGCAAGATAAAAGAGGTTTTGCCTGCTTTCTCCTCGAGGATTTTGATGGCTTCCTGTCTTACACTTAGGTCTTTCATCCATTTCGAGTTTATTTTTGTGTATGGTGTGAGAAAGTGGTCCAGGTTCATTCTTCTGCATGTTGCTGTCCAGTTTTCCCAGCACCACTTGCTGAAGAAACTCTTTATTCCATTGGATATTCTTTCCTGCTTTGTCAAAGATTAGTTGGCCGTATGTTTGTGGGTCCATTTCTGGGTTCCCTATTCTGTTCCATTGATCTGAGTGTCTGTTCTTGTGCCAGTACCATACTGTCTTGATGATTACAGCTTTGTAGTAGAGCTTGAAGTCTGGGATTGTGATGCCTCCTGCTTTTTCTTTTTCAAGATTGCTTTGGCTATTCAGGGTCTTTTCTGGTTTCATACAAATTTTAGGATTATTTGTTCTAGCTTTGTGAGGAAGGCTGGTGTTATTTTGATAGGGATTGCATTGAATGCGTAGATTGCTTTGGGTAGTGTCAACATTTTAACAATATTTGTTCTTCCTATCCTGGAGAATGGACTATTTTTCCATATTTTTGTGTCTTCTTCAATTTCTTTCATAAGCTTTCTATCATTCTCAGTGTATAGATTTTTCACCTGTTTGGTTAGATTTATTCCTAGGTATCTTATGGGTTTTGGTGCAATTCTAAATGGGATCGATTCCTTGATTTATCTTTCTGTTGCTTCATTGTTGGTGTATAGTAATACAAGCGATTTCTGTGTGTTGATTTTATATCCCACAACTTTGCTGAATTCATGAATCAGTTCTAGCAGGTTTCTTGGTGGAATCTTTAGGGTTTTTCATGTAGAGTATCATGTCATCTGTGAAGAGTGAAAGTTTGACCTCCTCCTGGCTGATTTGGATGCCTTTTATTTCTTTGTGTTGTCTGATTGCAGAGGCTAAGACTTCCAATACTATATTGAATAACAGTGGCAAGAGTGGGCATCCCTGACTTGTTCCTGACGTTAGGGAGAAAGCTCTCAGTTTTTCCCCGTTGAGGATGCTATTAGCGTTGGATCGTTCATGTATGGCTTTTATGATATCGAGGTATGATCATTCTATCCATAATTTCCTTTTTTAAATATGACATTTATTGTCAAATTGGTTTCCATACAACACTCAGTGCTCATCCCAAAAGGTGCCCTCCTCAATACCCATCACCCCCCCTCCCCTCCCTCCCACCCCCCCCCCCCCCCCCATCAACCCTAAGTTTGTTCTCAGTTTTTCAAGAGTCTCTTATGCTTTGGCTGTCTCCCTCTCTAATGTCTTTTTTTTTCTTCCCCTCCCCCATGGACTTCTGTTAAGTTTCTCAGGATCCACTTAAGAATGAAAACAAAGGGTATCTGTCTTTCTCTGTATGACTTATTTCACTTAGCATAACACTCTCCAGTTCCATCCACGTTGCTACAAAGGCTATATTTCATTCTTTCTCATTGCCACGTAGTATTCCATTGTGTATATAAACCACTATTTCTTTATCCATTCGTCAGTTGATGGACATTTAGGGTCTTTCCATAATTTGGCTATTGTTGAGAGTGCTGCTATAAACATTGGGGTACAAGTGCCCCTATGCATCAGTACTCCTGTATCCCTTGAGTAAATTCCTAGCAGTGCTATTGCTGGGTCATAGGGTAGGTCTATTTTTAATTTTTTGAGGAACCTCTTCACTGTTTTCCAGAGTGGCTGCACCAGTTTGCATTCCCACCAACAGTGCAAGAGGGTTCCCATTTCTCCACATCCTCGCCAGCATCTATAGTCTCCTGATTTGTTCATTTTGGCCACTCTGACTGGCGTGAGGTGATATCTGAGTGTGGTTTTGATTTGTATTTCCCTGATGAGGAGTGACGTTGAGCATCTTTCATGTGCCTGTTGGCCATCTGGATGTCTTCTTTAGAGAAGTGTCTATTCATGTTTTCTGCCCATTTCTTCACTGGGTTATTTGTTTTTCGGGTGTGGAGTTTGGTGAGCTCTTTATAGATTTTGGATACTAGCCCTTTGTCCGATATGTCATTTGCAGATATCTTTTCCCATTCCGTTGGTTGCCTTTTAGTTTTGTTGGTTGTTTCCTTTGCTGTGCAGAAGCTTTTAATCTTCATAAGGTCCCAATAGTTCATTTTTGCTTTTCATCCCCTTGCCTTTGGGGATGTGTCAAGTAAGAAACTGCTGCGGCTGAGGTCAGAGAGGTCTTTTCCTGTTTTCTCCTCTAGGGCTTTGATGGTTTCCTGTCTCACATTCAGGTCCTTTATCCATTTTGAGTTTATTTTTGTGAATGGTGTGAGAAAGTGGTCTAGTTTCAACCTTCTGCATGTTGCTGTCCAGTTCTCCCAGCACCATTTGTTAAAGAGACTGTCTTTTTTCCATTGGGTATTCTTTCCCGCTTTGTCAAAGATGAGTTGGCCATATGTTTGTGGGTCTAGTTCTGGTGTTTCTGTTCTATTCCTTTGGTCTATGTGTCTGTTTTTGTGCCAATACCATGCTGTCTTGATGATTACAGCTTTGTAGTAGAGGCCAAAGTCTGGGATTGTGATGCCTCTTGCTTTGGTCTTCTTGGAAAGTAATTTTTAAAAGAAAAGTTAGAACGGGTTAAGAGGGATAGATGGAGAACAAAATGAATAGTCTCTAAAGTAGGTCTCCTTGAGAAGGTAAAATTTGAGCAAAGCCAAATGAAGTAAGGAAATATGCTTTAGAAGTATCTGGAAGAAGGGCCTTCTTGTAAGTTGAAATTGCTGTTGCCCTAAGCTGATGTCCTGTGGTGGGATCATGCCTGGTTTGATGTATAGCAAAGAAGCCTGTGTGATTAGATCTGTGTGAGCAAGGCAGAAAATAGTAGAACATGTGGTCAAAGAAGTATGTATGTGGTATAGTAGAAGTGGGTGTGTTGGAGTGATGATTTTGTAGGATCTTGTGGGTCATAGTGGAAACAACATCTTTTACCCTGAGACACCAAAAATATTAGAGAAGTTAAACAGAGTAGTCACATGATATGAATTATATCATAAAGTTATTGATGTTTCCTTGTTAATAGTAGACATTTAAGATAGAATGGTTCAATAATAGAAAGAGATACAGTTAGAAGACTTTTATAGTTACTTTAGTGAAAGAGATAGTGGTTTAGACCATTATGGTTGCAATTTAAGTGTTTATTTCTTTTGAGAGGGAGAGAGAGTACGTGGGGTGAGGCAGAGGGAGAGGGAGAGAGAGAATCCCTCTTTTGAGAGGGAGAGAGAGAATCTGCATGCTCAGTATGGAGCTTTACCTGGGGCTCAATTTCAGGACTGTGAGATCATGACGTGAGCTGATATCAAGAGTTGGCCACTTAAGCGGCTGAGCCACCCAGACATCCCAATGGTAGCAATTTAAATGCTGAGAGGTCTTTGAAGATAGAGCTAGAGGATTTCCTGCTGGATTTGATATGGATGTGTAATCAAGAGAGGAATCAAGGATGGCTTTTTGCCTTTGTTATGAGTATCTGATCTAGAGGGATACAGAAGACAGAGGAGCAGGTTTTGAGAGAATGATTAGTTCAGTTTTAGGTTAAATTAAGAAATACCTATCATATATTCAAATACACTACAAAGTAGGCAGTTGGGATACATGAGTCTGGAGTCTGAAAGAGAAGTCAGGATTGAAGCTATATATTTGGGAATTGTTGACATATAGATAGTTTTTAAAGTTATAAAACAGGAATGACATCACCAAAGGAAAACATGTAAATAGAGAGGAGAAGAGGAATAGGTAGTGTGTTTAAGGACCTATGTTTGAGAAGCCAGCAAAGGAAATTGAAAAAGCAGATTGTTAGGAGGTGGATATCCAAGAGTGTGTATTATCTTGGAATACAAGTGAAAGAAGATCATGAAGGAGAAGCAAGTAATGCACTGTGATAAATGTTGCTGATAGTTTAAGATGGTGGCTATTAGATTTGGGAATATGGAAGTTATTGATGACCTTGTTGTCAAGCAGTTTCAATTGAGTTCTAGAGTAGGCTTTAGAGAATTAGAGGATAATATTCTGAATGTTCATCCATCTGTTTACATATTTCAGGGTTTCCTTCTTTTTAAATGATGTGTAGTATTCCATTGTATGCATATGCAACATTTTCTTTGTCCTTTCATCTGTTGATGGTCATTTAGGTTGGTAAATTTTGCATGATTCAGCTTACATGAGGTATTTAAAATAGTCAAATCATATAGTGAAAGAGTGAAATGGTGTTTTCCAGGAGCTGTGGAAAGGGACAAATGGGGAGTTACTAATTGCTAGACTTTAAGTTTCAGATAAGCCAGATGAATAAGCTATATTGATCTGCTCTACAGTATTCTACCTATATGTAGTCAATGATAATGCATTGTGCTCTTAAAATTTTGCTAAGAGGGTAGATCTCATGTTAAGTGTTCTTACCACAATAAAGTAAAATTAAAAAAAAAGAATGGGAAGAGAGGCATTGGAAACATGTAACGTAGGCAACATTTTTTGAAAAAGTTTTCTGCAAAGGAGCGCAAAGAAGTGTAATGGTAGCTAAATATAGCTCTATTAGCTAAATAGAGGCAGTATATTTAAGAAAAAATTTGGATGGAAAAAATAGCATGATTGGAATTATCTAGTATAGAACAAACAACTAATGATATGGAGATAAGAAGGGACAGTTTCTGGAGTGATGTTCCTGCATATTGAGAAGATACATTTCATAAATTGAAGGATTGCCTTTAGATAGGAACACAGATGTTTCTTGCATAGTAACATGTTGGAGGGAAGAATGAGTCAGAGCAAATGTTGGTAAGTGGATAGAGGTAGTAGAAGTAATCTGGGAAGTTTTCTTCTGTTCCTTCAATCCTCTCAGTGACATAGGAAGCAAACTCATCAGCAGAGATCGATGATGGGGGAAGGAGCTTTGGAAACATGAAGTACTACAAGGTATGACATACTCTTCAAGGATAGTGGAAGAGTACATGACCTAGGGTAGAATAATACCATTTTTTTGACGATAATAAGGGTAACATTGGGATATACAGACATGAATTTAAAGGCATAAAATCCAACATGAGTGTTTTTCACCTATCCTTTTTAGCTATAAGGCTGCACAACAGAATAGGAGGGAAGTTTGATTTAACTATGGTTGTACTTTTACTTTTTCTGAGGAAACAATATTTTATTTTATTATTAAACTTTTGCTTTTCCTCCATTTGAGAGAGAGAGGGACGGAGGGAGGGACAGAGAGAAGAGAAAGAGAGAGAGAGAGAGAGAGAGAGAGAGAGAGAGGAAGAATCGCAAGCAGGTTTCATGCTCAGCGCAGAGCATGATGTGGTGCTCAATCCCGCGATCCTGGGATCATGACCTGAGCCAAAATCAAGAGTTGGGCGCTAAACCTACTGAGCCACTTAGGTGCCCCTAATATATTTTTACTTTTAAATCAACTTATTGAGATATGATTTTCGTATAGTCAAATTAAAATATATCAGAATCAAAATATAAAACATTTCTATTACTACAAAAGTACCCTCATACCACCTCAGAGTTAATCCTTTCCCCATATTGTGGTATCCTTTTACATTCTCACTAGCAATATATGAGAATTTTCACTTGGTTCTTTTTTATATCTTCTGTTTTTGTCACCATGTTTATGTTATACATTAAATCCTTGAATATGTTTATAATATACTTGAATACATATAACTGTATAAAGACTGCTGATAATTCTATTATGTTTGTCATTTTTTAGTAGGTATGTATCAATTGGTTTTTCTCCTGATTTTAGATCACAGTTCTATGCTTTTTAGCATATCTAGACATTTTTTATTGAATCTGGCATTGTGATTATTACATTGTTACTTGTTTAGATTCTGTTTTCTTTATTTAAATAATGATTATTGAAGGTTTTTTTCTTGTTTTGTTTTTTTTTGTTGTTGTTGTTGTGTGTTGTTTTTTTTTTTTCAACTTTTTTTTTTTTTTTTTTTTTTTTTTTTTTTTTTTTTTATTTTTGGGACAGAGAGAGACAGAGCATGAACGGGGGAGGGGCAGAGAGAGAGGGAGACACAGAATCGGAAACAGGCTCCAGGCTCCGAGCCATCAGCCCAGAGCCTGACGCGGGGCTCGAACTCACGGGCCGCGAGATCATGACCTGGCTGAAGTCGGACGCTTAACCGACTGCGCCACCCAGGCGCCCCTGTTGTGTGTTGTTTTTGACGGACAATTAAGTTACTTGTAGAACAGCTTGATTTTTTTGAGGCTTATTTTAAATCTTTATTAATCCAGGCCTAGTTCAGTGATGGTGATTCTGTTCTACTGGGGTCAGACACAGCCCTTCTGGAGTATCTGCTGAATGCTCCAGATATTCAATAGGGTCTCTCTATTCTGGTAACAACTGGAACGTTTTTCATCCCTGTATCTTGAAAGCCAGAATGATCATAGGAATTATCTCATTTGTTTCTTTTCTCTGAGGGATCCCTGCTTCTTGATGCCTATTGTCCAATGTCTAAAAACATGTATTCCTATATTTTATACAGACTTTTCATTGTTTATGGCAAGAGGGCAGGTATGGAACAGTTACTTCATTGTAGTTATGAAGACTTCCTTTTAAGTATTGCTAAGGCAGGTCTGGATTAGCTTCTACTTTGGGCCTGGCTTAATCCTGCTATTAAGATGTGATCCTTCTGGAGTCTCCAGTGAAATATTCATTCAGGCTTCCACTCTGATTTGTTTGAATTTGAATATCTCCCAGCTCTGTGTTTTTGGAATTTTTCCACCACTTTGTTGTAATCATTCTTTGCCTATTCTCATGGAGTCTTACCTTATGGATGTATAACTTTGCATAAGGAATGGAATGCAGGGAAATCAGCCAGGAAATCAAGTTGAACTCAGTGCAAATTTTCAGAGTTTTTTCTGTGCATAGTCTTCTCCAGTGCTCTGTTCTATAATTCTAGTCACATCATCCCCAGTTCCATTCTTGGAACTCCAATTTCTGTTTCTTCAACTCAGTGAGTTATCATTTTGAATGAATTCCTTTGCCTTGCATCATAGTTCAGAAGGTGTCTTCAGACTTGTGTTCACCCTTGTTGGACATTCTGATGAAGTGAAAGTAGTTTTACATTTAGTTTACTATAGTAAGCTTCAAAGAGAATGGGTGATCATTAGAGAGTAAGTTAAATAAAAGAAAATGAAGAGATAGCAGTTATTGCAGTTATTGGCAGTGTCCAGGTGTAAAGTAAGACTGTATATGTAGCTAAATAAAGTATAATGGAAGATAAAATATTGGATAGGAGGAACTCAAAGTAGCCAAAAATTCTGGGAAAGATATCTCTGTATATATTGGAGAAATGACAGTGAGGCCTCAACAGTAGTCATTGAGAAATGAGGAATGACAGGGGCACCTGGATGGTTCAGTTGGTTGAGCAGCCGACTTTGGCTCAGGTCATGATCTCGCTACTCATGAGTTTGAGTCCTATGTCAGGCTCTATGCTGACAGCTCGCAACTCTGAGTGTGGAGCTTACTTTGGATTCTGTCTGTGTCTCTCTGGGGGGACACTTGTACCCCAATGTTTATAGCAGCACTCTCAACAATAGCCAAATTATGGAAAGACCCTAAATATCCATCAACTGACGAATGGATAAAGAAATAGTGGTTTATATACACAATGGAATACTACGTGGCAATGAGAAAGAATGAAATATAACCTTTGTAGCAACGTGGATGGAACTGGAGAGTGTTATGCTAAGTGAAATAAGTCATACAGAGAAAGACAGATACCATGTGTTTTCACTCTTTTGTGGATCCTGAGAAATTTAACAGAAGACCATGGGGGAGGGGAAGGAGGAAAAAAAGTTAGGGAGGGAGTCAAACCATAAGAGACTCTTAAATACTGAGAATAAACTGAGGGTTGATGGGGGGTGGGAGGGAGGGGAGGGTGGGAGATTGGCACTGAGTAGGGCACCTGTTGGGATGAGCACTGGGTGTTGTATGGAAACCAATTTGACAATAAACTTCATATATCAAAAAAAGATAAAATAAAATAAAAAATAAAAAAAGAAGCTATACTTAGAATTATTTGCTTGTATATTTATAAAAATGATATACCCTTTGTGTATAAAATTAGTGTATTTGTCCATTCTATCAGTTATACTAAATACTATTAGCATAATTTAAAATGATAGCATTCAAACATAAACTTGGCTGGCATTACACGTTTTAGTATTTTTCAAGCAGGTATTTCACTATTACAATAGTCATGAGTGATTTTCATTTGGCTAATCCAGTAAGCATATTATACCCATTATCTTAATTTATCTTGCATTTGATACTGTTGATAGTTCACTGTTTGAAATTTTGTTACCTTGGCTATCCTGATATTCTTCTTTTGATTCTTCTTGTATCTCCTTTTTTATTTCTTCTGATTCTTCAGAAGTCCTTCATTGGCTTCTTCCTACAAACTCCTTAAACATTGATGATCATTATGATTCTGTCTCACATCATTACATCTTACATTTATATATCTCTCTCTTTTTTAAATGTTTATTTTAGAGGGGAGGCAGAGAGAGAGGGATACACAGAATACAAAGAAGGCTCTAGGCTCTGAGCTGTCAGCATAGACAGCCTGATGTGAGGCTCAAACTCACGAGCGGTGAGATCATGACCTGAGCCAAAGTTGGACACTTAACCAACTGAGCCACCCAGGCGCTTCTTAGATTTTTATCTCTTTTCCACATTCCCAGTTGTGTCTTTAGTTGAAAATCTCTCCTGAGATTAAAACTCCTAGATTAAATTGCTTTTTGGACATCATCACTAAATGCCCCAAATTCCTAGATTAAACTGCTTTTTGGACATCATCACTAAATGCCCCATGGGTATCTCAAAATCATCATTTACAATAGTGATCTCTTTCTCTTATGCTCTCAATCTGCCTCTCCTATCTACTGTATATTCCAGTGAATGTTACTACTATCCATACAGTCATTCAAACTGGAAATGTGGCAGTTATCTTAGATTCCTTCCTTGTGGTTCTATATCTGAAAATAGTAATAATGGTAATTATCATGATTTTTTTTTAATTTTTTTTTTTTTACGTTTTATTTATTTTTGAGACAGAGAGAGACAGAGCATGAATGGGGGAGGGGCAGAGAGAGAGGGAGACACAGAATCGGAAGCAGGCTCCAGGCTCCGAGCCATCAGCCCAGAGCCCGACGCGGGGCTCGAACTCAGGGACCGCGAGATCGTGACCCGAGCTGAAGTTGGCCGCTTAACCGACTGAGCCACCTGGGCGCCCCATATCATGATTTTAATGTAACCACCATTTAGTGATCACTTACACTAGGCTAGTACTGTGCTATATGTATCACTTTTATTTATTTATTTATTTATTTATTTAAATTGTTAAAAATGGTTTATTTATTTTTAATATAATTTATTGTCAAATTGGCTAACATACAGTGTGTAAAGTGTGCTCTTGGTTTTTGGGGTAGATTCCCGTGGTTCATTGCTTACATATAACACCCAGTGCTCATCTCAACAAGTGCCTTCCTCAATGCCCATCATCCATTTTCCCCTCTCCCCACCCCCTATCAACCCTGAGATTTTTTCTGTATTTAAGAGTCTCTTATGGTTTGCCTTCCTCCCTCTCTGTTTGTATTTTTTTCTCCTTCCTTTCCCCCATGGTCTTTTGTTAAGTTTCTCAAGATCCACACATGAGTGAAAACATATGATATGTGTCTTTCTCTGACTTATTTCACTCAGCATAATACCTCCCATTTCCATCCATGTTGCTGCAAATGCCATGATTTCATTCTTTCTTATTGTCAATTAGTATTCCATTGTATATGTAAACCACCTTTCTTTATCCATTCATCAGTTGATGGACATTTAGGCTCTTTCCATAATTTCCCTATGGTCGAAAGCACTGCAATAAACATTGGGGTACCTGTGCCCTATGAATCAGCACTCTTGTATCCTTTGGATAAATTCCTAGTAGTTCTATGCATTACTTTTAATGTTCATGTTAACTTAGGGAGGTTGGTACTATTATCATCTTAATTTTGTAGATGACAGAATCAAATTTGCCTCTTGATTTTACCACTTTCCAAATCATTTCCTGAATTTATATGTATCTGTCTATCTATGCATATCATTCAAGTTCAGTCTACTATCTTACATTGCCTGGACGATGGCACTTGTCTTCCAACATATAGCTTTGTCCAGTGTCTTGTGCTATTTAAGTCCATCTTTCACACTGACTTGCAGTATTCCATGTAAACTGCAAATCTGACTTTGCTACTGTACTGCTAAACCCCTTAAATGTTCCCTATTCCCTTTATAGTAAAGTTCAGGCTACTTAGCCTTCTTATAGTTTCCTGCAGAGACCATGTTGTTTCTCACCTCCCTGCATTTTACTATCTTTTTCCTGTAATGCCCTTCCAATGCTTCTTCTTTTGTATTGAGCTCATGCTTTGGAGTCATACTGCCAGGGTTCATATCTTACTTAGCTCTTTATTGTGTGGCCTTGGTCAAGAGACTTTATGCTCCATATGTCTCACTTGTCTACCTATGTGATGCAGTATAATCAAGCTATTGAAGTTTACCCTGACACTTAGAAAGCTCTCCATAAATGTTAGCTTTCTTGTCATTAATATTCAACAAATATTTCATGTGTACCTATGATATGCTAGACACTGTTCCGGGTAGTCAGGAATCAGCATGGAATAAGATAGATGAGGTTCTTCCATTCTGGGGAAGCTTATATTATGAGAAGAAAGACAGTAAGTGGGAAAAGTAAACAAATAAAATATTTTTAGAAAGTGACACATGCTACCACAGTTTGTTTATCCAGTTAAGGGATTTTGCAGATGTTTCCAGTTTGGGGAAATTATAAGTTAAATTGATATAAATATTTTTGAACTTTTTTATGTGTTTGTGAATATAAGTTTTCATTTCACTTCGGTAAATACTTGGGAGCAGGATTGCTTGGTCATATGGTAAGTGTATGTTTAACTTTATAAGTAACTGCCAAACTATTTCTCAAAGTGGCTGTATCAGTTTGCATTTCCATCAGCAATGTATGAGAGTTCCAGTTACTGCATATCCTTGTCAGCACTTGGTATCATCAGTATTTTTTAATCTTAGTCATTCTAACAGATGTTCGTTTGTATCTCATTGTGATTTTTATTTAAATTTCCCTAATGAGAAATAAGTTGAACATCTTCGTGTGTTTATTTGCCATCTGTATTTATTCTTTGATGAAGTACCTATCCAAAATTTTTGTTAGTGTTTTAAATTGAGTTATTTTATTAAGTTTTGAGAGTTTCTTATATATTCTAGGTATAAGTCATTTCATTTATCATCTCAGACTGAGGTTTATCTTTTTATTCCTTTAAGTATCTTTCACGGAACAAATTTACAATTTTTGTAAAGTTCAGTTATTTTTCTGTCATGGATCATACTTTTGATGTTAATTCTGAGAAATCTTTGTCTAACTGAAGATCACAAAATTTGCTGCTATGTTGTCTTCTGAAGGCTTTGTGGTCATAAGTTTTATATTTAGGCCTATGATCCATTTTAAATTAGTATTTATACATGGTGTGAACTATGGGTTGAGTTTTTTCTTGGAGGGTTGTTTTATTTATCTTTTGCATATGGATGTCTAATATTTCAGTACCGTCTGTTAAAAAAAAACTTGCCCTTTTTTAATAAAATTATTTGCATTTTGGCTTAACATCAAATGACCATATATGTGTGGGTCTGGACTCTGTTTTGTTCCAGTAAACTATATGAGCATCCTTTCTCCAATTTCACACTGTCTTGATTTCTGTAGCTTAATATCAAGTCTTGAAATCAGGTGGTGTAGTCTTTCAACTTGTTATCCTTTTTCAAATTCTTTTGCTTATTCCAGCACCTTTTTGTCTTCTCATGTAAATTTTAGAATAAGTTTTTTGATTTCTACAAAAATATCCTGCTATCCTGCTGTGGTTTTGATTGCAATTGTAGGAGAAATTAGCATATTGACATCTTACCAGTAGTGTTTCTTCCAATCCGTGAGCGATATATATCTTTCCATTTATTTATATCTTAATTGATTTCTTTCATCATTTTTTGGTTTATTTATAGGGTTTTCTTTTTCTTTTTTTTTTTTTTAGGTTTTGTTTTTCAACATACAGATGTCACACAAGTTTTGTTATATCTATCCCTAAATATTTCTTTTCTTTTTGGTTCTATTGTGGATGAATTTATTTAAAAATTTTTAATTACTAATTGTTCTTTGTTAGTATATAGTAATATGATACTGACCTTATAATGTGCATCCTTGCTAAACTGACTACTTACTTGTAGTAGCTTGTCAATTGAGATATTCTGCATAGGCAATTATATTGTCTAAGAATAGAGAATATATGCCTTATTTTTTTTTTTTAATTATTTTTCGTGTTGTTTCCACCAGCTATGACCTCTATTGCACTCATGAATAGGAGTAGTGAGAGTGGACCTGATTGTCTAATTCCAAATTTTAGGGGAATGCATCCATTCTTTCACCACTAAGTATGAGGTTATTTACGATATTTATGTAGCTTTTTAAATAGATATCTTCTATTAATTTTTTAATGTTTATTTATTTTTGAGAGAGAGAGAGAGTGAGTATGGGGTAAGGGCAGAGAGAGAGGGAGACACAGAATCTGAAGCAGGTGCCCCTAGATATCCTTCATTAAATTGAAGACATCCCCTTTCACTCTGAATTTGCTAATAGGTTTCAGCATGAATGGAGGTTGAATTTTGTCAAATGCCCTTGCAGCTTTTAAACCAAAGAATAGTCACAAAATTTCGTAGTTGAAAGTAATGTTAATTACCATTTCCTCCTATCTGAGGCCTGTATATTTGCTGTCACCTGAAAATTATATTCTTAGAATAACATAGTGATTCTTTACAACTAAAATATATATAGCTGCATAAGGGATTTTACTAGATTTTCATTCATTTAGTAATGTATGCAGTAAATCTGTGAAGTAAGTATTAAATTAGGCAACAAAACTGAGACTAACAGAAGGTAAGTAACTAGCTGAAAGTCAGCAGTCCAGATACCTATGACAACTTAACATTCTCCTAATATATTGTGTTCTTTTTGTATTTTTAGCTTTTGCATCCTTGTTTCTAGAATACCTTTATACTCTTCATCTTTCAAACTTTGTATCCTTTCTTTTCTATAAAAAAACATGAGGTTCAGACTGATTAAATGAGTCTCTCCAGGTTTTATGGCAGTACTGATCTTATAGCTCAGGTCTCTTGACTTGCATTCTGGTCCTTTGCTCCTTCACTAAGGTCTGGTCTGTTGTTTACTTTAAATATAGTTTCATTTTCCTTTCTTATTTTTGTCTCCCACAATGCAATGTCTTTGGGACTTTACTGATGCTGGAAATGTTCCCCATACAGACTTTTGGCAAACAGCTTTCACTTTCAAAAATTAGTATATCTAACCTAATTTTATACCAAGATTACTCTTGTCTCATTGATGCTGTTGTTGTACTCAATTATAAGTAGACTCTAGAATAATTATTTATGCATTTGATACCCTATTATGTGTCGGTAGAGTTGATTATAATAAATTTTTCTAAATTGTTTTAAATTTGTAGTATCTAATATAAAATGATTTTGACGTAATCCAGAAATTTTCTCTTTAACATTTGGAAATATTATATTGTTAATGTGTGAACACTAATGTATAAATGCACTGGATAAATGGCAACCAAATAAGCATTTTCTTTTCCTTTTTATCCTCTTTTTCATTTTCTCCCAAAGATAAGAAGTTAATCTATAAAATATAGTAAATGATGACCCAACATTATTTACTGTGTCATGTTTAAAAAACATGTCTGAATAAATAACTATGTTTGGTTCAGGGTATTTTATATAGTCCTGCATGTGATTGATATTCACTGATTTCTTTTTTAAAATATTCCTTTGGTCAGTTGATTGAATGTGCCTAATTACCCAATTCCACTGCAAAAGAATGGAAGAAAGTTGGGAACAAAGAAGCCTAGCTACTTTCTTTTACTGAATTCATCTGAGTATGTAATGAATGCTTAGATGGGAGGCTAAAACTAGTAAGAGAGTGTACACTCAAACAGTCCTGAACTTAAATTCAAGCTTAGTAACTACTCAGTACTTGTTGGCTTTCAGCTAGTTACTTAACCTCTGATTCTCATTTTGCATATCATATAATATTATTTCAAAGCATTGTTTACATTAAATGAAATAATTACATTTATTAATTTCATTTGAAATTATATTAAGGAATGAACACATAGTAAAGTCCCTGGCACAGGGTTTACTTTTAGAAAACATTGTTAAACTTATTCAAGAGATATTCATTAAGAACTTTTTATATGCCAGGCACTATGGTAGGCACTGAAGATATAATGGCCAAAAAAAAAATATCCTGTGATTCATTGAGCTTATATTTTAGTGAGAGAAAAATAAACATACAAAGTATTAAGTTAGCTTAGTGGCTAGGTTTTATGAGAACAGTGAACCTTATCACTAATCTAAATTATTATTTTAGATTCCAAGGTAGTAGCAATCACTTTCTAAATCTACATGTATAGTTAAGGCTTAAATGATTCTGTAACCATCATAGAACAGTGTTTCAGTGTTGTTCATTGATAAACAAATAACTGAGTCACTGATGGAAAATAGGAGTATGGCTAGGGACACTATCTTCATTTATTCAACAAACATTTTCATGACGCATGTGAACCAAGGCATTTGTATAATGAAGTTCCTTTTTCTACTAATAGGGCATACACTTTAGTAATAAGTTTATGTCAATTATACAAAAAAATGTAAACCAATGAATAAAATAATTTAGTACTAGAGATACAGGAATATTATTATGAAAGCTTACCACCTTTAATTGAGCTAGGGCTCAGTAGTAGTTAAAGGAGGGTTATAGATAGAAGGCATTACTAGATTTGGTCCTTAGAACTAGTCTTGAATAGGGAAAATTCATCTTAGTCAAATAAGTATCATAAACCTGATATGATAGCCACAAACTTCAATTTTATAGTGATATAAGTGGTAAAAAAATCAAATCATATCATGCTGCCAATTTATATAAAGCAAAACATATCTTTGCATTTTCATTAAGTTTTAAACTTGGCCATAGAATAGGGAAGTCATATTTCACCATTTATTGTCCTTTAACATCAACATTCTGTGATGTGATATGAAATGGTTACTTGTTTATGAGGAAAACTCTCATATGAGCTTCACTGTGAGGAATTTAATGGTGATTTTTCTTCTTCTTTTTCTTTCTTTTTTTTTTTTTTTTTTACTCTTTGTGTGTGGTTTTTAACTGCTAAACAATTAAAGAAGATCCAAATTTAGACTGGTAACTTATTGTGACATAAACTTATAAATATTGCTGTTGCAATATAAATAAAACACAGATGTAGAAAGTGAAAAAGATCTTTATGCAAATGAAACTCTGGGTACTAGAAACAGAGCATCTTAGGCTAGATGAGTCTTAAAGCTATGGGTTGTTTGGCTGATCTACTGCCAAATGAATGAGAGATTGATATTTAAATTTTATGCAAAGTTTCATGGGTAGTCTAAGCCTTGCTTTGGCAGAACAAAAGCAATAAAATCATGAGGAAAAGGCACTGAAACTTTTATAGGCTTTGATTTGCTTGAATGTATGGAGAAAGCTTTGAAGTCTAACCAAATGAACTGTCAGAAACTCCTGTAATTCTCCCATATGAACCTTGAATGGTTCAAACTGCTTGGAACCTGCCTACATTTACGTTCACCTTTTGCTTTCAGCTGTTTCATTTATAGCATTCTGTAGTGTGACAAACTAAATGCTGATGACTTTTTGATCTTGAACTCCAATTTCACCTGATCCATCTTTCCAACTGTCTGCCAGATACCTCCAGGTCAATAATGAACAGCAACTTTCCCCAAAGTATGTATCTTCCTTTTAGTCCTTTGGTTTATTGCATCACTGTCTGTTTGATTACACAACCTAGAAACATGGGATTCATCCTTGATGATTCAGTCATTTTTTAAAAAATTATTTTTAACGTTTATTTATTTTTGAGACAGAGAGAGGGTATGAACGGGGGAGGGTCAGAGAGAGAGGGAGACACAGAATCTGAAACAGGCTCCAGGCTCTGAGCTGCCAGCACAGAGCCCGACGCGGGGCTCGAACTCTCACGGACCACGAGATCATGACCTGAGCGAAGTCGGTCGCTCAACTGACTGAGCCACCCAGGCGCCCCAGTGATTCATTCATTATTCATGATGCCCCCTCAATTTGCAAAGCCTTTCTCTAATTCTCAGTTTGCTTGGCTAATAAATGCTTTAAGATATAGGTAAAGTCCCTTCTACTCTGACAAGCTTCTCCTTGCTTCTAGATGGTGCCCCTTCTTCTCCCAGGATTTTTAGCTAATTTATATTAGGAACTGAGACTTGATGATTTCTTATTTATATTTCTGCAAAATGGAGCTTGTTGTGAGGATTTAATGAGCTAATACTGGGATAAAAGAAGTATCAATAATGCTTAACTATTATTACTATTGTTAATATATGTTACTATTATCATCTTGGTTTTCTTAATACTTGAGATGATGCCTGCCTTTAAAAAATGGATATTTTAATAAAATGAATGTGTTTAGCAATTATCTTTGCAGGGATACCGTAGTATTGAGTCCTTTCTGACATCAAGACTCCACTCTTTTTGGGGTAACCACATTTTCCTTTCCGGTGGATCTGCTTCTCTGGCTAGTGCTTTATCTGCCTTAATATATACCTGAACTCAGAGGCCTGGTGCATGTTTTTCTCTTTTATCCAACTAAAATATGTGTAGGGACCTTGGAACCTGTGAATGATGATTGCATATAGATAAGAAGGTGAAATTCTAAATTAATGGTAAAGAGGACTGCAAGTCAGTGGCAATGTAGAATGAACATCAGTTTAAGACTTGGTATAACTTTTAGAACTCAGTGTAGACATTTTTATGTAGAGGCTTTCTCTGAGCCTCTTGACATGTTAGGTGTTTCCTCTGTGCTCCTATAATTTTCTCTGTCACCTTCAATCACATCATTTAATACACTATGATGAAATTTTCTAGCTGTGCTCTGAGACTGAGCTTCTTGAGGGTACAATTTGTCATTTTTTCTCTGTCTCCCTAGGACTGGACCATTTGTATAATTTGTGAGTCCCATTACAAATTGAAAATGTAGGGCCCTTGTTAAATAATGTTAAGAATTTCAGTGGGGCGCCTGGGTGGCTCAGTCAGTTGAGTGTCTGACTTTGGCTCAGGTCATGATCTCATGGTTAATGAGTTCGAGCCCTGTGTCGGGCTCTGTGCTGACAGCTCAGAGCCTGGGGCCTGCTTCGGATTCTGTGTCTCCTTCTCTCTCTGCCCTTTCCCTGCTCGTGCTCTGTCTCTCTAACTCTCTCAAGAACAAATAATAAACATTGAAAAAAATTAAAAACAAAAGAATTTCAAGATGGTGGCCACCATGTTCCTTTTCAGACTCATTGAGTACTGACAGTATACCACCCATGAGAGGCCCGAGTCTGCAGATGAGGATGTGACAGAGAGTTTGGAGTGACAGTCAGCTCCGGAGGCAATAGCACCAAACAGAAACACTTAGAGAAGCTTAAAAAAGCTAAAGCATTTTAAAACATATTAAGTGGATATCACTTCTTATCTTGGAATGTTCTTAAGTATTATGGCAGAGGAAAACCACAGAGGCAATGTGGATATAAGACCAAAAAAAGTTGGCAGCAATACAACATGGTACCCCTCAGTAGCCTGTTTTCTAGTCTCCACAGCCATGTGCTGCCTCCCTAGGAACCTACCCAAGGATTTTCAGGGCTGCAGGAAAAATATTTTTAAAAAAAATTTTTAGTCTTTACTTATTTTTGAGAGAGAGACAGAGTACGAACTGGGGAGGGGCAGAGAGAGGGAGGCACAGACTCTAAAGCAGGCTCTACATTCTGAGCTGTCAGCACAGAGCCCCACGTGGGGCTTGAACTCAGAGACCACGAGATCATGACCTGAGCTGAAGTTAGATGCTCAACTGACTGAACCACGCAGCTGCCCCAGGAATAAGATTTTTTTTCCAACTTCCTTCCTCATGGTGACTCCTCAGGGCCATGGTAACTATTTCTCTGTGGTAGAAATTCCTGTGATGCTCTTTACTCCTCTCTCAGATATAAAATGGCAGTATTAAAATTGCTTTTACTGAGTATATTGTCATTTCCAAACTTACTTACATGGTAATATAAAAGCACACTCTTTAAATATAAAAAAAAAGAATTTCAACATGATAGCATCAAAGCTATCATGGTGAATGAATGAATAAATGACTAAAATCCAAAGTGTTGAAAAATCTGTGATAAGAGTGGGAAATGACAATGACCTAAGTTGAATAAGCATAACAAGTGAGAGGCCAAAGTTTTTCAACATTAGATGGAGCTTTATTTATATAGTCACTGGTGAAAGTCAGTAATCTACAACTTTATATCTTATTTATGTGTTTTTTTAACTGAGGAAAAATATCATTGTGACTGTTAACAGATAATTATATTTGAAATTTGATTTTAGAAACTCTGTTTTTGAAGGGACATAGTTAACTAGTCCTCCTTTAGTAGTCAGAGTCCAAGGTAGAAGAGAAATATTGCTTTTTTAATTTAAATGAAATTGTGGTTTAATGGTAGTCACAATCTTTTCACCATCATGTTTCCCAAACATTGAAGAAAAAAACTTACACATTGAAAAGACATGAAATTTACTCTTGTTTAACAAAGTCATTGACCAACACAAAAGTATTTTTAATGAAAAGGGGAGTAAGGGAACTTTAACAGAGGTTTATAGATAAATCATGGTAGGTATAGAGCAACTCCCTTAATTTCTAATGTAGACAACAACTTTTTATGGTTTTTAGCTATTAAAGCAAAGATACTGAAATTCTGCTTCCAGAAAGATATAGATGTATCATTTCTATTTCTTCCACTAAGTGCAACTAAAACCCTGGATTTTATGTATAAAACAAACACAATAAGACTCTGAAAAGTGGAGGACAAGAGGCAGACATTCTTGGGACTCAGGACCTGAGGAGCAATATGGCACCAAACTGTCAGCCCAGAGCCCGATGCAGGGCTTGAACTCACAAACTGTGAGATCATGACCTGAGCTGTAGTTGGATGCTTAACCGACTGAGCCACTCAGGCACCCCTCCTGGATATTCTTAATTATGTTTGAAAGCTAAAATGAAAATTAGAACACTATTTAATATGGATCTCAAAGCATGTAGAGGAAATACTTAAGATAATTGTGTTATAAATGGTAGAGGGCAAAAGGATGGAAGGGGTTGTAAAGTTTTTAAACATTTTACTCAAATTGGTAAATATTATAATAATGGTAAATATCAGTAGGTTGGGATAATGTTTCACAACCCACACACGCACACACAATAAAATGGTAGAATTATGCTGTAACATACTGCTGATTGCATTACTTGTAAGTGTCCTAAATATACCGATTAGGAGATAGAAATTGACAGTGTTTAAAAAATAGTATATTGTTTACAAAAATGTATACTATCACTTCAAATGTAATGGTATGGATTGGTGGAAAGTAAAACAGTGGAAATATACACCATAGAAATACCAATCTGAAGAAAGCAGGAGTGGATTTATTAATATCAAAGAAAGTAGATTTCAGAACAAAGAAAATTATCAGAGAGGGACTTTACATAATGACGAAGTGTCATTTCACTAAGAAGACAACAGATGTATATGTACCAAACAAGAGAGCTGCAAATGGTATGAAGCAAAACCTCATAGAAATAAAAAAGGGAATACAACTTAGCAAAATTTGTGAGATGCAGATACAAAATTTGTGAGAAGCAGTGCAGAGAGGAAAATTTATAGTGAGAAAATACTTTTGTTAGAAAAGAATAAAATCTAGGATCAGTAATATAAACTGCTACCTGAATAAACCAAGTAAAAAAGAGCAAAATGAATCTAAAGCAAGCAGAAGGTAAGAAATTATAAAAAGAACAAAGCAATAATTTAAAACCTATAAAGAAAATCAATATAATAAAAGTTGGTTCTTTGAAAAGGTAAAAGGAAAGGTTAAGAGAACCTCTCCAAAGAGAATGACAAAGAAATAGAAGACACAGATTAATGATCAAGAATGAAATATAGGATATCATAGGCCCTAAAGACACCAAGAAGATGATAAAGGAGTACAAAGAAGTCTACACACGTAAATTTGGCAACTTAAATGAAAAGGAACAATTACTTGAAATGTTCAAACTTCCACACTTGGTAAATATGAAATCTATAATTGGTATAGTTTTATAACTATCCCCAAAATTAAAATTTTAATTGGGAAAAAAAAAAACCTAACTAAAAAGAAATCTCCAGGACCAAAGCATTTCACTGAAGAATTCTAGCAAATGTTTAAGAATTAACAACTATTCTACACTATCACTTCTAGAAAATACAGGAGGAAGAAACACTTTCCAACTAACTTTATAAAGTTAGTGTTACTCTGATATTAAAAATGAATAAAAGAGAATACAAAGAACACAAAGGAAAACTGTAGATCAATGTCCATCTTGAATGCTGATGCAAAAATTATTTATGAAATACTGACAAAGATATTCTGTAATATGTGAAAAGAATTAAGCACCTTGATCAAATGGTTTACTTCACTGATGCCAGGCTGTTTCAGTATTCAAAAATCAAGGATTGAAGAGACTTTGGAGAAGGACTGCTCGAGTTACGGAAATATGGCGGAAGTAACAAGACCTAAGGACATCCACAAGGTGGTTGCATAGGAAGATCTTGAACTCCCCCCCTAGCATGGACACCTCAAGTCTACAGCTACATATAGATCATTACCCTCTGAAAAAAGATGTGAAAACTAGAGGAACTATTTCTCTACAACAAAGAATACAAGGACTTCCTCAAGATGGGCAGAAGAGGCAGAGACATGCTTTTTCCAAAAACCCTATCCCCAGCATGGGACACACAATAGGAATGGAATGTCACTAGTTTGGCGCTTCCCCTGGAGGAGTAAGGGGTTAGTGCCCCACATTAGGTATCCCAACTCCTGGGAGGTGCACCAGAGAAATGAACCTCCAAAACATCTGGCTTAGAAAACCAACAATGCTGACATCCAAGACATGAAAGTGCTATAAAAAACTGAGATTCTCCCCTTAAAGGGCTTATGTGTGATCTTACTTGTCCCCAGACCCAGTGCAGAAATAGCAGCTTGAAAAGTGGTTAGACTATATGTGATGAGGATTGATTTGCTAATCTAAAAGCATATAGTAGAGGGGGAGGGGACAGTTGAAATTCTCCCTAGAGATGGAAGCTCTGGCAGACACCAGTTTTCCACTCTTTATCTACCTAGCTAACATAGGTGGGTGAGGATGATGTGAGGCATTCCTGTCAACATGCTAAGACAGGCAGGGGCAAGTGGTCAATGGCACCATTCCATTGACTTGCTGAAGCCAGACAGCACAAGTGGATGTCTCCCTCTCCTGCAACCTGACTGTGGCAAGTGAGCACAAATGGACATAGCATTCTCATTCCTTAGCTACAGTCAGTGAGTAAGGGCAGTTATAATTCTTTCCCACTCTCTGGCTGGGACCGGTGAGTGTCAATAGTTGTCATTTTCCAACTCTGAAGCTGGTGCAAGTGCATAGACAAGGCAGTCTCCCGCTGCATTTCTGAAGCCTGTAGTTGCACATGGTTACATTTTCCTATTGCTTTTCTGAAGCTGGTGAATGTTCCTTGACCCATATACTCTCCAGATACCTAGCTAGAGCCAGTAGTCATGTAAAATCCACATGGGGAATGCTGTTTGATCTCCTGAGCCTGGTGGCTGAGGGAGCTGGCATTGAGCTACATGGGATTGTAGCAGTTGGAAAGCCAGTTCTTGGAAGTATATACCACCCCCAGGGCACTGCATAGACAGCAGTCTGAAAAACAACACCAGTCTTCATGCAAAAAAGGCCTATTTACTTAGCTTGGGGATTCATGTGGACGGGCAAACTTCAGGTATCCCACACATCTAGAGGCTAAGGAGGTGCTCCCAGGGAATGTAAGCAGGGATATACCATCCCTTGCTCACCTCCTTGCCCTTGTTATGATTGGACAAAACCTCCCAGAAAAGAACTTATGTACTTGTTAGGAGCCCTAATTTTTGCAGCTGTTGCCCAGGGGATACTTCCAGATCTCTTGATCTAGATATCAGCAGGGTTTATGATTACAGCTGCAAAGTGCTGTATGTATTTGAATACTTTAACACATATTGCCTAGGATCTGGCTTCCAGTCAGCCTGAAACTAGGTGCCAAATATTATTCCTTCCTCTTGAACACTGATAGGCACACCCTCAACAATGGGGACATATCAGAATAAATCAGGTTGCTAAGATGATCACAAAGGATTGAGAGATAGCCAGCGCTAGGGTAACGGTAAATTAGAAATTTCATCACCTATACAAGTCCACTCCTTCAAAAATGAAAGAGGTAACTGTTTTTATATATAGAAAAACACAAGGAGTCAAGCAAAATGAGGGAACAGGGAAATATTTTCCAAATGAGAGAACAAGGAAAAAAAACCTCAGAAAAATATTTTACTGTTATGAGATAACTAATCTATCTGAAAACAAATTCAAAGTAATAGTCATAAAGATGCTCACTGAACTTGGAATTGCTATAGGAAGAACACAGTGAGAACTTCAACAAGGAGACAGTTCCAAACCAAAGTTACAGAGCTGAAGAATACAATAACTGAACTAAAAACCACACTAGGGGGTTTAACACCACACTGAAAGACACAAAAGAGTCTATCAGTGAGCTGGAAGAAAAGCATTAGAACCCACACAGCACAGAAAAATGAGAAAAGAATTTTAAAAATGAAGATAACCTCAGAGACATTTAGGACAGTATCAAGTGGATTCACATTCACGTTATGGGGTCCCTGAAGGAGAAGAGGGAGAGATAAAGGAGCCAAAACTTATTTGAAGAAATAGTGGTTGAAAACTTTCCTTACCTGGGGAAAGAAGTAGACATCCAGGTCCAGAGAATCCACAGGGTTCAAAATAAAATGAGCCCAATCAGCCCAACGAGATCCACACCAAGCCACATTATAATTAAAATGTCAAAAGTTTAAGAGAATATTAAAAGCACCATGAGATGTAAGAAGGTGGCCTAGTTTCATTCTTCTGCATGTTGCTGTCCAGTTCTCCCAGCACCGTTTGTTAAAGAGACTGTCTTTTTTCCATTGGATATTCTTTCCTGCTTTGTCAAAGATTAGTTGGCCATACTATTGTGGGTCCAATTCTGGAGTCTCTATTCTATTCCATTGGTCTATGTGTCTGTTTTTGTGCCAATACCATGCTGTCTTGATGATGACAGCTTTGTAGTAGAGGCTAAAGTCTGGGATTGTGATGCCTCCCACTTTGGTCTGCTTCTTCAAAATTACTTTGGCTCTTTGGGGTCTTTTGTGGTTCCATACAAATTTTAGGATTGCTTGTTCTACCTTCCAGAAGAATGCTGGTGCAATTTTGATTGGGATTGCATTGAATGTGTAGATAGCTTTGGGTAGTATTGACATTTTAACAATATTTATTCTTCCAATCCATGAGCATGGAATGTCTTTCCATTTCTTTATATCTTCTTCAATTTCCTTCATAAGCTTTCTATAGTTTTCAGCATACAGATCTTTTACATCTTTGGTTAGGTTTATTCCTAGGTATTTTATGATTCTTGGTGCAGTTGTGAAACGGGAACTCTCTTGCACTGTTGGTGGGAATGCAAACTGGTGCAGCCGCTCTGGAAAACAGCGTGGAGTTTCCTCAAAAAATTGAAAATAGATCTACCCTATGACCCACCAATAGCACTGCTAGGAATTTACCTAAGGGATACAGGAGTGCTGATGCATAGGGGTATTTGTACCCCAGTGTTTATAGCAGCACTTTCAACAATAGCCAAATTATGGAAAGAGCCTAAATGTCCATCAACTGATGAATGGATAAAGAAATTGTGGTTTATATACACAATGGAATACTACTTGGCAATGAGAAAGAATGAAGTACCGCCCTTTGTAGCAATATGAATGAAACTGGAGAGTGTTATGCTAAGTGAAATAAGTCATACAGAGAAAGACAGATACCATGTGTTTTCACTCTTATGTGGATCCTGAGAAACTTAACAGAAGACCATGGGGGAGGGGAAGGAGAAAAAAAAAGTTAGGGAGGGAGTCAAACCATAAGAGACTCTCAAAAAACTGAGAATAAACTGAGGGTTGATGGGGGGTGGGAGGGAGGGGAAAGTGGATGATGGGCATTGAGGAGGGCACCCTGTTGGGATGAGCACTTGGTGTTGTACGGAAACCAATTTGACAATAAATTTCATAATAAAAAAAATAAAAACACCAAGAGAAAAGCAACTTGTTATGTACAAGGAAACCCCATAGAGGTTATCAGAAGATTTTTTAGCAGAGACTTTGCTAAGGGTTGCCACATTGCATTTGGATTCAAGACTGTAATATTAACTGTTGCCAAAATTGCTGCCAAAATCCTGCAGATTTCAGACTTAGCAGTGTTGTGGTATCACGTGAGCCAATTTCTTTTTTTCTTTTCAGGTCTTTTTAAAATTTTTTTATTTATTTAAAAAAAAATTTGTTTAACATTTATTTATTTTTGAGACAGGGAGAGACAGAGCATGAACGGGGGAGGGTCAGAGAGAGGGAGACAAAGAATCTGAAACAGGCTCCAGGCTCTGAGCTGTCAGCAGAGAGCCCGACGCGGGGCTCAAACTCACAGACCTCGAGATCATGACCTGAGCCGAAGTCGGCCACTTAACCGACTGAGCCAACCCAGGCGCCTCTTTTCAGGTCTTTTAAAAAAAAATTTGTTTAAATCCATGTTAGTTAACATATAGTGTAATAATTGTTTCAGGAGCTGAATACAGTGATTTATCACTTACATATAACACCCAGTGCTCATCCAACAAGTGGCTCATCCAACAAATGGCTCATCCAACAAGTGGCCCATCGAACAAGTGGCCCATCACCCATTTATTCTCTCCCACCACCCAACACCACTCCAGCAACCCTCAGTTTGTTCTATTTAAGAGTCTCTTATGGTTTGCCTCCCTCTCTCTTTTTATCTTATTTTTCCTTCCCTTCCCCTATGTCTGTCTGTTTTGTTTCTTAGGTTACACACAAGTGAAATCATACAATATTTTTCTTTCTCTGCCTGGCTTATTTTGCTTAGCATAATAAGCTAAGTTCCAGTTCCATACATGTTGTTGCAGATGCCAAGATTTCACTCTTTTTGATTGCCAAGTAATATTCCATTGTATGTATTTATATATACCACAGCTTTCTTTACCCATTCATCAGTTGATGGACACTTGGGTTCTTTACATACTTTGGCTATTGTCGATAGCACTGCTATAAAAATTGTGGTTCATGTGCCCCTTTGTATCAGTACTTCTGTATCCTTTGGACAAATACCTAGTATGGCAATTGCTAGGTTAGAGAGTAGTTCTATTTTTAATTTTTTCAGGAACCTCCATACTGTTTTCCAGAGTAGCCACACCAGTTTTCACTTGCACCAACAGTGCAAAAAGTGTTCCTCCTCCACATCCTCACCAACATCTGTTGTTGCCTGAGTTGTTAATTTCAGTCACTCTGACCAGTGTGAAGTGGTACTCATTGTGGTTTTATTTGTATTTCACCATGATGAGTGATATTAGGGATATTGGGGGTGTCTGTTAGCCATCTGGATGTCTTTTTTGGAAAAGCGTCTATTCATATCTTTTGCCCGTTTCTTCACTGGATTATTTGTTTTTTAGGTGTTGGGTTTGATAAGTTCTTTAGAGATTTTGGATACTAACCCTTTATCTGATATGCCATTTGCAAATATCCTCTCCCATTCCATCAGTTGCTTTTTAGTTTTGCTGACTATTTACTTCACTATGCAGAAGACTTTTATCTTGATGAGGTCCCAATAGTTCATGTTTGCTTTTGTTTCCGTTGCCTCTGGAGACATGTCAAGTAAGAAGTTGCTGTGGTCAAGGTCAAGAGGTTGATGTCTGTTTTCTCCTGTAATGATGTTGATGGCTTTCTGTCTTACACTTAGTCTTGCGACCATTTTTAATGTATTTTTGTGTCTGGTGTAAGAAAGTGGTCCAGGCTCATTCTTCTGCACGTTGCTGTCCAGTTCTCCCAACACCATTTGAGAAGAGACTGTCTTTTTTCCATTGGATACTCTTTCCTGCTTTGTCAAAGATTAGTTGGCCATACATTTGTGGGTCCATTTCTGGGCTCTCTATTCTATTCCATTGATCTATGTGTCTGCTTTGATGCCAGTACCATAGTGTCTTGATGATTACAGCTTTGTAATACAGGCTAAAGTCTGGGATTTTGATGCCTCCAGTTTGGTTTTCTTTTTCAACTTTACTTTGGTTATTTGGGGTCTTTTGTGGTTCCATACAAATTTTAGGATTGTTTATTCTAGCTCTTTGAAGAATGCTGGTGTTATTTTGATAGGAATTGCCTCGAATGTGTATATTGCTTTGTTTAACAATATTTGTTTTTCCAATCCATGAGCATGGAATGTTTTTCCATTTCTTCATGTCTTCTTAATTTATTTCATAAGCTTTTTAGAGTTTTTGGTGTACAGATCTTTTACCTCTTTGGTTAGGTTTATTCCTAAACATTTTATGGCCTTCGGTGCAATTGTAAATGAGATCAATTCCTTGATTCCTCCTTCTGCTGATTTATTATTGGTATCTAGAAATACAGCTGATGGGGTGCCTGGATGGCTAGTTGGATGAGTGTCTGACTTTGGCTCAGGTCATGATCTTGCAGCTTGTGAGTTGGAACCCCACATAGAGCTTGCTGCTGTCAGCACAGAGCCTGCTTCTGATCCTCTATACCCCCTCTCTCTGCTCCTCCCCCACTCACACTCTCTCTCTCAAACATAAATGAAACATTAAAAAAAAGAAATGCAACTGATTTTATATCCTGCAACTTTTCTGGCTTTATGTTTTAGTTCTAGCAGTTTTTTGGCGGAGACTTTTGGATTTTTCATGTAGAGTATAATGTTATCTGCAAAGAATGGATGTTTGACTTTTTCCTTGCTGATTTGGATGCCTTTTATTCTTTCTGTTGTCTGATTGCTGAGGCTAGGACTTCCAACCCCAACTTGAACAACAGTGGTGAGGGTAGACATCACGGTCATGCTCCTGACCTTAGGGGGAAAGCTCTCAATTTTCCCCATTGAGAATATTAGCTGTGGGTCTTTCATATATGGCCTTTGTGATATTCCTTCTATCCCTACTTTCTTGAGGATTTTTATCAGGAAGGGAAGCTGTATTTTGTCATATGCTTTTTCTGCATCTATTGTGAGGATCATGTGGTTCTTTTCCTTTTTTTCATTAATGTGATGTGTCATGTTGATTGATTTGCAGATATTCAGCCAGCCCTGGCCCAGGAATAAATCCCACTTGATCATGGTGAATAATTCTCTTAATGAATTGTTGGATCCGGTTTGCTAATATCTTGTTGAGAATTTTGCATCCATGTTCTTCAGGTAAATTGGTCTGTAATTCTCCTTTTTAGTGCAGTCTTTCCTGGTTTTGGAATCAAAGTAATGCTGCCCTCATAGAATGAGTTTGGAAGTTTTCCTTCCATTTATATTTTTTGGGACAGCTTCAAAAGAATATGCATTAGCTCTTTTTCAAATGTTAGGTAGAATTCTCACGTAAAGGGCTTCCTGGGGGCTCAGTTAGTTATGTGTCCCAGTTTGGCTTAGGTCATGATCTCACAGTTTGGGAGTTAAAGCCCCTCATTGGGCTCTCTGCTGACAGCTCAGAGCCTGGAGCCTGCTTCCAATTCTGTGTCTCCCTTTCTCTCTGCTTCTCTCCCACTCATGCTGTTTCTCTCTCAAAAATAAATATTAAAAAAATTAAAAAAAAGATTACAAATGAAAGCCATCTGGCCCTGGACTCTTGTTTGTTGGGAGATTTTTAAAAAATATATAACTGTTTATTCATTTTTGAGACAGAAAGCATGAGTGAGAGAGGGGCAGAGAGGGGGACAAAGGCTTTGTGTTGATAGCAGGAAGCCCAACCTGGGGCTTGAACCATGAGGTCATGACCTGACCTGAAGTCAGATGTTCAACTGACTGAGCCACTCAGGCACCCTTGTTGGGAGATTTTTTTTAAATATTTTTTTTGGGAGAGAGAGAGAAAGATAGAGTGTGAGTGAGGGAGGTGCAGAAAGAGAGGGAGGCACAGAATCCAAACCAGGCTCCAGGCTCTAGGCTCTGAACTGTCAGCACAAGCCTGATGTGGGATTCAAACTCACGGACTGTGAGATCATGACCTCAGCCAAAGTCAGACGCTTAACCCACTGAGCCATCCAGCTGCCCCTTGTTTTGGAGATTTTTTACTACTGATTCAATTTATTTATTGGTTATGAGTCTGTTCAAATTTTCTATTCCTATTTCAGTTTTGGTAGTTTATATGTTTCTGGGAATTTGTGTATTTCTTCCAGATAGCCCAATTTGTTGACATATAATTGCTCATAATATTCTCTTATTATTGTTTGTATTTCAGCATTGTTGGTTGTGATCTCTCCTCTTTCATTTGTGATTTTATTTATTAGGGTCCTTTTTTTTATTTTTTGATAAATCTGGGTAGGGGTTTACCAATTTTGTTAAATCTATCAAAGAACCTGCTCATGGTTTCATTGATCTGTTCTACTGTTTTTTTTTATTTTGATAGCACTGATTTCTCCTCAAATCTTTGTTATTTCTCTTCTGCTGCTGGTTTTGGGCTTTACTTGCTCTTCTTTTTCTAGCTCTTTTAGGGTAAGATTAGGTTGTGTATTTGAGACACATTAGGTTGTGTATTTAGGAAGGCCTATATTGCCATATACTTCCCTCTTATGACTCCCTTTGCTGCATCCCAGAGGTTTTGAACTGTTGCGTTTTCCTTTTCATTGGCTTCCATGTCCTTTTTAATTCTCCCTTTAATTTGTTTAATCCATTCATTCTTTTATAGGATATTCTTTAATCTCTAGATATTTACGGTCTGTCCAAAATTTTTCTTGTGATTGATTTCTAGTTTCATAGCATTGTGGTCTGAAAATATGCAGGGTATGATATTTACCTTTTTGTATTTGTTGAGGCCTGATTATTGACCCAGTATGTGATCATTTCTGAAGAATGTTCCATGGGCACTCAAGAAGAATGTGTATTCTGCTGCTTTCGGATGTAATGTTCTGAATATATCTGTGAAGCCCATCTGATCTGGTTCAGTGTGTCATTCAAAGCCATTGTTTCCTTGTTGATTCTCTCCTTAGATAATCTGTCTATTGCTGTAAGTGGGGTGTTAAAGTCCCCTACTATTACAGTATTATTACGAGTTTCTTTCTTTCTTTCTTTCTTTCTTTCTTTCTTTCTTTCTTTCTTTCTTTCTCTCTCTCTTTCTTTCTTTCTTTCTTTCTTTCTTTCTTTCTTTCTTTCTTTCAAGAGAGGGAGGGAGGGAGAGAGTGTGCAAGCAGAGGAGGAGCAGAGAGAGGGAGAGAGAGCATCCCAAGCAGGCCTTGCACTGTTAGTGCAGAGCCCAATGCAGTGCTCAAATTCATGAACTGTGAAATTGTTACCTGAGCCAAAATCAAGCATTGGATGCTTAAGGGACTAAGCCACCCAGGCACCCCTCAAACTTTTAATTGTTAGCAAAATTAAGACACATTAAAATGTTTGAATTACTAACCTCAATCTTAGTGGCCTCCAGAAAAAATAATTTAAAATGTATTCTTCTGGGAATCTCCTGTCTTCTTCCCAGGTCCTTTCCAGTTGGAATCTGTGAGGTTTTCAGGTTCTCAACCAGTTTTGTGTATTGCAGGGCTGCTTGGGTGTTTTCATTTAAATACTGCACTTTAAATACATCACCATTTTCATTCTAAAAGTCTCCCAAATTCGTATCTTCAACTGAGACCTTGTCTCTGAGGTCCAGACTTGTTTACCTAACCTGATATCTCCATTTAGATTATTGTAAGTATTTATGACTTAGAGTGATTAACATTGAGTTCATGATACTCATTCTAAAACCTATATATATCCAATCTCAGTTAATGGCAATTCAGTTCTTTCAGTTGCTCATGCCCAAATCCTGGAGTCATCTCTGCATTCTGGATTCCTTTCTCTATCTTTATACACCGTATCAAAATCCAGCAGTAAATTTTGTCTGTTGCATTGTCAAAATATATTCACAATCTAATTACTTATCATCTCTACTGCTGTTATCCTGGTCAAAATCACTAGAGAATTCTTTCTAGGCTACATTATTGAAGTGTCTCCTAACTGGTTTTCCCATTTCTGCTGTTGCCTTTTTTTTCATCTTCTCTCAACAGATTGTGTCACTCGCCTGCTCAAAATCATATAGTGGTTTCCTGTCTCATGCTGAGTAAAATTTCAGTTCCTTACAACTGCCACAGATCTCTATGGATAGAGCTCTGTTAACTCTCTGACCTCATATCCTGTTTCTCTTCCAGTAGTGTACTCCAGTGCAGGCACATTTGCTTCTTTGCTGTTCCTGGAACACCCTCACAACAATGTGTACTCTAACAATGTTTCTGTCTCAGAACCTTCGTATTTTTTGCTTCCTGTAACAGGAAAGCTTTTCTTAAGATATCCTAATGGCATATTTTCTCATCTCCTTTAGATCTTTCTCAAATTTAATTTCTTACTGAAACCTAACTAAGCATCATAGTTAAAACTCCAGTTCTTCTAAGTATTTCCATGTTCTGTTGCTTTATTTTTCTTCATTTTTGTAATGATATAACATAAGTTATATTTGACATATTTGTTTTATTTTCTGCCTCTTTATTCCAGAATATAAGTTCTATGAAAGTTGAAACTTTTGTCTGCTTTATTCATTACTGAACATTGGTTTCTAGAAAAGTGCATGTCATATGGTAGATAGTCAGTATGTATTTGTTGAATGAGTGAATGCATGAAGATGGAGCCCCTGTAGACTCTATGTTTGATATGACAGGGAAGAGTTATGGATATCTTGCCCTGTTCTATACTATATAAAACAACACTTTTTAATTTTAGTGTTTCACAGGTATTTACTGAAGTCCTGCCTGTTTACCCTGCCTACTGTAGACATTGGAGTAGACATTATAATTATAAAGATTGAAAATACGTGGTTCCTCTCCTTAAGGAATTCAGATCAGTTGCAAGAAAGAACAATGTATTTCTTGAGCACAGAGAAGAGAGCAATGGCCACTTTTGAGAGGTAACAAGAAATTGTTTCTAAAGTATTGCTATTGAGTTTGGTCTGAAAGGATGAATAGCAGGTGTTCTATGAAAAAAGAAAGGGTATTCTAGGTAGATAGAATAGTAAAAGACACAGCTGCAAGAACAACCGTCACTCAATATTCCATGCATTCTTAATGATTTTCTTAATTGCTAGACATAAGTATATTTTGCTATTATTATTAGTAGGAGGTAATGTTACATAGTGGAAAGAGGAAAGATACTGTAGTTAACTAGGTTCTAAGTTAAAATTTCAGTTTTATTACAATATCTATATTTCTTCGAGTCCCCATCCAAAAATGTGACTAATAAAACCTAGATATAGGGTTGTTGTGAGGACATCATGAATGAAATAGTGTATAAATGCCCATATCTGTGTTTGAAGTATGATATGTGCTTAATACACATAATTACTTTATTATTAAGTTAGATAAATATTTTCAAATTATTTGTATAGTCTTAGTGGTGGTCAGTTAAAATAATAACTGAACAAAAACCAAGTAGCTATACAAAAAGCCTGTATGTGTGTTCCCATTTTAGAAAGGAGATGAGTACATTGTATGACCACATCAGTAAATAAAGTAATTTTGACAGTTTTGAGACTTGAGATTACTATTGGTTATGAATAAACAGATCTCTAAATCATCTTCTTCATGAGATTACTTCAGATCGATACCTGACTTGTATTTAGGCCGGGTTGAAGAGAAAATTGAAGATTTGGGCAAATTTCAGACTGTATATGCCCCAATGAAGTTACCTCATGCTACATTACCTGATCATCCTCTAAAAGGTGATGAATATAGACTGGACCCTAGATTGAGACCTCTGGTGTCTTGAGAATGAAAATAGCACTATCTAATAGAAAATTATTAAGTCTAGATTTATTAATGGAGTGGCTTGATAACAAGAATGAATTTAGGATCAAAAATACTGTAGTTCAGGTCTGTCAATTCCAAAGTATCCATGTGACCTAAGATAAGTCACTTTACCTTTCTGGATCTTTGCTTTCTCATCTACAAAATCGGAATAATAATCCTTAGCGTGCCTACCCCTTAGGATTATTATGTGCATCAAATGAGATAATGAATTTAGAAAATGTTTTGTAAACCAGCCAGTACTATAGCTGTGTAGGGTTTATTATTAGTGGCAGTACTCATAGCTAACTTGCAATCAAGGAACTTGGGCCCTTAGCTAGATCGCCACTAATATGGGGTAGGATTTTGTGTAAATCACTTCCTGTTTCTAGACCTCAGTTCCTTAATTTCTAAAATTAGGTGATTTATTTAAATTAGTGGTGCTGAACTGGAAGGAGGATACATCCTGGAGTATGCTCTTCAAATCTTCCTTCCTGTGGAGTACTGGATATATTCTCTCCTGTTAGTAGTTACAGTTGTGATGTTAAGAATCATTGCTACAGTAATCTACAAGCTGGCCCATTTCTTGGATAGGGCAACTAAGATAGCTTTTCACGGCCTTTTGTTTGAGGCAAGATGTGGACTCCATGGGGTGGGCTTACAACTATTTCCTGATATTTAAATTTAAAATTTCTTTTTTTTTTAATGATTTTTCTAACTGACTTATGAAAAGATGCCAACAATGTAGCCTCCTTTCAAGAGTGGTTATTTCAGCTGGGGCCCTTCTAGGAATGGCCTGCCAGAGACTGTCCTGTCTCTTTGGTAGAAAACAGAATGAAAATCAATGGATTAGATGACCCATAGGGACTTCCACCTTCCACACCTCAGGCATGAAACTTAAAATTGCTGAGACATTTAAAACATTTTAGTTTCCAATAATTTTTAATTCTAGTTTTAGCAGTGCCTATTGCTTAAGAAAAGGTAATACCCAGGTGTTCTAATTTCTTATCTTGGTGTAGCTATCACTCAAATGTCAAAAGCTCATTATAAATGTCATAAACAAAATCAGTATGGAGTAAGGAAGATCATGATATTAACTGCATGTGCTGACTTTTGTTGTGACTTGACATCTTGTTTTGTTACTGCTTGACATATTTTCATTGTATCAAGTTGTGATTAATCAAATCTAGCAGTGACACCTCACTATCTTTCAAAGACTGTAATTGTACCATTTAATGGTGATTTAGTTCTTTTTTTGGAAAATCGTAGTCTGCAGATGTAGGTAGATAGTTAGGCTGTTACCAGCTAATGATTTTTCCTTCTGTCTCATCAGCCTGAAGTAATGCCAAACTGAGGATGGTTGAAAATTTATATCTATATCTGTCTCTATCTCTATCTCTATCTCTATCTCTATCTCTATCTCTATCTCTATCTCTATCTCTATCTCTATCCCTGTCTCTCTCCTCTAATCTTTATATCCGTCTTTCTTTTCCACTGGGCCAGTTTTGTTTAGAGGAGAAATGGCAAGCTTGGGTTGGGGGTTGGAAAAGTTGAACTGAAGATCTGATTTTTATTTGATTCATTCTGTGAGAGAAGAGAATAGAATAGGTTCATGCTATGCCTTTTATTTTTTATTTTTATTTTTTACTTTGTTTTATTATTTTTCAAGTTTTTATTTAAGTTCCAGTTAGTTAAGGGGCGACTGGGTGGCTCAGTCACTTTAGTGTCAGAGTCTTGACTTTGGCTCATGTCATGATTTCATGGTTTGTGAGTCTGAGCCACACTTGGGACTCTGTGCTGACAGTGTGGAGCCTGCTTAAGATTTTCTCTCTCCCTCTCTGCCCCTATCCTGCTCGCTCTCTCTCAAAATAAATAAATAAACTTAAAAAAATAAATTCCAGTTAGTGCCCATAAAGTGTAAAATTAATTTCAGGTATAGAGTTTAGTGGTTCATGACTTATATGCAACAACAGGTGCTCTTCACAACAAGTGCCCTCCTTAATACCTATCACCTGTTTAACCCATTACTCCATCCAACTCACGTCAGTTTTTTCTCTATACTTAAGAGGCTTAAGTCTTGCTGTTTGTTTCCTTTTCTGTGCAGAAGCTTTTAATCTTGATGAAGTCCTAAGAGTTCATTTTTGCTTTTGTTTCTCTTGCCTTAGGAAACAGAATATCTAGAAAAAAGTTGCTACGACTGATATCAAAGAAGTCACTGCTTGTGTTCTCTTCCAAGATTTTGATGGTTTCCTATCTCACATTTGGATCTTTCATCCATTGTGAATTTATTTTTGTGAATGGTCCAGTTTCATTTTTTTGCATGTTGCTGTCCAGTTTTCTCAACAGCATTTCTTGAAGTGACTGTCTTTTTCCTACTGGATATTCTTTCTTGCTTTGTCAAAGATTGATTATCCATACAGGTTTGGGTCCATTTTGGGGTTTTCTATTCTGTTTCATTGATCTATGTGTCTGTTTTTGTGCCAGTACCATACTGTCTGGATGACTACAGATTTGTAATATAATTTGATGTCCGGAATTGTGATACCCCCAGCTTTTCTTTTCCTTTTCACATTTGCTTTTTCCTTTTCCTTTCACATTTGCCTTGGCTATTTGTGTTTCCATACAAATTTAGATTTGTTTGTTCTACTTCTGTGAAAAACCTGGTATTTTGATAGGGATGGCATTAAATGTGTGGATTGTTTTGGGTAGTATAAATATTTTAACAATGTTTGTTCTTCCAATCCATGAACATGGAATTTTTTTCCTCATTTCTTTGTGTCATCTTCATTTTCCTTCATCAGTGTTTATAGTTTTCAGGGTACAGATATTTTGGCTCTTTGGTTAGGTTTTTTCCTAGGTATCTTACGGGGTTTGTAAATGGGATTGGTTCCTTGATTTCTCTTCCAGCTGCTTTACTCTTGGTGTATAGAAATGCAACAGATTTCTGTATGTTAATTTTATATCTTACAACTTTAATGAATTTGTGTATCAGTTCTAGCAATATTTCCATGGAGTCTTTTGGGTTTTTGATATAGAGTATCATGTTATCTTCAAACAGTTAAAGTTTGACTTCTTCCTTGCCAATTTGGATGCATTTTATTTCTTTTAGTTTTCTAATTGCTGATGACAGGATTTCCAGTGTGTTGTTAAATAACAGTGGTGAGAGTGGACATCCCTGTCTTGTTCCTGACTACATTGGAAAACCTCCTGGTTTTTGCCCATTGAGGATGACAATAGCTTTGGGTTTTTCTTATATGGTCTTTATGATATTGATGTATGTTCCATCCATCCCTACTTTCTTGAGGTTTTTTAATTCAAGAATGGATGCTGTACTTTGTCAAATGCTTTTTCTGCATCTATCCAGAGGATCATATAGTTCTGATCCTTTTATTTTTATTTTATTTATTTATTTATTTATTTATTTATTTATTTCATATATGACATTTATTGTCAAATTGATTTCCATACAACACCCAGTGCTCATCCCAAAAGATGCCCTCTTCAATACCCGTCACCTACCCTCCCCTCCCTCCCACCCCCCATCAACCCTCAGTTTATTCTCAGTTTTTAAGAGTCTCTTATGCTTTGGCTCTCTACCACTCTAACCTCTTTTATTTTTTCCTTCCCCTCCCCCATGGGTTTCTGTTAAGTTTCTCAGGATCCACATAAGAGTGAAAACATATGGTATCTGTCTTTCTCTGTATGACTTATTTCACTTAACATCACACTCTGCAGTTCCATCCACGTTGCTACAAAGGGCCATATTTCATTCTTTCTCATTGCCTCATAGTACTCCATTGTGTATATAAACCACAGTTTCTTTATCCATTCATCAGTTGATGGACATTTAGGCTTTTTCCATAATTTGGCTATTGTTGAAACTGCTGCTATAAACATTGGGGTACAAGTGCCCCTATGCATCAGCACTCCTGTATCCCTTGGGTAAATTCCAAGCAGTGCAATTGCTGGGTCATAGGGTAGGTCTATTTTTAATTTTTTGAGGAACCTCCACACTGTTTTCCAGAGTGGCTGCACCAGTTTGCATTCCCACCAACAGTGCAAGAGGGTTCCTGTTTCTCCACATCCTCTCCAGCATCTATAGTCTCCTGATTTGTTCATTTTAGCCACTCTGACTGGCATGAGGTGACATCTCAGTGTGGTTTTGATTTGTATTTCCCTAATGAGGAGTGACGTTGAGCATCTTTTCATATGCCTGTTGACCATCTGGATGTTTTCTTTAGAGAAGTGTCTATTCATGTCCTCTGCCCATTTCTACACTTCTGATCCTTTTTTTTTTTTTATTAATGTCGTGTATCATGTTGATGGATATGTGAATATTGAATGACCCTTGTATCCCAGGTATAAGTCTCACTTGAATGACTCTTTTAATGTACTGTTGGATTCTGTTTGCTAATATTTCTTTGAGAATTTTTACATCCATGTTCATCAGCAATGTTGGCCTGTAGTTTTCTTTTTTCAGTGGAGTCTTTGTCTGGTTTTGGTATCAGGGTAATGCTAACCTCATAGAGTGAATTTGGGATTTTTCCTACCATTTCTTTACTTTTGAATAGTTTTAGAAGAATGGGTATTACATCTTCTTTAAATGTTTCATAGGATTCCTCTGTGTAGCCATCTGTCCCTTGGACCTTTGTTTGTTGGGAATTTTTTGATTAGTGATTCAGTTTGTTGGCAGGTTATCAGTCTGTTCAAGTTTTCTATTTTTTCCTGTTTCAGTTTGGTAGTTTATATGTTTCTAGGAATTTATCCATCTTTCCAGATTGTCCAATTTTTTGGCATCTAATTTTTCATAATATAATCTTATAATTGTTTGTATTTCTATGGTGTTGGTTGTTATTTCTCCTTTCTCACTTGTGATTTTACTTATTTGGGTCCTTTCTCACTTCTGTTTGGTAAATCTGGCTAAGGGTTTATCAATTTTATCGATTTTTTTTGAAAGAACCAGCTCCTGGTTTCACTGATTTGTTCTGGTTTTTTTTTTTTTTAATATATTTCTATATCATTTATTTGTGCTCTAATATTTATTATTTCCCTTCTTCTGCTGGCTTTAGGCTTTGTTTATTGTTTTTTGTTTATCTCCATTAGGTATGTTTCTGTAGTTTATTTGAGAGTTTTCTTGCTTCCTCAGGTATGCCTGTATTGTTATACACTTCCCTCTTAGGACTGTTTTTGCTGCATCTCAAAGATTTTGGACCATCATGTTTTCATTTTCATTTGTTTCCATGTCTTTTTTATTTCTTCTTTGATTTCCTGTTTGACCCATTCATTCTGTAGTAGCATGTTGTTTAACCTCCATGTATTTGTTGTCTTTCTGAATTTTTTCTTGTGGTTGACTTCATGTTTTATAGGGCGTGGTCAGAAAACATCCATGGTATTATTTCAGTTGATTTGTACTTTTAAGGCCTGATTATTGACCTAGTATGTGATCTATTCTGGAGAATGCCTCATGTGTGGTTGAAAAGAATGTGCCTTCTCCTTCTTTAGAATAAAATGTTCTGAATAGATCTGTTATCTCTCTCTCATCTAGTGTATCATTGAAAGTCATTGTTTCCTTGTTTGTATGCTTAGATGATCTGTCCATTGATGTAAGTGTGGTGTTAAAGTCCCCTAATATATTGTATTGTTATCAATGAATTACTTTATGTTTATTAGTTGATTTATATATTTGGGTATTCTCTTGTTGGGGGAATAAATATATACAGTTGTGAGATCTTTTGTCGAATAGTCCCCTTTATTATGATATGGTGTCCACCTTTATCCCTTGTTACTGTCCTTGGTTTAAAATCTAGTTTGCCTGATATAAGTATGGCTATTCTGGCTTTCTTTTGACTTCCATTTGCATGATAAATGTTTTCCATCTTTTAACCTGCAGGTGTCTTTAGGTCTAAAATGAGTCTCTTGGCAGCATATAGATGGGTCTTTTTTTTTTTTTATCCATTATGACCCCCCACCCCCATGTCTTTTTATTGGAGTGTTTAGTCCATTTACATTCAGAGTAATTATTGATATATATGTATTTAGTGCCATTTTATTCCTTGTTTCATTGTTGTTTTAGAGATTTTCTCTGTTCCTTTCTAGTCTTTATCACTTTTGGTCTTTCCTTTCCATTCAGAGTACCCTTTCATATTTCTTCCATGTCTTGTTTAGTGGTCATGAACTCTTTTAGTTTTTGTTTATCTGGAGAACTCTTTATTGTATCTACTATTTTGAGTGATAGGCTTGCTGTGTAAAGTATTCTCAGCTGAAGATTCTTCCCATTCAGCACACTGAATATGTCATGTCACTCCCTTCTGACCTGCCAAGTTTCTGTGGAGAGATTTGTTGGTACCCTTATGGGTCTTCCCTTGTAAGTTAAGGACTTCTTTTGTCTTCCTGCTTTTAAGATTTTTTCCTTAGTGGTATATTTTGTAAATTTAATTATAATATCTTGGTGTTGGCCTGCTTTTTCTTTGACCAATGGGAGTTCTCTGTGCTTCCTGGATCTGGATGTCTGTTTCCTTCCCCATATTAGGGACTTTTTTAGCTATTATTTCCTCACATAAACCTTCTGCCCCCCTTTTCTCTCTTCTTCTGGGACTCCTATGATATGAATGTTATTATGTTTGATGGAGTCACTGAGTTCCTTAGGTCTACTCTTGTGATCCATCATTCTTCTTTTTCTCTTTTGTTTAGCTTCACTATTTAACATAATTCTATCTTCTGCATCACTTATTCATTCCACTACTTCTTTCATCCTTGTGGTCATTACATCCAGCCAGTTTAGAATCTCAGCTATTGCATTTTTCATTACTGAGTGATGGTTTTGTAACTCTTTTATCTCTGTGGTGGGGGTCTCCCTGAAGTCTTCCATTCTTTCCTCGAGCCCAGTGAGTATCCTTATGATTGTTGTTTTAAATTCTCCACCACAGGGGTGCCTGGGTGGCTTAGTCAGTTAAGCCTCTGACTCTTGATTTCGGGTCAGGTTACGATTTCACAGTTTGTGAGTTTGAGCCATGCATGTGCTGACAGCACCCAGCCTGCTTTGGATTCTCTGTATCACTGTCTCTGCCCCTCCCTTGCTTGTTTTCTATATCTCTATCTCAAAATAAATATACATTAAAAAATAATAATAATAAATTCTCCATAACATATTAGTTATATCTGTTTCTATTAGATCTCTGGTCATGACTTTATCTTGTTCTTTCTTTGGGATGATTTCCTTTATCTTCGCATTTTGCCCAAATCTCTGTCTTCTTTGTTTTAGAAAAGACTGTTATGTTTCCTGTTCCTGAGAGCAATAGCTTTATGAAGAAGTCATGCAGTGTCCAGAACCTGGCATTTCAGGGAGTGTCTCTGGTGTGTGCTGTCTGCACACTGCTGCTGTGTTTTGACTTCTCTTTCAGGCCATTCATCTGCAGATGTTCCTCTTACTTGTGTTGGGCAGTGCTTGGACTTTTGCCACAGTGTGGTGATTTTTAATGAGGTGTGCTCTCGTCTGCTCATTAAATGAGACTTCTACATCCACTAGATGTGAAGCCTTGTTGAACCTAGTCAAGAGACGTGTGCAGGGGTTTCTGTTGGTCTTCTGGGTAGGAGGCCCACTATGCTTAGATTTAGCTGCACTTTCCCAAAAAGGGAAGTATTATTAGAGCACAAGGTGTTAGGACTTGGTGTGAGCAGATTAGATAGCCAGTGTTGATGCTGTGTTGTTTACTCAAACTGGTTTATGCTGAAGAGCAAGGAAGGGAAATGGTGCCAGCAAGCTCCTTTGTCCCTGAAGAGGGGTCTCCATTCTTGGTGCTCTCAGGGAAGCACTCCCAGAAGAATGAATAATCTCTGTGTGTGTGTCCTAAGCATTTTTCAGATCACTATCTTCACAATGTCTCTCCAAGAGCAGTACAGGGTACTTTGGGCTTTATCCTAGCCAAGGCTGCTTGCTTTTAAAACTCCAAAATTTAGGGACATGATGTGTCGGGTGGCTGCACTGAGCTTCTGGGTGAGGGTCTTGCCACACTGAGACTGATGCAGGTTTGACTGAGAAGGGCTGTCATGCCAGAGTGCTGGAGTGTGGGATTTGGAGCAAGCAGACTACTTGCTAGGTCTTTTCAAGCAGATGCTTTTAATCATAGGAGATTGTCAACAAGTGAGGTTATTGGTTTAGCCTCAGTTTACCCTAAGGCTGGTGTTGTTCTAAGATTTTTTTGTTTCTTAGTTTTTATTTAAAATCCAGTTAATGTACAGCATAATATTAGTTTCAGGTGTACAATGTAGTGATTCATCACTTACGTATAACACTCAGTGGTCATCATAACAAATGCACTCCTCAGTCCCCCTCACCTATTTAATCCATCCCCCCAACCTCCACTCTGGTAACCATAAGTTTGTTCCCTATAGCTAAAAGTATGTTCCTTGGTTTGTTTCTTTTTTTTTCCCCCTAAGATTTTAAACAGAGTTCTAAAAAGGTAAAACTGCTTTTCATTTTATGGATGCTTATAGATCACTGATGGGATTGCTGTATATTCCACCTATTAGAGCTTTATGAGCAGTAATGGAAACAGACTTGGGTTAAACACACTTATGTTTCTTCTGCAAAGGATTGCCCCTCTTCCTGTAATTCTTTTCTGTTCCTTCTTGTCATATGATCATTAAGGTGATCATCAATTAGCCTTCATTCAAATGCTAGCTCATGATACCACCTTTTGGCCTCTGTTCCAGAAGAATTAAGGATTTTTTTCTCTTCCATAGCATTTTACAGCAATGGTTGTGTTTATTTGTTTGTGCCTGTATATCTCTCACTGCACTGTGGGCTCTGTTTTATAGGCAGAGGCTATTTTGTTCATTATAATGTCTGCAACAGTTAACAGAATACCTAGCCAAATTAGGTACTCTGTAAATATTCACTGAATAATTGTTAAAGTTTATTGATTTCTGAAAAGAAATCCCTTTAAATTTGATAGTGAGATAGAAGTTACAGTTAGGGTAATACTTAAGGCATGACTTACTCCAACTCGTTGGAACTGTATTAAGGAAAATGATACTTCAGAGCCCAGTGGCTGGGCTGGAGACCATTAAATACTATAGAAATGAGTGGTGAAATTGACTACATGAATTGGAGTAAGTGGTGAACTTTTTGTCCTTTCTTAAAATTATAGCAATGTTCCAGCTCTCATTACTTATTTTGGAAATGTGTATATTTCATTTTTCCTTCTCAGTGTCTAGTTAAAACTCTATAAAATTTCTTGATCTTTTCAAACAGTCACATTTTGGTTTTATCGTTTTTCTGTTTTCTGTTTTATTGATTTCTAGTCAAATCTTTATTATTTTCTATAATCTGCTTACTGTGTGTTTGATTTGCTATTTTTTTGGATTTTTTATTCTTTGCTAGCTTCTTGGAGTAGATTAGATTATTGATTTAAGATTTCTTGTTTTGTAATAAAGCATTTTTCACAATTTTACTGAGGTATAGTTGAAAGAATTATAAGACATTTAAAGTATACAACATAATGATTTGATATACATATATTTTGAAAGGCTTCCCTCCATTGAATTAATTAATAAAGCATTTTAATCTATAAATTTCACTTTAAGGACTGCTTTAGCTGTATTATATATTATTTTTATTATTTCTCCTGGATTTCTGTAAGTCTTGTCTCTGTTTTCATTGCTTAGCTGTCAGCCAGTGATTTGTGCCGTATTTGTTCTCAAATACCTCAAAGCCATTAAGGCTTCTACCATCTCGCCATTGGATTAGTGTGATGGTTGGGGAATCCATTCATAGCTGCAGCTAGTTCTGAAGTCTTTCTTGGATTTTATTTTTTGCTAGGATCTCTCAGGTTTCCTAATCCACGTTCATAATTTCCATGTAAGCCACAGAGAACATATGGCAAGTTTATTTCAGTCTTCCAATGACTTTTTAATTTCCAGGATCTCTTTAAATGTCTGACTGTTCCATGATAGCCATAGTTGGAGCTGCAACTTCAGACCAGATAGGTTTTTTCCTCATTCATTTTCTACTAAGTTTACTACTTTTAGCTGACAAAGCTGTGGCCTTTTGCCACTGTATCCCAAAACATATCTGTCTCTCTGGTAGCAAAGCTGCTGATTTTCATTGTCATCACCACATTGATGAAACAACTGTAACTTCATCTGTGGAGGTGGGAGTGGAATAGGAATAGCCCCATGCAGGAAGGCTGCAGATTCCTGTTATTCTTATTCAAAGCTTTAAAAGCTTTTCAAGAATAAATGATTCTCATTTTGTTGTCTTCCTTTGCTCAATTTCCTGAGACCTGAAATTACTGTTTTGGACAACTTTGTTTAGTTTAGTACTTGTTTTTCTGCAGAGAGGATTCAGTTACCTCTTCACAGTGCCCTATCCAGAAATCTCTTCCATTGTATTTAAATGAAAATAGTTGCTATAGATAAGAGCAACACTATTGTCTGTATATTCCTGTATTTTATAGGATTTTACAGCACCTTCCTTAACTTGCACTCTTCCCTTTCCTTTTTTCCAGGAAGGTAGAATGGTATATTGAGAAAAAGCCTTGGAGATTGATATCCTTGGGTATAGATCTTAACTATAGCTGTGTATTTGTGGGTAATTTAATTCCTCTGAGTCTTGGTTTATATATCTATAAACTGGATGTAATAAGACTTACCTCACTGAGAAGATTAAATGATAATATATTCAGAGTACTTAATGCAGTGTCTCATATGTGGTAAATAAGCAGTCAATCACTGTTTTCTTTACTCTCCCCTCCCTTTGTTTCTCTTGGCAATTTTTGAAGCACATAGATTCAGCAAGATGCCATTTATAGCTCAGAGAACACTTACTTAGAACAGTTAAATGAACAAAAAAGGTGGTTTCTTTTCAGTGCATATTAATATAGAAATACAATACCATACTTTTCATTTTGGGGTTGTGGGCCAATGATCATGTGGATTAGTCCACATGCTGACGTTTGAAATTCTTTTCACTATATGAGGTGAAAATTTCTTTCAACACACATGTGATCAGGCCACTTACCAGCTTCAAATCAGTCCTCACATTAAAGCCCGAGCTCCTCAAAATAATATACAGGATCCTTCATGAGTTGGCCTCTCTGTACCTTTCTACCCTTAGATTTCCCTTCTCCCACTATGTTTTAACTGTATTGTAATACCTTTATTTCTCTATGTCAGGGTTTTCATCTTCCATTGCTTTTGCTCATATAGCTCCCTTTGTATGTATTCAAGGATTCTATTCTCATTTATTGATCATTTTGCATTCATCTTCCAATTAGATGCCCATCCTCTCAGCACACTATGTTGCATTATCTGTCATTCTCATTACATTCATACCTGATTAGAGAGATACTTGAGAGCAGAGATAATATCTTGTTTAATATTTATATCTCCATTGCCTTGATCGTAGTTTTCCAGTGCAAATGAGGGAATCTAACCCAGCACCACTCTGATAAAAAGATGATGGATGACACTAGCACCATCTACCCCAACATATCCCTGACTTGTAATACAATTAAAATTTCCTAAAGTCCAAACCCATTTTTCCTTAATCTAAAAAACAAAACCAAAACCCAAAACAAAACCTAAGACACTCAACTATGTGTAACAAAATAAACTCTGCTTTCCTCCTTACCTGTTAATATCATAAGGGAAACAATGTATATTTTGGTTGCTATCTTGGAAAGACTGAGGTTCAGGCCCAGATTCCTGAGCATAGGGACTCATTATTGTGTTTCTAGTCAACACAGGGGTGAGATTTTAGGTCAGAGCATCTTATTTTCATAGCAGAGCCATTTTGGTGCTGTGTCCCTCATTACAGTAAACTGTCGACAACTGGTGATGCGAGTATAGATAGTAGCTTTCTGTTTAAGGGAAACATAAGGCAGTTACCAATAGATTTCTGACACACCATTACAAAATATTTCCTGTTAGTAGGTAAAAGAGAGAGAAATAGATGTGAACCTATTAGTATCAAAATTACATGTCAAAAAGCTAGAGCAGAGTTCAATTTATTTCTGCCATAATAAGCAAGCCAGAGATTGGACAATTATTTCTACTTCTATTGCTTGTTTTCTGAGATGAGCATTCCAGTATAAAATCAGCTTTTTGAGACATCTTTTGGTAAATAACAGCCTGTATGAATTAGGTTTATCTCATAGGAGATAAAATTAAACAGTTTCTTAGGTGGGATAAGTATTTTATAGTTCTTTCTGATAAAGAAAGAAAATTACATACTTGATGACAAAATTAAAAAATGTTGGAGTAAGAATTAAAGTATATAAAGGCTAGTCCTGTTTCTTTTGTACACTAATTGTGTGACCTTGAACAAGTTTTATGACTAGTTGGAGCTTCAGTTTACTCAGCTATATTTAACTATTACCACTATTGAATCCCTAAAATGGGCTTTGGTCTATAATATTCCTGATAAAAATTATGTCATTGCATCTTCAGTATTACTAATTTTACTCCCATTTAACAGATAAAGAAACTCAGAATGGTGGAATAACTTGTTCAAGGCCACTTAGAGTAAAGGGCAGAGCAGGTTAAAAACCCATGTCTTTGTCTTCCACAACTTTGTTCTTTTTTTTCCCCTTCATTCTTTTTGTCAAATCTCACAGATATTATTCATCTTGAAGAGTTACACTAATGAAGTAATATAGTTAAAAGAACTATTGGGGCAGCGCCTAGGTGGCTCAGTGGGTTAAGAATCCATCTTCGGCTCAGGTCCACCTTTGGCTCAGGTCACAATCTCGCTGTTTGTAAATTCTAGCCCTGCATCAGGCTCTGTGCTGATAGCTCAGAGCCTGGAGCCTGTTTCAGCTTCTGTGTCTCCCTCTCTCTCTGCCCCTTCCCTACTCACATTCACATTCTCTCTCTCTCTCTCTCAAAAATAAACATTCAAAAAATTAAAGAACTATTATGTGTACAAACGTAAGGAATTTTTGCTTTTATTTGTAGTTCGATTTGGTATCACTAAATTGGAATGAGGTATTTTTCTATTAATGTTGAGTGGAAAACTCTTCAAAACTTTTTAAAGAGTTGTGCAGATTTAAAAGTTTTGTTATTTAACTGTTCCTGAATGGAATTTTTTTGCTACCAGGTCTGCAAAAGTATATTTATACTATTATTTTCTTATAATTATGCTTTTTTCCCTCCCTGTAATTTAATAGATTTTAAGGATAAATCTACATATGATAAGGAGAAAAGAATGCTTCCTTAGCAATATCTAAAAATATACAGTTTGTGAAGTACATTCATATGCGTTATAATCTTTGTTTTTCAAATTGTGTTGTTGTTTTAATAGTTCTGAAATAAGTATCTTTATTTCTCTCTTACAAATGAGGCAACTGAAGCTTAGAGGAGCTTGTGTAAGTTCAGAAAACATATTGGTGGCAGAGACCAACAATCAACAGATTCTTATTCTAAGTATGGGTTCTGTCTACTATACCTAAACTGAATGAGGTAGCTGTAGTATAGTGGTTATTCCTATGGGTTCTTGAGTTCAAATTTTGATTCATTTGTATGCCCTTGGGCCAATTAAATAATTGGCCTAATAACTGGGACAATTAAATGCCAATTGTCTTGATAACTCCAATTCCTTATCTATAAAATGATGATAGTAATATTGTCTGTTTCATAGATTTATTGTTTTAAATGAGACAATATATGTGAAATGATTGACATAGTAACCAGTGTATAGAAAGCACTCAATAAATGTTAGCTGTTATCATTTTTTGTACATTAGTATTGTAAGTTATAGTCATGTAATTTATATAAACCATCTCTGTAAGCCATTTAAAAGTAAATTTTCAGTTCATTAATTCAATAAACATGTATTAAATGCCTCTATGTGCTAGGTATTGTCTAAGCATGAGGCATAAGGGATATACACAATAGAGTTCCTGTTCTCAAGGAGCTAATTCTTTTTAAGAACAAGAAAATTACAATAGGAATGAGTCCAGTTTTGTTGACTTCTGTAACACCTGACTTTAGGAGGGTCTGCTTGATGGGTGTTTTGATTTAATTTACTTTTATACTGACTTTGGGTTTTTATTGTCATTGTTAAAATTATTTTACTTAAAGAATTGTTGTATATTTATGGAGAGTGTCCTATTTAGAGATCCGGTAACAAAAATGAAAGACACAAATGAAATTCATGGTTTGGTAGATTGTTTTTTTTTTTTTTTAACGTTTATTTATTTTTGAGACAGAGAGAGACAGAGCATGAATGGGGGAGGGTCAAAGAGAGGGAGACACAGAATCTGAAACAGGCTCCAGGCTCTGAGCTGTCAGCACAGAGCCCGACGCGGGGCTTGAACTCACGGACCGCTAGATCATGACCTGAGCTGAAGTTGGCCGCTTAACCGACTGAGCCACCCAGGCGCCCCGGGTTGGTAGATTAATTGTGATATTTTTACATGGAAAGATTTCCTTAGTCTTTTCTAAGATACAGAATAGAGAATCTTTGCAATTCTAATTCTTATATTATTTATTAAAATAATAACTGTAAGTTTATTAAGTGTTTACCATGCACCTTATGGATCTCTTCTTAGATGCCTTGTAGATACTATAAATTTTCGCAAACACTGAGTTAAGTAGTATAATTTTTATTTAATAGATGAAGGAATTGAGGCTCAAAGAGGAAAAATAACTTGCCTAGCATCATGAAATTTGTGGAATTGAGTTTTAAGCCCAGTGATGCCTGTCTCCAAATCTTATGTTGGAACCAGAGAAAAAAAAGTTCAATTTGAATCTCAGCTTTAAGCATTAGTGTGGTTTTACTGTATTAAATTCTATTAGGAATATATTGTACAGTTGAAACTAATATAATACTGCATGTTAACTAACTGAAATTAAGATTAAAACTTTAAAAAAGGAAAATTTCTGTTACGATTGTTTGAGTTCTAGCATATGATAGTGAGGAAGTGTGACCACTGGATTGGATTAAGGTTCTATGTGATAAGCACTGATTGAAAATCTGGAATGGGGTAATATGACTTCAGGTTTTCTGTTTGGAAATGGACAAAATATTTCAAAAAATATGTGCCATGATTTGTAAAAATATATTAATTTTCATTTACAAGTAATTCTTTTTTTTTTTTAACATAGGAAATTTATTGTCAAATTGGTTTCCATACAACACCCAGTGCTCATCCCAAAAGGTGCCCTCCTCAATACCCATCACCCACCCTCCCCTCCCTCCCACCCCCCATCAACCCTCAGTTTGTTCTCAGTTTTTAACAGTCTCTTATGCTTTGGCTCTCTCCCACTCTAAACTCTTTTTTTTTTTTTCCTTCCCCTCCCCCATGGGTTTCTGTTAAGTTTCTCAGGATCCACCTAAGAGTGAAAACATATGGTATCTGTCTTTCTCTGTATGACTTATTTCACTTAGCATCACACTCTCCAGTTCCATCCACGTTGCTACAAAAGGCCATATTTCATTCTTTCTCATTGCCACGTAGTATTCCATTGTGTATATAAACCACAATTTCTTTATCCATTCATCAGTTGATGGACATTTAGGCTCTTTCCATAATTTGGCTATTGTTGAGAGTGCTGCTATAAACATTGGGGTACAAGTGCCCCTATGCATCAGTACTCCTGTATCCCTTGGATAAATTCCAAGCAGTGCTATTGCTGGGTCATAGGGTAGGTCTATTTTTAACTTTCTGAGGAACCTCCACACTGCTTTCCAGAGCGGCTGCACCAATTTGCATTCCCACCAACAGTGCAAGAGGGTTGCCGTTTCTCCACATCCTCTCCAGCATCTATAGTCTCCTGATTTGTTCATTTTGGCCACTCTGACTGATGGGAGGTGATATCTGAGTGTGGTTGTGATTTGTATTTCCCTGATAAGGAGCGACGTTGAACATCTTTTCATGTGCCTGTTGACCATCCGGATGTCTTCTTTAGAGAAGTGTCTATTCATGTTTTCTGCCCATTTCTTCACTGGGTTATTTGTTTTTCGGGTGTGGAGTTTGGTGAGCTCTTTATAGATTTTGGATACTAGCCCTTTGTCCGATATGTCATTTGCAGATATCTTTTCCCATTCCGTTGGTTGCCTTTTAGTTTTGTTGGTTGTTTCCTTTGCTGTGCAAAAGCTTTTTATCTTCATAAGGTCCCAGTAATTCACTTTTGCTTTTAATTCCCTTGCCTTTGGGGATGTGTCGAGTAAGAGGTTGCTACGGCTGAGGTCAAAGAGGTCTTTTCCTGCTTTCTGCTCTAGGGTTTTGATGGTTTCCTGTCTCACGATCAGGTCCTTTATCCATTTTGAGTTTATTTTGTGAATGGTGTCAGAAAGTGGTCTAGTTTCAACCTTCTGCATGTTGCTGTCCAGTTCTCCCAGCACCATTTGTTAAACAGACTCTTTTTTCCATTGGATGTTCTTTCCTGCTTTGTCAAAGATTAGTTGGCCATACGTTTGTGGGGCTAGTTCTGGGGTTTCTATTCTTTTCCATTGGTCTATGTGTCTGTTTTTGTGCCAATACCATGCTGTCTTGATGATGACAGCTTTGTAGTAGAGGCTAAAGTCTGGGATTGTGATGCCTCCTGCTTTGGTCTTCTTCTTCAAAATTACTTTGGCTATTCGGGGCCTTTTGTGGTTCCATATGAATTTTAGGATTGCTTGTTCTAGTTTCAAGAAGAATGCTGGTGCAATTTTGATTGGGATTGCATTGAATGTGTAGATAGCTTTGGGTAGTATTGACATTTTGACAATATTTATTCTTCCAATCCATGAGCAGGGAATGTCTTTCCATTTCTTTATATCTTCTTCAGTTACCTTCATAAGCGTTCTATAGTTTTCAGCATACAGATCTTTTACAACTTTGGTTAGATTTATTTCTAGGTATTTTATACTTCTTGGTGCAATTGTGAATGGGATCATTTTCTTTATTTGTCTTTCTGTTGCTTCATTGTTAGTGTATAGGAATGCAACTGATTTCTGTACATTGATTTTGTATCCTGCAACTTTGCTGAATTCATGTATCAGTTCTAGCAGACTTTTGGTGGAGTCTATCGGATTTTCTATGTATAATATCATGTCATCTGCAAAAAGCGAAACCTTGACTTCATCTTTGCCAATTTTGATGCCTTTGATTTCCTTTTGTTGTCTGATTACTGATGCTAGAACTTCCAGCACTATGTTAAACAACAGCGGTGAGAGTGGGCATCCCTGTCGTGTTCCTGATCTCAGGGAAAAAGCTCTCAGTTTTTCCCCGTTGAGGATGATGTTAGCTGTGGGCTTTTCATAAATGGCCTTTATGATCTTTAAGTATGTTCCTTCTCTCCCGACTTTCTCAAGGGTTTTTATTAAGAAAGGGTGCTGGATTTTGTCAAAGGCCTTTTCTGCATCGATTGACACGATCATATGGTTCTTCTCTTTTTTTTTGTTAATGTGATGTTTCACGTTGATTGATTTGCGAATGTTGAACCAGCCCTGCATCCCAGGAATGAATCCCACTTGATCATGGTGAATAATTCTTTTTATATGCCGTTGAATTCGATTTGCTAGTATCTTATTGAGAATTTTTGCATCCATATTCATTAGGGATATTGGCCTGTAGTTCTCTTTTTTTACTGGGTCTCTGTCTGGTTTAGGAATCAAAGTAATACTGGCTTCATAGAATGAGTCTGGAAGTTTTCCTTCCCTTTCTATTTCTTGGAATAGCTTGAGAAGGATAGGTATTATCTCTGCTTTAAACGTCTGGTAGAACTCCCCTGGGAAGCCATCTGGTCCTGGACTCTTATATGTTGGGAGATTTTTGATAACCGATTGAATTTCTTCGCTGGTTATGGGTCTGTTCAAGCTTTCTATTTCCTCCTGATTGAGTTTTGGAAGAGTGTGGGTGTTTAGGAATTTGTCCATTTCTTCCAGGTTGTCCAATTTGTTGGCATATAATTTTTCATAGTATTCCCTGATAATTGTTTGTATCTCTGAGGGATTGGTTGTAATAATCCCATTTTCATTCATGATTTTATCTATTTGGGTCATCTCCCTTTTCTTTTTGAGAAGCCTGGCTAGAGGTTTGTCAATTTTGTTTATTTTTTCAAAAAACCAACTCTTGGTTTTGTTGTTCAGCTCTATAGTTTTTTTAGATTCTATATTGTTTATTTCTGCTCTGATCTTTATGATTTCTCTTCTTCTGCTGGGTTTAGGCTGCCTTTGCTGTTCTGCTTCTAGTTCCTTTAGGTGTGTGGTTAGATTTTGTATTTGGGATTTTTCTTGTTTCTTGAGATAGGCCTGGATTGCAATGTATTTTCCTCTCAGGACTGCCTTCGCTGCGTCCCAAAGTTTTTGGATTGTTGTATTTTCATTTTCATTTGTTTCCATGTATTTTTTAATTTCTTCTCTAATTGCCTGGTTGACCCACTCATTCGTTAGTAGGGTGTTCTTTAACCTCCATGCTTTTGGAGGTTTTCCAGACTTTTTCCTGTGTTTGATTTCAAGCTTCATAGCATTGTGGTCTGAAAGTATGCATGGTATAATTTCAATTCTTGTAAACTTATGAAGGGCTGTTTTGTGACCCAGTATATGATCTATCTTGGAGAATGTTCTGTGTGCACTTGAGAAGAAAGTATATTCTGTCGCTTTGGGATGCAGAGTTCTAAATATATCTGTCAAGTCCATCTGATCCAATGTATCATTCAGGGCCCTTGTTTCTTTATTGACTGTGTGTCTAGATGATCTATCCATTTCTGTAAGTGGGGTGTTAAAGTCCCCTGCAATGACCACATTCTTATCAATAAGGTTGCTTATGTTTATGAGTAATTGTTTTATATATTTGGGGGCTCCGGTATTCGGCACATAGACATTTATAATTGTTAGCTCTTCCTGATGGATAGACCCTGTAATTATTATATAATGCCCTTCTTCATCTCTTGTTACAGCCTTTAATTTAAAGTCTAGTTTGTCTGATATAAGTGGCTACTCCAGCTTTCTTTTGGCTTCCAGTAGCATGATAAATAGTTCTCCATCCCCTCACTCTCAATCTAAAGGTGTCCTCAGATCTAAAATGAGTCTCTTGTAGACAGCAAATAGATGGGTCTTGTTTTTTTATCCATTCTGATACCCTATGTCTTTTGGTTGGCACATTTAATCCATTTACATTCAGTGTTATTATAGAAAGATACGGGTTTAGAGTCATTGGGATGTCTGTATGTTTTATGCTTGTAGTGATGTCTCTGGTACTTTGTCTCACAGGATCCCCCTTAGGATCTCTTGCAGGGCTGGTTTCGTGGTGACAGATTCCTTCAGTTTTTGTTTGTTTGGGAAGACCTTTATCTCTCCTTCTATTCTAAATGACAGACTTGCTGGATAAAGGATTCTCGGCTGCATATTTTTTCTGTTTAGCACACTGAAGATATCGTGCCAATCCTTTCTGGCCTGCCACGTTTCAAAAGAGGGATCAGTCACGAGTCTAGTAGGTCTCCCTTTATATGTGAGGGCACGTTTATCCCTTGCTGCTTTCAGAATTTTCTCTTTATCCTTGTATTTTGCCAGTTTCACTATGATATGTCATGCAGAAGATCGATTCAAGTTATGTCTGAAGGGAGTTCTCTGTGCCCCTTGGATTTCAATGCCTTTTTCCTTCTCCAGTTCAGGGAAGTTCTCAGCTATAATTTCTTCAAGTACCCCTTCAGCACCTTTCCCTCTCTCTTCCTCCTCTGGGATACCAATTATGCGTATATTATTTCTTCTTAGTGTATCACTTAGTTCTCTAATTTTCCCCTCATACTCCTGGATTTTTTTATCTCTCTTTCTCTCAGCTTCCTCTTTTTCCATAACTTTATCTTCTAGTTCACCTATTCTCTCCTCTGCCCCTTCAATCCGAGCTGTCGTCATTTCCATTTTGTTTTGCATTTCGTTTAAAGCGCTTTTCAGCTCCTCGTGACTGTTCCTTAGTCCCTTGATCTCTGTAGCAAGAGATTCTCTGTTGTCCTCTATACTGTTTTCAAGCCCAGCGATTAATTTTATGACTATTATTCTAAACTCACTTTCTGTTATAGTATTTAAATCCTTTTTGATCAGTTCATTAACTGTTGTTATTTCCTGGAGATTCTTCTGAGGGGAATTCTTCCGTTTGGTCATTTTGGAGAGTCCCTGGCGTGGTGAGGACCTGCAGGGCACTTCCCCTGTGCTGTGGTGTATAACTGGAGTTGGTGGGCGGGGCCGCAGTCCGACCTGATGTCTGCCCCCAGCCCACCGCTGGGGCCACAGTCAGACTGGTGTGTGCCTTCTCTTCTCCTCTCCTAGGGGCGGGATTCACTGTGGGGTGGCGTGGCCCGTCTGGGCTACTTGCACACTGCCAGGCTTGTGGTGCTGGGGATCTGGTTTATTAGCTGGGGTGGGTAGGCAAGGTGCACGGGGGCAGGAGGGGCAGGCTTAGCTCGCTTCTCCTTAGGTGATCCACTTCAGGAGGGGCCCTGTGGCAGCGGGAGGGAGTCAGATCCACTGCTGGAGGTTTGGCTCCGCAAAGGCACAGAGTTGGGTGTTTGCGCAGAGCGGAGCAAGCAAGTTCCCTGGCAGGAACTGGTTCCCTTTGGGATTTTGGCTGGGGGATGGGCGGGGGAGATGGCGCTGGCGAGCGCCTTTGTTCCCCACCAAACTGAGCTCTGTCATCTGGGGGCTCAGCAGCTTTCCCTCCCTTTGTCCTCCAGCCTTCCCGCTTTCTGAGCAAAGCTGTTAACTTATGACCTCCCAGACGCTAAGTCGCGCTTGCTGTCGGAACACAGTCCGTCAGGCCCCTCCACTTTTGCCAGCCAGACTCGAGGGCTCTGCTTGGCCGGCGAGCCGCCCCTCGCCCTGGCTCCCTCCCGCCAGTCCGTGGAGCGCGCACCACTTCGCTGCCCTTCCTACCCTCTTCGGTGGGCCTCTCGTCTGCGCTTGGTTCCGGAGACTCCGTTCTCATTTAGAAGTAATTCTACCAAAATAATATAAGTACTAATTTTTATAAATTACTTCTCATACATTATAAAAGTTTTATATAATCAGTTCACCAAAATATTCACCTTTGCATGAAGGAGATGCTTCTTAATTTACATTTTCAGTAGATTTAACATATAGCATCTAGTGATGTAAATTTGTTTCTGAAACTCCTTAATTTCCTCAGATATTCCAGGATACTGAATGCTGTTTGGTTTGCATTATTTACATCAAATTTGCAGTGAAAATCTTGTTATTATATATCCATGGCTACTTTTGTTAACTAAGAACAATATTGTTTTTCCATAGTAAGCTGTCAGAAATGTGGGACAGACTCAATTTGAGCCAAAGATATCAATTTCAGAGGGAGATTTTGAAGAAGTTTTATTATGTAATGTTAGGTTCGTCTTATTAACATATTCCCTTAACTTGAGAGGATCAGAAAGAAGCAGTGGCAACCTCATTTTGCTAATGATTTATTAATAACAATAGATTAATTGTGTTCTTGAAATATCAACCAGGTAAAGAAATATATTGACATCTAGTATTTCTGTAATTAGAAAATTATTAACAAATGAAAAATACTTTGTGAGAATAGGTACTAGCTTTATAAGACTAAATTGAAAATGTAGCATATATTGTCTGTACATATGTTGTCTATTGAATAAATCACCTATGAAGTAATTATTATAATTTTAAATAAGACAGTATGGTATAGAGAAGAAAAGGGGGTGATTTTTCTTTCAGATGTAAGTTTTTTCTGATAGTACTCATTGTTTGTTGCTCTGTTGTCTTCTAACATTTTATCTGAAAGAGGAGAAACATAAAACCACCATTATATTTATTCCTTTGTAGATAACCTATTATTTTCTCCTCCCCATGCTTATTTTTTTTCATCACTGTAATTCAAATATATTGCCAGAATGTGTCTCCATGTACATCTCATTCCATTAATTATATCTGAAATAATTTGCATACATGGGCTGTTTTTCTGCTCTGAAAGTTTTCTTCAGTTATATCTTTAGTAGTTTTTTTGTTTGAGTGATTCTGGTCCTCTTTCTTGGAATGTTTTATAATCCCTATTCTGTTCACTGCCTTCAATAATAATATTCTTTCTCATTGCTTTCAAGTGTTGTTTAGTTTCTTTACCCTTTCTTCTGCATTCAGAAAGACCACTGTCAAAAAAAAAAAAAAAAAGAAAGACCACTCTCTTTTTAATCAATTTTAATATTATTAAAATTTTTAATGAGTATATAATTATTACATAATTTTATAAAATATATAACATAATTATTATATATTTTTATTTATGTAATTTAAATTATATTATATAGTTTAGTTAATGATATGAATACAATATATATTTTATGTAATTTTAATAATTATACATATTAGTGCAAAATATTAAAATATTAATATAATATATATTAGTTTCATGTGTACATAGTGATTCTAATATTTACCTTATGAAATGCTCACCATTTGTCACCATACATACTTATTACAAAATTATTGAATATATTACCTATGCTATACTTTTCATCCCCGTGACTTATTTATATTATAACTGGAAGTTTATATTTAAAAATCCCCTTCACCTATATTGCCGATCCCTCTACCACCCTCTCCTCCGGCAATCCCTAGTTTGTTCTTTATGTTTCTCTTTTGTTGTTTGTTAATTTATTTTGTCTTTTTAGATTCTACATATAAGTGAAATCATGTGGTATTTGTCTTTCTGTGTCTGACTTATTTCACTTAGCCTGATTCCCTCTAGGTCATCTCTAGTTGATTGGTTATTCAATACTGCCTCTTTCTATTTCTCTTTTTTAAAGTTTATTTATTTTGAGACAAAGAGAGAGAGGGAGAGAGAGAACATGAGCTGGGGAGTGGCAGAGAGAGGGAGAGAGAGAATCTCAAGCATGGGGCTCAGTGTCATGAACCATGAGATCATGACCTGAGCCGAAATCAAGAGTCGGATGCTTTACCCACTGAGCCACCCAGGTGCCTCTCTCTCTCTCTCTCTCTCTCTCCCTCTCTCTTTTTCTATTCCCAGTGGATATTTCAATAATATTATTTACACTTTTTTTCTTATACTTTGTTTTGGCATCAAATTCTTTTTTTCTTTTTCACTTATACTATTGCATTTCATTTTGTTGACATTTCCTATCAGGTTATTCTATCTTGGTGACTTTTGTTCCTGTTATAGAGGTCACATGTATTAACATGTCTTAACTGAGATACAAGTAACTGCTGTTACAAATCCACTTTGTTATTTCATAGGCTAAACACAACAGAGTTCTAGTTCTGACTCAAGGAATAATTCAATGCAGATTCCTAGTGGCCAGGTGACTGTTCTTCACATGTTGATCGAGGGATCCAGGATCAATTTTGTAGCTCTGTTATTTCACATAGGATCTCAGCACCCTCTGCATTTAACTAGTGGAAGGGAAATAGAAAGTGGAGAAATTTGGCCCACTTTTAAAAATTTCTAACCAAGAAGTAATACACATCATTTCTACTCACATTCCAAATTGGCAAGAATTAGTTGCACAACAACACTTTGATGCAGGAGGTTCTGGGAAATATAGCCCTAGCTGAGCAGGAACAACTCTATGCTATGGAAGGGAAACATGAAATTTTGGTGGGCAGCTAGATGTCTGTATTCCACCATGTCTTGGTACAGTGTATTGATTGTGCCAAACTTGTTCTAAATTTTCTGCTTGCTTTAGTAAATAATTTTGAGAGTTATAGTCCTCCAATGAGTTTTCCAGATGTTGTTCCCTTTTCCTTTTTTGCCACTTTCTTTTACAAGTTGACAGTTTTATTTCACTTGATACAAAGAGAGATTTACTTTAACCCAATCATGAGTCATCATTTGTGGTATGTCTTTGATTCTGCTCACTGTTATGTAGGAGTCTCTACACAGATCTGCAGTTGGGAAGATGGTGTGTGTACAGTTCATAGCTTGGTTTCATTGTAATCTAATGAAGCCTTCTATATAAAGGTGAGAACCTTAGCTCTCTGATTCCTTCATTCTCCAAATTGAAGAAAATACATAGAACTTTTCCTATTTTCATCAATGCCTATGGAGTTTTATAAGTTAGGGTACAATGTAGCAATATAATTTCTGGGATTGAATATATCTGAATCTATACAGAATTTGAGGCATAATGAATTGTACATTTTTCTGGGTTTGGATTATCAAAGACTGCACATTTCCAAGACAAAAACAAGCAAGTTGAAGAACAGTGTGACTGCCTGTCTTTGCTGAACTTCAGGTAGCAAAATATGTTGGTTGCCACTTATTCTATTTTCTACTTTATAGATCTTTTATCTAGTGGGAAGTTTGCCTAAATATGTTGGCTGTCAAGCTTATTTGTCATTATTGGTAAAAGATGTTTCCCTATGCCTTCTTCCTGGTTTTTTAAAGTTTTAGAGAAATTCGAAGAGGTGAAGTAAGATTTCTATATAGCTGATGTTAACAACTCAAATACTCCATTTGCCAAAGTTAAACTGAGGTATAATTGACACATAAGGAACTATGTACCCTATTAAAGTATATAATTTGGTAAGTTTTAATATCTATCTATTTATCTATCTTATCTGTAAATCCATGATAGTAACATAATGAAAATATTCATTATCCCAAGTTTTCTCAAGCTGCTATCCCTCCATGTCTTCCAATGAATTATCAGACAACCCTTCATCTGCATTCTGACACTACAGATTGATTTTGCATTTTCTAGATTTTTATGTAAAAGGAATCATACACTATAAACTTTTTCTGTGGCTTCTTTCACTCAACATAATTATTTAGAGATTCATTCATATTGTTGCATATATCAGTATAGCAAAATTAGTTTATTCATTTAATTGTTGGTAGACATTTGGGTTGTTTCCAGTTTGGGGGCATTACAAATAAAGCTGATATGAACATACTACATACATACTAGTCTACATATTTCACTTAGGTAAATACCTAGTAGAGCACTAACTGAGTCATATGTTAGGTATATTTATATAACTTTTGACAAACTTTCAAAGAGCTTTTCAAAGTTGAACCATTTTACATTTCTACTAGTGTATCAATTGCACACATGTTGACCAACACTTGGTAGGGCTAGTCTTTTTAATTTCAGATAATTTTATAGGTATATATTGATATTTCCTTTGAGTTTTAATCTGCCTTTCCCTAATGACTAATGATGGTGAATTTTCTTTCATGTTGTTATTTGCTATCATCTATCTTTCTTGGTAAAGTGTCTATTCCCAAACTTTTTGAACATTTTAATGTGGCTGTTTATTTTTTTAACATTGTATCTTGGAAATTATTTATATAGTCTGGATATAAGCTCGTTATCAAATGTGAGATTTTCAAATATTTTCTCCTAACTCTTGCTTATCTTTTCATTCTTAATCTTCGTGAAGTCCAAGTTATTAATGTCTCTTAATAGGTTGTGATTTTGGTGCCATATATCAAAAAAATCTTTGCCTAACCCAAGATCCAAAAGATTTTCCTGAGTTTTCTAAGTTTTATACTTTTAGATTTTACCTTTGGATATGTGATCCCTTTTGAATTGTTTTTTTTGTATATAGTGCAAGTATAGATAGATTTCTCTGTCTCTCCCTCTACTTTCTCTCCCCCTCTGACTCTCTGACCCTCCTTACCTCTGTCCCTTCCCTCCCTCCCCCCTCTCCCTTCCCATTCCATTCTTTATTTGTTTTTTTTTTTTGCTTATGGACGTCCAGTTGTTTTAGCACCATCTATTGAAAGGACTATTCTTTCAGCCTTGAATTGCCTTTGTTTCGTACCTTGGTTGAAAGCCATAGGTGTGGACCTGTTTCTGGACTGTCTATTATTCTGTTTCATTAATGTATTTTTTCCTGATGCAAATGCAACACCATCTTGAATATTGTTGCTTTACAAGGTTTTGAAATCAGGTTGTACAATTCCTCTAACTTTGTTCTTTTCTAAGATGTTTTGACTATTCTAGATCCTTTGTATTTACATATGAATTTTCAAATCAACTTCTCTATTTTTATATAAAAGCCTTTTGAGATTTTCTTGGGATTGCATTGAATCTATGAATCAATCTGGGCAGAAATAATATTTTAACATACTGAGTGTTCCTTTTGGTGAACACAGTGTATTTTTCCATTTATTTAGGTATTTTTAAATTTCTCTAAACAGTGTTTTGCAGTTTTTAGTGTACAGGATTTTCACATCTTTTGTCATGTTTATTCCTAAGTATTTCATATTTTTTATGTTATTGTAATAGGTATTGTGATTAATTTCCAATTGTGCATAGAAATACAGTAGTTTCGTACATACTGATCATTTATACTGGAATCTTGCTGAACTCACTTTTTAGTACTTGTATCTTTTTAATATAGAAGCTTTAAAAATAGATTTTGTAGGGTATTCTGCACAATCTTGACACCTGAAAAGCCAATTTACTTTATTCATTTTATTCTTTACCTTCAGTCTCTATATCTTTTATTTATTTGTGCTGCTTTATTTCACTGATTAGAAGTTCCACTATAATGTTGACTAGAAAGAAGTGCAGAAGATGTCTTAGCCTTGATCCTGATTTTAGGGGAAAAGCATTCAATATTTCATTAATGAATGTAATGTTAGTTGCAGAGGTTTTTATTTGGTAAAGTTCTTTTATAAGGTGGAGTAATTTTGCTTATGTTCCTAGTTTACTGAACACTTTTTATCAGGAACAAATCTTGCCTTAGGAAAAATGTTTTTTCTCTGTATATTTAGGTAATAATACGTATATTTTTTTGTTTTTTAGTTTGTTAAAATGGTGAATTCCATTAGTTTGTAATTTTAAACCAACCTTGCATTCCCCACTTGATCATTATTTAATATCCTTTTTACCTTTCATTGATTTTGATTTCTGAACATTCATAAGAAGTTTTACATCTATGTTCCTCAAGGACGTTGGTGTAGTGGTTTTTTTCCCCAAAGGTCTTTTCCTAGGTTTGGTATTGGGGTAACATTTACTTACAGAATTTGTTAGTCCATTTTTGAAAGGTAATTATGTAGATTTCATATAATTTATTCCTTAAATATTTGGAAGAATTCACCAATGCAGTCATATTAAGATGTTTTCTTTCGTGTTTTTTTTTTTTTTGTAATGTTTATTTATTTAATTTTAGAGAGAAAAGGAGAGTGCGAGTATGGGTGCATGAGCCAGGGAGGGTAAACAGAGAGAGAGAGAGAGAGAGAGAGAGAGAGAGAGAGAGAGAGAGAGAGAAAGAGAGAATGAGAGAGAGAGAGAATCCCATGGAGGCTCCATGCTGTCAGTGCAGAGACCATTGTAGGGCCTGATTCCATGAACTGTGAGATTATGACCTGAGCTTCAAACAAGAGTCAGATGCTTAACCAAGTGAGCCATGCCCCTGGAATGTTTTACGTGGGAAGATTTTTAACTAAAAGGTCAATTTCTTTTTATAGATACAGGGATATTTATATGATTTCTTTCTTAGTGAGCTTTGAATAGTGTTATTAAAGAAATGTGTACATTTTTTCCAAGTTGTCACATTTATTGGCCTAAAGTTTTATTTTTAATTTATAGACTGTAGTGTTTTAATTTCTCTGATGTCTGATAGTGGTAATTTGTATCTTTGCTTTTTATCCTTACTGTTCTGACTAAAGATTTTCAAAGAACCAGGTTTGTATTTCATTAATTTTCTCTATTCCTTCTTCTATTTTCTGTTTCATTCATTCATTTCTTGCCTTTATTTCCTTTTTTCTTTTTATGTTGAGTTTAACTTTCTCTTCATTTTCTACTTTTTGTGATATAAGTTGAGATTATTGACTTGAGATCATATTTTGTTTCTGATATAGATATTAAGTACTACAAAATCCAAGCTATTTCTTTAACCATTTATAAAATGGTAGAAGATGTTTTAGGTCTGATTATCACTCACTTTAAGATTACATATCACAAATAAAATAATTATTTATGTACAGTATAGAATTTGTCATATAATTTCTTTAAGTTATACTGGAAATTTTTGTTATATTTTCAATATTTTATTGCATTATAGTGTTGTTTTCTTTTGCTTTTACTTATACTGAAATGCAAAATCCACCTCATAAGCACCAATAAAATATAATGTGACCAAAAAATTTTAGTGCTATAAATTGTCATGTTATCTTTTGATTCCTGATGAGTATAAAATACCTTCTAATTTCACATCTGAATTTTTTGACCTACGTGTTTTTTATTTTATTTTATTTTTTTTATATGAAATTTATTGTCAAATTAGTTTCCATACAACACCCAGTGCTCATCCCAACAGGTGCCCTCCTAAATACCCATCATCCACCCCCCCCCCACCCCCCATCAAACCTCAGTTTGTTCTCAGTTTTTAAGAGTCTCTTATGTTTTGGCTGGCTCCTTCTCTAACTTTTTTTTTCCTTCCCCTCCCCCATGGTCTTCTGTTAAGTTTCCCAGGATCCACATAAGAGTGAAAATACATGGTATCTCTCTTTCTCTGTATGACTTATTTCGCTTACCATGACACTCTCCAGTTCCATCCATGTTGCTACAAAAGGTCATATATCATTCTTTCTCATTGCCATGTAGTATTCCATTGTATATATAAACCATAATTTCTTTATCCATTCATCAGTTGATGGACATTTAGGCTCTTTCCATAATTTGGCTATTGTTGAGAGTGCTGCTATAAACATTGGGGTACAGGTGCCCCTATGTATCAGCATTCCTGTATCCCTTGGGTAAATTCCTAGCAGTGCTATTGCTGTGTCATAGGGTAGATCTATTTTCAACTTTATGAGGAACCTCCACACTGTTTTCCAGAGTGGCTACACCAGTTTGCATTCCCACCAACAGTGCAAGAGGGTTCCCGTTTCTCCACATCCTTGCCAGCATCTATAGCCTCCTGATTTGTTCATTTTAGCCATTCTGACTGGTGTGAGGTGATATCTCAGTGTGGTTGTGATTTGTATTTCCCTGATGAGCGACGTTGAGCATCTTTTCATGTGCCTGTTGGCCATCTGGATGCCTTCTTTAGAGAAGTGTCTATTCATGTTTTCTGCCCATTTCTTCACTTGATTATTTGTTTTTCGGGTGTGGAGTTTGGTGAGCTCTTTATAGATTTTGGATACTAGCCCTTTGTCCGGTATGTCATTTGCAAATATCTTTTCCCATTCCGTTTGTTGCCTTTTAGTTTTGTTGGTTGTTTCCTTTGCTTTGCAGAAGGTTTTTATCTTGATGAGGTCCCAATAGTTCATTTTTGCTTTCAATTCCCTTGCCTTTGGAGTTGTGTCAAGTAAGAAATTGCTGCGGCTGAGGTCAGAGAGGTTTTTTCCTGCTTTCTCCTCTAGGGTTTTGATAGTTTCCTGTCTCACATTCAGGTCTTTTATCCATTTTGAGTTTATTTATGTGAATGGTGTCAGAAAGTGGTCTAGTTTCAACCTTCTGCATGTTGCTGTCCAGTTCTCCCAGCACCATTTGTTAAAGATACTGTCTTTTTTCCATTGGATATTCTTTCCTGCTTTGTCAAAGATGAGTTGGCCATACTATTGTGGGTCCAATCCTGGAGTCTCTATTCTATTCCATTGGTCTATGTGTCTGTTTTTGTGCCAATACCATGCTGTCTTGATGATGACAGCTTTGTAGTAGAGGCTAAAGTCTGGGATTATGATGCCTCCTGCTTTGGTCTTCCTCTTCAAAATTACTTTGGCTATTTGGGGTCTTTTGTGATTCCATACAAATTTTAGGATTGCTTGTTCTAGCTTCGAGAACATGCTGGTGCAATTTTGATTGGGATTGCATTCACTGTGTAGATAGCTTTTGGTAGTATTGACATTTTAACAATGTTTATTCTTCCAGTCCATGATCACAGTGTTTTTCCATTTCTTTGTATCTTCTTCAATTTTCTTCATAAGCTTTCTATAGTTTTCAGCATACAGATCTTTTACATCTTTCGTCAGGTTTATTCCTAGGTATTTTATGATTCTTGGTGAAATGTGAATGGGATCAGTTTCTTTATTTGTCTTTCTGTTGCTTCATTGTTAGTGTATAAGAATGCAACTGATTTCTGTACAGTGATTTTGTGTCCTGCGACTTTGCTGAATTCATGTATCAGTTCTAGCAGACTTTTGGTGGAGTCTATCGGGTTTTCCATGTATAATATGTCATCTGCAAAAAGTGAAAGCTTGACTTCATCTTTGCCAATTTTGATGCCTTTGATTTCCTTTTGTTGTCTGATTGCTGATGCTAGCACTTCTAAAACTGTTAAACAACAGCGGTGAGAGTGGACATCCCTGTTGGATTCCTGATCTCAGGGGGAAAGCTGTCAGTTTTTCCCCATTGAGGACGATATTAGCTGTGGGCTGTTCATAAAGGACTTTTATGATGCTTAAGCATATTCCTTCTATCCCGACTTTCTCGAGTGTTTTTATTAAGAAAGGATGCTGAATTTTGTCAAATGCTTTTTCCTCATCAATTGACAGGATCATATGGTTCTTTTCTTTTCTTTTATTAATGTGAAGTATCACATTGATTGATTTGCGAATGTTGAACCAGCCCTGCAGCCCAGGAATGAATCCCACTTGATTATAGTGAATAAAATCTCTTTATATACTGTTGAATTCGATTGGCTAGTATCTTATTGAGAATTTTTGCATCCATATTCATCAGGGATATTGGCCTGTAGTTCTCTTTTTTTGCTGGGTCTCTGTCTGGTTTAGGAATCAAAGTAATACAGGCTTCATAGAATGAGTCTGGAAGTTTTCCTTCCCTTTCTGTTTTGTGGAACAGCTTGAGAAGGATAAGTATCATCTCTGCTTTAACTGTCTGGTAGAATTCCCCAGGGAAACCATCTTGTCCTGGACTCTTATTTGTTGGGTGATTTTTGGGAACTGGTTCAATTTCTTTGCTGGTGATGGGTCTGTTCAAGTTTTCTATTTCTTCCTGTTTGAGTTTTGTAAGTGTGTGGGTGCTTAGGAATTTGTCCATTTCTTCCAGGTTGTCCAGTTTGTTGGCATATAATATTTCATAGCATTCCTTGGTAATTGCTTGTATTTTTGAGGGATTGGTTGTAATAATTCCATTTTCATTCATGATTTTATCTATATGGGTCCTGTCTCTTTTTTTTTTTGAGAAGCCTGGTTAGAGGTTTATCATTTTTGTTTATTTTTTCAAAAAACCAACTCTTGGTTTCATTGATCTGCTCTACTGTTTTTTTTTTTTTTTTTAAGATTCTATATTGTTTATTTCTGCTCTGATCTTTATTATTTCTCTTCTTCTCGGTATAGGGTGTCTTTGCTGTCTGCTTCTATTTCCCTTAGGTGTGCTGTTAGATTTTGTATTTGGGATTTTACTTATTTCTTGACATAGGCCTGGACTGCAATGTATTTGCCTCTGAGGACTGCCTTTGCTACATCCCAAAGCATTTGGATTGTTGTATTTTCATTTTCATTTGTTTCCATATATTTTTAAATTTCTTCTCTAATTGCCTGGTTGACCCATTCATTCTTTAGTACGGTGTTCTTAAATTCCCCGCTTTTGGAGGTTTTCCAGACTTTTTCCTGTGTTTGATTTCAAGCTTCATAGTATTGTGGTCTGAAAGTGTGCATGGTATGATCCTAATTCTTTTATATTTATGAATGGCTGTTTTGTGACCCAGTATGTGATCTGTCTTGGAGAATGTTCCATGTGCACTCGAGAAGAAAGTATATTCTGTTGCTTTGGGATGCAGAGTTCTAAATATATCTGTCAAGTCCATATGATCCAATGTATTATTCAGTGCCCTTGTTTTTTTATTTATTTTTTTAAATTTTTTTAAACATTTATTTATTTTTTAGACAGAGAGAGAGCCTGAACAGGGGAGGGTCAGAGAAAGAGGGAGACACAAAATCTGAAACAGGCTCCAGGCTCTGAGCTGTCAGCATAGAGCCCGATGTGGGGCTCAAACCCATGGACCGCGAGATCATGACCTGAGCCGAAGTCAGACGCTTAACTGACTGATCCACCCAGGCGTCCCCCCTTCTTTTTTTATTGATCCTGTGCCTAGATGATCTATACATTGTTGTTAATGGAGTATTAACGTCCCCTTCAATTACCACATTCTTATCAGCAAGGTTGCTTATGTTTGTGAGTAATTGTTTTATGTATTTGGGGGCTCCCGTGTTTGGCACATACGCATTTATAATTGTTAGCTCTTCCTGATTGGTAGATCCTGTAATTATTATATAATGCCCTTCTTCTTCTCTTGTTACAACCTTCAATTTAAAATCTAGTTTATCTGATAAAAGTATGGCTACTCCAGCTTTCTTTTGACTTCTAGTATCATGATATAGTTCTTCATCCCCTTACTTTCAGTCTGAAGGTGTCCTCAGGTCTAACATAAGTCTCTTGTAGACCACACATAGATGTGTCTTGTTTTTTTTTTTATCCATTCTGATACCCTATGTCTTTTTGTTGGAGCATTTAGTCCATTTACATCAGTGTTATTATTGAAAGATATGGGTTTAGAGTCATTGTGACACCTGTAGGTTTCATGCTTGTAGTGGTGTCTCTGGTATTTGTGGTCCTTGCAACATTTCACTCACAGAGTCCCCCTTAGAATCTGTTTTTGGGCTGGTTTAGTGGTGATGAATTCCTTCAGTTTTTGTTTGTTTAGGCAAAACTTTATCTTTCCTTCTATTCTGCATGACAGACTTGCTGGATAAAGGATTCTCGGCTGCATATTTTTTCTGTTTATCACATTGAAAGTTTCCTGCCATTCCTTTCTGGCCTGCCAAGTTTCAGTAGATAGGTCTGCCACTAGTCTTATGGGTCTCCCTTTGTAAGTTATAGCCTGTTTTTCCCTAGGTGCTTTTATAATTCTCTCTTTATCCTTGTATGTTGCCAGTTTCACTATGATATGTCGTGCAGAAGATCGATTCAAGTTACGTTTGAAGGGAAATCTCTGTACCTCTTGGATTTCAATGCCTTTTTCCTTCCCCAGATTAGGGAGGTTCTCAGCTATGATTTGTTCAAGTACACCTTCAGCCCCTTTCTCTCTCTCTTCCTCTTCTGGAATTCCTATTATACGGATATTGTTCTGTTTGATTGCATCACTTAGTTGTCTAATTCTCCCCTCATACTCCTGGCTTTTTTTTTTTTATCAATCTTTTTCTCAGCTTCCTCTTTTTCCATAATTTTATCTTATAATTCACCTATTCTCTCCTCTGCCTCTTCAATTCGTGCTTTGACCGCCTCCATTTTATTTTGTACCTCATTTAGACTATTTTTTAATTCCTCTTGACTATTTCTTAGTCCCTTGATCTCTGTAGCAATAGATTCTCTGCTGTCCTCTATACTTTTTTCAAGCCCAGCGATTAATTTTATGACTATTATTTTAAATTCATGTTCTGTTCTATTGCTTAAATCGTTTTTGATCAATTCATTAGCTGTCGCTACTTCCTGGAGTTTCTTTTGAGGAGAATTCTTCTGTTTCATCATTTTGGATAGTCCCTGGAGTGGCGAGGAACTGCAGGGCACTTCCTCTGTGCTGTCTTGAGTAATTTGTGTTGGTGGGCGGGGCCGGAGTCAGACCTGATGTGTGCCCCCAGCCCGCCACTGGGGCCACAGTCAGACTGGTGTGTACTTTACCTTCCCCTCTCCCAGGGGCAGGACTCACTGTGGAGTGGTGTGGCCCCTGTCTGGGCTACTTGCACACTGCCAGGCTTGTGGTGCTCCTTCTATGGGATCTGTCCTATTAGCAGGGGTGGTTTCGCAAGGTGCACAGGGGTGGGTGGGGCAGGCTTAGCTCACTTTGCCATGGGTGGTCCCCTGAGGGATGGGCCCTGCAGCACTGGGAGGGAGGCAGACCTGTCAGAGGGATGATCCACAGAAGCACAGCGTTGGGTGTTTGCTCAGGGCAAGCAAGTTTGGTGATGAGAACTGGTTCCCTTCCTACCCTCTTCCGTGGGCCTCTTGTCTATGCTTGCCTCTGGAGAGTCCGTTCTGCTAGGCTTCTGCGGTTTTCTGGGTTATTTAGGCAGATGTGGGTGGAATCTAAGCCATCAGCAGGATGAAGTAAGCCCAGCATCCTCCTATGCCGCCATCTTCCCCTTACTTGGGCCTATGTGTTTTTTAAAAATGTGTTATTTCGTGGGCTCCAGAATGGCTAAGTCACTTAAGGTTCTGACTCTTGATCTCAGATCGAGCCCCTCCTTACGCTCTGTGCTGACTGCAGGGAGCCTGCTTGGGATTCTCTCTCCTTCTCTCTCTGCCCCTCCCCCATGTGCACACATGTGCTCTCTTGCTCTCTTGAAATAAATAAATAAACTTGAAAAAATATGGTATTTGGATTACAAATACTTGGGCATTTTCCACATAAGTTTTTGTTAGTGATTTCAAATTTATGTTATGTTATTTGTTAATATGTTAATTTCTTTGGTCAATGAATATGCTTTTTGATTTTAAAGCTTTGAAGTTTTTAGAGACTTGTTTTGTGGCCCAATATATGGTTTACCTCGGTAAATGTTCTATGTGCTTTTTAAAAGATTGTGGATTCTGATGTTGTTGAGGAGAGTGTCTGTAAATGTCAGTTAGATCAAGTTTGTTGGTAGTTTTGGTCACGTCATGTATATTCTTACTAAATTTTTTTAAAGTTTATTTACTTATTTTTTGAGAGAAAATCCATTCATCTATTGATGGACACTTGGGATACTTCAGTAATTTGGTGATTGTAAATAATACTGCAATAAACATATTTGTATTAGTGCTTTCATATTTGGGGGGTAAGTATGCAGTAGTGTGACTATTAGATCATATGATAGATAAAAAAATCTATTTTTAGTTTCTTGAGGAACCTTCATACTGTCTTTCAAAGTGGCTGCACCAGTTTGTATTCTTACCAACAGTGCATGAGAGTTCCTTTTCTCCACATCCTCGTCAATCCTTGCTGTTTCTTGAGTTTTGGATTTTAGTCATTCTGACAGGTGTGAGGTTATCACATGGTGGTTTTGATTTGTATTTCTCTGATGATGCGTCATGTTCAGCATCTTTTCATGTGTCTGTTGGCCATCTGCATGTCTGCTTTGGAGAAATGTCTGTTCATGTCTTCTGCACATTTTAATTGGATTATTTGGTTTTTTGGGGTGTTGATCTGTGTAAGTTCTTTATTTATTTTGTGTACTAATTCTTTATCAGATATGACATTTGCAAATATCTTCTCCCATTCACCAGATTACCTTTTAGTTTCATTGGTTGTTTGTTTGCTGTGCAAAAGCTTTTTATTTTGATATAGTTTTAATAGTTTATTTTTGCTTTTGTTTCCCTTGTTTCAGGAGATATATCTAGAAAGATGTTCTTATGGTTTATGTCATAGAAATTACTACCTGTGCTCTCTTCTAGTATTTTTATGATCTCAGATCTCATATTTAAGTAATTAATCCATTTTGAGTTTATTTTTGTGTGTTGTGTAAGAAAGTGGTTCAGTTTCATTATTTGCATGTAGCTGTCCAGTTTTCCCAACACTGTTTGTTGAACAGACTGGTTTTTTTTCCTGCATTGGATATTCTTTTTGTTTTGGGTGAAGATTAATTGACCATATAATTATGGGTTTATTTCTGGGTTTTCTATTCTGTTCTATCGGTGTATGTGTGTTTGTGTCAGTACCATACTGTTTTGATTACTGAAGCTTTGTGATATAACTTGAAGTCTGGAATTGTGATGCCTTCAGGTTTGTTCATCTTTTTCAAGATTGGTTTGGCTATTCAGGGTCTTTTGTGGATTTATAGAAATTTGAGGATTATTTGTTTTAGTTGTGTGAAAAATGCTTTTGCATTTTGATAGGGATCACATTAAACCTGTAGATTGCTCTGGGTAGTAGTGCTGGATATTTTAACAATATTTGCTCTTCAAATCCATGAACAGTCTTTCCATTTGTTTGTATCATCTTCAATTTCTTTCATTAGTGTTTTATAGTTTTCAGAGTATATGTCTTTCACCTCCTTTAAGTTTATTTCTAGATATTTTATTATTTTTGTTGCAATTGTCTATAGGATTGTTTTCTTAATTTCTTTTTCTGCAGCTTCATTATTAGTGTATAGAAAAGTAATGGATTTCTGTACATTGATCTTGTATCCTGTGACCTTAGTCAATTCATTTTTAATTCTCATAGCTTTTTGATGGAGGCTTTTAGGTTTTCAGTATAGAATATCATATCATCTACAAATAGTGGAAGTCTTATCACTTCTTTACCAGTTTGGATCCATTTTATTTCTTTTTCATGTCTGATTGCTGTGGCTAGGACTTGCAGTATTGTGTTGAATAAAAATAGTGGGAGAGTGGACATCCTTGTCTTCTTACTGTCCTTAGAGGGACAGCTCTCAGTTTTTCTCTTTTGAGTATAGTGTTACTTTGGGTTTTTCATATAAGGCAATACTTATGTTGAGGTCTTTTCCCTCTCAACCTACTTTGTTGAGGGTTTTTATCATGGATGGATGTTGTACTTTGTCAAATGCTTTTTTTGCATATAATGAAATGAGTGATACATTTTTTATACTTTCTTTTGTTGATGTGATATATCACGTTGATTGATTTGGGAATATTGAATCACACTTGTATCCTGGGAATTTATCCCATTGATTGTGGTGAATGATGTTTTAAAATTTATTGTTGGATTTAGTCACTAATATTTTGTTCAGGAATTTTCCTTCTGTGTTCATCAGAGATACTGGCCTATAGTTCTCTTTTTTTGATGTCTTTATCTGGTTTTGGTGTCAGGTAATTCTCACCTTGTTGAATGAATTTGTTAGCTTTCCCTTCTCTTATATTTTTTTGGACAGGTTTGAAAAGACTAGTTATTAACTCATTTTAAATGTTGGGTAGAATTCCCCTGTTAAGCTCTCTGGTCCTGGACTTTTGTTTGTTGAGAGTTTTTAGATTACTGATTCCATTTCTTTGCTGGTAATCAGTCTGTTCAAATTTTCTATTTTTCATAATTCAGTTTTATAAGGTTATATTCCTAGGAATCTATCCATTTCTTCTTTTTTGTACATTTTGTTGGTATATACTTTTTCATAATATTCTCTTATATTCCCCTGTGTTTCTTTGGTGTTGGTTATTTCTCCTATTTCACTTATGATTTATTTGGAATCACTCTATCTGTCTCTCTGTCTCTGTCTCATTATCTTTTTATTTTTTGATGAGTCCGGGTAGAGTTTCATCAATTTGTCGATCTTTTTAAAGAAGTAGCACCTGGTTTCATTGATCTGTTCTATGTGTTGTTGTTGTTGTTTTTTTAAGTTTCTATGTCATTTATTTCCAATCTAGTCTTTAGTATTTTCTTCCTTTTGCTGCATTTGGCTTTTGTTTGTTCTTGTTTTTCTAGCTCCTTTAGGTATAAGGTTAGGTTGTTTGTTTATTTTAATTCTTGATGTATGCCTGTGTTGCTATAAACTTCCCTCTTAGAACCACTTTTGCTACATCTCAAAGAATTTGGACTGTTGTGTTTTCATTTTCATTTGTCTCCATGTAATTTTTGATTTTTTTTTTGATTTCTAGTTGACCCATCTAATAGTATGCTATTTAATCTCTGTATGTTTTGTTTCCAGGTTTTTTTCTTTTTGATTTCTAGTTTTATAGTGTTGTCAGAAATGATGCATGGTATGACTTTGATATTTTTGAATTAATCAGAGTTGTTTTGTGGCCTAATATGTGATCCATTCTGGAGAATGTTCCATGTGTACTTGAAAAAAAATGTGTATTCTGCTGTTTTTGGATGGCATGTTCTGAATATATCTGTTATGTTCATCTGGTTCATTATGTCATTAAAGCCACTGTTACTTTTTTGATTTTCTGTTTAGATGATCTGTCACTTGATGTAATTGCGGTATTCAAGTCCCCTACTATTATTTTATTACTATCAATTAGTTTCTTTATGTTTGTTATTAACTATTACTCCCATTTTGGGTGCATAAGTATTTACAGTTGTTATTTCTTCTTGTTTGATTGTCCCCTTTGTGATTACATAGTGTATGTCTTTGTGTCTATGTTTTAAAGTTTATTTTTTCTGATATAAGTATTACTACCCTGGCTCTCTTTTCACATTGATTTTCATGATAAATGTTTCTCCGTCTCCTCATCACTCAACTTGCATGTGTCTTTGTGTCTGAGATGATTCTTTGTAGGCAGTATATAGATCTTGTTTTTTTTTTTAAATTCATTCCATCATCCTATGTCTTCTGATTGGAACATTTAGTCCATTTAAATTCAAAGTAATTCTTTATAGGTTTGTATTTATTGCTATTTTGTTATTTCTTTTGTGTTTGTTTTTCTGGATTTTGTTTGTTGCTTTCTTCCCTTGCTCTTTTCTTTCACCATAAGCTGGTTTTCTTCAGTGATATAATTGGATTCGTATCTGTGTATTTTTTGTGTATCTGTTACTGGTTTTTGATTTGTGGTTACCATTACGTTTGTTTATAACATCTTCTCCATATAGCAGTTCATTTAAGTTTGTTCACTTAAGTTTGAACCCATTCTTTTTTTTCTAATAAAGTGGTAAATCTTTTTTTAATGTTTATTTATTTTTGAGAGGGAGAGGCAGAGCACGAGTTGGGAAGGGGTAGAGAGAGAGAGAGAGAGAGAGAGAGAAACATAGAAACATAGAATCCGAAGCAGGCTCCAGGCTCAGAGCCTGTCATGGGACTCAAACTCATGAGCCTTGAGATCATGACCTGAAACGAAGTCAGATGCTTAACCAGCTAAGTCACCCAGGCACCCCTTAACCCATTCTTTACTCTTCTCCCCCCACCCCACCTTTTAGGTATATGATGCTATATTTTACATCCTTTTATTTTGTAAGTCATTTTACTGAATTTTGTAGATATACTTATTTGTACTGCTTTTGTACTTTTTAAGTTTTACTTAATGGTTTTTCCTTTTTTACTTAAAGGGTCTCCTTTAACATTCTTTTAGGGGTGTTTTAGTGGTCATGATTTCCTTTAAGTTTTGTTTATCTGAGAAACTCCTCATCTCTCCTTCTATTTTGAATGCTACCCTGTTGAATAGTTTATTCTTGGCTTCAGCTTTTTTTTTCCTTTTAGCAATTTGAATATACTATGCCACTTCTGGCTTGCAAAATTTTTGATGAAAAATTATCTGATAGTCTTATGTTGTTATCTTTTATATAACTTGTATATAACTTTTCTTTTTTTCTTATTGCTTTGAAAAGTCTCTCTTTATCACTCCTTTTTGTCATTTAAATTAATATGTGTCTTGGTGTGGACTTCTTGTGTAGATTTGTTGGGGGAATCTCTGTGCCTACTAGATATGGATTTCTCTTTCCTTCCGCAAATTAGGGAAGTTTTCAGCTAGTATTTTTTTTCAATAATTTTTCTTCCCCATTTTCTCTCATCTTCTGTGATCCTTATAATGTGAATATTTTTATGCTTGATGGAGTTGCTGAGTTCCCTAGTTTATTCTCATTTTGTATACTTTTATTTTCTGTGAATTGCTTAGCTTGATTACTTTCCATTTCTCTTTCTTCCATGTTGCTAACCTGCTTTTCTGTTTCCTCTAGTCTGCCATTTATTTCATCTAGTATATTTTTAATTTCATTTATTGTGTTCATCTGTGATTGTTTGTTTAAAATCTCTTTGTTAATGGTCTCACTGATGTCCTCTATTTTTTTTATCAAGTCTAGTGAGTATCCTTATGATCATTAGTTTAAATTCTCTCCCAGACATATTACTTATCTCCGTTTTGCTTATGTTTCTTGCTATGGTTTTGCCTTGTTCTTTAATTTGGGACATAATCCTCTGTCTATTCATTTCTTCTAACTCTCTCTCTATTAGGAAAGTCAGCTATGTCTCTTGCTCTTGAAAGCTGTGACTTTATGAAAAAGATCTTGTATCGTGCCCTGTAGTATAACGTCTCCTATTCATTGGAAGCTGGTGCTTCAGGGGTGTCTCCTGTGTTTATTGTGTGTACCCTATTGTTGGTCACTTTTTCTTTCAGTTCAGTCTTCTCCAATGGCTCTCTTTGCCTCTTTTGGGTAGTGACTAATCTCTGTGGTATTTGTGGACCAGTCCTTGACCACCTTGGTGTTGAGTGTAGTCAGACCAGATGTTTGCCAGCGATGTAGTAGCACTAAACTGCAAGACACTTTCCATTTATTGTCTACTGATAAGCTTCTGGTGGTGGATGGGGCCTGCAATTAGACCAACTGTCTGCCCCCTGCCCACATCTGGGGCTGCAGTCTAATTGGTGTGTGTTTAGTTTTGCCTTTCCCTGGACAGAACTCAGTTTTGGGGATGTTTGCATACTGCCTGGCTTGTGGCCCCAGTTTGGATGAGCTCAGGCCAAGAGCCTATTAGATGGGGTGGATCCACAATGTTCTCAGATGGAATGCACTGTGCTTATGTGCTGGAGAGAGGGAATGTGTTGCTGTTGCTGCAGAGACTAGTCCTGATGGTATAGGCATGTAGTTTTAACAAGGTGTATGCTGGTATAATGGGAAAGAAGGCATGGTGCTACTTACTCCAGGGTCTGGAGCCTCTGGGGCAGATCCAGAAAGTATCATTGACAGGGCACATAGTCTTTTTTTTTTTTAATTCTTTTAATGTTTACTTTTTTATTTTGAGACAGAGAGAGACAAAGAGAATAGAGAGAATGAACACAAGCAGGGGAGAGACAGAGAAAGAAGGATATGGAAAGAATGCCAAGCAGACTCTAAGCTGTCAGCACAGAGCATGACACAGGGCTTGAACCCACAAACCTTGAGATCATGGCATAGCAGAAACCAAGTGTCTGACGCTCAAGGCTGAGCCACCCTGGCTCTCCAGGGCATTCAGTTTTAAGGAGGTACTCACACATCCTCTGCCAGAAGGGACTTGCTGCCACCACCCTAGTGCTGCTAAGACCGGGGCCCACAATACATGGGTCAGGAGACATGGTATTGTCAAAGTTTGTATTGGTGTTCAGTGGGACAGGAATCAGCTCAGAGCTCCTGGACTGAGGTAAGTATGACTGGAAAGGGCTGATATGTGGAGCTCTGGGGGGTGGGATTTGGTATAATCAAGTTGGGTGGTGAATGTCTGTTCCCCACTGGTTCCCACAGGTAGCCATGTATTTATGCTTGGGGTATAGGAGGGAAATGGTGCCTGGCAGCTAATTTGTTCCTGGAGGAATCTCCCAGGGATATTTGTCCCTCCAAGATATGCTCAGAGATTAGTAAATAACTATCTCTCATGTATGCCCCAGGTGTTTTTCAATCTGCTGCTTCTCTGTTTTATTTTAGAGGGCTGTGTGTTGTGATTTCTCTTATAATGCTGGGACTCAGTTTCCTATGGCCTCCTAGGTCCCCACCAAGTCCACTGATGTAAAAAAAAAATTTTTTTTACATTTATATATTTTTGAGAGACAGAGCACAAGTGGGGGAGGGGCAGAGAGAGAACGCAACACAGAATCCCAAGCAGGCTCCAGGCTCTGAGCTGTCAGCACAGAGCCTGATGCCGGGCTCGAACCCACAAACCATGAGATCATGACCTGAGCTGAAGTCGGACACTTAACCAACTGAGCCACCCAGGCGCCCTGCAAGTACACTGATTTTTAAATTTCAAGGCTTTAAGTCCTTCTTCATGTATGAACTCACAAAATTCAGCCCCTCTGTTTTTCAAAGCCAGAAATTATGATGTTTTGTCTTCCCCGTGCAGGCTCCCTGGTGTAGGAGTCTGTTTCACTTTTTTCTCTGTGCCCACAGTCCCTCCCACTCCTGGAAGGTCCTATGAGTCTGTTTAGCTCCCTGATGAATCTCTGCCCTTCCTACCCTCTTAGATGTGGCCTCTTCTCTACATTTAGTTGTGGAGTTTGTTCTGCCAGACTTCAGGTCATTTTCTGGATTATTTACACTGATGTGTTATCTAGTTGTGTCTGTGGGACAAAGTGATCCTAGGGTCCTCCTACTCCACCATCTTCCTAGTCTCCCCTAGGTAAGATATCTTATAACTTAATTATGTACATAAGATTTTATGATTGTCATGTCATCTTGATCATTTGACCTTCATCAGTATGAAATTATCTTCTATACTTCTTGTGATGTTGTTTCTTTTACGATCTATTTTGTTTGATATTTCTACATCTACCCCTGCTTTTCTGAATTAGTATTATAGTATTACATCTTTTCCCATCTTTTTACTTTAACCTCCTTGTATTATTGTATTTAAAGTGAGTTTCTATTAGGCAGCAGTTGAATCTGCTTTTTAACCCCGTTTTACAATCTTTGCCTTTTAATTGGAGTTTTTTAGACATTTGAATTCAATGTGATTATTGATGTGCTTGGGTTAATATTTATCCTTTTGTTATTTTATTTTTAATTACGTTTTCTCTTTCCACTCTGTACTCAGTTTTGGCTCTTTTAATGTTAACTTTTTGGTAAATTGATTGTTTTTTATTATTCATTTTATTATTCATTTTATTCATATTATTATTATTTTAACAAAGGAGTTTGTTGAATTATTATAATTCTTCATGGTGTTATTTTAGTGCTTGCTTTAGGCTCTGTAGTGCACATCTTTAATTTATCAGTTTATCTCCTTATAATATTATACCACTTAGAGTATTTTATAAGAACTTTACAATAATGTGTTTCCATTTCTCCCCCTCATGTTAGCTTTTGTGATAATATTGCTGTACATTTTTTCTATGTGTTGTACTTTCTATGTCTGCAATTCATTTTTTGTTAGTTTTGCTTTAAGAGGTCATAATTTTTAAAATAAATGTAATAGAAAAAAAGGTTTGTTGTACTTATGTGTATATTTACCATTTTCAGTACTTTTCATCCTTTTATTTACATATGAATTTATATCTAAGTTATTTTTCTTTCTTCCTGAAGAACTTCATTTACTTTTTTTTTTGTATTTCTAGTCTCTTGGTGCATGCATATGCCTGATGAAGTCTTTTAGAAAGACATTTGGAAAGACATCACTAGGTATAGAATTATGGGCTAAAACTTTTTAAAGAGTGTTTTAATGATACTGCTCCACTTGCTTTGGCTAGCATTTATATATTTGTTTATACATTTGTTACTGTGTGTATGATGTGTTTCTCTCCTCCTACTTCTGCCACTTCTAAGTTTTTTTTTTTTTCTTCATCAGTGTTTTTTTAACAATTTAGTCATGATGTATTGATGTAGTTATTTCATGTTTCTTGTCTTTGGAGTTTGTTGAGCTACTTAGATTTGTGGATTTATTGTTTTATTACACTTGCATAATGTTCAACCGTTATTACTTTAAATATTTCTTCTATCCCCTTTCCATTTCTTTTGTGGCCTATTTTTCTGAGTATTAGGCCATTTGACATTCTCTTGTTCACTGATACTATATTTTTGTTGTTGTTGTTCTTTTTCACTTTGCATGATTTCTTTTGCTAATTCTTTAAAATGACTAGTCTTTCCAACTGCATTGTGTAATCTGCCTTAATCCTATTTAGTGCATTTTTCATCTGAAATACTGTAGTTTTCATTTCTAGCAGTCTCATTTAGCTGGTTTAAATATCTTTTATATCACCTCTTAGCATGCATATTCTTTCCCCTAGCTTCTTGAACATATGGAATACAGTTAACTTTTAATATCCTTATGCATTAATTATATAATTTGCATCATTTCTCAGTCAGTTTTGATAGTGATTTTTCTCCTTATTGTGTGCCATATTTTCCTTCTTTTTTGTGTGCCTCTTAATTTTTTTATCAAAAGCCAGACATTATGGATTTCATTTTGTTGGGTATTGTATATTTTTCCACTTATATAAATGTTTTTGAGTTTTATTTCAGGATGAAGTTAACTTACTTGGAAATAAACACTTGATCCTTTCAGATCTTTCTTATCAACTTTGTTAAGTGTTATCAGAAGTATTTTCTCACGGGCTGTGTTCTCCTTATTGAGACAAAACTCTTGATTACTCTATTCAATACTCACGGATTATGAGAATTTCTGCTGTGACTTGTGAGGAGTGGAATGGTTTCTGGCCCTGTGACAATACCAAGTTTTAATTCATCTAATCCTTTCAATGGTCCTTTCTGTGGGTAGTTTCTCCTCATGCGTATACTGATCAATATTTAGATGAAAACTCAAGAGAAATCATCTGCAGATATACAAAGCTCTCCTCTGCAGCTCTGGCCTGTTATTCTGCCTGTGATCTTTAGCTATCTTGGCTTTCCTGAGTTCCAGCTTTTTTGAACTTATGGAGACTTCTTGGATCTTCCTGGGTTTTCCCTCTTCCTTGTACTATAGCATGGAAACTCCAGGCAGTAGGGTGGGGCAATCATAGGATACATTTCATTTGTTCTTGCCTCATAGGAACGCTGTCCTTGGTTGTCTGACTTCCAATGTCTTTAAAACTGTTGATTCATGTATTTTACATTTTCTTTTCATTTGTTTCAGGCAAGAAGATAAAATCCAGTCCCTGTTCTTATGTCTTTACTGAAAAAAAAATGTCTTCCCTACTCTTAAATTTTAAAACATTTTTTTCTTTAAGTATTCATACATTACTGGTAATACGGTTAATATCACTGCTTAAAATGCAAATCTCATTTCAAATGCTCCTTTTTATTTTTTTCTTCTTAAAAATTTCTTAGAATTTATATGTGAGCACATAATATAACATGAAATACTAAAAAAGCCTGAAGTTTGGAAAAAAAAGGGTCTTGAGTTCAACATGCCCTCACAATAGTAATGTTACCTCAGAAAAGTTAGTCTCTCAAGAATTGGCAATAATAATATTTGTTGTGCAGGGTACATTTGTTAGTATTAAATTAAATAATGAACGTAAAGTGACTATTTCAGTGCCCTGAAAAATAGCAGGTAATCAAAAATGGCAGCAGTTAATAGGCAAATTACAATAATTCTGTCACTAAAAACAATAGCAATATCATTGGAAAGTTAAATATTATGTGGTTTTTAGGCAGTGGTTAGATAAGAGGAAATACATTGCAAAATAGGAAAAAAACAGACTGTTAATATTTTTTAGCAAATGGAGACCACTGATCTGCCCATATAGTAAGTGCTACATAATTAATGTCTCTAAGATACAATAAGCAAATAAAGATAATTTGTGCTGGTCTCATTTATGGTTTATTCAATTATGCTAGAAATATACTGAAAACATCATATAGAAGCATCTATATGAAAGAGTAAATGCAGTGATGGACATTTAGGTTCTGTCATAGAAACATCATGAGAAAGAAGTGCTTTGGGCTCATGTGATAAAGTTTCATTTTCTAATTTTGACATCCTCACATTTAGAGATAGATTATTTCATTTTGAGGTAATAAAGTTTGAGAATGCCCATACAGACCCCTGAATTATTTAGCAATATAGATTCAATGGTGATCCAAGGTTATTTCAATGGTCTACAGAAGGTAACAATTTAAAATTGAAATATAAAAGGTGAAAATATTAACTCTTGACTCATCAATTGTTTTGACTGAGATGTATCTCAATTTTTGAGCCTTAGTTTGATTCTCCTTACTATCCAGCAATCTCTGAAATTGTTTGTTTTTATTTGCAGTTAAAAGGAAATTATTAGGAAGCATTTGTTTTTTCATTATGTTACACCAGGATTTAATACTAACCATAGTTAAAGATGAATTTTTAAAATGAGTGTGATATTAAAACGATCATTTAATGTGATCTGAAGACAAATAGTGGTTTTAGACCATCTGCATGTATACACCTTCCACAAAGATATGTGATGTAGAAGTAGATGGGAATAGATTTGGAATTTATTAGTGTACTATTACGATGGCACCTCTTTTGCTGCTAAAAGATGTAGATAGTGTTACACGAGTTTACCAAGGCCAAAAACCTCTATACCCCAGATAAAATCCTTTTTTTTTTAACTTGTTATAACCAAATATTGGTTAATGCAAGACAGGTTGTAGTTTTGTGGCGTGAACATTGGATCTGAAGTCATTAGACATAGTAGACTCAATGCATGGTTCTGGAATTTAACTAGTTTTGTGACCCTGGAAAGATTACTTATCCTGCAAGCCCCATTTGTATCATCTGTAAAACGGCGGTTATGATAAATATCTACATCAAAGGGTTGATATAAAGATTATATGTCAGTGTATACAAAAGAGCTTGACAAACTCTAAAGCACCATGCAAATGCAAAGCATTGCTGCTGTTATTATGTATTGCAGTATGCACTGAATTATAGACAAAGGTTATACCGCAGATTATACATATTCCCCTCAGAAAAAGGGAAGGGAGTATAAAACATTCTCTAGAAAAAAATGAGGTAATATGTAAAGAGTGATTATAAAGCTTTTAATCTTATTTTTCGGTATAAAAACATATCCTTCCAAGCCTTTCTTAGAGCTCTTCTTTGAGGATAGAGCAAGGGAAATCCTGGAGTAAACTCATGGTGGGAGACCACAGGGTAAAATGATACTGTATTATCTTTTGCTGAAGCAGACTACTTTTCCATCTTTAGAATGTCAGTTCTAAGTTTGTGCTACATAAAGAAAGGGTATTGTAGTAAGCAGGATAGGTATAGCCAACAAAAACTGCATACTAAACTGCTAAGCATTGCTCTCATTTCAAACAACTCTCTGAGGCAGAAAGAACTGAAAATCTTACATCCTTTATGCTGTAGTGTGAGAGCTGCTTCTTACCTTGCAGAGATTTTTCAGCTGTTTCAACTTCCCTGAGTTTCTTTTACAGAGGGAACTTGCTGTTAATGTTGTCTTCTCAGAACATATTTATTGCAGTTATATTTATTTCATTGTTTTTTAAGTCCTTATCACCTTGGCAACAGTGTTCTATTACAAGAATAACACCTGAATTTTACCAAACGTTACCTTGAAGTAAGTTATCTAATGAGTAAAGCTTCAGTTCTGCTGTTTTGCTAAAAATGTAGGTTGGTGCAGGTTTAAACAAGTGACTAAATCCTCATGTGTGGTTCCATCAAACCATGGGAGGATTAGGCTCCACACTGTGGTTATTTTGATGCCAATAGCCCCACTGATGTCGCTGAAGATACATTGGTTTTCCTTTTTTCTTCATTATGACACTTTCCCTCATGTATTCAATTCTGCAGTCCTGCAAAATGGACATGTTTCCATGCATATATGTACTTTGTTATATATGCTCATATTGAACATGCTGTCTGAAGTGCCTTGGCCCACCCTTTGTAAGTTGCCTTTTTCTGCTTGTTCTTCAAAGATCGATTGAAATGGTATTGGTGAAATTTTTTTTGATATTTCCCAGTAAAACTCCTCAGACTTTGGAACAGTATTTGGCCAATTCCTGTTTACACATTTACCATGTTGTGTACATCTGCCCCCACCCCATGACCATTCTGCTACTCTGTGAAGGCAGGGGCTCTCTTATTCGTGTTCATAACTATAGTGTCTATCCTAGTTCCTGGCTGTTGGTAGGTTCCCAGTAATGTCTGTTGAATAAATGAATAAATGGAATTTCCTGGTGCAAGCATCATGCTTCCTGGATTTGGATCCCAGTTCTACCACTTACTAGCTGAATGGCTTTGGGCAAATCCTCAAACTCTCTTTGTTCCTCATTTGTGATATAAAATAATAAGATACCTCCCCTGTCAGATTGTTGTGAGGACTTAATATATATCAAATATGTAGAATTAAGTGCCAGACACGTGATAAATATTTACTATCTATATTATTTTCCACATACTGTTCTTCTCCCTTTCCAATCTTATCTCTTTTTTCCATTCCCTGTTTCTCAGAAGGCATTAGTGTGACTGCCTGTCTGTAACTCAATTAATGCTACTTATGTCTGGTATTTTTTGGTTTCTCGCTTTTTTTCTGGTGGCTTGACATGTTGTCAGATCTATTCACAGGAGTGAGGTTCTATTCTGAATTTCAACTGAAGAGATATGCACTGCTGCATAGGGTAGATTTCTCTGATGCAGCCTGTATGAATGGTTTGGCTTGGTTTCCATACTGTGACAACTAGGGTACTTGGTATTGATCAAAACCCTGAAGAATAGTCCTTAAACTTATTTGACCTTGGGCTCCAGGTCTTGGCTCAGAGGCTGTATCTCCAGTGTCATCTCTACTTTATTTAGTCCTTAGCTGCTTACTCTGTCTTCCCCTGTGCAGGGCCTGGCACATTGTAGTATCTTCTTGGTATTTGTTGAGTTAATTAGGAGATGAATGAAGACTACATGAAATAGATATTATTATTTATATTTTAGAAACAGTATAAAATTATGTGTGATCATTATAGAAAGATTATGACATGGAAAGTGAACTTCATATTCCTGTATCCTAAAGAGAAGCACTATCAGTAGTTTGGAGCATATTCTTCTAACCTTTTGCCTCTATATTATCAGAGATATATTATTTATTTTAGGCTTTTGAATTTTTAGATTTTTAAAACAAAGTTGAGATGAATGCAGTGTGAGAACCACTCAGCTTAAAGTAACAAGGAAAAAGGGGTCAACTACAAGAAAAAGGGGTGTTAGGACATTGGGATTATAAATATTGTTAAGTTATTCTTGAGTCCATACTCTGCGTTTTTAAGTTTTGTTTCTATAACCAATTTTGATTAAACCAAGAGTGTGTGAAACTGCCTATCTTATCTTATCCCTATCAGTATTATCTCATTTTTAGAAGACTGCTAATTTGAATACTTGAAACTTCATTTTATTTTTATTACTTTGAATACCTTTGATTACTGAAGAGTTTATACTGTTTTTCATATGCTTATGGACCATTATTTTCTTTTTAAAATATGTCTTTTGTCCATCTATGTCAATTTTCCCTCATTATGTATTACTGGTGTTAACTCTTTTGTTTGGATTCTGTGGCAAACTAAAATTGGATTGTATATATGGGTTCTTCAAGCTTTATTTACGTAGTCAAGTTTGCTGATAATTTTCTTTGTTTTTTTTTGTTTTGTTTTGTTTTGTTTGTTTTCTTGCTTTTAGGTTTAGGACTTTTTTCCATCTATGTAACAGATTAATATTCATAATGATCTGTTGAAAAATTTTTAAATTTAAGTATAATATACTTCAGTATACAAAAAAGAAGATATATCAAAAGTGGATAGCTCACTTACCCCACATATCTGTATAACCAACATTAACTATATTAAAAAGTAAAACATTACTGGCACCTCAGAGACCCCTAACTCTCACCCTTGTGTCAGTGCCTTCCAGTGTTTTCCAGAGTGGCTGCACCAGCATGCATTCCCACCAACAATGAAAACGAGATCCTCTTTCTCTGCATCTTGCCAAGATCTGTTGTTGCCTGAGTTGTTAATGTTAGTCATTCTGACAGGTGTAAGGTGGTATCTCATTGTGGTTTTGATTTGTATTTCCCTGATGATGAGTGATGTTGAGCATTTTCTCATGTGTTGGTTGGCCATCTGGATGTCTTCCTTGGAGAAGTGTCTATTCATGTCTTTTACCCATTTCTTCACTGGATTATTTGTTTTTTGGCTATTGAGTTTAGTAAGTTCTTTATAGATTTTGGATACTAACCCTTTATCTGATATGTTGTTTGCAAATATCTTCTCCCATTTTGTCAGTTGCCTTTTAGTTTTGCTGATTGTTTCCTTCACTGTGCAAAACTCATCACTTTATTTTGATGAGGTCCCAGTAGTTCATTTTTGCTTTTGTTTCCCTTGCCTCTGCATATGTGTTGAGTAAGAAGTTGCTGCCGGCAAGATCAAAGAGGTTTTTGCCTGCTTTCTCCTCGAGGATTTTGATGGCTTCCTGTCTTACACTTTGGTCTTTTATCCATTTTGAGTTTATTTTTGTGAATGGTGTAAGAAAGTGGTCCAGATTCATTCTTCATGTCGCTGTCCAGTTTTCCCAGCACCACTTGCTGAAGAGACTGTCTTTATTTCATTGGATATTCTTTCCTGCTTTGTCAAAGATTAGTTGGCCATACGTTTGTGGGTCCATTTCTGGGTTCTCTATTCTGTTCCATTGATCTGAGTGTCTGTTCTTGAGCCAGTACCATACTTTCTTGATGATTACAGCTTTGTAGTAGAGCTTGAAGTCTGGGATTGTGATGCCTCCTGCTTTGATTTTTGTTTTTCAAGATTGCTTTGGCTATTGGGGGTCTTTTCTGGTTCCATACAAATTTTAGGATTATTTGTCCTAGCTCTGTGAGGAAGGCTGGTGTTATTTTGCTAGGGATTGCATTGAATGTGTAGATTGCTTTGGGTAGTATTGACATTTTAACAATATTTGTTCTTCCTATCCTGGAGAATGGACTATTTTTCCAGATTTTTGTGTTTTCTTCAATTTCTTTCATAAGCTTTCCAAAGTTTTCAGTGTATAGATTTTTCACTTCTTTGGTTAGATATTCCTAGGTATTTTATGGGTTTTGATGTAATTGTAAATGGGATCGATTCCTTGATTTCTCTTTCTGTCACTTCATTGTTGGTGTATAGGAATGCAACCGATTTCTTTGTGTTGGTTTTATATCCTGCAACTTTGCTGAATTCATGAATCAGTTCTAGCAGTTTTTTTGGTGGAATCTTTAGGGTTTTCATATAGAGCATCATGTCATCTGTGAAGAGTGAAAGTTTGACCTCCTCCTGGCCTATTTGGATGCCTTTTATTTCTTTGTGTTGCTGATTGCTGAGACTAAGTTTCCAATACTATGTTGAATTACAGGGTGAGAGTGGGCATCCTTGACTTGTTCCTGACCTTAGGGGGAAAGCTCTCTGTTTTTCCCCATTGAGGATGCTATTAGCGTTGGATCGTTCATGTATGGCTTTTATGATATCGAGGTATGATCCTTCTATCCCTGCTTTCTTCAGGGTTTTTACCAAGAAAGGATGCTATATTTTGTCAAATGCTTTCTCTGCATCTATTGAGAGGATCGTGTGGTTCTTGTCCTTTCTTTTTTTTTGATGTGATGAATCATGTTGTTTTGTGGATATTGAACCAGCCCTGCATCTCAGGTATAAATCCCACCTGGTCGTGGTGGATAATTTTTTTAATGTATTGTTGGATTTGGTTGGCTAATATCTTATTGAGGATTTTGGCATCCATGTTCATCAGGGAAATTGGTCTGTAGTTCTTTTTAGTGGGGTGTCTGTCTGGTTTTGGAATCAAGGTAATGCTGGCTTCATAGAAAGAGTTTGGAAGTTTCCCTTCCATTTCTAATTTTGGAACAGCTTCAAGAGAATAGGTGTTAGCTCTTCCTTACATGTTTGGTAGAATTCCCCCCTGGAAAGCCATCTGGCCCTGGAATCGTCATTAGGGAGATTTTTGATTACTAATTCTATTTCCTTACTGGTTATGGGTCTGTTCAAATTTTCTATTTCTTTCTGTTTCAGTTTTGGTAGTGTATATGTCTCTAGGAATTTGTCCATTTCTTCCATATTGCCTATGTTATTGTTATATAATTACTTATAATATTCTTTTATTAGTATTTTTATCTCTGCTGTGTTGGTTGTGATCTCTCCTCTTCATTCTTGATTTTATTTATTTGGGTCCTTTCTTTTTCTTTTTGATCAAACTGACTAGTGGTTTATCAATTTTGTTAATTCTTTCAAAGATCCAGCTTCTGGTTTCATTGATCAGTTCTACTGGTTTTTTGTTTGTTTGTTTGTTTCAATAGCATTTATTTCTGCTCTACTCTTTATTATTTCCTGTTTCTGATGGTTTTGAGTTTATTTGCTGTTATTTTTCCAGATCTTTAAGGTGTAAGGTTAGGTTCTGCATCTGAGATATTTCTTCTTTCTTTAGGAAGGCCTGGATTGCTATATACTTTCCTCTTATGACCGCCTTTGCTGTGTCATAGAGGTTTTGGGTTGTGGTGTTATCATTTTCATTGGCTTCCATATACTTTTTGATTTCCTCTTTACCTTCTTGGTTAACCCATTCATTCTTTAGTAGGATGTTCTTCAGTCTCCAAGTATTTGTTACCTTTCCAAATTTTTTCTTGTGGTTGATTTTGAGTTTCATAGCGTTGTGGTCTGAAAATATGCATGCTATGATCTCGAACTTTTTGTATTGCTGAGGGCCGATTTGTGTGCCATTATGTGGTCTATTCTGGAGAACGTTCCATGTGCACTGGAGAAGAATGTACATTCTGCTGCTTTAGGATGAAACGTTCTAAATATATCTGTTAAGTCCATCTGGTCCAGTGTGTCATTCAAAGCCATTGTTTCTTTGTTGATTTTTTGATTAGATGATCTGTCCATTGCTGTGAGTGGGGTGTTGAAGTCTCCTACTATTATGGTATTAGTATAGATAAGTTTCTTTACGTTTGTTATTAATTGATTTATATATTTGAGTGCTGGCACACTTGGTGCATAAATGTTTACAATTGTTAGGTCTTCTTGGTGGATAGACCCCTTGATTATGATTAATGCCCTTCTGCATCTCTTGATACAGTCTTTATTTTAAAGTCTAGATTGTCTGATATAAGTATGGCTACTCTGGCTTTCTTTTGTCTACCATTAGTATGATAGATGGTTCTCAATCTCCTTAGTTTCAATTTGAAGGTGTCTTTAGGTCTAAAGTGGGTCTCTTGTAAACAACATATAGATGGATCTTGATTTCTTATCCATTCTGTTACCCAATGTCTTTTGTTGGAGTATTGTGTCCTTGACATTTAGAGTGAGTACTGAGAAATATGAATTTACTGCCATTATGTTGCTTGTAGAGTTGGAGTTTCTGGTGGTGTTCTCTGGACCTTCTAATCTTTGTTGCTTTTGATATGTATGTATGTATGTGTGTATGTATTTATATTTTCATCTTTTCTCCCTTCAGAGAGTCCCCCTGAAAATTTCTTGCAGGGCTGGTTTAGTGGTCACAAACTCCTTTAATTTTTGTTTGTCTGGGAAACTTTTTATCTCCCTTCTATTTTGAATGACACCTTTGCTGGATAAAGAATTCTTTGCTGCATATTTTTCTGATTCAGCACATTTTCTATATCCTGCCACTCCTTTCTGGCCTGTCAAGTGTCTATGGATAGGTCTGCTGCAAACGTGATCTGTCTTCCCTTGTAGGTTAAGGACTTTTTTCCCCTTGCTGCTTTCATGATTCTCTCCTTTCCTGAGTATTTTGTGAATTTGACTATGATGTGCCTTGTTGATGGTTTTTGTTGAATCTAATGGGGGTCCTCTGTGCTTTCTGGATTTTGATGTCTGTGTCTTTCCCCAAGTTAGGAAAGTTTTCTGCTATGATTTGCTCACATAACCCTTCTACCCGTTTCTCTCTCTTCCTTTTCTGGGACCCCTGTGATTCTGATGTTGTTCCTTTTTAATGAGTCTCTAATTCTTAAATCATGCTCTTTTGCCTTAATCTCCCTCTTGTTTTTCTGCTTAGTTATTCTCCATAAGTTTGTCCTGTATATCGCTGATTCTCTGTTCCGCCTCATCCATCCTTGCTGCTGCAGCATCCATTCATGATTGCAGCTCAGTTATAGCAGTTTTTATTTCATCCTGACTAGCTTTTACTTATTTTATTTCCAAAGAAAAGGATTCTAGTCTATTTTCTACTCCAGCTAGTGTTCTTGTATCGTGATTCTAAATTCTGGTTCAGACATCCTGTGTGTGTCTGTGTTGGTTAAATCCCTGGCTGTCATTTCTTCCTGATCTTTCTTTTGGGGTGAATTCCTTTTTTTCATCAGTTTGAAGGGAGTAAAGGAATTAATAAGGTAGAAAAGTTAAAATTAAAGAAAATTAAAATTAAAACACACACACAAATCTAGTAAGTGATGCTAGATCCTAGGTGTGTTTTGTTTTGGGTGTTGAAAGTGGTTTGATAGATTAGAGAAAACAGTTGGGGGGTGAAAGGAAATCATCTGAGAATTTGAAGAAAATGAATACATTGAAGTAGACTAAAATGAAATGATGGAAGTAAAGTAGAATTTGAAAAAATTGACACAAAAGTAAAGAATATAGTAGAAAAAAATTAAAGAAAAATATTTTTAATATAAAAATAAAAATGAATTTTTTTCTCTTTGTGTATTCAAGAAAAAGAAAAGAAATGAAAAAGAAAAAAGAAAAAAGGGAGAAATGTTTGAAAATTAGAAAAAGTGAATACACTGTCATAGACTAAAATAAAATGGTAGAAATAAAATAGAATTTGAAACTATTTACATAAAAGTAAAAACCATAGTGAAAAAAATTAAAGAAAAATATTTTCAATAAAAATTGAAAATGAAACTGAATTTTTTCTTTCTGTATTCAAGAAAAAGAAAATTGTATAGTTGGACCTGCTAAAAGATTGAAATAGGACTGAAATTCCTTTGTTTTCCTCTAGAAGTCAGACTATGAGCGCTTTATAGTCCATAAACTAAGCAGGCGGTGAGAGTTGTGTTCTTGAAGAGCTAGGTTGGCCCAGTTGGGCGGGGCATAGTGTAATGGCACCATTCTCCACTAGATGGCCCTCCTAGCGTACTTGGGTGGGTTGTGATGCTCATAGGTGCATATGGGCATGTGCAGGAGCTGTGAAAATGGCATCACCCAGTTACCCAGTCTCTAGTATCAGGACTCTGTTCTCCCCAATCAGCAAGCACACATCCGTCCTCTGCTTCAGCTTTCGTCCACTCCCTGCTTTTTCACTGTCTGTGACCAAGCCCCAGGCAGTACCTCCTTCCTGAGTTTTGTCTCAGAATGTGATTGTTTTCCCCTTACTTCTGAAGGACTGTGGCTTTGACTCTTTCAGCCTCTATGCGGAGGGTCTCAGAGAGCAATGGCCAAATGTCGGCTACATCCAGGAACACTTGCTGGACCCTGCTGCTGCAGCTGCCTGGAGACTGTGGCCAGGTCTCAGCCTGCCCCAGAAAAAGTTCACGAGATAGTGTAGCAGCAGTGCTTCAGAGATTATGGAAAATCACAACTCACATCTGGCACCAGGCTTCACCGTTAGTGACCTTGTTCCAGCACCAGTGAATGTGGCCGTTCTCTGGGGTCTGCTGGGACCAGGTGGCCTCAACAGTCTCTACCAAATGTCCTTCCAACAGTGGTACCGCTTTTCCCCATGTGGCCCAAGAACCTCCCAGACCCTACTCTGTTCCTGGGGATTCGTCCCTTCCCACCAGAGCACCACCAGGTATCAAGCTGCGGAGTTTCAGACTCTATGCTCCCCTTGTTTATAGTCTTAATGCAATTTAAGCCCTCTCTCCTTTCTCCTTTCTCCCTTTTTAGTGTAGTCACTGTACCTGTTTCCAATTTTCTTCGTTCTCTCCAACTGTTTTTAGGGAGGGCTGCTTTTCCCATATTTCCCGCTCCCCCCCACCCTGTCTCTGTCCTCTCTGCAGCCACAAAAGCAGCTCCCTGCCTGCTGTGACTTCTGGCTCCCCAAGTTCACCTCTCTGTGCTGTGTACCTGCTGAATTATGTGGTTCAGGTTGTGCAGATTGTTGTGTTAATCTTCAGATCAGTTTTCTAGGTGTGCAGGATGGTTTAGTGTTGGTCTGGTTGTATTTCATGGATGCCAGACACACAAAAAACTTCCATGCTATTCCACTATCTTGGCTCCCCCCTACATTTATTAGACTTTAAATAGTACACCAATTTCCTAAGTAGTTGTACCAATTTATCCTTCTTCCAGCAGCATGTGAGAGTTCTGTTTTTTCCAATAATTAAGTTTAGTCATTTACATTTTAGAACTCCTGGTGGGTATGTATAAATTTCTCAGTGTGGTTCTATTTTTCATTTCCCACATGAAAATTAATGGTTAAAGAGTTTGAGAACCATTTGCGTAATATATTTATAGTTTTGATGTCCTTTTCTTTGAAGTGCCTGTTCAGTCTTTCCCCATTTTTGGGGGGTGTTCTGCCCTTATTTATTTTTTTTACTGATTTTGAGAATTCTTTATATATTTTGGATATTAGTCTTTAGTCAACTATATGAATTACAGATATCTATCTCATTTTACCCTATAATATAGGTTGTCTTTTCACTCTTTAATGGTATCTTTTGATGAATGTAAGTTCTTAATGTTAATATAGTACCATTTGTCATTTAATTTTCTTCTAAGGTTTGGTTTTTGGATGTCCTGTTTAAAAAATGTGCACTTAGTCCAGATTCATGAAAATGTTTACTTGTGATTTTCTATGAAAACTCTCTAATTTTATCTTTCATATTTATATCTACCTCTACCTGGAATTCATTTTTGTATGTGGTATGAAGTATGAATTAAGAGAGACATATGCAACCCCTCAAATTAGCAAATCTCCTATTGGGAAAATGAGCTGTGTGTGTTTGAGGCCCTTCAAGTTTCCATTTCTTTCATTTAAGCCCTTGATTATTTTACATAGCTTTGCTGTTGTTCTTTCAGAGGTCTTCTCCTTGGGCCAACCCTAAACCTCAGTGTGTATCCAGATTCAGAAAATAATTTCAAGAGGGGAATAAAAGAAATTACAGTCATGTATTTGCCTCTGACAGTTTGCCCTCTCTTTGGAATTTTAGGTCATTGAATTTTTTTGTAATTTATCTGGCTCATTCTGATTTTTACATTAGATTCTTTAAACCTACTATTTTATACCAGCAAATAGAAGTTTATTTTATATGATTTTGTAATTTTACTAAATACATATATTGTATAAAATCCTTACATTTATTAGTATATATTGTAATAAATCTTTATATATAATAATGTATAACCACATATAATATAACTATTTTATATGATTTATATTTAATATATAATCCTATATAATTTATAAGTATACCTAATGTTTATATATTATTTTATTTTGTTAATGTTTCACATTTTTATTTAAAGTCTAGTTAATTAACATATAGTGTAACATTAGTTTTAGGAATAGGAGTTAGTGATTTATTATTTACATATCACATCCAGAGCTCCTCACAAGTGTCCTCCTTAATACCCATCCATCCACTTCCCATCTAGCGACCTTCAATTTGTTCTCCGTATTTAAGAGTCTCTTATATTTTGACCCCCTCTCTGTTTTATCTTATTTTTCAACCCCTTCCCCTGTGTTCATCTGTTTTGTTTCTTAAATTCCACATGAATGAAATCACATGGTATTTGTCTTTCTTTGAGTTGTTTTACTTAGCATAATACACTCTAGCTCCATCCATGTTGTTGCAAATGGCAAAATTTCATTCTTTTTGATTTTGATGGCTGAGTAATATTCTCTCCATAGTTATCGTATGATAAATTGGGATAATTGGGATCTCTCCATAGTTATCCTATGATAAAGGGTTAGTATCCAAAATCTATAAAGAACTTATCAAACTCAATATCTAAAAAGCAAATAATCCAGTGAAGACATGGACAGAGGACATAAATAGACATTTTTCCAAAAAGGTCATCCAGATGGCTAACAGACACATGAAAAGATGGTCAACATCACTCATCACAAATCCAAACTACAATAAAAAAAAATATATATATGTATATATATAAATATATATATGTATATATATATACATATATATATATATATATACAATTTTAATATTTCTCTTTAGTATTATGATATGAACATGAAGAAATAACTATTTGTGAAAAGAAACATTTTATCTGCCTCATTTCTTGGATTGGTGATCATTTCTCTATTTATCTCTAATGATTTCTCACCATTATCTTAAATTCTATTAAAAAATGTTTATTAGAGAGAGAGAGTGTGAGCAAGCACAGGGAAGAGGCAGAGAGAGAGAGAGGAAGAGAGAGAATGGCAAGCAGGATCCATGCTGTCAGCACAGAGCTATATACAGGACTATACAGGGCGATATAGTACAGAGCTATACAGGGCTTGATCCCATGACTGCAAGATCATGATCTGAGCCAAAAGCAAGAGTTGGATGCTTAACTGACTGAGCCACCCTGGCACCCCTACCATATCTTATATTATTTATATCTAATTTAAGTCTTTCTGGAAAGTTTTATTATTATAATATTCATATTTTAGCTAATTTGTATCAATCTCCTGTTACATTCCAGTCTGTGCTAAATTATTAAAGAGATACAATTTCAGCTTTGTTGGCTTTTGCAGGTTAGCAAAGGAGAGAGATATTAATGAAAAAATTGTAAGTGTGAATATTAAGTTTCAAAGTGTATCTGATGCTGATGATCAAGAAACTATACTTTGAATTTACATTAATCCATACTGTTGGCCTGTATGTTTTCCTTCTGAACTAGTATAGATCTGTTTTGGTGTTTTATTTCTGGATTATTTTGGTGACTAAGAACTTGTTATTTTCCTAAGATTGTTCTAGAATGAGCAAATATGAGTATCCCAACAAGGGTATTGATGACTATTTCCTCATGTATAGCAGCGGTAATGTCAAGTGTATTTCTTACTATAACACAGTCAATTCTATATTTACATGGTCTAGTTATGGAAGGAACCCGTATGTGTTGCCTGACTAAATGGTTTTACTGGCAAAGTAAGGGGGATGGGAATATCTTTTTTGTATAGGGAGAGCTAAAGATGAATTGCCTAAGTGATTCTGGGGGCTGCTTTCTCCACGTAAAAAGGCAAAAGGCAGGAGGCCAGATGAGCTGCTAAGACAGAATCTTACCATCTGGGCCAGAGCGAATCTACTGGCACATAAATCCTGGTAGGATTTCAAAACATTAGATGTGCAAGTGAGATCTTTCTTTTTCTCAGAAGTGGCAATGAGGGACATTTCCCTGCCCCATATGATAATTGGGCCAATGTAGCAAAGTAATTACATAGGATGAAAGATCTTATGTATCCATCATTCTAGTCTCCCTCTGTAATATTAAGCTTTAATATCTTCATTTTGATAAAAACCCAGCATACTTTCTTTACTCCAAATTCAAATTATTCCCTTATTTTCATTTTAGATTAATTTCTAACACTATACTCTGAGTTCCTTAATGGTATGACTCATGTCAGAACATCTTAGCATCCTAAGTACATAGATGTGGCAGCTTTGTAAATGCACAATTCATGTCTCCTGCTTTGGGGAGCATAGTTGACTGTCAGCCAGAATTTTGCACTTTTGGATACACCACCACATTTCCTCTAACACCATACACCCTGTCAACTGCTGCTGGCCAATGACTGAGCATGGCAAGAGTATTAGTGCTTGCAACATTCTTCTGTGATGAAGAACTCCTCTAATGGCCAATGTTGGAGAGAGAACTCCCTATTGGCTTGGCATAAACTCCCTTAGAACCATGTTGGAGTCTGAGATTCTTCCCTACCCAGTTGTTCTTCATTTTCCCATTCTTTTGCATGTATTTGCTGTGCCGTGTAGTCTGAATGCTCTCCCTGCATCCTTTCCCTTATTCTTTCACAGGCATTTACCTCAATAAATATGTTGCCTGTCTAATCCTGTTTTGGCTACCTGCTTCTCAGAATAGTTAATACAGGTGGTACTGAGAATGGAGTGGTTTGTGCAAAAAGGCAATAAGAAGATGTTTTAGAAATGGCACACTCACTGCCCTGCAGACAAAGAGTATGCTATCCTGGGTGTTACATGGGGCACAGACAGTTTCTGGCACAAGATGCCAACCAAAGTGAAGATTTAACCAGTGATGATATGGGAAAATATGCCAGTGGAAGGGATTGTCCTGCAGGTGCAAGTATTCTGATATTTTAAATATATGGAAAAAACAATGTCTGCAAGTACTGTGGTGTTGGCTGGTAAACTGCTAAACTATATTGATGCCCTTAAGAACTTTAATAAGAAATTGAAGTCGTTAACAAATAGTTAAATGCAAAATGTGAGAGCCAGAGGGTTCCTGCAGTAGATATCCTGCAGTGGAAGAGTGATTCAGTGGGGAAGCAGACTCAGAAGTTGATTGTTAGATGGACACAGATTCAGAAATGTTTAAAGCCTGAGTTGGTCTATTATACTAATGTTAGAGATATGTTTGGAAAACCTGCGATCCTGACATATGTGATGGGACTATCTGGAAGGATGCCCTTAAGGACTTGCACTCTGTAGATCTCTATGAACCCTCCAAGCTTTGGGAGTAGCCCACCCAACCCTAGTAAGAGCTAGAACTCTCTTGGTGCTGGAAGATACTGCAGAGGCTGCTCTCCTCTCTTGACTTGGCTACCAGGCTACAACTAGGTTTAAATCCCAGCATGCTAAGATTTGATAGACCTGATAAGGAAAGAAAGATATTACACACCAAAGGAGCTACAACAATTAATTAGCATATTTTCCAGGAGTCTGGAGATTTGATTTTGAGGGTGATTGATTAAGGAGTCTGGGAAGTAAGAGTGGATATCCGAGAATTAATTTACTTGGCTGTACTTTCTCAGGACATGGGATTTACTTATTTTTATTTTTGTTTTAGAGAGAGCAAGGGAATGCGACCAGGAAAAAGGGAGAGAGAGAGAGAATCTTAAGTGCACTTCATGCTTGTGCAGAGTCCAGTGCAGGGCTCACTCCCACGACCCTGAGATCATGATCTGAGCCAAAATGAAGAGTTAGATGCTCAATCAACTGAACCACCCAGGCATCCCTGTATATGAGATTTTAATACTTAGGTAATCATCTCACAGGAATGGGGCAAATAATGTGAGGTAACTTTCAGAATCCTGGCAAAAGTGATGGCTTATGGTGAAATAAATGCCTGGGTGCCCTGAGATGTAGTGAAGGGAGAATAATAAAGCTGATGAAAAAGTTAGTGATGGATCTCCTCCTGCAGGCAATGGATGATGGTAAGGGAAGCTGTCATAGAGCTGGACTTACTAATATCTCTTGTGATAATGGGTATTTGACATAATAGAGGTCACCTGGTGATGGTTATCCATCAGGAAGAAGAAAGCCATAGTTATCTTAATGATAGTCAAGGTCTGAAAGACAACCTAGGGGGCTTGAACTTCAGGGAGCTGAGGAGATGACTAATACACATGGTATTTCTAGTGGCAAAGTAGATGGACAATCAGTAAGGGTGCTCTTTAACATCCACAAGCATAAAAAGGCAAGAAAGAATGGAGCATTCACTTTCCAAAAGTCACTATCTGAGAGGGTTAAGATGGTGGAGGAGTGGGGTGACCCTAAGGTTGCCTCCTCCCCTGAACAGATAAATAAATATCAAATCATTCTGAACACCTGAGAAATTGGAAGTCAATGAAGTAAGCTGCATGTCTACAAGCAGAAAATATAATCTGTGGAAGGTGGGAACTTCAGGTAGTTGATTTGTGGGAGAAAAGAGCTGTGGGCACTATGATGGGGATGGAGCCCTGAACATAGAAAGAAAGGGAGCAAAAGAGAAAGAGTGAAAACAAAACTGAAAACATGTGCAGGGCACTGCACAAGGAAACCATCTCCCAAAACCATTGATGGGAGAAGAAGGAGAGGGTATCAATACTGCCAGTTGCCTATGAACAGTGGAGCGCAGAGTCTGAAGTTTTGGAGCTCAGTGCCAGGTGGTGCTCCAGCAAGAAAGCAGGTAGGGCAGAGCCACAGGAGTGGGCAGCACAGTCTGAGGATTCCCTGGGTTGGATGGGGAGAAGTGGTTTCCCTGTTTGGAGTGTATTTTGCAGAGGTGATACAGCCTGTCAGTGGGCAAAAGACCCTTCAAACACCATTGAGCTGCCCCATTCACCCTTATGAGTGTGAGTTTAGCAAGCCCTGGTTCCAGCTGTGTGTTGCAGTTTGCCATCAACTCCGAGCAGCTGTTGCCGTGTGGTCACTTGTCTGTTTTCTGGGACAAGCTGGCACCAGCCACAGTAGAGCAAGACCCTCCTCCAGAGGATCAGCTTGGGTCTGAGGTGCAGGAGGCCTCTGAAATGTGGGGTTTTAAAACACATCTGTGACTGACATAAAACACAGGAGTGCTGTGCCACCTGGCAGGCAGACAGCTCAGTCAAGGACAGGCTAAAAGTAGGGATCTGACAGAAGCCAGGGACACAGGAGGGGTGACTGTGCCTCTGTAAGGGTGCAGACTTCCCATTCCTGAGACTATAGAGAGTGGGGTGAAGCCAATTTGACCCCTATCCCACCAGCACGGATTGACCTCAGTGAGCTAAACAGTGCCACCAAGTGGAGAAAGGAGCCATTACACCAAGCCGTGCCCCAGGCATCTCCACTAGGGCAAGTCCATCTGAGAAACAGAGCAGCAGACTCCTCCCCTAGAAGATCAACACAAACCCCTCCCACACACTAAGTCTACTTATCATAGAGTGCTGCAAAACTTCACCTCTAGGGAAGGTTTATTAGTTTTTTTGTTTGTTTTTTGTTTTTATTTCTGTTTTTGTTTTTATTTTATTTGTAGATAAAGAGCAATTATTTTTAATTTTTAATCTTTTTTTCCCTTTTTCTTTCAAGCTTCTCTTAACAAGAAGACCAAAATACATGTAGAATCTAGCTTGTTATTTTTTTATTTTTAAATTTAAATTTAAATTTAAATTTTATTTTATTATTTTTTTTCTTCCAAAATGGTAGGAATGTGGAATTCACCCCAAAAGAAAGAGTAAGAAATCACAGCCAGGGATTTAATCAATAGAGATATAAATACGGTGTCTGAACTAGAATTTAAAACAATAATTGTGAGGATTCTAGCTAGGCTTAAAAAAAGTACATAAGACACTAGAGAATCCCTTACTGTGGAGATAAAAGAGCTAGAATCTAGTCAGGCCAAAATGAAAAATATAACTGAGATGCAAACCTAAATGTATGCTGTAACAGTGAGGATGAATGAAGTAGTAGAATGCATTAGCGATATAGAAAATAAAATATGGAAAATAATGAAGCTGAAAAGAAACAAAGGTAATGGATTATGAAAGTAGACTTAGAGAGCTCAGCTACTCTTTAAAAAATGGAATAAGTTCCCTATCATAGGGATCCAAGAAGATGAAGAGAGTGCAAAAGGGACAGAAGGTTAATTTGAGAAAATTATGGCTGAAAACATCCCTAATTTGGGGAAGGACACAGACATCAAAATCCAAGAAACAGAGACTTTCATTAAATTCAACAAAAGCTGGCCATTGTCAGGGCATATTATAGTTAAATTCATAAAATACACAGAAAAAGAAGAAATAAAACCCTGAAGGCAGCAAGGGAAAAATAGTCCTTAAGGGAAGACAGAACAGGTTTCCAGCAGATTTGTCTATAGAAACTTGGCAGGCCAGAAAGGAGTGGTAGGATATATTCAACATGCAGAATGGGAAAAATATGCAGCAAAGAATACTGTATCCAGTAAGGCTGTCATTCAGAATTGACAAAAACTAAAGGAATTTGTGACCACTAAACCAGCCCTGCAAGAAGTAAGTAGGGGGACTTTCTGAGTTGGGAGGGGGAACACCAAAAGCAACAAAGACTAGAAGGGAACAGAGAACAAAAACAAATACACAAACTTTACAGGTAACACAATGGCACTAACTTCATATTTTTCAGTAACCATCCTGAATGTAAATGGACTGAATGCTCCAATCAAAAGACATAGGGTTTCAGAGTTTACAGGTAACACAATGGCACTAACTTCATATTTTTCAGTAACCATCCTGAATGTAAATGGACTGAATGCTCCAATCAAAAGACATAGGGTTTCAGAGTGGATAAAAAAAAAATAAGAGCCATCTATATGCTGCCTGCAGGAGATTCATTTTAGATCTAAAGTCTTCTAAAGACTGAAAGTGAGGGAATGAAGGACCATCTATCATGCTAATGGATGCCAAACGAAAGCCAGAGTACCCATACCTATATCAGACAAACTGGGTTTTAAACCAAAGACTGTAACAAGAGATGAAGAAGGACATTATATCATAATTAAGCAGTCTATCCATCAAGAAGATCTAATAATTCTAAATCTTTGTGCCCCCCAATTTGAGATACCCAAATATGTAAATCAGTCAATAACAGGGCACTTGGGTGGCTCCATGGTTTGAACATCTGAGTCTTGATTTCATCTCAGGTTATGACAGTGCAGAGCCTGCTTGGGATTCTCTGTCTCCCTCTCTCTTTCTGCCCCTACCCTGCTCACACTGTGTCTGTCTCTCTCAAAATAAACAAATAAACTTCAAAAAAAAAGAGTTTAAAAAATAGAATTGCAAGATTAAAAAAAATAATTACAGTAAAACCTTGGATTGCGAGTAACTTGTTCTGTGAGTGTTCCACAAGTAGAGCAAACATTTCTAATAAATTTTAACTTAGTAAATGAGCTATGTCTTGCAATATGAGTAGTAGGTGACACCATATGATCCTGTCAATAGATGTAGAAAATGGCATTTGACAAAACACAGCATCTTTTTTTTAATTTTTAATTTTTTTAAAATTTACATCCAAATTAGTTGGCATATAGTGAAACAATGATTTCAGGAGTAGATTCCTTAATGCCCCTTACCCATTTAGCCCACCCCCCCCCACTACCCCTCCAGTAACCCTCAGTTTGTTCTCCATATTTATGAGTCACTTATGTTTTGTCCCCGTCCCTGTTTTTATATTATTTTTGTTTCCCTTCCCTTATTTCATCTATTTTGTCTCATAAAGTACTCACATGAGTGAAGTCATATGATTTTTGTCTTTCTCTGACTGACTAACACTTCGCATAATACCCTCCAGTTCCATGCACATAGTTGCAAATGGCAAGATTTTATTCCTTTGATTGCCGAGTAATACTCCATTGTATATATATGACACATCTTCTTTATCCATTCATCCATCGATGGACATTTAAGCTCTTTGCATACTTTGGCTCTGGTTGATAGTGCTGCTATATACATGGGGGTGCATGTGTCCTTTCAAAACAGCACACCTGTATCCCGTGGATAAATGCCTAGTAGTTCTACTTTTAATTTTTTGAGGGATCGCCATACTGTTTTCCAGAGTGGCTGCACCAGCTTGCATTCCCACCAACAATGCAAAAGAGATCCTCTTTCTCTGCATCCTCACCAACATCTGTTGTTGCGTGAGTTGTTAATGTTAGTCATTCTGACAGGTGTAAGGTGGTATCTCATTGTGGTTTTGATGTGTATTTCCCTGATGATGAGTGATGTTGAGCATTTTCTCATGTGTTGGTTGGCCATCTGGATGACTTCCTTGGAGAAGTGTCTATAGAAGTCTTTTGCCCATTTCTTCGCTGGATTATTTGTTTTTTGGGTGCTGATTTGGTAAGTTCTTTATAGATTTTGGATACTAACCCTTTATCTGATATGTTGTTTGCAAATATTTTCTCCCATTCCATCAGTTGCCTTTTAGTTTTGCTGATTGTTTCCTTCACTGTGCAAAACTCATCACTTTATTTTGATGAGGTTCCAGTAGTTCATTTTTGCTTTTGTTTCCCTTGCCTCTGCATACGTGTTGAGTAAGAAGTTGCTGCCGGCAAGATCAAAGAGGTTTTTGCCTGCTTTCTCCTCAAGGATTTTGATGGCTTCCTGTCTTACACTTTGGTCTTTTATCCATTTTGACTTTATTTTAGTGTGTGGTGTAAGAAAGTGGACCAGGTTCATTCTTCTTCATGTCACTGTCCAGTTTTTCTAGCACCACTTGCTGAAGAGACTGTCTTTATTTCATTGGATATTCTTTCCTTCTTTGTCAAAGATTAGTTGGCCATACGTTTGTGGGTCCATTTCTGGGTTCTCTATTCTGTTCCATTGATCTGAGTGTCTGTTCTTGTGCCAGTATCATACTTTCATGATGATCACAGCTTTGTAGTATAGCTTGAAGTCTGGGATTGTGATGCCTGCTTTGGTTTTCTTTTTCAAGATTTCTTTGGCTATTGGGGGTCTTTTCTGGTTCCATACAAATTTCAGGATTGTTTGTTGTAGCTCTATGAAGAGTGCTGGTGTTATTTTGCTAGGGATTGCATTGAATGTGTAGATTGCTTTGGGCAGTATTAACATTTTTAACAATATTTGTTCTTCCTATACAAGAGCATGGAATCTTTTTCCATGTCTTTGTGTCTTCTTCAATTTCTTTCATAAGCTTTCTATAGTTTTCAGTGTATAGATTTTTCACCTCTTTGGTTAGATTAATTCCTAGGTATTTTATGGGTTTTCTGTAAATGGGATCGATTCCTTGATTTCTCTTTCTGTCACTTCATTGTTGGTGTATAGGAATGCAACCAATTTCTGTGCATTGATTTTATATCCTGCAACTTTGCTGAATTCGTGAATCAATTGTAACAGTTTTTTTGGTGGAATCTTTTGGGTTTTCCATACAGAGTATCATGTCACCGGCAAAGAGTGAAAGTTTGACCACCTCCTGGCCGATTTGGATGCCTTTTACTTCTTTGTGTTGTCTGATTGCAGAGGCTAAGACTTCCAATACTCTGTTGAATAACAGTGGCGAGAGTGCACATCCCTGTCTTGTTCCTGACCTTAGGGGTGAAGCTTTCAGCTTTTCCCCATTGAGGATGATATTAGCATTGGTCGTTCATATATGGCTTTTATGATCTCGAGGTATGCTCCTTGTATCCCTACTTTCTTGAGGGTTTTTATCAAGAAAGAATGCTGTATTTTGTCAAATGCTTTCTCTGCATCTATTGAGAGGATCATATGGTTCTTGTCCTTTCTTTTATTGATGTGATGAATCACGTTAATTGTTTTGTGGATATTGAACCAGTCCTGCATCCCAGATATAAATCCCGCTTGGTTGCGGTGAATAATTTTTGTAATGTATTGTTGGATCCGGTTGGCTAACATCTTGTTGAGGATTTTTGCATCCATGTTCATCAGGGAAATTTGTCTAAAGTTCTCCTTTTTAGTGGGGTCTCTGTCTGGTTTTGGAATCAAGGTAATGCTGGCTTCATAGAAAGAGTTTGGAAGTTTTCCTTCCATTTCTATTTTTTGGAACAGTTTCCAAAGAATAGGTGTTAACTCTTCCTTACATGTTTGGTAGAAATCCCCTGGAAAGCCATCTGCCCCTGGATTCTTGGTTTTTGCAGATTTTTGATTACTAATTTGATTTCCTTACTGGTTATTGTCTGTTCAAATTTTCTATTTCTTCCTTTTTTTAGTTTTGGTAGTGTATATGTTTCTAGGAATTTGTCCATTTCTTACAAATTACCTATTTTATTGGCATGTAGTTGCTCATAATATTCTCTTATTATTGTTTTTATTTCTGTTTCGGTTGTGATCTCTCTTCGTGCCTTCTTGATTTTATTTATTTGGGTCCTTTCCCTTTTCTCTTTGATCAAACTGGCTAGTGGTTTATCAATTTTGTTAATTCTTTCAAAGATCCAGCTTCTGGTTTCATTGATCTGTTCTACTGTTTTTTTGTTTTTGATAGCATTAATACCTGCTCTAATCTTTATTATTTCCTCTCTTCTGCTTGTTTTGGGTTGTTTGTTGTTCTTTTTCCATCTCTTTAAGGCAGAAGGTTAGGTTGTGCTTCTGAGATCTTTCTTCCTTCTTTAGGAAGGCCTGGATTGCTATATACTTTCCTCTTATGACCGCCTTTGCTGCATCCCAGAGGTTTTGAGTTGTGGTGTTATCATTTTCATAGACTTCCATATACTTTCTAATTTCCTCTTTAAGTGCTTGGTTAGACTATTCATTCTTTAGTAGGATGTTCGACCCTGTCCGAGTATTTACCTTTCCAAATTTTTTCTTGTAGTTGATTTTGAGTTTCATAGTGTTGTGGCCTGAAAATATGCATGGTATGATCTTGATCTTTTTGTACTTACTTAGAGCTGATTTGTGTACCAGTATATGGTCTATTCTGGAGAATGTTCCATGTGCACTGGAAAAGAATGTATATTCTGCTGCTTTAGGATGAAATGCTCTGAATATATCTGTCAAGTCCATCTGGTAGTGTGTCATTCAAAGCCATTGTTTCCTTGTTGATGTTTTGATTAGATGATCTGTCCATTGCTGTGAGTGGGGTGTTGAAGTCTCCTATTATTATGGTATTACTATCGATGAGTTTTTTATGTTTGTTATTAATTGATTTATATATTTGGGTGCTGGTACATTTGGTGCATAAATGTTTACAATTGTTAGGTCTTCTTGGTGGATAGACCCCTTGATTATGATATAATGCCCTTCTGCATCTCTTGATACAGTCTTTATTTTAAAGTCTAGATTGTCTGATACAAGTATGGCTACTCTGGCTTTCTTTTGTTGACCATTAGCATGATAGATGGTTCTCCATCCCCTTAGTTTCAATCTGAAGGTGTCTTTAGGTCTAAAGTGGGTCTCTTGAAAACAGCATATAGATGGATCTTGTTTTCTTATCCATTCTGTTACCCTATGTCTTTTGATTGGAGCATTGAGTCCATTGATGGTTAGAGTGAGTACTGAAAGGTATGAATTTATTGCCATTATGTTGCTTGTAGAGTTGGAGTTTCTGGTGGTGTTCTCTGGACCTTCTAATCTTTGTTGCTTTTGGTATTTATATATATGTGTGTATATATATATATATATATATATATATATATGTATATATATATATATGTATATATATATATATTTTTTTCATCTTTTCTCCCTTGAGAAAGTCCCCCTTAAAATTTCTTGTAGGACTGGTTTAGTGGTCACAAACTCATTTAATTTTTGTTTGTCTGGCAACGTTTTATCTCTCCTTCTATTTTGAATGACACCTTTTCTGGATAAAGAATTCTGGGTGCATATTTTTTCTGATTCAGCACATTGAATATATCCTGCCATTCCATTCTGGCCTGTCAAGTTTCTGTGGATAGGTCTGCTGCAAACCTGATCTGTCTTCCCTTGTAGGTTATGGACTTTTTTCCCCTTGTTGCTTTCATGATCCTCTCCTTGCCTGAGTATTTTGTGAATTTGAGTATGATGTGCCTTGTTGATGGTCGGTTTTTGTTGAATCTAATGGGGGTCCTCTGTGCTTCCTGGATTTTGATGTCTGTGTCTTTCCCCAGGTTAGGAAAACTTTCCTCTTGATTTCCTCACATAACCCTTCTACCCCTATCTCACTCTCTTCCTCTTCTGGGACCCCTATGATTCTGATGTTGTTCCTTTTTAATGAGTCACTGATTTCTCTAATTCTTAAATCATGCTCTTTTGCCTTAATCTCCCTCTTGTTTTTCTGCTTAGTTATTCTCCATAAGTCTGTCCTGTATGTCACTGATTCTCTGTTCTGCTTCATCCATCCTTGCTGCTGTGCCCACCATCCGTGATTGCAGTTCAGTTATAGCATTTTTAATTCCATTCTGGCTATTTTTTTTACTTCTTTTATCTCTGCAGAAAGGGATTGTACTCTATTTTTTTCAACTCCAGGTAGTATTCTTATTATTGTGATTCTAAATTCTGGTTCAGACATCTTGCTTGTATCTGAGTTGCTTATTTATAAAATGTGACAGGTGGCTGGATTTGACCTGTCGGTTAAAGTTTAATGACGGTTTTCTAGAGCATGCAAAGTGGTGGTCTCTGTCATGGTTCCATTTTATTCACCAAATCTGGCCCTTGAAATAACCAGATGGATCTCACAAAATAATTATAGATTGCTATAGACCATATCAAGTAGTTGCCTCAATTGTAACTGCTGAGTTTAATGTGGTATCATTGATAGATAAAATTACGCTGGTACATAGTATGATTTGACAAATACATTATTTTATTTTAAAAATTTTTTTAAATGTTTGTTTATTTTTGGAGAGAGAGAGACAGAGCGTGAGCAGGGGAAGGGGCAGAGAGAGAGGGAGGCACAGAATCTGAAGCAAGTTCCAGACTCTGAGCTGTCAGAACAAAGCCAGATGGGGGCTCAAACCATGAGATCATGACCTGATCTGAAGTCAGACACTTAACCAACTGAACCACACAGGCACCCCTAACAAATATATTGTTTTCTTTGTCAATTAGAGAAGTGGATAAGAAATAGTTTTCTTTTACATGGAATGGAAAACAGTATTCATATTCATTTTCATTTTTGCCCCAAGGCTATTTTACCTTCTTTTTTTTTCTCTCATAACATAGTCGAAGATATATAGACTGACTGGAGCAGAACATAACATTAATTTGTTTCATCGGTGACATCATGCTGGATGGACAGGATGATCAAGAAGAGTTGGTTGGCCACTTAACCAACTTTATGACTTGGTGTGTTCAGTAGAATCCAGTTTACAATTAACTTGTACAACTTTTGCTCGTTTTAGATGCTTTGCTAAGACACATGTTTGCTAGGGGTTAGGAGATTAACCTTATGAAAATTCAGAGTCCTTCCTCTTCAGTGTACTTTTTAGAATTCCAGTGGTTAGAGGCATGGCTGAATATCCCTTCTAAAGTAAAAGACCAAGAGTTACATCTTTCAGTGTGTATCACAAAGAAGGATACAGAACCCTCTTTGGGTTCTGGATGCAACACATTCCATACCTAATATAATTGCAGTATAATTGCTCTGATGCTTATACTGCTTTACACATCAGGTTTGTCAGCTTTTAATGTGACCTACAGAAGGTAAGCTTGTGGTGTATGTACTGCTACACTTGAGTCATAATTTGGCAGACTCGTTGATGTTGGAGGTGTCATTGTTGAAAAGAGATGCAAAGTGAGATGTAACATAGTGTGTCTTAGTGGGACAATCATTTCCTAGGCCACAGGGATTCTAGATTAAGGCCATACCATCCACAGTAGAGTATTATGTACCTTTTGAGAAATAGCTCCTGGCATGTTAGTGGCCTCTGATAGAGAAGTACAATGAGGTATGAAGTGACCATGCATCTGAAACTGTCAACTGTAATCTGTTGAACACACCAAGTCAGAAAGTTGGACAGGTTTATTGGAAGATAGAAATGGTTCATCTGGGATTGGATTTGAGCAGGACCAGAAGTCATAAGTAAACTGCATAATCAAGTCACCCAGACTTCTGTTTCACCTACCTCAGTTGCATCAGCTCTCCTTCTCTTGTTCTTGCATATGGCCTTATGGACTGATCCTATAAGATCAGCTGGCAGAGGAGGAGGAAGCCTGGGCTGAGTTTATGTATACATGTCATTTCAGAATGTGGATAAAAGCCATAAATGTATTGTACCTGCATTATGGCCATATATAAGGAGGCTATAAAAGGCGGAGAGGGAAAATCACCCCAAATATGTGGGACTTCAAGCAGTGTACCTGGCCATTCACTTTGTATGGGAGGAGATGGTTCTTGAGGTGAGAATATATATAGATTCCTAGGAAGTAAGTACTTACTGCCAATTTATCAGGAACCTGAAAGAAAGAATGAAAGAGGGGAGACAAAGATGTGTAGTGTAGGAAAATATGGTTGGACCAGTGGAAATGGTCACACTCAGAATATTCTGTAGAGCCATAGTGATACATACTTTTTGAGGATACCTTCATTCACAAGCATTGCAGACATCACCAGGGTTCAGGCATGGCCATGAACAAGACCAGCAAATTACAGTTTTTTGCCTTCAGGTCATGATCCCAATGCTTCCTGTTTCCAGTGCCTGGCAGTTCTGATTATGGTCCATGAAGAATAGCAGATGGCATTGAGAAACACCAGGCTTCATTAGAGGATAGGGAGTTGTAGTACATCCGAGTGATGAGTTTGTTTTAGTAAATCTATTTAAAAATATTTTTGATTCTATGTTAATGCCCTCCAGGAAGCATCCACTATGGAAAAGTACTAATTAACCCAGTAGACCAAATGATTTGGCCAGTTGACATCAGCTAGCCTTTGTTATCAGATACCCTGGAACAATCACTGTGGTCATATGAATGGAGTGGCCACAGGGGTTATATATTATCTCAGTAGCGTGGGCCCTTACTCACCAAAGCTGACCTAACAATTGCTTCCTCTCAATGTCAAACCTATGAGATATAGACCCAATCCTGAGTCCCCAGTATGGCACTATTCCTCAAGGAGACCATCTAGCCAGTTAAGGACAATTTGACCACTTTGGGCCCCTTCCAACCAGGAAGAGCCAACAGTTCATGCTCTAGATGTCTACTCTATATATGAGTTTGCCTTTCTTGCTCATAATCCCTCATGCAGCATCTTACAGAACACTTGGCTCCCAGGCTTGGAATCCCACAAAACATAGTATTCAAAGAGGGTACCCACTTTACAGCAAAAGAAGTGTGGGAGTGTGCCCATCATCTTTGAATCTACTGATTATATCATAGAGTGTTCCACTCAGAACTGGAATTAGGAACATTAGAACAGCCTTTTAAGGGTACAGCTGAAAAAACAGCTTGGATGCAATGCTATGAAAGGATGGGGTATCTTTTTGTCAATAAATATGCATTAAATAAGAGACCTCTTATTTATACATCTTAATATATGTATCCAGGAACCAAAGAGTAGAAGCTGGAGTGTTACCACATACCATTACTCCCTGTGACCTACTGGCAAATTTATGTTACTGTCCTTGCAGCTCTGGGGGTCTGAAGATTGGCAGTCCTAATCTGTAAAGGGAGTATACTCTTGTCAGGGGACACAGTAAATGTCCCATTGAACTAAAGCTATGGCCACACTGGGGAATTTTGCATTTCTTGTGTACAGAACTAAGCAGGCTCCAAATGGAATTTTCTCTTGGCAAGAGTAATTGATCCTAATCAACAAGATGAATTATTGTCATTTTTACTTGGTGAGGGTAGAGAGGATAATGTTTGGAACCCATGTGATCATCTCAGACACTTCTTGGTATTCCGTTTAATCACCATTGATACTCCATATAAAGGTTAAATGCCCATGTGTAGAAATTTCTGCAGCAAAAGGCTATAATTACTAAAGACCCAAATTTCTCAGGAATGAAGGTTTTAGGCATACCAATAGGTAAGATGGTATAGTCTCCTGAAGTGAGGGTTGAGGAATTTAGAATGGCTACTGGAGGAGGGAAAGGATGAATAACCGTTAAAGCACCAATTGCAGTGATGGAGAAAGTAGTTCATCTCACTAACCCCCTTTCTCTAAGTTTCTGCTCAGGAATAGAAGCCCAGAGGGACTATATAGGAGCTGTTACCTGAACCTGTGTGAAGATATAGATCTCTGAATTCCAGGCATTGTTCTGTTGTAGCTATGGAAAGATGATACTCATATTTCCTGCCACGGAAGTATAATGTTGATTCAAAGCCCGAAGTGCTGCTCCTCTGGATCCAGCACTGTGTTCATACCTTACTTACTCCCAGACTGCTACTACCATCCAGCAACTGAGCACAGCAGGGGTACTTGTCTGCCCATTTGTTAAACCTATGCTGCACCCCAAGGCCCTCCTATACAATCCCCCTTTCTCTCTCTCCTTACACAGATGTCAGACCTGCATTGCAATCCAAAGGATCTCTGAACCTACTACTTATTCTTTCTATTTATTCTTTATAGACATTTCCCTTAATACATCTCTTGCATGTCTAATCTCATCTTGGTATTTGCTTTCAGCAACCAAAGAGGTCCTCGGTAAAGACTCATGATCAAACACTTAATACTAACATAGGACACATACAGAAACACTTTCTGCTATTCTGAGTCCTAGATAAAGCTAAATTTTCCCCAAATTTTTAGGATTCTTTTTCATTTAGGTATGTAGGAGATCATCATATGGTTGCCTTTTCAACCTGGTTATTTTGGGAAGAGTGCAACTTTATTCTGAGACAGACATATGTTAGGACTGACTCTAATACTTATTTTTTTGTATGAGCTAATAGTGTGACCTTGGCATGATACTGCATTCATTTTGGCTTCAGCTGCAAAATGCAAAGCATGTGTATTATATAGGATTGCAATGAGATTATGTACATATTGTGCCTTTTTGTTGTCTGTAATATAGAACATGGTTAATAAAGGGCAGTCCTATCCAGTAGTTAAAGTACATCACTATCAGCTGGTTGGTGTTTTCTCTTATCCTCTGGATGAACATTTTGAGAAGAGGAGAGTGTTTGAATTCCCTGACTTTGCAAGTTCCTATTCTCTCCTGACATTCTTATTCTTGCTGTTTATTCTCTGGTTGTGTTTCATATGAATGCAGCTACATGGTCCTTAGATTCCCCTGAAATGATAATAGAATTGTATATTACCCCAGCTAAGCAGGACTCCGAATAGAAGGGCATTATGGGGCCATTATGAATAATTCCTTCCAAGGTTCTACTCTTCCAAGGTTCTTACTACTCTTACAGTAGTCTTCAGGCAATGAATTATAAGACAGAGATTTTTTTCTTTTGAAAACTCAGCTCTCTAGAGCCATGTTCATAATGAACTATTAGCTTCCTAAGTCTTTGGATAAAATGATTTGTGTTCTTGGGGTTTCTAGCAATAAAGATCTAATGTCTTAACATGTTCAGAAAATTTCAGCAAGCTACTATGGGAGCCTCCTCAGGCCTCCAGCATCATACTTCTTCAATAAACCAACAAGCAGATGAACATATGCCAAAAATTACTTTACATTATGAACTGAATAAGATGAGCTATGCCTTCAATCTCCATAGTAAAGGAAAGAGGAATAGAGATATGGAGACACCTTTTGGAGAAGTCCTTTCTCTTCTGAAATTCTGAGTTCAAAAGAAAATAGAAGAGTGGTGACAGAAAGAAAAAAAAACCCTAAGATTTAACAAATGCTTTATCTTTGCCAATCACTACAAGGTGTTTTATATGCATTACATATATTATTTAATTTTACTTCCACACCTGCCCTGATATGTGATATTATTTCCATTTTAGTGATGAAGAAGCAAAAGTTACACAGCTAGTACATCCAGAACCAGAGTTAGTACCCAGATGTTTGTGACTCTCTTATCTCCAAACTGACATGGGCATAAGGGAGAACTAGAAAATAGAAAATATTTTAAAATAAAATGTTAGATGATGTGGCTTAGATGGTGACAGCCATAGTCATTTAGAGAAAGGACATAAACTGTTGATGTGAAAAGAGATCGAATTTGGTGTCAAATGTTACTGATACTGACCCTAATTGGTTTAACCTTACAGGGAAAATGTACCTTAAAAAATTACAGGGAAAATGTACCGTAAAAAATTATCAATCTCTTCTTCTGTGTGAGCAGAAGTTACTGGACCACAGCACGAAGGTTATTGTGGTTTCCTTTTGTAGGGAATAAACTAAGAGGGAAAAATCTTATTTTGGCTATGGTATAATTGAAGGTAAGTATACTAGTTTATATTAATTTTGCCTACACATAACAACAACAAAACACAAAATAATACTTGTTTACAATATAAGGATTTCTTTTTCTCTCACATAAAGAGTAAAAAAAGTCTGATATTATGGAATTCAAGCCTTCATGAGGTCATGAGAGATCCAGGCTTCTTCTGTTTTTCTGTTCTACCATCCAGAGCTCTTGACTTCTTCTGTCTTCAAGGGTTAATTTTTGGTTAAAAAGTGGCTACAATGCGGGGTGCCTGGGAAGCTCAGTCGGTTAAGCGTCCGACTTCGGCCCAGGTCATGATCTCACAGTTCGTGAGTTTGAGCCCTGCATCGGCCTCTGTGCTGATAGCTTGGAGCCTGGGGTCTGCTTCAGATTGTGTGTCTCCCTCCCTCTCTCTCTCTGCACTTCCCCAGCTCATGCTCGCACTCTGTCTCTGTCAAAAATAAATAAACTTAAAAAAAATTAAAAAAAAAACTAAAATTAAAAAAAGTGGCTACAACAGGTCCAACCATTCTGTTCCCAATTTTAGGCAGCAGAACAGAAAAAGGAGAAAGGTAAAGAGCATGCCTTCCAACAGAGTCAGTTGTATTTAAAGATCCTTAACCTTAACATTTGACCCAGTAACTTCCTCTTAAACTTGACTGTCTACTGCTATCTGTTGTTTCATATTTTGGCTTGATACAGTGCTACCCCCAACAATATTTTACTTCCTCCGTTAGTAAGGAAGAAGAGATATTGGATAAGAAACTAGTAATTTCTGTTGCAGCAGGGGACCCATTAGTCTACCTCTTGATATTCCTGTCAGCCCTAAATTTTACTTTAGGATTAATAAATAATATGAAATAACACTTCAATGCATTTATTATGTGTTAGGCATTGAGCTTTATTCTTTAAAGAGTTTATTTAATATAATAACCTTATAAAGGAGAAATAATATCCTTTGCAGAAAGAAATTTGGCATATATTTACTGAGTGTTAAAAATGATTGTGATAATGATAAAGAAGAAGGAGAAAGAGAAGAAGGAGGAGAGGAAGGGGAAGGAGAAGAAGAAGAAAGTAATCATTAAAGATGGCTTAGAGAGCTTGGTAGGATGATAGAGTAGAAGGACCTGAGTGTTTCCTGTCCCATGTCTACAATTAGATATCATCTACATCCAATTCAATAAACTGGAGAGTGATTATAAGGTTGTCAGAACAAACTCCAATACTAAATATAAAAAAGAAACTGCATCTGAAATTTTAGGAAGGCCACAAAGATGGAGGGAGGATGCCTGCAGGATGGAAGGAGCTGTGTGCAGAAAAGACAGAGAAATGGGCCCTTACACTGGGGAGCTGACACGGGAAGATTAATCCCCATAACATTTGGCTTTAAAAACCAGAGGGACTGAATTCTGTGAGTTTTTAAAAGCAGTGGGACTTAGAGCCTGGAACTTTAAAAGTCAGCTGACCCGGTACTGGGAAAGCCTGTAGTAGAAGAGGTAACTGTGTCACCACCCTCAAAGAGAGCAGCCAGCATGGAGAGGCAACATAAAAATGGTAGTTTACACAGTGCAGGGGACAAAAAGGAGACATATCTGTTCATACTGATTTTAAAGAGTGTTGGGGGACTTCTCTAAAAATGAGGGAGTTGGCAGGTGCTGTTTTCCTCCCTCACCCCCCAGTATAAGCACAAAGCCATCTGTGGAAGCTGGTGTTGCACAGATACTTGCTAACAAATCTGTTAGCAGTGCACCATGCCCATGAGTTCTCCTGAGGATTCCCCACTCCAAGCCTGCTACCCCTATCTTGGGCTCAAGACAAATTTTGTTAGTGCCCATGACCTTCCCAGTCACCAGATGCACAGTTTCCATCACCCAGACAGGTGCTCTCAGCCACTATTTTGTGCCAGACCTAGATGTGCCCATCCATAGCCATGCTTGGTGCCTAGCCTTGTGCTCCCAGCAGCCCTGATGTGTAGCACCAGTTGCTGCAGCACTCCAAGGGATCCAGCAAAGGACTAGTGGCCCAGTGCAGATTTTGTAACATCACTGCCCTGTTTCCAAGGTCCCCACTGGGCACGCCCACTAAGAGCTGGTCTGCCTGGATCCCACTAATACCACAGAGAACAAGCACAGCCCACAATAGGTAGAGAATCAGTGCAGATGAATGCACTGAATGGAAAAGTGACTCAGACCTAACAGCAGGATACTTGTAGGATACTCTCCTAAAGTGCCAAGTGCTGGTGAACATGGGACACTGCACTTCATGGCATTCCAGGAGGTCCTCTTCATAAAGTCACTACTTTCAAGAGCAGAAGACATAGCTGACTTTTCTAACAAACTGAAAAAGAAACAGAGAGGCAGACAAAATGATAAAACAGAGAAATTGATATCAAGTGGAAGAACAAGACAAGGTCATGGCCAGAGATCTAAGTAAAACAGATATAAATAACATGCCTGATGGAAATTTTACAGAAATTATCACAAGATTCATCACTGGACTTGAGAAAAGAGTGGAGGACATAAATGAGACCCTTAACACAGAGATAAAGAGTAACATAGAGAAAAGGTCACAATAAATGAAATGAGAAACATGCTTGATGGAATGGACAACAAGATGGAAGAAACAGAGGATCAAATCAGTGACCTAGAAATTGGAAAATAATCTGAACAAAAGAGAGGAAAAAGAATTATGCAAAATGAACAGTCTTAGGGAACTCAGTGACTCCAACAAACATAATATCATTTGTACTATGGGAGTCCCGGAGGAAAAAGAGTGAGAAAATGGGGTAGAACATTTATTTGAATAAATAATAGATAAAACTTCCCTAATCTGGGGAAGGAAAGAGATATCCAAATCTAGGAGACACAGATAACTCCTATGAAAATAAACAAAAGCAGACTCACACCAAGACATTGAAATTACATTGGCAAAATGTAGTGATAAAAAAATCCTAAAAGTAGCAAGACAAAAGAGTCAGTAACTTACAAAGGAAATCCATAAAGCCAATAGGAGATTTTTCAACAGGAACTTTGCAAGTCAGAAGAGAGTGGCATTCTATATTCAAAGTGCTGAATGGGAAAAATCTGCAACCGAGGATATTCTATCCAGCAAGGCTATTATTCAGAGTAGATGGAGAAATGAAGTGTTTCCCAGACAAACTAGGACCACCAAACCAGCCCTGCAAGAAATATCAAAGGGAACTATTTGAGTGGAAAGGAAAGACCAAAAGTGACAGTAAAAGGTAGGAAACACAAAAGAAGTAAAAATGAATATTTCTTTTTTTTACACTTGCCTACTTCAACTCATTTTATTAAGATCTAATTGAGGGGTGCCTGGTTGGCTTGGTCGGTTAAGCGTCCGACTTCGGCTCAGGTCATGATCTCGCGGTCCATGAGTTCGAGCCCCGCGTCGGGCTCTGTGCTGACAGCTCAGAGCCTGGAGCCTGTTTCAGATTCTGTGTCTCCCTCTCTCTCTGCCCCTCCCCCATTCATGCTCTGTCTCTCTCTGTCTGAAAAATAAATAAACGTTAAAAAAATTAAAAAAAAAGATCTAATTGATATATAATATTGTGTAAGTTTAATGTGTACAATGTGATAATTTGATATAGGTATATATTGCTAAATGATTACCATGATAAGGTTAGTTAACACATCCATCACTTCACATAATTAATTTTTCTTTGTGATGAGAACATAACAATGAATATTTCTATAAAAACCAGTCACAGAACTCCCCCGAAGTATGTAAAATATAATAACTTATACATAAAACATGGAGAGGAGAGGAAAAATGAATGGGTTCAAACTTAAGTGACCATCAACTTAATAGAGACCGCGATATGCAGAAAGGGTTTTATACAAACCTAATTGTAATTATATATCAAAAATCACTAATGGGTCACCTGGGTGGCTCAGTCAATTAAGCATCCGACTTAAGCTCAGCTTATGATCTCGTGGTTCATGAGTTCAAGCCCCGCATCTGGCTCTGTGCTGACAGCTCAGAGCCTGGAGCCTGTTTCAGATTCTGTGTCTTCCTCTCTCTGCCCCTCCCCCACTACTCTCTGTCTCTGTCTGTCTGTCTGTCTCTCAAATATAAAATAAACATTAACAAAATTTTTAAAATGACTAATAAATATGCAAAGAGTAAAGGGAAAGAAATCAAAATGCATCACTAAAGAAAATCATTGAAACATGAAAGAGCTAAGATGAGAGCATCAGAGAAAATCTTCAGAAACAACCACAAAAATATAATAAATAGCAATAAATACATATCTATCAGTAATTACTTTGAATATAAATGGACTAAATACTCAAATTAAAAGTCACAGGATGACAGAATGAGTAAAAAACACAAAACCCATCTGCCTACAAGAGACTCATTTTGGATCTAAATACACCTGCAGATTCAAAATGAGATGCTGAAACATCTTTCATGCAAATTAAAACTTGTTAAAAGAAAGGTTGAGTAGCTATACTTATATTGGATAAAACAGACTGTAAAAGAAAGACTGCATTAAGAGACAAAGAAGGATACTGTGTGATAATAAATGGGACAAACCAACAACAAGATATAAAAATTATAAATATTTATGCAATCAACATAGGAGATCCAAAGCAGTTGATAACTAACAAAAATAAACATAAATCAATAATAATACAATAGTAGGGACTTCAACACCCCACTTACCTCAAGGGACAGATTATCTAAACAGAAAATCAAACAAACTATTTTTTTGAATGACAAACTAGAACTGATGTATTTAACAGATAATATTTAAAACAAACCATTATAAATAGGATAATACGCAGTCTTTTCATGTACATATGGAATATTCTCCAGAATAGATCACATAGTGGCCCATAAAAGAAGCTTCAACAATTTCAGGAAGATCAAAGTTCTACCATGCATTTTTCTGACCACAGTGCTATGCTAAAAGTCAACCACAAGAAAAAATGTGTAAATTCCACAAATACATGGAGGTTAAATAACATGCTACTAAGCAATGAATGTGTCAACCAGAAAATAAAAGAAAATAAAAAAGTACATAGAAATGAAAATGATAACATGACTGTTCAAAACCTGTGTAATGTAGAAAGGGAAGGAAAACTTCCAGACTCATTCTATGAAGCCAGTATTACTTTGATTCCTAAACCAGACAGAGACCCAGTAAAAAAAGAGAACTACAGGCCAATATCCCTGATGAATATGGATGCAGAAATTCTCAATAATATACTAGCAAATCGAATTCAACGGCATATAAAAAGAATTATTCACCATGATCAAGTGGGATTCATTCCTGGGATGCAGGGCTGATTCAACATTCGCAAATCAATCAATGTGATGCACCACATTAATAAAAGAAAAGAGAAGAACCATATGATCCTGTCAATCGATGCAGAAAAGGCCTTTGACAAAATCCAGCACCCTTTCTTAATAAAAACCCTTGAGAAAGTCGGGAGAGAAGGAACATACTTAAACATCATAAAAGCCATTTATGAAAAGCCCACAGCTAACATCATCCTCAACGGGGAAAAACTGAGAGCTTTTTCCCTGAGATCAGGAACACGACAGGGATGCCCACTCTCACTGCTGTTGTTTAACATAGTGTTGGAAGTTCTAGCATCAGCAATCAGACAACAAAAGGAAATCAAAGGCATCAAAATTGGCATAGATGAAGTCAAGGTTTCGCTTTTTGCAGATGACATGATATTATACATGGAAAATCCGATAGACTCCACCAAAAGTCTGCTAGAACTGATACATGAATTCAGCAAGGTTGCAGGATACAAAATCAATGTACAGAAATCAGTTGCATTCTTATACACTAACAATGAAGCAACAGAAAGACAAATAAAGAAACTGATCCCATTCACAATTGCACCAAGAAGCATAAAATACCTAGGAATAAATCTAACCAAAGATGTACAAGATCTGTATGCTGAAAACTATAGAAAGCTTATGAAGGTAATTGAAGAAGATATAAAGAAATGGAAAGACATTCCCTGCTCATGGATTGGAAGAATAAATATTGTCAAAATGTCAATACTACCCAAAGCTATCTACACATTCAATGCAATCCCAATCAAAATTGCACCAGCATTCTTCTCGAAACTAGAACAAGCAATTCTAAAATTCATATGGAAACACAAAGGCCCCGAATAGCCAAAGTAATTTTGAAGAAGAAGACCAAAGCCGGAGGCATCACAATTCCAGACTTTAGCCTCTACTACAAAGCTGTAATCATCAAGACAGCATGGTATTGGCACAAAAACAGACACATAGACCAATGGAATAGAATAGAAACCCCAGAACTAGCCCCACAAACGTATGGCCAACTAATCTTTGACAAAGCAGGAAAGAATATCCAATGGAAAAAAGACAGTCTCTTTAACAAATGGTGCTGGGAGAACTGGACAGCAACATGCAGAAGGTTGAAACTAGACCACTTTCTCACACCATTCACAAAAATAAACTCAAAATGGATAAAGGACCTGATCGTGAGACAGGAAACCATCAAAACCCTAGAGCAGAAAGCAGGAAAAGACCTCTCTGACCTCAGCCGTAGCAATCTCTTACTCAACACATCCCCAAAGGCAAGGGAATTAAAAGCCAAAATGAATTACTGGGACCTTATGAAGATTAAAAGCTTCTGCACAGCAAAGGAAACAGCCAACAAAACTAAAAGGCAACCAACGGAATGGGAAAAGATATTTGCAAATGACATATTGGACAAAGGGCTAGTATCCAAAATCTATAAAGAGCTCACCAAACTCCACACCCGAAAAACAAATAACCCAGTGAAGAAATGGGCAGAAAACATTAACAGACACTTCTCTAAAGAAGACATCCGGATGGCCAACAGGCACATGAAAAGATGCTCAACGTCGCTCCTCATCAGGGAAAAACAAATCAAAACCACACTCAGATATCACCTCACGCCAGTCAGAGTGGCCAAAATGAACAAATCAGGAGACTATAGATGCTGGAGAGGATGTGGAGAAACGGGAACCCTCTTGCACTGTTGGTGGGAATGCAAACTGGTGCAGCCACTCTGGAAAACAGTGTGGAGGTCCTCAGAAAATTAAAAATAGACCTACCCTATTGCCCAGCAATAGCACTGCTAGGAATTTACCCAAGGGATACAGGAGTACTGATGCATAGGGGCATGTGTACCCCAATGTTTATAGCAGCACTCTCAACAATAGCCAAATTATGGAAAGAGCCTAAATGTCCATCAACTGATGAATGGATAAAGAAATTGTGGTTTATATACACAATGGAGTACTACATGGCAATGAGAAAGAATGAAATATGGCCCTTTGTAGCAACGTGGATGGAACTGGAGAGTGTGATGCTAAGTGAAATAAGCCATACAGAGAAAGACAGATACCATATGTTTTCACTCTTATGTGGATCCTGAGAAACTTAACAGAAGACCATGGGGGAGGGGAAGGAAAAAAGAAAAAGAGGTTAGAGTGGAAGAGAGCCAAAGCATAAGAGACTCTTAAAAACTGAGAACAAACTGAGGGTTGATGGGGGGTGGGAGGGAGGGGAGGGTGGGTGATGGGTATTGAGGAGGGCACCTTTTGGGATGAGCACTGGGTGTTGTATGGAAACCAATTTGACAATAAACTTCATATATTGGAAAAAACCCTGTGGAATGCAGCAAAAGAGGTTCTAAGAAGGAAGTTTATAGCAGAACAGGCCTACTTCCAGACTCAAGAACAATCTCAAAAAAACAACCTAAACTTACCCCTAAAGGGGCTAGAAAAAGAACAACAAACAAAACATAAAACCAGCAGAAGGAAGGAAATAATAAAGATTAGAATAGAAATAAATGATGTAAAAACTAATGGAAAACAAAAGAATAGACCAATGAAACCAGTAGCTGGTATTTGACAAAAATAAAATTGATAAACATCTAACCAGAATTATCAGGAAAAAAAGAGAAAGGGTTCAGAAATAAAACCATAAATGGGGGAGGAGAAATAACTACTAACACCACAGAAATACAAACAACTGTAAGACAGAATTAAGAAAAACTATATGCCAACAAATTGGACAATCTAGAGGAAATGGATAAATTCCTAAAAGACATAAACTACTGCATCTGAAACAGGGAGAAAAAGAAAGTTTGAACAGACCAATAACCATGAGAGAAATTGAATCAGTAATAAAAAAATAGCAATAAGCAAAAGCCCAGGACCATATATATGGCTTCGCAGACAGATTCTGTCAAACATTTAAATAAGAGTTAATACCTATTGTTCTCAAAGTATTCCAAAAAATAGAAAAAAGAAGAAAAATTTCCAAATTCATTCTGTGAAGTCAGAATTACCCTGATACCCAAATTAGATAAAGACACCACTGAAAAAGAGACTACATATAATATCTCTGATGAACATAAATGGAAAAGTCTTCAATAAAATACTAGCAAACCGAATTCAGCAATACATTAAAAAAATCATTCATCAAGATCAAGTGGGATTTATTCCTGGGTTGCAGTGATTGTTCAGTATTCACAAATTAATCAGTGTGATTCATCACATCCATAGGAGAAAGGATAAAAATCATATGATCATTTCAATGATGCAAAAAAAGCATCTGGCAAAGTACAATATCCTTTCATGATAAAAACTCTCCACAAAGTAGGTTTAGAGGGTACATATCTCAGCATAACAAAGGCCATGTATGAAAAACCGGCAACTAATATCATCCTCAGTGGGGAAAAACCAAGAACTTTTTTCCTAAGGACAGGAGCAAGGCACAGATATCTATTCTCACCGCATTCATTGAACATAGTATTGGAAATCCTAGCTACAGCAGCCAGCCAACAAAAAGAAATAAAAAGTATCTAAATCAGTAAGGAAGAAGTAAAGTTTTCACTATTTCAGATGACATGATACTATATATAGAAAGCTCCAAAGACACCACCGAAGTTCTGCTAGAACTGATACTTGAATTTAGTAAAGACTTTAGTAAAGACACCAGATACGAAATCTATTGTATTTCCATAACACCTTAATGAAGCAGCAGAAAGAGAAAGTAGGAAAGCCATCCCACTTATAATTTCACCAAAAAAAAAAAAAAAAAAAAAAGGATACTCGGGTACTCAGGAATAAATCTAACCAAAAAACGAAAAGACCTATACTCTGAAAACTATAAAACATTGATGAAAGAAATTGAAATTGATACAAACAAATGGAAAGACAGCCCATGCCTATGGACTGTCTGAAAATAAATGTTAAAACGTCTATATTAATCAAAGTAATTTTCATATTGAATGCAATTCCTATCAGAATACCACCAACTTTTTCACAGAGCCAGAGCAAACAATCCTGTAATTTATATGGAACCACAAAAGATCCTGAATAGCCAAAACAATTTTGAAAAAGAAAAACAAAACTGAAGGCATCACAATTCCACAGTTCAAGTTATATTACAAAGGTGTAGTAATCAAAGCAGCATGTTACTGGTGGAAGAAAGTAGACACATTGATCAATGTAACAGAGTAGAAAACCCAGAAATGAACCCACAATTGTATGGTCAGTTCATCTCGACAAAGCAGGGAAAATATCCAGTGGGAACAGACAGTCTCTTCAACAAATGAAGTTGGGAAAACTGGAAAGCTACATGCAAAAGAAAGAAAGTGGATTGCTTTCTTGCACCAGATATGTATAAAAAATAAATTCAAAATATTTTAAAGACCTAACTATGAGACTTGATGCCATAAAAATCCTAGAAGTGAACAGAGGCACTAGCCTTTGATGTCGCCATAGCAATTCTTTTCTAGATATGTCTCCCGAGGAAAAGGAGACAAAAGCAGAAATAAACTAGTGGGATTACATCAAATAAAAAGCTTCTGCACAGCAAAGGAAATAATCAACAAACTAAAAGACAACCTACAGATTGGGAGAGGATATTTGCACATGACATATCTGATAAAGCTTATCTGTACCCAAAATACATAAAGAACTTATAAAACTCAACACCCAAAAGATGAATAATCAATTAAATGTGGACAGACGTTTTTTTAAAAGTTTTAATTTAAATTCCAGCTAGTTAACATACAGTGTAATATTAGTTTCAGGTATACAATATAGTGATTCAACACTTCCATACAGCACCCCATGTTGTCTCCAAAGGAGACATCTTTTGCCAATAGATACTTGAAAATATATTTATCATCATTTACCATCAGGGAAATGCAAATCAAGACTATAATGAAATATCAGGCAACACCTATTCAGAATGGCTAAAATCAACAACACTGAGAAACAGGTGTTGGAGAGGATGTTGAGAAAAAGGAACTCTTGTGCACTGTTGGTGGGAATGCAGACTGGTGCAGACACTGTGGAAAACAATATGGAGGTTCTTCAAAAAGTTAAAAATCGAACAACCCTATAGTGCTATCCAGGAGTCACGCTACTGGGTATTTACCCAAAAAATACAAAAACACTAGTTCAAGGGGAACACGTGTTCAAAAACACATGCACCACTGTGTTTATTGCAGCATTAGTTACAATAGCAAAGACATTGAAGCAGCCAAGTGTCCATGGATAGATGAATGAATAAAGAAGATGTAGTGTATATATACTCAGCCATAAAAAAAAAGAGTGAATTCTTGTCACTTGCAATGACATAGATGGAGCTAGAGAGTATTATGCTAAGTAAAATAAGTCAGTCAGAGAAAGGTATCATGATTTCACTCATATGTGGAATTTAAAAATCAAAACAAATGAGCAACGTGGAAAAAAAAGAGGGGAAAAACCAAGAAACAGTCTCTTAACTATAGATACCATTACTAGAGGGGATGTGGGGGTGGGGAAGAGTGAAATAGATGATGGAGATTAAGGAGTGCATTTTGATGAACATGGGGTGTTGTATGGAAGTATTGAATCACTATATTGTATACCTGAAACTAGTATTACACTGTATGTTAACTAACTGGAATTTAAATTAAAACTTTTAAAAATAAATAATTAAATGGCTCAAATTTATTCAATGCTTATGATGTGCTTATTACTGTTCTAAGAATTTTAATTCTACACACACACGTGCGCACACACACACACACACACACTCCAGTACTCATGAAAACCATAAGAGGTTAAAGTTTTATTCTCATTCTACAGAGAAGGAAAATGAACCTAAGACCATGTAAGTAACTTGCCCAAACATCCATAGCTAGTCAGTGGCAGAACCAAGACTACCATTTAAGCTTTAAATGCAAAGTCCTTGCTTTTAATCACTGTGTTGTATTTTAAGTGCTGTACAAGCCAAGGCTGTACAGAATTAAAAAGTAGTAGTCCTTGTTCTTAAGGAGATCACAATCCCGTCATTTGACAGTTACATATATAAACAATTGCATTGTCATTTTACAAACAAAATATTTGAGGTTTATCAAGTTGTAATGAGATCACAGAATTTACTTTGATTATTCAAGGGAAGTTGATCTATATGCTTGGTCCTTGGATGTAAATTCAATAGCTGAACCACTCAGGTGAAAGTATCTTGTAAATGTTCAGCATTAGTAGTAATAGCAGTCAAAACTTAATCAGCTTGCTACTTTATCAGTAAGCAAACAGGTAAATGAGTAGCTAGCTCAACAAAAGGTGTATAATTCTAAGGAGCAAGCTTCTGAGATACTGAGGATACAGATATTATTAACAGACTTGTTTCAACTCTACTTTCTGAGGCTGAGTTTTGTTCTAGAATCAAAGGATCTAGATGTTGTAAAAGTTTCCTTATAATGGAAGTGTTTACATTTTAATGCCAATGCAAATTATTCCGAAATGGTAATGTACACCATGAGTATAAAAAGGGAGCAAAAATTTGGGCAGTTCTGGCAGGACTGAGAGTTTGTGGAGCTATCACCAGCAAGTGCGTGATTCCTTAGGAAACTGAGGGTCCAACGAAGAATAAGAAAGATATGTTGCATCTGCTGCTCTTGCTCTGTGCGGTTTCATTCACTAATTAAATTAGAAACATAATCCATATTTGGATATGTGATCATTTCTTGTAATCTACCTGCAACTTACCTGAAATATTGCAGAGGAGCTGGGTGGGGTGGAGGAGCAATAGGAGGTGACACTTGAAGAGAATCAGAAGGATAAAACAGGGTTTTATTAAGTTAGGGCAGGGAGAAGAGCATTCCAGACAGGGAAGAGTCTGAACAAAGAGAATGGGGCACAAGATAGCATGGTATATTGAGGGTAACCATAAAGATAATGATTTCTCCCGTGGTTTCAGCATTTTCTTTGTGTGTACCACTGTTGGTAGATAACTTTCAATGATTTTCTCATTTGATCTTTTTTCCCCTCAAGTTTTTATTTAAATTCCAGTTAGTTAACATTCAGTGTAATATTATTTACAGGTGTAGAATTTAGCGATTCACCTCTTACATCCCTTTGGGTCCATGCTTTTGTATCCTTTGGGTGAATACCTAGTAGTTGCTGTATCATAGGGTAGTTCTATTTTTAACTTTTTAAGGAACCTCCATACTGTTTTCCAGAGTAGTTGTACCCGTTTACATTCCCACCATCAGTGTAAGCGGGTTCCCCTTTTTCTCCATCCTCGCCAATACCTGCCATTTCCTCTGTTGTTAATTGTAGCCTTTCTGACAAATGTGAGGTGATATCTCATTGTAGTTTTGATTTGTATTTCTCTGATTATGTGATGTTGAGCATCTTTTCATGAGTCTGTTAGCCATCTGTGTGTCTTTTTTTGGAAAAATATCTGCTCAAGTTTTCCCATTTTTTAAAACTGGATTATTTGTTTTTTGGGTGTTGAGTTTTGTAAGTTCTTTACATATTTTCCATACTGACCCTTTATCAGATATGTCATTTGCAAATATTTTCTTTCATTTTGAAGGTAGATTTTTAGTTTTGTTGATTGTTTCTTTCCCTGTTCAGATTTTTTTTTAATTTTTTAAATCTTTATTCATTTTTAAGAGAGAAACAGAGTGTGAGCAGGGGAGGAGCAGAGAGAGAGGGAGACACAGAATCTGAAGCAGGCTACAGGCCTCGAGCCATCAGCACAGAGTCTGACGCGGGGCTCGAACCCACCCCACAAACTGTGAGATCATGACTTGAGCTGAAGTCGGATGCTCGACCTACTGAGCCACTCAGGCGCCCCCAGATGTTTTTTATCTTGATGAATTCCCAAGTTTATTTTTGCTTTAAAAACTTTTTTTTTAATGTTTATATATTTTTGAGAGAGAGAAAGAGTGGGAGAGTAGCAGAGAGAGGGAGACACAGAATCGAAGCAAGCCCCAGGCTCCAAACTGTCAGCACCGAGCCCTACACGGGACTCAAACTCAGGGACTGCAAATTGTGAGATCATGATCTGAGCCGAAGTTGGACGCTTAACCAACTGAGCACCCAGGGGCCCCATGTTTTTCTTTTGTTTCTCTTGCCTCAGGAGGCACATCTACTAAGAAGTTTCTACAGCTGAGGTCAAAGAGGTTTCTGCCTGTGTTCTCCTCTCGGATTTTGATTGTTTCCTCATTTGATCTTTACAATAACCCTGCAGAGTAGGTATTATTATTCCATTTTGCAAACTAGGAAACTGAGGCACAACAAGATTTAGTAACTTGTCTAAGTTGTTATAGCTAGTAACTACATAGGCAAGATTCTTTTTTATTCCAAAGCCTGTGACCTGTTGATCATGCATAGTTGTTTGGTTACATTTTAGGGTGCTAGATTAAGAATGTTTAAAATTTGCCAAAGAAAGCTACCAGAAGAGAGACTACTAGAATTACGATCACTTGAATGAAATTCAGTATTGCCTCAGCAAGCCAAATAATAAGTAAAATCAACAGTCCACATCATAGAGACTCAGTGGTATTTGGTTCTAGCAATACTTCTGGATTTATTAGTAGCATTTCTTGGGTCTTTTCCATTTAGGACACAGATAGTTTTGTGTGAATGTAACAGATAAAGAGAATAAGGAAATTGAATGAATTGATAATATGTCTTTGTTACCTTCCAAATCTCTATTCTCTTGGCAGTCAAGTACCACTAGAGATGAGAGAAAGAATTCTGAGAGATCAAACAGAATCTGTGCAGTCCACACACAGATTGCCTGTTTTATATCAGAGAGTAGTTAAGGTGCTACGGCATGCAAGAATAACAAGTGTATTGCCCTTCAGAGATTGGGGGAAACTGCTTAGATATCAGGAGTGAAAACATTGTCCCTTTCAGGAGTGGCTCGGGTTGCTTTAGGAATAGGCACTATTCATGTGAAAATCTTATTGCTGTGATTTTATTTTGGTGGTGGAGAGGCAGTTAGTAGCCTTGGAATTATTGGATTGTCTAAATTCACATATATCCTGGTACCATTGTAATTACCAAAAGGATTTGGCTTAATGTTGTAGCTCTGATACAGAAAATACTTATTCTGCAAGAAAAATTAGTTCATTTGGGAGAAGGAAACTAATATTTGATGAGTGCTGTCATTCACCAGGCACTTGATTAGGTGATTTGTATTCCTTACTGATTTGTTTAATCCTTGCACAATTTGTTAGGTGGTTATTAATTTCCTCATATGTAGGTGTGGAAATGGAGCCTGAAAGAACTTGTGTTTTTCCTAATGTCACTCAGTGATAGAATTTGAACCTAGGTCTGTCATACTCTACTACGTATAATGTATACCTTTTGATATCTCTGTTACTTTCTTATTTTCATTTTTTTCATTATCCCTGTAGCTAAATTATAAAGAGTTTGAAGGCCCAAACTACATCTCATTAATTCATGAAATATTTCTTGAGTGTCCACGTTGGACTGGGTTTTTAAGTCAAGATATGATTCATATATGTAGATATGAAAGTCATCATGACAAGAAATTATAGGCAATTATGTTGTTAAAAGAACATAAACTTTAGAGTTACACAAGCCTGAATTTTACCTCATGGAGTTTGCATTCTAGTGGGGAGAAAAGGGAGTGTAGAAGTAAATAACTAAAACATGACAGATGGTAAAAACTTCTACGGAGGGATTAAAAAATCATATATGAGGATTAGGCTGGAGAGTGATGGTAAAAACTGCTATGGGGGGATTAAAAAGTCATATATGAGGATTAGGCCGGACAGTGATGGAGGTTACAATTTTTAAGTAGAGTATTTATGGAAGATATCATTGCAAAGGTATAATTTGAGCAAAAATCTGAAGCAGGTGAACCAGTTACATATCTAGGGAAGATGTTATGGATCAGAGGACACAAATGCAAAAGCCTTGAGTTAGAGCATGGCTGACATATTTTAGGAAAGGAAGTAATTCCTTATGGTTGAAACAGTGAATGAAAGGAAGATTGATGGGAAATGAAGTCATAGGGGTAATGTGGTCCAGATCGTGTTGGCTATTAAGGGTCAGTGTAAGGGCTTGTGTTGGGTGATATGACAAAAATTTTAGAGGGTTATGAACATGGGAGTGTTAAAATCTGATTTGTATTAATTGTCCTCAATGGAGAGAATGAACTTTAGAAGAAGAAATGCAGAAGCAGAGGAACCAGTTAGGAAGTAATTGAAATAATCCCAACAAGAAATTATGATGATTTGGATCAGAGTACTAACAGTAGAGGTGATAAGCACAGTCATATTTTGGGAATATTTGGAACAATAACCAATACGTTTACTGATAGATTTGGGATGTGAGAGAATGAGAAGAACTGAGGAAGACTTCAAAGTTTTTGATCCAAACATGTATTAGAGTGAAATTGCTATTAATAAGATGGGAATCTGGAAAGAATAAGTGGGAGAGGAAAAATCAGGAGACTTATTTCAAATATGTTTGTTAATCATCCAAATAGAAATTTTGAATAAGAAGTTGGGCAAATGAGTCAAGGAAATGTCTAAACTCTATTATAAATTTAAGAGCTATCAATGTAAATAGATGGTACTTAAAGCCATGTGACTGATTAAGATAATTATTAAGGGAATGGGTGTATTTTGAGAAGGGAAAAGGTTCAAGGATTGAACCCAGCTAGGGGAGAAGATATTTAGAGATCAAGGAGATGAAGAGAATCTTACAAAAAGAAGGAGCAGCCAATGAAGCCTGAGGAAAACAACAATAGTGTGGTATGGTCAAAGCAAGTGATGCAAATGTTTTAAGGGCAATGATCTACTGTTCCAAACACTACTGTTAAGTCAAGAATTGATTACAATATTTAGCAATGTGGAAGATATCAAGAATCTTGACAAGAGCAGTGGATGAGGTCAAGAGAACTGGATTAAGTTGAAGACAACTGATTTGAAGTTTAAAAGATATAATGGATATTAAGTTTATGGCTCAGTATCAGGCACATAATATTGCCTTATATATATTCTTCCCTCCCATCCCTTTTCCTCCTCTGGAAAGAGCAAGATCAAAGGCAGTGAAATATGATATTAAGAGGTATGTGAAGAAATATCAAGAGTCTAATTTTGGAGAGAAAATAGTCTATTTAAATGATGGGGAAATAGGCTGAAACCAGTTCATTTAGGAGTGGACACTCCTTTCTTTTCTAACCAAAAGAAGATACTTTGAAGATTTATGATCAGGAAAACATCATGATAAAAGTTCCTGCATTTCCTTGTATCTTCCTTAGTGCTTTGTACATAGACAGTGCTAAAAAAGGATTCATTGATTTAAATGATTTTGGTCTAACTACTTTAAATAATTTACGAAAGGATCCTAGATTGTCCTATGAGAAACCAAATGATCTAAGTGCCCTTTCTTTTTGAATTGCACTGATACTCTGTGTTCATTCTGTTTTGCCTGACTGTTTTATCCATTTCTTTCTCAGTGTATTTGCTTTGGTGCTTTATAAAATTCAACATAAATTTCTGTAGTAGAATATTATTTGGCAGACTTCTGTAACATCAGGCCATAACTACAAACTGTCAGGGTATATCTGTCAGCTGTCTCATCTTTTCATGTCTCTATATAATCCTTTAAAATCAGATACTGTACCATTCAATAATTCAGAACATTTTATGGGGTTTATAAATTGAGACCATCTCCAGCCTTTTTGAATATTTGGATATGCATTTAAAAGGTTTTCCCCGGAGCTCTTTATGCCTAACTATTTTGTCCCTTGCATGTTTGTTTGTCGTGAAATATGGTTTCCCTTTTTCTGTCACAGCATATAGGGAGGTTCTATATCCTTATCATCAGCTGTCAGGAGATTTATACTGTCCTGTGACTTCTCCTTTGAAAGCGAAAATGCAACTAAACTTACTTGCAAGTTTATTGTGAGAGTAAGATTTTTAAGGAAACTGGCATAATGTAGTGAAAAAAGCAATGAATTAGGAGGCATGACCCCAGACTCTAAACCCAGCTGTGTCACTGAACTAGTGCTGCGTTGTGTGGCTTCTCCCCAGGCATTTCACTCTTCTAGGTCTCACTTGTCTTATATAATAGAAAAGGAGTGGATTAAATAATGTTATTCATTCACTTATTCAACAAATATTCTGAGCACCCATTGTGTACCAGGCGCTATTAATATGAACAAGGTATACTTTCTGCCCTTAAGACATTTGTATACTAGAAGTGAAGACAGAAGAAAAATAATGCAAATAAGTGTATATAAAAGTGGTGATGCAAAATGGAATATAGTTTAACAGTATAGGTAAAGGGCAACTGATGGACTGGGGTGATCAGGAAATACTTCCAAAATGAAATAACTTAGCTTAAACTGAATATTTAAATTTATTTAGACTGCAATTCTTATATTCTGTTGGTGGGAGTATAAATTGGTATAAATACCTTAAAGAAGAATACTATAAAAGTACTATAAAAGTACTATAGAGCTAATATGCTCTAGTAGATCAATTTGCTCTAGTAGATAATTCTAGGTTTTTAGTCCCAGAAGTGTGTACAAAATTCTCCAAAAAGGCATATAAAATATTTTTAGTTGACTATCTGTAATAATCAAATGGATATTATTCAAATTGCTACAAATAGTAGAATTGATAAATTGGATTACAGTCCTGCCTATATCTTGGAATACCATACAGCATTGAGGATGAGTGAACTATAGCTATGTGCAACAACATGAAAGAATCTCACAAAAATAATATGGAGAAAGGGGACAGAAACAAAAGAGTATATACCATATGATTTCATTTATATAAAGTTAAAATTGGACAAAAATATCATTATTAAAAGTTAGTGTAGTGGTTACTGTTGGTGAGTGGGCTATGCCTGGAAAAGGGCTTCAGGAGTGCTGGCTTTGTTCTGTTTCTTGATCTGAAGGTGGCATATCCATATGTGTTGGTTTCTAAAAAGGTTATCAAGCTATGCATTTGCAATTTGTGCACTACTATGTATTTATGATATAGTTCAATACAGAGCTTATATACCAAAATAAATGGGAGATCACAGCAAGGAAGGATGTTCTACATTTAAAAAAGAGCATGTACAAAGGTTAGAAGCCTTAAAAAACATGGTAATGTTCTTCATTTCTTACATGCTGTGATTCTAATATTCATTTCCACTCATTCAGTAAACACTGTTGATGCTTACTTACTATGTGGTATGATTTCTTAAAGTGGTAAACATTATGAAAATGATAATGGAAATAAACAAGTTATTTTCCTACACATTTAAGTATTTTATTTATGGGAACAAGTCAAAATGACAAAAACTTTTGCTTGAGGTTTCTTGCAGGCTCTGTATTTTTAATATCTTTGTTTCACTATTACGAAGCACAGAGCTTTTCAAAGAGGCATACACTAAATGTTGAATAAATAGATTAGATCATTATCTACAACACAGACATGCACATGCATACACACATGCACACATGCGTACAGAATTTGTAGAGACACTTATTTGCATGATTTCAGAGGGGCTCAGAGAATTGAAGTGAGTTTACCAAACCATAAAATCTTATTTTACACAGAACTTTAACTTTATAAGGCCTTTTGCCTTCTCTGAAAGATAACATTTTTTGACATCTTTCTCCATAGAAGTGTCATGAAAAAGATATTTATAAAATATTGGAAAGTAATTGGTAAAATTATCATCATATTCAACAATTTTAGATGATCCAACACATTGTATTTTTTAAGTATTTTCTGGGAAATCAGGACAAAAGCAAGGTCAAATTGTAGACTTTAGAGGTGAGCCATACTTTCTCTTCATGTTCCATACCTACTTAGATTCATTGATTTCAGTATAAAGTATTCTATTCTGTAGTCATAGTTGTTGGTAATAGCAAGAGTCTACCTTTTTAAGTATGGCTGATACCTAAAATACATTGGACCATTTTTCTCGTGTTCTGGATATTTTCCATTTGTCCCTTTAGATTCACTCTCTGCTCTTTTCCTACCCTGCTTAGAGTCCCAAGAGACTGACCTTTATGGACTGAATTATCAGCCTCTCTTTTTAATTTTTTTTAATGTTTATTTATTTTTGAGAAAGAGACAGAGTATTAGATGGGGAGGGGCAGAGAGAGATGGAGACACAGAATTTGAAGTAGGCTTCAGGCTCCAAGCTGTTGGCATAGCGCCTGACACGGCGCTCGAACCCATGAGCCATGAGATCATGACCTGAGCTGAAGTCAGATGCCCAACTGACTGGGCCACCCAGGAGCCCCTACCAGGCTCTCTTAATACTGTGGCTGGTAGTTGAATACCAATGAGAGACACAGTCAAGATATCACAAGGTGGGAAAAGAGAGAGATTGGAATGGTTATTCCTCCTCTATAAAAGCCACCTTAACATTTTCCAGGTTTGGGTAACAACTCTTTCCCAATGGTCATTCATTACTAAAGGGCCTTAAATAAGCCTCAACCTCTATGGGCATAAGGTTGAAGCTTTTTGCTTTTGCTAGAACTGGGATATTTCATTATCCCTGGCTGGTTTTCCTTACTCTGTTCACACTCTTGTAAATTGTTCCTTTATTATGCTCTCATTTATCTTGTTTGAGTTTGCCATCTGTTTCCAGCCAGACCTTGAATGATGTGCTAGACTAGATTTTGGTGTGGTTTTGGTTTGTTTTCCATGTTATGCTGCAGTCACTCTGCTCTTTGTTCAGGATCCAGCTGAATAGTTATTGCCTCTGAAATATGGGTTTTGGAATCTAAGAAATCTGGTTTTGAATTAAAACCCCAATGTTATTAGCTATGTGACTTTGGGTAAATTTGTGCATATTTTTGAACTCTAGTTTTCTTCTTTATAAAATCAGGGAAAGTGCTCCTATTCAAAGTTGTTAGTGTTTAAATAATGTTGTCAAAAACTCTGGCACTAAATTAGGTCTCAGTAAATGTCAGTTTTTTTTTCTTTTCTCTTGTATTTCTGACCAGCTTTATTATATTTTACTTTTTGTTTTCATGTTATCATGCATTTGTATGTTCCTTTGAATCTGTTTTCTAGATGTTTCACTCTAAATGTCTTGCTTTACTTTTTTTTTAACTTTATTTATTTTGAGAGAGAGAGAGAGAGTGAGCACAAGTGGGGAAGGGACAGAGAGAGGGAGGGAGAAAGAGAATTCCAAGCAGGCTCTGCACCACTAGCACAGAGCCCGACACAAGGCTCAAACTCACAAACTGCGAGATCATGACCTGAGCTGAAGTCGGATGCTTAACTGTGCCTTTCTGAATTTACTCTGAATTTCTCAGAGCAATGGGTCATAGAGAAATACTAAAAATAACTAAAAATTGTTTGTGTTTTTAGAATTTATAAAAATTTTACTCATGCTATTATAGTTAATCCCTATAACTCTGAAAAGGAAGAATATATTGTTTCCCTCATTTTACAGATGAGGGAATTGGGCAGAGAAATTAATTTTTAAGATCAGAGAGCTAAATAGTAATGAAACGTGACAAACTCAGGTTCTAATCCCCTTCATTTCTGTTATACATAATAGACTTGTTTTGCTTCTTGAATACATTATCCTTTGATTCACTTCTATTGAATTCATATCATTTTAAGTGATTTGTAAGTTATGTCTATCTTTTTCTTTACCAACTTCCTTTTTGGTGAGTTAGCTATTAATTTTATGCAACTTTTATCCCTTCTCATTGACTGTTTTTCTCCAGAGACCATAATCATAAAAATGTGAAAATGATCACAACTAAGAAGCATAGAATGGGGGCCAATACATTTATATTTCATTTCTTTCAGAATTGTTTTGTGGATCTGGTCTTAATTTCTGATGTGGACAGTAGCTTTTGTTTCTTTTTCAGTCCTGTGCATAGTTGTTGTCCTTCAATGTGTAGCCCTATGTTTTTATATTGACCTTTCCTAATGTTAGGTAATATAGGAACACTTCATGAGAGGCAGTGTAGTAAAGTAGAGGTGACAGCAGCGTCATTTTGTAACTGACCAGGGTCTAAATCCTGGGTCTGCCTTATAGTAGCTGTGTGACTTTGGGCAAAGTAATATTAAACTTGCCCTTTAAAATTCAGATTCCTCATTTTTAAAATGGTGAGGGCAGTGGATTTAGGGAATGGGTGGTAAGAATTATGTACTTTATAGAGTCCTTATGATAATTAGATGTGATAGTATATATAATATATCACATTGTAGATTTATAACAAAGAGTAATTTTTATTATCATTATTACCATTTACTATTATTAGAAGACACACAAAAGAATCCTATTTTTTGAGTTCTTGTTCAGGCCACTAGATGCATTTAGTAATGAATAGGATAGTTAGTGGGTTTGGAGTTTGGCCAGACCATTGCCAAACAAACTTCAAAAGACACAGCATCTTAGAGGTGCCCAGTGTGAAAAATCTCCTTTGTTCTTTCTGCTTGGCTCTCTTTATGATCCATAATGCCTTCTGCTTTGGTGATGGTATTGACTGGGTATTTTAAGGCAATTTGCAGGATTAAGCCTCTCAGTATACCTCAGCAGGTTGAGGCCTGGATTCGTCTGGTTACAATGCAGTCTTTCTCTCACAGAGATTAAGACTTACCTAACAGTCTCTCTAGGCTCCATAGGCCTCTTTTTTCCCCCCTGTTACCAAGAGCACTAAGTACTTATAAAAAGGCTTGCCAAGGATGAGAAATTTCTGGTGCCAATGACTTTCTAATTCATTTCTTTTATGGAAGTATAAACAGAAACAATCTAGAATAAGATGAGAAAATATTTAGTGAGAGAAGAATTTTAAAAAAATCTGTATTTAAGGAATATGGGCAGTATGTTAGAATAGGTAATATCCTACTAAAGTCCAGATCTTTACTCATGTTGATTCTTCCTCTTGTCTTTCTTTTTTAAAAAAATTTTCTTTTAATGTTTATTTATTTTTGACAGAGAGGGAGAGAGAGCATGAGTGGGGTAGAATAGGTAATATCCTACTAAAGTCCAGATCTTTACTCATGTTGATTCTTCCTCTTGTCTTTCTTTTTTAAAAAAATTTTCTTTTAATGTTTATTTATTTTTGACAGAGAGGGAGAGAGAGCATGAGTGGGGTAGGATCAGAGAGAGAGGGAGACACAAGAATCTGAAGCAGGCTCCAGGCTCTGAGCTGTCAGTACAGAGCCCGACATGGGGATCGAACCCACATACCATGAGACCATGACCTGAGCCAAAGTCAGAAACTTAACCGACTGAGCCACCCAGGTGCCCCCTTCCTCTTCTTTCTCTAGTGAACTCCTCCTAACTTTTTAAAATATAAGCCCCAATATTTCTGTTGAAGCTTTCTCATTAGACTGTGAGCCCCTTTAGAAGCAGGGTATTTTTCTCATCTTGGTATCTGCTTCACTGCCTAACACTGAACCTGGCATATAAAAGGCATTTGACAAATGCGTAAGGCTAACCCAGATATTTTCACAGTATCTAAGAGTAGAAAGTCTCACTTCTCCCATGTAATTCAGCCACAATGACTTCTGCTTCCCTTAAAGACTGTTCTGGGGATTACTGGTTGAATTTATCTTTTGTTCAAGACACTAGTAGAAAGCAATAAAAGATCATGCTAAAAGAGAATTATCAGGTGGCCTGGAGAATTCAAACTAAATGAGATCTGAATATGAACCTACATGACACAGTTCCTGGCACTTCTACAAACTGAGAGATGTGTGAGAACGAGCTGATCTTGGCTTAAAGAGATCATATTCTTTTTTAAAAAAATTGTTAACATTTATTTATTTTTGAGAGACAGAGAGAAACAAAGCATGAGCGGGGGAGGGGCAGATAGAGAGGAAGACACAGAATCCAAAGCAGGCTCCAGGCTTTGAGCTGTCAGCACAGAGCCTGATGTGGGGCTTGAACCCACAAACCATGAAATCATGATCTGAGCTGAAGTTGGACACTTAACTGGCTGAGCCATCCAGGTGCCCCAAGGAGATCATATTCTTGCTGTAGACTAAAGACACAGTGAGAAGTAGAGTTTATTTAAGGCAGAGTGTAATTAAAGGCTGAAAAAGATACAGTAGACTTATAGGAGAGGGAGTGATTACCATAGTCAGGCCAACAAATGCCTCCTAGAAGAGGTAAGACTTCAACAAAACTTAAAAGGAGACCAAGGGCAGAGAATCCTAGGTAAAGAGAATGATACATGCGAAAGAATGTTGGTGAATATGTAGGACTCATTTGGGGACTATGTGGTGACATAAGTATCTGGAGCAAATAAAATACATATTTACTGTTTTATAAACACAGAAGAAAATAGGAAATAAAAATGTAAAGGAATACTGGCAATGAAGAAGGGGGATTTTAAATTAAAAACACAATACTATTTACATTAGCACTCTAAAAAATTAAATACTTATATGTAAATTTAATAAGATATGTATAAAGTCTATATAAGGAAAATTATAAAACTCTGATGAAAGAAGTCATGAAGAACTAAATAAATGGAAAGACAGTCCATGTTCATGGATAGGAAGACTTGGTATTGTTAGGATGTCAGTTCTTCCTATCTTGATCTATAGATTCCATGCAATTCCAATACAAATCCCAGAAAGTTATTTTCTGGATGTCAATAAACTGATTCTAAAGTTTATATAGAGAGGGGAAAAAACAGAATGGCCAACACAATATTGAAGGAGAAAAGCGAAGTAGGAGGACTGACACTACCTGACTTCAAGACTTACTATAAAGCTATAATAATCAAGATAGTGTGAAGTTGGCAAAAGAATAAACAAATAGGTCAATGAAACATAATAGAGAGTCTAGAAATAGAGACATATAAATGTAGTCACCTGAACTTTGACAAAAGAGCTAAGGCAATACAATAGAGAAATGATAGTCCCTTTATCAAATGCTGCTGGAACAACTGGACATCCACACAGAAAAAAGAACACTGAATCTAGGCACAAAATTTATACCTCTAACAAAAATTAACTCAAAATGGATTACAGGCCTAAATATGAAATGCAAAACTATAAAACTCTTAGCAGATAAGAAAGGAAAAATCTGGATGATCTTAGGTTGGTGATGGCATTTAGATACAACACCAAAGGCAGAATCCATGAAAGAAAGAATTGATAAACTGGATGGATCTCAGTAAAACTAAATATTTCTGTCCTGTGGAAGACACTGTCCAAGAGAATAAAAAGGCCATAAATTGGGATAAAATATTTGCAAAAGATGCATCTGATAAAGAACTATTATCCAAAATATATGATGAACTCTTAAAATTCAGCAATAGGAAAATAAACAACCCAACTAAGAAATGGGCAAAGAACCTGAATAGCCTCTCACCTGAGAAGATACAGAGATACCAAATAAATATATGAAAAGATGTTCCACATCATGTATCATCAGAGAATTTAAGTTAAAACAGAGAAATACCACTAAACAGCTATTAAAACAGCCAAAATCCAGACCACTGACAATCCCTAATGCTGGTGAGGGTGAGGAACTTTCATTCATTGCTGGCAGGAACACAAAGTGGTACAGTCACTTTGGAAGACAGTCCTATAAAACCAAACATACTCTTACCATTGTCTTACTCCTTGATATTTATTCAAATGAGTTGAAAACTTATATCTACACAAAAACCTATACAAAGATGTTTATAGCAGCTTTATTTATACTTGCCAAAACTTAGAAGCAACCAAGATGTCCTTCAGTAGCTGAATGTATAAGTAAAATGTGGTAAGTCTGAATAATGAAATGTATTTCAGTGCTAACAAGAAATAAGCTATCAATCCATGAAAAAAGGTGGAGGAACCCCAAATGCATTTTAGTAGCTGAAAGAAGACAGTCTTAAAAGGTTACATACTATATGATTCCAACTATATGACATTCTAGAAAAGCCAAAAGGAGACAGTAAAAAGATCAGTGGTTGCCAATTATTGGGTGGAGTGGAGGGAGGGATGAATAGGCATAGCATAGAGGACTTTCAGGCAAATACTCTGTATGATATAGTGGTGGAAACATGTAATTATCCATTTGTTCAAATCCATAGAATGTACAACACGAAGAGTGAACCCTAATGTATACTGTATACTTAGTGATAATGATTCCTCAAGGTAGGTTAATTAATTGTAACAAATGTACCGCTCTGGTAGGGGATATTGATATGTGGAAGAGTATGGGTTATATGGGAAACCTCTGTACCTTCTCTCAGTTTTGCTGTGCCTAACACTTGCTTGCTAAAAATGCCTATTTAAATAGTAACAAAATGTCTTGAAGTAGAAAATAAAGGAAAACTGAAGCTTGAATTCTGCCTAAGAAGTTTTGGCTTTATCCTAAATTGCAGCCATTGAGAAATAAGTCAGTGGTTTAATAAAATAAAGCTGGTTCCTGGGTTTCAGATTTTTTTGGGAAGAGATGGGGCAGTTGGATAACAGAACATTGCAGTTCTTCAACCACTCTCAAGGGCATGATGGCTATCAAGGACATGGGAGTGTTGACATATTAGGGAAAATTTATGATCTTAACAACCTTGTATTTGTATGAAAACCATAGAGTATATTTTGAACTACATTGTAAAGTACTGATACACTATCAGGTTGAGGAATTTTGTGTTTAACATGTAGGTACTTGTTGAGAAACTGAGATGAAAGTAAGAGAGTATAAAATGGATTGGAAGGCCAGAGGAAATAGCCCTTGCCTGGGCCCACATAGAGCCTTGTCTGGTACTTTGATGCCCTGAATGTGGATTGACTGGTTATGATTGAATTACCTTAAATGAAGGATATTAAGGCCCTTTGAAGCAAGTAAACTTGTTTTTTGAATTTCAAGGGGCCATGGGATTAAAAAATACCTGGGCTAGAATCCTGCCTGATTCATGTTTTTACTTTCCATGTGATCTAGAATATATCACTTCATCTGTTTGGACTTCATTTTCCTGATGGATAAAATGGGAATAATAAAAATAATAATAATAATACTTAATATGCAGGTTTGTTATGAGAATCAAATACATTTGTAGAGTCTAACAAAGTTTATTCCCTTTAGAAGTGCAGTGAGCGAAGACTGAGCTAGGACAGGTCCAGGAAGGGGAATCTTCAAGGCAGAGGCAGCTTCAGGCCACATCTCTGTGACTACTACCGTCCAAGTGCTGTAAAGAGGCTACCAACTGTCTGTAAATAGGACCCTATAAATATAGATCAAAACATCCTCATTGACTGTCAAAAATAAGATCGCCGTAGCATTAAGGCACCCAGATGAAACACACCGGCACTTATCCACAGTGAAATCTATAAAGTGCTTTCGATTGCTCAGGGGATCTTTAGGTATAGCATCATTTTCTCTGTCTTATGGATGACTTGGCCACCTCCGCTATGAATTTTTCATGATTCCCCTGACCCAGCAGCTCTTGCCTGTGGAGAGAGTAATACGCTATTGATTTTGGAGTTAGGTTTCTGCCTTTTTTGCCACAACAGGATTTTTGTAGCCTAGAAACCTCAATCCCCTATTATTCATTAGAGACTCAGGCAACTTTTCTTAGATCTGGAATTCAGAAGGTGAACCATTTAGCTGCTGGTGTCAAAGATAGCCTTTATAGTGGAATTTTAACTGATCTCAATAATGAGAGTAGTTGTTATTAAAAACTTCCTAATTAAACCAGCAGAGGTAGGATTATAGAAAGTGCCAAGAAGAGACAATATTCTTCTTTGTTTGTCTCACAATTACAATGTTTTTGTTAGGCATAGCTTTCAGAATGAAACTATTAAAAATATACTAGAGGCTAAAAGAGAATAAAAAATAAAAGAAATATAACAGAGAAATCCAGTTCAATTTTCAATATTTTTTTCTTCTGTGTAATTTTTGGAATAGACGACTAGGTGATTCTTATTTTCAGTGGCCCTTGGTCATGTAAGAGAAATGAAAAGAAACCATGCCTGTTGGTAGTTTTTATTTAAACTGCTTTTAAGAAATCAAAAAATCCATATCTTACATCCTGTGAAAACTCATTCTTGGCATTGCCATGGTAACAAGACTTTTAAAAGGAAGTTAACTGAAATTTAGCTGCATATATTATTTCTTTGTGATTCATACTTCATAAAAATGCAAATGTCACACTAATACATTTTACCTTAATGTTTTATACCACCGTTTAGTCATAATTGACCTAATGTTTTCCTTAATTAAATTTTGTGCTTCTTTCAATGGTTTTTCTCCTCCCCCCACCCCGTCCCCTTTTCTGTGGACCCATCAAACTATACATTTCTACTGGGTGACATGCAATTTAGGAAACTGTCACACAGGAGATCAATCATCCCAACCTACAAACTCACCAAAAGATTTTTGGAAAACTGTTTGTCCTGCCTAGAAATTCAGCCTATCCTCCTACTTAGGTAGAATTTTGGCATCTTCTTTTGTGCCTTTGTCCACCCTCTCATGATTTGAGTCTGTAGAAGACTGAGAAGCAGGGTACAATGGTGGAGAAAATACCACCAGTACATCTTGGATAAAAATGCAGGCTTCCTAATTCCCTAGCTGTGTGACCTTGTGCAACTCATTTAACCCACAGTTTTCTAATAGGTAAGATAAAGATAAAACAATACCTTTGTCATAGAAATTTTGTGAGGATGTTAAATTCACATGTTCACATATCACATGTTAAATGTGATACTGCTTTTAGAGTACTTGGCATCATGCTTGGCACAAGATCTGTGCTCAGTAAATAATAGAGTTATCTTTTATTTATAATAACAGTAATTATGAGGAAATAGAGAAAATAATATTCCCTAAATTACTTTCATTGAGAGCTTTTGTTTGTTTGGAAGGTATTATTTGGTAAACTTCTTGGGATGAATAATGAAACTCCAAGGAAAATGTATTATTCCTGAGAAGAGATGACAAACTTGCTTTTTGGTTTCAGAGAGTAAAAGAGAATAAAAGTAAACAGAGGGGAATGGAGGAATGAGAGCAGGTTGAGCTAGTGAGATGGAGAAAAGGTGTGCACCACCTAAATGACACATTCCGGCAACTCCCAGGTGTTTTGTGCTATTGGACAAATCTATGAAATGGCTTGTGGAAGTGAAGTGTGTATGTTTGTGTATAAGAGAGCAAAATGGGAGAGTAGATGAATTTTATAACCTGATTGACATGGGCAAGATAAAATCAGCAAGTGCTGACACAGTTCTTGAAATGAGAGAGTTCCTTAAAGATGCAAATGTCTGAGAATTCAGAGGAAAAGCATGTGGACGTCATAGTCTGAAACAGGGGGCAGGGTGTTGGTGGTGGCAATTTTGTCCATTTTGCCTAGATCTCTAAGAGACAGAAATGCCTTAGCTAGCATCTCGGTTATAAACTGTAATGTCAACCATTTTTTCCCCCTGCAATATTGAAATATAATTGACTAGTAGAATTTAAAGTGTGACCAGTATGTTTAAAGAATGAAAAGTATATTTATAGTGTCCCATGTGGTGATTTGATAATATATGTATACATTGTAAAATAACTATCATAATCAAATTAATTAACACATATGTATCCCACACTTAAGATATTTTTGGGAGGGCGATGAAACACTTAAGATATATTCCCAGCAAATTTCATGTATATAATTATTATATTATTTATATTTATATTATGTATATATTATATTATATTATATTATATTACATTATATTACATTATATTATATTATATCATTATACCACAGTATTATTAGCTGTGGTTGCCATGCTGTGCTAGATTTTCAGAACATAATTATGTTCTGGTATACCAGAAATATACATAATTATGTTCTGGATACCGAAAGTGTATCCAACCAGTATCTTTCCATTTCTCCCACTCCCCAGTCCCTGGAAGCTACCATTCTATTCTGTTTATTTGAGTTCCCATAGGCTGTAAAGGATTCTTCAGTGAAGCAACTCCATGCTGGAAAGAGTGTTTTCCTTTTCCAGGGTCAGGTATTATTTCTTTGGTTGGTTTCTGTTTATTACAGAACATCTTAGTCCACAGGGATCAGAACAGACTTTATTTTCTGCAGATACATCCTTAGTGGCCAGACCATCCACAGTGTTTCTTACCTCTTCACCATCTCTCCTTCCCCACTGCTTGCCACCCAGATTCCTGTTCTTTTTACCTTTAGGTGAGGAACTAGCTGTTATGGGCAAGGACTTAGAAGTCAAATACTGACTCTGCCCTTGCCTAGGTATATAATCTTGAGAAAGCCATCTTTCTAATATTCTTGATTCTCTATTTCCTCATTTATAAAATAGGCAATGATTCTACCCTTTAAGGGTCATTGTAAGAATTAAATGAGTTAATGTATTTGAAGCACATTGCACAAGACCTAACTTTTGTTATATAATCAGTAAAAGTTAGTTACTTCCTTTCTCTTTCAACTGGACTTTTATAATTGCCTCCCAAGCTTCTTGAAGACACATGATGCCACCCTCTTGTCTTTGCCTTCTTTGTAGAACCTGGCACCATGTGTATGCCCAGCATGTGGCATCGCTTCGTCCTTCCCTCTGTGTCCTCCAGTCATATTGAACTTATTCCAGCTTCTTGAATGTCCCATATTCTCTCCTCTGGATCCTTCAAATTGTAATTCACTCTGCTGAAGATGGCTTTTCTCTTTTTCTGCCAAATTTTGACTAAATTTATCAAATGTTAGCTTGAGATGACTGTTCTTCAGAGAAGAATTCCTTGACCTTGCAAACTAAGTAATGACCTCCCTGTTAGGTTTTCATCACTTCCTGTACTTTTCCTTTTCAGCATTTTGCCCTCTTGCAATAATTTCATTAATTGAAATCATTCATTTAATGCCTATATTTATTACAAGGCTGTAAACTATTTGAGGCAGAGATAATGTCTATTTTGTTCAGTGTTTCTTTAATGCCTAGCAGAGTGCCTGGGATGAAGGGCTGTATAAATGATTCTTAGTTGATTGACTTTTAACAATATTCAAGTGAAAATTGGTGCTATCTGAATAGGGTGGATGCACTCCATGGTTCCAGGGATGTTAGGTGTCCAGTTTAGTAATTTGTACTTAATAAACTGTTGATAAACAGTGATTTAAGTCTAGGTTGCGAGAAAAGCAGGAATGCATTTACTTTAATATGCATGCTTGCTTTTCATTTTTAAAAGCTATCTTTGTTTCACTAAGGAATTATTTCCCAAATGGCTTGTGATATAGAACACTAGTCTGAGAGCTATTAATGGTTATGAGAAGCATTTTATTATACCTTATGCCCCTCTAGGAGAGTCACAATGAATATGGACATTTTTAAGGTTTTAAGAAGTCTGCTAGTAATGAAAATGGGCCAACATTGCTTATCCAGTATTTGCAAAATGTATTTTATCACTGATACCCTTTTTGCCTGAACACCTGTTAACATTTAATGGAATATAAACCATGTAGGAAACACTGATTTAAGGAGTAACACAATTTTCTTCTACTTTCATTTTAAATAACCCAGCTAGGTTATTTAAACATTCAAAACTTTTAATAGAAATAGATGAAATAATTTAAATAGAAAATAGATGCCTTTCCACTAACATACTCTATAACTCTAGAATGATTAAAATTTTCATCTTGAAGATCCTTTGAGGTCATAAAGTTTATGTATGATATTTCATATATGAAGACAGACAAAAACATTTTCTGGAGGAGTATAGTGTTGTAGAGAAAGTCACAAGCTCCTCAGGGCAGACAGCCTGGAGACAGTCTTGGCTCCATCACTTGTTACCTAGGGGATTTTGGCCAAAATTCCCATTCTTTCTGTGCTTGGCAACTGCCTCACTTTGTAGAGTGAGGTTATAAGGTATTGTGGCTGTTTGCAAATAGAGAAGAGGAACAGAGATTAGAGATCCTGGGAGGGCCCTCAGTATCTGTCTGGGAAATGAGTATCCAGTTTTGAGTCCCCCAGGCTAAACTGCTCTGGGAAAAATAGTTGAATTTGTAGAAGGAAAACATCACTATGTAATCTTGTTAGGACTGTGACATATTTACAGAGTTAGTGAAATGAAAAATATTTTGTTTGCTGACAAAAGGTATATTTGTGTGTTTGGTTTTATTCTCAAAGCATGCGTTCTAAAACTTGTTTTCTTTTGCTCACACATGCTATAAAGTAATTGCAGTTCAAACTTGGATATCCAATAAAAGAAGACACCTATCATGTCCAAAAAAGAACACTATCAAAAAAAGGGAAAATGTCCCAAATCTCTGCTCTGAATATGTCATTCTATTCTGCAAATTTCAGTGCCTCTCTTTAGCCTGCAGCAATGTCTCTAAAATGGTGTTGTTTGGAACAAGGGGTGATTTTTTGGTGTTCCTCGAAAAGAGTATTTTATAGATAAATAGGCTGAGAAAATGCAGCTTTAAACAAAGCTTAAAGCTACTCTACTATAACATTTAAAAAGTAAATGTATCATTTAATTTTAAAAATATGCACAGTGAACAAAATTCAAAAGGTATGAGATGGTATATGAAGAAAAGTAAGTTTCCCCTCTCATCCTCCAGCTATCCCATTCCCCTCCCTGGAGGCAACCAATGATAGGGGTTTCTTATATATCTTTTCAGATGTATTTGTATACAAGTATATTAATTTATATGATCCTTTTTTAAGCATTAATGTTTAATGTAATACTGTACATCTTATTTTACACCCTTGCTCTTTTATCTTCACCTAGCAAAGTCATGTTTTAGAGAATAGTAATAGCCTCATTTACAGATCACTTCTATGAGCTAGAACTCTGAAGGACTTTGCATGTAAATATTCATTGACTTATCATAGCTATGTGAGATATATATTATTTTATCCTCATTTTACAGATGAGAAACAGGAACAGAGAGGTTATGTGACTCTCATATGTAAGTTGTAGAGCTGGCTTCAAACAGTGACAGTTTGGCTTTAGAGCCTTTGCTTTCAACCACTATACCTCTTTACCATGATGTGTGATTAAATTAGTTCTGATTTATTTTTTAATAATATGTGCATATTTATTTATTATAGGAATGTATTATAATTTATTTAACAAACGTATGGACATTTGTATTAACTATTTCACATTATAAAGAATGCTGCGATGACTGTCCCTGAGCAAAAGTGATTTTATACATGAGCAAGTATATATGTAGGAATATAACCTGGTAGTTGATTACATTCATGTATATATATACACATACATATCCCACAACCCTGGGATCATGACCTGAGCAGAAATCAGAAGTCAGACACTCAACCATCTGAGATACCCAGGGCCTGTATTTTGCTTTTAAAGTCACTTACAAAGTAATTTTCAAAGTAACTGTACCAGTTTTCATTGCCACCAATAATGTATGAAGGTTATACTTTCTCTATATCTTTGCCAACACTTACTGTCTTTTTGAATATTAGCCATTCTAGTGATTACTGTGTCTTATAGATAATTTATTCTTCTTTTAAAGAAGCTTTTTCATCAAACTGATTTCTTATTATGATTTTAATTTGCATTTCCTTAATTATTAATGGTGCTGAGCACCTTTTTGAGTACTTACTAGCCATTTGTATATCTTCTTTGCTGAAATATCTTTTAAAATCTTTTGCCCATTTTTATTTTATTTTATTTTTTTTTTAAAACGTTTATTTATTTTTGAGACAGAGAGAGACAGAGCATGAACGGGGGAGGGGCAGAGAGAGAGGGAGACACAGAATCAGAAGCAGGCTCCAGGCTCTGGGCCATCAGCCCAGAGCCCGACGCGGGGCTCGAACTCACAGACCGCGAGATCCGTGACCTGAGCCGAAGTCGGACGCTTAACCAACTGAGCCACCCAGGTGCCCCTCTTTTGCCCATTCTTAAATAGATTTGACTACTTCTTATTGGATTGAAACAATTCTTTATATATTCTGGATGCAAATTCATTATCAGCTATATAATTTGTAATTATATTCTCCAAATATTTGGTTTATCTTTTCATTTCTGTAATACTACCTGTTGAAGTACAATAGTTTTGAATTTTGATAAATTATGATTTATTTTTTCTTTGATGGATTGTTTTTTGATGTCGTATCTAAGAATTCATTGCTAGCCCAAGGTTATGTTTTCCTTTAAGAGTTTTACTGTTTTAACTCTTAGATATAAGTATTTGATCCAGTTTGTGGTAACTTTTGTACATGATATTAGATAAAGATCTATTTTTTTTTCCTGAATGTAGGTATCTACTTGGTCCAGCACCATTAGTCAAAACATTATATTTTTCCCATTGAAATGTCTTGACACATTAGCTGAAAATCAGCTGACTGGACATGTATGGTTTTATTTCTGAACTCTCAATCTTGTTTATAGATCTATATACCTGAACTGCTCTTAATATACCAGTCTTGGTTAATGTAGATTTAAGTTTTAAAATTATGTAGTGTCAATTCTAAAAAGTTATCTTTTTTTGAAAATTGTTCTAGCTTCTCTAGGTTCTCTGTATTTTCATATTAATATTTGGATCAGCTTGTCATTTTCAGCAAAAAGCCTGCTAGGTTTTTGATAGTTATTATGTTGAATCCATAGATGAATTTGGGAAAAACTGCTATCCTAATAATATTGAGCCTTCTAATCTCCAGACATGGAATATTTTCCCTCTTATTTAGATTGTATTTAATTTCTCTTAGCAATGTTTGTAAGTTTCAGTGTACAAGTCTTGCATTTCTTTTGTTAAATTTATTTTTATTGTTTTATTCTTATTAAATAATACATGTCATAATAATAATAATATTTGCAAATAACCGATCCATTTATTCTGATTTATTTTACTGGTTAGAATGGAATAGAAGTGACAGAGGCATACGTCATTCCCTTGATCCTGACCTTAGGGGGAAAGATTTTAGTCTTAATCATTAATTATGGCATGAGCTGGGAGGTTTTTTTTTTTTTTTTCTTCAGCTTTATTGAGAAATAATTGACACATATCACTGTATAAGTTTAAGATGTATGACATGGTGGTTTATTTTATATGTTGTGTAGTGATTACCAAAATAGGTTTAGTTAACATCCATCATGTCATATAGATACAATAGAAAGAAAAGAAGAAATATATATCCTTGTATAAGAATTCATAGGATCTACTCTCAACAAGTTATAAAGTACAACATGTAATGTAAAACACGATGACTATAGCTTACACTGCTATAAGGGATATAGGAAAGTTGTTAAGAAATAGGTTTATATAGATGCCCTTTATCTTTGAGAGTTTTTATGATTATTGGGTATTGAATTTATCAAATGCTTTTTTGGGAGCACCTATTTAGGTGAAATTGTGATTTATATCTTTATTCTATCAGTATGTAATATTCCTATAATTGATTTTCAATTGTTGAACCAACCTTGAATTCCTGGGATAAATCCTGTTTAATCATGGTATATAATTCTTTTTTTTAATAGAAGTAAGATTTTTATATAACATTCTTTTCAGGTATATAAATTTATGATTTGACATCTGTATACACTACTAAGTGATCACCACCAAAAGTCTGGTTACCATCTATCACCATCCATTGACCTCCTTCACTCATTTCACCTACCTTTCAAATACCTTCCTTTCTGGTAACCATCAATCTATTTTCTGTATCTATGGGTTTGTCTTTGTATTATTATTATTTTTTTTAGATTCCGCATATAAATGAAATCATAAGTATTTGCCTTTCTCCATCTTACTTATGTCACTTATTATACCTTCAAGGCCCATCTATGTTGTTGCAAATGAGTAATATTATATGCAAATGTAGTAGTGTGTGTATGTGTGTGTGTGTGTGTATACTCACACGTATATATATATATGTATATATACATATATAAGTTGTGTGATTTTTAAATATATTTTGAATATTAACCCCTTACCAGATACATGATTTACAAATATCTTCTTTCATTCAGTAGATTGCCTTTTTTGTTTTGATGATGGTTTCCTTTCCTGTGTGGAAGATTTTTAGTTTGATGTAGTGCCATTTATTTATTTATTCATTCATTCATTCATTCATTCATTCTTTTGTTTCTTTTGCCTCTGGAGTCAGATCCACAAACACATTGCTAAGAATGCTGTCAAGGAGTTACTTACCATCTATGTTTTCTTCTAAAAATTTTTGGATTCAGGGTTTCCATTTAAGTCTTTAGTCCATGTTTAGTTAATTTTGTGTGTGGTGTAAAATACTGACATAGTTTTATTCTTTTGCATTTGGCTGTCCAGTTTTCCCAAAAGTCTTTATTGAAGAGACTGTCTTTTCTCCACTGTATGTTCTTGGATCCTTTGGCATAAATTGATGGTCTGTATACATGTGGAATTATTTTGGGGCTCTCAATTCCGATCCATGATTTATGTGTCTATGTTTATGCCAATACCATACTATTTTGATTACTATAGCTTGTAGAGTAGTTTAAAATTAGGGAGTGTGACACCTTTAGTTTTGTTCTTCTTTCTCAAGATTGCTTTTATTATTCAGGATATTTTGTTCCATGCAAAGTTTAGAATTATTTATGTAAGTTCTGTTGATTGCTTTGGATGGTATGGACATTTTAACATTAATTCTTCCAATCCATGAGTGTAGACTATGTTTCCAAAACTACATATTCCAAAACTTAGGAGTAATACGGCACCCAAATTGTGAAGGGCCTGGGAATAATAATAATAATAGCTAAATGTTTGTGGTATGACAGGAATTGTTGAAATTACTTTACAAGTTTAAATTTATTTAATTTGCCAAACACACAATGAGTAGGTGCATTTTTTTCTGCTCCACAAATGAAGAAATAGAGGCACAACGTTAATTTGCTTAAAATCTCACAGAAAGTACCAGAACTGTACCATACACTCAAGCATCTACCTTAATTGTGCTTGACTACTACCCCACACTGTCTAGGTGATTTGGTAACAAACTAAGTCAGTGAAGGGTGTTTACACAAGGAAGAACCATGATCAGATTTTTGTGTAAGAAAGATTATTCTGGTTGTCCTAGGGAAAATCGAAGTAGCTTGGATGGAGTAAGAGTGAAGGCAGAGAGACCAGGGGAAAAGCTGCTCTAAAAGTCCAAGCAAGAGAAGCTGAGGCCTAACTGAGGAAAGAAGCCAAAGAGAGGAGGGGAGGATTTTTCGAAATCAATGACAGGACCTATTTGTTTTGCATTTTACACATACTGCTAAAAATAAAATACAAAACACACATTCCAAAGCTTTAAATTTTACACCCCAAATGTTTTATAGTTTTGATGTCATATTTTGTATCTTTTAATTTTATGAATATTTAATTAACTCTTGCAGTTTTAATTACTTTTGCTAATTTTGTCTTTTAACCTTCATGGTTCCTTTTAAGTTATTGATCTACCATCTTTACTATATTGTTATATTTTCCAGTGAGATTTTTACTCTCATGTCTTGTTATTAATTAGTGCCATTTCTTTTCAGGTTAAACAAATCCTTTAACATTTCTTTTAAGGTTGGTTGGTAGCTGATGAACTTCTTTACTTTTGCTTATGTGGAAAACTCTTAATATCTTCTTCAATTCTGAATGGTAACCTTGCTGGGAAGAGAAATCTTGGAAGTTTTGTTTTTTTTGTTTTTTTTTTTTCTTTCAACACTTTAAATATGTCATGCCACTCTTTTCTGACCTGGCAATTTTTTTGCTGAAAAATCTGCTGATAGTTTTACAGGGTTTCATTTGCATGTAACAAGTTGTTTTTCTCATGCAGATTTTAAGATTCCCTCTTTAACTTTTACCATTTTAATTATAATGTGTCTTAATGTGGATCTCTTTGGGTTCATCTTATCTGGGGTTCCTCAAACATTCTGGTTGAGATGCCTAGTTGTGATGCAGGGATGGGTGGGGCCCTCAGTGTGCTGTGCCTTCTGCTACTAACAGGGTTGTGGGAGAGTTCCATGCTAGCTACTACTAGTGCCTTCCTTAACAAGTTAGAATGAGAATACAAAAATGGTGCCTGCCACCTTGGAGGGAGTCATAACAAGTTCCTGTCTCTCTGGCAAATGTTTTAAGATTAATAAGTGGGTCTCCTTCATATGGTGTAGGTGCTTTTTAAAGTGATATTTTTGCACTGGGTCCTGGAGTGAGTTGTCTGCTTGCAAGTCCTTTAAGAGCTGGTTCCCTCTTTGCTACAGGTCTGTGGTTTTCCTGGGTATAATCCCTGTTGGTTTTCAAAGCTAGCCATTTTGGGGACCTTGTCTGTCTTGTACAGGGTCTAGGGATTGGGTGCTTGATGTGGAGCACATACCCTTCACTTTTCAGGGGAAAGTTGTTTTACCTTTGTGAGAGGGGTTCCCTTCTTATTGTGGATTACTGTGCTTGGGTAGGGTTTTTTTGAGGAGGCTGTGTTTCTGCTTCTCCTTCTATTTTGATGTTGCCCTTTTATGCTTTGTTGTGGAGAATCTATTTATCTAATTTTCATGTCTTTTTTAGAGTAAATTATTCCATGTAGCTGTAAATTTATTGTATCTGTAGGAGGAAGTGGTTTTTGGATCTTTCTACCTGCCATCTTGAACCCCCTTCTTTGGAGTATAATTCTTTTTATAGGGCTGGATCTGGGTTGCTAATATTTCACTTAAACTTTATTACTATTTTCATGAGAAATATTGGGTTGTATTTTATTTTTGTTGTGATGTCTTTCCCTTGCTTTTGCAATATAGTGTTACTGTCTCATAAAGTGAGGTGAAGAGTGTTCCCTCCTCTATTTTATGAAAGAATGTGAAGGATTGGTATTGTTCTCTCTTTACACATTTGGTAAAAGTTATTTAGGTCTGAGATGTTCTTTAGGGGAAAATTTCTAATTAATACTCTAATCATTTTTATTACTCGATATAGGTCTATTCACATTTTCTGCCTCTTCTTGAGTCAATGTATTTTTTCAAAGAATTTGTCAATTTTAATTGTCCAATTTAACATTTTCATAATATTCCTTATAACTTTAATTTCTGTATTGTTAATACTGATGATACTAATTTCATTGTTAGTTTAATAATTTGTGTCATTTTTTTATTGGTCAGTCTCACTAAAATTTGTCAATTTTGTTGAATCTTCAGAAACCAACTTTGTTCGTTGACACTCTATTCATTTTGTTTCTTTTGTTTTCTATTTCTTTGATTTTCCTCTTGCCAATCTCTATTATTTTCCTTCTTATTTTGAGTTCATTTTGCACTTTCATGATTTTTTTAGGGCATAACTCTAGCTTATTGATTTGAGACCATTTTTATATTATGATACAGTCATGTAAAGGTATAAATTTCCTCTAGGCAGTTTTTAAGTTTCATCCCATGAATTTTATATGTTTTATATTCATTTTTAGTCAGTTTAAATATTTTCTAACATTTCTTGAGGTTTGTTCTTTGACTCATGGGTTTTTTAAAATCACATTATTTTACTTTGTGGAGATTTCCAGAGTCCTTTCCTGTTGTTTATTTCTAATTTAATTCTCAGCTGATGATCTTTTGCCCATGAATATCCTTTAGGCAAAGAGTGAAATTTTATTAATTATTTAACATGTATTTGTTCCTTTAATGGGAACACTAATTCATAGATAATATTAGTTGTGGGAAGATATTGAAATGGAGTGAGTTTTCATGAGAATATTAGATGGTTTTGTCATTATTATACTAATTTTTCTTCTAGATTAATTTTTCTGTTTACTGATTTTGATTGTATTTTCTTAATGTAAAAAATGTCGATTATGAAGAAATAGAAACAGAATCAACCTCCCTTAATTTCTCCAACAGAGATAATTCCTGTGGACTTTTTAGTGCCTGTCCTTTTTTTCTAACCATCCTCTATTCTATTCAATGGGCAGTTGATTAAACAAGTACTTGTCTTGTGCTGAAAAGGAAGCTCCTTTTCTTTTTTCCTATTGTGTGCATATCCTTTTACATTGATGTTTTGCACTCTGCATAAGATTTTTTGTTCTAGCTTTTTCATTGAATATTGTATTCTGATTTTTTCTATGTTAAATATTCTTTGTGAACCGAATTTTGATAATTATCTTTAATTTTTGAATGTGCCATTGTTTATTTATTTATTTTTCTTGATGTTGGCCTCTCAGCTTGTTTCCAACATTTTCTACCATAAATACTATCACAGTGAGCATCTTGGTCAATGAAACACATGTCCTCATTTTGTCTTTTCTCCTTAACAATAGCCTCTTAGAATTAGAATTTCTGGGTCAATGCACAAATTGCTTTTAATATATTTCTATATGCGTTTTAAAAATGTAATTTTCTCGCTTTCAATATATATAATATTCAGAAGGACTGCTTTCAAATTCTGTAAGAAGTATACTTTTGTTTTACAGTCAGGGTCATGAGATGTACAAAAGAACACGCATCAACCCCTTACTACAGGAGTGACTCTTCCAAGTAAGAGTCAAGATAGGCATCTTATGGGATCCAGTTGTCACAACATGAATAAAAATAAGGACTAGTGAACTGTTTCTTATTTATATAAACGTAAGTGTTCATTGCTAAACAGGGCTTTCTTGATTCTGTCAGCAAGTGTCAATTAACCTTAACTGGGAATCAGAATTTCTCACGTAAGAGAGATACTGCCCATTTCTTTGTCTCAGTAATAAACTAGGTTTGTTGGCAGCATTCAAAAAGTGCAAATATAGATATATTTTCCAATTTCATTCACTTATAAACTTGATTCTATTAAATAGAATTTCCATTTTTAAAACATTTACTGAGGTATAATTGATATAGTATATTAGTATCAGGTGTACAAAATAGTGGTTCAACATTTGTGTACCACAAATTGTTGTACCACAAGTTTGGTTACCACATGTCACCTTAAACAATTAATAAAATATTATCGACTATATTCCCTATGGTATGCATTATATCCCCATGACTTGCTTATTTTCTAACTGGAAATTTGTGTTTCTTTTTTTTTTTTTAATGTTTATTTATTTTAGAGAGAGAAAGAGATAGAGCATAAGTAGGGGAGTGGCAGAGAGAGAGGGAGACACAGAATCCGAAGCAGGCTTCAGGCCCTGAGCTGTCAGCACAGAGCCTGATGCAGGGCGGGAACCCAAGAGCAGCAAGATCATGACCTGAGCTGAAGTTGGAGGCTTAATCGACTGAGCCACCCAGGTGCCCCGGAAGTTTGTATTTCTTAATCCTCCTAGCCTTCTATCCCCTCAACCCTCCTCCTGTCTGGCAGCCACCAGTCTGTTGTATGTATCTATGAGTCTAGGTTTTGTTTTGTTTGCTTGTATATTTTATCTTTTAGATTTCACATATAAGTGAAATTGTGTGATATTTATCTTTCTATGTGTGATTCACTTAACCAACTATAGTACTTTCAAAATCCATCCATGTTGTAAATGGCAAGATTTCTTTCTTTTTTTAAGACTGACTAGTATTCCATTGTGTATATGTGTGTGTGTACATATGTATATATGTATATACATATATACACCCCCACACAAACATACATACATGCACACACACTATATCTTCTTTCTTCATCTATCAATCCACACTTAGAGTGTTTCCATATTTTGGTATTGTTAATAATGCTGTAGTGAACCATAGAGGTGCCTATATCTTTTCAAATTAGTGTTTTTTTTTAATTTACTTTGGATAGATATCCAGTAGTGGAAATGCTGGGTCATATGGTACCCCTATTTTTAATTGTTAGAGGCATATCTATACTGTTTTAAATAGTGGCTGCATCAATTTACATTCAAACCAACAGTGTATGAGGGCTCCTCTTTCTCCACATCCTCACCAACACTTGTTATTTCTTGTCTTTTTGATAATAGCCATTCTGACAGGTATATGTTGTTAGCCCATTGTGATTTTCATTTGCATATCTCTGATGATTAGTGATCTTTTTATGTGCCTGTTGCCCATTGTTTCTTCTTGGAAAACTGTCTATTGAGATCCTCTACCTATTTTTTAATTGGTTTTTGTTCACGTTTATTTAATTACTTTGAGAGAGGGAGAGAGTGTGAGTAGGGGAAAGGCAGAGAGAAAGGGAGAGAGAGAATCCCAAGTAGGGACTCCCTCCTGCCTGGGGGGATTGGCTTACAAGCCAGAGATCATGACCTGACCAGATGTCAATAGTCGATGTTTCACCTACTGACCACCCAGATACCTCTGGGTTTTTTTTTTGTTGTTGTTGTTTGTTTGTTTGTTTTGTTACCGAGATATGAATTCTTTGTATATTTGGGTATTAATCCCTTATTGGATGTACCATTTGCAAATTACTTCTCCCGCTCAGCCGAGTGCATTTTAATTTTGTTGATAGTTTCTTTCTCATTGCAAAAACTTTTTAGTTTAATGTTGTTAATTTTTTATTTTATTTCTCCCTGCTCTTGGAGTCAGATAAAAAAAAAGAAAACTTTACTGGGGTGCCTGGGTGGGTTAGTCAGTTAAGCATCTGACTATTGGTTTCAGTTCAAGTCATGATCTCATGGTTCATGAGATCCGAGCCCTGTGTCATGCTCCTCATTGACAGTACAGAGCCTGCTTGGGATTTTTTCTCTCTCTCTGCCCCTCCCCTGCTCACATACACTCTCTCTCTCAAAATAAATAAAAAAAACAAACTTACTAACGATATCAAAGAGCTTATCTCCTGTGTTTTCTTCTATTAGTTTTATGGTTTCAGGTCTTACATTTCAAGTCTTTAATCAATAATGAGTTAATTTTTGCATGCAGTTTAAGATAGGGCAAGTGGAGAACAGACTCTCCAGAGCCAAGCATAGACAGGAGGCCCCACGGAAGAGGGTAGGAAGGGTGGAGAGGCAGTGCATGTTACACGGACTGGTGGGAGGGAGCCAGGGCGGTGGAGGGGCAGCCCACCAGGCAAGGCAAGGCCTCTGAGTTTGGCTTGCAAAAGTGGATGGGCTAGACTGCATGAGTTCTGACAGTCAGCGGCACTTAACATCTGGAATGTTTTAAGTCAACAGCTCTGCTTGGAGAGCGAGAGGACACCAGGAGGGAGAGGTATTGAGCCCTGGAAGACAGAGCTCAGCTTGGCAGGGGAATAAAGACACTGACAAGCACCATCTCCCTCTCCCATCCCCCACCCGACACCCCAAAGAGAACCAGTTCCCCTCACCGAACTTGCTTGCACCACCCAAACACCCAATGCTGTGCTTCTGTGGATCCATCCCTCCAAAGGTCTGCCTCCCTCCAGGTGCTGAAGGGCCCCTCCCACAGGGGACCACCCATGGCAAAGCAAGCTAAGCCTGCCCTCCCTCCCCTGTGCACCTTGCGGATCCACCCTGGCTAATACACCAGATCCCATCGAAGCAGTACCACAAGCTTGGCAGTGTGCATGTAGCCCAGACAGGGGCCACACCACTCCACAGTGAGTCCTGCCCCTGGGAGAGGGGAATATAAGGTACACACTAGTCTGACTGTGGCCCCAGCAGTGGGCTGGGGACAGACATGGGGTCTGGCTGCAGTCCCGCCTACCAACACAAGTTACTCCAGATGGCACAGGGGAAGTGTTCTGCAGTTCCATGCCACCCCAGAGACTACCAAAAATGATGAAACAGAAGAACTCTCCTGAAAAGAAACTCCAGGAAATAGTGGCAGCTAACGAACTGGTCAAAAATGATTTAAGCAATATAACGAAACAAGAATTTAGAATAACAGTCATAAAGTTAATTGCTGGACTTGAAAAAAGTATAGAGGACAGCAGAGAATCTATTGCTACGGAGATCAAGGGACTAAGACATAGTCATGAGGAGCTAAAAAATGCTATACATGAGGTGCAAAATAAAATGGAGGCAACCACAGCTCGGATTGAAGAGGCAGAAGAGAGAATAGGTGAATTAGAAGATAAAATTATGGGAAAAGAGGAAGCTGAGAAAAAGAGAAAAAACCCAGGAGTTTGAGGGGAGAATTAGAGAACTAAGTGATGGAATCAAACGGAACAATATCCGTATAATAGGAATTCCAGAAGAGGAAGAGAGAGAGAAAGGGGCTGAAGGTGTACTTGAACCAATCATAGTTGAGAACTTCCCTGATCTGGGGAAGGAAAAAAGCATTGAAATCCAAGAGGCACAGAGAACTCCCTTCAGATGTAACTTGAATTGATCTTCTGTACCACATATCATATTGTAACTGGCAAAAAACAAGGAAAAGAGAAAATTCTGAAAGCAGCTAGGGATAAACACGCTCTAACATATAAAGGGAGACCATAAGACTAATGGCAGACCTATCTACTGATACTTGGCAGGTCAGAAAGGAATGGCAGGAAATCTTCAATGTGATGAACAGAAAAAAATATGCAGCCGAGAATCCTTTATCCAGTAAGTCTAGCATTCAGAATAGAAGGAGAGATAAAGGTCTTCCGAAACAAACAACTGAAGGAATTCATCACCACTAAACTAGCCCAACAAGAGATCCTAAGGGGGATTCTGTGAGTGAAATGTTGCAAGGAACACAAAGTACTGGAGACGTCGCTGCAAGCATGAAACCTATAGACAACACAACGACTCTAAACTCATATCTTTCTATAACACTGAATTTAAATGGACTAAATGCTCTAACCAAAACACATAGAGTATCAGAATGGATAAAAAAAAAAAAAAAACAAAAAAAAAACAAACAAAAAAAAAACAAGACCCATCTATTTGCTGTCTACAAGAGACTCATTTTAGACCTGAGGACACCTTCAGATTGAAAGTGAGGAGATGGAGAACTATCTATCATGCTACTGGAAGTCAAAAGAAAGCTGGAGTAGCCATAGTTATATCAGACAATCTAGACTTTAAATTAAAGGCTCTAACAAGGGATGAAAAAGGGCATTATATAATAATTACAGGGTCTGTCCATCAGGAAGAGCTAACAATTATAAATGTCTATGTGCCGAATACCGGAGCCCCCAAATATATAAAACAATTACTCACAAACATAAGCAACTTTATTGATAAGAATGTGGTAATTGCAGGGGATGTTAATATTCCACTTACAACAATGGATAGATCATCTAGGCACAGGATCCATAAAGAAACAGGGCCCTGAATGATACATTGGATCAGATGGACTTGACAGATACATTTAGAACTCTGCATCCCAAAGCAACAGAATATATTTTCTTCTCGAGTGTACATGGAACATTCTCCAAGATAGATCACATACTGGGTCACATAACAGCCCTTCATAAGTATAAAAGAACTGAGATCATACCATACACACTTTCAGCACAATGCTATGAAGCTTGAAATCACCACAGGAAAAAGTCTGGAAAACCTCCAAAAGCATGGAGGTTAAAGAACACCCTACTAAAGAATGAATGGGTCAACCAGGCAATTAGAGAAGGAATTAAAAATATACAGAAACAAATGAAGATGAAAATACAACAATACAAACGCTTTGGGATGCAGCCAAGGCAGTCCTGAGAGGAAAATACATTGCAGTCCAGGCCTATCTGAAGAAACAAGAAAAATCCCAAATACAAAATCTAACAGCACACCTAAAGGACAGAAGCAGAACAGCAAAGACACCCCAAACCCAGAAGAAGAAGGGAAATAATAAAGATCAGAGCAGAAGTAAACAATATAAAATCTAAAAAAACTGTAGAGCAGATCAATGAAACCCAGAGTTGGTTTTTTGAAAAAAATAAACAAAATTGATAAACCTCTAGCCAGGCTTCTCAAAAAGAAAAGGGAGATGACCCAAATAGATAAAATCATGAATGAAAATGGAAATATTACAACCAATCCCTCAGAAATACAAGCAATTATCAGGGAATGCTATGAAGAATTATATGCCAACAAACTGGACAACCTGGAAGAAATGGACAAATTCCTAAGCACCCACACACTCCCAAAACTCAAACAGGAAGAAATAGAAAACCTGAACAGACCCATCACCAGCAAAGAAATTGAACCAGTTTTCAAAAATCACCCAACAAATAAGAATCCAAGACCAGATGGCTTTCCAGGGGAATTCTACCAGACATTTAAAGCAGAGATAATACCTATACTTCTCAAGCTGTTCCAAAAAAGGGAAAGGAAAGGAAAACTTCCAGACTCATTCTATGAAGCCTGCATTACTTTGATTGCTAAACCAGACAGAGACCCAGCAAAAAAAAGAGAACTACAGGCCAATATCCCTGATGAGTATGGAAGCAGAAATTCTCAATAAGATACTAGCCAATCGAATTCAACAGCGTATAAAAAGAATTATTCACCATGATCAAGTGGGATTCATTCCTGGGACGCACGGCTGGTTCAACATTCGCAAATCAATCAACGTGATACATTACATTAATAAAAGAAAAGAAAAGAAACATATGATCCTGTCAATCGATGCAGAAAAAGCATTTGACAAAATTCAGCATCCTTTCTTAATAAAAACCCTTGAGAAAGTCGGGAGAGAAGGAACATACTTAAACATCATAAAAGCTATTTATGAAAAGCCCACAACTAATATCATCCTCAATGGGGAAAAACTGAGAACTTTCCCCCTGAGGTCAGGAACACGACAGGGATGTTCACTCTCACTGCTGTTGTTTAACATAGTGTTGGAAGTGCTAGCATCAGCAATCAGACAACAAAAGGAAATCAAAGGCATCAAAATTGGCAAAGATGAAATCAAGCTTTCACTTTTTCCAGATGACATGATATTATACATGGAAAACCTGATAGACTCCACCAGAAGTCTGCTAGAACTGATACATGAATTCAGCAAAGTTGCAGGATACAAAATCAATGTACAGAAATCAGTTGCATTCTTATACACTAACAATGAAGCAACAGAAAGACAAATAAAGAAACTGATCCCATTCACCATTGCACCAAGAAGCATAAAATACCTAGGGGTAAATCTAACCAAAGATGTACAAGATCTGTATGCTGAAAACTATAGAAAGCTTATGAAGGAAATTGAAGAAGATACAAAGAAATGGAAAAACATTCCGTGCTCATGGATTGGAAAAATAAATATTGTTAAAATGTCAATACTACCCAAAGCTATCTACACATTCAATGCAATCCCAATCAACATTGCACCAGCATTCTTCTCGAAGCTAGAACAAGCAATCCTAAAATTTGTATGGAACCACAAAAGACCCCAAATAGCCAAAGTAATTTTGAAGAAGAATACCAAAGCCGGAGGCATCACAATTCCAGACTTTAGCCTCTACTACAAAGCTGTAATCATCAAGACAGCATGGTATTGGCACAAAAACAGACACATAAACCAATGGAATAGAATAGAAACCCCAGAATTAGACCTACAAAAGTATGGCCAACTAATCTTTGACAAAGCAGGAAAGAATATCCAATGGAAAACAGTCTCTTTAACAAATGGTGCTGGGAGAACTGGACAGCAACATGCAGAAGAATGAAACTAGACCACTTTCTTATACCATTCACAGAAAGAAACTCAAAATGGATAAAAGACCTGAATGTGAGACAGGAAACCATCAAAACCCTAGATGAGAAAGCAGGAAAAAACCTCTCTGACCTCAGCCGCAGCAATTTCTTACTTGGCACATTTCCAAAGGCAAGGGAATTAAAAGCAAAAATGAACTATTTGGACCTCATCTAGATAACAAGCTTCTGCATTGCAAAGGAAACAATCAACAAAACTAAAAGGCAACCAAAGGAATGGGAAAAGATATTTGCAAATGACATATTGGACAAAGGGCCAGTATCCAAAATTTATAAAGAACTCACCAACCTCCACACCTAAAAACAAATAATCCAGTGAAGAAATGGGCAGAAGACATGAATAGACACTTCTCCAAAGAAGACATCCAGATGGCCAACCTGCATATGAAAAGATGCTCAACGTCGCTCCTCATCAGGGAAATAGAAATCAAAACCACACTCAGATACCACCTCACGCCAGTCAGAGTGGCTAAAATGAACAAATCAGGAGACTATAGGTGCTGGCGAGGATGTGGAGAAACGGGAACCCTCTTGTACTGTTGGTGGGAATGCAAACTGGTGCAGCCACTCTGGAAAACAGTGTGGAGGTTCCTTACAAAATTAAAAATAGATCTACCCTATAACCCAGCAATATCACTGCTAGGAATTTACCCAAGGGGTACAGGAGTGCTGATGCATAGAGGCACTTGTACCCCAGTGTTTATATCAGCGCTTTCAACAATAGCCAAATGATGGAGTCTAAATGTCCATCAACTGATGAATGGGTAAGAAATTGTGGTTTATATACACAATGGAATACTACATGGCACTGAGAAAGAATGAAATATGGCCCTTTGTAGCAACATGGATGGAACTGGAGAGTGTTATGCTAAGTGAAATAAGCCATACAGAGAAAGACAGATACCATATGTTTTCACTCCTGTGTGGATCCTGAGAAACTTAACAGAAACCCATGGGGGAGGGGAAGAAAAAAAAAAAAGAGGTTAGAGAGAGAGGAGCCAAACCATAAGAGACTCTTAAAAACTGAGAATAAACTGAACGTTGATGGGGGGGGTAGGAGGGAGGGGAGGGTGGGTGATGGGTATTGAGTAGGGCATCTGTTGGGATGAGCACTGGGTGTTGTATGGAAACCAATTTGAAAATAAATTTCATATTAAAAAAAATAAGATAGGGCCAGTGTCATTCTTAACATGCACCTGTTCAGTTTTCCCAAAACCATTTTGAAGAGAGTACCCTCTTCCCACTGTATGTTCTTGGCTTCTTTGTTGTAAATGAATTTACATTATATACAGGGGTTTATTTCTGTTTTCTCTATTTTGTTGTATTGATCTACGTGTCTTTTTAAAATCAAACTCAATACTGCTTTGATTACTACAACTTTGTAATATATTTTGACGTCAGGAAGCACAATTCCTTCAGCATTGTTCTTTCTCAACATTGTTTTTGCTATTCATGGTCTTTTCTCGTTCCATACAAATTTTAGAATTTTTTTTTTCATCATCCTTGAAAACTGCCATTACGTTTTTGATAGGGTTTGCATTGAATCTATAGATTGCTTTGGGAAGTATGGGCATTTTAACATTAATTCTCCGATGAGTACAGACTATCTTTCTATTTATTTGCATCCATTTTAGTTTCTTTCATCAGTGCCATAGTTTTCAGTGTACAGGTCTTTCACCTCCGTGGTTAAATTTATCCTAGATAATTTATTTATTTATTTATTTTTTACAACTGTAAATGGACTGGTTTCCTGATTTTTCTTTTTGATTGTTATTAGTGTATAGAAATATAAAATATTTTTGTATATTAATTTTGTATCCTTCGGCTTTACTACATTCATTAGTTATTTATAGTCCTTTTATGACGGTGTCTTTCAGTTTTTGTATATCCAGTATCACATCTTGTGTAAATCGTGATAATTTTACTTTTTCTTTTCTAATTTATGTTTTTTATTTCCTTTTCTTGCCAAAATACTGTGGCTAGGACTTTCAATACTATGTTGAATCAAAGTGGGGATAGTGGGCATTCTTGTGTTGTTACTGATTTCAGAGCAAAAGCATTCTCCTTTGCAGCATAGAGTATGATATTAGCTGTGGGCTTGTCATGTATGGCTTTTAGTATGTTGAAGTACACTCCCTCTATACTCACTTTGATGAGCATTTTTATCTTAAATGGATGTTGAATTTCAATAAATGCAATTAATCTCATACCATTTTTTCTGCATCAGTTGAGATGATCATCTGTTTTTTATCTTCTGTTAATGTGGTGTGTAACATTGATTGATTTGCAGATGTTGAAGTATATTTGCATCCCTGGAATAAATTCTGTTAGTAGTGCATGATGTTTTTAATACATTGTTGAATTCAGTTTGCTAACATTTTGTTGAGGATTTTTACAACTGTGTTCATCAGAGACATTGGCATGTAATTTTCTTTTTAGTGGTGTTTTTGTCTGGTTTTGGTAACAGGGTAATGTGGCCTCACTAAATGGTTTTGGGACTTCCTCTTCTTCAAGTTTTTGGAAGAGTTTGAGAAAGATAGACATTAAATCTCCTTTGAATTTGATAGAATTTACCAGTGAAACTGTCTGGTCCTGGACTTTTATTTGTTAGTAGGTATTTGATTACTGATTCAATCTCCTTACTAGTCCTTAGTTTATATAGATTTTCTATTTCTTCCTGATTCTGTCTTGGAAAATTTAAAATTTCTAGGAATTTATCTTGCTATTAGGTTGTCCTGTTTGTTGGTGTATAATTGTTAATAGTAGTTGTTTTGTGATCATTTATATTTTTCTGATATCAGTTGTAACTTTTCTTTCATTTATGATTTTTATTTTTTTGAACCCTCTTTCTTCTACGAACCTTGGGCTTCATTTGTTCTGATTTTTCTAGTTCCTGTAGGTGTTAACAGGGGTTTAGGTGTTAAGTTGCTGATTGGAGATTTCTTTTGTTTTTGAGATGGGCCTGTATTGCTATGAATTTCCCCCTGAGGAATGCTTTTGCTGAATTCCATAGCTTTTGATATCTTGCATTTTGCTTTCATTTGTCTCTAGGTATTTTTTTTAAAATTTCTCGTTTGTTTTTTTTTCTATGATCCAGTAGTTGTTTAGTAACATGTTGAGCAATCCCCCTTTTCTACTGTGTAGTGTTTTTTTTTTGTAATTTATTTCTAGTTTCATACCATTTTAGTTGAAAAAAATGTTTGATATTATTTCTGTCTTCTTTAATTTATTGAGACTTGTTTCATGGCCTAACTTGTATTTTATCTTGGAGAATGTTTCATGTACATTCTGGTGATTTGGGATAAAATGTTCTGTTGTGGGATACAATGTTCTCTTGTGAAGTCTATCTGGTCTAATATGTCATGTAATACTGATGTTTCCTTATTCATTTTTTGTCTGGATGATCTATTGTTGATATAAGAGTGAGTGTTAAATTGTTGTATTGATGCCAATTTTTCTCTTTAGGTCTGTTACTATTTTCCTTATATACTTTGCTTCTTTTATGCTGGATGCATATATACATATAAATGTTAGATCTTTTTTTATTGACCCTATTGTTATTTTGTAGTGCCATGGTCTTTTATTACAATCTTTGTTTTAAAGTCTATTTTTTTCTGTCATTAGCATAGCTACACCAGCTTTCTTTCTGTTTACATTTGTATGAAATATATTTTTCCATCTCTTTACTTTCAGTCTTTACTTTTGTGAGTCTCTTATAGACAATATATAGATGTGTCTTGTTTTTTTAATCCATTCAGCCACTTGATGACTTTGACCAGAGAATTTAGTAAATGTAATTTAAACTACATTTAAAGTAATTACTGATAGTTATGTACTTATTGCCAGTTTGTTCATCTTTTTCTGTTTTTATAGCTTTCCTGTTTCCTTTTTATTTTTCTTTCTTCTCTTGTGTTTTGATGTCTTTCTGTAGTGTTATGTTTTGATTTCTTTCTCACTTTTTTGTGTGTATGTAGTGTATGTTTAGGCTGGAAGTTGAAGAATGCCACAACTCCTATACTTGCCAGCTCCTGCCAGGAAGCATGGGAGTGTTGCTGTCTGCCATGTTCACATATTCTCTAAGCATCATGAGAACTCTGTGAGCATGCCTGCTCACCTGCCCTTCCCAGGGAATGATAGAGTGGTATCTGACCTCAGCAATTTCCATGACCTCTCACCTTCAACTATCCCAGCTAGACAGTGGGTAGATGTTACATCTGAGCTTGCTTGCCTCTGCTAGCAGGATATCTGGAGAATACAATCATGGTATTTGTTAGTTCTTCAGTCTTCAGAGAGTATTTTGGTTGTCTCTTGCTACTACAGCCATTGACCCCTGTTTGGAAAATGAACATTTCTCATATGTAGTCTAGGTTCTTTTCAAACTGTTAACTGGTCTGTTGGTGAGACCATATATGAGCCTTCCAAAGTGGAATCTCAGTTTTCTATAGCACTTTGGCATCCTCAAACGTTAGCCCTGTTGGTTTTCCATGTCAGATGTTCTGGGGGATTGTCTCTGTGGTGCAGATCCCAGGGGCTTGATTTGTGGCGTACCAATCTTTCACTACCCTGGGACAGTCAGTGCCTGTATGGTGAGATTCCTCCCTGTTGTGTGTTGCCAAGAGTGGTGTTTTTGTTAAGACCCTGTTTTTGCCTCTCCTACCCATCTTGATGTGGTCCTTTTATCTTTTGATGTGGAACCATTTCATCTAGTTTTCAGATCTTCTCCAGAAGGAATTGATCCCTACATAGCTATAGATTTGGTATGTCTTTGAAAGGAGATGATTTCAGGATTTTCCTATGCTACTGTCTTAAAAGATCTTATAATTACCACTTTAATTGATGTTTTATTGTTCTCAATGATGTACATTTGTAGCAATTTGAATACAAGTTCTGTACTTTCCCCATAAATGCCAATGTGAGCTTTTATGATACTGGTAAATGAATACTGTGCTATTTGATTCCATATGAATTAATGATTTTAGCAGTTATACACTTTTCAACCATAGGTAATTTTATTCAGATAGCTATGGTATTATGAAAAGAGGAATTAATATTTATTAAAGAAACTAATGGTTGAAAACAAGCTTATTTTTGGTATAAGGTATAGTGATACTTCCCTGGTTATAATTTAAGTTTTCCTTTAGTCTTATAATTACGATTGGGAATTCATATCTAGATTCTTAGGGATTGGGAACAATGGAATGAGTAGGCCAGATATCATGCTATGATTTGAAGCTATTCATGTTGTAAAAGATTAGAAAAAAAGGTTCTTCCTTCTCCTTCATCCCAGCTTACTGGACTTTTATATTTTGGGGTTAGGGACCTAAGCCACAGCTAATAATAAAAGATCTTTCCCACCTTTGATTGTAATTATCTCTTGTGTGCATACATCTTTTTCCAGGATCTTGTGAAATGGAATGATTTATTGAGGGTAGCACTAGAATGTATTTTATATCTCTGGACAAATACTTTCTTAAAGGTACCCTGATTTCACCTATATTTCTAACATAGTTGTACCATATATTTTTATATCACAACCTAGCCTCACAAACTTATCATGTGGTCTTGGTTAAGTTGATAAATTCATGTGTGTGTCAGTATCCTGGGATTATAATACCAGTTGTTTCAGTGATGATTGTACAATAGATACTATCTCTTAGGAACTCCTTCAGGGTACATATTACATTTTGTTAATGGTAAACCCCCAGTACCTAGCATAGTATGTAGTGTATGTAGGTGATTAATGTGTGCTTGTTGAATTTTAAATTCAAGAAAGATATAGGCATATGTGAGGGAATGACCCAAAATGTCTGGGTTGGGTGTATGAGTGAGCGGTTGTTGGTCAAGGATTGAGGATCTCTCATTTAGTGTAGGCCAATGTAAACTGGTTTTATACACCAGTCTTTGGAGAACTGCCTGTGGAATGTCAATGATGATAGATTAGATTCTGACTGGGTCTCAGGCAGGAAAAATTCCTAATCCCTCCCAGACCTTGAGCAGTGTTTTCATAGTCATCAGTCTGTTGATTCACTGATTCACAAAATTCTCTGAGTATTTGCTTTATGCTAGGATCTGTACTGGGTGCTGATAATATAATAATGAATGAGATGAACCCAGTCTCTGGCTTTGAGGAACTCTGTGTTGGGATTGCAGCATCTACAAATAGATGTACTACAGCATCACAGAGAGTGTAAAAGAAGTATATCAGAGGACAGGGAAGCACAGAGGTAGGTAGACCTGTGATACTATACCCCAGTGAAAGTGTTGCTCTGAGAAAGGAAGATTTTATTGGGCTTAGATAAGGAGTGCACATGCATTCTACGCTGAAAAAGGGATGTAAGCAAAGACATAGTGGTTTGAAACAGCTTTGTTTGTTTTGGAAACAAATGCTATTTAAGCTTGGCTCCAGTATATGGTTTAAAAGAGGGGTGTGGTTCCTGGTGAGAAATGAAGCAAGATACATAAAATAGGATCAAGTATTTATTGGGGGAGGGGAGGAGGTGGTGTTGAAAGGCCATTGAAATGTTAAAAAAAGGGAAGCAATATGGTCAGATTCAAGATTTAACAGCATCCTTCCTATTTTATTTTTGTCATGAGAAATATTAAAACCTCAGAATCTGACTCTTTTGTATTTATCTAATAAAATAATTTCCTTGATTGATTATGAGGCTGGGGGCCAGAAGGAGAAGGAAACTGACAGAGCTGAGGTTTGCAAACAACAAGTTTCTGTTGTGGGGACTAATATTTTAAAATCTGGTGTTTGTGCTATTTTCCTCATTATATATACCTGTTGGGTTGCCAAAGAACTGTTTAGTAACATGATGCCAGACTTTCAATTCATATATTTGCTCTTCACTCCCCTTGTAATTAGTGGCAAAGAACAGAACCTTTTGAATATTTCTAGTCAGGGGGTCTTTAGTTCAAACAAACATTTATAGACCGGTAGATAAATGTATGCATGCTATGTAAAGACACTGTGTTAGGTATAAGTGATAAAAGGTTGCATAAAACATGAATTCTTCCCTGAAGGAGCTAATCTTAAGGCAAATAAATGATTAGTTACCATATGCTGAGATTAGGGCAACAATAGTGATAAGCAGCAGGGGCTATGGTAGCATGGAAAAGGGGACTCTGACACAGACTAAGGAGTATCTGGAGGTACTAATAGTAGGTGATCTATGAACCAAGGTTTTAAGGTTGAGTGGGAATGAAATGAGCCAATAAAGAAGGAGGGGAAAAGGTGTCTACTAACTGGATGACAGATGGAAAGAACTGGATGAGTAAAGGCATAGAACTGAGGGAGACTCTGGGGTATGTACAAGTAACTTAATGTAATTCAATTGTTTTTCCTTTTGATTTACAGAACTTTTATTTTTATGATACTGGTTACTGGGGACCATGTACTCAGAATTAAATTCTAATTTGTTTCAGGGAGGTGCTGCTATAATGAAAATAGGACTGCACTTGGAATAAGATATTCATTTATTCAGGGGTGCCTAGCTTGCTAAATCAATAGAGCATATGACTCTTGATCTTGGGGTTCATGAGTTCTAGCTCCATGTTGGTATGTAGCCTACTTTAAAAAATGAATCAAATATTTCTTAAAAAGGATATTCATTCATTCATTCATTCATTCATTCATTCATTCTCTAAACAATTGTTGACGACTGTTGCATGCTGGAAACTGTTCATTGTGAGGAGGATATCCTCTATTTATTTATTTATTTATTTATTTATTTATTTATTATTTAATGTTTTTGAGAGACAGAGAGAGACCTTAGAGTGTGAGTGGGGGAGGGGCAGAGAGAGAGAGGGAGACACAGAATCCGAGGCAGGCTCCAGGCTCTGAGCTGTCAGCACAGAGCCCAATACAGGGCTCAAACTCACCAGCCGTGAAATCATGACCTGAGCTGAAGTCAGATGCTTAAGCGACTGAGCCACCCAGGAGCCCCAGTATATCCTCTTTTATTAAATTGATTTAATTATATGAAATTAAAGTTTACTAATTTTTCTGAGCCTTAATTCTACATCTGGAAATGGGGTATTAATTTCAGGCTTACAAGGTTGTCTTGAGGATTACATTAGATTAAATGTGAATATTTTTGTATATTCTAAAGTACTATCCTAAAATTTTCATATTAATAATGTTACATATGAGAAGGTTATCTTAATGGACAGAAACAAAATCTGTTATTGAGAAAATCTCCTAGAGACCAAAAAGGAATAGTAAATTCCTATTAGTTGTGGTATCATTTTAGAGTTTGTGATTATCAACTTATTAAAGGTAGAGAATTGCCAAATATGATTGCAAGACTTTAAGGATCCACAGACAAAATGTTCACCTTTTGCTTTCTTTATTTTCCTTGTAGGGTAAGGATACTAGCATTATAGATAGCAATGGCAACTATATGTTTCATCATGCTTCATTAAAAAGCCTTTTAGTAATAACACTTCTGGTATTAATGAGATAAGAAAGATTAAGTAACAGGTCAGCCTAGGAACCAAATGATATTACTTAGTAATTAAGCAAATTGCAGAACTGTTTGTTTTTTTTTTTTTTATATCTCTCATCAGTAAATGATATTGGGTGCTATACTCTATTTTCAGTTTGGTTTCTTATTGTTTTAATGAACATGTTTCTGTAGGTGAAGTTAGAGTTTGAAGATATGACCCTTGGTGTCCAAGTGCTAGACATAAAACAAAATGTCTTAAAGAAGTGAAAGAAGCCAAGAACCAAGGAATGGGATATTAGGGATGATTTTCTTGGTTCTTTTCTTTATCTGACTGCCCACATTCAGTCAGGAAGTACTACAGATTTTCCTTTCTAAATATTTTTCAAATCTCTTCCCTATTCTGTATGTTGCCTCTTCAGCATCTATATTTGGCTGCTAATCTGCACCTCAAACTTAACATGGTCCAACTAGAACTTCTGATTTTCCTCTAAGTCTTCTCTGCACTAAGCTCTCTTCAGCTCAGTAAATGGCACAACCTGGAATCACCTGTACTTTCTCCCTTGTCCTGATACCACACTTTGAATCCATCAGGATGTTTGATTAGAATGTATTCTGAATCGGGGTGCCTGGGTGGCTCAGTCGGTTGAGTGTCTGACTTCAGCTCAGGTCATGATCTCGCGGTCTGTGAGTTCGAGCCCCACATCAGGCTCTGTGCTGATGGCTCAGAGCCTGGAGCCTGCTTCGGATTCTGTGTCCCTCTCTTGCTCTGCTCCTCCCAAGCTCGTGCTCTGTCTCTCTCTCTCTCTCTCGAGAATAAATAAAACATTTAAAACAAAAAGAATGTATTCTGAATCTAACCATTTTCATCACCTCCATTGCTTCAATCAAAGTTTCAGCCATCAGCCACCTTTATCTCCAACCTTTGTGATCAGCTTTCTAACTGTTCTCCGTGATTCCACTCTTGCCCCTTGCCCCTTTACATACCGTTCTTTATATAACATTCTCAGTGATACACACACACACACACACACACACACACACACAGGGTGTGTTCCCAGCCTACCATGCTTCAATGGATTCCCAGTACAATCAGAGTGAATTTCATACCCCTTGCCTCCTTGCCAAGGGTAATCAAGCTTAATCTGATGTGACCCTATTTACCCCTTCAACCTCATATCCCTCATTAGACTCTTCATATATTCTACTTCAGCCACACTGGCCTTCTGTTTGTCTCTCAACATACCACAGTCATTTCAGTGTTGGTGTCTTGGCACTTATCTACTTTTTAGCTATTTGCTCTGTCTAGTTCTCTAGCTATATTTCTTATCACTATAAACATTAATGTTTCGTCATTCACCTGCTTTTATTTTCCAAAGCATCTATGCTGTTCACATTTTTATGCCTTGCTCCAATTATTCATACTTCCTGAAATGCTCTGTCTGATACTCATTCTTTTCATGGATAATTATTATTCATCATTCAAAAGTCAGTTTAAAAAAATAGAATCACTTAAGGAAAGGAAATTAAAGAAGCAGATGATGACAATAACAGCTGAGGCTTTACCTCCTCTAAGAAGGCTGTTCCAAACCTTTCAGCTTGGGTTTCCCACTTGGTTCTCTGCTTCTTTATGCCTTTTTATTTATCACATTGTGCTGTGATTATCTTCACTGACATCTACCTTCTGTGCTTCTGTGAGATCCTTGCTGGTGGTGGCTAGGCTTTCATCTCTATAGTCCTAAGGTAAAGCACAGGACCTAGGGAAATATTGGTGTGAACTATTGCAGGTGACTCCATTTAAAGACAAATTCATTGCTGAGCAAATTTTATTCTGAATAAAATTACAATTAACTCTACACACTGGGATTTAAAAGAACTATGCCGCTTTCCCTTTTACCCCCTTTAACAGGAAGTTAGATTTTCATTACCCACACTAGAAAACTCAATTCAAAATGACATAAACAACAAAGGATTTAATTTACTCACATAACTTGAAAATTCAATGGGAGGAGGGAAGATGGTGGCGTAGGAGGACGCTGGGCTCACCGTGCGTCCTGCTGATCACTTAGATCCCACCTACACCTGCCTAAATAACCCAGAAAACCGCCAGATGATTAGCAGAACGGAGTCTCCGGAGCCAAGCGCAGACGAGAGGCCCACGGAAGAGGGTAGGAAGGGTGGCGAGGTGGTGCGCACTCCACGGACTGGCGGGAGGGAGCCAGGGCAGAGGGGCAGCCTGCCGGCCAAGCAGAGCCCCCGAGTCTGGCTGGAGAGCCGGACGGAGTGTGTTCCGACAGCAAGCTCGACTTAGCGTCTGGGAGGTCATAAGTTAACAGCTCTGCTCGGAAAGCAGGAAGGCTGGAAGACAAAGGGAGGGAGAGCTGCTGAGCCCCCGGACGACAGAGCTCAGTTTGGTGGGGAACAAAGGTGCTCGCCAGCACCATCTCCCCCGCCTGTCCCCCAGCCAAAATCCCAAAGGGAACCAGTTCCTGCCAGGGAACTTGCTCGCTCCACGCAAACACCCAACTCTGTGCTTCTGCGGAGCCAAACCTCCGGCAGCGGATCTGACTCCCTCCCGCTGCCACAGGGCCCCTCCTGAAGTGGATCACCTAAGGAGAAGCGAGCTAAGCCTGCCCCTCCTGCCCCCGTGCACCTTGCCTACCCACCCCAGCTAATTCGCCAGATCCCCAGCACCACAAGCCTGGCAGTGTGCAAGTAGCCCAGACGGGCCACGCCACCCCACAGTGAATCCCGCCCCTAGGAGAGGAGAAGAGAAGGCACACACCAGTCTGACTGTGGCCCCAGCGGTGGGCTGGGGGCAGACATCAGGTTGGACTGCGACCCCGCCCACCAACTCCAGTTATACACCACAGCACAGGGGAAGTGCCCTGTAGGTCCTCACCACTCCAGGGACTATCCAAAATGACCAAACGGAAGAATTCCCCTCAGAAGAATCTCCAGGAAATAACAACAGCTAATGAACTGATCAAAAAGGATTTAAATACTATAACAGAAAGTGAATTTAGAATAATAGTCATAAAATTAATCGCTGGGCTTGAAAACAGTATAGAGGACAGCAGAGAATCTCTTGCTGCAGAGATCAAGGGACTAAGGAACAGTCACGAGGAGCTGAAAAGCGCTTTAAACGAAATGCAAAACAAAATGGAAACGACAGCTCGGATTGAAGAGGCAGAGGAGAGAATAGGTGAACTAGAAGATAAAGTTATGGAAAAAGAGGAAGCTGAGAGAAAGAGAGATAAAAAAATCCAGGAGTATGAGGGAAAAATTAGAGAACTAAGTGATACACTAAAAAGAAATAATATACGCATAATTGGTATCCCAGAGGAGGAAGAGAGAGGGAAAGGTGCTGAAGGGGTACTTGAAGAAATTATAGCTGAGAACTTCCCTGAAATGGGGAAGGAAAAAGGCATTGAAATCCAAGAGGCACAGAGAACTCCCTTCAGACGTAACTTGAATCGATCTTCTGCACGACATATCATAGCGAAACTGGCAAAATACAAGGATAAAGAGAAAATTCTGAAAGCAGCAAGGGATAAACGTGCCCTCACATATAAAGGGAGACCTATAAGACTCGTGACTGATCTCTCCGTTGAAACGTGGCAGTCCAGAAAGGCTTGGCACGATATCTTCAGTGTGCTAAACAGAAAAAATATGCAGCCGAGAATCCTTTATCCAGCAAGTCTGTCATTTAGAATAGAAGGAGAGATAAAGGTCTTCCCAAACAAACAAAAACTGAAGGAATTCATCACCACTAAACCAGCCCTACAAGAGATCCTAAGGGGGATCCTGTGAGACAAAGTACCAGAGACATCACTACAAGCATAAAACATACAGACATCACAATGACTCTAAACCCGTATCTTTCTATAATAACACTGAATGTAAATGGACTAAATGCGCCAACCAAAAGACATAAGGTATCAGAATGGATAAAAAAACAAGACCCATCTATTTGCTGTCCAAAAGAGACTCATTTTAGATCTGAGGACACCTTTAGATTGAGAGTGAGGGGATGGAGAACTATTTATCATGCTACTGGAAGCCAAAAGAAAGCTGGAGTAGCCATACTTATATCAGACAAACTAGACTTTAAATTAAAGGCTGTAACAAGAGATGAAGAAGGGCATTATATAATAATTACAGGGTCTATCCATCAGGAAGAGCTAACAATTATAAATGTCTATGTGCCGAATACCGGAGCCCCCAAATATATGAAACAATTATTCATAAACATAAGCAACCTTATTGATAAGAATGTGGTCATTGCAGGGGACTTTAACACCCCACTTACAGAAATGGATAGATCATCTAGACACACGGTCAGTAAAGAAACAAGGGCCCTGAATGATACATTGGATCAGATGGACTTGACAGATACATTTAGAACTCTGCATCCCAAAGCAACAGAATATACTTTCTTCTCGAGTGCACATGGAACATTCTCCAAGAAGGATCATATGCTGGGTCACAAAACAGCCCTTCATAAATTTACAAGAATTGAAATTATACCATGCATACTTTCAGACCACAATGCTATGAAGCTTGATATCAACCACAGGAAAAAGTCTGGAAAACCTCCAAAAGCATGGAGGTTAAAGAACACCCTACTAACGAATGAGTGGGTCAACCAGGCAATTAGAGAAGAAATTAAAAAATATATGGAAACAAATGAAAATGAAAATACAACAATCCAAACGCTTTGGGACGCAGCGAAGGCAGTCCTGAGAGGGAAATACATTGCAATCCAGGCCTATCTCAAGAAACAGGAAAAATCCCAAATAAAAAATCTAACAGCACACCTAAAGGAAATAGAAGCAGAACAGCAAAGGCAGCCTAAACCCAGCAGAAGAAGAGAAATCATAAAGATCAGAGCAGAAATAAACAATATAGAATCTAAAAAAACTGTAGAGCAGATCAACGAAACCAAGAGTTGGTTTTTTGAAAAAATAAACAAAATTGACAAACCTCTAGCCAGGCTTCTCAAAAAGAAAAGGGAGATGACCCAAATAGATAAAATCATGAATGAAAATGGGATTATTACAACCAATCCCTCAGAGATACAAACAATTATCAGGGAATACTATGAAAAATTATATGCCAACAAATTGGACAACCTGGAAGAAATGGACAAATTCCTAAACACCCACACTCTTCCAAAACTCAATCAGGAGGAAATAGAAAGCTTGAACAGACCCATAACCAGCGAAGAAATTGAATCGGTTATCAAAAATCTCCCAACAAATAAGAGTCCAGGACCAGATGGCTTCCCAGGGGAGTTCTACCAGACATTTAAAGCAGAGATAATACCTATCCTTCTCAAGCTATTCCAAGAAATAGAAAGGGAAGGAAAACTTCCAGACTCATTCTATGAAGCCAGTAATACTTTGATTCCTAAACCAGACAGAGACCCAGTAAAAAAAGAGAACTATAGCCCAATATCCCTAATGAATGTGGATGCAAAAATTCTCAATAAGATACTAGCAAATCGAATTCAACGGCATATAAAAAGAATTACTCACCATGATCAAGTGGGATTCATTCCTGGGATGCAGGGCTGGTTCAACATTCGCAAATCAATCAACGTGAAACATCACATTAACAAAAAAAAAGAGAAGAACCATATGATGCTGTCAATCGATGCAGAAAAGGCCTTTGACAAAATCTAGCACCCTTTCTTAATAAAAACCCTTGAGAAAGTCGGGAGAGAAGGAACATACTTAAAGATCATAAAAGCCATTTATGAAAAGCCCACAGCTAACATCATCCTCAACGGGGAAAAACTGAGAGCTTTTTCCTTGAGATCAGGAACATGACAGGGATGCCCACTCTCACCGCTGTTGTTTAACATAGTGCTGGAAGTTCTAGCATCAGCAGTCAGACAAGAAAAGGAAATCAAAGGCATCAAAATCGGCAAAGATGAAGTCAAGCTTTCACTTTTTGCAGATGACATGATATTATACATGGAAAATCCGATAGACTCCACCAAAAGTCTGCTAGAACTGATACATGAATTCAGCAAAGTTGCAGGATGCAAAATCAATGTACAGAAATCAGTTGCATTCTTATACACTAACAATGAAGCAACAGAAAGACAAATAAAGAAACTGATCCCATTCACAATTGCACCAAGAAGCATAAAATACCTAGGAATAAATCTAACCAAAGGTGTAAAAGATCTGTATGCTGAAAACTATAGAAAGCTTATGAAGGTAATTGAAGAAGATATAAAGAAATGGAAAGACATTCCCTGCTCATGGATTGGAAGAATAAATATTGTCAAAATGTCAATATTACCCAAAGCTATCTACACATTCAATGCGATCCCAATCAAAATTGCACCAGCATTCTTCTCGAAACTAGAACAAGAAATCCTAAAATTCATATGGAACCACAAAAGGCCCCAAATAGCCAAAGTAATTTTGAAGAAGAAGACCAAAGCAGGAGGCATCACAATCCCAGACTTTAGCCTCTACTACAAAGCTGTCATCATGAAGACAGCATGGTATTGGCACAAAAACAGACACATAGACCAATGGAATAGAATAAAAATCTCAGAACTAGACCCACAAACGTATGGCCAACTCATCTTTGACAAAGCAGGAAAGAACATCCAATGGAAAAAAGACAGTCTCTTTAACAAATGGTGCTGGGAGAACTGGACAGCAACATGCAGAAGGTTGAAACTAGACCACTTTCTCACACCATTCACAAAAATAAACTCAAAATGGATAAAGGACCTGAATGTGAGACAGGAAACCATCAAAACCTTAGAGGAGAAAGCAGGAAAAGACCTCTCTGACCTCAGCCGTAGCAATCTCTTACTCGACACATCCCCAAAGGCAAGGGAATTAAAAGCAAAAGTGAATTACTGGGACCTTATGAAGATAAAAAGCTTCTGCACAGCAAAGGAAACTACCAACAAAACTAAAAGGCAACCAACGGAATGGGAAAAGATATTTGCAAATGACATATTGGACAAAAGGCTAGTATCCAAAATCTATAAAGAGCTCACCAAACTCCACACCTGAAAAACAAATAACCCAGTGAAGAAATGGGCAGAAAACATGAATAGACACTTCTCTAAAGAAGACATCCGGATGGCCAACAGGCACATGAAAAGATGTTCAACGTCGCTCCTCATCAGGGAAATACAAATCAAAACCACACTCAGATATCACCTCACGCCAGTCAGAGTGGCCAAAATGAACAAATCAGGAGACTATAGATGCTGGAGAGGATGTGGAGAAACGGGAACCCTCTTGCACTGTTGGTGGGAATGCAAATTGGTGCAGCCGCTCTGGAAAGCAGTGTGGAGGTTCCTCAGAAAGTTAAAAATAGACCTACCCTATGACCCAGCAATAGCACTGCTAGGAATTTATCCAAGGGATACAGGAGTACTGATGCATAGGGGCACTTGTACCCCAATGTTTATAGCAGCACTCTCAACAATAGCCAAATTATGGAAAGAGCCTAAATGTCCATCAACTGATGAATGGATAAAGAAATTGTGTTTTATATACACAATGGAATACTACGTGGCAATGAGAAAGAATGAAATATGGCCTTTTGTAGCAACGTGGATGGAACTGGAGAGTGTGATGCTAAGTGAAATAAGCCATACAGAGAAAGACAGATAGCATATGGTTTCACTCTTATGTGGATCCTGAGAAACTTAACAGAAACCCATGGGGGAGGGGAAGGAAGAAAAAAAAAAAAAGAGGTTAGAGTGGGAGAGAACCAAAGCATAAGAGACTGTTAAAAACTGAGAACAAACTGAGGTTGATGGGGGGGTGGGTGATGGGTATTGAGGAGGGCACCTTTTGGGATGAGCACTGGGTGTTGTATGGAAACCAATTTGACAATAAATTTCATATATTAAAAAAAAATAAAAAAATAAAAGAACTATGCCAACACCCTGAACATGAGAAAAGTTTACAGATGCCAAGTGTTGGCAGGTTTAACCCAAAAGCCATAAGCTATGTATCAGTTTCATTTTGTGTTATATGTAGTAGTTTTCCCTTTTCTGTATATAATCAACATTTAGCTTTTCATTCAAAATGTGTGGGAAGAAAATTAAAATTTTAATTTATAAACATCATGGGAAGATGGTTATAAATGAACAAGTCTCATTCAAAAATAATTATGCATACAATCAACATTTTTTTTCAAATTAAAAGTGAAAAGTCTTGTTATAGAGTATATTACTCTTCCTGAGATAGGTAAGGATATATTGGTAGTGATTTTTTAAAATATAAATCAGTATATCTGAGTATTTTTAGTGAAATAAATTAGCTGGTTGTATCCAGCTGCTCTTAATGAGGTGCTGGAGGGTGGGATGAGACATCTAGGGAAATGTTGATAGGGGGTATGTACTGAGAGCAAATCAACAAAAAAATACTATAGACCATCTCGGAGACTTGAGCTATCATTATGAATAAACCATTTGCTTTTATAGACTTAGAGGGTTATTTTTTTCAATATTGTGAGCTTTGTTACCTTCTTGGTTTTGTTGTAAGAAATGCAAGGGAGCAGTATTCTCCCCATCCACAATATGAGGAGTCTTTGTTCACTGTCAGTTCAAGATGCTTTATCATGACATAGGATGTGATCATGGAGCTCCCACTATAGGAAATGATGATGATAAGGAATAGAGAGGTTAGGTAATATATCCAAAGTTACATAATTGGTAAGTGGTTGAGTCATGGTTTGAACCTTATAATTCTGATTTGCTATTTTGTAATCCATATTGTGATTAAATCCAATGAAACTTCATTTAGGTTCATGGCCTAATTAAACTGGAAAATACAGGAGATCAGTTCACTCATTCTTTGAATCAATATTTATTAAAGACCCAATGGGTATTCTCTGAAATTAGTCAAATTTGAACTACAAAGCTAGCTTTGCCCAGTAGACTTCAATAAGCCTCAGTTTCCCATCTGTAAAAGGGGAATATAATATAATGAGATATAAATAAGAAAATATCCATAAAATGATTATTCTTCAGACAGAAAAAGTACTCTTAGATGGTAACTAAAAAAAACATCTTTCTAGCTCTACTGTGCTTTTAGGATTATTATTTTTCTCTTTTCTTTTATAGATTAGGAAACCAAAGGACAGAAAAAAATTGGGGTTTATTTATCCACATATTAGCTTCTGCTTGTGCAAAGCATTTACTATGGCATCAGGACATTAGTAACTAGGACATTCAAGGAGGAACCGGGGCAATATACAGCACACTTAGTTTGCACACGTATGGCATCCTGAAGGAAACCAAAAGTCCCATCCCCTTTACAGGCTAATACACTCTTACCTTTGCCCTGGCTTTGGCCAAGATGACCTGTTACCAGAAAAACTCCATTATGTTTCAGAGTACTGATGGTATGATAGCTTCCTCACAATAATCTCAACTACTTCTTATAACAGGTAGTCCCAGATTACTGAAAGGCCTGAGTGTAGTTTTTCTCTATGTGCCTTTTTTTACCAGGAATATATTACTTAAAACCTCTTGCTCCTCTGTACAAATCGTTACATGTTCCTTTTTTCTCTCCTAGTGTGTTGTATCCTCTTTCTTATACCTACAGCAAAGTGAAGGGGTAGGGTAAGAAATAAAGCAGGGGCCAATAAGGAATAGAACAGGGTCTAGAATTTAGATCCTTTACCAGTCAGTTCATCAGTCTCTCCACTAGGCTGATGCCCTTCCCAGCATCCACAAGACTGTCAAGAGAGATGGTTAGTAGTTGTGGAAAGTTTACTGGAGGAGATGCCTTAGGGAGTAGGGCATAGAATCATGGGTTAGAAATCTAAACTAGGGAGACAATACTGGACAGGGGATGGGCAATGACAAAGTCATGTGAAACTATAGTTGGGTCAGTGCAGAATCAGCCGTACAAGTTGACAACCTTCTCTTCTTGTCGTAATCAGACAATTGCCGTTGGTAGGAGATATTAGCCATATGTAGATTAGACGGTTGTCTGGCACCTGGGAATGCCAAAGATTCAATCACACCATTCATATTTGGAAGATTCTAGCTCCTAGAGTTGTTGAACTCATAACAACTCTAGATTATTGAGGGTCCATTGTGATCTAAGTACGGTGCTAGGTAGTTTATATACATTGTTACATATAGATTTCATGTAAACTCTGTAATATGTAAATTGCTATTCCCATTTCAGGAAAAAGGAAACTACATTTTAACACCTGTTTGATTTGTCTTTTGTTTTGTGTGTGGCAAAAGCCACTTTAGAAAAATAGAATCAGTTACCTGTTGGTTTCTCTGAACCTTATTTCTTCTGTATTTTGGTATAGTGGAATTATTATATCATAAACTTGGCCCCCCAGTAGTGTTACTATGAGGAAAAAGAAGCCAATCTATTCATTATGCTATGGACTTAACTGATTTATGAAAATTATATTTAGCTTAATGTTATTTGCAAGGCCAGGAACCTAAGAGGCATTTATTAATTAAAAGAAATTAATTTGAATGATATAAAAATGATACTTAAATATCACTATACATTAAATAATGCTGCCCACTCTAGGTACACAAAAGTTAGCAGAAAGTTAGGGAAAACAAAATAGTACAATTAAACTTTGTTCAATTAAAATACCCATTTACTTTAAATTTACTTTTATTAAATGAGAGATAAATTTCTAATTCCTTCATACTTTTATTTTCAAATATAATTTTTCTATAACCCAATTTCTTTTGCTATATAGTATCTATCCTTTTCCTAACTTTAGAGTATTCATTTAACAAACATTTATTGAGTACCTACTATGTGCTAGTCTGTGTGTGAAATTTTGGGATTTAGAGATGAACATTTGTTTATTCTTATCTCTAATGAACAAATGATGACTACCGTGGCTATTTAAGAGGTATTAGTCTAGGTGGAAGAATCAACATATTTACAGTAACCATAACAGAATACTAACTGCTAGAATAAGTTGAATGGACAGATTCTGGGAGACACAGGGACAGAACTCATTACTCTTGTCTGGAGAGATCAGGGCAGTACCTCAAAGAGGAGTTGACATTGTGTTGGGTCTTTAAGAAGAAACAATTTTGCCTGTTGGAAAAGTAAGAAAGGGATGATCTAAACAGAGTGAGTAATATGCAGAGGCATGGAAGTTTAGAAGATAAGATATATTTAAGTATTTGTTAATTATAACATAACACATAGAGTTTATGGAGAAAGAAAGTAAAGGAAGATTAATCTAGGAAGGTAAATTTACACCAACTTGAGAAGGGCCTTGAACCGCATATAAGCTGTTTGGCATAAGTTGAAAAACATTTTTTTTCTTTCTTGCAATATTTCACGTGAATCTATTTTTTTCTTGAGATTTAGCTTGCTTTTACTTTCTATTTGCTTTTTTCCCCTTTCCGCTCATAACTCATGACACAGTTCAAACAGAGTTCAAAATTTGCACTAATTTTTTTTTAAAACCATACTTCTCAGGATGTTCCCCCAGTATGAATCTTCCACTCCCAAGTGGCTGATTTATTTGCTCTCTCCTGCCACTGCTCTGCACACTGGAATGTTTTTATTCTTTCTCCCCTTCCTCCACTTCTCAAACCCTATAGCATCCTCCCCAGCCCAGATCAGGTGGCTCCCCTTCTTGTGAACCTTTCCTGGCCACTCACAGCCTTAGCTCATTTTTATTTTGTTGAATTCTGCCAGAGGCTAAGCTAAACAAAGGAAAGGGCAGAAAAATAAAAAGTGTGAGGGCTGTTCTACATAAATATGGGGCTCCTAGAACTAGGTCAAAGGGACTTTGTTGTGTAGATCCTTTCTTGTGAAATCCTGGAGGAAGAATTCAGGAAGCAAAACAAAAAAGTCAAAGACCAAGGGAGTCAAAGGTGCATATTGCTAGACTGGAGGGTAAAGCTGAACAGAAGGTCATTGACAAAAGTCAAAACAATTGCAGGGTTGGAGATTTGAGGTATGCGTGGAGGATTGACTCAGGACCTAATGGAAAGAAAACCTGCATATTCTGAGGTTTCTTAGATAATGACCCAGTAATATGCCCTTAAAAATTAATTTTTGAAATTAAATACAGAAAAACCTTGGTTTTTGAGCATAAATCATTCCAGAAACATGCTTGTAATCCAAAGCACTCTTATATCAAAGTGAATTTCCCCATAAGAAATAATGGAAACTCAAATAATTCATTCCACATCCCAAAAAATATTCATATAAAAATTATTACAATACTGTAATATAATACAAAATAATAAAGAAAATATAAAGAAAAAACAAATTAACATGTACTTAACATTTGAAAACCTTCAATGACTGGTGTGAAGGAGATTAGAGAGGAGGGTTATTGTATAGGATGACTTTCATTGTGTACAACTTTCACAGTCACTAACAGAATCACTGCTGTATATTGGATCAATGAAATCTTTTTCCTTGTGCAACTTTAACAAGGAACCTATCCAATGACACTTGCTTTTGCCTCCTTTTGAGGATTTCATGGAAATGTGGCATTGCATTGACAATCACTCACAATCCTGCATCGAGCGAGCAAGTGAGGGGGAGGGAAAGAGAGGGAGAGAGAGAGAACCATTGGCTTAGTTGTGATCATGTGACATTTGGCGTCGTGTACTACTTATATTGCAAGACACTGCTCATTTATAAAGTTAAAATTTACTAGATACGTTTGCTTGTCTTATGGAATACTTGCAGAACAAGTTGCAATCCAAGATTTTACTGTACATGTTTTGAAATTTTTGAGATACAGATAAGTGAAAAGCAAATGCACAAGTTCTTTAAAACATCTGCATATATATAATTGTTAAAGTTTTGCTAAATATCCTTCTGGATTTAGATATGAATGATGGTTTTCAAAATTGAAATTATACTATATGTTTTGTAACTTTTTTGCTCAATTTTATGTCATGTGTCATATGTCAACAAATACACTTCTACACCTATGGAGATATAAATGTTATATAACGTATTAGTTTCAAATGTACATCATAATGATTCAGTTTATGTATGTATTGCAAAATGATCACCACAGTAAGTCTAGTTAACATCAGTCTGTACACATAGTTAGAAATTTTTTTTCTTGTGATGAGAACTTTTAAGATCTAGATTCTTGAGGAACCATCAAGTGTATAATACAGTATTGTTAATTATAGTCATTATGCTGTGACATCCCCAGGACTTCATCTTTGTAGAGAGAGAGAGTGCATGAGGAGGGAGGAGCAGAGGGAGATGGAGGGAGAAAGAGAATCTTAAACAGGCTCCACACCCAGCACAGAGCTCAATCACAAGAACCTGAGATCATGATTTGAGCTGAAATCAGGTGTCGGACACTTAACCAACTGAGCCACTTGAGCACTCCCATTATAAGTTTTTAATAGCTATATTGTATTACTTTGTAAGTAAACACTTACTATTTGAAATTTAGGTTAGGTTTTTTTGTACCTTATAGTAATTTTTGCTATAAACAACACTATACTGAACCATCCTCATACAAATGCATTTGTGCACTTTTCATTATTTCCCTAAAATAAAATGTTAAAGTACAGTGTAGTACAGTTGCTGGGCCAAGTGATTTGTACTTTAAAAGACTTTTTAAAATATGTATTATCAAATTGCCCTCTAGAAATGTTTGTGTCAACTTATGCTCACTATGCACTGGATGAAAATAATGTTTTTCTCAACCCTTGACAATGTTGGTAATTAATTACTATTTTGCTTCTTTACCAATTTGATAGGTGAAAAGCAGTATTTTTATGCTTTTAAATTTTTTTTACAGTTCTTTAATTACTGGCAAGTTTGAATATTTTTATATATAAGTTTACATTTTCCTGGTGAATTGTCCATTCATGATTTTCAGTCATTTTGCTATTGATGGTAATTACTAGTTTGACTGGGTTTTTCCCTTTCTGAGAAAAATTCGTTTGCCAGTCATTTTGTGTAGTGCTTGATAAAAGCTAATGTTAACTTATTTTTTAATTAAGTTTTTAACTTTAATTCCAGTATAATTAACCTACAGTCTTATATTAGTTTTGGGTGTAAAGTATAGTGATTCAACAATTTTATACATTACTCAGCGCTCATCATGATAAATGTACTTTTATTTTTATTCAGAGTACAAAAAATAAAAAAATAACACGTACATAAAAAATTTAGACAGTTTCACAACCCTAACAAAAAAATAAAACATACACACATACAACTTTAAGCTCTCTGCTGCTATGATATGTCTACTATTTCAAACAACACAGAATTTCTACTAACATAGAGGAAAAACACCAAGAGGGACTTGAAGACTATATCATTGAGACATGATCACAACCAAGCATCCTTTTATTTTGCTTAAGGACTAGTTAATTTTTCTTGTTATTTTTTGTTAGCATTCTGCTTGCTAATTGTGCTATAGCTTAAGGAACTCAAGCAGTAGATCTATATTTATTTAAGAGTAGACCAATGAGACAATGAAAATTAAGTAAGCATTTTACAAGTTGTAACTAATCAAAATTGCTTATAACCACTAAAAGGAATTTATTTTTTAAGTTTATTTATTTTGAGGGAGAGCACAAGCGGGGGAGGGGCAGAGAGAGAGACAGAGAGACAGAGACAGAGACAGAGACAGAGAGAGAATCTCAAGCAGGCTCTGTACTTGCAGACCCAGACACGGGGCTCAAACCTGTGAACCATGAGATCATGACCTGAGCTGAAATCAAGGGTCAGATGCTTAAACCAGGCAACCATCACAAAAAGGAATTTAAAAATTGGTTGCTAAAATGTATTCTTCTGAAACATTATTACACTTAAAATGGACGAAAAGTTGATCGAATAATCAATAAAAGAATATTAGTACCAAAAAATTTAATGGCAGCCAAAAAGCTAGCACATAAGTATCATATAATCACTTATTATATATTTGTAAATCTTTTTCTGGTTTGCTTGCTTTTTACTTTTTAAATATTACCCTTTTTTCTGCTGATGTTAACATACTTTGTACTAAAATTGGTTGATCTTTCCTTTTTTTTAATGTTTGTTTATTTTTGAGAGGGGGAGAGAGAGAGAGAGAAAGAAGAAAAGAAAGAAAGAGAGAGAGAAAGAAAGAAAGAAAGAAAGAAAGGAAGAAAGAGAAAGAGAGCATGAGCAGGGGAGGGATGAGTGGGGGGGTAGAGGATCTGAGGTGGACTCTGCGCTGAGAACCCTGAGATTCATCCTGAGCCGAAGTTGGATGCTTAACCAACTGCACCACCCAGGCACCCTAGTTGATCCTTTCTTTTTAAGTTGCCTGATTTGCTGTTATAGTTAGAATTTTTCCCACATAATTGTATAAGTAGACACCTGATTTTCTTCTCATTCTTTTGTGGTTCCATGTTTTTATTTTTTATTGTTTATTTATCTTTATTCAAAATCAAGTTATTTAACATAGAGTGTAGTCTTGGCTTCAGGAGTAGAGCCCAGTCATTCGTCTCTTACAAATGACACCCAGTGCTCATCCCAAAAACTGCCTTCCGTAATGCCCATTACCCATTTAGCCCATCCCCTTACTGCTCTTCTCTCCAGCAGGCCTCAGTTTGTTTTCTGTATTTAAGAGTCTCTTATGGCTTTCCTCCCTGTCTTTTTTATTTATCTTACTTTTCCTTCCCTTCCTCTATATTCCTCTGTTGAGTTTCTCAAATCCCACATAGGAGTGAAATCACATGATATCTTTCTCTGACTGACTGATTTCACTTAGCATAATACCCGGTAGTTCCATCCACATTGCTACAAATGGCGAGATTTCATTCTTTTTCATTGGTGAGTAGTATTCCTGTGTGTGTGTGTGTGTGTGTGTGTGTGTGTGTGTGTGTGTGTGTGTAATTTTTGAGGAACCTCTGTACTGCTTTCCAGAGTGACTGCACCAGTTTGCATTCCCACCAGCAGCGCAAAAGAGATCCTCTTTCTCCACATCTATGCCAACATCTGTTGTTGCCTGAGTTCATATTAGCCATTCTGACAGCTGTTAGGTGGTATCTCATTGTGGTTTTGATTTGTATTTCCCTGATGATGAGTGATGTTGAGCATTTTTTCATGTGTCGGTTGGCCATCTGGATGTCTTCTTTGGAAAAGTATCTATTAATATCTTCTGCCCATATCTTCACTGGATTATTTGTTATTCTGGTGTTGAGTTTGGTAAGTTCTTTATAGATTTTGGATACCAACCCTTTATCTGATATGTCATTTGCAAATATCTTCTCCCATTCTGTCGGTTGCCTTTTAGTTTTGTTGACTGTTTCCTTCTCTGTGCAGAAGGAAAACTTTTTTATTTTGTTGAGGTCCCAATAGTTCATTTTTGCTTTTGTTTCCCTTGCCTCCAGAGATGTGTTGAGTAAGAAGTTGCTGCAGCCAAGGTCAAAGAAGTGTTTCTTTGGATTTTGATAGTTTCCTGTCCTGAGACAGGATAGGTCTTTCATCCATTTTGAGTTTATTTTTGTGTATGGTGTAAGAAAGTGGTCCAGGTTCATTTTTCTGCATGTCGCTGTCCAGTTCTCTCAACACCATTTTCTAAAGAGACTGTCGTTTTTCCATTGGATGTTCTTTCCTGCTTTGTCAAAGATTAGTTGGCCATACGTTTGTAGGTCTCTATTCTGTTCTGGCTTCTCTATTCTGTTCCGTTGATCTGAGTGTCTGTTTTTGTGCCAGTACCATACTGTCTTGATGATTACAGCTTTGTAATATGTCTTGAAGTCCGGGATTGTGATGCCTCCAGCTTTGGTTTCCTTTTTTAAGATTGCTTTGGCTATTCGGGGTCTTTTCTGGTTCCATACAAATGTTAGGATTGTTTGTTCTAGCTGTGTGAAAAGTGCTGATGTTATTTTGATAGGGATTACAAGATTTTTCTGGTTGTCCATTTAAATAACATTTTAACCATCAACAGTACTGTCAGCTTCATGATGTGATCCGCTGGTTCTGGTTCCTGAAGGACTGAAATGTGACTTTTGTACTAAGTAGTTGAGGTCTTGCCAAATTAGTTGGGGATCTTATAGGGAGATTTCAGCTTCATAAACCCTTCCAAGATCCTTCTGTGCATGGAAATGTCTTCCTCTGCAAATAGGGGCTCTCATACCTGTTTGACCTGAGATTAGTTCTCCTATCTCTGGGAAAGTTGTCCTTTTGATTAATTTATGGTACCATGTATATCCTTGACCAAAACCAGACCTCTTCTGTTTAGGAACATCTTCCTTTTGGGTCATGTGCTACTTTGAAACACTTCACTGAAGATTTATTTTCTCTCAGGAAGGTTGTCTTCCTTAATCACATTCTTGGCTTTGGGAGGGGCATATGTGGAGCAGGTAGGAGAAAAAGCCACTGGCCCAATTGGCTGTATCAGCTGAACTGAAGTCATAGCCTTATGGGAGTGCATTGTTGAGATTGCAAATATCGTACCCTTTTATCTCCGAAAAAGTAGGTGGTGTAAATCTGTCTTTATTTGTAGTTCTTTCACTTTTTTGTAAGTTACTTTTCAGACTAACCAATTTGCAGAAATATATTGAATTCCTTATGAAGACATTGTTATCTTAGTCATACTTTGGCAGTTTGATGTCAATTCTATGCCCATAAATGATTTCTGTGCTCGTTTTTTGTTTGTTTGTTTGTTTGTTTGTTTGTTTGTTTGTTTGTTTAAATAGCAATGGTGCCTACATCACAGGACTGTTGTGAGGCCTTACTGAGTTAATGAATACAAAGCAATAGAAGAATACTTTAGTCAGTGTGCAAGAAATGTTTATGATAGCTGTGGTTATACTTAGGAATTTGGGAGAACATTATGGAGATATCCTCTTTAGACACAATAGATCCTGCTCTTTGGTGAAATTCCCAAATCTGTAGATTTTGTGTTTTCCCTCTTTCTCAATTCTGTGCCTAGTACACAGTGTAACTCCCTGTTGTACAGGGCTCGTGTTGAGGCTAGGCAGTTGTTAAAAGCCATGCCAAAATTAGGAATTTAGGAATATGTTCAAATTGAAAGTCATGGTAAAACAGAGTCAGGATCCCAGGAGACAAGTGTCTGAAGGAATCCATGGATGCTGAAGCAGGCAAATATGAGGCTAAGAATCACTTAAGATCCCAAAAAAAATCTGTATGCTATACCAGTCAGGCAAATAGAAATTTGATAAGATATTTATGATAGTGATAATCCTCAGGAATTGAAGTGAGTAGAACAAAGATAGCAGGATAATAAATTGGAGATCCCAGTACTAAGGAATTTTTGGCATTATAACCCAGAATCTTAAAGTCTCTACATAGGAAGAGACCTTAGTAGCCATCTAATTTAGACTTTGAGGTAGTGCTTGAAGCTTTACTATAGCTGGGCTTCTGAGAAAGGAACATGGAAATGAGAATAAGTATAAAAAGGCTCAGAATAAGTGGGACACTGAGTGTGGTGAAGAGAGGGTCTAGAATAAGAATGAGCTGAAGGTCTGTGTGAAACTCAGCCAGCCTATCCTACAATGAAGTTCATAGCCAGCTACTGACACTCACATGCTAACAGCCCCCAGCCTGAGTTTCTGAATATGAACCAACAACCAATGACTTTTAGGCACTCAAAGGATGCCTATATCATGCCGAACAGGGATCTAATAGGAAAAAGCAACTCAGACAAAACAAAGTATGTAGGAAGAAGAAAATATTAATAAAAATCACTGTAATCTTTACAATGGAAGATACAACACCCATAAAACAAGAACAGTTACTACAAAAAGTAAACATTCCAAACACAGATCTCTTGAGTAGTAAAAGAAAGCAGAAACTAAAAACTCAATGTCAGGGTTGAAAGATAAAGATGCAGGAAGCTTTCAGAAAGTAGAGCAAGAAGACAAATGGTTGAAAAACAGGAGAAAAAAAGATAAGAAAATGAGAGGATATGCAGGTGATTGGCCATATGAATAGCAGAAGGGCCAAAAGAGAGAAGAGGGAAAATGGAATAATTCAAGAAAATTCTCCAGAACTGAAAGATGTGAATTTATTAATGAGGGCCCAATAGTAGCGTAATAGATAAAAACAAGTCGGACAGAATACCAGCAACAAAGAGATCTCACACACTTGGGATCTGGATGCAGTGGGAGGCTACACATCACAGATGAAAGATCGGGAATCAAAACATCTTCAGACTTCACCAAAATTCTAAAGGGAAACTACTGTCAACTGGTCTTCTGTACTCAGCTGATTTACCTAGCATGTGAGGATTTGAAATTTTTTACCTCTTGTGTATCTTTTCTCCATTGACAATCATGGAAGAAATAAATGAAGACTGAGGTCAGAATGGGATTCAGAGAACAGGGGATGGACATGGAAGGAACCCCAGGTGGAAGGAGAAGGGAGATCTCTGGCGCCAGGTAGGCACTGAAAGCTGCACCTCCTGTCCTGCCCTCTCCTCAGAGGAGAAGCTGTTAATAAACCTGCGCTAGCTGAATATCAAGAGCTCACAGTTGGTAGAGAGGGTGGGGGTGAATTTGTGATAAAAAACACAATAAGCAAAGCAAATGAGACACCAGGTACTCACTCTAGGCAAAAATAAAGAAGTGTGCAAGAAAAAAAAAATAAGTACAAGGATATTGAGGACCACTGGGAAAGGACCATCATGTGAGTGGTGATAAAACATTTAGGTAATCACCAAGATTAAGCATTCATGTTTGTAGTGTATGTATAGTTTTTTTTTTTTAGAATATTGTGAAATCATGCTTGTATCTCCTCTGGTTCTTATATCCAAAAATCAGATCCTTTTATGGGATGAAATAATTAATCATTAATAGCAGTGTGCTATTTAACTTACACTTAACTGGATTAAAGATCTGCCTCCATGTCTTGACAGATTGTGACTTTGATAAATTACAGAACTTGTCAGAACCTCAGTTTCCTTATCTGTAACATGAGGATAACAATTACTACCTCACAAGGTTGTTGTAAGAATTAGAATATGATGTGAATATGATATATATATAAAACAGTAAAAACAATGCTTTGTACCAAGAAGATATATAAGGAATTGAAGTTATTTCTTATTTGGTAAAAGTTACACTCATTTTAGTTTTGTGACTGTCCCACAAACTATTCTTGTAGTTTTTATCTCTAGGCTTTGGAAGTTAAAAGGGCTGCTGTAGTAGGGTCAGTTCCTTTTGTCATCCTTTCAGTAGAGTCTAGGGAAGACATTATAGAAGGAGAGGCCCTAGAGATCATTTAGTCAAATATTTTTGCTTTGCAGATGAAAAAACTTAAACCCAGAGAGAACAAGTAACATGCCTAATGTTATAAAAACAAGGGAGCTGGACTTAAACACAGCCCAGGGCACTGCTCTCAGCAGCTCAGGGTCTCATAGCACTAGCACTTACAGAAATTTAGATGCTGGAGACCTTTTATTCCTTATCCCAGTGGAGTCACTCTCCAGAGACACAAAATTACTCTCTCTTGATATCAAAATTGAAAAATAAAAATCTTAGCCCAAATTTAGTGAAGAGGCAGACTGTGGGAATAGAGGACAGAATACATGTGAGGCGAGCAATTTGAAGTCATTGATTGCTCTGTGCTAGGTATTCAGTTAGGTGTTTACATAATCTTCAAAATCCAGGTATTTTTATTTCCTCTGTTTTATAAATGAAACTGTTCTTGCACCAAAATGCTGGGTAATTTGTCCAATCACTGTGCTGGTATGAGGTAGATCCAAGATTTGAATCTGGGCAGTCTGACATGAGAATTCATGTTCTTAATCATTTTATTGTATTTACTCTTTTCAGGAAGATAGTAAATCTGTAGGGTGATTAACTTGTTCAGGTTTGTCTGGGACTTTCACAGTTTTAGCACTGGAAGTCCTGAGTCCCAGGAAGCCTTTCAAACCAGGTATATATGCTATCCCATGTGAGCTCATGTATTATCATATATGACAATGCATGTGAGTGTTTTTCAAAAGCTAAAACACAATGTGATTTTATTAGACTGTTTCAGAGTGGTGGTAGTAGTATATTGAAATGAGCACTGAACTGGAAGTTAGAAGATTGAGACTCTGAGGATTTTCTTATACTTACTAGCTTTTAGCTAGGTACTTCACCCTTCTAAGCCTGAACGTTACATATTTAAATGGAATATTAAAAAATACTATTTTAGAGAGTTCTTGCATATTCTAAATGAAATAATCATGGAAACTCTTTTTAACAGAAACACCCAAACCGTATATAAGGGAGAGTGATGATGATGATGATGATGATGATGATGATGATGATGATGATGTTGATGATTATTTAGGTTCAGTAAAGTAAAATTCCTACTGGGAAATGTTCCATAGTTTTTATCATATACAGAATCAGGCAGCAATCCCTTATTGTTTAAATAAGTATTTACTGAGCCCAACTATGTGCCAAATACCATAACACAAAGGGCCTCCATGACCTGGCCCTGTCTTCCTTTCCAGTCCCCTCTCCTGTATCTCTCTTACCCTACATTAGGTTCATCCATCTTAGTGGGTTTGTATTTCCAAAAGCATGCTATGCTCTTTTTATGCCTCTGTGCCTTTAGTTCCATAAATACCAGTATTCCTCAAGGCTTGTTCTCTCATCTCCACCTCTGTTGATGTTATGCACTTTCCTTTTATGTCCTCATATACACTCAGAACTTCAGCAAGATCGCAGATCTTTTATCTCTAGCCTAAACTCTCTGCTGGGAGTTATACCCCTATTTATAACTGCCTACTACGCATGTATACTTGGGCATTTCACATATACTTCAAACTCAACTGGTCTAAAAGTAAACTCATTATTTCCCTACACTTGCTGTTTTTCTTTTATACCATATCTCATTCAGGGTGCCATCTTCCCAGCTGTCATCCAGTATGGAAACATGAGTCTTTACAGATTCTTCCTTATTTCATCCCAATATCTAAATATTTATCAAGTCTCCCAAAGTATATTTTCATTATCTCCCAAAGACAATCCCTATCCTCCAACCCCAGTACTACAGTTTTAGGCTTTTACCTCTTTTTCACTAGCTTACTTGAGTTTCTTCTTAGGCTTCCTGTGTTTATAGTTTTTTCTTCTCATTACTGCCTCCCACTCCCAAATTTGCAGTCCATCCTCCAAATTGTTGACACAATTTTTCTAAAATAACAACTTGATTTTTAAATGTTTCAGTCCTTAATTCTTCAATGACTCTATAGCATTCAAAATAAAGGTCAAATTTTGTAGCTTTGTATACAAGGCTCTGTATGACCTAGATGTCGTCTCCCTCCCTAAATTCATCTCCTCCTATCACTTACTCCCTCCTTTTTAGGCCAACACATACAGAGCTCCAACTATAGAGAACTACTTGTTATTCCCTAACTACTAACTAAAAGATCTCTAACTTCCTTATTTTGTACATTCTATTTCCTCTACTTGAAATATCATCCCCCCCACCCCCACATTTTTCTTTGTCTAGCAATCTCTTACTCATCTTATAAATGTCATTCCTCTGGGAATCTTTTCCTGACAAGCTAAATTTTGGGATACCATCTAAACCTTTTGTTCTCCCATGCTGTATGTTTCATTTGTTTTTTAACTCCAGTCATTCTATATTATAATTGCTTCCTTATCTATTATCTACCCTTAGAGCGGTAAGCAATATGAAGACAGAGATTATATTTTAGTCATCTCTCTCTATTATTTAGCATAGTACCTGTTGCAGAGTAAGTGAGTGAATTAATGAATGAATGAATGAGCCAGGTTATGTTATGTTAGTACTTCAGAGGCTTGTGTCATTAGGGTAGAGGAGGGAGTGTGGAACAGCTAAAGACACTAACAAGTTTGTGGGGCTAAGTCATACAGAGGGGCTGCATTAATTACAATTCTTTGCTTGCAAGTGACAGGAACCAAACTAGCTTGAGTGCCAGTTTATTTAAAGGAGTTTATTAAAAGATACAAAAGCTCTCTATTTTATAATCTGCCTTCTGCATCATATTGGTCATCAACCCCAAACAAAATTCTTCCTCAGCATCTTTAAAACCAATCATTTTGTGAGGGGCTGAACACCCAGAGATGAGCTGTTTCTCCTAATTTTGATTTCCTACTGAAGAAAATATGGTTAGTTTAATTCAATCAGCTATAACTTGGGGCCAGGATTCACAGTGCAAACTTGCTGCCACTGGTACACCCCTTTTCATCAGGTGGCCAGAAGTCTAATTATTGCTAATGAAGAGCTGGAAATGCATCTCAAATATTTCCTCTGTGCTGAGTAGGGCAAGTCTAAAAGTATTTCTAGGTTGAAGCAAAGCTTTTTGCATATTTCATGGTTAGTGGTCTCTCTGTTCTGGCTAAAGTTATGTATTAGAACTGTTAGAGATAGTCGATGAGGCAGAGGGAACAGTGGCAAATGCCTTGAGGGGATGAGTGGACAGGAGTTACAAGAGTTGTAACCAGTTCAGTCAAATGGGATGGGGTTTAAAGCAGGAATTCACTGTCACAGGATTCTTACTGGTATCTAAAGTGAAAATGAAAACTTGGCATAACTTGAATGGAATGAATTTGGCACCTGTGGGGGTCAGAAAAAAGACATATAAGATGTAGGTAAATGGAAACTCAGGACCCAGCATCTAATAAAAACTCAGTTAATGTTTGCCAATTAATGAATGAATAAGTGGTACCTGCTTCCAGTCACTGATCCCTGAGCAGTTAATTCAGCACTGTAAGCTTAATTCCATATCCCACTCTGATATGGACGAGACTCTTCATATATATGTTCATGGGCTTGATGACTGGGTAAGACTAAGTTATAGATTACAGATCTCTAATACCTGCTACTTGGTGGGGCCTTGGGGAATGAGCATAGAGAAAGAGAACAGTATTCTTTCTTAGCACCTGGATCCTTTCTTCCTTTGAGGACTGAAAACACTGAAGAACAGTTTTTGCATAGAGTATGTCTACCCTGTAAGTTTCTGGTAGTCAGAGACAGGTTTTATTTGTGTATTTCTGGTTTTTAGCACAGAATCTTTAACATAGTTGTTGCTCAACCAGTGTTACTTAAATGAAAGAAAGGATAAATCATTTCCAAGTATAATAATATTAATCTAATATCTGCTTTCTTTTCAAATCATGTACAAGTTAAAATATATTTTGCTTTCTAATATATATGGCTGCTGCCTGACTTGTTTAAGAAAATATCCTTTCACTACCACTTTTACCTTTAAAAAGTAACTCCAAAATTGCACAGAAAATGCTATTACTGGTCAGTTAGATACCATGTACATTGTCAGGTACGGAGAATAAATATTTCTCTTCCAGACATAATAACTGCTGCCCTGTTGTAATTGATGTTCATGGAAAGAACTCTGTCATATTGTATATTCTAAACTTTTTGTCATCCTCTGCTGAACAGCTATTTGACTTTCTTTCTAGACATTGATTTGTCACTAGCGATGAGGCATTATTTTTAATGATGCATTTAAATTTAATGCTCCATAGTGGATGCAAAGACACTGGCATCTGGTATCTTTGGTACCCACCTATCTATTTGTGTGTTTGGTTGTCCAAAGAGTGGAGATTCCCAACAGTCAGTAAACATAAATGATTAGATAATCCTTTTTTACTTCTTTTCTTAAGCAAAAGAGATTTATATTATACAGCTTTCAATGCATTGTTCTGGTCACAATTTAGAAGTTTCTGTCTTTATTTGTGTGAAACATTTCTGAAATGAGCATTCCTAGACATACAAAGAGAAAATATAAAATCAAGGACAAAAGTAGTAAAGTGGGCTAGACTCTCTAGATTTTGTAGTGTGTTCTTTTTATATTTTGTAATGGTTTAACATAGAATTTTCAGTAAGATAGTGTTGTTGATCAAAGCTATCTCCCTAGACTGTGAAAGCAAAGGCTTGCTATGCAGCAAAAGTCTATTTCTTCACCTAATAGATATTTATTGAACAGCTGCTAATTCTGAAGATCAGGAGACTGATCTTCCTGTAGCCATCTACTCTGCCACACTGGATTTCTGTGGAGTCCCTCTCTAGGAAATGCCGGGGCCAGTGACATAGTCTTTCTTCCTAGTGAGGCTATACTATTAATTTCTGTCTGGCCTCCTTCCTGGTGATCAGGGAGCGTTCCTTTTTCCCTTTTACATAAGATCTAGGTAAAGTAGAGGCAAGCTTGGCTTTGTGCTTCCTTCTCATGGGCACCCTTAGTTTGGTGCTTGGACAAGAGGCTATTTCAGGCCTGTTTATCATTTCTGCTGCATGGAAGTGAGAGAAGAGATTAATTACAGGAAGAAAAGATCCTCTAACACTCTCAGATCTTCCATTCTAAGCTACTCTTTCTCTTTATCACCAGGATAGTCCTTACTCTGAAGTCCTGTATTTTTTTTAAAAAGTTTTTAAGTTTATTTATTTTGAGAGAGACAGAGACAGCATGAGTAGGGGAGGGACAGGCAGAGAGGGAGAAAGAGAATCTCAAGCAGGCACTGCACTGTCAGCACACAGCCCAGTGTGGGGCTCGAACCCATAAAACCGTGAGATCATGACCTGAGCCAAAACCAAGAGTTGGTCGCTCAACCAATTGAGCCACCCAGGTGCCCCAAGGTCCTGTTTTGATCTAATTCAAAGAACTTTTCCTTGGAGATATGGTTAGTGAGGATGCAGTCATCTTTCCCAGACATTGAAGTGTGCGGTGTGTGTGTATGTGTGTGTGTGTGTGTGTGTGTGTGTGTGTGTGTGTGTCTGGTCATTGCTCTATGGCAGGCCCTATATAGGTTTAAACTATAGGTTAAAACAAAGATAACAGTCTCAGCCTTTAAAGAGCTTATAGTCTTGTAGGAGAGACTTTCATAAACAAATACTTACAATGTGAAGTATCAGGTGTTATAATTGGGTGCATAGAAAATGACATGAGATATCAAGATTGGAGTGGCTAATACTAACTGGAGAGATTAGGGCGTACTTCAGAAAGGCAGTTGTGTTTTAGCTGGTTGAGAAGGAATTTGATAAGTTTCCAAAGAGGGATAGGGCTCTTTTCTAACATAAAGCACAGAAGTGGGAAAGAAGATGTCACCCCCTGGCAATAGTGAGTAATTCATGAGGCTGTGGGACCAACTGGTTAAGAACATAAACTCTGGAGTCAAGCTGTAAGGGTTTGATGTCAGCTTAACTACTTACTAGTTCTAGTGACTTACTACTATTCGGTGCCTCAATTTTCTCATCCATGAAATGGAGATGCTGCTAAGGGGATCTACCTCACAGGGTTGTTTTAAGGAGTAAATGAGATAGAACATGTAATGCATTTCGAATAGCATCTGGCACATATCAAGAACCATTTTATCATGGCTATGTGGCAGTCATTGTGAGAGCTGAGATTGCAGAATGAGGCAAGCTTAGGTCATGAAGGGTTTTGTCAAAACCATGAATTTGGTTTTTATCCTGTAGACAGTGCAAAGCCATTTTCAATAGGCAAGCGAAACATTAAGCTTTAAAAGAAAACACACACTTTTTAAAGGAATATTGTTCTAGTTAATAATTTCCTTACTGGGATGCCTCAGTGGCTCAGTAGGTTAAACGTCCGGCTTCAGCTCAGGTCATGATCTTGCAGCTTGTGAGTTCGAGCCCCGTGTTCAGCTGTGCTGACAGCTCAGAGCCTGGAGCCTGCTTTGGATTCTGTGTCTGCCTCTCTTTCTGTCCATCTCCTGCTTGCGCGTGCTTTCTCTCTCTCTCTCTCTCTCTCTCTCTCACTCAAAATAAATAAACATTAAAAAAATCAAAAATAACTTCCTTAGTTAGAAAGAAATCATTTAATGAGTAAGAATAATAACACCAGAAACTAAGACCTAAAACTGAGATGTTTTCTTCCCATTAAAGATAGATTAATCAATGGAAACAACATTTTGGATCACTGTCTTTCTTGCCTTGAACTTTATGATTTGAATTTAAGCCATTTATTTTTGGATACTGTTCAGGTCTCTTGACGGATATAACTTTCTGTTAAGTAGACACAGGGCTCAGCCAGATTATCTGATCCTGCCAGACAGGGCACTAGCCTTTTTTGATATCTCTTAAAAGAATGAAACTTAGCTTGGGAAGAACACTATAAGAATAAGGAGGGATATTCTTTCATCAGCAATTTTGGAACACCATTCTCAATTCCTACTTCTAGAACACTGTATAATGACCTGCACATAGCTGTTACTCAAACAATATTTTATTCACAATAGATCTCTCTAGGATCCAATACTAGTTCATATCCTACAATTATAATCAGTGTTTTACCCAGATAGTGTGCTAGTCTCTTTTAATGCATCAAATCAAGATTTTGTCTATTTGAAAATCCTTCACTACTTCCCATCACATTAAGAATAAAACAGTTTATAAATCTCTGCAGTATCTGAAGTCATAGGTTCTTTAATAAAGTTTGGATACATTGTTGTCATGTTACAAAGAGGTGGTGAAGATAAGCTTTTTGTGGAGGTAACTTTAAAGAAAATTCCAGGCAGAGAGGGGTAGAGAGGATGTCAAGAAGAGAGACACCATAATGTATGTCTAATAATAGAAAAGAAATGTTCTTTGTGATTGTAGTGACCATGTGGAGTTTGTTTTTAAGGCCCCATGTCAGATATTCTAGCATATTACTGTGGTCTGGCTCACAGCCAGATATAAGAACCTTAACCTCATCTGCCACCAGGCTGTCATGGCCAGAACTCCAGATGGCTTCAGCTTAGTGATGCCTCTTCCCCTCACCTTCCAGAACATGCAGAATAATTAAGAGTGCAGACTTTGGCTCCATACTGCTTGTGTTCAAATCAAGGCTCTGCTAATTGTGTGATCTTGGGGAAGTTACTTATTCTTTCTATACAATAAGGATACTAATAATATTTACCTACTAGATTGTTGTGAGGATAAAATAAGTAAATATAAATATGTGTAGAATACAACCCGGAACACAACAATTATTCATTATTATTAATAGTAGTAGCGGGGAGTTGAATGTGTGTGCTTAGAATACCAAAACTTGAGTGCTGAGTGGGGACCTTGGTGATGAGGCAAGGTAGAGCTGTAGAAGATGCATAATCCACTTGTACCTTGCAGCACTGGTGTTTTAAAAGATAGAATACATGCCAAGTGCCTGCCACATAGTGTGCCCTCAGGAAATGGTTAGTACTAGCTTCATGATAAGGGTAATGATAGTTTTATCATTATCCCAGGCCTGTCCAGCATGACTGAACCTCTTGCTGTTTGGCATTTGGCTAGCCACTGGGTGTATAACCATGAAAAAGACAGACATGAACCCACTTAGAACTTACATGTGAGTTCAGGTTGAGTGCAGGGATCATGCTTTATTCATTTTTGTGTTCAATACTAACACTATGTGATTGCAAGATAACTATATTAAATTGATTCATTCATTAGTGAGATGAAGTTATCTGACTTTACATTATATTAATTTGACTTGACATCAGTCAAATGGAAGGATTGAAATCAGCCTTATTCACATGTTGAGGATTTGCTCTGAACAGCCTTTTCCCTTTATTTCGGTTCCTATTTATCATATTCTTAAATTTAGGGAAAATAGGCTCAGTTTAAAAGAAACCAAACAAATACCAGTTTGTTTTTTGTTTTTTGTTTTTTAATTCAGATAAAGAAGCCTATAGTTGGGTCAATATTTGAAATTTTTTTTTAACATTTACTTATTTTTTGGGAGAGTATGAGTTGTAGAGGGGCAGAGAGAGAGGGAGTCACAGAGTTGGAAGCAAGCTCCAGGCTCTGAACTGTCAGCACAGAGCCTGACACAGGGTTCGAACTCACAAACGCGAGATAATGACCTGAGCCAAAGTTGGATGCTTAACCGACTGAGCCACCTAGGCACCCTTTAAAAAACAAATTAACATTTATTTATTTTTTGAGAGACAGAAGTTGGGTCAATATTTTTAAAGTCCAATGTTAAGCCAAGTATTGGCCTGAGTTCCTTAGTTACTTCTGCTTATTTACTCCTCACAACTCAGGGCTCTGTGGTGAGGAAATCATGCCAAGACACAAAGGACTCCAGGGACTTGTCCAGGGGCATACATATAGTAAACTGTAGCAGTGTGACTAGATCCAAAATCTGATTCTCAACCCCGTGCTTGTTCCATTGTGTCTTTCTGCCTCACTAAGATCTCTTGACAAACTTAATGTCTTCCAGTGATAGATATACCCCCTTTACCACACTATCCAATTTATGGATGATATTTCTTACTGATCATTGTGAAAATATAGGTGAAATCATCATCTGAAGGGTTAATGGGACACTATTAATGATAAGAAAAAGCTTAAGTACTCCTAAGATTAAGCTTAATTGAGGAATTTAAGATGATCACGGTTGATTTTTGCAGCATGAATACAGTGCTATAACCCCCCTCCCCCCATAAATTGCTGTGCATCTCTGTGTACCCATTTTGCCTCTGAGGTATACCCTGCTTTCTTCTCTGTATTGAACATTTTCTAGGGACAGGTTGTTCTTTACTAGGCAGAGAAAAAAATGCTAGTAGTCTGGTGGAGTGGAAAGAAGGAGTACTTGCAAAGGGACTGGGGAAGCATACTTTGCTCTTGATTCACTATGTGAATTAAACCAAGTCCCTTTTCTTCTCTGGGCCTTGGTGTCACCATCTATAAAATAAGAACATTAAAATGAGTGATTTCTAGTTTTTCTTTCTGTTCTGTGTTATTTCTAACCCATAGTAAGTCTAATGTGAGGATTTGTCTTTTGTGTAAAGAGTGCAGAGTGTCTTTTGTGTCAGAATGTATCTGGCATAGTAGAATTAAGCCAGCATGGAAAATTTTTGCTGACCTATCAAGCAGCCCTGAAACCAGCTGACTGACCTATGACCAACAAGGAAGGGGATGGAAACTAAAACTCACAGTGAACAGATGAGTTGATGTGAACCCACAGTGTTTTTCCACTCTAGCAAACTGTTTTTTCCCTCTGCCCAGCTAGGGGCTCCTCCTCCTTGTTCATTCAGGTCAGGCAAAGGAGTAGGCCTCCTGGGTTTCCTCTTCATTGCAATGGTATGATGAGGGAAAGGGGTATAGTGGAGAGTTTCAAGCATATGGCAAGACACAGAGTTGCTAGATCTGTCCTCATAATACAACTGAAAAACAGCCAGTGAACTAGACTTTTTGGTGATTTCCACAGAGTTAGCTGATGGCTTTTGCTTCACCCACTGAATGCCATCAGCCAAATCAGTCCCTTAATTGCTCCCTCTTTATATATCATAGCAAGCACTTTGCCATCCTTAAGACTTTGTTTACATAATTTTACCCTGCCTGAAACAATCCCCCATTTTTCCAAGTTCCATTTTCCTTCTAAGTCCTGCTGTTACTTCCACTGAGATTCTCCAGACAATGATTTCTTCTCTTGTGTATTTTAACATTTTGAATATCCTTTTATTGTTGCATTTAATCTCATTATATCTGAATTTATTTAGTCATGTATCTTGGCTTCCTCGCTAGACTGTAATCTGCTTTAGAGTAGGGAGACTATCACTCATATGATAATCAATGCCTAACAGAGTGCCTGACACATACAAGAACATACAAGATGCTCACTAAATGTTTGCTGAAAGGACAAACAAATGAATATACTGAGGTCTCATCTACCCTAGTGCTAATCTTTCCTTGACTACTGCAGCCCTCCTCTGGGACTCAAGAGCTCCTCTGAGTTTTTGTATCCTTACTCATTCTATGCTGTTATTGAGCATTTCGCTGCTTTAGCCCTAAGGTAAAGGGAATGTGTAAAAGAGGAGGGTGGGATGAAGGTTAGTGGGGAGAAGCTGGGGACTTAATTAGACTAGAAAGGATACTTCCTACCTCCATGACAATTGCCACCTTCCAGATTATGAAGATGGAAACCAGAGATAGGACCTTATTAAGACTTTTTAATAATAAGGGGACTTATTAAGCCCTGGATTTTCTTACTTTTGAGTTCCACCACTTACCTTATCAAACATGAAAATGTACTGACCTCTGAAGTCAAATCAATCAAATTAATATATACCTCTAAAAGGAATTGAGTTGCGGGGCACCTGGATGCTCTCAGTTGTTTACATGTCCGGCTTCGGCTCAGGTCATGATCTCATGGTTCATGGGTTTGAACCCCACATCGGGCTTTCTGCTGTCAGCATGGAGTCTGCTTCAGATCCTCTGTCTCCCTCTCTCTGCCCCCTACCTAAAAAATAAATAAACATTGAAAAAAAAAAAAAGAATTGAGTTAAACTTCATTTGGCTGGTTGACATTTTTGTAGTTATTTAAGTCTTATTTACAAGTTTGATTTTGCAAGTTTGTTTTATTTTTGAGCCAATTTTTTTTTCAGTCCTCAATACATTTTGATAGACTCTTGAGAGCCTCTAGCTCTGAGCACCGTGAGTTTAGCACCCAGAGGATAAAAGAGCCATAACAAGAAGAGGGAGTCAAGTATTACCATACAGGAGTAATGAGCAGGTTGTCATGGTGTCTTAGAGATCCTAGAATAAAGAGTGAGGCATTAATAGATATATCGGGTCACCTGTATCCAACATTGACCTAGCATTACCAAGGGATTGGTAGATTATGCTTTGTTCAAGTTCTTAGAGGTTGAGCAAGACCTTATATGTCCACACTTCAGATGTATCTTTAAAATACCTCCACCTTCTCCTGTCCCACCCCAACAGCCAGAGAGACTAGACTAAAAAGCAAACAAAACAAACAAAACTTAATTTCTGGAACTGTCTATTCTTCAACAGTTTAGATCTCACTCAATGCTTCCCGTTTTTAGACTCTTAGTCTTTGCCAAGCTCAGCTTCATAGACTCATCAAATTTGTGTAGTCTCATTTGGATCAGTGAATTTCTTTTGGACTGTTTAATATGGCTTGGGCCTGGAAAAACACTTTGAGGAAATCAGAGTTGCTACTTACCACATTGTATTTTTGATGCCTTTATTATATAAGTGATCTAGTAGAGTGTTTACCTCAGTTTTCAAAAGTGGATCCTGAGGTACAAAAAAGGCAAGTGATTGCATAGGACTTCACAGCCATTGGTGGCAGAAATAATAGAATTCACATTTTATAATCCCTACTCTTGTGCTATTTTTTGGGTTTATGCTTCTTAGCTTTCAATGTTTTCATCTATAAAATAGGATAAACTCAGATATCAAGTAAAAAACTATTCCTTTGAAAATCATTCAATAAATAGAGTTAAATATGTATACTAAAACTGATATTAATATCAATTAGCAACTTAAAATTGCTCTATATGTTAAAAGCAAAGCACTTTCAGATGTGCTGTCTCACTTAATTCTCACAGTGAATTTGTCCTGTGGCTATGTTTATTTTCCACATTTTAGAGATTAGAAAACTGAGTATCATTTAAGGGATTTACCCAAGTTCATAGGCATCATATGGCAGAACCAAAACTCAGGTTTGGTATTCTGAGGAAAGATTATGTTTCTTTCTACTATGGCATATCACTACCATTTTCTAGTTTTAAAATGGTGGAAAGTTGTTAGTATAGTTTCAGTTAATATGAAAATTGAAGTATTTGGCCAATGTTTGCATGTTCTCTTCTTATTCCTAGTAGAGCAAACAATGGTATAAACTTCTTTGCAAGAGAGATTGTTTATAGTCCCTCAGTAATCTGACTGCTTTTGAATAGTTCAGAAGCAGCTACTTGTACAAATACATTATATCTGTGCCTTTAAGTGATCCTCCAAATGATCTTTACTAAATGATAGTTTATTGATCTGTTAGTAGTTATTACAGGTATTAGAAAGTAATACAATTCCATTTATTTTCAAATATGATTAATAATTTTAATTAAATCAGAGGCTCCATTTAATCATGAGGATGACAAATAAAATTCATTATATTTTCATATACCTTTATAGTTTTCAAGGTGTTTTTGCATTTATGATGTTATATGATTTTGAAAATAACGTTGTGAAATGAATAAGGAAAATACTATTATCATTTGACAGATGAGAAGACCAAGGACTAGTGAAGTGAAATAACTTGTTCAAAGTCCTATAGCAAGGGTGTGCAAAAGTCAAGTTGTCTAGTGATATTGAGTGACATAACTTAGCAATCTTTTCAAAGACTATAGTAGATTCTTCCTTCCTTCCTTCCTTCCTTCCTTCCTTCCTTCCTTCCTTCCTTCCTCCCTTTTCTTTTCTTTTCTTTTCTTTTCTTTTCTTTTCTTTTCTTTCTTGTCAGATTGCAAGCTCATGAAAGCAGGGAACATATCTGCTTATTCAGCTTTGTAACCTCAGTGCCTAGCACATAGTTTGTGGCACATAGGAGTTGCTCATTAAATATTGTTTGAGTGAAGGAGTGGCTTGGAAACATGCTAGAAATATATTTTTTTCCTTCTCCTAGTTCATGAGGAGAAGTTTTCCATAGAAAGATGATGGGAGTCTTTCTGAAAAGTGTTGGATTTCAAAAATTTTTTATAGTTATAGCCCTGGGTTTTCGTTGATGCATCAACCTCCAGATTGAAAGCATATATCCTGACTGTGCTACACAGCTCCCTTGAACATCCTTATATCATAGCACTTAATCACTTTTGAGGGTAATTGTTTGTTTAGTTGTCTGACTTCCCTTGAAAACTGTGAATCTCTTGACAGCAGATGTCCCGTTGTACTCCAGTCTATAGCATTGAGCTTGGCATATGATAGACACCAAGTAAATATCTGTAGAAGGAATGAATGACTGAATGAATAAACAAATAATATGACTCAGTGTGCAACAGCAATATAGGTAAATTGTTGAGAAAGGAACAGAGTTTCTAACAGGGAAATATTTACATAATTAAGTCTGATGCAACATTAGGCTGGTAAGAAAGGCAGCATCAGTTTTCCATGGTATATTTGCCTTTTAAAATAGTCTGTTTATGTTTGTGGTTTAAATGCTTCTAAAAGTTATTAAAATGTTGTTAAATTGAATACGTCTAATAAATTTGAGTCTTCCTCTTTTTGGTAAAGGAATACTTTGTGCTTAAAGAAAAACTACATATGGACTCTCCACCAAATCTTAAGTTCTACTTGCCTCAGTTTCATTATCCTCAAAATAAGAGTGTAGTCCTTTCTTTTATTAAATGAGATAGTACTTGTGAAAGAAAGCTCCTAGCATGGTGCCTGGCTTATAGTAGAAGCTTTGTAAATGTTTATTGAGTGAATGAATTATAATGAATGACCCTCATTCTCCTTTGCCCTTATGCTTCTTTGATCCTCATTCTCCTGTCACTGAACTTTTGATCATTTCAGCCAAAACCTGCATGAGGAAGAAACGAATGACATTTTGGTGTCATCTGAAAATTCAGCTTTGAATTTATGTTGTGTGACCATGCTATGAGTACTATGATTATACCCATTTCCACTGTGGTGATACTCTCTTTTTTTTTTTTTTTTTTTTTTTTGCTTTCATCTCCAAAGAGTTTTAGAATTCATATTACTTTTCCCCCTTGGGGCATGTTTTCCTTTGAGAATGGAATTTGGGCCTTGGTACTGGATATGTTAGTTTAGTAGTCTCATTGTCCTCTATTTAGTTTTCTGTTTCTTCACAGTCCAAATTGCCCTTCATGCAGTTCTGAGCACTTGAGGTGATGTGTAAATGCTTTCACTGGCTCGGCTCCCTTTTCCACCTAGCATGCCTGGGTCACCTTCACAACATCAAGATTAGGTGTACATGCACTGTCATAAATAATGCCTTATGCAGGGGTAATGAAAATGGAATCTGTTGAAATATAGCCTATTGTATTAAAATTTATGTTTCGATTATCGTTTTTATTATATGAAACAAGCTTGAGCTTTATAAAGTCATTCAGAAAAGAGATCTGCATCTCTGATAGGAATGTCTGTCTACTTGGCATCCATGCCTAGCAAAGTGAGAGTCATGTGAACATTTCTAAGGGTATATTTTTTTCCTCTCTGCTTTGAAAATTCAAATTGGATTACTTAACAAATTATTCTTTGAAATACCTCTAATGGCGTTATATGAAAGCTCTAGACACAGTGCTCCCCCGTGGCAGAAGGGTCTTTATAAAATGCAAGTATAATCTTATGTGCCTTCATGCTTTATCTCCTCCACTGGCTTCCCACTTCTTACGTTATGTAATAAAATAAGCTCCCTAATTTAACATGACCTTTAGTATCTGGTCCTGCTTATTTCCTTTCCTTTCTCCCCTTATCTCTAGGTTCTAACCTCAATGTTTATCCAACAGTGATGTTTGTGGTTTCCTCTCACATGCAGTGGAATTTCTTTCCAATGTTTTTCCCCCAAAATTGTTTCCTTTCTCTGGGAGTTATCACTCCCTGTCCTTACCTAAAAGCATTCCTTAAACACCTGCTCATTTTAGGGCTCAGTTTAATTGTGACTTTTTTTTGGAAAGTTTCCCTTGATCTTCCAGACTGGGTTAGAAGCTCCTCTTCTGTATTCTTATAGCATCTTGTACTTTCCTTTACAATAACATTTACGACCTTGTAGTATAATTCCATGTTTATTTATATATATCTTCCTCATTACACTGTGATATCCTTGGAGATAAAGATGCTGTCATATCCATTCCTTTATCCCAGCATCAGGGCTACAGCTTGCTCCTAATGAACCTTTGAGTTAGAAAAACATACCCTTTCTATTAAGCCAGTGTTAGCCATAACAGGGGAGTGCCTGTGTAATGTACACTCTAAATGTAGCAACTGTGCTCAGGTCCACCACAATGTGTGCAGTAAGTGCTCAGGACATGTTTGTTAAATGATGAATGTATCAGTTAAGCAGTCAGTTGAAAGCAGGAAAAGTTGAAATGCAATTGAAACTGGCATTTATAACAACACCTATAAATTAAGAAGAAAATGTAAATCACTCATTATAGAGAAGACTGTTGAATTGCAATATCTTTAACAAAGGGAATGTTTCTGGGACAAGTCTTTCTATAAACATAGGAAAAGCTGTAAAAGTGGAAGATATTCGCCATCAGCCTGTAGATAAACAGGCTCTGAATTTATATTAGTTTCTATTACCTGTATACTGAAGATGTATCATGCTCTGTGTGAGTTGCCCATTTTTCTTCAAAGCTATAGCCAATGTATCTCAATAGTAGTGTATTAATTAGCCTTTTATCCAAACTGGTCAGCACAGGGAAACAATAGATAACTACTTAAGAAGCAGTGTGGAGAAGGATAAACTACAACTTTGAGAGCTTCTTTATTTTTCTGTATTTTGTCTTTACTCTTAAAATGGTGAAAAATACTTTGCTAGAATAGAAAATAGTGTTGAAAATAGTGAATAAAAACACTGAGTTCAAACTTCAGTTTCACCATTTTCTATCATCGAGACTTCAGTAGACTTTATTAGTGTTGTCTGATATCCGGTCCTACTCTCTCTGCTTCCTGGGTTCTTAGGTGATTATATTGCCCAACTCTCTTGAAGTTTGTGGGGCTGTGAGACCAGTTCTGCTCAGAAGACATGAGGGGAAGTGACATTTGTCACATCCAGGCTGAGTTAAGAAAAAGCACCTACATGACCTTTCAGCTCTTTCTTTGCCTTTTGTAGAACATGAGTTACCTACCTACCTACAGGGAGGATAGCTGCCCTAAGACCTACAATGGATTTTACATGACTAAGAAATAAACTTTCTATGTTAAGACACTGGGATTTGGGGGAGTTTATTCTTTAGCACTAGCTGGTTCTTTCCTGACAAATACAGTGACCTTGGAAAAGTCTTTGTCCCTGCATGAACCTCAGCTTTTTAAATTGCAAAATGGGAATAATAATACTGTCTTCACAGGACTGTTGTGAAAATCAAATAAGATAAGAGGTAAGGAGAACTGTAAAGTACTATCAAAATGCAATATATTTTTAAAGCTCTTATATTTTAGTGTGAGAAACAGAATTTAACCAATGTGATTATTTTAAGCAGACTTTCATATTTCCGTGTTGAAAATAGCCATTTGGTGAAGACCTGCTATATACTAGAACTTTACCTACATTTTGCTCTTTAATTCTCCTCCTGAATCCTATGATTAGATGTTATTATCCCCATTTTATAGATAAAGAAACTGAAATTTAGAGGGGCACAGAAGGTTGCTTATAGTCACACAGTAATCAAATCAGGATACTAACTCTGGCCTGATGCAAATATGTATTCCTAGTTGGAGTTAGGCGTGTTACTTTGTAATTAAAAAGGGCCTTCCTTATTCCTGAGAATATGTCTGTCTTTTTTAAATAGTGATTTAATCATTGCTAATTATTCAATTAATGAGAATGTAATCCATGCTGATGCATAGGGGAAGGGTAGATGCCAAATAATAAGAGGTTGGAAACTTGATCATTTGAACTAGGGAGCACAGGCTCTTCAAGCCCTGGGGAAAAGCTTTTCTAAGTGAGTTCATTGGCACTTGATTGAGGAAGCATCCCAATACATGCATTTCAGAAATAATAGCAACAGAAAAACATCATTAATTTAGATTAATAAGGGAAGAGTCTGAATTAAGGAGAAGTCTCCATTCTGGAATTTTATGTGAGAATTTCGGTTTTCTCTCTGGAAAGAATACTAGTCTTAGGCTCTCAAGATATGGATTCATTTTCCAGTTCTGCCACATGGCAGAAGTTGCAGTGTGACTACTGTTTTATGAGATTGAGTAAGTCATTTATCTTCTTTAAACTTCTCTTTTCCCATTTTTAAGATGGGGATAGTTAGCCCTGGTCAGCCTACATCACAAAGTTGCTTTAAGGATAAGATAAAATGAGATAATGGGAGGGAAAGTGCTTTGGAACCTTATACAAGATGTTTTTAAAAATCCAACATATGGAGGAGAGAAAAATAATAGTAGCAATATTCTGGCTTTGTCACTTTCTAGTCCTGAGACCTAGGGTAACATTGTTTGCTCTGTGCCTCTGTTTCCTCATCGATAAAATCTGGAGGGATAATAGAACAAGTTTTTATTTTTTTAAGTTTATTTGTGTGTGTGTGTGTGTGAGAGAGAGAGAGAGAGAGAGCGCACAAGAGTGAGTGAGTGCATGAGCCAGCCAGTGAGCACAAGTCAGGGAAGGGTAGAGAAAGAAGGAGATAGAGAATCCCAAGCAGGCTCCGTGCCCTCAGTCACAGAGCCCAGTGTGGGGCTTGAAGCCAGGAACCGCAAGATCATGACCAGAGCTGAACCAAGAATCTGAAGCTCAACTGACTGAGGCACTCAGTCACCCCAAAACAAGGCGTATTAATTTATTAAATAAGTAAGGATTAAATGAGATAATTTATGTAAAATGTTTAGAATAGTGCCTGGCAGTTAACACTCATTTAAAATTAACTGCCGTTGTTATTATTGATAGTGGTGGTGGTAGTAGGAGTGTCTGTTTTCACCTTTGAGCCAGGCATATTGCTAAGACTCTATCGTTTAATTCTCAGAGCCACCCTATTAGGTAAGTATTAATATTCTAGTTTTGTATTTGAAGACTCAGTGGCTCAGGTAGTCGGTTGAGGATCTCATAGCTAATAAATACTGCAGCCATGACTTAAACATAATTTTGCTTTATTTGGAAGCTCAGGCTCTTTCCATTATACTAAGCTTCCTCCTCTACATTTTAAAGAATTGTTTCAATATAGAGCTTTTTTACTTTTCCCAAGGCTGAAGTGCAGAACAATTTCACCACTTGTTTTGCTTTATTTACCTCCAAATGCCACTTTTCAAATATAATAGGCACTTTGTTTAAGTGTGTGGGTGCCCACTATGTGCACAACACCATTCACATGAAAGTGGCTTTGCATATCTCATATCTCATTTAATTCTCATGATGATCTATAGGGAGGACAAGTTTTACTCTTTATTTACAGTTCAGGACTCTTGGACATAAAGGGGAGAGTCATTGGTTCATTGTAACAGAATGAGTCATAGCAGGTTTGAAATTGGAATCCAACTCTTCTGACTTGCTATTTTCTCTCCACTGCATTGCATATTCTGCCAGTTTGGGCCCCATCTAAGGAAACTCAAGTCCTAATTATTCTTATGGATAGAAACTAGCAGATGGTGCTATGACAAGTTATTTACCTCCTTAACTAGATTAATCATTCCTCCTGGATTTTTGTTGTTGCTGTTAACTCACAAAGCAAGCCTTGCCTTCATTGATAGTATACAATTAACCCTTCATTCAACTTTGACTTGAAGAAGGCTGAATCATCAGATTGGGTTGCAAGAGTTCTGTCTGCCCTAGCAGTTTCTTTCCCAACAGAATAGCAACAGTAACAACCACCACAACCACAGCAACTAACATTTAGTGTGTGCTTACTAAATGCCAGGAAGTATTCTAGGTCTTCATGTGTATCAATGAATTTAATCGTCCCCACAACTCTAAGGTAGGTACTATCACTATCTTTATTTTTTTATTTTTTATTTTTTTTAATTTTTATTTTAACATTTATTTAGTTTTGAGACAGAGAGAGAGCATGAACAGGGGAGGGGCAGAGAGAGAGGGAGACACAGAATCTGAAACAGGCTCCAGGCTCTGAGCTGTCAGCACAGAGCCCGACGCGGGGCTCAAACTCACGGACCGTGAGATCATGACCTGAGCCGAAGTCGGACGCTTAACCGACCAAGCCACCCAGGCGCCCCTCACTATCTTTATTTACAGATGAGGAAGCTAAGGGACAGAAAGTATAGGTAACTTCTCCCATGCCATTCAGCTAGTAAGTAGTAGAATTGGAATTCAGTGCTAGGTATTTTAGCTGTGAATTCTAAGATCTTAAACATTTTACTTTACTATATTTTCTTAGGGAATATAATATTCATCTCTGTCCTTTTCCCCCTCTGAAACCTCCAATGGCTCCCTTTATCTTTTTAAATTCAAAATGCAAACTTTTCACCTTGTCATTTAGAGGGCTCCCTGTTGTCAACCCAGTCCTTATTTTTAGCTATTATTCTCATTGCTTGTTATTTAGAGAGAACATGGATTTTAGAGTCACAGGTGCATGTTTTAAATGTCATTAAATGGCTGTGAAAACTTTGGAGAAGATAATTTATTTTTATTTTTTTTTTTTAATTTTTTTTTTTTCAACGTTTTTTATTTATTTTTGGGACAGAGAGAGACAGAGCATGAACGGGGGAGGGGCAGAGAGAGAGGGAGACACAGAATCGGAAACAGGCTCCAGGCTCCGAGCCATCAGCCCAGAGCCTGACGCGGGGCTCGAACTCACGGACCGCGAGATCGTGACCTGGCTGAAGTCGGACGCTTAACCGACTGCGCCACCCAGGCGCCCCGATAATTTATTTTTTTAAGTATCTAAAAATTGAGGATAATAGGGGTGCCTGGGTGGCTCAGTCAGTTAAGTGTCCAACTTCTGCTCAGGTCATGATCTCACGATTCTTGGGTTTGAGCCCTGCATCGGGCTCTGTGTTGACAACTTAGAGCCCAGAGCCTGCTTTGGATTCTGTCTCTGTCTCTGTCTCTGTCTCTCTCTCTCTCTCTGCGCTCTCCCGCTCATGCTCTGTGTCTCTCTCTCTCTCAAAAATAAGTAAACATTAAAAAATAAATAAAAATTGAGGATAATAAAACTTGTCTGAACAGGTAATCGAATATAAAGCTTGTAAATGCTTAATACACAATCTGATATATAGAGGCACTCAATATTGTTTTATTTTTTTTAATTTTTTTAATTTTTTTTAATTTTTAATTTTTAATTTTTTAATATATGAAATTTACTGTCAAATTGGTTTCCATATAACACCCAGTGCTCATCCCAAAAGGTGCCCTCCTCAATACCCATCACCCACCCTCCCCTCCCTCCCACCCCCCATCAACCCTCAGTTTGTTCTCAGTTTTTAACAGTCTCTTATGCTTTGGCTCTCTCCCACTCTAACCTCTTTTTTTTTTTTATTTCCTTCCCCTCCCCCATGGGTTTCTGTTACGTTTCTCAGGATCCACATAAGAGTGAAACCATATGGTATCTGTCTTTCTCTGTATGGCTTATTTCACTTAGCATCACACTCTCCAGTTCCATCCACGTTGCTACAAAACGCCATATTTCATTTTTTCTCATTGCCACGTAGTATTCCATTGTGTATATAAACCACAATTTCTTTATCCATTCATCAGTTGATGGACATTTAGGCTCTTTCCATAATTTGGCTATTGTTGAGAGTGCTGCTATAAACATTGGGGTACAAGTGCCCCTATGCATCGGTACTCCTGTATCCCTTGGATAAATTCCTAGCAGTGCTATTGCTGGGTCATAGGGTAGGTCTATTTTTAATTTTCTGAGGAACCTCCACACTGCTTTCCAGAGCGGCTGCACCAATTTGCATTCCCACCAACAGTGCAAGAGGGTTGCCGTTTCTCCACATCCTCTCCAGCATCTATAGTCTCCTGATTTCTTCATTTTGGCCACTCTGACTGGCGTGAGGTGATATCTGAGTGTGGTTTTGGTTTGTATTTCCCTGATAAGGAGCGACGTTGAACATCTTTTCATGTGCCTGTTGGCCATCCGGATGTCTTCTTTAGAGAAGTGTCTATTCGTGTTTTCTGCCCATTTCTTCACTGGGTTATTTGTTTTTCGGGTGTGGAGTTTGATGAGCTCTTTATAGATTTTGGATACTAGCCCTTTGTCTGATATGTCATTTGCAAATATCTTTTCCCATTCCGTTGGTTGCCTTTTAGTTTTGTTGGCTGTTTCCTTTGCTATGCAGAAGCTTTTTATCTTCATAAGGTCCCAGTAATTCAATTTTGCTTTTAATTCCCTTGCCTTTGGGGATGTGCCGAGTAAGAGATTGCTACGGCTGAGGTCAGAGAGGTCTTTTCCTGCTTTCTCCTCTAAGGTTTTGATGGTTTCCTGTCTCACATTCAGGTCCTTTATCCATTTTGAGTTTATTTTTGTGAATGGTGTGAGAAAGTGGTCTAGTTTCAACCTTCTGCATGTTGCTGTCCAGTTGTCCCAGCACCATTTGTTAAAGAGACTGTCTTTTTTCCATTGGATGTTCTTTCCTGCTTTGTCAAAGATGAGTTGGCCATACGTTTGTGGGTCTAGTTCTGGGGTTTCTATTCTATTCCATTGGTCTATGTGTCTGTTTTTGTGCCAATACCATGCTGTCTTGATGATGACAGCTTTGTAGTAGAGGCTAAAGTCTGGGATTGTGATGCCTCCTGCTTTGGTCTTCTTCTTCAAAATTACTTTGGCTATTTGGGGCCTTTTGTGGTTCCATATGAATTTTAGGATTTCTTGTTCTAGTTTCGAGAAGAATGCTGGTGCAATTTTGATTGGGATCGCATTGAATGTGTAGATAGCTTTGGGTAGTATTGACATTTTGACAATATTTATTCTTCCAATCCATGAGCAGGGAATGTCTTTCCATTTCTTTATATCTTCTTCAATTACCTTCATAAGCTTTCTATAGTTTTCAGCATACAGATCTTTTACATCTTTGGTTAGATTTATTCCTAGGTATTTTATGCTTCTTGGTGCAATTGTGAACGGGATCAGTTTCTTTATTTGTCTTTCTGTTGCTTCATTGTTAGTGTATAAGAATGCAACTGATTTCTGTACATTGATTTTGTATCCTGCAACTTTGCTGAATTCATGTATCAGTTCTAGCAGACTTTTGGTGGAGTCTATCGGATTTTCCATGTATAATATCATGTCATCTGCAAAAAGCGAAAGCTTGACTTCATCTTTGCCAATTTTGATGCCTTTGATTTCCTTTTGTTGTCTGATTGCTGATGCTAGAACTTCCAGCACTATGTTAAACAACAGTGGTGAGAGTGGGCATCCCTGTCATGTTCCTGATCTCAGGGAAAAAGCTCTTAGTTTTTCCCTGTTGAGGATGATGTTAGCTGTGGGCTTTTCATAAATGGCTTTTATGATCTTTAAGTATGTTCCTTCTCTCCCGACTTTCTCAAGGGTTTTTATTAAGAAAGGGTGCTGGATTTTGTCAAAGGCCTTTTCTGCATCGATTGACAGGATCATATGGTTCTTCTCTTTTTTTTTGTTAATGTGATGTATCACGTTGATTGATTTGCGAATGTTGAACCAGCCCTGCATCCCAGGAATGAATCCCACTTGATCATGGTGAATAATTCTTTTTATATGCCGTTGAATTCGATTTGCTAGTATCTTATTGAGAATTTTTGCATCCATATTCATCAGAGATACTGGCCTGTAGTTCTCTTTTTTTACTGGGTCTCTGTCTGGTTTAGGAATCAAAGTAATACTGGCTTCATAGAATGAGTCTGGAAGTTTTCCTTCCCTTTCTATTTCTTGGAATAGCTTGAGAAGGATAAGTATTATCTCTGCTTTAAATGTCTGGTAGAACTCCCCCTTGGAAGCCATCTGGTCCTGGACTCTTATTTGTTGGGAGATTTTTGATGACCGATTCAATTTCTTCGCTGGTTATGGGTCTGTTCAAGCTTTCTATTTCCTCCTGATTGAGTTTTGGAAGAGTGTGGGTGTTTAGGAATTTGTCCATTTCTTCCAGGTTGTCCAATTTGTTGGCATATAATTTTTCATAGTATTCCCTGATAATTGTTTGTATCTCTGAGGGATTGGTTGTAATCATTCCATTTTCATTCATGATTTTATCTATTTGGGTCATCTCCCTTTTCTTTTTGAGAAGCCTGGCTAGAGGTTTGTCAATTTTGTTTATTTTTTCAAAAAACCAACTCTTGGTTTTGTTGATCTGCTCTACAGTTTTTTTAGATTCTATATTGTTTATTTCTGCTCTGATATTTATGATTTCTCTTCTTCTGCTGGGTTTAGGCTGCCTTTGCTGTTCTGCTTCTATTTCCTTTAGGTGTGCTGTTAGATTTTGTATTTGGGATTTTTCCTGTTTCTTGAGATAGGCCTGGATTGCAATGTATTTGCCTCTCAGGACTGCCTTCGCTGCGTCCCAAATCGTTTGGATTGTTGTATTTTCATTTTCGTTTGTTTCCATATATTTTTTAATTTCTTCTCTAATTGCCTGGTTGACCCACTCATTCGTTAGTAGGGTGTTCTTTAACCTCCATGCTTTTGGAGGTTTTCCAGACTTTTTCCTGTGGTTGATTTCAAGCTTCATAGCATTGTGGTCTGAAAGTATGCATGGTATAATTTCAATTCTTGTAAACTTATGAAGGGCTGTTTTGTGACCCAGTATATGATCTGTCTTGGAGAATGTTCCATGTGCACTCGAGAAGAAAGTATATTCTGTCGCTTTGGTATGCAGAGTTCTAAATATATCTGTCAAGTCCATCTGATCCAATGTATCATACAGGGCCCTTGTTTCTTTATTGACTGTGTGTCTAGATGATCTATCCATTTCTGTAAGGGGGTGTTAAAGTCTCAGTATTGTCTTAAAAATACTTGGTTATCCTCCAGCTAAAACTCGTCTGCCCCACACTTTCCTTCCTCTTTTGCAAATGCTTATTTTTCCTCTCTACCTTGACTGCTTTTCCTCACATTTCTGGCTATCAAAATCTAACCCATCCTTCAATGCCTTTTTCAAGGGCAGCTTCTTTAGGAAGTCTTTGATACCCTTGCCCCCTGCCATCCCATCCTAAAATATGTACTTTCATTTGAATTCTAGCACAGTTTGGTACATCAAGCTTATCATATTTGGCCTTGTGTTTGGGGTATTTGTGTATCTAGTCCATACTCCCTACTGTATTATAGGTACTTTGAACAGGGGCCATGTACTTCTTCTCTCAAGTCTTCATCCTCAAGTCTTAGGATAACCATTGTGTTTGGACACATGGTACCTGCTGATGAGACTGAATCATATCATCAATAGCTTAAAATTGCCTGTAATAGGTACTGTTATCTCCAGACTAAGGAGAACAGAAGGACACTATTTTTATGCCATGCCTGCTGCTTTATATACCTTATTTATTTTAATATTCACAATAATCATATGATATAGTCAATTTTATTCTCATTTTACAGATGAAGAAACTTAGATCTAAGAGGGTAAGTGACTTGCTTAAGGTTTCATAGTTAGGAGGTTGCAGAAATTTGAACCCATATCTACATGACTTTCTGCTTCACTGGTGTTATTTCTGTTTATTAATAAAAAGAGATACCATCTGATCTACTAGCCTTGGTAGAGACATTGAAAGTCAGAACCATAAAATATTACCTGGCCAATTCCTTCATTTTACAGACGAGGAAACTCAGACCCAGGAAGAACATAAGGCTTGCTTAAAGTCACTCAGCTGATAAAAGCCAAACTATATCTAGGTTCCAGCCAATTCTAAATGTAATAATTTTCTAAGAGACCCAGATGCCTCTCCCATTTTGGGACAATGAAATGTGTTTTTCTTCTGAATTTCTGTCCCTCTACCTGGCTTCTCAGCCTATCACTTTCACAATCAGAGTCTACCGTATTTTGGTTAATGAGATCATGATTAACTTTTCTACTGTGAACCACATTAGAGGTTATAGATGCTGAGCCCAAGCTATGTTTAGTTTCTAATGGTAAATGTTGGAGCAGAAGTACATCTGATTGTCTTTCTGAAATTATATAACAATAATGTTGCCACTTCTTAATTATCTGGAACTTTTAACTTTTCAAAAATCAACCTTTCATATTTTTTGTATCTTGAAGAAGAGATTAGAGGATTATATTAGGATTATATTAGATGGTGCCTATGATCTCTCTTAATTCTGAGGTTCTGATTTTGTGATTCTGATGCTCACAACTTACTTTTAAATTTATATTTATTTGTGTGCTTTTATTGGTGTGTGTGTGTGTGTGTGTGTGTGTGTGTGTGTGTGTGTGTTTAATGTTTAGGCTATAAATTCCATGATGATGGAGGCTATGTCTGTTTTTGCTCACTATTGTATACCCAGAACTTTCACATAGTAGGTACTCAGGAAATATTTGTTGATCAAATGAAGAATTATGTGAGGTTACAAGGCAATTATCATCTCCATTTGATAGATTACTAAATCAAAGCCAAGAAAAAAATGACTTGCTTTAGAACAACTGTTACTTAATGGCAGAACCATCCTGACATTGGTAACTCCTGGCTCTTGTGTTGTTGGCATAAGCAGATAAAGTAATAAACTCCTGAATCCTTGTAGTCTGTCTCCTCTCTAAAAGTCACTACTAGTCATGAGAATTAATTAAGTTCTTAAATACATAACTAATAATAAAAGATTCCTTTTAAGAAGTAATAAAATACAATGGCAAGGACTTAAAAACATTTATCAATAATTATTTTTTTCCTCCCAGAAATACCTGAGTTCTTGGGTGAATTTCCCCAGCTTCCAGCTCTAGAGAAACTTTTTATTAAATAGAATATGTTAAACAGAAAAATACTAAGCCTTAGCGAAGTTATAGAATAATAGAACATTCATACACTCTTAACAGGAACTGACAGAACAACTTAGGAAAATTAACCATATCTGTTAAACCTGAACAGATAGAACCCTGCAACCCAGCAATTCTACGCCTAGTTATATGCCAATAGAAGTACATACATGTATTCACAAAAACGCCTGTGAGAATAATCATCGTACCAGTCTCTAAATTAATTACCTGTAATTACCCAAAGCTAGAAATTACTTAATTGTTAAGCAATAGTAAAATGAATATAGTATGCTCATACAATGGTATACCACACAGCAATGAGAATTACAGCTTTAATCATTTCCAGCAATATAGATGAATCTAAGAAACATATGTTGATTGAAGGAAGACAGATAGGAAAGAGTATATAATGTATGATTCCACTTTTAAAAAGATCCCTAATAGGCAAAACTAATCTGTGCTGTTAGAGGTTAGGTAGTGGTTACACTTGGGGAAGTTATTTGGAAGAGAGCATGAGGGTAGAAGGAGTGGTTCTGGAATACTGGTAATATTCTCTTTCTTGATCCGTATGCTGGTTACATGAGTGTGCCCGTTTGGTGAAAACATAATAGCCTGCATGTTTATTATACACGAACTTTTTGGAATATATTTTATTAAATAGTTAAAACAACAACAACAACAACATAGCGCCCTCCCAACAAAGTCTATATTAAAGCTTGATAGTTTAAGTAGTACAGCAAAGCAGAATAATGTAGGTACAAAGCCAGAAAGGTATTGGTGTGACATAGGTGAGTGAGGGCTCACATTTGTGTGGGGACTAAGGACGCTCCATATGGTGATGCCATCATCTAAACATATGGCTTTTATGTGTCCTGTGGCAGAGGGGCACATTGGTTCTTAACTTCCTTAGCTTGGGTGTGACACATGTAAATTTTCCTCAAAATTCATTGGCCTAAATTAGTCCCATGACCCAAACCAAACTGTAAGAAGGGTGAGAAATGCATGGGAGCACAGGGATATTTGAGGAGTATTGATTGGCTCCACCAGGAGCTGGTTCTGTGATGTGGCCTGTGTCTTAGGTTACATGAGAGGTTTGGTTATGGGTGCCTCTTATCCATGCTAAGTTGTGGGATGATTTCCCTGGAGCCTGAGTAATGGTGATGAAAAAGTGAAACAAGCCTGTGCAGAAAGGGAACTTCCCATTTGCCAGACACTGTATATACTGTTTCAGTCATCTGTTGCTGTGTAATAAACCACTGCAAAATTTAGCAGGTTAAAACAACAACAATGACATTATTTGTCATGACTCTGGATTAACTAGGCACAGCTGGGTTTTTCTTCTAGCCTCATACAGGTTTTTGGATGTGGCTGTGGTGAGGCCTCGGATTCCATTGGTTCTGGAACATCTAAGATGGTTCACTCATATGCCTGGCTGTTAATTCAGGTTGACTGCTGAGAAATAGGCTCAGCTGGGATACTAATATAACCAGGCATTAGTAACCAGCTGGGATACTAATATAACCAGTTATAACTAATATAACCTCCTCCTTCCCCCTTGTTGTCTCAGAACCACTTTCTCTTAATGTGCCTTTCCCACATGACATCTCTAGTAGGGTGGCTGGACTTATTACATGGTGACTTAAGACACCCAAGAATGTAAAAGTGGAGGTTGCCAGGTTTTCTTAAAAATTAGGCTTAGAGCTGGCACAGCATCACCTCTGCTACATTCCGTTAATGAATAGCCCATCACAGAGCCTGCCTAGATTCAAAAGAAGAGGATTATACAACAGCATGGATATGGAGAGGTGTGGTTCATTGGGGGCCATTAGTGTCATAGACCAGAAGGGGGCAAACTGTGGCCCCCAGATCAAATCCAGCTTATCTGTTTTTGTATGGCCCTTGAGTAAAAATGATTTTTACAGATGCACATTTGCAATTGATTTGATAAGAGGCAACACTAGCTTTGAACCTCAGTTTAGTGAATTGTTATTCACCCCTGAAAATTCCATTCTATTCATTAATAAACCTTTATTTTATAAAAAAAAAAAAAAGAAGCTCAGTTTATTGTTATTATATTTTACATTTTGCCAATAAAAATTTTGTGGAAATTTGTTTTCTCTGTTGTTATATAAGTACATATATACTTGATATTTACTTCAATTATCTGGCCCTTTCCAGGAAAAGTTTGCCAACCTTTTTAGTAGATAAGACACATTCATTAACCTATTGTTTCCTCATTATATCCCTGGCAGAGAAATCTTACTATCCTCATTTTTAGATAAGGAAACAGAATCAAAAAGACCCAGTGTCAAGCAGAGGTGGGAATCTCTTAGGATTTGCTTTTGTTTGATGTTGATGCCTATATTTTTGCGTTCTACCATGCTGCTTTCTCTGATGAATTTTAAGGGATCTCAGTGGAACAGACCTTTCATTCTCCTGAGTCTGGGCTTGGTGGCAGTCTTTGTCCTGTCTATAAGTGTCTATGAGAGGCCCAAACCCTGTTTCACCTACAAGAGTTCTTCCTTGCAGTGAAATGTAATGTTTTGTTCTTGCCTTCTATATCCATACCCTATAATTTAGACCATTTTACAGATGAAGAAATTGAGGCCAGAGAGTTTCAGTGACTTCCCAAGGTCTCATTTTTTTAATAGGAAATACCAGGAAAAGTGCCCTTCTAAGATTTGCTTGTGTTCTGTGGGAACATTTCTTGTGGGAACAAATGCCCAAATATGGACATTTTTGATCCTTAATTTCTTTACTCATTAAGTAGGGCTAATAATTTCTACCCTGGTTTAATTGTGAGGATCAAAGGAAAAAGTTTATATGAAAAGCATTTGAAAACCATTAAACCTATATTATTGTCGTGATTATCACTTTTGTTACAATTATTGTTATTTCTGGAAATCTTTATACTTCATCACTGATTAAGATAATTGCATCAGGACCTCTGAAACCTGTATTTTTTCTTCTGAAATCAAAGATCCTGCACATGGATCATAGGCAACCATGGTCTGTCCTAACATTCATATCTTAAGGGCTTCAGTGTTGAGAGATCAGCACAGGATTTCTTGGTGCTCAGTAAACTCTTATGTGATTACAGGTATTAAGTGTACTAATGCAGTCCTGTAATTAGATGTTATTATGCTAAGGGGTCTATTACCCTCCACCCATTTGCAGATGTGAGTTGACTTCTGAGAATGTGCATATTGAGGAGAGAATAGACCTCTAAGCAAATAAATTTAACTTCTTGAAAATTATATTTTAATAAGATAATTCATACAACAAAAATGACAATTAAAGTATATCAAAGTTGTACTAAAAATCTCAAAGCAAGGATATTCACCATGTTAATTATGAAGCCAGGAATAGACTACAGAGTCTAAAGCCATAGCTCATACACTATATTGTGTCTCTTAGCACTAGGAGTTTAAAGTTGAATTTCAGTGTGAGCAAGCGTCTGTGGATTTTATTTTGTTAAGATTTGGGTGAGAGTTATGAGGAAATGAACACCCTTAATTAAAATATACCCTAGCCTGTCCTGTAAGAATTGAGGTTAGGACTGAGTAAGCTCTGGAGGAAGGGGGGAGCAGGGCTAGACTGGTGGCCCTTTTTCCCATAGTGTGATCCTCACCTTTCTAGCATCTCCCACTGATTCTTGCTGTCATCAGAAGAATGTTGTCCCCTCCCCATTTAACCCCCAGCATGTATACAAACACCTTTGCTTGGGTATTCTTTTAAAAGGGGGCTGTACTAGCCTAGCCTTTTGTTTTTTAATAGTCATAAGTGTTTTATTTATTTATTTATTTAATACATGAAATCTATTGTCAAATTGGTTTCCATACAACACCCAGTGCTCATCCCAACAGGTGCCCTCCTCAATACCCATCACCCACCCCGCCTCCCTCCCACCCCCCATCAACCCTTAGTTTGTTCTCAGTTTTTAAGAGTCTCTTATGTTTTGGCTCCCTCCCTCTCTAACCTTTTTTTTTTCCTTCCCCTCCCCCATAGTCTTCTGTTAAGTTTCTCAGGATCCACATAAGAGTGAAAACATACGGTATCTGTCTTTCTCTGCATTAGCCTAGCCTTTTTGAAATAAAGTTTATTTACTTACTAAAGGAGCAATTTACTTAAGTAAAATAAAATGGGATTGATTTAAACAGAATATTTTTGTCAAAATGATGCAGAGATATGTCAAACATCATGAAGCTAGAACCCGGTGACTAACATCTGTGAACCACAGTGGTCTGTCCACAGGATCTTGTAAGAGGTGGGGCTCCTGCACATGCTCCACCCTCCTCCCACACCGTTCTTGTCTTGTGCTCCCAGTCACCCTGGTCCTCTTACTTTGTCAAATCTCCATGCTGCCTCTGGACTCAAGGATTTTGTGCATGCTTCTACCTCTATCTGAAAAGCTTTCTTACCACCCCTGCAGATATACCTTTTGTCTATTGTGCCCACTCAAGTTTCAGATCTTAGGCAAATAGCATTTTATGAGATAAACCTGGCACTAATTCTATATTATCCCACTGTTAAATCCTCTCAAATTATTCTGCACTCTTTCTTAATACATATTGTCATTTACATTTGTGTGATTATATGATTATCTCTCTTTCTACTAAACTGTGTGCTCTACAAGGTCAAGGACCATGCTTTTTGTCCCCAACATTGTACCCTAGTACCTAACACACTCCATAGTACACAGTAGGCAATCAGTAAATGTGTTAAATGAATCAATAGAAAGAAAATGTTTATAGAAAATGTTAATGTTCCATAAAGGAAATTTATGATCCCAAGAGAAATATACCATCCTTGCTAGTGTCATCTTCACCTTTTAAAAAAAAATCATTATAAATATCTTTTTTTTTTCAGAGTGATGTTTACCTACATCTGCTTGCATAAAATAACCTGCATATTGTGACAAAGTCCCTGAGCAGGAGCAGCCTGTTCATTTGTGGTAGAAACTCAGAAGAGAGAAAGAGACTATTACTAGGTTCGTTACTTATAGTAACAGGGTCTCCCCAATATGCTAGATAGCTCCCTAAATATCATAGCTAGACAAAGACAAGTATTATTCTCAAAATTTCTAGATTAGTATTCTGACTAGTGGAGATCAAGCTAGCTAGTCCCAAGGTTCAGAAAGTAAAAACTGGTTATATAGTCCTAATAGTCTCCATGACTCACCTGCCTTCCTGACCCACAGTCACCCCAGCTTCATGTGCTCAGTCATGATCTTTTCCTCCTTGCCCTCTTCTTTGCCTCAGTTCTATGTCTAAAAATGGCTTTTTCTTTTGTGTTAATTTGTTTCTATTCTTTTTGCCTTTCATTTGTTTTTGAGATGTGCTACCTGCTGATATTCCAAAGCTGAGGTTGCCATCTCTGCCTCACTCCTAGAATGCATCCCCCATTGATTTCTCTTTGAATGTAACTAAAATTTTCCAAGCAAATCTCATTAGAGAGGATTGGGATAATTAGAGGGATGCTTCTTCTACTGAGGATCTGGGGTTTGTACAGGATGCATGGGAAAAGGGAATAGTGAAAACATTTTGCAAATGATAAGTGTTTGACCATAGATATTGCCTTTTTAATTTTCTTTTAAAGAAAGCAACTTGGGGCTCCTGGGTGGCTCAGTCGGTTAAGTGGCCGACTTGGGCTCAGGTCATGATCTCGCATTCCATGAGTTTGAGCCGTGTCGGGCTCTGTGCTGACAGCTCAGAGCCTGGAGTTTGTTTCAGATTCTGTGTCTCCCTCTCTCTGACCCTCCCCCATTCATGCTCTGTCTCTCTCTGTCTCAAAAATAAATAAACGTTAAAAAAAAAAAAAAAAGCAACTTGATCACACCTATTAATGCCAATGACTAATGGAACTTTTTAGGAACTTTGTCCTTTCCTTGTCCTTATAGCTCCTTACCTGCCTCTAGGATCTGCTGTCTCCAATGATCTTTCCCATTTTCCCCTTCCTTAGTGACACTCAAATCTTCCCCTGTAAGAAATGAGAAGTAAGCTTGAACTCAATGAGAGGTAAGCTTGGACTCAACAGGCATAATAAACTGGTTTCCAGTCATGCCATTCACACTTAGAAGTTGTATGTTCATCTCTCTTAGTGTGGTTATTTCTATAAAATGATGATGATAATTACTAAAGAAAATTATGGTGAGCATTGCCTATATGTACAGGACTTTATCTGATAAAGTCTGACACATAGTAAATGCTCAACAAATATGAAACTGCTCTTCTAAGTTTCCATGGCAATGAAGTTCTGTGTACTTCCACAGTTCATTCATAGCTCATTGGCAGGATTCAGCTGATGAATCCCATGAGGAAGGTAGGCCTGAGATAATAGTTCTCCCTACCTTGGGAAGCTTCTAGAATCTACTCACTTAAGTCACTCACAGAGTGAGGAGACTTGAAGTCTGACAATCCTACCAATACAGTGATTAAACCTACATGTGGTAAAATGAGCACAGATGCAATTGCAAGAAAGCCTTTTAGTGAAATTCAGAGCTGTTTTGATTAGAAAGCAGTACTGCATATTGGAAAGAGCATGAGCTTTGGCATCAGACAGATCTGGATTTTAATCCTGGCTCTGCCACCTAGAAGGTGCTCAATAAATGGCAGCTGCTGTTGTTGTAGCAAATTTGCTTTCACAAGAAATTCGATTAACTTGACTAAGCCAGCCTTTTCTGGGAAGGTTTCACCAGTGTTTCATTAAACATTGGCTTCTGTCTAGCCCTTTGCATATACTCACAGTCTCTGGATTTTGAATCATGGTAATTCCTTCTGGAAAAGATAAATGACTAAAACTTGATATGTGTCCAGAAGTAAGGTCAAATATGTCATTTCAAAGCCAGTGCAGCTTTTCTAGTTTCTTACAGGTTTATGACTTTTTTTTTTTTTTTTTTTGGAATTAGGATAGCCAATTTAGAACTAACTCCCTTTTCTTGCGTTTACCCTTCACACTATTTGGTAATTTAATGTGGGTAAGCTGGAAGGGAGACCTAGACATTTTCAGAGATTTGGTTGTAACTAGAATGGCTTTATCTTTGGGGAGGTCCCAAAAAATATCTCAGGCGGGAGGCATTTTTAAAGCAAGTAAAGCCAATATTACTGTGCGCCTCTTTGAGAGTATGTACAGAGTAAGGACTAAGAACTGAGTATGTAACTGAGACTGAATTAAACATAGGGTTGGGTGCCTTAAGTGAGTTGTACATTCCATCAGTCATTCATTAACCTGTTACTGAGCTTCTTGTGTGGAGTACTGGAAATACAGACATGGCATCTCTATTAAAGTAGCTCATAGGCATGCTCATTCAATTCTTCCTGCCTCTGAGGTGGATATTTTCTCTTCTTATAGCTAAGGGAAGTGGGGCTCAGAGAGTTGAAATCGGTGCAAAATTATACTACTACCATAGGTGGGAGGAAGCTATGCTTCATTTCCTTTTCTCTTTCCTTTAATCAGGTATTTGTTCTTATTATGTTTTCTTTTTAGAACTGAACTGGGAAGACATGTAGACAGCTACAGTACTATTCCTTAGAATCCCTTCTTTCTTCTTAGAAATGCTCCATTTCCTAGTCCAGCCATGTGGTTTGTAAAGGAACTGCCTAAACCACAGTTGGTTGGTTTAAGCAGAACAAATAAGAGATAATCCCCAAGATTTTTCAGATAGGAACTAAGGAAATATGGTGAAGTCTCCTTATATAATTTTGGATTTGTTGGCTTTGATGTTCTCTGACATGTGCAGGAGGTACATCTGCAAGTTAAAACAAAAACAAAAACGAACTTAACTCATTTGAAGTGACTGGTAAAACTTTGAAAAGAAAACCATATACAATGATACCAGAAGGAAAATTTAGAGGTCCATTGCCCTTATAGATTTTGATACAAAAATTCAAAATAAATATTTACAAACCAAATTTGTCAATGTACAGAAAAATACAGCAGTATACAGACAACATAATTAAAAAGGACTAGGATTTATAAAAAATATTCAATGGTATTTTAATTACTATTAGTTTAATTTACCACATTAATAGATTAAAGTAGCAAAACCCATGTGACTATCTCAATAGATGAAGAAAAGTATGATAAAATTCAATAACTATTTATGAATTAAATCCTCTAGGAAAGTAGGAATTGAAAGCAGTTTCTCTAAACCAGATATAATTATTAAAACCCCAAATTATTGTTGAAGACTTAGAAAATTTTTCTTAGAATAAAAAGAACAGGAAAAGGATGTCTGCTGCCCACATGTCTATTCAACATTACACCTGAGGCTTTAGCAAGTATATATAAGAAATAGCATTGAGAAATATAATTATTTTTGAAAAACAAATTTACTTGCAGTTTACAGATGGTATGATCATCTACATAGAAAATCCAAGAGAAAATAAATAGAAAATCTACAGTTTAGCTGTTAGAAGTCATTACAAAAGACTTCTGAATACTAGGCTAATATACAAAGATTATACATTTCTAAAAGTACAAAAATGTACAAATGAAGGATATATAACAACCACAAGATAGTAGTTATTTCAGGGACAAAAAGGAAGAGAATAGTTTTTTGGGGAAAAATGGTTCTAAGAAAAACCATTTATATTAATATTATATATTAACATAAAGTTCTTATATAAAAATATTTTTATTTGTTTTTAAAGACCTGAAGCTGACAAAATATTAACATGAGTTAAATTTGGAGTTTCAGTATACTTAAATATTTCATAACAAAATTTAAAAATTCAAACAAATGTAAACTAGTATTGCAGGCCTTTGAAAATAATGTAATTTTTGGTATTGAGTTCAGAGATATTTAATTTCTATTTTTTAGTCATAAAAAATCTAATTTTTGAGATATTAGAAACCTCAGTTCTAGTTACTCTTGATATCTTAGCTTTTATTTAATTGTTTAAATCTATCCTTTGATTACATAGTCAAGACCATGGGTTTGGTAGTTCAAAAGTTCCAGGGTTCACATCCTGCCTTAACAAATTACTAGTTATCAGACCCCACTCGCAGTTACTTTTCTTAACCACAGGTTTTTCATTTGTAAAACTAAGATGATAATGGCACCTACATCATTTAGTTGTGCCAAGGATAAAAAAAGATAATGCTGTCAAACATTTGGTGTTGTCCTGAGGATAAAATAAGATAATTCATGTAAAACATTGGTGTAATATCAGATACACTGTAAATACATTATAAATGTTAGATGTTGCTTAAACTTTTTGAACTTATTATCAAGTTTTTTGAATCTTATCAAGGTTATTATAAGAATTGAATGAAATAATCTGAGAAAACTCATAGTATAGTGCCTGGGACTTACTAATGCTTTCATAAATCTTTTTTGTTTTGTTTTGTTTTGAGGGGGGTGGGGCAGAGGGAGAAGGAGAGAGAGAATCTTAAGCAGGCTCCATGCTCAGCACAGAACCTGATGTGGGACTCCATTGCAGGACCATGAGATCATGACCTGAGCTGAAATCAAGAGTTGGATGCTTAACTGACTGAGCCACCTAGGTGCCCCTCTTTCATAAATCTTAATTCCATCTTCACTTCTCCATACCCACACACTGCTTGCTTTTGAACATTTACCTAATTGTCTAAATTTTGCCAGGTACTGTGTTGAATTAAGTATCTTTGATCACATTTGATGTATGGCTTTTCTAACATTTATACTTATTGGAGGAAAAGACTGTAGTTCTTCATTGTTACATCAGAGCTTGAATTACAGGAACTATTGCTCACAACAGAAAAGAAAAAAAATAATTATCCATACTGATATTTTCTCTGTTTCTTAACTTAGGACAAATACATGGAGTTGGCTGTTTTGAGCCAAGGGTGCTTCTTCCACTTTTTGTAAAAAGTTTTTTAGTGTTTATTTATTTTTGAGGGAGAGAGAGACAGTGTGAGCAGCAGGCAAAAGGTAGAGAGAGAGGGAGACACAGAATGTGAGCAGGCTCCAGGCTTTGAGCTGTCATCACAGAGCCTGATGCAGGGCTCAAACCCACAAACTGGGACATCGTGACCTGAGCCCAAGTCAGATGATTAACCTACTGAGCCACCCAGGTGCCCCTTCCACTTCTGATTATATGTGGGAGTAACACACTTTTCCCTCAGATTTCCAGGACATGTGTGCAACACATGAAGAAATGTTTATTTATTTAGGCATTTTTTTTTCAGAGATGGGGGCTGGCTATGAGATTTCTCTTCCTCTATAAGTAAAGGTGATGCTGAAATCAAAGGAGAATGCATAACCATGAGTGAAGTATGTAGCTGGGGCAATGAGCCAGCAGGAGAAGTCTGGCTATGTCTGCAGTCTGAGGAGGGTGGACAGGAAACATTGAAAACTGGATGAGGAGAACCAAGTACACCTGAATCTTTTTTTTAATGTTTATTTTTGAGAGAATACAAGTGGGGGAGGGGCAGAGAGAGGGGAACAGAGGATCTGAAGTGGGCTCCATGCTGACAGCAGAGAGTCTGGTGTGGGGCTCGAATGCATGAACTGTGAGATCATGACCTGAGCCAAAGTTGGACGCTCAACTGACTAAGCCACCCAGGTACCCCACTGCTGGATCTTATAAGGAACATGTAGTGGCTGGTTAAGGGAGTTTGATGGGTTGGAGTTCATAAACTGGGATGGACTTTCTCCCTATGAATGGGTTATCGAGATTCTGTGTTCTCTGTGGCATGACATCAGAGGCTTGAGTGTATTTAAACCAGGTGATGGTGAGTACTGTTTCTAAAGAGAGGTGAACTCATTAATCTGTTGAGTATTACTGTTTTAAGAGAGCAAGACATCTGGTGGCACCTTTCTTAGATTACTTCTGAACAAGAGGTGAGGATTCTTTTTTTATTTCTTTCTACAAAGGTAGATGAGAGTGAATTTGGCACATATCAGAGAAAGAGCTTGTGAAATCTCTGATTTGCTATCTGATTTCAGGGTAAATTATCAGGACTCTGGGGTCTAATTGGAGCACTGGGAAGAGAGGATAGGATGCTCACTCCATATACTCCTTCCAAAGCAGTCATCAGCCTAGAGCAGTGCTAATAGCAGGGCCTCCAATTGCTAATCAAATGAAAGGAATGTTTTCATGAAATTCTTCCCTCAGATTTGAATAAAGGGAATGTATTTTGATGTGCCAAATTTTATGGTATGATGAAAACAGAGCCAAGAGTTAGTGTATTCTGTTTTTATAACAGGCATGATTGACAAATCCTTTGAGGAAATTGACAAGCTAATGGTAATGCAATTTGTACTAACCTATAAGAGGTATCATATGTAGTCACTAATTTATTTTTAAATGAGTGCAAATACGTTTTCGTAGGAAGGAAACAAGGAGTTTCTGATAATCTCAGTGTTTCCACAGAGAGATAGAATAATTTGAAGGAAAAGAGTAAACTAAAAATTTCCTGGTGCTTAAAAACAGAGTAAATCCCCCTTGTCTTACTATAGTTAATCTAGTATTAATGAATCGTTCCTAATAAATGTGGGTAACTATAGTTTTGTGCCCTAGCTCATATTTTATCATTATTCTTTCTTTAAATGGAAAAAAGTTGGAGACTGTATGGTATAGTATGAAAAGCAAAGGGTTTTGGAGTTCAGAATCTCTACTTTTTAGCTATATGACCTTGGACAATTTTAAATTAAACTCTCTGAGTCTTAGTTTTCTCATCTCTTAAACTAAAGTTAAAAAAATCTTACCGTTGCAAAGCTGTGCCACCTTTTTTTAAAAATTTTTTAAAAAAGTTTATTTATTTTTGAGAGAGAGAGACAGAGAGAGTGAGTGGGGAAGGGCTGAGAGAGAGGGAGAGAGAGTCCCAAGATCCCAAGCAGACTCCCCACTGTCAGCAAGGAGCCCGATGTGGGCTCATGAACTCATAAACCATGAGATCATGACCTAAGCCAAAACCAACAGTCAAATTCTTAACCAAATGAGCCACCAGGCTGTGCCTTCTTAAATTTTATAACCTAGGCACCTCACTCATAAAGAGACACTTAATTTCAGGGTTGTACATGTTTAGAGTTGTTATATGAGAGTGAGTGCCTCATTAAGTTTTATGCCTTTGGCATCTCATTTGCCTACCCTGCAGGCCTACCCTGCTGCCCTGTCATGTTATGATACGTGGGGGGGGGGGGGGGGGGGGGGAGAAGTAGGGAGGAGAGTGGTATTAAGTGAGGGTAAAGAGGTTTGCAGAAGCCATATCACAGAAGGCCTTGTAAGCTAAGAAATTTGAACTTTATTCTGAGAGTGAATAATTAAAAGAAAAATTTCCTGAGAAATCATTAAAAAGTTTCCTCAGAAGAGCAACTTGTTCAAAATTTCATTTAAGAAAGATCATTTTGGCTGTTGGGTGAGGAAAAAACGGGAGGAGATCAAGACGTAGTGTGAACCAGTTAAGAGGTAAATACAGTCCTTCAGTTGAGAGATGATGATGGGCCTAGATTGGCATAAAGACGATGGGATGGAGGAAAGTGGAAATGTTTGAGTTATTTAAGAGGTAGAATCAGCAGAACTTGCCAATGAATTAGTTGTAGACAGTAGTTAAACATTATCAAAAATGTCAACCAAGTTTTTGACTTGTACAACTATGTACATTATGGTTTCATGCCTTGAGAATAGGGAACAGTGGAAGAATAAGATTGAAGAGAAGATTATGATTTCAATTTGGACATTTAGAATTTGAAGTACCTGCAAAATATCAATTAGAATTAGTAAACAGTTGACTATATTGGACAGAAGTTTAAGAGAGTGATCTAGGCTGGAGATACAGAAGTGGGAACCATCAGTGTTTAAGCCATGAATGATAGACACTGCCTGGTAAGGGCATGCTGGTTGAAAAGAGGGCCGGGGAAAGAGCCATAGAGAATGCCAGCATTTAAAGATTAGGCATAGGATTAGAAGCCAGCAAAGTCTATGAAAGTCTATCTGGGAAGATAGGAAATCTCCACAGCCTCAAATAAGAAACCCTGGTCAATTCTGACCTGCACAAAACTCACAATTGTGCTTCTTCTGGAATGTAGTATTCTGGGATCAACTCCCCTCTACTTGGTTCATGGCTCTCATTGTGAAATGTGAAGCCTCACCTGACTGAAATTCCTTTTCCTAACCTGTATCAATTCTTTACCTTTTGCCTCAATGCCTGTCTTCCATCTTAGCACTAACATTTTATATCTGATGCTTCATCTTCTCCTTCTGGTTCTGACTTTGTCCTTTATGTTTTGTTGCAATTTCCATTATTCTCCTAGACCAGATCAAATTCTCCTACCAGGTTTGCCTTGACTCAGATCATATAACCCTTTCACCAGGCACTAGGCCCAGTGTAGGTAACATTTCATCATTATCATTGGGAGGTCATACACAGCAAAGCATTAGCTTACTGCTTTCATTGTCCCTTTGGCTAGTTCATTACAAACGTACCTAAACAAGACCATCCCACTGAGGGCTCTTGCTGGAGATATTCCCAATAGGCAAAGTAGAAAGACAAATGCTTAACAGACTCTTAACTATAGAGGACAAACTGAGGGTTCCTGAAGGGAAGGTGGGGGTATGGGTTAAGGAGGGCACTTGTTGTGATTAGCACAGGGTGTTGTATGTAAGTGATGAATCACTAAATTCTACACCTGAAAGTAATATTACAATGTATGTTAACTAAGTGGAATTTAAATAAGAACTTGAAACAACAACAAAAATAAATAAGAAAAAATAAAAAGCTGCACTGAACATGAGGCAGAAAGTCACTTGCATTGAAGGATTTCTATCTTCTTTCAAAGTATAACTTGAAGCTATACTTGTTTAAAATGGTGTTATATCAATACATTAAAGAAACAGTAGTATGTCAAAAAAAAAAAAAGAAAAAGAAGAAGCTACTGATTTAAGGATAACCAAGTTTGTCTTCTACACATGTTTGATTCTTTTTGAAGATATGCAACCCAGTACAGTATACCAACATGAGCATTAGGACAATTTAATTCTAGTTTCTGTTTTGACTGTAGTTCACTCTTTGAACTTGAGGAGTTTGTTTCCTTTCCCAGCACTTTGTTTTCCTATTTATCAAATGAAGGAATTGAAAGATTGAACTAAATTATTCTAAGAGGTTTTCTAAATGAGAATCTAGCATCTTTGGTCAAAAAATCTGCCTCACTGATCTTGATCAGAAGACAGGCATAAGGTCTGAGAAATCCAGAATTTTTTCTGAGCAATTTTTGTTTGTGTCACATGAATGTTGATAAAGAATCTTACAGCTGGAAGATAATTAAGAGAGCAAGAATTTCCTCTAAAATGAACTGGTCCAGTGGCTATTTAGCCTCTTTTTAGATACCTCTAGTTGTGGGGAACTCACTTTTTATAGAGTCAGTCCATTTCATTGTTGGGCTGATTTAATGACCAGTAAGTTCTTCCTTACATTAAACTGAAGCCTGTCTCTCTGTAATTTCTCTCTCTCTTTTTTTTAATGTTTATTTATTTTTAAGAGAGAGACAGAGTGTGCGTGGGGGAGAAGCAGAGAGAGAGGGAGACACAGAATCTGAAGCAGGCTCCAGGCTCTGAGCTGTCAGCACAGAGCCTAACACGGGGCTTGAACTCACAAGCTGTGAGATCCTGACCTGAGCCGAAGTTGGACACCCAAACGACTGAGCCACCCAGGCACCGCGGGTCTCTCTGTAATTTCTGCCCACAAGTTCTGCTTTTTGTCAGATGCACATACCTGATTTAAATCCCATCTTCACTACTAATTGGATTTATGAGAAGGAATATCATTTTACTTTTTTGAGTTTCTGTTTCTTATCTGAAAATGGATATTTTAATCCCTATCTCTTATGATGCTATGATTAAAATAAGATAATTCATATTGGTTGCTTGTCCTAGGCTCTAGTTGAGAATGACTTTATAGAAGATTCAGTATTTGACAAGTATTATGAAGGATGGATAGGAATTCTCTATTGAGGAGTGTGGGGTGGGGGAGGAAACAGGTAAATGACATGTCGGCCCTTTGGGACAGAGAGCATAGCATAAGCAAAAACATAGAGCCATGAAAATAACATTCCAAAAATTTCTAGTGATCAAGTTTAGCTAGGTCTTTGAATGCCTAGGGACATGGGGAGAGAGTGATAGGAGATGACCCAGGAAAAGTAAGCTATATGTAGACTGTGAAAGCACATGTATACCACACTACATTGTAATATCACACTGCTTCTAGATGCTATGAAGTTTAAAGGAAATCATAAAGAAAAAGTGGATAGTTGAACTAGGATTTAAATTCAAGTCTTCTGAGACCATGTCTCATAACACCATAACTTTTTGGACATAAAAAAATTATTTTTTATTGTTCTAGAATTCTAGAAAACAACTTGCTTCTCCTGGCACTGAAGGAACTCCAAGGACTCTGACCCAGTTCCTGAGTCCTTTTACTTGACTCCCAGCAGGAGAAGGTGCTGTTTTGTCAGTGAAGCCAGTTCATTTCTTTGCTTTCTCTGAATCTATGTTTATAAGAGTAGAGGAAAATTAGGGAGAAAGGTATACTCTGCTCATTTATCAAATATACATGCTATACATTATAATAGAAAGTGCTCTGACTGTTTGAGAAACAAGACTTGGGTTCAACTCCTAACTCTGCCATTCTCTAGCTGTATTGTAATAGATGTCTTACTTTCCCGTAAGCCTCAGTATATTCATCAGAAACATGGGAATATGGGAATATGGTCCTTATCCTGCCTTTTTTTTGAAATCATAATAAGGGAATTAGATAATAATTGTCATGATCCTTTGAAAATCATAAAGTGGTATTTTATCACTACTAGTATCAAGTAATCACTAAGATGAGAGTACATGAGTACAAATCAGGATTGCTCTATAATATGTTGTCTGGACTCAAGGTAAAATCATTAAGATCAGTAGTTTATCTTCAGTTGCTCTGACCTTTTCTCCCTGTCATTTTCCCTTTTGTTTCCTGTTCTTTCACTTACTTCTTTGGTTTGAAAACTCTGGAGTCCTGTTGCTCTCTCTTCTCTTCCCTTCTCAGGTATTCCCAGGATAAGCTCTACTGGTATATCTTTGAGACCAAGGTGTAAAGATCAATAGAAGATCTCTCTTTCATAAGGTTTCCTACTGGAAACACACCTTAAACATAAAAGGAAAAGACATCATTTATTTATTCATTAAAAATTATGTGGGGGTTGGGAGATGGGTATTGAAGAGGGCACCTATTGGGATGAGCACTGGGTGTTGTATGGAAACCAGTTTGACGATAAATTTCATATTTAAAAAAATTATGTGTTCAGCACATAACTTGTACTTTAGATATGATGAAATAATTTGAGGAATTAGGAAATTTGGGGGAATTCAAGGACTCCTAATTCATTTATTGATGTATTTTTTGTCATTTATTCTATCTCTGTTTTATTTAAGACTGTTTTAGATTGGGATAGAAGGAACATACCTTAACATCATAAAAGCCATGTATGAAAAGCCCACAGCTAATATTATCTTCAATGGGGAAAAACTGAGAGATTTCCTCCTGAGATCAGGAACATGACAGGGATGTTCATTCTTACCACTGTAGTTCAACATAGTGTTGTAAGTCCTAGCCTCAGCAATCAGACAACAAAATGAATAAAAGTTATCCAAAATGGCAGAGAAGAAGTCAAAATTTCACTCTTCGCAGATGACATGAATTCTACATGGAAAACCTGAAACTCCACTGCTAGCAGAAAAACTGCTATAGATGATATAGGAATTCAGTAAAGTCCAGGATATAAAATCAATGTACAGAAATTGGTTGCATTTCTATACAACAATAATGAAGCAGCAGAAAGAGATATCAAGGAATTGATCACATTTACAATCGCACCTGAAACCACAAAATACCTAGGAATAAACCTAACCAAAGAGGTAAAAGATCCATATGCTGGAAACTATAGGAAGCTTAAGAATAAAATTGAGGAAGACACAAAGAAATGGAAAAATATTCTGTGCTCATGGATCGGAAGAACAAATATTGTTAAGAGGTCGATGCTACTAAAAGCTCTCTACACATTCAATTCAATCCCTATCAAAATAGCACCAGCATTCTTCACAGAGCTAGAACAAACAATCCTAAAATTTTTATGGAACCACAAAAGACCCCAAATAGCCAATGTCAAGGTGACAAAGGAAACCAAAGCTGGAGGCATCACAATGCCCAATATTAGCCTATATTACAAAGCCATAATCATCAAGATCATATGACATTGGCACAAAAACAGACACATATCAATGGAGTAGAATAGAGAAGCCAGAAAAGGACCCACAAATATATGACCAACTAATACTCAACAAAGTAGGAAAGAGTATCCAATGGAAAAAAGACAGTCTCTTTAGCAAATGGTGCTGGGAGAACTGGACAGCAATATGCAGAAAAGAAAAATTGGACCACTTTCTTACACCATACCCAAAAATTAATTTAAAATGGATGAAAGACCTAAATGTAAGACAGGAAACCATCAAAATCCTACAGGAGAAAACAGACGGCAACCTGTTTGACCTCAGCTGCAGAAACTTCTTACTTGACCTGTCTTTGGAGGCAAGCAAAATAAAAGCAAAAATGAACTATTGAGACCTCATAAAGATAAAAATCTTCTGCACAGCAAAGGAAGCAATCAACAAAATAAAAGGCAACCAACAGAATGGGAGAAGATATTTGCAAGTGAGATGTTGGATAAAGGTTATTATCCAAAATCCATAAAGAATTTACCAAACTCAACACCCAAATAACAAATAATCCAGTGAAGAAATGGGCAGAAGACATCAATAGACACTTTTCCAATGAAGACATCCTGATGGCAAACAGACACATGAAAAGATGTCAACATTGCTTATCATCAGGGAAATACAAATCACAACCACAATGACATACCACCTCACTCCTGTCACAATGGCTAAAATTAACAACACAAGATACAACAAATGTTGGTGAGGATATGGAGAAAGGGGAACTCTTTTTCACTGCTGGTGGGGATGCAAACTGGTGCAGCTACTCTGGAGGTTCCTCAAAAAATTAAAAAATAGAGCTACCCTATGAGTTAACAATTGTACTACTAAGGATTTATCCAAAGTATACAAAAAAGCTGATTTGAAGGGGCACATGCACCCCAATGTTGATAGCAGTACTATCAACAATAGCCAAACTATGGAAAGAACCCAAATGTCCATCATCTGATGAATAGATTAATACATATGAATGGATACATACATACATATACACACACACAATGGAATACATACGTATATACACACACACAATGGAATACTACTTGGTGATGAAAAAGAATGAAATCTTGCCATGCAACAATGTGGATGGAACTGTAGGGTATTATGCTAAGTGAACTAAGTCAGAGAAAGATACATTATTTCACTCATGGAATTTGGTAAACTTAACAAATGAACATAGGGGAAGGGATGGAAAAATAAGATAAAAATAGAGAGAGAGGCAAACCATAAGAGACTCTTAAATACAGAGAGCAAATCCAGGGTTCATGGGGATGGGAGGTAGGGGATGGATTAAATGGGTGACAGGCATTTAGGAGGGCAGTTTTCAGGATGAGCGCTGCATGTCTGTATGTCTTGTGTAAGAGATAAAACACTTGGTTTTACTCCTGAAGTCAAGACTACTATGTGGATCCTGAGAAACTTAACAGAAGACCATGGGGGAGGAGAAGGGGAAAAAAAAGTGAGAAAGGGAGGGAGCCAAACCATAAGAGACACTTGAGGACTGAGAATAAACTGAGGGTTGATGGGGGGTTGGAGAGAGGAGAAAGTGGGTGATGGGCATTGAGGAGGGCACCTATTGGGTTGACCACTGGGCATTGTATGGAAACCAATTTGACAATAAATTTCATATTAAAAAAAAAAGAAAAAAAGACTATACTGTATGATAACTAACTTGAGAATAATAATATAATAATAATAATATTTTTAATACCTACTATGTTCTAGACACAGGGTTAAGCAACATGTGAGCCACTAAGGACCCAATGGTACCAATTAGATTGTCACATATCAGGTTCGTGTGGTTTTAAATTTCCTAAGTTTATTCTTAGGTACAGCTCCTTGGGAAAGAAACAGTTTGGTGTGGTGATAAGAACAAAAGAATAGAAATAAGACAGTGTTAGCTCTCTTACATCCAGCTGTCTTTGAATTCCTGCTATGTAAAGTTGGCAAGCTACTTAACTTTCCTGACATTTTTTGGCTATAAAATGAGAGAGACATTATCACATAATATATGTTAAAGCACATGGCTCAATTCCTGGTACATAGTAGGGACTCCATGAATGGTAGTTATGCTCTCTTTCTTCCATCTTTTGTCTCTTCCACTTGTGTACTGAAAACAAGAAAAGAAGTTACTGACTAGCAAGGTTGAAATATATCAGCCCCAAGAGCAATTTTGCAGATGGTCTGATACAGAGCATTTGCAAAAGGGTATTTGTTGTTCATTATAGTTTCTCACACTCTTTTTAGTTTACAAAGCACACACACACACATTATGTATATATATATATATATATATATATATATATATATACATACACACACACATATATATATGTATATATATATGTGTGTGTATATATATATATATACATACATATATATGTGTGTATATGTATATATATATATATACCATCTCATATATATATATATATATATATATATATATATATATATACCACCACATATATATATATATATATATATATACCATCTCATATAATCCTCTAACAACCATGTAAAATGAGATTTATTATCTTATTTTCTAGGTGAGGAAACTGAGACTTGCAGAGACTTAATGAGTTTCCAGTCAGAGAATTCGATTTGGCTCTTGGTTTCTTAATATGCAATCCTTTATCTTACTGTCTCACGCTGAATTTTGAGCTTAAAATTTTCCAGCTTTCACCCAGCTTTCCCATTTGCCTGACTATAGGCCTGTCTTTAAGACTAAGGCATTGATACAACTCCATTTTTCTTATTTTTCCTCCATGGTGCATGAAACTGATGCAGTCCAGAATGTAGATTGAGTATCTCATAGATTAGTCTGGCTTTCTAGAGAACAAAACTTAATTCAGACTCTCATCATTTCTTACTTCTTGTAATAGGCCTCCTTCTCTCTGACTCCTTAATGTTGACCCTTCATATCTCCATGGACATTCTTTACTCTATAAAATCCTTTACCGTGTTCAAATCCTTTCTATGCTTAAAGCAAAACCAAACCAGGTTTTTCCATCTACAGAACTGAGATCTGAGCAACTTGGGCTGCATCAAGGCTCCTTAACTTCCATTTGTGTCCTGATAAGCATTCTGCCTTTCAGTAATACCTATCTTGCCTTAAGGACCATTGTGGGTGTTTTTGCTTCCTTCTAGAAATTCTTTCCTCCTTTTAATCACTCTTCTTTGTATCTTCTGTTTCTTTTCTGAGACTTAAAAATTTTTTTGCTGAGATTCTATTTTTTTATTCGTTTCAAGCATGTTTATAATTGCTTGTTGAAGCATTTTTATGATTGCTGCTTTAAAATCTTTGTCAGAGGGGTGCCCGTGTGGCTTAGTCGGGTAAGCATCTGACTTCAGCTCAGGTCATGATCTTGCAGTTTGTGAGTTCGAGCCCCGCATCAGGCTCTGTGCTGACAGCTCAGAGCCTGGAACCTGCTTCAGATTCGGTGTGTGTCTCTCTCTGTTCCTCCCCTGCTCACACTCTGTCTCTGTCTCAAAAATAAAGAAATATTTTTTAAAAGTTTAAAAAAATAAAATATTTGTCAGATAAATATCTTTTTCATTTCCATGTTGTGATCTTTTTTTTTTTTTAACTCCATTTTAAATCTTTTTGGCTCTTTGCATGATGAATGGTTTTCTGTTGAAACTTTGAAAATTTGGGTATCAAGTTATGAGACTTTGGATCATACTTTAAAAGTCTGTTCTGGAGTGCCTGGGTGGTTAAGCATCTGACTCTTGGTTTAGGGTCAGGTCATGATCTTATGGTTCATAAGTATAGCCCCATGTTGGGCTCTGTGCTAACCACACTGAGCCTGCTTGGGTTTCTCTCTCTCTCTCTCTCTCTCTCTCTCTCTCTGCCCCTCCCCGACTTGAACTCTGTTTCTCTCTCTCAAAAATAAATAATAAACATTAAAAAAATTTAAAAAGTCTGTTGTCTGGTGTCTGAGACAATGTTCTGGAAGGAGAAGGGGGATGTTATTACCTTCTTACTGCCAGATGTAAGCAGAAGTCCAGGTTCCCCACTTGGTCTCTGTTGTCAGCTGTGACAAAAGAGGTCCTTGTTATTTTTGAGTGGGAGTCTGACTGTGGTAAAAGTCTATGATTCTTCACAAAACTACACTAACACCACACCAGCTATGAGTAGGAGGGACTGTTCATTATGCCAGGGGGAGTAAAAGTCAAGGTGTTCACATAGTCTCTGCTGAAACCACAGTGTGTGGGTAGGTGGGTGGGGAGTTAATTACTACCCAACAGAGATGAAATTTTCAGCTCCCTCTTCTGCCTTCTGTGACACCACCCTGGCATTGGAGTTGGGGTATCTTGTTATAGCCTGGAGAAGGTAGAAGTCTAGGTTCCTCACTCAGCCTTTGATGGCATATATATGGTAGGGCTACAACTTTTTTTTTCCTGTAGTGTTTGACCATAGTAGAATATTTATTTACTAAAGTTTTCTGTGTGTTTAGGCTGCCTATTTCCTAGTCCTTTGTTTAGAGAGAAGAGTTTTTTGTTGAGTTTTGTTTGTCTGCACCTGTTGGCATTTCAGGGTTTTTGTCTTCTCCCATTCTGGTATATATAAGGCAAAAAGAGACCATATCATTCTTTGAGTCCTCAGGTACCTAATCAGTCTTCTGTTTCTTTCCTCGCTTGAGAGAGTGTTCTTAGTTTGCTCTATGGATAGTTGTATTGAACAGGAGAATTAGGGAAACAAATGTACTCCATATTCTTGAGAGTACAAGTTCATATCTTTTTTAAAAAGTTCCTGAATGTTTGAAGAGGAGCAAGACTGAAAGTAAAGTAAGCATTTAAAAGATTCTGAATGGAAATAGTGCAAATGGGGTTGTGATGGTGCTGGTAGGCAACGTAAATCATTTAAACGTGAGGGATAGCTATTGCATTTCAAAACTAAGTATAGCTCTAAGCTTTCTAGAATCCAAAGCAGAAGTAACATAATGACTTATATTTGTTCCTTTTTATGTTTTTGAGAAAATGAAGTAGATTTGTTGAATGACAAAGAAGTGTTTCCTAGTCCTGCATTCTCAGAGGGATTATTATGTGTCTTCTTCAATTAGGAGGCTATGTTTAAATTAATGGTTGGATATTTTTAAGCTAGGATTTTATTAAATATTAGAATATTTCTCATAGGTGAACATTTATTAGACTAACCATCTTCAGCATAAATGCTGAAGGCATAACCTACTTGGTTGTGATATTTCTAGTGGTAATTAAGCTGATAAAATCCAAATATATTGGTTTTTAGTATTTATCTTGTCTAGAGGTTAGAAATCTTGAGGAGTGGATAGTAAATTAGTTCCTCCTGTTGTCTTTTTCAAATACTGGATATCTTAAGTGAATATTTGGTATGAGTATAATATTTGGTATGAGTGTTTGGCAATGATTGAATTGGTAGGAATTCTCAAGTTAGTCTCTCTCTCTCTCTTTTTTTTTAATGTTTATTATTTGAGAAAGAGACAGAGAGCAAGCAGGGTAGGGGCAGAGAGAGAGGGAGAGACAGAATCGGAAGAAGGTTCCAGGCTCTGAGCTGCCAGCACAGAGCTGGACGCAGGGCTCGAACCCACAGACCGCAAGATCATGACCTGAGCTGAGGTCAGCCGCCTAACTGACTGAGACACCCAGGCGCCCCTCAAGTTAGTCTCTTTGATGAGTGCATGGAGTAAGTGTAATCTGATGCATTATTTCTAGGGTATCTATAGTGCATGTTTAATGTAGTTTTTTTTAATATTCACATAACTAGAAGAGAATTTTCAGGTTAAGTCTTTCTGGGAAAAATAATATTAAAAATACCTACTGTGTACCAGAGATTGTACTAGAAATCTATATATTACTCTTAACTTTTTAAATAACTGGAGTAACTGATAATTTTCCCATTTTATGGATAAAGAGACTAACACTCAGGGAGATGAAGTTCTTCACCCAAGAATAAACAATTGAAGGTGTCAGAGTTGGTATTCTATATATAATCCTGTCTCCTACTCCTTTCCTATATGGACCCTATGCTGTAGCCAATCTGCTTTTGAAAGAGAAAATGGATGTGAAATATGTGTTAAGAAGGCAGTAAATAGAGATGAACACACATAAAGAAACTCAAATCAGTGAGTTCAGCTTCTCAAAGCAGTTTAAATGAAAATTATGACAAAGAAGTTTGAAAGAACTGATTTAATGGCAATTTAATCTTCCTGTGAATTTCATATATACCACCTCTATTTGGTTTAGCAAGACGTATTAATTATTTGTAGTACTTAGGAGTGTTTTATAAGATGTCAGCAAGAGTTTGGTCTTTTTTGGTATAAGTGTATATTGCCACTGTGTGTGTGTGTGTGTGTGTGTGTGTGTGTGTGTGTGTGTGTGTATGCATGCGCGCATGCACGTACGTATTCTATAGTAAAATTATTAAAAAGAATTTGGTAACCGACTAGCTAAAGTATAGATCCTCAAAGTTTTACACTCAAAGATTATCTAGTTGAACTAATCCCTTGTTTGATCAGTAGGAAGCTGATACCATAGGAGATTAAGTGACTTGACTAAGGTTTCATAAGTGACTAGCAGTAAAGCTGAGCTAGAGCCCAATTTATCTGAATCCCAATCCTGTACTCCCTATTAAAACAATCTAAAGACTTTCAGAATAATTCTGTTTGTCTAAAGATAAAATTTTGCCTAATTTTAATATGTCATTTCAATTTTAAAATTTCTTATTCTTATTAGCTTAATATTTCTAGTGTTATAATTCAGTTATTGTGCTTAAATATGAGGGCCTTGGAAAATACAATTGAAAAGCACAATTGTCTAACCTAGAAGGACCTCATATGTATAAATTCCACTCAACTCTGTGCTCTGAAGTGAACAAACACATTATATCTCAATTATTTTTAAATTTTCAGCACTTGACTTGAGGCCCAGTTAAAATTTGGTTGAATAAACAGATGAATGAAGTCCAAGTGAGTCAGAACACTAAAAAGACCTTAAAAAATTATGTAGTTCAACATCTTAACTTTCAATACAAGGAAACTCAGAACATTTGGGGCACCTGGGTGGCTCAGTAGGTTAAGTGTCTGACTTCAGTTCAGGTCATGATCTCACAGTCCGTGAGATCGAGGCCCATGTCAGGCTCTGTGCTGACAGCTCAGAGCCTGGAGCCTGCTTTGGATTCTGTGTCTCCCTCTCTCTCTGCCCTTCCCCTGCTCATGCTCTGTCTCTCTCTGTGTCAAAAATTAAAAAAAAACATTAAAAAAAATGAAAAAATAAGACAAGGAAACTCAGAACAAAAGACAGTATATGGCTTAATGTTATAGCAACTAAAAATACTATGTATTTTTTTACCACATATTTGTAATACTTTTCCATTGCAGAAAAACATTCCTTTTTCAGGTCATATTAAACTTTCACAATAATCTTGCATTGTACAACTCCAGGGAGCATTGTCCACCTTATAATTGATGTAAACAGTGCCCTCAGTTGTTTAGCTATACACAGTGGCTCAGTATATGAGACTGGTATTATCAACCTTATTTTATGGATAAGAAAACAGGCCTACAGTGAAAGTAATGTATCCAAGATTAGACACATTAACTGTAACAGTGCTGGACCCCTGTTTTCTTATCATTCAGTACCTTATTTTTTACATATTTCAAGTCTGAAATATGTCATTTAATTCTTCATTCCTATCTTCAGAACACATTCTGGATAACCTTAATTAATTAATTAATTAATTTAAATTCAAGTTAGCTAACATGCAGTAGAATATTGGTTTCAGGAGCAGAACCCGGTGGGTGATTCATCACTTATATTAACACCCAGTGCTCATTTCAACAACTTCCCTCCTTAATGCCCATCACCTATCTAGCCCATCTCCCACCCACCACCCCTCCAGCAACTTTCAGTTTGTTTTCTATAGTTACGAGTCTCTTATGGTTTGCCTCCCTCTCTGTCTTTATCTTATCTTTCCTTCCCTTCCCCTATGTTCATCTTTTTTGTTTCTTAAATTCCATATGAGTGAAATCATTATGTCTTTCTCTGAATGACTTATTTCACTTAGCATAATAACACTCTAGTTCCATCCATGTTGTTGCAAATGGCAAGATTTCATTCTTTTTGATCACTGAGTAGTATTCAGTGTGTGTGTGTATCATTCTTCTTTATCCATTCATTTGTGCTCTTTCCATAATTTGACTATTGTTGATAGTGCTGCTATAAACATTGGGTGCATATGCCCCTTTGAATAAGCATTTTTGTATCCATTGGATAAATGCCTAGCAGCACAGAGACCTAAGCATGCACACTGTTCATAGCTCTGTTCCTGAATCTGTCTATCCTAGGTTTCAACCCTTTCACCATTTCTAGCTTTGCCTTTTCACCAAGGTTCAAAAATTTTTTTAACTGCAATCCTGGTTTTCCTTCACTATAGTTTTTCCTTCTACCTTTGACTGCCTCCACAATTCAACCCCATTCCCTGTTCCCTCCTACCTTAATTTTCTTTCACTCTAGCAAAGGCCTTTACCTGTCATGATTGGCTATTGGACATGATATCATTTTTCTTTCTAATGTAAAACTTAACAGTATTTCTTCTACATATTTTCTGATTTTTTCTGACTTTCCTTTTCAAGTCCTCCCTGAGAATCATCTTGCCACCTAGCACAACTTTGTTCTCTGCACACAGTCTCTAGGTGATTCATCTCTGCCCGTCACACAGGCGTGAATGCCAACACCTACACATGCAGGTGAATCTGCTTCAGTGATATATTTTAATTATAGATTTAGTCAGAAGTAATTAAGCCTTTCTGTAACTGGGATGGGCACTGAGTTTTAAAAATTCATGCAGTTTCAGACATCCCATGTGTGGTTTGTGCCACCTTGGTTTACAGAGTAAGAAGGAGCCCCTAGTGTAGTTAGATTAATTAATAGAAAGAGAATAAACTTAATGGAGCCAGAGAAGTGCAAAAAATGGTGCTTTCCCCACTATATCTCATGCAGATGGAATGGCCATCCTGGGATTGCAGCAGGGGATGGCAATTGCATTTTAATTACAGGACTGATGGTTTCAGTACTGCACCAGATGGAAGGGCCTTTTTAGAGAAAGAGGCCCACTCACTGCCTCTGTTGATTTTCCCTCTGATGGTGGTTAACAAAACCCGACAGGAGACAAAAGTGATGAGGTTGCATTCTGATCCCATGGATTTTATTCCCTATTTGTTGCTTAACTTGTGAGTTCAGTCAGATCTTGACTCCTGTGAAAAAGATACAGTTCCTGTAGGCACTTTAACAAATGAAGGAGAAAGGATGAGACTGGAGGAAAGGAAATATTCTCTTTGCTCTTCCTCTTCCTTTATCATTGTTGTGGTTACTATATTGCCTACAAAGCACTTTTACTTCATTGTATCACTTAGCCGTTATGACAATTCAGTAACAGAGGTATTAATATCCCCATTTTAGTGAAAGGAAAAATTGAGATTAGGACACTTAAGCTGTTATAGATGTAGCATTGTTGATTAGTGAATAACTAGGATTAAGGCAGTATTAAAATAAAAGAGTTACTTGTTCTCTGGCTACCCAAAAATATAGTTATGGACCTAGAAGCCCTCCAGTACTTCATCTCATTTGATAAAAAGGGAAACTAAGACTTAAATGGTCTAGTGGAGAGAAGTGTGGGGTAATTGAAAGAACATGGGCTTTTGGGAAGTCTTGGTGAAGTTTTACTTCTGTATTTATGTATTTGGAATTTTGGGCCAAGCTTCACTTTCCATATTTGTAAAGTGATAGGTTGGACTAGATGAACCTGAGAGCCCTCCAACCTTGAATCCTCTGCTGCCCATAGCTCACATTTACTTATGCCTAAGGAGTCTTTTTTCTGTAACTTCTGTGGGTGGTAGTGGCTCATTTTGGGAGAATCCAGAATATTTGTAATGATTCTCAAGAAGCTAGACTGGCAAAGATGAGTCCTGAATTGAACTTAATGGAGACCAAATCCTTGAGATATTTTTAGAATGTAATCACACAAGGAAACAGCCAAAACATTGGGAAGCCACTGTTTACCCAGAAACTGTGATAATTCAGACATATAAATTTGGGATTACTGTGAACATCCCCTTCTCAGGCACAAAATACTAGTCCACCAATGCCTTGCCAAGCCCAGGAACAGTACTGAAGCAAAAAGATGAATCATTGGGAATCATTTCGTCTCTTTTGCCTTCATTTCAACCATTTGATTCAATGATGCTTGTCCCTCAAAATCTCCTCCTTTGACTTTTTCTCCTTCAAAGAAGAATCATTTGTTATCTTCTCACAATAATTAGATGGTTTGAGGGGGATAAACATCAGACCTTCATAGCTGCCAGGCCTTGATTTATAGGAAAGTTATTTATTCTAATTATACAGAATGATTCATAGCTTATGCAAATGTGTGATTTATTACCAGACCACTTCTTCTATATGTAGACTCCATTCTGTTTAGTTTTTAGTTTAGTGTTTCCTAGGAATGGCAAAACCATCTAGATCAGGCTGCTGGATTCCTTTTTGCCATTCTCTTTACAGTCTAGAATAATCATGATATGCATTCATTCACTTGGCAAAGTCATCAAGCAATCTTTGTACACAAGACAGTGAGATATAGAAATGATGGTCATATCTGCTTATATAGTGGACATGGGGCAAGGGAATATTCTACAGCACTGTAACATCTATCTCATCTATCTCATGTTAGCGTTACAGCAGCCTTGTAAGGTAGCTAAAGCAGTGCTTATTCTGAAAGTATTACAGATGAAAAGACAGGCTCAAAGAGGGAAAGTGACCTACCCAAAGTCACTTAGAATTAAAATTAGAGGAATTCACTGGGAGTAATAATAATAATCAATAATTCCTAGCAGTCCGAGTCAGCCTGCATGTTGTCACGTATGCATGTGTATGTGTGAGTACGTGTAAGGGTAGGGTTGGGCATGCAATCAGGGCTGGGAATTATTGTTTTCCTATGTGAAAGGATAAAAAAATTATATTTTCTTAAAATGTCTCCACAGCTTATCTACCTGGTATTAAAATGTCAGTGGTCTTTGGAAGGGAGGCACATCTTCATCTGCTACTTGTTATTCATTCATTCATTAGTTTATTCATCTCAGCAAACCTTATTAGAAACCTTTCTCGTGCCTGGTCTTGAGCTCAGTAACAGAATAGGGGTACCAGAAGAGGGTGGCATTTGTTGTGGAATGTGATAAAAGTGTCAGACATGGTCTCTCTCATCATGGAACCCCACTTCCTGGGTTTAGTATTCCTGTTTTACTAATCTGCTTTCACGTAGGAAAATGATGTTTTGTTGTTGTTGTTTTTCATTCTTGGATTAGGTATCAGCTCCAAATCTTTCTTTTTTCTTCCTCTGCTGGTATGTGTCTTTGTTACCTTACTGGACGTTCAGTTCTTTGAAATCAGAAATATGTATTTCATCTGTGTGTCTTCTGTGCCTGATACATAGTAAGTTCTCAACAAATATCTGATCTGGGAACGAAAAAATGCATTAATGCACTGTTAAACTTACCTTTGCTTCTTCCTCTTAAAGTTTCCTCCATTCTGGCCCTGACTTAGTTCCTCTTTGTTCAAAGAAGGTATACTCATTTTTAGGATTTCTTCTTCAAACCTCAAATATCAAAATGCCAAGGTCCCTGTCCTCGCACTGTGACTTCCTGGGAGCTAATAAAGGGGTAGATTAATGTGAAAATAGTGTAACTCTGGACAAATCACTAGTTTTCCTGAGACTTAGTTTCTTTCTTTGGAAAGTAGTAAAAATTTCTACTTTTTGGATTGTAATTATAACCAAGTGAGACTATATATTGCCAATGGTTATTTCAAAATTCAGTTTAAGTATAAGCTATCCAGGATGTTTTCTCTGACCCCTACCCTCCAGGCTGTTTTAGTTGCCTTCTCAGGTTTTCAGGGTTCCATGGGTTCCCTCTGTTTTATATTTGTGGCATTATATTTTCAGGTTTAATTTGTCTTTCTCTTCTACTACACAGGGAGTTTTTGGACAGCCTCTTAGTAATCTTAGTATTCATGCATATTCATCCTCATTATGTTTAACTGACCACCTATTATATGTCAACAACTGTGCCAAATGTTGTGAGTTTAGCAAGCAGACCCACATTACCTCTGTCTTCAAGAAGTTATAGTATTTAGCTGAAGTTCAGCACAGAATAGGACTCACTGAGTGTTTAATTGGATGAATGAGTGAAAAATGAATAAACACCTAAGTGAATGAAGCTACTTGTTAAGTGTAGACTGCTAATGGATGTTAATTATTTATACTCTTTTTTTTCAATATATGAAATTTATTGTCAAATTGGTTTCCATGCAACACCCAGTGCTCATCCCAAAAGGTGCCCTCCTCAATACCCATCACCCACCCTGCCACCCCCCATCAACCCTCAGTTTGTTCTCAGTTTTTAAGAGTGTCTTATGCTTTGGCTCTCTCCTACTCTAACTTCTTTTTTTTTTCCTTCCCCTCCCCCATGGGTTTCTGTTAAGTTTCTCAGGATCCACATAAGAGTGAAACCATATGGTATCTGTCTTTCTCTGTATGGCTTATTTCACTTAGCATAACACTTTCCAATTCCATCCACGTTGCTACAAAGGGCCATATTTCATTCTTTCTCATTGCCACGTAGTACTCCATTGTATATATAAACCACAATTTCTTTATCCATTCATCAGTTGATGGACATTTAGGCTCTTTCCATAATTTGGCTATTGTTGAGAGTGCTGCTATAAACATTGGGGTACAAGTGCCCCTATGCATCAGTACTCCTGTATCCCTTGGGTAAATTCCTAGCAGTGCTATTGCTGGGTCATAGGGTAGGTCTATTTTTAATTTTTTGAGGAACCTCCACACTGTTTTCCAGAGTGGCTGAATCAATTTGCATTCCCACCAGCAGTGCAAGAGGGTTCCCGTTTCTCCACATCCTCTCCAGCATCTATAGTCTCCTGATTTGTTCATTTTGGCCACTCTGACTGGCGTGAGGTGATATCTGAGTGTGGTTTTGATTTGTATTTCCCTGATGAGGAGCGACATTGAGCCTGTGCCTGTTGGCCCTCCGGATGTCTTCTTTAGAGAAGTGTCTATTGATGTTTTTATTTATACTCTTAATATGCTTAATTGAAACAAGGATCTGATCCATATCCAATATAATCTTTTCAGAGTCTTCTGTGCCATTTGTCTTTAAATGGATATGTGGCCCTCTCCCTGCTTGTGACTTGCTAATTGTCTAACTATTAGATAGACACCTTTCCTAGCTTAAGTATTCCCCATCTCTTTTTCTTGCATTTTCGTTCTTTATTAATAATATTTGACCTATGGATGAGAGAAAAACCTCAAAAGTAGCAATGAGAAGAACATTTTTTTCTTTATTTTAAAACAAAGCCAGTTTTCTCTGAAGATCCACTAGTAATAAAGGAAACTTAAGGGCACCCAACTTTTGAGTCACAAATTTTTTTTGAAAGAAAGTGAACAATGCTTTACATTTTTCAATTCATAGTAAAAAGTAAGTTGGTCATATAATTTATCTCCAAACCTGAAATTTTTGTGTAAGGTGGTACTATTGAAAATTACCAGGAAAATATGCATAATTAGGACTGTCCCTGGCAAACCATGATAGAATATTCTCCTTAGTGAGTAATAGAGAGATAGCATAGTGTTAAACATGGATCAAGGATTTGACCCTATGGGCCAATTTGAAATCAGTCCTGACTCTAAATTTACTATCAGTATAACCTTGGACAATTTACTTGAACTCTCTACATCCATTTCTCCATCTGTAAAATGAAGCTACTAAGCCTGTCCCCTGTGTATATGGCATTAATTGAGATAACACATATAAAGCTGCCTAACACAACATGACACATAGTAGATGCTCAAAGAATATTACTTTCATTTCTTTTTAATTCCCCTAATAGCAGCTTTGCCATTAATCCAATGTGTGATCTTGGACAACTTTCCCAATTTTCTTATCAGTCAAATGGCAGGATTGAAATAGATGATCTCTCTATACTCCAGTCAGTTTTTTTTCCTGGATTTCTTACAATAGCCCAATTTAAAATTACCTTGTTACCATAAACCTCCAAATTGTCTTGGGAATCTTCATATCTATAGAAGATGTCACACATATCCTTGACATGAAAAACATCCCCAAAATGTCCAGCAGACCATGTATCACATCTTTTAGTTCAGAGATTATAATTTTTACATTAGGAGGCCCTTCCCAGATCTCAGTCACATTCTGTACTCATCTCTCAGAACCAGTATAGCCAAAGCTAATTAACTCTTACATTTCTAACTCTGTAATATCACAGAAATTGGAATATTCAAAAGTGACATGAAATATTCATTAATGCTTTGATCCAAGCTTTAATCTATTTATTGAATGAAGAAGAGCTTGTGGTGGCTGATTCTGAGTATTCTCTTCCTCATATTAAATAACCCAGATTCTTTAAACCAAAACTTTCTAAGGATATGCTGACAATTATTTTGTCACTGATAGTTCCTCTTGCTAGAATCTGATCACCTGAATCTGATCATTTGAAATTCATTAATCTGGTTCCCCACTCATTCTCTTACCAATCTGTCACCAAATGTTATTGATTCTATCTATTTAGCATATGTTGAAACTGTCCCTTTTCCTTATTCTTTCTGCTTTATAGATGCATTTAGTTGAAATCAACAGTGTTAACACTTATTACATGCTATGAACTAGGCACTCATTACATGCTGTTTTAACATCTGTTACGTGTTATGTGCTAGGCAGTGAAGGTACAAAGATAAAAAAAGTATGTGCCTTCAAGGAGCTATTGGTCATTCAATGATAGAGCTGGAAATAGCTGTAGCATTCAGCTAGTCCAACTGCCTGATTATATAGACAAGGAAGCTTAGATTCAGAAAGGGAAAGTGACTAGTACAAAATAACACAGCTAATAAATAAGCTGCAGAGCTAGGGATAGGACCCAGATTTTTTTCATCCCCTCCCCCAAGAATCATTTCCTCTCTACCTTTGTAAACTTAAAAATAACCACTCCATCACGCTTATCACAGTTAACATTTTGTATAGTACTTTAGAGTTTACAGGTCCATACCAGTCATCTAATTTGCTCCTTACAGTGTTCCTGCAAGAATGTATTATTATTAATCATTTTAACCCTGAGTCTTAGAGAGGTTAGTTAACTTGTCTTGGTGTAAGTTCTGAAAATTGTACTCCAAATTCATTATTTTTCCTCCATACTGCACTTCCTTCATTGGCATAAGCAGGTATCAGACTATGACTGACATGTGGTGGATTATTGAGATGTTATAGACATGAATCCTGTTTTTGGAGAGTACAAAATAGAGCATAGACTGAAAGTAATAGTAATGCTGGCTGTTGTGTAAGGACCTCCTGGAACTGCTCTAGCCTCTAAAGGTTGTTGTTTATGATGCCCGAATTTTTTTGAATGTTTTAAAATGTTTTATTTATTTTTGAGAGATACAGGGTGTGAGCGGGGGTAGGGGGTGGGGGTAGTTAGAGAGAGGGAGACACGGAATCCCAAACAGGCTCCAGGCTCTGAGCAGTCAGCACATAGCCTGACAGGCAGCTCAAACCCACAAACCATGAGATCATGACCTGAGTCACCCAGGCGCCCCTATGGTGCCCTATTTTTTGAAACTGCAACAATAAAAGGTTGAAGTTAGTCTTTTGTGGGTTTTTTTTGTGTTTTGTTTTTTGTTTTTGTTTTTGTTTTTTGTTTTTTTTGAGAGAGAGAGAGAGAGCAAGCAGGGGAGGGGCAGAGAGATAGAATCTCAAGCAGGCTCCATGCTGCCAGTGTAGAGCCCAATGCAGGGCTCAAATTCACGGACTATGAGATCACGACTAAACCAAAATAAAGCCAGATGCTTAGCTGACTGAGCCACCCGGGCACCCCAAAGTTAGTTATTTTTGATAAAACAAAAATGAAATTTTTGCCAAAATTAGGCAGGTTATTTTGGGAACATTGGAAGAAAAATTATCCAGAGTTAATGTTTCTTTATGCCATATATGTAGCATGGGCTTACAGTGGGTGAAGCCATTGTGGCCCAGATAGGGAAATGGCTTATTCAAGGATTTGCAACAGGAAATTGGCATGAAAATGTTAAAAATAAATGCTAGAAATCATTTAGAATGCAAAAACTAACTATAATGGCTTAAAATTTCTAGACAAGACTTGGAGTAGTTGTGATAAATCAAAATAAAATGTACTTCATTAAACAGAGGCTCCCAAAACACCTCTTGAACCTCTCTAAATGGATGGCCCAAGAGCCTAGCAGCTGATCAGGTATACAATGACCAATTATCTAAAATTTTAATCAAATTCAGGTGTAAAGGGAGAAAAGTTGGTGAGGGTCTGATAAAATTCTTTTTAGGCCTGATGTTAGGAAATTTTTGATTACTGATTCCGTTTCTTTGTTGGTTATGGTCTGTTCAAATTTTCTATGTATTCCTGTTTCAGTTTTGGTGGTTTGTGAGTTTTTAGGAATTTGTCCATTTCTTACAGATTGCTCATTCTGTTGGCATATAATTTTTCATAGTATTCTCTTATAATCATTTGTATTTCTGTGGTGTTGGTTGTGATCTCTTCTCTTTCATTTGTGATTTCGTTTGTTTGGGTCCTTTCTCTTTTCTTTTAGATAAGTCTGGCTAAGGGTTTATCAATTTTGTTAATTCTTTAAAGAACCAGGTCTTAGTTTCCTTGTTGTTTTCTACCATATTTTTTTTGTTTCTATATCATTTATTTCTGTTATAATCCTTATTATTTCCCTTCTTCTGCTGGCTTTAGGTTTTATTTGCCTTTCCTTTTCTAGCTCCTTTAGGTGTAAGGTTAGGTTTTATATTTGGGACCTTTCTTGCTTCTTGAGATAGGCCTGAATTGCAATATATTTCCCTCTTAGGACTGCCTTTGCTGCATCCCAAAGAGTTTGGACTGTTGTGTTTTCATTTTCATTTGCATCCATTTATTTTTTGTATCTCTTCTTTAATGGTTGACCCATTAATTCTTTACTAGGATTTCTTTTTTTTTTCTTCATTAACTATTCCTTTTTTTTAAATTCAAGTTAGTTAACATACAGTGTACTCTTGACTTGAGGAGTAGAACTTAGTGATTCATCTCTTACAAATGACATCCAGTGCTAATCCCAAAAAGTGCCCTCCTTAATACCTGTCACCCATGTAACCCACCCCTTAAAACAACACTCAGGTTGTTGTCTATATTTAAGACTCCTATGTTTTGCCTCCCTCTCTGTTTTTCTCTTATTTTTCCTCCCTTTCCCCCATGTTAATCTGCTCAATTTCTCAAATTCCACATATGAGTGAAATCATATAATATCTGTGTTTCTCTAACTTATTTCACTTAGCATAATATCCTCTAGTTCTATCCACATTGTTGCAGAAGGCAAGATTTCATTCTTTTTCATCGCCGAGTAGTATTCCATTGTGTATATATACCACATCTTCTTAATCCATTCATCAGCTGAGAAACATTTGGGCTCTTTCCAAAATTTGGCTATTGTTCATAGCTCCACTGTAAACATTGGGGTGCATGTGCCACTTTAAATCAGCATTTTTGTATCCTTTTGATAAAGTCCTAGAAGTGCAATTGCTGGGTTGTATAGTAGTTCTATACTTTAATGTTTTTAGGAACCTCCACACTGTTTTCCAATGGCTACACCAATTTGCATTCCCACCAACAGTGCAAGAGGGGTACCCTTTCTCCACATCCTTGCTAACATTTGTTTTGTGAGTTGTTAATTTTAGCCATTATGACAGGTGTCAGGTGGTACTCATTGTGGTTTTGATTTGTATTTCCCTGATAATGAGTGATGTGGAGCATCTGTTCACATTACTGTTAGCCATCTGGATGTCTTCTTTGGAAAAGTAATTTTGATGTCTTCTGCCCATTTCTTCACTGGATTATTTGTTTTTTTGAGTGTTGAGTTTGGTAAGTTCTTTACAGATTTTAGATACTAACCCTTTATCTGATATGTCATTTGCAAATACCTTCTGCCATTCCAACCATTGCCTTTTAGTTTTGTTGATTGTTTCCTTCGCTGTTTCCCTGATGATGAGTAATGTTTGGCATTTTTTCATGTGTCTGTTAGCCATCTGGATGTCTTCTTTAGAAAAGTATCTATTGATGTCTTCTGCCCATTTCTTCACAGGATTATTTGTTTTTCAGGTGTTGAGTTTTGTAAGTTCTTCATAGATTTTTGATACTGACCCCTTTATCTGATATGTCATTTGCAAATATCCTCTCCCATTCCATCAGTTGCCTTGTAGTTTTGCTGATTGTTTCTTGATAACAACCCTCAAGAAAGTCGGAATAGAAGGAACCTAACTTACCATCATAAAAAACATATATGAAAGACCCATAGCTAATATCATTCCTCAATGGGGAAAAACTGAGTTTTCCCCTGATATAAGGACCACAACAGGGACGTCCGTTCTCACCACTGTTGTTCAACATAGTCTTGGAAGTCCTAGTTCAGCAATCAGACAACAAAATGAAATAAAGGCATCAAATAGGCAAAGAAGAACTCAAACTTTCATTCTTTGCAGATGACATGATTCTCTACATGGAAAACCTGAAAGACTCCACCAAAAAACTGCTAGAGCTGATACAGGAATCATCAAGGGTCAGGATATAATATCAATGTACAGAAATCGGTTGCATTTCTATACCTCAATAATGAAGCAACAGAAAGAGATATCAAAGAATCATTGTTTCTTCTATGCTTATGGTTCGGAAGAACAAATATTGTTAAGATGTCAATGGTACTAAAAGCACTCTACACATTCAGTGCAATACCTATCAAAATAGCACCAGCATACGTCTCAGAACTAGAACAAGCAGTCCTAAAGTTTGTATGGAACCATAAAAGACCCCGAATAGCCAATGTAAAGGTGAAAAAGAAAACCAAAGCTGGAGACATCACAATTCCTGACGTTAGTCTGCATTACAAAGCTGTGATCATCAAGGTAGTATGGTATTGGCACAAAAACAGACACACAGATCAATGGAGTAGAATAGAAAACCCAGAAAAGGACCCACAAATATATGACCAACTAATATTCAACAAAGTAGGAAAGAGTATCTAATGTAAAAAAGACAGCCTCTTTAGCAAATGGTGCAGGGATAACTGGACAGCAACATGCAGAAGAATGAGCCTAGATCACTTTCTTATACCATACACAAAAATAAATTCAAAATGGATGAAAGACCTAAATGTAAGACAGGAAACCATCAAAATCCTAGAGGAGAAAACAGACAGCAACCTCTTTGACCTTAGCCACAGCAACTTCTTACTTGACCTGTCTCTGGAAGCAAGGGAAACAAAAGCAAAAATGAACTATTGAGACCTCATCAAGACAAAAGACTTCTGCACAGTGAAGGAAACAACCAACAAAACTACAAGGCAACTGATGGAATGGGAGAGGATATTTGCAAATGACATATCAGATAAAGGGGTCAGTATCAAAAATCTGTGAAGAACTTACAAAACTCAACACCTGAAAAACAAATAATCCAGTGAAGAAATGGGCAGAAGACATCAATAGATACTTTTCCAAAGAAGACATCCAGATGGCTAACAGACACATGAAAAAATCCCCATCATTATTCATCATCAGGGAAATGCAAATCAAAACCACACTGAGATACCACCTGACACTGGTAAAAGTGCCTAAAATTAACAACTCAGACAACAACAGATGTTGGTGAGGATGTGGAGGAGGAACCCTCTTGCACTGTTGTTAGGAATGCAACCTGGGGTAGCCACTCTGGAAAACAGTATGGGTGTTCCTCAAAAAATTAAAAATAGAACTACCCTACGACCCAGCAATTGCTATACTAGGTATTTTTCCAATGATATAGGAGTGCTGATTTGAAGGGTCACATGCACCCCAGTTTTTATGGCAGCAGTATTGACAATAGCCTAAGTATATAGAGAGCCCAAGTGTCCATTGACTGATGAATGGATAAAGAAGATGTGGTATATGTATGTGTGTGTGTGTGTATATATATATATATATATATATATATATACACACACACATATATGGAATGGAATATTACTTGGTGATCAAAAAGAATGAAATCTTGCCTTTTGCAACAACATCAATAGAGTGTATTATGCTAAGTGAGGTAAGTCAGTCATAGAAACACAAATGTATGATTTCCATCATATGTGGAATTTATGATACAAAACAGATGAACATAAGGGAAGGATAGCAAAAATATAAAAACAAAGAGGGAGACAAACCATAAGAGACTCTTAAATACAGAGATCAATCTGAGGGTTGCTGGAGGGATGTTGGTGGGGGAATGGGCTAAATGGTCAAGGGGCATTATAATAGGAGGACACTTGTTGGGATGAGCACTGGGTGTTATATATAAGTGATTAGTCACTAAATTTTATTCCTGAAATCATTATTATGCTATGTTTTAATTAACTTGGATTTAAATTTAAAAAAAAATAAATGGTATAATTCTCGTGGGAAGCCATCTGTCCAAAGACTCTTATTTGTTGGGAGAGTTTTGATAACAGACTCAATTTCTTCGCTGGTTATGAGTCTGTTCAAATTTTCTATTTCTTTCCATTTCAGTTTTGGTAGTTAGTGAGTGTCTAGGAATTTGTTTATGCCAGATTGTCTAGTTTGTTAGCACATAATTTTTCATAATGTTCTCTTATAATTGTTTATATTTCTGTGATGTTGATTGTGATCTCTCTTCTTTCATTTGTGATTTTACCTAGTGGGGGCTTCTGTCTTCTTTTTAGAAGTCTGGCTAGGATATTATCAATTTTCTTATTTCTTTCAAAAAACCAGCTCTTAGTTTATTGATCTGTTCTACTGTCTTTTTTTTTTTTTTCAAATCTATATTGTTTATTTCTCCTCTAATCTTTATTATTTATCTTCTTCTGCTGTCTTTGGGCTTTATTTCATGCTGCTTTCCCAGCTCCTTTAGGTGTAAGGTTAGGTTGTGTATTTGGGACCTTTCTTGCTTCTTGAGGTAGGCATGAATTGCAATATATTTTCCTCTTATGACTGCCTTTGCTATATCCCAAAGGGTTTGGAGTTTTGTGTTTTCATTTTCATTTGCTTCATGTATTTTTTAGTTTTTTATTTAATTACATGGTTAACCCATTCATTCTATCTTAAGATGTTTTTTAACTTCCATGTATTTGGGGACTTTCTAAATTTTTTCTTGTGATTGAGTTCAAGTTTCATAGCATTGTGATCTGAAAATGTGCATGGTATGATCAATCTTTTTGTACTTTTTAAGGGCTGTTTTGTGACCCAGTATGTGATCTATTGTGGACAAAGTTCTATGTGCACTCGAGGAGAATGTGTATTCTGCTGCTTTAGGATGATAAGTTCTGAATATATTAAGTCCATCTAGTTCAATGTGTCATTCACAGCCATTGTTTCCTTATTTATTTTCTGCCTGGATGATCTGTCTATTGTAAGTGGAGTATTAACATTTCCTACAATTACAGTATTTTATTAATAAGTGTGCTTAAGTTTGTAATTAATTTTTTAATATATTTGGGAGCTCCCAATTGAGAGTATAAGTGTTTATAATTGTTAGCTCTACTTGATGGATAGACTCCTTAGTTATGATATAATGCCCTTCTTCATCTCTTGTTACAGTCTTTATTTTAAAATCTAATTTGTCTGAGAAGTATGGCTACTCCGGGTTGATATCTGTTAGCATGATAGATGGTTCTCTATCCCCCACTTTCAATGTGCAGGTATCCTCAGGTCTAAAATGAGTCTCTTGTAGGCAGCATATAGATGGATATTGTTTTTTTTAATCCATCTGATAACCTATGTCTTTTTATTGGGTATTTAATCCATTTACATTCAGAGTGATTATTTAAAGATATGAATTTAGTGCCATTTTGTTATCTGTATATTTCATGTTTGATGTGATATCTCTGGTCCTTTGTAGTCTATATATGTATATCCTGGACTGTATATGAGGGAGATCCATCCATTGGCTGGTGTAGGGGCATCTGCTGGAGGGCTAGGTGACAGTTGGGGCAGTCTCCAGAGATGGAAGCCCTTGTGAACATAATTTGTGGGCTCTCCATCTACTCTGCTAGCATATGTAGGTATGCTTGGGCATGATACCTTCACTCTGCTGAGCTGAGACAGGCATGGGCAACTGGTGGCTGCACTGTCCTGCTGCCTTATTGATGTTGGAGACTGTGAGAAGTTGTAAGGAGTGTACATTGGGGCTGGCAAGTGCAAGACGTCACAGCATTCTCCTGGTCCCAGCCTAAAGCTGGTGGATGGTCACAGAGAAGGCAGTTGTCTGCTGCTTTCCTAAAGCCCATGGGTACACATCAAGACATTTTCCCTCTGCCCTTCTGAAGTCAGTTAGTATGCAGGGCCTTCTCTATTTTCAAGCTGTTTAGCCACACAACCAATGTAGAGCATACAGAATCCACACAGGGAATGCCCCTTAATCACCTGGCCCTAGTGGGCAAGGTGGTTCATGTTTCTGAGCTCCATGCAGCAGTTGGAAATACAATTTTTGGCAGTGCACCACTCACCGGGCCATTGCACAGACAATATACAGAAGCACAACCCCAGCTCTTCTTTTGAAAAAAGGCTTATTTACTTAGCCTGGAGATTCAGCCTGAGGGACAAACTTTAAGTCTTCCATACATCTAAAGGCTAAAGGGGTACTCTCAATGAATGTAAGCAGGGAGGCAACATTCTTGAACAAACCCTTGGCCTTATCACAATTCAACAAGACCTCCTAGAAAGGAGCTTATATACTTGTATGGAGTCCTGATTTTTTCCAACTGTTGCCCAGGAAACTGCTCCAAATCTCCAAATATGGAGTCTAGCAGGATATACATTGCAACTCCGATGGACTGTATATTATTTGCATAATTTAAAATCCTCTGCCTGAGGATCTGACCTCCAATCAGCCCAAAACTAGGTGCTAAATGAGATTCCTCCCCTTGGAATACCTATAGGTCCTGGCACACCCTAAACAATGAATACATATGAAGAATAAATCATATGTTTGGAAAATCACAAAGGTTTGAGACACAACCAAGAACAAAAGTGAACATGAAGCTTTATCACCTACACAAGATGTACCTTCATAACTGAAAAATGTAGTTGTTTTGTCTAATACATAGAAACAAACACAGAGAATCAAGGAAAATGAGGAAATAGTGAAATGTATTTTAAATGAGAGATAAGAGAAAGCCTCAGAAGAAGTTCTTACTGATACAGGGAAGTGTAATCTATCTGATAAATAATTTATAGTTATGGTTATAAAGATTCACAGTGAACTCAGGAAAGAAAAAAATAGAAGAACACAATGCGAACTTCAATAAGAAGATAGAAAATCTAAGAAAGTACCAAACAGAAATCACAGAGCTGAAGAATACAATAATTTTACTGAAATATATACTAGTGCAGTCCAATAGAAGACTGGATGAAACAGAAGAACAGATCATCAAGGTGAAAGATAAACCATTGGAACTCACCTAGACAGTATAGCCAAGAAGAAGTAGGAAAAAGGGAAGAAAAGGAAGAAGAAGAAGGGGAAGAGGGGGAAGAGGGTGGAAACTGAAGAGAGTCATGGAACACCATCAAGCAGTATAAAATTTGCCTTATACAAGTCTCAGAAGTAGAAGAGAGAAAGGGGCAGAAGATTTATTTGAAGAAATAATGGCTGAATACTTACTAACCTGAGGAAAAAAAAACAGACATCCAGGTTCAGGAAGCCCATAGAGTTCAAAATAAAATGAATCCAGAGAGATCCACACCAGAATTATAATTAAAACGTCAAAAGTTAAAGACAGAGAATCTTAAAAGGAGCAAGAGAAAATCCACTTGCTATGTACAAATTAAACCCTATAAAGCTTTTAGCAGATTTTTTCAGGAGAAACTTTGCAAGCCAGAAGGGAGTGTACATATTCAAAGTGCTGAAATGAAAAGATTCCAATGAAGAATACTCTACCCAGAAAGGTCATCATTCAGAATTGGAGAGAGAAAGAATTTTCCATAAGAAAAACAAAAAGGTTTGATCAGTACTAAACTGGCCTTACAAGAATTGATATGAGAAATGTCAAAGAAATTTTATTAAATTGAAAACTAATGGCACTAATAAACCACAAGAAAACATGGAAAGTTAAAAATCTCAGTGGAAAAGGTAACGATATAGTAAAGGGAGTGGTAAAATCACTTATAAGAGTAGTATGAAGGTTAAAAGACAAAAGTAGTAAAATTAACTAAAACTGCAATAATTAGTTAAGATATACATACAATAAGAGGAAGTAAAATGTAACATTGAAAGGAAAACATTGTGGGGAGGAGTTTTGGAAGGTGTTCAAATTTAAGTTACTATTAAACTAAAAGAGTCTGTTTCATATATATAATGATATATGTGAACCTCATGGTAACCACAAAGCAGAAACCTATAGTAAATATACAAAAAAAATGAATCTAAACATAACACTAAAGGAATCTGTCATATCATAAGTTAAGAAAGAGAAGAAACAGAAGAACTGCATAAAATGGCCAAATGTACCTATCAATAGTTACTTTAAATGTAAATGTACTAAATCCTCCAATTAAAAGATATAGAATGGCTGAATAGATTAAAATAAACAAAAAGAAAAAAAACAAGACTCATTTCTATACTGATTACAAGAGACTCACTTCAGAATTAAGGGCACACAGACTGGAATGGAAGGAATGGAAAAATATATTCCATGCAAATGCAAACAAAAAGAAAGCTGGTGTAGCTTTATTTATGTCAGATAATATAGACTTAAAAATAATGACTTTAATAAAAGACAAAGTGGGGCAAGACATAATGATACAAGGGTCAATAGAGCAAGAAGATATTACATTTAGAAATATATATGCACCCAACATAGAGGCACCAAAATACATAAAACAAATATTAACTGGCCTAAAGTGAGAAATTAAAAGCAATACTATTATAATAGGGGATTTTAGCAGCCCACTTATATCAATAATGGATCATACAGACAGAAAATCAATAAGGAAACATTGCCCTTAAATGACCTATTAAACCAGATGGACTTAATAGATATATACAGAACATTTCATCCAAAAGCAACAGATACACATACTTTTCAAGTATATATGGAATATTTGCCAAAATAAATCAAATAGTAGAGCACAAGATAAGTCTCAAAAAATTCAAGAAGATTCAAATTATATCAAGCATCTTTTCCCACTACAAAACTAGAAATCAATTACAAGAAGAAAACTGGAAAAACTACAAACACATGGAAATGAAACAGCATGTTACAGAACAACTATTGCATCATAGAAGAAATCAAGGAGACACAAAAAGATTACACAGAGATAAATGAAAACAGAAATATGACATAGGAATATCTGTGGTGACAGGAAAATCTGTATGATACAGAAAAAGTGGTTCTAAGAGGGATGTTCATTGCAATACAGACTTATCTCAAAAAAAGAAAAATTTCAAACAATCTAACCATACACCTAATGGAACTAGAAAAACATGAAGCTCCAAGTTAGTAGAAGGAAGTAATAATGAAGATCAGAGTGGAAGTCAATGAAATAGTGACTAAAAAGATCACCAAGAGAAAAAAAGGAAAGGACTCAAATAAAATCAGAAATTAAAGAGAAGTTACAACCAGTACCACAGAAATACAGAGGATTGTAAGAGGCTACTGTGAACAATAATATGCCAACAAACTGGATAATCTAGAAGGAATGGATAAATTCATAAAAACAAAAATTTCTGAAACTGAATCAGGAATAAAAGAAAATCTGAGTAGAATGATTACTTATGGAGATTGAATTAATAATCAAAACCTTCCAACAAACAGAAGTTTAGACAGATTTACTGGTAAATTCTGCCAATATTTCAAAGAGGATTTAATTTGGAAGAGTTATTTGGTGCTATTATCAAGAAAAAAGGGGACCCTTGTGCACTGTTGGTGGGAATGATGGTGCAGTCTCTATGGAAAACAGTATCTAGGTTCTTCAAATATTAAAAATTGAACTACCACATGACCCAACAGTTACACTGCTGGGTAACTATGTGAGGAAAATGCAAACAGTACTTTGAGAAGATAAATGACCCCTATGTTTATTGCAGCATTATTTACAATAGTCATAATATGGTAACAACCTATGTGGCCATCAATAGACATATAGATAAAGAAGATGTATGTATATAGCTATAACAAAGAATGAAATCTTGCCATTTGCACAAAATGGATGGAACTTGAGGGTATTATGCTGAGTGAAAGAAAGTAGATGGAGAAGGGCAAATGCCACATGATTTCACTTATATGTGGAATCTAAAACACAAAACAAAGAAAATCAAACAAAACACAGACTTCCAGATACTGAAAACAGTTTGATGGTAGCCATTGGGGAGATTGATGTTGGGGGGGTGACATGGATAAAGGGGATCAAGAACTACAAACTTCCAGTTATAAAATTAGTAAGTCATGGAGTTATAATGTACAGCATGGGGGATATAGTGAAGAATCATTGTATTACCTCTCTTTGAAAATTTATTATTTATTCATTTTTGAGAGAGAGGGAGAGAGGGAGGGAGGGGGGAGGGAGAGGGGAGAGGGAGACACAGAATCTGAAGCAGGCTCCAGGCTCTGAGCTGTTGGCACAGAGCCCAATGCAGGGCTCGGATTCACAAGCTGTGAGATCGTGACCTGAGCTGAAGTCAGACACTTAACCGACTGAGCCACCCAGGCACCCCATACCTGTAGTAACTCTTTATGGTGTTGAAAGATAACTAGACTTAAAGGTCAAATTACTATTTGTATACTTGAAACTAATATAATATTGTATGTAAATCATATTTAAATTAAAAAAATAATTTGAAATTTAAAAAAAGGAATAATAATATTGCCTACTGTAGAGGCTTGATTATGCCGGAAAATACCTTTGTTCATGTCCTGGCACAGAGAAAACACTCAATAAATATTGGCCAATGAGATTATATATGTTTTGTGTTTCATGATAGTAAATTCATGTTCTTTTATGTATACCATACTGTTCAGCAAGTTACTCTGGCTTTTATAACATCAGGTACATACAACAACTGCTTATATTCCACTGTATAGTTGACTCAGGCCTTATGACTAGGACCATGTTATGGTCACTTCTATAACCTTCACTCACGTTTCTAACAGCCAACAAATATTATACACATCAACTTCTTTAGTACTTAGTGAATTGAATTCATTTAATGAAGCACATGGAAAATTAGTTATATAGTATAATTTGGGAGACACCAGAAATCTTCCCAATCCCAACCCAAGTCATTTCTTACTTATAAAGTTCCACTCTAAAATAATAGTCTTAAGATTGTAAAGGATACCTGAAATCATGGAGTATATTCATGAATTGCTTTCCACCAAATGGACAGACTATCTTCTATAATGCCCAGCCTCTGTCCCATTTATAGGGAAATCTTGACTTCACAAGGCAGCCTCTTCCACATGTGGCTCCTTTTATGATAAGAAAATGATTACCAATATTGACTTGGAATCAGCCTCCCTTCACCTGCAGATATATAGTAAACTTGAGAAGCTGTAAATAGTAACTGTGCAGTGGAGCATCTTCTTTAGAATTTTGCTTTGTCTCTGTTTGACATCTCAGTACTCTGATAGTTCCCCCTTTCCCCTCAATTTGTGGAATATCATTGTCTGGTGTGGTAGGATTTTTTTCTGCCTTCTGTCACTATTTTCTGTAGTCTTTCTTAAAAATTCCATCTCCTGAATTTCTCATCTCCAAGAGATGAAAGAAACTTTCCCATTTTAGTTTATTCTCATTCTTCCATGCTGGCTAGTTTGAATGGGAGTACTGGAATTAAATAGACCCAAGTCATCTTCATGATCAACAATAAGTTTTAGAAGACCAATGGACTGGTCATTTTTAATTTAGAAAGCCCTGAAAAGAACCAATGTGGGTGGTAGGAAACTTGGGTTTTAGTCTAGCTCTGCCTTCCATTTTTAATGTAACCTTGGGAAAGTCTGTCTTCTTATAGGCCTCAAATCCTTTATCTGTGAAATGCATGAGAATGAATTTAATATTCATTATCCCTTCTCTGATTCTATGCACAAGGTTTGAAGAATTTTTGAATCTTTCATGCAGCCTCATTAATTAAATGTTCTTTATCTGATTGGGCACATTTGAAGAGGTTGTAACTTTTCTATTGTTTCATTTATGGTCAAACTGTGACATAAAAGAAAATGAGAAATTTTAGTGGCAACATATCATTAACTTTATTGCTCTGAAAGTATGATAAAGATCTATTTTACTTATTTTATTGTTTTCCTTGCTCTTAGCTAAAGTTGACTAGGGGCTTCTGGGTGGCTCAGTCGGTTAAGCATCTGACTTCGGCTCAGGTCATGATCTCACAGTTTGTGAGTTCGAGCCCTGCGTCGGGCTCTGTGCTGACAGCTTGGAGCCTAGAGCCTGCTTTGGATTCTGTGTCTCCTTCTCTCTCTGCCCCTCCCCCACTTGTGCTCTGTCTCTGTCTATCACAAATAAATAAATGTAAAAAAAAATTAAAGTTGACTAGAGAGAGTAAGGTAGGGTCAAGTGGAGAGAGGCTCTTATTTAGGATTATTTCTGGAAAGATGTCTTTGCTAGTTGCCATATCATATCATAACTTAGTAGTTGAGTAGCCATATTAATTCTACAGTACATCTGCTGCCTGTGAAAGAATCATCATAAAGTGTATATTAGTGGCATAGTATTTGTCAATTTCGAATTGGAATTTATAGGTTTTATTTTCCCATTGTTTTGTTAATTGCTTAGGAAGGATATAACATTATTTAAAAATCACATCTTAAAAAATGTGTCAATGTGTGGTGACACTCTATGGATAGTGCCTATTAAGAAAATGGTCTGTTTGGTGGCCTTAGCTGCCTTATTCCATCTGTGTAGTATCATTAATTTGTCTTCTATTTATAAACATTTATTAAGCACTGCTACTTGCCATACTCATTGTTAGATGCTGTAGACACAAAGATGAAAATGGAAGAGCTAATTCATCTTGAACTGGACTTTTTTTGGCATGTGTCCTTCACAGGAGCATCTACCCTGCGCCTGACTATATTAGTGGCAATGAGGGATAGTAGAAATCATTGCCATTGAGAATCTTGGGAGTGCTCCCCCTGTGTTTCCACTGCATACACAGCATGGTATTTGGCACAGAGGAATCACTTAGCAAACATTTGAGGAAGAGAATGAATGCATGAGTAGCTATTCCTTTAGAGGATCCTTGTCCTGTTTGTTCTAGGAACTAATCTTTAATACAAACCAGAGAACTCACAATCAGAAGACAACATGTTTTATTTAAGAAGTGCTAAAATAGACACATGTGCATGAAAAGAGAGCAATTAATTCTGTCTTTGGGGACATTAGGAAAGGACATTTCAGGTAGATAAAATAACATGAGAAAATATAGATGTTGGTTAAAACACATGCTGTGTGCTTAGGGACCACTGAGTCCTCATATAATCATAGGGTGGAGGTGGTGGAATGGGTGACAGATGGGAGTACAGCAGGAAATATCTCAGAAATACAGGTTACACAGAGTTTCCAAAGCCATATTAAGGACCTTGACCTGGACTCAGTGAGTGATAGGAATATATTAAAGATTTTTAAGCATAGAAATGTCATATTTTTATTTGTGTTTTATAGTTCACTCTGGTATCATTGTGAAAGATGGATTGAAGTAGGGCAAGACTGGAGGAAGGGAAATCAATTCATCCAGATAAAAGGTAGACTAGAACAACATCAGTTGGGATGGAGAAAAGGGACTCTACCTTGAGTTGGAAGCAAAATCAAATGGAAGATTTGGGCTGAATAGAAATTGAATGTGTTTTTAGACTGATGTGAAAAAAGTAATGGAGGGCACATGATTGAATATTTATGAAGAAAAGTGGATGATGTCCTGGTAGAGACTGGAAGGATTGGAATCAGAATATAGGATGAAGGGTTAGTACTGGGAAAAAGGAGAAATGGAAGAGAAGAATGTGATCTAAATTTTGTCTTATTATTGTGTGTCTATGGGCCTCATTATCCTTTGCACCTTCTTGTTTAGCCATACCTGCCTTCCCTACCAGCCGTACCTTTGAGTTATTTCAAAAGACAGTAGTATTTAGGCTCACCAATGGGTTATATCATTTTGTCATCCACCCAGTGGTAGTCTTTGAACACCTGCTCTGTGTCAATCCCCATACTGGTAACTAAAGGTGTAACAGTGAATCACACCTAGTCTGTGTCCCTGAGAAGCTGCTGCCTACAAGGGAAGATGGGTGTATAAACAAGTTCATGAACTAAAGTGTTAACAGGTGCTTTAACAAAAGTTAGAAGTAATTATTTTTACCTGGGTGAGGGAAGGTAGATCTGCTTGAGCTGAAGTTTGAAGGTGTGGCTGCCTTGATTATTACTAGTTTAGGATAGTGTGTTTTGCAGAATTCTAAGATGTTCTCTATCATCCTGTGATATACACACCCTAGATAATTCCCTCTCCTTGAGTATAGGTGGAATCTTTGAATATGATGGGAAATCACTTTCCATGATTATGTGAGTTTATATGGCAAAATGAAACTCTTAAATTTGGGTTTAAAGGTCAGAGATAGAGAAAGTCATAGATTCAAAGTACCATGAGAAGGATTTGATGTGCTGTTATCAGCTTGAAGGTGGAAGGTGCCATGTGGAAAAAAAAAAAGTGTTGGTCGACTCTTGTAGAGCAGCCCACAGCTGATGACCAGCAAAGAAATAAATAACATTAGTTCCACAAACAAAAGGAACTGAATTCTGCCAGAGACAAGAATGAGCTTGGTAACAGATTTTCCCTCAAAGCCTCTGGTTGAATTGATTTCAGCCTTGTGATACTCATGCAGAAATTGCAGCCATGCCACACTTCAGACCTACAGAACTGTGAACTAATAAATGAATGTTATTTTAAGCTCCTGTGTTTATAGTGGTTTGTTACATAGCAATGGAAAACTATTACAGATGGCTGTGCATCGGAATCTGCCCTAGTGACACTTGGAGGCTTGGTTTTTATAGAGCAGTCTTAGAATTGGGCAGATTTACTGGAAGGTTTATTTTTTTCTTGCAGATTATTTCTATTACATAGATACCTCATCAAAAACTTCTTTTTGAGATTAATAGTTACACAATTAAAGATGTTCACCTTGTTGTTGCCTTTTATAGGCTCCCAAGACTATATATGTTAAATGAATAAATGAATGACCCCATAAAACATTTCTGAAAGATCTGAAAGAATAGTGATTAATTTTTCAAGCTATATGGAGAACAACAACCACTTATGTAAGACTTTATGGTCAGTCTAGAGCTTTGGCTGGTATTATATAATGTGTGTTATTTCCCATGTTGGAATATTTCTACTTTGCCTACCTTGCAATATTAGTATTTGAAAAAAATAAGTATTAGTGTTTCTGGGGGTTCTGTTCTGAGATCTTTGCTCTCCTCACTTTATCTCTTTCTCCTGAGTGTCCTTATCTAATACCATGGCTTGTATTTTTTAAATTTAACTCCAGCATAGTTAACATAAAGTGCTATATTAGTTTCAGGTGTACAATATAGTGATCCAGCGCTCCCCTACATTACTCAGTGTTCATCAAGACAAGTGCACTCCTAATCCCTTCACCTATTTCACCCATCCTGCCCCCCCCCCCTACCTCTCTTCTGGTAACCATCTGTTTGTTCTTTATAGTTAAGAGTCTGTCTTTTGCTTTCTATTTTTTTCTTTGTTAATTTGTTTTGTTTCTTAAATTCTATATATGAGTGAAATCACATGGTATTTGTCTTTTTTGGACTGGCTTATTTCACTTAGCATTATATTTTCTAGATCCATTCATGTTGTTGCAAATGGCAAGATTTCATTGATATATACATATATGTGTGTGTGTGCACGCACACACACACACACACACACACACACACCAGATTTTCTTTATATGTTCATCTATCCATGGACCCTTGGGCTGCTGCTTCAATTTGGCTATTGCCAATAATGTTGCAGTAAACTTATCCCTTTGAATTAGTGCTTGTGTATTCTTTGGGTCAGTTCCCAGTAGTGCAAGTACTAGATCATAGGGTAGTTCTATTTTTTATTTTTTAGGAACCTCCATACTGTTTTTCACAGTGGCTTGTGTTTAGAGGTCAGAGATAGAGAAAGTCAGAGATTCAAAGTACCATGAAAAGGATTTGACATGCTGTTATCAGCTTGAAGGTGGAAGGTGCTATGTGGAAAAAAAAAAAGTGTTGGTGGACTCTTGTAGAGCAGCCCACAGCTGCTCTACTGTTTGTATTCCCACTAACAGTGCACAAGGATTCCTTTTTCTGTACATATAATGACATGGCTTTAATGGCTATTTATCAACTGATGACTTTCAAAATTCTGTCCCTAGCTTTGTATCAGAACCTGAATAAAACCAGGACTTAAATAGAGACCTTAGATTTTCTGATCTAGTCTCTACTCCTTTGATTTTTCCCTTTAGAGAGTCCTAAATTGAAAAGGTATTTCCAGGAAAGAAAAATAAATATTTTCTTTTATCAAACGTTTTAATTTGAAACAAAAGTTATTCCTGGAAGATGATTAGGAAAGTTTTCATGGGTGTAAGACTAGCTAACAGCCAGGTAGGGTGACCAGTCTGCTGGGAGTAGATTCCCTGGCATTGCCTATAATCTGAATTTCAGAATTATTCTGTAGTGTCCCTTAGTCTCTGAAGTAAAATTTAGATTTGGGGTTTTGAGGAAGGAGGCAAGAAACCTAAGATTGCCAATTTGACTAAGAGGTGATGCTGGAGTAATGAATAATGACGCAGACAGTGCTTTTAAGAATTTGAATGTCATAAATACCAAACAGAGAAGGACTTGTTCTCTGGGGATGAATAGATGAAGCCAATTAAATCCAGAAATGTAAAAAGTATAGGTTGATTTTTTTCAAGGAAAAACCACCATACAACCTGTTGCACATATCTGCAGATCTGTGGCAGCATCTCCTCCTAATGTTAATGGCCATCTCCCTGAGAAAAATTCTCTTGGGATTTCACACCAACAGCAATATCCTGTCCTCTAGAAAACACAGTTCCTCTCCATAATGTTTCATCTGCATGTCTATTATATAAAATGCTATATATATGCTATTTATAGTACTATAATATAGTATATCATGTATACATAGTATAGTATATGTAGTGTATATAAAAGAACACTTACAGTAAGTATAGTAAGAATATAATTATAATTTAAACTACATATTAATCACATTTAATATAACTCACCTATGAATACATTTAAGTTTTAAGTTATTTATAAGTATTATTTTTTCATTTTAACAATCTTCATTGTAAATATTGATCAATCTTGTATGTCTTCACATTAAATACCCTACTTCAGTCTTAAATAGTATTTCTGTCTCTTAACATATACTTACTTTTTTTAAGTTTATTTATTTATTTTGAGAAAGAGAGGGAGAGAGGGAATGAGTGGGAGAGGGGCAGAGAGAGGGGGACAGAGTATCTGAAGCAGGCTCCACACTGTCAGTGTTGAGCCCGATCAGGGGCTTGAACTCACAAACTGTGATATCATGACCTGAGCTGAAGTCAGATACTTAATTGACTGAGGCACGCAGGCGCCCCTGACCACATATTTAAAATTACCTTAAATTTACCCATTTTAAATCCCTGTATTATTTTCTATCTTACATGTCCCAATTGAATCTTTTTATTTATTTTTATATTGAAGTATAGTTAACATACAGTGTATATTATAGTAGTTTCAGGTGTACAATATCATGATTCAACAATTCTATACATTACTTAGTGCTCGCCAAGAGAAATGTAATCCTAAACTCTTTAATCTATTTCACCCATCCCCTGACCCATTGCCCCTCTGGCAAACACCTGTTTGTTCTCTGTGTTTAAGAGATTGCCTTTGTTGTCTGTCTCTTTTTTTCTTCGCTTTTTGTTTGTTTTGTTTCTTAAATTCCACATATGAGTGAAACCATATGGTATTTGTCTTTCTCTGACTTATTTCACTTAGTATTATACCCTTGCCCTCCATCCATGTTGTTGCAAATGGCAAGAACTCAAAGTACTTTTTCAACTGAATACCAAAAAAAGAAATAATTCTGTTGAAAATGGGTAGAGGACCAGAGTAGACATTTTTTCCAGAGAAGACACAGAAATGGCCAACAGACACCTGAAAAGATGCTCATCAGGGAAATACAAGTCAAAACCACAATGAGATATCACTTTACCCTTGTCAGAATGGCTAGAATCAAAAAGACAAGAAATAACAAGTGTTGGCAAGGTTGTGGCAAAAAAGGATCCCAACTGAATTTTAAATAACATGTATTTTAATTTTCTTATCTCAGTCTTAAATATATTCTATTGCAAATGTTCATTTCAGTTTAAATAACCTTCACTATAAATACCTTTGTAAAGGATCTCTCCTGGTTTAGGTTGCTGGTATTCTTCCTTCCCTTTGTTTAATGATATTTTTACCTTTGCAGAATAGTTCTACCCTCAGGCCTTGTGGTTTCAACTGGGTTTTCAATTTTGATTTTCCACCCCTTTAATCACAGAGACTACCATATAACCCCAGTTTCACCTGTTATGGTTCTTCAGCCTCTTGGCCACAATGCTAAGTTCACTGGTAGGCAAGTGACACATGTTGGAGGGACCATTAAGAGTCATCTTTTGGGATTGTTTTATTCTAAAAGTGGAAAGAAGAGGTCTTTCTTTCTCTTTGAAGTATAAGCCATAAAAGGATGGAAGCCTGGAGCTACTGACAGTTGCATTTCCTTCCTCATGAAGGAGACTGAGAGAATGAGTTCTATATAGAGACAGAATCTGAAGTGAAAGAAAGAATTTTGAGGGCATCGTTTGAGGCCCTGATCCAGTTCTTCAATTTGCTCATTCTAATTATAAGAGCCAATACGTATTCTTATTTAAAGAGTTGGTAGTTGGCTTTCTGTCATATGCAAATGAGAGACTTCTGAATAATACACATGTATTAATCTTAAAGATGTTTTCCAAACTTATATCTCTTATTTGAGGTTTTCTTCTGGACCTGATATTGGGATTATGCTAATGGTGAAGGTCATTTTAAACTCAAATAGTGATTTGAATTAGAGCATATTTAAGGGAATTCTTAGTTGTGTTCATTGGAAACAGAGTTGGGATTAGAACAGAACATTGTTTCTGAGTTTCAGACTCCAAGTGTAGTCATATTTAGGGGCATATAGATACAAAAATATTTGATATTGAGCCTGTTGTGGTTAATGTAAGATAGAAAGACCAGCTCTGTCTCCAGTTTTCTGTGGGATTTTAGACAAGTGCTTTCCTCCTGTGGTTTCAATTTCTCTTTCTAGAAAATGAAGTGGCTGGACTTGATTTTCTCTTCCAGCCCTAATAGTCTGAGTTTTTTGCTGCCTAGATGCTTCTTATGCAGACAGGTAGAGATGTTGACAGTATTACCTGGCAGACTAGGCATTGACACAATCTGAGTTGACTTAAAATCTACTAAGTTAAAAGGATTTTTGAAGTATATTGTCTCAAAAGATATTTTTGCATTTGCATTCTGAAGGTTTTGTAAAATAAGTCGTACTATTAGTCACATTCCAGTGTACAGAGGCTTCCTCGAAAGAAAAGCGACTTTGAAAACTTCAATATATTCTCAAATAAATTGACTTCATAAATTATATATATACACATACATATACATACATATATACACATACATGTACATATGTGTACATACATATATATACGTGTGTGTGTGTGTGTGTGTGTGTGTATGAGTGAGAGAGAGAGGGAAAGAGGGAGAGGTGCATTCAGACTGACACTTGATTTTGCTCCGACTAAAATTTGTGACTATTTCATAAACCTCCAAGAATCACCTATCTGTAAATGCCTCCATGTTTTTGCTCATGATATTCCCTCTGCTTGGAATAGTCTTCCCACTTTCAACCACCATCAACTCTTCCATTACTGAATTTTTCTATTGCATTGTCATTTTTACATATATGCCTGCCTTTCCCACTAAACCATGAACTCTTTGAGTAGGATTATGTCTGCTCTATCTATCAGGCCCAGTTTAGAGCCTGGCAGAGTGCAAAGAGTATCTACTCACTAAATATGAGTTAACTACTTTTAAGCTTAAGCAAGACACTACCAGGTTTCTTGTAATTGGGTCTTGGTCATATGTAGCTCCACTGAGAAAGGTCATGGTGAGTTAATTAATAGTTCGTTGATTACAAAAGGAAGTCTGTGCTCCTTACCTTAACATTCCAAGTTCTTTACAATGTAAATTTCAACATTTATTTTGTACCATTTTCTACTAACCCCCATCTATGCTTTCTCCTCATAGAAAATTTTTGTGTTAATTTAACAAATATTTATGGAGTGTTACTCTGTTTTATATCCTATGCTAAGCATTAAGAATACAATAGTAAATCTTGGAAATACCTTGCACATTTCTGTTTTTAAATATTTGTAGATTCTATTCCCACTTCCTAGGCTGATTTTACTTGTACTTTCTGGTTGTCTGAACCCATCCTCATTTGGGGGGTCTAGAACAAGCCTATGATGAATCCTTAGGGAAATCTGGCTTTTCTAAGCATCTACATTTAATTGCCTTGGTTTCTTTTTGAGCAATTTGACCAAATTTCTCATCTCTCTAGCAATAAAATTGTATCCATACTTAATTTTCAACACTTTCCTGCAATAGTTTCAATACCCAAACAACTAAATACTTCCAAAAAGGATAAATAGATACATTGTCATCATTAATATACCATGTTCCTTCCCTCTACTGCCCTCCTTTATCCCTCTATTTCTGAAATTCCTTCATAGATCCAGATAGGAAAAGAATTAAGAGTTGTTGCCACCTAAGCGTCACTATGATGTGAGTGTTCAGAAAGATTGCTGTAGCTACTGGAATCATACCTGCTTTCTGTTACAGCTCAGCTCAACTTTTCTTCTCTGACCCCTGGAGGTTGTAGACTGTGTCACTTTCTGTGGAAGGAAAAAAAAAAAAGATGAATTAATTGCTGCACTAATTATCACCCAAACTCTACAAATTTTTGCCTTTCAAAAATCCCTCATATCCATCCCATCTTCATCTCCACTCCCACCATCTTGCTTCAGATTATTCCCGTTCTATTTGGATTATTCAAGAGCCTGGTCTTGACACTGGTCTCTGACACTATCCTCTTCATAGGGGGAAAAGTTATTTGTGCAAACCCAAAACATAAAGAAAAAAGAATAGTAGAAGACACAGAGACCAATGGAACAAAGCTAAGGTTTCAGAACTTAGATTTCTAGCTAGATTTCCAACCCTGAAGGCCTTGTAGATAGAGGGGACAAGAATGATTCTCATTTATTCAATAGTAGTCACTAAACAACTGAACATACTTCCCCTCCATGCATGCTGCCCTCTAGCCACACTTGCCTATGGTCATTACCATACCTTCACAAGCCTCTGTTTTGTACTTGTTCTTCCCTCCTTTCTCATTTATCTCATTTATCTCTTACTTATCTCATCCGTCTTTCTTATTTATCAGTAGGATCAAAATCCTACTGATCTATCAAGCATGAACTCATTTTGTGCTCCTCTAAGAAAACTTCTGGAACTTGGGTTGGGTATACTTCCTCTTATTACTTTGTATTAAAATTGTTTGTCTGTCTTTACTATTTGTGAGAATTTCAAGGACTCAGATACTGTTCATCTCCATCTCTCCTCTCAAATGCCTAGTGACTGCTGCTTAATGAATGAAGATCCTTCTTGTTCCTTCAGTATGTCTGCAAGGATGAGACTATGGATAGAAATCTGAGTTTTAGAAACTTAGCATTATTCCATTGGTCCCCCTGTCTTGTATCGTTCTATTGTTCTTTCTTCTTAGTTTATGTTTGTGGGTTATTCTGGGATTTGTACCTTGCAACCAATTTTTCGTTCTGGGAGAAGGCACACAGATTATCAGTTTCTTACCAAGGAGCTATGAGTTCCTACTGAGCTTCTCCTTTGCTCCCCCCCCCCCCACTCTTTTCATGGTAAAATAATGCACAAATCACCAAAAGAAGGTACAAGAATTTCTGCTTTCTTTATGGGGGGGAAGTAAGCATAACCTTAGTGAGTATTTATAATTAGGAGGTGGTTTATCTAAGAGGCAACTATGTAGAGGAGACCAAACTTGGTAAGTCCAACACAGATGATGCTTGTAAATAGGGTAAAGGCATTGGAGTAAAATTTGTAGAAGGTTAGCCAGATTTGGTTTTACATCCTGATTCTATGTGGCCATGAGCATAGGTCACCTGGCTAAGCCAATTTCCTCACATGTAAAATGAGTTTAAATCACATAGTCCTCACACTGTAGTTGTGAGGATAAAAGAAATAATATAGAACCAGTCACTTAGCCTGTCTGGATCTGCTCTTATGGCTTAAAAACTTGGAAAAATAGCACTTGGCCTTAAATAAAACCCAGTGTGTGAACACTATAAAAAAGGGGAATGGGAAAACATTAAATATAAGATAAGCTTCTTTACCATTCAGCAGGCAAGAGCTTGCAAACAAGAACTTCTCAGTCATTTCAGACTAAAAACATGTATCTACAAATGCCATTTATACTAACATTTATGTATGATCTTTTTCTAATAATTTCCATAGGATTTCTTAATTTAGGTAAACTATATTTTTGCTTACATTTCAAATAGTCTTAAAGCCTCCTTTTCTCCGAGGTTCAAACACAGATTTTCATTTTCTTGTGTTCTCACTGCAAAGTTAAGTGCTTATCATGTCTTGTAATTTCACTCTGGGTGATAGACTAAAGCACATATTACTACCATTTATCCAGATGAGCATAAAAGGATTAAAATTAAATTTTCTTCCCAGATAGCCCTGTAAGCTAGAGAATACAGTTAATGCTTTTCTTTTGAGAGATAATTAGGAGGTGGGAATCACTGTAAAATGGGAAAAACATGATTTTAACTTAGAAAGGGTTTGTGTATTGGAAGGTTTGACTTCCTGTAGGGAATAAGAGAAAGCCAAACCATTTACTCCAAAATACTGAGAAGGGGAAGATTGATAGCTTTTCCCAGTGGATAGAATGGAAAAAAAGCAGTGTAGGTAGTCCTTTAACCCAGGCTGCATCCACCCTTGTGCTCCCATGAATTCCTCATCCTGCTTAGATTCTGATACCCCAGTCTCTGGGCTCCCAGAGCCCCCTCTCCAACCATGGACTTCTGTCTTGTACTTCCTCACCTAAAGGCTTGAGGACTGAATTATTCAGGAAGAAAAGGAATGAAGAGTAAGAGTAAGAGAGCCACTGTATTTTTTGTTAATTGTTCCCCGCCCCCCCCCCCCAATAGGTTGGATTGTTAATTTCTTTTTCTATTCCTGTTGTGGAGCAGAAATTTATATTTATATTTTTGTAATTGTAACTTCAGATTTGTAACATTCATTCTTAACCATGTGTTTCTCTTAAAGTTGAAAATTATTCAATACCTTTATCCTCTTCCTGGGAACAAGGCAAGAATCTTAGCTTGCCTAAATAAACTGTTCTTTGAACCACTCCCCTTTCCTTTCCTAAGAATTTTTTTATTTTTATTTTTATTATTTTTGGGACAGAGAGAGACAGAGCATGAACGGGGGAGGGGCAGAGAGAGAGGGAGACACAGAATCGGAAACAGGCTCCAGGCTCCGAGCCATCAGCCCAGAGCCTGACGCGGGGCTCGAACTCACGGACCGTGAGATCGTGACCTGGCTGAAGTCGGACGCTTAACCGACTGCGCCACCCAGGCGCCCCTCCTTTCCTAAGAATTTTAATTAAACATTTTTAAAAGTAAAAAACAAGTAATTATTTTGACTGCTAGGAGAAAGATTTTCCACCATGTTTTACCCTTTTTTCTCTCACCTTTGTTCTTGCAATCCCAGTCTTTATAATGCCAGCAGGTCAGGTCCGAGGACCCAGAGGGGGTCCTGCAGGACCAGCCAAGAGGGTCCTTGGCTTTGCACAGTATGGAAGTCTGACACAAGTCAGAAGGATGTGAGAGCAGAGTTTATTGGAGATCTAAAGAGAGTAGATACAGATGCAATGTCCGGGAGAGTTGGAAAGGAAAGGAACATGAATCTCACTTTTGCTTCAGGTCTGGGGGTTTTTACTGAGGATTGTGGTCTGCTGTACATGTGTACATGTGTACATGGTGTACTCAGGCATCCAGGAACCTATTAGAACAAAGAAAAGGGCCCAGATGTTATTCCTTGGAGCCAGAGGGTCTTGGTGTTGAGATGTATAGTGCAGATGGTCTGGAGTACACATATGATAGCTTCATCTAGTCATTCTCACCTGGTCCTTCCTTAGATATTATCTATTTCAAAGGACTCATTTACTCCTTGTCCTTCACAGGGAGGACGTACACTATTGTGTTCTGAGGCATGTGTAAAGTGGGGGGTGCCTGTCCTAGCAGAATAGAAGCAGTAAGAGGAGCAAAAAGCAGGTTTTTATGGAGTCCTTCAGCTTCCCTATCTCATTTCTCTCTGGCTTCAGTTTTTTTTCTTATAGAAGTAAATACTTCATTAGTACTTTCAATGAGGATATATGGATGATAAATTCTCTTAGTTACTGTGTATCTGGAAATGTTGCTGTGTTCCCCTAACTATTGAATGATTGTTTAGGAATATTCTAAACTGACAGAATTTTTTTTATTACTTTGAAGAATTGTTTTCTAGTATCTGTTATTGCTAACAAGAGTTCTGTCTATTGGCCTAGTTATTGTAATATATGATCAATGTGTCTTTCTGTATGTTAGAATTTAAGAGGACTTTTTTGTTTAATCTTGATGTTTTTGCAATTTCATTTCTCTGTTGTCCTCAAGCTCTAAGGGGACACTCTCTGCTCTGCTCATCTCCTTTCTAGGTGTCTGCTCTCCTTCAGACTCCTACATTTAGCCGATGCTGTATCCTTGCTTATGTTCTGAAACCTCACTACACTTCTACTTCACTGGCACAACTTCTAAAACTTCCCCTCTTCTTACTGCCTTCATCTGTTATAATGCCTGATTCATATGGTTCAGCTAAAATTTTATATTCACCAGAAACTCTTCTCTAATCATATCAGTCAGAATGAATCTCTCCCCCTCCCAAACACCAATAGCACCAATAGCATATATTATGAACAAGGACATTTGACATATTTAGTCCACATAGCCTTCTCTTATAAATGTTATGGTGGTGATGGGTGCACAATAATGTGAATGTACTTAATGCCACTCAACTGTACACTTAAAATGGTTAAGGTGGTAAATCTCATGTATTTTACCACAATTTTTTAGAAAATAAAGGTCTATATCTTTTCATGTCAAAAGAAGAGAGCATATTAGAAAAAAAGTATAGGTTTTATATACAGACAAGCCAGAATTCATTTTCTCAGCTCCCTAGTTATTAGGTGTGTAGTGACTTAAGGGAACTTAATCTTCCTGAGCTCTAGTTTCTTCATTTAAAAAATGAAAACATCTACTTTGTAGAATTGGCTTAAGCCCAAGCTACCAAATCTTCTGAGTTACCAGATACAAATCAATTTACAACCACACAGAGAACCCAGAGTTCTTGTTCTTGTCCTGAGCAAAACTCTCAGCTCTCTTTAGAAACACTCCTGGATATTTTCAGAAACCCTTAAGAGGATATCTTACACATGCTTTCAAACCAGTCTGTCAGTTTCAGATCCCATGTGCCTTCTGACATGTTTCTCCTCTTGGTCTTTGGTTCCCAAAAGTAAATGTTCTTTGACCAGGAAGTTATTTGAAGGGGCCTAATCATAGATACCTGTTCATTCATTTATTAATTTAAAAAATATTTATTGAACATATACTTTGCATCTTGCAGTGTACTCGGTACTAGGAATAGATCAGTGGAAAAAATTAAGAATCTCTGCTCTTTATGGATCTTACATATACACTGATAAGATGAGAGAAATAATAAACATATTAAATAATGCAACCATTTTTATGCACAAGACTGGATTGGATGAGTGCATCCATTCAATAAACATTTTTAATTGCCAAATAATATTCCAAGCACTGATTTTATGAATAAGTACATGTACCATGGAGTACATGTACATAAGTACCATGGAGCATATAGAATCATAGAAAATATATGCATTAAATAAACATTCAAATAAATATATAATAAACTGTGATATGTGCTGTGTAGATAAAGACAAATCTTTGCTCCGCCCCCAGCCACTTTCTATAAAGTTCCCCATAAAAACTGTTTACTTACAGAGCAATTTCTCTCAACCTAGCCATAATCTCTAAAACATTTACAGGTCAAAAGTGCATCTTTACTTTTACCCAACCAAAAGGCCCATTTGGGTGACTTCCCAGAACAAAGAATGACATTCAATAAAGTGGAATTCAGATCTGTACTTTTGCAAAATAGAAAAAAGCCGTAAGTTATGAAAAGATAGTTTTTCTTGTTTCTGCTTCTAATCATGCCCATTTTCCCATCAAATCTTTAAAGACCTTTGCTGCACCAGTTTAGCAATCTTGCCAGGAGTCTCTGTAAGAAGTGTATGATACAGGGATAGGAGCATCTTGCTCCAGGGATAATTTCATTCTCCCTATGCAGTGATGCCCTTTAAAACTAAAAATGAAAGTTTTTTAAAGCTCATCATGGCCCTGAGCACAGAATAGGCATTTAATCAATGAAAATAGATTGCCTCGGGGCTCTGGGTGGCTCAGTCGGTTAAGCGTCCCACTTCGGCTCAGGTCATGATCTCACGGTCCGTGAGTTCGAGGCCCACATCGGGCTCTGTGCTGACAGCTCAGAGCCTGGAGCCTGCTTCAGATTCTGTGTGTGTGTCTCTCTCTCTGACCCTCCTCCATTCATGCTCTGTCTCTCTCTGTCTCAAAAATAAACATTAATAAAAATTAAAAAAAAAGAAAATAGATTGCCTCTGCTTACTGATTTGTATAACTACCCCAACTCTACTATTAGATTATGAATTTATTTTATTTCTTTTATTTTTTAAAAATTTTTAGACAGAGAAGGCATGAGCGGGGTAAGGGGCAGAGGGAAAGAAAATCTTAAGCAGGCTCCATGCCCAGTGCGGAGCCCGATGCAGGGCTCAATCCCACAACCCGGGGATCATGACCTGAGCCAAAATTAAGAGTCAGACACTGATGTGACTGAGCCACCCAAGTGCCCCTAGATTATGAATTTCCAAAGAATAGTGCCAGTTTCTTATAACTTTTGCACTTCCCACAGATTCAGATTCCAGCACATTTATTGAATACCTTTCATGTGCCTGTCATCATGTCAAGAATTTCCCTATATATTATTTCACCCAGTTGTCATGACAAACGTGTGAAGTGTATTTTGTCACTCTATATATTTTTTTAATTTTTTTTAACATTTGTTTATTTTTGAGAGACAGAGAGAAACAGAGCATGAGCAGGGGAGGGGCATAGAGAGAGGTAGATAAATTTGAAGCAGGCCCCAGGCTCTGAGCTGTCAGCACAGAGCCCAATGCAGGTCTCAAACCATGAACCGCGAGATCATGACCTGAAATGAAGTCAGACGCTTAACCGACTGAGCCACCCAGGAGCCCTGTCATTCAATATTTTGATGAGTAAACTTAGGCTTAGATATACCAAGTAGATGGTTCCCACTAACACAGTGGTAAAGCCAGGATTCAAATCCAGCTCACCTGGTCCTTAAAATGATATTCTTCCCAGTGACATGATATTAATAACCATATCATGTAACCAAGAGTAGTGGGAATTTTATGCTTTCATAGTATTTGTGAAAGAGTGGGAATTGATCTGTTGCTTAAAATGATAAATACTTGTTAACATGCTATGCCATTTTGTTAACATGTTTTAAAATTTTATGTAAATTTATATGGAGAGATTTTTATGATATAAAAACTAAAACCAGGTAAAGTATATATATAATATGTTTCTATTTTTGTTTTAAAAATACACACATATATGAAGGAATATATAGGAAAACTCTGGAGGTATAAGCACTGAAGTTTTAACAATTTTTGGTGCAAAGTAGGATTAACAGTGATATTTATCTTCTTTACACTATGTACTTCCTCTTTTATTCCAAGCTTTGTCATGTACTGTTATTAGTATAATAAATTTAAAGTTTCAAATAATTAATGCAAAGAAGAGAACCATTTATCCCATGGGATGTTCAAAATAACAAATTCTAGGGATTGGTGGATCAGATGTTTTAGAAATCCATGAATATCGCAATATGTACAATGAGGATGTAGAAATTACTGGATTTGTATGTAAGTGTTCTTTCCAATCACTTGACAAACCAGGGCATTTCTAAAGAAAATGTTGATATGATACCTAACATATATGACCTAGTATGTTTTAAAATCAGAATACCAACATTAGCCTTTCCACTGATATATTTGAAAGCGTGTCAAAATCTAATTTTGATTAGCTAAAAGAGTGTGACACATCAGATTATAAATGCAAATCCCAGTAGATATTTGATTTCATCTAATCAAAGATGTTATTTTTAATTGCTATGGAACAAGATGATCTTGTGCAAATGAAGCATTGAGTTAATAACAGTACTTTGTATTTACATAGAGATTTTCTATGAGCTCCACATACTTCTTGAATTAAAAGAAGTTCTGTGTTGGTGCAGTTACTTTGGAAAACTCTGGCAGTGTCTTCTAAAGCGGAACATATGTATACTTTGTGACACAAAAATTATATTTCTAGTTTATCCTCAACAGAAATGTGTATGCATGTTTACCAAAAGACATTTTATGGCCCTATTTACTATAGCCCCAAGGCCCAAGGAAAGTATCCGAATGCCCATTAATACTAAAATGTTTATAGGTTAGATAAATAAATTATGTTATAATCACACAGTGGAATATTATGCAGCAATGAGAATGAGTGATCTATACCTACATGAAACAATCTGGATGAATCTCACAGACGTTATATTGAGTAAAAAAAGCCAACACAAAAGAGTACAAGCTGTATGATTACATTTGTGTTCAAAAGCATGCAAAACTAACCTACGCATTAGAAATCAGGGCAGTGTTTACCTTTGATGTGGGTAGTCATGTGAAGGGAGCATGAGCGGAAGATATGTAAGGTGCTAATAGTATTCTGGTTTGGGATCTGAATGCTTGTTTCACAAATATGCTCAGACTGAATTTTAAACTTATGATATATGTACTTTTCTTTATTCATATTAATTAATGTACCTCAAGCATAGATGTTTACTTGCATAGCTTTAGATATCTCCTGACTCTCCTCTTGTAGATTTTGAGGTATTGGCTGTTGGCACCTGAAGTAACTCATTAACTTAATTCATTTATTCAAAATTTCATATTGTGTACTTTATCTCAGTGTATAATAGGGCCTGCTGATACCAAAAAAATAATAAAAATAAGGAGAGAAAATTGAGTCCCTGTGCTCAAGGAATCAATATGGGTGGATGAGGACAGAGAAATGACAAATTATGCATAAGAGCACATAGAAATAAGTACAAGGAGTTTGCTAAAATCAAACAGGAATACCCAAACTTGGCTGTGTACACTTGGTGACCAGAAAAGGCTCCCTGGGACAAGTGATACATGAATTTTGACTGAAAAATAAGCAATTACACAGAAACTAATAGAATGCACATTCTAAATGGAGGGAACTCCATTTAGGAAGTATCTGAGATAAGCAAGATGTGGTGTCTTCAAGGAACTGCAAATAGTATGTCAGGAATATAGGTTGTGAGGAAAAGGAGGAATGGCAGAATATGAGGCTTTAGAATTGCAAAAGGTTTTGAATATTGTGCTGAAGAGTTTGGACTTTTCCTGAAGCCTAAGGGAATCTAGTACGGATATAAGCAGGGGAAGGACATGATAGGATTTTATTTTATTTTTTTAAATTACTCTGGCATTGGTAGGGAGAATAAATTTTACAGAGATAGGACTAGTGGCAGGGAGATCAGTGAGGAATTAACTGAATAAATAATGAAAACCTGAACTAAGGTTGCCACTTTCCCCTGGCCACTTATACATGTATTTGAACATGCAGCTAATTTTAAGATTTGGGGAAATAGGCAGGAGGCTTATATTGTACCACAGACAATTTCAAATTCAACATTAAGCCTGTCTGTTCTTAAATTCTTCAGTTGGAGGAATTAACACTACTCTACAGCACCCTCTGCCTCTTCCTGGGTGCCTAGAATGTAGGCTAGAACTAAGCCTGTTCTCAGGATTATTGCCAGAGAGATCCTTGATTTCTGATGTAACCCTGTCTATTGATGTAGATTTTTTTATACTAGATAAATCTCTTAAGAGCTTCTAGGCTCAACTGGTCTTTGTGATTCTCTAGATATCAGGGAGAGAAAAACAAAAACAAAACCAAACAAAAACAAAAACCCCAGCTCTATGGGAAAATGTATCTGCAAGACTGCTGAGGATATCAGTAAAACATTGAGTGTTGTGGCATAGGAGAAAAAAAGAATGACAGCAAGAATAGATCTAGATTCATGCAAATTCACACTAGGAGTCTCTTACTGTTTTTAGGACTAGATATACTAGAGATGGAGTTTCATTATATTACCACATTGCTGACCTGGATGACAGTTCAGATGTCATCTTGCTAGTATTTGGTGTGAATCATGGTAGCTCTCACAATGGCAAAAATTGGCAATTCAGGAACTCATGGTTCTTTGTATTGATCCTCTAAACGTCAAGAAAGCCATGAGTTTTGAAGATGAGGCCTACCATATTCTGAAGAATGTCATTAAGAATGAGTGAGGGAAAGAAGCTACCAATTAAAGGTATGAGGCAGTTTTCTACTTACATCTTAGAACACGGGTCAACTAACTATGGCCTGTGGGCCAAACCCAAACCACTGCCTGATTTTGTCAATAAAATTTTATTGGAAAACAGCAACAACCATTTGTTTAGAATTGTCTATGGCTGATTTTGTGCTACAGTGGTAGAGTTGAATAGTTGTGACAGGGACTATGTAACTCACAAAGCTGAAAATACTTACCATCTGGCCCTTTAAAGGAAATGTTTGGCTTCTTCTGCCTAAAGTGTAAAGAAACCCTGGAATTCTAATGAGTACTATTAGAAAAACTGAAAGACATGAAGTTTTAATTAAAATGGACTCTGAATTCTTCCAATCTGGGACATAAACTCTAAAATGTAACTCTCCAGCTAACCCCAGCACATACATCAGTCCCATGGTACCTCATAAAGAACTAACTAGTGATATCTTATAAAAGTCCCTTTGACCAGAATGGCTGGAAATTTGGGGAAAAAATCACTATTATACAAATATCCAGGTGGCAGGAGATGATTTCATAGCAGCCAACCCAAAGCAAACTGGAATGCTGTGGATGAGGGATAATGTAACTGCTTCCTGGTCCAAGTGAACCAGATTGGCTTTGAGTCTCTTCACTGACCTAATCCAATGAGAATGACACCATGGGTTTCTATTATTCTGAGGTTTCCATTTCCATTATTCCATTATCCATTATCCATAAACTGAAAATGTTTTTAGTGTTCATCTGGTGGTAGAACCTTGTCCTATACATATCCAGATTGTTGCATCTTAACAATATGAATCTGTTTCTTGGAATTGAGGAGCTTCTGGACAGAAGATTCAGGGACTTTATAGCCCTTAAAGCTCTGGGCATAAGAGCCTCTCAGCCAGTTTAGGTTTATTCATCAGGTGAGACCTCTGCTGCTGGTGTAATAAGACAGCCCAAAACATCAATTTTTTTTTATAAGGATCAGTATTTTATAAAGACCTCTGGTCATTTTCTCTTCTTCCCTTAGTTACCAGTGGTGTTTTCACTGCTTTATTAGAAACGCTATATCAGAAGCCAGACTTAGCCATCTGGAATATTTTCAGAATATCTAGCTTTATAATATTGTGATTAGCTCGAAATTATATTTTTTTTCTCCCCTTTGTCCCATTATGAGTCTATGACTCCATCTACTTATGGTAGTCATACCCTGAGGTTCACAGGCAAGATCCACATAGTTTCTACGTGGTAACACACACACACACACACACACACACACACACACACCAGTAACTAGAAATAGTCTATTAGCTAGCTACTTTGCCACAAGTTTTTTTTTTCTTTCATATTCCACATTTCACTTCATAGTATTCCAGGCTTTCACTCTTTGCTTGTGCCTTTTCCATCCTCCCAGATTATCCCTCCTTCTCAATTGCCAAATACTCCCTCTGTTGCAGTTCATTCAACTCTTTCTAGGTCCTAGCCCCTATTCCCCTCAAGGCCCAGCTTTGAGGTGCTCAGCAGAACCAAACAAACATCTGCTTACTAAGGGTCATCTTCTGTATAGAACTTGGGATTGTAAATGGCAATATATTGCATATGTCAAGTACCAATTACAGTTGGTATTCAATCTTTTTTCTCTCTTCCCATATACTTGTTTTATTGTTGTTGTATTCTTTTTCTTCTTATGTCAAAAATAAATGCCTCATTACATCTGTTGACATTTATGTTCTCTTATTTTGGATTTACGCTCATAAAAGGAAAGATGTGAATCCTTCTAGCTTTGCATGATACAGCATGTATAAGAAAGACCTGTAATGTCTGGTTTTTAGATTTGGTGTATGATGATAGAGAAAACTTAGAGTCATTTCAGCCACTTTCATATGATTGTCTCTTCCTCCAGCTAGGTAGTGGCCTGCTGCTATAGCTTGGTATCTTCTTAGAGCATAAAGCAGAATCTGAGAAAGAAGTGACATAGTGGTTAAGGTACTACAAGATTGGAACATATTACTTACTGTAGATTTTGGTCGGGTTGCTTAATCCCCCTGAACCTCTGTTTCCTCAGCCATAAAATAAGTACTAATGCATACTTCATAGAGTTCTTATGAAGATGAAAGGAGACAGTGAAAGTAAATTACTTTGTACTAGTACATGCATAGAATATGGACTTAAAAATGGAAGCTATAGTTCTTACTATTAATAATATTGCCACACAGTAATGATTTTTGGCTTATATAGTTATCAGAAAAATTGAAATTAAATGGAGCAAACAATAAATGCCAGGAGGCAAATTGAGAAAGGGGTGGAAGAAATTCCCAAGTGCATCTAGGGTGGTGTTCAGTAACTCATTTTTTTTTCACTTTTTACTCGGGAAAATACAACATAAATAGTGTAATGAACTTCATGTACTCATATTTCGGCTTTATTAGTGATCAACTCAGCCAATCCCTTTTCATTTTTATTGCTACTCACTTCCTTCTACCTCTCTTCCACTGTATTATTTTAGAGTAAGTCCCAAATTGTATAATTTAATCCATAAATACTTCAGCATACACTTCTGAAAGATAAGGACTTTAAAAATAATCATAAATACTAAGTAAATCTTAGTTGACTTGAAGCTAGCAGCCCTGTGTGATCCATTCAACTTCCCCAGTGGTGTCAGCACACAAACTGAAGCATGAGATCATAGATATCACTTTATACCTGTCAGAATGGCTAAAATCAAAAACAGAAGAAATAACAATTGTGGGTGAAAATACAGAGAGAAAGGAACCCTCATGCACTATTGGTGGAAATGCAAATTGGTATATCCACTATGGAAAATAGTGTGGAGGTTCCTCAAAAAATTAAAAAATAGAATTGCCATATGATCCAGTTTTCTACCACTGGGTATTTACCAAAGAAAACAAAAACACTAATTGGAAAATATATTCGGACCTCTATATTTATTGCAGCATTATTTACAATACCCAAGATATAGAAGCAACCCCAGCATCTATCAACAGATGAATGAATAAAGATGTGGTATATATGTGCAATGGAATACTACTCAGCTATAAAAAAGAATAAAATCTTGCCAACTGCAACAACAGAGATGTACCTTAAGAGTATAATGCTAAGTAAAATAAGGAATCAGAGGAAGACAAATACCATGACTTCACTCATATGTGGAATTTAAGAACAAAACAAATGAACAAACAAAGAAAAAGGAGACACATAAAAACTCAGATTTTAAATACAGAGGAAAAAACTAATGGTCACCAGAGAGGCAGTAGATGGGGGTATGGGTGAAATAAAAGGGGATTAAGAATATACTTATTGTGACTAGCCCTGAGAAATGTATAGAATTGTTGAATCATTATATTGTACACATGAAACTAATGTAACACTCAGTGTTAATGACACTTGATTTAAAAAATTAAAACAAATTAAAAAAAAAAGAACTTCCCAAGGGTCACAGGCATCAGTTTCTTCAGAGATGATAAGGGAACAGATGAGCTAACATTTGTGAAAGAATCTGGATTCAAGCCCAGTTCTATCTGACAGAAACTCTGCACCCTTTGTGCTATATACCATGTTGCTCTGCCTATGCTGACTTCAGCCCAGAATTCCTCCTCTTACCCCCTTTCCCCTGGTCTCTGGTTTGATAAGGCAAGGATAAGACAGACTCTAGCTAAATTGGCTTGGGCCCTGGCAGAGGGATCTTACATTCCAAGTGATGAGTGCTTGTGAGCTGGGATGCATCCATGTTTGTGGGGCCTTAAGCTTACTCAATTTGGTGGGCTGCATTAAGACCATATGACATTATAAATCAAACTTTGGTATGAAAGCTAGTGTTAAGTTAGAATAAGAAAGGAAAGCATCATAAATTACAAATTTGTTTAAAGCTGACAAATTATTAAATTATTTTTAAATGCTACAGACATCATGAAATATCTTTAAATTGAGTACTATTTTTATTGATTAACTTCCTAACATATTTGTATAATCATTTGCACACACACACACATTTTGGCTGCATACTCTCTTATCTCCTATTCATGTAAATATGAGTCTGTAATATCATTTTCTGAAGAAAGAATAGAAAGCTAATTTAGTCTTTCCTGTTGATAAAATAGTTTTTTATCTATTGATGTTTTTTAAAAGGTTTATTTCGGTGTCGTGACTCATTATTGGTAATCTTATGTAAAATTCAGAATTGCTGTGAAATCTGGAAAAACCTCTTACCAAGTTTTTTCATACATAAATCTTAAGGTTTTAGAACATATATTTTCTGGTGCAATGATTAATCTTAAATTCCCTTTGATTGTTGACATCCATTAACCACATTACCTGGGCCCATCCGAGGTCCTCAAAATGGATCTGTTCAAATAGGGAACTTTTATATCCCCCGCTACCCCAACTGCCACACACCAAGCTTGATTTCATTAGCTTCAGGGTACAGCTAACTACAGATTAGTTGGTTACCTGTTTCCTCTTTTCCTTCTCCTATGGTCAGATCCTCATTTCCTCGCCAGGGCTTATACCAACCCAGTAAGTAAGCTCTACTCTAACCCCAGGCACAGATTATTAATTTCCCTGATTTGTCTCTCCCCCCAAAATGATGTTGAGAGCCTATATCCTCCCCCTCAGTGACTAAATTAGGACCCAAGTGCTTTCTTGATCCTGAAGTATGTATAAATAGGAGTACACATTGTAAACTTGCAGACTTTAAAACACTGGCTACCCTAGTTACAGAAGACAGAGCCCTGAAGATGAGGTTATTCCACAAACATATGCGGCCTTGTTGGAGCTGGGATCATTCATTTCCCTCACACTATTTCTTTGTATAAATACAACATTTCAGATGTTCAATTAAAATAAGTACCCTTATTTTTAAGCTTTGTCATGTGTTATAATTATTCACTGGGCTGCTTGGGATATTTCTCACAATTACTTTCTTTACTTCTCCAGTGAAATTGCTAGTAATTTTTGGTTTTTCTTTCATATAACAGAACAAAGCAGAGCATTCTGGCTATGTCTAAAGCAAGACTAATGTGGCTTTCCTAATAATAGCTGCCTCCTGGTAAGGGCCATCACTAAGAGAGGAAAAGGGGAAAACATCCAGGATTTACCATTTTTTAAGTGAAGAAGTTGGCCTTATTTAACTTTTTTTTTCATTAAGTATAGATGGACTCAAATATAGAGTTTTGTATTTCATGAACTGCTAAACTGTTAGAAATAGGTTGGTAATATATTTTATAGATCTTGTTCTCCCAGAGTCTGTTATAAGGCATAGTTCAGGTCACTGCTGCCTATAGAGTCCAAATGTCTTAGTCTAGGATTCATGCCCCTCAGATCAAAGAGTATTTTGGGGTGTGCATTATATATAAGTGCTTCCCAGGGCACAGAACAGGCCAGATAAAGGAAGAGAAAAGATCCAGGATGCAAAATGGCATTAACCAGTACCTGTACCTTATTAAAAAAAAATTTCTCATTGACATTAGGGATTTTGCCTATTTTATTCTCTAATGAGCAGGAGAGCTTGGCTGTGACTTTTGATGCTGAATTGTCTTTGAAATGAAGTACATTAGTTGCTGTAATTAGTTGGTGGATATCTTTTCTATCAATTTGATTTCTAATGTGAAATCAAGTCGTTGATCACATAATTCATGAATATTCTGTTCTGTCATCTTCTAATACCTGACTTGGGAAACCTGGGCTTCAGCAAGCTCCAGATAACTTACATTATCTTTATTCATGTATTTCTCCTGCCTCAGGCAGATCCAAAATGCTCTTCTTTGTCCTGTTAAATAAAAAAGGAACCAAAAATTATTAGTAGCTTCCCTGGGGAAGTAAGGAAAAGTAATGATGAGAAATACTCCAGGAATAAATATTTATTTCCTGAGTACCTACTGTCCATCAGCATCCTGCTAAATGTTACAAAAACAGAAAAATAGAATAGCCACTAACTTCAGGAAGCTCATAGTATAGAAAGTAAGATGGACATTATTATTGATTATTCTGTTAGTCTACATAAGCCACATCAAACAACCTCAAAACCTCAGTTGCTTAATATAAAAGTTTACTTCTCATTTATTTATAATGTATGTTGGTTATTAGGGAGACTTAGCTCCACAGTCAAGTGGGGACCCAGATCTCTGCATCTAACTGACAGAGGAGAGGAGAGAAAGAGGGTGGAAGATTGGGTTTGGGAGAAGTGCACATCTCTTCCATGCCCATTTCCTTTGCTGTCCTCAGTCCATAGTGCTCCCCAATTGTCGGGAAGGCTGAGAAATGTAGTGTAACTCTATGCCTGGGAGGGAAAGGCATTGAGTCTGGTGAACACATAACATTAAATTTGGTGCATTATTAATATAGGGTCATTTGTGCTGTGACAAAAATCAACACGAGGATTATGAGAAGAAGGAATCCTTAACTTAGTCTGCGGTCTGGAGTTGGGGTAGGAATCAGGAATGGCTTCTTAGAGAATGTGACACTTAAACTAACTTTTAAAGGATGTGTTAGCTAGGTGAAGAAGAGGAGAGGGGGGGTTGAAGTAGGAGGGAGGATGTGAGCAAAAGCAGGAAAGCATGAAATAGCGAGGTGTATACTTTAGAGAATTTATGACTCAAAAGACTTACATCTAGATCTTACACTTTGATGAGAGACATGAGACTTTTGATCATCATCCATTCTGAGATTAGTAGCTGTTCTAGATCACACTGATACATACTAATTCAATTGTTCTGATCAAAAATGCATTGCCCAATTTTCAAAATCAAAGAAGTATTTTTTTCAAACTAGTTGAAAGTCAAGCAGCCAGCACGACCTAGTTAAGAACTTTATTCAAAAAAGAAAAAGAACTTGGAAATGAGTTTCCCTGAAAATTGTATCTCCCTCTATCTGTGAAGATACAGAAAGTATATATTTTAAGGATGTATAGAGAAGCACAGTTTGGTGCATTTTTATTCTGTAATGTAGTTGAGAGCAAAACTTTCTATTGTAGTTCAGAGATGTTTTGTTGTGGCTCCATTGAAGAACAGTTTATATAATAATGCTTGGATTAAAATATAATCATCTCTGTACCTTAATCTATATTGTTGATATTGGGGTAACAAAGTCTGGGGCCTGGTGTGCCCTAGAGCTCTTGAATTTTAGAAATGTCTGTCTGTTACTTAAGACTAAAATCTGTCTGCATTAAGAATCTCTTTTAAGAGGAAATAAAGTTCTTGGCTCACATAGGGATTTCAAAACAGGAGTTACTGCACTGAAAGACACATTTCTTGGACCATTTTTAAATATGAGAAAAATGAATAGTACATCTAAATATGGAATTCATATCGATAGAACTGGAGGTGGGGTGGGCGTCAAAAAGTGCTTAGGGGAAAGGCAGGAGGGAAGTAAGTTAAAATAGGACCAATAGTGTTTATCTTGAAACTTGGCAGACAAATCTAAAATTTTGTGGTTGGAAGATAGCAGAGAAAGTCAAGAGATGAGAGAGTATTATAAGTTTCTGGGCAAGACCACAAACAGTAAAACCAATATAGGTAGAATTAAATGTGCTAATGCATCTAAAGCATTTAACACCATACCTGGCACCTAACAAGTGTTCAATAAACAGTAGCTATTATTATTATTATTACTATTATTAGTGGTTTGCTATATTAGACACTGCTAATGCAAAGTATTTCCTCTTCTTGCTCAAGCTATTTCTTGTTTTTCCCCATTCGGATTTTTAAACTTCTTGAAAACAAACATTAAAAGTATTTACATTGATGCTGTATATTTCTCAAAGTTGGCTCTCTTAACCCAACCTCTCCACCTCCCTTCAGGCAAGGTTTTGTGCTTCTCTCATTCCATAGCACATAACTTAGGCTTTCCCTTTAAATAATTTTTTATTACTTTAATTTTTTAATGTTTATTTATTTTTGAGAAAGTGAGAGGGACAGAGTGTGAGCAGGAGAGGGGCAGAGAGAGATAGAGACACAGAATCCAATATGGGGCTCAAACTCGCGAGTCATGAGGTCACAACCTGAGCGGAAGTCAGATGCTTAACCAACTGAGCCACCCAGGCACCCCTAAAAATTGTATTACTTAAAAAAAATTTAATTTATTTTGAGAGAGAGAGAGGGAGAGTAGGGGTGGGGCAGAGAGAGAGAGGGAGAGAGAGAGAGAATCACAAGCGAGCTCCACACTGTCAGCACGGGGCCTGAACTCATGAACCATGAGATCATGACCTGAGATGAAATCAAGAGTTAATTAAATGGCTGAGCCACCCAGGCACCCCTAGGCTTTCCCTTTTGAACATTTATTACAACATTGTACTTGACTAGCAGCTCCTTGAAAATAGCAACAAAATCTTTTTCATCCCTGTATTCCCAGAGAGACTACTGTGTGCTTTGCACAGAGTAGATACTTGTATATTTGAGTGAATGGCAGATAACTTACAGTTTACCTAGCCCTTTCACATTCCATTTTATTTTCAGGTAAGCTCAGCCATATAAGTTTATTACAAACAAGAACAATAAGGCTTAGAAAAGATTAAGACTATTGCCCAAAATGGTAAGCGATATAGTCAGTATTCTAACCATCCTGTTTGTCTTGACTTCCTAATCTTTTCACCAGAACACATCACATTTTCTTGGAATTCATGATGATGAGAAGTAACAGTGGGATATCACTGAGAGATAGGGTTCTAACATTGCTCTTCACCTCTTTTAGGCCACTGCTAATGCTATGATGTCTTATTTTCTTTACCACAAGCCTGAGAACTCCTTGAGGGCAGAAACAGCTGTCTTATTCACCTTTTTATTCCCGTATGTAGAACCGAGTATGGCACAGAGTAGGTTCTCACTATACAGCGCTGTGACTGATTGAATGAATACAATTATTCTTGATAATAACAATAGCAACGATAATTGAATTCTATATAAATAAATACAAAGCACTTTACCATCCATTTTCTTTTATCCTAACCCCGCTATTTTAGTTCTGACAATGTTGGTTTGTTATCTTTATTTTGGAGTGAGGCAAACTGAATCTCAGAGGTTCTCAGCAAATGCCAAAATTCATACTCTGGATGTAGACTTGGGATGCCACAGGTCTGTAGATGTGAGATGCTCCACATTTCTTGTTTTTTCATCATTATCAGGCTTTTTAAAGCCAGAGAAATTTTTATCTTTGCAGGAGTAAGATTCAAAGACCAAATATTTGATAAGTAGAAATAATACCAGTATTAATAATAGAATTTCAAGTTATTTGGGCTGTCAGAGGTGGAGATTCCTTCGGGTGTACTTTTGTATTAATGTTTCTCAAACTTCATTGTGTATACAAGTCATTGGGGATCTTGTTAAAATGCAAATTCTGATTCAGTACGTCTGCCACAGGGCCTGAGAATCTCCATTTTTAACAAGTTTTCATGTGTTGCTGATGTTGCTGTCCCAAGAACTACACTTTGAATAGCAAGGCTTTAGATAACAAGGCCTTATATCACCCATGCACGGTAGGGCCTTTGTGGTCTGCTAACTCATTCTTGATATTCCCCACTCCATGCCTTGTCCCCAAAGAGAGGATTTACACCAACATTATTTTTCTGAGTAACCATTTTTACTTCACAGAGAATTATCACGTAAACTTACAGTCACTTGGGCAGGGATTTGAACACTGAGGAAAAGGATATAATCCATTATTTTTTCATCCAGATAGACTACACAACATGCTGTCTACCTCCCACTGAAATGTAAAATCTCCCAAAGGGACTACTTGCAATTCCATTTGTTAGATAAATGCCTTTAGGAGCATTGGTGGGTCCCAGAAGGGATCAGCAGGGATCCAGAGAGCACCCTTTTTCATTCTGAGAACTAACAAAGCACTGGGGAAGTCATGACGAGAAGAGGCTGGGAGTCTTTGCCATTTCCTAGCTGAGCTACCTTTGACAAGAATTCTTGGTTTCAGCATTTGCACCTATAAAATGGAAAGCGTATTACCTACCTTACAGAACTTGTCAAAATTACAGGTAATGCCATATCCCCTCTATAAGATCATGAATTTCACCAGTTACTGATGGCCCAAAAAAGAAACTATCTGGAGGAACACTGTAACATGTAAAATATTATTATACTAATATTTTTGTATATTGCTTTAGTATTGCAAAGAAGAATATCCACTTATCCAATCAATTCCAAAGCTATGCTGTTTTTACCTTCTATTACCTCTCAGATTCATCTCCATCTTTACCATCCCTTTCCTAATCAAAACCATATTATCTCACCTGGGCTACCCTAATAGCCTCCTAACTTAACTTCCCTCAACCACTATTAACTTTCTCAAATCCATTATTTATGATAAAGCCACAGTGATGCTTTAAAAATTTTTAAATGTTTTATGTAAGTGATGAATCACTAAATTGTACTCCTGGAACCATTATTACAGTATATGTTAACTAACTTGGATTTAAATAAAATTTTTTTAAAAATTAGAAAAAATGAAATAAATAAAAATTTAAAAATCTGATAACGTCACTCTCCTACTTAAAGGCCTCAGTGCCTTCCCATTGTACTTTGAACAAAGACAAAAAATTTTAACAAGGCCTGCAATGCCATTAATGAAATAGCACTTGCCTATTTATTTAGTCTTATCTCCTACCTCTCTCTTATAAGATCTTTGCGTACTAGATGGTACCACTGACTTTCTTTCATTCCCTCAAACAGAACATGTTCCTTGTAGGCACAGGAGGGAACACAGGCTATTCTCTTTGCCTGAATTGCACAATCCATTCTCTACTTTAAAAGCCTTCATACTTTAGTTCCACTATCAGGTACCCCCAAGGAAATTGTCCATGACTCCACTGATTGAGCCTGAGTTTTGTTGTTGTTGTTGTTGTTGTTGTTGTTGTTATATATTCTCATACTACCTGCTACATAGTACATTTGTGATTAGATTATTTTTATATTATTCAGTCAGTATCCTTTTCAAGTAGAATATGAGCTCCCTGAGATAGAGTCCTTAAATGTATCTTGTTCATTACTCTGACCACAGTGATTTGTACACAGAAATACTTACAAATATTCACAGAATTGATAAAATATTGGATAAATTCACAATATTACATAGTATAAATGCTTTTGGTATAACATTAATCCAAACCTTGCATTAACTAATTCATATTATTACTTTATTATTAATTCTTTTGATAATTTCCTTATAGTCAAGTATACAGTATATTACATTTTTTGCACTTTTCTATAAATTATTTCCCTTAAATATCTCTTAAATCCATCTTGTAAAATAGTTTAAACTCCATTTTTTTTAAATATAATTTTTTGTCAAGTTAGCTAACATACAGTGTATACAGTGTGCTCTTGGCTTCAGGAATAGATTCCCATGATTCATCGCTTACATACAACACCTAGTGCTCATCCCAACAAGTGCCCTCCTCAATGCCCATTAACCATTTTCCCCTCCCTTCCATCCCCCCATCAATCCTCAGTTTGTTCTGTGTATTTAAGAGTCTCTTATGTTTTTCCTCCCTCTCTGTTTGAAACTATTTTCTGCACAGCCATTTTTTGGCAAAGTCTAGATTAACTGATTTATACAAGTCAAGTGTTCTCTCTATTCTTCAGCTGCCCAACTTCAGATTGTTGTGAAAGGGACAGTGGAGGGTAGGCCAAGCAAGTTTGGCTTGTCAGGAAGCATGATTGTGTGCCTTTGTGTGGTACTCTTATGTTGGGCCTTTACCTATATTCCAGTTTACAATATGCATCTTATTCAGATCCTAAAATGCAGGAGTAGGAAGGGTACATAGAGAAATATCTAATTTGCTTAATTGTATAAAGTATTATTATATAATAAAGACTGGTTTCCTATTCTCAGGTACTCTTACACTCTTCAATAAGGATAAACCATGAAAATTTGAGACAAAGGTTTGGGATAGTTTAAGGCAGCAATCATCTCCTGAGGCACAGTGTTTCCCCAATTTTTCTGAGCCTGAGAATTATCTGGAACACTTATTAAGGATACAAATTCCCAGGTCTCTCCTCAGCAACTCTGGGGTAAGGCCCAAGAATCTGCATGTTTAGCCAATACTCCAGATCAGGAAGCTGAGGAACAATGAAATGTGTTAAAGTGGTCAAACACTAATGTCCTGATCTGGAAAAAGAACTATGAACTCTTTGATTGCAGCAAAGTAGTTTAGACTCAAGAGGAAAGACTGACAGCTTTCTAGAGGTGTGTGCTGAACTTGATTTAAGCTGAAGAGAGTACTGTTTTAGAATATCCAAGACTGACTTCTAGCACTGGATCTGCCTTCTTTCATGTATAAAGGCAGCAGATTAGTTGCTGGGACTCACATGAGAGGTTCTATCTGGGTGACCAAGGACTGGAATCTAAGGTTCCTGAAATCTCCAATCAGGGAACAGATCTGTAGGCATTATTAGAGGTCTTTGTCTTGGTGACATGTCTTTTTAGAAGGCCTAAAGGTGTACTACATTAGTAATGGGAGCCTGGCTCAGGCACAATTCAGCAAATATTCTCTCTCTCTCTCTTTTTTTAAGTTTAAAAAAAATGTTTTATTTATTTTTGAGAGAGAGAGAGAGAGAGAGATACAGAGAGAGAGAGAGAGACAGAGCGTGAACAGGGGAGGGGCAGAGAGAGAGACACAGAATCTGAAGCAGGATCCAGGCTCTGAGCTGTCAGCACAAAGCCCGATGCGAGGCTCGAACTCAAAAGTTGTGAGATCATGACCTGAGCCAAAGTTGGATACTCAACCGACTGAGCCACCCAGGTGCCCCAGCAAATATTCTCTTATATCTACTTGGTTTCAAGTCCTAAACTGCATTCTGGAATTCAGAGACTCTAAAACAAACATTGACAAATACTTCTAATCCAGTGGGAGATAGGGTCACAAACTAATTAATTTTTCCCTCCCCATTCCATCTGTGAACATTAAGGCTTATCAGAACATAATTTAGATATCACTTTCTTAGAGGGTGAGTAAAAGTTAGTAAAGGGGAGGTGGGTCAGAAGCTGGGAAGAAGGCATACCAGGTAGAAGAAACACAAATGTTAAGATACAGCCATATGAGAAATCTTTCTCCTGAGGGAAGTACTAGTTTAGTATATTTTGAGCATAGTATTTAAGGAGTGGTGGCTACAGGTAAGGCTAGAGATGTAAGTAGAGTTCAGATCACGAAAGGCCTTGAATATCAGGCTAAGGAGCCTGGACCTTTTTATAAAAAAAAATTTTGGGGGGGTAAGTAGATGATGCCACTGGATTATTTTAACCATAAGAAGAACATGGTCATATTGGCACTTTTTTTGTTGTGTTTGATGGTTTTTAATCCAGGAATTAGCATTGTGTGTGGGCAACAATAGCAAAAAGATGTTCTTAAGAGAAGGCCATAGGAACACTGTCAGAAAAGTTTGACACTGATACATGGAAAAGAGGCAGAGTCAGAAACCAGAAACTGGGGCACCTAGGTGGCTAGGTCAGTTAAGCGTCCGACTCTTGATTTTGGCTCTGGTCATGATCTTAGGGTCGTGAGACTGAGCCCTGAGTTGGGCTGTGCACTGACAGTGTGGAGCCTGCTTCGAATTCTCTCTCTCTCCCTCTCTGCCTGTCCTCCTCCTCTCTACCCCCACCTCTCTCTCTTTCAAAAATAAGTAAACTTTTAAAGAAAAGAAACAGAAAGAAAGAGCTTAATATTAGAAATGAGAGCCATCTATGGTCTAGGGACTTAAACTAGTTAAGGAACCAGCTCGGGCAGCAAGTATCACAGACAAGACACATGGTTAGTGGGGGCCTCAGCCAACATTTATTGCTATCCAGCCAGCAGTGTAAAGACACTATCCCTGTAGATATCCTTGAAACTACCAGTAACTCTTGCATGTTTGAGATAAATTAGCGGTGTCCTGACAGGTGGTTGAGACATACATGAATGTTTGGGCAAGAGATCTGAGAGTCAAGGTTTGGAGTCTAGATCCTTATGAGGAAAACAGGTAAGAACAAGACAGATTCATCATCACTGCGATAAAGGAGAATTTGAATGAAGCCCTGGAGCAAAAATCCAGAATTGGGTTTAGAAAGCCAGATTATGGGCCTTAGTTAACACTAACTAGGGAAAAGCTATGAATTTGTAAGGCAATTTAGGAGCTTATGGGTAGTTGGAGCACATTACCAATATTAAAGGGATAGACACCAAGAATGATGGAGACTTCTGACATGTTAATTAACTTTTCTGAACCCTACTGGCCCCATCTATAAGATAGGGATGATAATGTCTATTTCACAGAGTTGTTGAAAGCATTACATATGATGAAGTGAAAGCTCCTACTACTGTGAAGAGACACAGTAGGTACTCATTAAATGTTGGTTTTCTTTTGTGCCTTCCACTTCAATTCAGAATTTGTCAAACAGCTTGGGTTAGCTCAGTCCCTCATAGCGAGGGATTTGGCTTGGATCAGAAAGAAGAAGAAGAAGGCAGAATTTTAGAAATGAAACTGTGGAGTTACCCAAAGGGGATAAATCTCGAATCTTGCTAGACTAACCTCAGAAGAAGCTAATCCAAAAGAAGTCTTGGAATGGCCTTTTCTGTGAATTCAAGTGAAATAAAGCAGAAAAGTTTCCTTTCTAGTATGGACCATGCCATCCAGGGGCCCCATTTAGAAAATTAAAGTGAAATGTGTCATTCTATTGCTTCAGTAAGAGCTCCTTTTTTGCATGGCTTTAAACTACTGACTACTCAGTTGATTTCTCTGGCAAGATGGCTTTTATAGTTGATTACATGTCAAATCAAAAACTCAACCATATGAGGACTCATAAAAAGCAATTTATTTTAACGTAAGGTACATCATTCCAATTACTTACAAAGTTAGAGAAGAATGGGGCACAATATAAGATTTCAAATCTCATTTACTTTCATGTTTCCATCATTGTGAAGTTCTTAGAAGAGATCTTACATTGGTATATTTTATACCATACCATTTTATAGATCTCCACTTTGTTTTTTTTTTATTTTTAAATTTTTTTTTAACATGTATTTATTTTTGAGACAGAGAGAGACAGAGCATGAACAGGGGAGGGGCAGGGAGAGGGAGACACAGAATTTGAAACAGGCTCCAGGCTCTGAGCTGTCAGCACAGAGCCCGATGCGGGGCTCGAACCCACGGAGCGTGAGATCATGACCTGAGCCGAAGTCGGCCGCTTAACCGACTGAGCCACCCAGGCACCCCTATCTCCACTTTCTTAAAACTAGACTAGTTAACCATCCTCCCTGACTCTTCCTCATTTTTTGCAATCTTTGCAAATGAATTCCAGTTGATCCAGTTTCTCCTTCTCCCTTATATGGACACAGTTTTTGCATCAGTTGAGGTTTCTTTCATTCTCTTCTTAACACCTTACTGGCATAGCAAGAAGTCTCTCCATAGCAAGCTAGTTTTTATTGAGCTTCCTATTCTCCATAACTACTCCTCTTCCTCTGATTGCTCCTTTTCTCATCTCTTTATCTTAATGAACTTTTTGATTAACTTTTTATCATTGAAAACCACCCTGCTTATTTTTGCCTTAAAATTCCAAGGGTATACTTTTCAGGGCACATGTCTCTTCAGATGCCTTCTCTGGTCATAGCCTATATTACTTGTTTCTCTTTAGACCTAAAGGGATAGACCAAAACTTTGGTTTATTGTCAGTTGTACAACATCTGCATCATTTACTTACCACAGAACGCAGTGGGAAGGATATTAGTCGACCAGATCGCTGAGTCATGGAGCAGTGAGCTTTATATCTCTGACTTTTCTAGTCTTTTCAGTTTCATTATTGCAACAACCACATTCACTTTCTTTAGTTTGTTTATAGTTGTTTTGTATTTGTTTTGCCATTGTTGCCATCAGGTATGAGTCAGCAGCCTTTTGTGCCCATATGATAAAAATTTTAATAACTAACATGAAGAATGCTTACTCTGTGCCAGACCTTGTCTATATCTGTATTGACTAATGTACATACTGTGTATCAACTAATATAATCTTTACAATCACCTTAACAGGTAAAAAGTGTTATAATCCTCATTTTTCCTATGAAGAAATTGGAGATCAGAGAGACTCAATGACTTGCCCAAGGTCCTGCAGTTGATAACTAGCAGAACTAGGACTGAGTCCTACTTTAGAGACTGTACTCTTGAATATTATCTTGTTACATTTTTCTAAGTCTTGTTACAAAGCATGTTTACATATGTCTTCTGGTCTCCACAGCAATCCCATAATTATTCACATTTTACAGATGAGTAAATAAAGGCTCCAAAATATGAAGAATATGCTGCAAATCACAAAAAGAAGTGGAACTAAGATATGAACCAAAGTTACTGATTTTAAATTTAGAAGTTTTCTATCAAAGAGTTGATATTCTAAATTCAAGCTCTAGGAATAAATTTATATCTGATTTAACTTACAGGTATGCACAACCTCGTATGCATATGTGTGTATGTGTATGTTCACACATATATATTTATATATATCTTTATATTAATACACATGTAAATAAATTATAATCTGGATATATTTTTAATTTTTAATTTAGTTAATATATAAGCATCACAAGATGTGATGAGTCTTTTGAAAAAAAAATCAGTAAATCATTTGTTATGCCTTTAACAAAGACTATATTTACATAATCACATTTTACTTTATTGGAAAGTTAACATTTTGACATTGATCCCTGGAGTTTAGATCTAAGGATAACCCATTTTAACCAGATGGAGTACTCCCCAAAGGCAGGGTTGTGCAGAATATTGCTCCATGCAACTCCCTGGTTTCCACATGTCCTCTGAGTCCTTTATTTGAGACATGTTGGGGTATGGTAGGTAGACACAGTTTGTGGCATCACCTGACCTGATTTTGAATCTTGATTCCATGTCTGACTTTCAGCAAATTATTTTCACCTAACTTCTTTATCTAAGCATCAGTATTTTAATATGTTAAAAAGAAGTAATTTTCTGACCTTTAGGCTTTCTCCCTCTAATTTTCTCTTCACACAGTTGTCAAAGTGATAGTTCTATAATACTGCCCAGATCATGTCATTAACCTCCTTAAAATTCATCTCTCAGTCTCTCTTGTTTTAAGAATAAAGTTCAAAGTCTTTAGCCTGACCCTTAAAGCTCTTCATAACCTATTTTTCTAGTTTTATCCCTCTCAAACTTTCTTCATCTTCCCTATATTTGAGTGGCACTTCAGCTGAAGTTCACCTAGTTATTTACAGGTTCAAGCTTAGAACCCGGATTCTCTGACATTAAATTTAATACTTTTTCTGTTCTAACACCATCCCTAATTGACTTAGAGTAACTTATTATTGAATATGATTATTATCTCTAGAAGTAACTTGTTATTGAAGCTGATTCCAGTTACTAACTGCAGAGCATTGATGCTATATGATCTTTTCTTATGCTAGATAATAAAAAAAAAATCAGTTAATACTGTTTTTGTACCACTCTGCTAGGCACTGTGTAATCTAAGATACAGCCCCTTTTGTTAAGGAGCTTATAACGTACTGGGAGAGATGAAGACAAAAAAATAGATTCTAATTCAGGTAGAATTAGAAGTAGAAGTAGAAGTAGAATTATGTCTTTTCTGACATAATGTAACATATATCAAAGGAAGAGTATAAAGACAGAGTCATTGGGCTAGTGAGGAGCTAGGAAACAGCCCAATATTGGGAGTCAGGAGGCCTGGATTCTGATTCTGGTCTATGAACTTTCTATGTGACCTCAGACAAATCATTTCCCCTCTCTAGGCCTCAGTTTCTGCATTTAAAAAATGGTGGGTTTTGAATAGCAGATGATGCCTGAGACTGAAGTGAGCTCTAATATTATCATCATCCTTATAGCTAACGTGGAGTACTCTTCTGAAACAAAAATAACAGCTAACATTAGTTGAGTGCTTTCTATGTACCAGTCACTGTTTTAAATACTTTACATGCACCTCACCCTCACAACAACCCTATGAAGAACATATTATTTTCATCCCATCATACAGGTTAGAAAGCAGGAGTAGGGAGAGGTTAAGTAAGTGTAGATCTGTGATTTGAACCTAGGTTTTTATATGTGCAGAACTGGTACTTTTCCCCACCGTTGTTTGTGGCTTCTTAAAGTTGTCTGCTCTTACAGCACTGGTGCCCAAATCTTTAGCTGCATGCAGACTGGAGCATTAATTTTGCCATAAATCACATGGCCATATTCCTTTGATTTTATAAGTTGTAAATAGTCATATGCATGTATCTTCAGTGCATACTCCCTGATGGAAGTAGTGATTCTCTCTCTTGGAATCAGTGGTAATCATCCTTATTCCAGATAATGCCACATCAAAAAAATATTTAAGGAGCCAATGTGCGTGTTGTTGACGACTTTTTACGAACAAGAACATGGCCTCTTTGCTAGTATTTTACAAGCATGATTAACAATGGAGTCAAGTAGATCTTATCAAAACAGATAAATAAAATGAATAGTGCAATTAAACATTTTAATGTATATGCCTTTATTTACCAATCTATAAACATGATAATTGAAATGGATTCCTTCCTATTAACGTGAGTTTTATAAAATATGATATTCTGTGGGTTTATATATATGAATGTGTCTTCATACATACATACACACACACAACACACACATACACACATTTAAATTTAAGGCTTTAGAGGAGAATGTATAGAATGTTAGGGATAATTTATTCACCTTTTATCATTCATTCTGCATTCCAAAGTTTTCATATTCACCATGGTTGGGTCAAAAGGCCTTTATGATCCTTTCTAATAGAGAGATTCTAATTTCTGTGATCTTATTTTTATTTTGGAGGCCTTGAGACCTCAACTGTGCAGCGAACTAGACTGGGCATTAATTATCCTTTCCATTTAAAGTTGAAGAATTCGAGCCTCAAAGAGAGAAAATTTGCTGTTTCAGGCCACACAACTAAAAAGGGAAGAACCAGGACTTCAAATCAGATTTCCCTGATTCTGAAGTCTTTATTCTTTTTACTATACCATAGTGCCTCCCCTGCATTTTTTACATATGATTTTATTTAAGCCTGGAATAGGTAGATCCAGCAAACTAGAATCCCTGTGGCTGTAGGCAGGCTTAGATCAGCAGGGTTACTGAATCTGAGTTGCATTTGGCAAGATCCAAAGAAAGACTAGCCAGATGCCCTTGCAGGCAGAGAGAGCATGCTCAGGCCTATGTCAGGGGAGCTCCCAGTGAGCTTTTTCTCTTTACACCTTGGGCTTCATCCTCAGGTCTAGGAAAAGGCATTGACTGTTTAGATCCAGCCTACTTTGTCCTTGCCAGGAGGGACCCTCCTTATTCATATTTATATACAGTTCATTGAAATTTATTTCTGTTGTGGTTTTGCTGTGTTTATATGATTACTTATCATTATTTAATGATTACTCATCATTATTTATAAATTTAGTCATTAATTTATTTAATTTATTTAATTATTAAATTAATAATTTATTTAATTATTTATTCTCCACCCCAGCACACACAGATATACACTATAGACCATAAATGCTTTGAGGCTAAGGCCACATCTGTTTTCATTCATTTTTGTTTCCCCATTGCTAAGAACAATGACTAGAATATGTTAAACAATACATATTTGTTAAATAAACATCAAATCCATAAAAGTACAAAGTGTTAAGTACCAATTCAGTGCTAGTGCTAGACTCTATTCTGGATACTCCTATGTTTTTGCTTCTTGAACCTCACTGAATCATAATTACTCAATGAGATATTAAGGAAGGACACTGTCATGTTGTAGGACTTCATGGCCAAAATTTTTGAGAGTTGCATATATTTACTGCTTCTATTTCCTCACTTCCTATTCAGTCTTTAACCTATTGCATGTTAGTGTCTGCCTCCAGCACTCTATTGGCATTCCTTCTTTGATAAACTTTAAAACATTGAAACATCTTATATAACCTCATCCCACATGACTTCCAGCATTTGACATTGTTGGTCACTCTTCTTCCATCTCCTCTCTTATCTTTCCTGGCAACATCTATCTCAGTATACTTCTCATATTTCCATGAACTTCCCATTCTCCTTGGACTTCTTTAAAGGAGCAATTAAGTGTTGGAATTTCCTAGGGTTCCATCCTTCTCTCTTCACATAATCTTCTTGCTCTTTGCATTCATACTTTTCAATTTTTATGACTTTAACTACCATCTATAAACTAATACATATTGGATCTATCATTTCATTCTTAGATATTCTTATGAGGTTTAAGCTCACATTTCCAAACATCTGCCGGGCAGCAGAAAGGACAGGAAGGACATTTCTTGCAGAGAGTGTGGTAGGAATAAAAGCATACTGGTCAGAAAGATTCTAGACTATTTGGGTGTGAATGTGAATAGAGACATTCATTTGATCTCACTATTGCAGACTTTGTTTTCAAAAAAAAAAAAAAAAGAACCTAGTATAAAATAGGTACATAATAAACATTTTTGAATGTATAAATGAGTGAATGAATGAAATAGAAGAAATTATGGGTCTAGAAGAACTTTCTGCTAGGTTCTTTACAACTGTAATTTACTATCACAACAGCTAATAATGATAATATGTTGCATGTCTGATATTTCTTACTTTCCACTGTCCTCATTGCCACTACCTTCATTCAAGCCTTTATTATCCCTGTTTAGATTACTTGCTCCCCTCTAATCTGTCATCCATATAATTAATAGCCAAAATTATTTTTTAAAAAAGCAAATTTGGTTGTGTCAGTGTCCTGCTCAAACTCTCCAATTACCTCACTTTTCTATAAAATAAAAAAAAAACTAACTCTTTAGGTTACTTTCAAAATTTGTCCCTTCCTATGTTCTAATCACATTGAAATATCAGTCCTTGATTCACTATTCTTATTTTATACATTTTTTCTTGAACTTCAGCTCCTTAAGAGAACCTTGCTATTCTCTTATCCCAGCCCTTTATATGTACTGTTATTTGTCTGAAATGCTTCATTTTAATTTTCCTCCTCTGCCTGTCTAGCTCATTGTAAAACATTTAGAAGTGTCTGGCATATAGTAAGCATTTGATAAATGCAGTGAATGTCATTGTCATCATTTCTTTGTTATATTCATCTTTGTCATTGTCATCATCATCATCATCATCATCATCACATGTGGGAGGTCCTAGCCTGTCAGAGGTATCAGGGATTTTAATTACTTAGCTCAATTTAGATTTTATATACAATATTCTCAAATAGATCCAGGAAAAGGAAGAGGTTTGTTTAGACTTACACAGCTTGTGAGAAAGATGGCAAATTAAGAGAGCTAGAACCTAACTAAACGGAGTTTGCACACTGCCCCAGTAAGCCTCATATGGTTTTGAAATTATCGTACCTTTTGACTAATTGATGGTGCAGCTATTATAGAGGGAAGAGCATGGTCAGTCTCAGCTGGACTCAAATCCTGGCTCCTCAGTTTACTTGATTATATTACTTAACTCATAAAGCTCTTAAAATGGACACTGTATGTACAATACATAGCACAAACCTTGAAGAAGTACTCCCCCCACCCCCACCACTATATGTCATATTTGGTTTGTGTCCCCTCAGATACATAGGATAGGATTTCTGAGACCCTATAATTTTGCTCATCAAAACGGTGGTTGGTTTTTAAAACTTACAGAAGGGAAATATGGGAAGAAAGCTAAGAACATATTGTCTTCAGAGTGAGCAGAATCCCAAAATAAGTTGCTGCATACAGGTTTCTAGTCGTGCTTGGGAATTCAGCCGACTGAGCACAACATGGCCCTATCCTGGGACACTGCCAGCTTTGCCCTCCCGGTGTGTGAGACAGGTGCATTTGTACCCATGGTCCATATTTTGTATCCATAATAGATTCAAGAAGGTTTAGATCAAACAAGAGTTAGAGAGGCTGATAGAAGGGTCTAGGCACCTCTGTACCAGTTTTCTACAGCTTAGTACTCAGGAATCTAAACCTCTATCTATAGAAAATTCTACAGAGTTGTTTACCTAGTTTTAGGGGGAACGTGCCCTCGGTTCTGCCTGTCTTCTTGTCCCTACCTCTGTCTTTTGGACCTGGCCCTTTTCATTTGAGCTTGAATATACCAGACTGGGATGATCTTCAACTAGGGAATTTGAAATAATTTTTTCCTCGCATGCAGAGAAGCTGAAATTTTATCAAAGAAAACTGGAACTGTCATTCACTAAGAGGCAGTGGAGTAGCATTTAGTGATCTTTTACTTCATTTTCTTGATTAATTTTTATTAATTCTCTGAAGTATATATTAATGTCTTCTAACAAATAAAGAAGCTGAGATATTAATAATCAGTGACCATAATAACTTAAGCAAGGTCAAAAAGCTCATAGGCCCCAGGGCAAGATTGTAAATGTTGGCCTAATTTGTGCTTTACTATGTAATCCCCAGTAGCTGCATCACCTGTCTTCTTTACTTCTCAGCTGAGCATTCCTCAGTGTCTCCGGGTTGTGTTTGTTTCCATATTCACGAAGGAAGTATAAATTATCTACTCCCCATCCCCACTACTCATTTCCCCCTCTTTTCCCCTCCCCAAAGGTGTCTCTCCTTTTGGCTCTTGCTTTGGGATAGGTTATATGACATTGATCACTTAAAGTATCACTTTCTGATTAATGTCTTCCCCCAAATCCTCATTAGGTATGAATTGCATAATTTTCTACAAATAGACACTAGATGTCTTTGTTTCACGGTATACAACAGTGTAAAGAAGTCACACATGTGGCTTGCAACAAAAAAGTTTTGGTGCTGATTTTATTAGTTTGCCAGTTTGAGGGAGTGAAAGAGAGGGAGGGAGGGGAAGTAGATTTAGAGTGAGAGTTTGGTTAGACTCATGACATATGTAATGATGCCTGGGACTAGGGATGTATTTAACCTCTGTGAGCCTTAGTTTCCTCCCCTAATTATAAGTAGATTCATCTCTGCCTTCTCTTCCTCACAAAGTTAGTGTAAGATCAATGAAGATAAAGGTGTGAAAGTATTTTACAGATTGCAAAATGCTTTACAATAGTACATTTTTATCAATAACATTTATTCAGCATTTTAAAAATAACTGTGTTTTCACATGCTTGCTTGTTTCTCACTATTTTGGAACATGGATTGTTATTCCATAGTCTGAAATCTTCTTTATTTGTGTGAGAGTCCTGGGTTCCATGGAGTCTAGGACAGGAATTGGAGGAAGCAGTTACTTGCCTGAGGCTGCCATAATCCTGAAATTAGGGAAAAGAACAGGACAAGAAACTCAAAACACAGAGTAGAAGCCAGAGTTTGATAAGCCAAAAAAATAAACAGACTGTCTAAACAGGGGTATCTGATCTGGAAATATGACTTCAGAAATATGAAAGTCTCCAACCTGAGAGTTGGATGAGCCAAGTGTAGACTGGGGCAATTTTCTGGGATAGGTTTGGCTGTTTGCAATTAACTATGTGTTGGCTTTATTTAAATAACGACCTGGGTCAAAATGAACATTACATGGATGTTTTCATTCATTTCGATGTGATCCATCTGACTATCAAACTGCTTTTCAGATGGGTCTCATAAATCACTTTCCAGGCAGCAGTGGTCTGTAGGGTTTTTGGAGCTGAATTCACACAGGAACCAAAGCTATTTGCGCATTGATATTTTTTTTTTAAGTTGTCATCCTTTCTGGTTTCTTTTGAAAACATGACTTTAAAAAAAAAAGATAAAGAATAATCAACCTCATTTGCTTACTGTGTGAGTTCTACTTTACTCTGCAGTCAAATGCTCTACCCCTAAGCTATACCCCCAGGCCTAGAGTTCTACTTTACTTTGAGGGCACATCCTCTCAGAAGTAACTTGCTCTTTCTCACCACCTATGAACATGTGTATGTGTATTAGTCAGAGTTTTCCAGAGAAACAGAACTGGTAGGATGTATAAATATATAGACAAAGATTAATAAGGAATTAACTCACACAATTATGGAGACTGGCAAGTCTAAAATTTGCAGTGTGGGCTGACAGCCTGGAGATGTAGGATTGTTGATGGTGCAGTTCCCTCTGAAGGCCCATAGGCTAAAGACCCAGGAAAGCTGATGGGGTGGACAAAGTCTGAAGGCAGTCTACTGGAGAATTCTCTCTTGCTGAGGGACCTGGTTGTTAGAAATTCTGTTCATACTTTTGACTAATTGGATGAGACCCACCCACATTATGGAGGGCAATCTGCTTACTCAGAGTTCATTAAGTAACATTTAAAATGTTAATATCATCCAAAAATACCCTCCAAGTAGACATACAATTAACTATGACATGATGTAAAAAGAAAAGATCATGTAATAAGGTCCTTATACACATTTTATATACTTGCATTGGATTGATTTTATATAAACTTTTATTGCTTTTTAATTTGTTTCATTTTATGTATACACATAGGGAGATTTTTAGTATAATTTGTTTTGAGGAAACTCCTAGAAATTTACCAAAAAATTCATTAAAGGTACATAAAAGTTTTCAGTACTAAGTCATTGCATAACAGAACTAATTCATTATTTTTTTAGCTTTATTGAGATATAATTGATATATAATATTATGTAAGTTTAATATTATATACTGTGTTAATTTGATACACTTATATATACATGAATAACATCATAGTGTTAGCTAACGCCTCCATCATGTCTCATAATTGCCATTTCTTTTTTTGTGGTGAGAACATTTAAGATCTATTTTCTTAACAACTTTCAAGTGTATAATATCGTTAACTATACTAACTTATTTTTAGTCAATCAAGTAATTAAGCAAAACAAAACTTTGATAGACTTTGGACATGTAATCAAGATATACATGATCACTATTGTCTTGGTTCTTATAGTCTAATGGTGCTTACATAGAAGTAAAAAAAGTTATATACCTTATGATAAGTGCTATGACAGAGGAGGTATAGGATGTATTAGTCAGCAAGCTATAACAAAATACCACAGACTGGGTGGACTTAAACAACAAAAAGTTATTTCCTCATAACTTTGGAAGCTAGAAGTTCATGATCAAGGTGCCAGAAAGTTTGGTTTCTGGTGAGAGCTCTTTTCTGGCATATAGATGGCCACTTTATTGCTATATTCTCACATGGCTTTTCCTCAGTGTGTGTGCAAGGAGGGAAAGAGTGATAAAGCTCTCTCTTATAAGGACACTAATTTTATTGGATCAGAGTCTCCCCCTTATGACCTCACTTCACCTTAATTACTTACATGGAGGCTCCATCTCCAAATATAGCCACACTGGGAATTAGGACTTCAATATATGAACTATGGAGGGGAAGAACAGAGTACAAAGATTCAGTTTATACAATTGGGCTATGGAATCACATATAAGCACCCCAACTCAGGCATAGGGATAATAAGGCAAGAGGTTATTTTTAGGTTTAGATCTGCAGAATAAAGAGAAGTTAGCCAGATAAACAGAAGGAGACAGGGGAGTGACCCAGGTATATAGGAAAAGAGAAAGAAAGCATGACACTTTGGAATGAAGTTGGCTTATTATAGTTGTTACTTAGGATAGGGGCGGGAGGTAGAATGGGAAGTATGGGGAGCATAAAGTAAGCAGAGGTTAAATCAATCTGGCCTTAAAGCCTACATTAAAGATTCTGGGTTACGTTTTAATGGCAATGGGAAGGCATTGAAGAATTTTACTTGAAAGATTGGTATAAGCAAGTTTTTGTTGTAGAAACAGAATTATTTTTGAAGTGTGGAAAATGGATTTACTGAGGAGAAATCTGAGCTGGGAAAATGATAAGAGGCTCTTAAAAGTAGCCAATGGGTATAAAATATGCATTTGGATTATTTCACTTCTCTCGCTACTTGTCAAACACGTACACACACATGCAAACACACACATTCATACACACACCTCTACCTTAGTTTCTTCATTTTCTGGTACTTATAAATATAGTGTATATTATGTAGAACACCATAATTTTCTGTTTGTATGGTTCCCTGGTTTTGGTATCTTTTTTGCCTTAGGAAACGTGGGGAAAACAGATTCCAAGATGCTTTATGCTACTAGTAGTCCTCTACTGTATTTTTTTCCATATTGCTTTCTGGGACTTAAATCTCTGAAGGATAGAAGAAGATAGGTGAGGTTTATGATAGGGAGGACAATATTCCTTCAAAAAGTTGCTCTGGTGGAGAAGAGTAGCTGTCTTCTTTTCTGGTTAATGAACAATTTGGTTTAAGTAGACTCTGGATCTTTAAGTCTGGGATAAGTAGAGGGAGAATAGACAATGTTTTCCTACCTTCTTCCAGTCGGTCGGGGGTGGCTAGGGAAGATGTTCTGTTTTACAAGATTATATTTTGGGGGGTGGTCACTTATATAGATAGAGAGATAGATATAATAATAATTTAGTATATAATTTTAACATTACTTGTGAGATAGGTTCCATATCTTTTCTTTACTCTTTTCTTCCTTCTTTCCTGTTCTTTAATCTCTTTCTCCTTATACTTCTCTCAATCTCATTTGGACATTATTTCATTCATTCAGTAGTTGCTGAATACCTAACATGTTTCAGGCATTAAACCAATTAATGGGAATATAATTATTTAAAAAAAATAAAAGTCCTTTTTTTTCCTTCAAGGTGGTATCTGTACCTGAACAATTACGTTGATCAGTGCTCTGATCAAAGTAGCCTATAGTACCATGGGAGCACATTAAAGTTTACACTTAACTTGGGGCTGAGCACTTAATAAATGTTTAATTCACATTAATAACTTTTTAATGTGTATGCATATTTCAGTACAAACATATGAAAATAAATACATTTTTTTCTCCCACAGGTGATGGATTATGGTCATACCAAATAATACCTCTGTAATAGCAAATGTGTTTTTATGGGCTTGGCATACAAGGCTTGGTGTGTCTGGCTTTTTTTTTTCCTTCTTGTGTCACTCTAGAACAGGCAAGATTGGTGATTTAGCTTAATTTTTCTTTTACAATTTAGTAAGTTTTATTCTTTTTGAAGTGAAACATTAGGCAGAGAGACCAGAATGACAATAAATACCTGATTTTCTGTACTGTGGGTCCAGAATCATTTGGGGATTGACAAGCAGAGTTTGTAGGTATAAATGAAACTGCTCATTGATTCAACCCATCCTCCTTGCCAAGGTGAACTTATTGCTGAAACAAAACACTTTAGCTAGTGAATTTTAAGCAATGCTGGAGCAGAGAGAAGGTTAGACTGACATATAGTGAATTCCTTGTACCATATATCTTTGCCATGGAAATTCTCAATTTCAGAAACTTTTAATTCATCTTCATGTTTTTTTTTTCTTCCTTTTTTTTCTTTTTTTCTGAGACAGAGGAAGTGTTTACAACTCATTTAAGTGTTAAAATATTACTTACTCATGATGTGCCTGGAATATGAAACAGCAACAAGGATGGTTGGGAACAGGCTGACCCTATGTTCTGTGTTTCTTAAAGAAGCTGGCCACTTTTAAAAACTGGTTTTGGCTCAATGGGTAAAGCAGGATTGTTGAACATGAATTTCAGATCGATCTCTTGCCTCTGACAGTTACTGCAAGAGTTCCAATCACATTAGCGCCTCTTCAGCTTGAGCCAGAATTTATAGCATAAATTCAACATTTTTCAAATCTTAATCAACCTAGAGGTCATTCTCCTCAAAGTGTAGTTTTGCTGCTGCCACCAGAAAATCAATGGTGAAAGGCTGATACTTGTGCCACAGCACCAGACACAAAATGAAATGCTCCAGAAAGGTCGGCTTCAGATTCAGCTCTAGCCCTTGGAGAACTTTTTGTTTTAATGCCAGTGGCACTTTTGATCCCCAATGTATAGGTCCTACCTAGGGGAAAGAGTCCAGTCAGCAGTAGCATAATCAGATTTTAAAAAGGTTCAGAAGCTTTGATCTTGTTTTTCTTTGTTTTAAAAAGCTATTATCTCTACTGTCTATAGAATATACCCCCAATTATTTGGCTTGGCAATCAGAACCCTTCATATACCACCTAGCACATTGCTTGGCACAGAGAAGTATTCAGCAATATTGTTTTGAGTGTTGAATAAATGAATCTGTCCTTGAGAATCCACATCTAACTTCTCCCTATGTAATAATACACCCTCAAGCCTTCAGGTCTTCATTCACACAGTGCTATGAACTTTCTTGCCTAATTCTCTAACAAAATATTCTTGTTCCTTTGAGAGCTGGCTCAGAGGTCACTTCTGTGAAAATTTTCTGTCTCCTGTCCCAAGCCAAGAAGGGCTAGTAGTTTCTTCCTCTGTGGTTCCACTGCACATTTCTGTAGCTTTATTATGGTCATTCACAGTATTTTCAAAATGGGTATGGGGGGGGCCTGATTCTCTGATAGACTGTGAATTCCATCAGAAACAAGACTTTGTCTCATCAGCACTGAGAGTGTTAAAACATCTCAGTTGAACTAAGTTAACATTCATTACAAACCAAATTTTCTGAGATATAAAGTCACAGGATTGGGAATGAGAACTTTTCCACCCAAGTGTATATAATCTTGGTCTAGCTCTCTGGACCTCAGTGTCTTAATCATGTGATACAATGGGCCTAACTGATCACTAAAATTTACTTGTACTTTAGCATTATTATTCTTGTCATTATATATATACATATATATATATATATTATATATATATGTATATATAATATATATATATAATATATATATATATTAATGTTTATTCATTTTGAGAGAGAAAGAGAGACAGAGTGAGAGCAAGGGAGGGGCAGAGAGAGAGGAAGGCACAGAATCCAAAGCAAGCCCCGAGCTGTCAGCACAAAGCCTGATGTGCAGCCTGAACCTATGAACTGTGAGATCATGACCTGAGCCGAAGTCAGGTGGTTAACTGACTGAGCCACCCAGGTGCCCCTCTTGTCATTATTATTATTGCTATATTTGTTATTTTGTTTTAACTGCAGTTAGTAATACCACTACTATCCCCTTAAGCAATTATTACTACCTCAATCAACCATGCTACCATTAATCAAGTCCCTACTGTGTATTAGGCTCTAAGAATTTAACTTACATATTGCATTTAATCTTCAAAACAACCACATGAGTTAGATGTTATTATGTTCATTGCACAGAGATGAGAATTGATGCTCATGGCTAAGAAACTTGTCTGAAGTTACACAGCTAGAATATGATAGAACTGGAATTTAATTCCAGTATTTTGATTTCTGGTTCCTAAAAAATGAACTTTACATTCGTTATACCAATTACTTTGAACCCAAGAAAAAAATGCATGTTTTATTAGAAATAAATAATTTTTTCTAATTAAAATTAATACAACCTCATGAAAGACATGGAGACCAGAGACCTCCAAAGAAAACAAACAACAGTAAAATCACTCATAATTCTACTAACCAGAAAGAACCCATGTTATAACATGCTTGTGAATTTCCTTTAAGTGTTTTCTCTATGGTTTTCTATCTTCTCTATCTTCTTTTCTCTATTTTTCAAGTATATTTACATATGTATGTATGTATGCACCGTTGGTGACTGCATATTAGTTGAGATATAAAATTGGCATGGTGGCAAAACTAGTATGTGGAGGCTGTAATTCTGCCATTGTCTGATCTGAGCCTCATGTACATTATAGTTCACCTACACAGGGACTGCTCCTATCACAAATACATTTGAGACATTTGGGCCCTGACTCATACCAGCAATTTGTTTCCTCCAAGTGCCAGAGTTAGGTAACTTTAATTCATTGGAGGTATTAGAGTTTTTGAAGGATGGCATAAAAACCATTGGGAGAAGAAATGAATTTCAACAACTGACTGAATTTTCTCTATTGGGGAAAAAGAAAAGCCATTCTTAGAGTTGGGTGAAAGCCCAATCCTTGAAAAAGATTCAGACTTCGAGGTTATATTAACTGGATTACAGTCCAGTATCTATTAATTCTTTACTCAGGAGACTGAGATGTATGCCACTTTAGAAACTTGATCAGGTCTAAGGAGAAACCTGAGTCTAAGAAAGTTAAAGTCATTTGTTCTAATTTTAGTAGGGCAAAGAAGTAAGCATTATTATTGGTTCAGCATCTCCATTGGCCACACACTATGTTAGGTCCTTACCATTTATTTTATCCTTTTATACTCTCATTGACTCTCTAAGACAAAGGTGTTATCTCCCTTATAGAGAAGAGAAAACTGAGATAAAATAATCTGCTCAAAGTTGGAAACATCTAATAAGTGGCAGCATCAGGATTTGGATCTTTATCTAAGTGACTCCAAAGTCTGTGTTCTTTTAGCAGTACCGTACTTCTAAGGCTTTCCAGCTACCAGAATAGAGGTCTTTCTATTTCATGGAGACATTTTATGGAATACATCATTATGAGTGTAAGGGGATAGAGGTCTGATTAAAGGAATTAATGTGGGAGGATCTGGGGAAGTGATTAAGAAAGGGGAGTTGGAGGATCAGAGAAGGATCACCAGCCTGTCAACCTGAGAAGCATGATGTCAAAGTGAGATAGTGTGTGATCGTGGGGAGATCTATGGAAAGCCATTGCATCTGTGTACTACTGACGATGGAAGTCTGCACCCAGACATCTGTGGTGGGTCTAGGGTCTCCAGTCAGTAGGACCAGCTGTAAGGGTAGAAAGCTGAAATGAGAGCAGGAGAGAGGAAGGACAAGCTGCCATCTTCAGGATACCTCTGTGTCTGATATTACAGCATCTGTATAAGCAAACATCTGCAGGGACTAATGACTGCTCCTTTATTTACCCCTTCCAAATCATGTGCAAGTGCCTCATTGACCAACATTAACCCAAAACCACACAGGAAAAGTCATTCTGAACAACATAGTACCCTGCTTAGCCATATTGTTCATAGGAACCATTTGGACAGTTCTGGAGGCTGTTATACTCCAGAAGAAATGATGTCCAACTAGCTATTCTAAAGCCAAATATCTATAGCAGAACTGTCCAGTAGGAATTTATATAGTGGTGGAAATGTAGCCATTAACCACATGTGACTATTGAGTTCTTCAGTTGTGGCTAGTGTGGCTAAGGAACACAATTTAAAATTTTATATAATTTTCTTTGCTTTAAATTTCAATAGCCACATGTAGCTAGGGACTTTTGTATGGGACAGACAAAGCTGTAGCATCTGTCACTTCACCATCTGGGCACACTGTGGTAGTAACAGATGTTAAGATCAAATTACATCTAGAATAGCCAGTTCTCATAATAGAGCTTATCCACAGTATGTGCTCAGTAAATGCTGAATGACTGTCCTAAGTTCATTTCTTTTCCTCTGTATTCTGCTTTTGTTCCAATATTCTCTCTCTGTTTTTTAAGATTTTTATTTTAATTCCAATATAGTTACCATACTGTGATATGTTACTTTCAGGTATACATTATAGTAGTTCAACAATTCTATACATTATTCAGTGTTCATCACAATAAGTGTACTGTTTAAAATCCATCAACTCTTTCATCTATCCCCACCTATTTCCCCTCTGGTAATCATCAGTTTGTTCTCTATAGTTAAGACTCTGTTTCTTGGTTTGTTTATATCTTTTTCCCCCCTTTGCTAACTTGCTTGGTTTCTTAAATCCCACATATGGTGAAATCATATGATATTTGTCTTTCTCTCACTGACTTATTTCGCTTAGCATAATACTGTAGCTCCATCCACGTTGTTGAAAATGGAAAATTTTCATTCTTTTTTATGGTGGAATAAATTTCATCATGTGTGTAACACACACACACACACACACACACACACACACACACACCACATTTTCTTTATCCTTTCATCTGTCAATGGACCGTCAGGCTGTTTCCATAGTTTGGGTATTGTCAATAATGCTGCTATAAACATAGGGGTGTATGTATCCCTTGAGTTAGTGTTTTTGTATTTTGGGGGTAAATACCCAGTAGTGTGATTACTGGATCATATTATAGTTCTACTTTTAATATCTTGAGGAATCTCCATACTGTTTGCGGCAGTGGCTGCACCAGTTTGCATTCCCACCTATTTCTTCACATCCTTGTTGACATTTGTTGTTTCTTGTGTTTTTGATTTTAGCCATTCTGACAGGTGATATCTCATGGTGGTTTTGATTTACATTTCCCTGATGATGAGTAATGTTGAACATCTTTTCATGTGTCTGTTGGCCAACTGCATGTCTTCTTTGGAGAAATGTCTGTTCATGTCTTCTACACATTTATTAACTGGATTGTTTGTTTTTGAGTGTTGAGTTGTATAAATTCTTTATATAATTTGGAAGCTAACCCTTTATCAGATATGTCATTTGCATATATCTTCTCCCATTCAGTCGGTTGTATACTTTTGTTGCCTCTTTCCTTCACTGTACAGAAACTTTTTATTTTGGTGTAGTTACAGTAGTTTATTTTGGCTTTTATTTCCCTTGCCTCAGGAGACCTATCCAGAAAAATGTTGGTATGGCTGATATCAGAGACATTACTGCCTGTGCTCTCTTCTAAGACTTTAATGGTTTCATGTCTCACATTTAGGTCTTTAATCTATTTTTTTCTTTTTGTTTTTTTACATTTAAAAAAAATTTTCAACTTTATTTTTTAAAATTTACATCCAAATTAGTTAGCATATAGTAAAGCAATGATTTCAGAAGTAGATTCCTTAAGGCCCCTTACCCATTTAGCCCATCCCCCCTCCCACACCCCCTCCAGCAACCCTCAGTTTGTTCTCCATATTTATGAGTCTCTCCTGTCTTGCCCCCTCCCTGTTTTTATATTATTTTTGTTTCCCTTCCCTTATGTTCATCTGTTTTGTCTCTTAAAGCCCTCCTATGAGTGAAGTCATATGATTTTTGTCTTTCTCTGACTGACTAATTTCACTTAGCATAATACCCTCCAGGTCCATCCACGTAGTTGGAAATGGCAAGATTTCATTCTTTTTGACTGCCGAGTAATACTCCATTGTATATAAATACCACATCTTCTTTATCCATTCATCCATCGGTGGACATTTGGGCTCTTTCCATACTTTGGCTATTGTTGATAGTGCTGCTATAAACATGGGGGTGCATGTGTCCCTTCGAAACAGCACATCTGTATCCCTTGGATAAATGCCTAGTAGTGCAATTGCTGGGTCGTAGGGTAGTTCTATTTTTAGTTTTTTGAGGAACCTCCATACTGTTTTCCAGAGTGGCTGCACCAGCTTGCATTGCCACCAACAATGCAAAAGAGATCCTCTTTCTCCACCTCCTTGCCAGCATCTGTTGTTGCCTGAGTTGTTCATGTTAGCCATTCTGACAGGTGTAAGGTGATATCTCATTGTGGTTTTGATTTGTATTTCCCTGATGATGAGTGATGTTGTGTAATTTTTCATGTGTCGGTTGGCCATCTGGATGTCTTCTTTGGAGAAGTGTCTATTCATGTCTATTTATTAACCATTTCTTCACTGGATTATTTGTTTTTTGGGTGCATTCTTCACAGAGCTAGAACAAATAATCCTAAATTTGTATGGAACCAGAAAAGACCCTGAATAGCCAAAGCAATCTCGAAAAAGAAAACCAAAGCAGGAAGCATCACAATCCCAGACTTCAAGCTGTACTACAAAGCTGTAATCATCAAGACAGTATGGTACTGGCACAAGAACAGACACTCAGATAAATGGGACAGAATAGAGAACCCAGAAATGGACCCACAAACATGTTGCCAACTAATCTTTGACAAAGCAGGAAATAATATCCAATGGAATAAAGACAATCTCTTCAGCAAGTGGTGCTGGGAAAACTAGACAGCGACATGCAGAAGAATGAACCTGGACCACTTTCTTACACCATACATAAAAATAAACTCAAAATGGATGAAAGACCTCAATGTAAGACAGGAAGCCATCAAAATCCTCGAGGAGAAAGCAGGCAAAAACCTCTTTGATCTTGCCCACAGCAACTTCTTACTCAACACGTCTCCAGAGGCAAGGGAAACAAAAGCAGAAATGAACTACTGGGACCTCATCAAACTAAAAAGCTTCTGCACAGTGAAGGAAACAATCAGCAAAACTAAAAGGCAACCAACAGAATGGGAGAAGATATTTGCAAATGACATATCAGATAAAGAGTTAGTATCCAAAATCTACAAAGAACTTATTAAACTCAACACCCAAAAAATAAATAATCCAGTAGGTCTTTAATCTATTTTAAGTTTATTTTTGTGTATGGCGTAAGGAAGTGGTTCAGTTTCATTATTTTGTATGTAGTTGTCCAGTTTTCCCAACACCACTTATTGAAGAGATTGTTTTTTTTCTAATTGCATATATTCTCCTCCCTTGTTGAAGATTAGTTGACCGTATAGTTGTAGGTTTATTTCTGCATATTCTGTTCTATTGATCTATGTGTCTGCTCTTATGCCGGTACCATACTGTTTTCATTACTACAGCTTTGTAATACAACTTGGAGTCTGGAATTGTGATACCTCTGGTTTTCTTATTTTTTAGGATTGCTTGTGCAGCTTAAGGTCTTTTGTGGTTCTATGCAAGTTTAGGATTGTTTTAGTAATATGAAAAATGCTATTGGAATTCTCATAAGGATTGCATTAAATGTGTAAATTGCTTTGGATAGTATAGACATTTTAACAATATTTATTCTTCCAACCCATGAGCATGAAATTCTTTCCATTTCTTTTTGTTGTCTTTAATTTCTTTCAGAGTACAGGTCTTTCACCTCTTTGGTTAAGTTTGTTCCTAAGTACTTCATTATTTTTGGTACATTTGTGAGTGAGATTATTTTCTTAATTTCTCTCTCTGCTGCTTCATTAATCTATAGAAATGCAACTGATTTCTGTATATTGATTTTGTATCTTGTGACTTTCAGAATTCATTTATCAGTTCTAGTAGTTTTTTGGTAGAGTCTTTCAGGTTTTCTATATATAGTATCATGTTACTGTAAATAGTAAAAGTTTTACTTCTTCCTTACTGATTTTGATGCCTGGTTGTTGTTGTTGTTGTTGTTGTTGTTGTTGTCGTCATCTCATTGCTTGGCGAGGACTTCCAGTAAAATGTTGAATAAAAGTAATGAGAGTGAACATCCTTGTCTTATTCCTGACCTTAGGTGAAAAGCTCTGTTTTTTTCCCATAGAGTATGATTATTACTGTGTATTTTTCATATATGGCCTTTATTATATTGAGGTATGTTCCCTCTAAACTTACTTTATTGAGTGTTTTTATCATGAGTGGATGTTGTACTTTGTCAAATGCTTTTTCTGCATCTATTGAAATGATGTGATATATCACATTAATTGATTTATAAATCTTGAACTACCTTTGTATCCCTGGAATAAATCCCATTTGATTGTGGTGAATGATTTTTCTAATATATTGTTGGATTTGACTTGCTATTATTTTATTGAGGATTTTGCATCTATTTTCATCAAAGATATTGGCCTGCAGTTCTCTTTTTTATGGCATCTTTATCTGGTTTGTTATAGGATGAATTTGGAAGTTTTCCTGCCATTTTTTTGAATAGTTTCAGAAGAATAGGTATTAACTTTTCTTTTAGTGTTTGGTAGAATTCACCTGTGAAGCCTTCTGGTCCTGGACCTTTGTTTGTTGGGAATTGTTTGATTACTGATTCCATTTCATTGCTGGTAAGCAGTCTGTGCAGATATTCTCTCTATATATTTTTTTGCTTTAGTTTTGCTGGGTTATGTGTTTCTAGGAATTTATCCATTTCTTCTAGGTTGTCCAATTTGTTGGCATATAATTTTTCATAATATTCTCTTACAATTGTTTACATTTCTGTGTGTTGGTTGTTATTTCTGTGCTTTCATTTGTGATTTTGTTTCCTCAAGTACTGTCATTTTTTGATTGATGAGTCTGGCTAGAGGTTTATCAATTTTGTTGATCCTTTCAAAAAACAAGCTCCTGGTTTCACTGACTATTTAATTGGTTTTTTTTAGTTTCTATATCATTTATTTCTTCTCTATTAATTATTATTTCCTTCTGTCTCTTGGGTTTGGATTTTTTTGTTCTTCTCTTTCTAGCTCCTTTAGGTGTAAGTTTAGGTTGTTTATTTGAGATTGTTCTTGCTTCTTGAGGCAGGCTTGTATTGGTATAAAGTTTCCTCTTAGACCGCTTTTGCTGTATCACAGATATTTTAGACTGCTGTATTTCCATTTTCATGTTTCCATGTAATTTTTCATTTCTTATTTGATTTGTAGGTTGACCCATTCGTTGTTTAGTAGCATGTTATTTAACCTGAATGTATTTGTGCTCTTTCCAGATTTTTTCTTGTGATTGATTTCTGGTTTCATAGCATTATGGTCAGAAATGATGCATGGTATGACTGCAATCTTTTGAATTTGTTTAGACTTGTTTTGTGGCCTAATATGTCATCTGTTCTGGAGAATGTTCCATGTGCATTTGAAAACAATGTGTATTCTGCTGTATTAGGATAGAATGTTCTAAATATATCTGTTAAATCCAGCTGGCCCAGTGTGTCATTCAAAGCCACTGTTTTCTTGTTGATTTTCAGTTTGGATTATCTGTCCATTGATATAAGCAGGGTGGTAAAGTCCCTTACTATTATTGTATTACTATAGATTATTTCCTCTATGTTTGTTAGTAACTTTTTTATGTATTTGTGTGCTTCTATGTTGGGTGTGTATATATTTACAATTGTTATATCTTCTTGTTGTATTGTCCCCTTTATTACTATATAGTGTCCTTCTTTGTCTCTTGTTACAGTCTTTAAGTCTATTTTGCTACATGTAAGTATTGTTACCCTGGATTTTTTTTAACATCCATTACATGATAGTTGTTTCTCCATCCCTTCACTTTCAATCTGCAAGTTTCTTTTGGTCTGAAATAAGTCTCTTGTAGGCAGCATATAGATGGGTCTTTTATTTTTATCCACTCTATGTCCATAAATATCTTTTGATTGGAGCATTTTGTGCACTTACATTGAAAGTAATTTTGATAGATATTTATTAATTGCCATTTTGTTATTTGTTTTTTGGTTGTCTTTATAATTTTACTTTGATCCTTCTCTTGCTCTTTTTCATTGCTTTTTTGGCTTTCTTTAGTGATAAGCTTTGATTCCTTCCTCTTTATTCTTTCCATATCTATTACTGGTCTTTTATTTGTAATGGTTGTCATTATGTTTGTATATAACATCTTGTACATATAGCAGACTATCTTAGTTGATGGTTGCTTAACTTTGAACTCATTCTTTACCCCTCCTGCTTTCCCACTTTTTAGGAATGTGGCATCATATTTTACATTCTTTCATTTTGTGAAACCCTTGACTAATTTTTACAGATATACTTAATTTTACTATTTTATTGCTTACAACTTTTATACTCTCACTTATAGTCTTTCCTCTCCATTCAGAGTCCCCTTTATTATTTCTTGTTGGGCTGGTTTTGTGGTGAACTCCTTAAGTTTTTGTTTGCCTAAGAAACTCTTTATTTCTCCTTCTATTTTGAATGATAGCCTTGCTGGATAGAGTATTCTTGGCTACATATTTTTCCCATTCAGCACTTTGGACATATCATGCCATTCCCTTCTGACTTGCAAAGTTTCTGTTAAAAAATCAGCTGATAGCTTTATGGTATTTCCCTTGTATGTAACTATATTATTATTATTTTTTTTTTGCTGCTTTTAAAATTCTTTCTTTATCACTAGCTTTTGACGTTTTAATTACTTTGTGTCTTGGTATGGACCTCTTTGACTTGATTTTTTTTTCAGTGATCTCTGTGTCTCCTGCATCTGGGTATGTGTTTCCTTCTTCAGATTCAGTAAGGTTTCAGCTATTACTTCTTCATTCTTCATTCTAAATTTTCTTCCCCTTTTTCTTTCTCTTTGTCTTCTGGGATCCGTGTAATACAAATGTTATTTGCTTGATGGAGTCATTGAGTTCCCTAAATCTATTCTCATCTTCCATAGTTTTTTTTCCTCTAATTTGCTGCTTAATTCCTTCCCATTACTGTGTCCACCATGTTGCTAATTCATTCTTCTGCTTCCCCTAGCCTGCTATTTATTCCATCTAGTGTATTTTTTTACTTTAAATTTTAGTTAATTACATACAATGCATTATTGGTTTCAGGAATATAATCCAGAATGATTCATAACTTACATACAATACCCAGTTCTAATCACAACAAGTGCCTCCTCAATACCCATTATCATCTAGCTCATCTCCCAACCACCTCCCTCCATCAGCCCTCAGTTTGTTCTCTATCATTATGAGTTCTTATGGTTTGTTTCCCTCTTTCCTCTTTCTCCCCATTTCCCATATGTTCATCTGTTTTGTTTCTTAAATTCCACATATGAGTGAAATCATATGGTATTTGTCTTTCTCTGATTGACTTATTTCACTTAGAATAATTCATTATAGCTTGATCCACATCTTTGCAAGTGGAAAGAATTTCACTCTTTTTGATGGTTGAGTAATATTCCATCGTGTGTGTGTGTGTGTGTGTGTGTGTGCGTGTGTGTGTATGGAAACATCTTCTTTATGGACATTTGGGCACTCTCCATAGTTTGGCTGTTGTTGGTAATGCTGCTATATCCATCTAGTGTATTTTTAATTTCATTTATAATGTTCATCATCTGTGATTAGTTATTTTTTATCTTTTCTATTAATGGTTTCACTGATTTCTCCACTCTTGTCTCAAGTTCAGTGAGTATATTTATAATCAATATCTTAAATTCTCTATCAGGGTTATTACTTATCTCCATTTTGATTGGGTCTATTGCTGTGAATTGTCCTCTTCTTTCATTTGGACCATATTCCTCTATATTATAATTTTTTTTAAACATTCTCTGTCTGTGTTTCTGTGTTAGGAAAGTCAGTCAGGTCTCTTAACTCTTAAAAGTGGTAGGTAGAGCATGTACTTTTAACAAGGTGGTGCTGGTCCTCTTTTATAGGAGATGAACAGCTGATGCAGTGACCTGCCAGCCTGGGTCACTCAGTAAAGGGTGCAAGGGTAGGGGTGTGGTGCTGCAAGCTGTGCACACTGTTTCTTTTCCACAGGAGATTTTCAGTCACTGTGGAGACCATGAAGTTGGGCCTCTGACCAAAGATTGTGTGAGTGCTCAGCGGGTAGTTTTAACAAGCTGTGCGAGTCTTCCAGAGGAGGTCAGGAGATGCAGTGTTGGCAAGTTTTTCTCTGGTCTTGTGTGGGAGTGGACTGGCAGTACTGGAGCTGTCCCCGCTCTGGGCTAGAGGGGGCAGGGCAGGGTGTCAGTGGGTTAGGTAGTAAATTAGGTGCTGCTTGATTCTTGCAGGTAGCCTTGTGATTATGCTGGTAGGTGGTGGAGGGTAATGGAGCCTTCCAGCGCCTTTGTTCCTGGAGAAATACTTCATAACATCAGTAACTAATTCTCTTTCCCATATGCCTCAGGTGTTTTTCAAACTCTTGCACCTAAGCTATCTCCATTGATGTTTTTTGGTGCTATCTCTTTAAGGGCTGAGATTTAGCTTCCTAGTGCCCTCTGGAATCTCCCAGAGAAGTACCTACTGATTTTTAAAGTTCCAGGCCTTAAGTCCTGCTTGCTGATTATAAGACCTAATGAAATTCAACCCCTCTGATTTTCAAAGTCAAGTGCTATGAGGATTTGTCTTTCTCATGCCGACTCCCAGGTATTATATTCTGTTTCTTACCCACCCCTCTTCAGCTCCCTTCCTCTGATAGCCAGGGTTTAGCTCTCCACTGCTTCTCTGCCCTTCTTACCCTTTTGGATGTCACCCCTTCTCTACAGTTAGTTGTGAAGTTTGTTTAGTCTTTGGGCACTTTCTGGGTTATTTGCATTGATGAGAGTGTTATCTAGTTGTATCTGTGGACTGTGGTGACTTTAGAGTCCTCCTATTCTACCATCTTCTCTGGAAATCCTTCCAGCAATCTCTTTCTTGATTAATGGCACCAGTGTGTATCCATTTTCCCAAGTTCAAACCCCTAGTGTTATCCTTGTTTCCTCTGCATCTCTCATCCCTACTTTCAATCACCAGATCATATTAATATAATTTTCCAAACATCTCTCAAATGTATCTCTCTTTTCTACCTGTATGTCACTGTCTTAGCTCACTTCAGGTCATTGTTGTCTTTCTGGATCATGTGCTAATATTTCAACTGTTTTCTCTAACTCCAGTTTGATCCCTTTTAATCCATTCTCCATACAATACCTAGCAAGATCTTTTTAAAGGTAAAAAGTTTTCATTGCTCCTTAACCCACTCCTACCTTCTCCCTGACAGGGTAAAGTTCACATTCCTATCATGATTCTCAAGGCTCTTTTCGGTCTTGCCTCTGCTTTCCTCTCTAGTCTCATCTCTGATCAATCTCTCACTTGGACTAAATGCTATAACTATGCCCAACTATTAGCAGTTCACTGAGAGTACCAAATTCCCTCTTACCTCTATAAGTTGTCACTTTTCTGTGCAAGGAATGTTCTGTCTTTTTCCTTCAGCACTTTTTTTTTTCTTCAGAACTCCATCCTCCCCTACCACTTTTTCAGGTAAATTCCCACTCAATTTTTAAGACTCAGTTTACCATATCTTCTATTGGAGTCTTTTCTCACACCATCTTAGCGGTCTTTTCAATGTTTCAGTACACCTTCATGCCTCTTTCTTTTTCATTCTCTATGAATTTCTTATGGACAAAGACTTATAATCCTAAGAGTCAAGTAAAGAATCTAGCATATGCTTGTGGCATAAATGAATGGTCAGAGTTACTCTCCTAGGCAATAAGCTGTTAAGCTAGCTGCAAGTGGACCTGAAGTCAGAATATAAAGGTAGAATCATAGAATAATAGAATTTTAGTGATTGGATAGGCAGTTTAGAGACTATGGTAGAAAGGGTATAAACTCTGGAGTTCTAATCCTAGCTCTGCTACTTCCTTGGTTATGCATTTTTAGGAAGTTATTAGACCTTTTGGAGCTTCATTTTTCTTATCTATAAAAAAGGGAAGGTTATACCTATGTCAGAAGTAATTGTAAGTAAGTAAGTATTGTAAGTAAATTGTAAGTATTGTAAGAAGTAATGAGAGTATGTAAGGCACCTAGCAGAGGACGTGGCATGTATACTCTTTAATACGTATAGTTTCTTCTGTAGAGATTTTGGAATGTGTCTCCCTCATTATTAGTGAAGTTTTCCAGTAGCATTATAATCTACCACTTTTTAGGATATATTACAAATAAAATGCTATTCTTACTATAATTGATCATCCCTTAGTACAATAACATGAGGCCATTTGAGGCCTTCATATCCGTCTATAAGAGAAGAGTGAAGCTGAGGAAAATTACAGATGATTTTATAAGCTTAACAGTGTATTAGACAGATCCTCTGGGACCTTAAAGCCTTTCTGAGAATTACAAGGTTAAATGGTAATCGAACTATTTTTGGTGCATGAACGTAACTGTCCATGGTGACAGTCACTGTTTCATTGGCTCTGACCACTTCCATCTATAGAATCACCATTTTGTTTTATTTCACAAACCGTTTAGACATGGATTTGATTTACCAGAGAGAAAATTCCAAATATATTTAACTGGACCCATAGAAACATAACCCAGGAGAATAGCCTGGCATGGAATTTTGTTGGTTATTCATAGGATGACCATCTTTCTCCTTGCTCAGCCTGCTGCCTGCATTTGGGACTTCTACAATTATCAGTATCCTCAATTGGATTATACTTTTATGTAAGTAAAGCCAGTGAAGTATTAAAAAATACATAATTTATTTTACCCAGAAATTTAAGCCTTGAATTCTATTGTAGTAGCTAATCTGATTTCCTGGTCATATAAAACCTTAAAAGGGTCTTCCAAGGGCACAGGACTACAGAGTTTCTCCTTTTCCCTCACTATTTGTCAGTTATATATACAGGAGCTCAGATTTCCTCTCAAGTCAGGATGTTTGTGGTGACATTTATAAAAGAGTGCAAGTTTTGAATGTTTACTGAGCTCTTAGCAATATTTGTAATAAGCTGTGTCAGGAAACCAGCTTCAGGCATGAGAAAGAGCTTAAGAAGACAGTATTAGACTAGAAATCTAGAAGCCAGAATTTGAATTTTAGCTCTACTATTTATCATCTGACCTACTTGACTTTTTTAGCCTCTTCATTTATAAAATGAGAATAATAGAATTTAGTTTGCAGGATTGTGGTAGGTCTGAAATGAGATAATAGGCAACTAGGTAAATAGAAAAGCAAAGGGATTTGGAGCCTGGCAGGGTGGATTTTAGGACTGTTTCCTCTGTTAACTCCTGTTTGCCCTCAAAATTAGTTCTTCTTTCTGAGTTTCTAGTGCCTCACACATTAAAAACAAACAAACAAAGAAACATAAAAGATGGCAGATAATCTCTAACTTCCCTTCAGGAGAGCAAATCTGATGATCATTTTCCTCTCCATTTCTAGTTGAAGAAAGGAGCTAACAGAACTACAGAACCCTCCTTCCAAGAGGTTCTTGATGCCTCCACGTTGGGCCTGCAACCAAGCAATTCTAGTTACCTGGTTTTAACTTCTTCTAAATCACCTCTTCATTCTTAACATTTTTTCCCCATTTAAACTGTGATCCATGATTTCCTTTCTGTAAACAGTTTTTTTAATGGAACATGGTTTAATTTCAAGTGATCCTTCCAAAATATGTGATCTAGCTCTCCACTCTAGGAGAAGTGTTAGCCATCATTCTGTCTACGTAACTTTCTCACTACCTATCCTTGATCCCTTCTGCAGCTTTCATGACAGAGGGCATTTGACTTCTGGTTGACTGCTTCTAGTGATGAAGCATTCACTAGTATAGCACTGTATCTTTTGGACCATTCCTTATTATCTATACAAGATTCCTCCACAGAGCTTGAAATTCGGTGATACAACTTACAGCGAGTGAACATGACTGTTACTACTTCAGATATTATGTACTAACAAATGATCCATTTGTGGAAATGCTTTGACTTTCAATTAACTTGACTCCTATTAGTCATATTATAGTATATTTAATGAAAAATTGAAGATCCACTTTTGTATGCTGGATCTGCCACTTACTACTGTAAGATATTGGACAAATCTATTCACATCCTAGTTCTCATTTATCAAATGGATATAAGAATATTCAGCCTACCTTCCTCCAGGTTTTTGAGAAGATGAATTAAGGTAACATACATTATATACTTTAAAAAGTATGATAGCAGGCTGTGATCCCAGCCTCTGTGTTGGCCAGGAAATGTTTATAAATAAAGTTTCATTATAACATAGCCATGCCCATTATTTATGTATTATGTCTTTGGCTGCTTTCATACTACTTTGTTTGAGTTACATAGTTGCAATAGAAACTGTGTGGCCTGGGGTGCCTGGGTGGCTCAGTTAGTTGGGCATCTGACTTCGGCTCAGTTCATGATCTCATGGTTCATGGATTCGGGCCCCCCATTGGGCTCTGTGCTGGCAGCTCGGGGCCTGGGGCCTGCTTTGGATTCTGTGTCTCCCTCTCTCTTCCTGCCTCTCCCCTACTCACACTCTCTCTCTGTGTCTCAAAACATAAATAAATTTTAAAAATTTTCTTTTAAAGAGAAACTGTGGCCTATAGACCTAAAATATTTCCTATCTATTCTTTTATGGAAATGTTTGCTAATCCTTGTGTGATATGAATATGTGTTTGCTATTAGAATTAATATAAGGATTATTTTAATGTTTATTTATGTATTTGTGAGAGAGACAGCAGGAGAGGGGCAGAGGGAGACAGAGGGAATCCCAAGTATGCTCCACACTGACAGCATGGAACCTGACATGGGGCCCAAACCCACAGACTGTGAGATCATGACATGAGCTGAAATCAAGAGTGGGACGCTCAATGGACTGAGCCACCCAGGTACCCCTTGAAGGATTATTTTAGGAATAGGCATATGATGATGATATTGAAGTATATTAATAGGAAGAAGTCTAATCAACTCACTGGTGAACATTAATTGAGCACCTGGCAATGTTAAACATTGTCCTATATATTTTTCATACATTTTCTTGTTTTTTTTTAAAGTTTTTATTTAAATTCTAGTCAGTTAAGATATAGTGTAATACTGGTTTCAGGAGTAGAATTTAGTGATTCATCATTTACATCTAGTGCTCATCGCAACAAGTGCCCTCCTTAATACGCATCACCCACTTAATCCATCCATCTCCCACCCACCTTTTCTCCATCAACGCTCGCTTTGTTCTCTACAGTTAAGAGTCTCTTATGGTTTTTCTTGTTTAATCTTTATAACACTGCCATATGTTGGATATCTTATTATGTCCATGTTACAAAATGAACTGACTCTCAGTAACTTTACCAAGGCTACTCTGGCAGAGAGCCAGGATTGAAACTTAGATATCTGATTCCAAAATTTATGTTCCTTTGATACCATCTAGCCTCTCATAGGTATGACTTTAAGTATCGTAATTCTTACCTTTTATGGAAAGGTAAGCCTTTTATGGAAAGCATTAATTAAGATCTGAAAAGTTGTATATGATCAATTTAATAATTGGTACAAAAGTTTAACAAGCATTATGAATACATTAACGTCAGAAAGGAGTTCAAACATATCAGCAGGATCAGAGCTTTGAAAACATATAGAGACAGATAATAGCAAAAACTAACAGACTGATGAGGATTGAATAGCAAGGATTACTGAGTCTTTGAATGTTTTGACATCATCACCACATTTTTGTCAGCACACACCAACCTTCTTTAGTTTAGGTATCTATTAGTTCAATGCTTAAAATCTCAGTGGAATCATGCATGGTGAAAAGATAGGATGAAAGGAGTCTATAAGCTGACAGGCTGATTGTTCCCCCAGTCTATGTTTTTTGAAAATATTCTAACATTAACTGTGTAATAGTCAAAATTTTAATAAAGTAGGTTGGGCTACTTCATTAAACGTGTGGCATAAAAGCAATGATTATTGAGAGGTTCTTTTAGAAGGAGCATAAGGGTTATCTTATTATCAGCTACACACAAAAAAAGGTAACAAAATATATATCCCTTTCTTTGCATGTAATACTAATATCACACTTGTCATCCATATAGAATTTCTAGAATTTTAGAGTTAAAAGGAACCTTAAGATTTTTTTTTAATTTAACTCCTTCAGTACATAAGTAGGAAAACTGAGGCTGAGAAACATTTAGTTATTTGCCAAAGGCCACACAGTTAATATATGTCAGAACTAGAACTCTATAATTGACCTCTTTCTCATTCACTTGTCTATTCGTTTATTCATCCATTCATTCATTAATTTTTAAAAGTTAATTGAGTCATTCATGTAACATTTATTGAAGCCTTTCTATGTGGTATCCACTGTATTAGATGCCATCACATAGGTGTTACTTCACTGAATTTTCATGAGCTAGGTATTATTACCCTCATTTAATAGCTAAGAAAACTGAGATTAAAAGAGAATAAAAATTTTGCCCAAGGTCTCACAGCTTTGACCTGAATTAACTAGCCAGAGAGACTATGAAGCCAATTTGAAGCTCCTTGTACAGTTCCAAAATCAGACACAATAGAGGTGAACAGCCCTTTGTTCCAAGTCTGAAATAAATGTCTCGATCAGACTGTCAGCATGACCTGGTACAAAATTTAGTATTGGAAGTCACTGCCCAGAGACAAAAGAGATGAATTATCTAGTCAACAGGTATTTATGTGTTTCATTTTATTTGACATTTTGTTTTCTCACAATAATAAAAACAAAATCAATCTTGAAAAAAATGTAATACTAATCCTCTCATTGAAGCACAATTAATCCCACTATTGCCTGTTTCCTTCCAATATTCTCCTTATGTATATACATTTGAAATGAAAGCATCCATGGTAATGTGAGCTTATATATTGCTTTTTTATTAACATCAGAACATCATATAATCTTCCAATGTCAGCCCATATTCCATTCCATGTATAGTCTTTGCAATTACAACTTTAATAATCAATCATTATTCAGTTGCGTAATCATACCAAAATTTACCTCATTCTCTTTGTTGCCCTCACACAAATATGTACATTTGCTTTTTAAAAAAAACTAATACAGCTAATAAGCATCTTCCAATATTTAGGGTTATGTAGTGGTTTTTAATCTTTTTATTATTTATTTAAAAATAATATGGGAAATAGTTTAAGATCTCTGGTTCAAAGGGTATGAATGTTATTTGTTTTTTTATATATTTTTATATTAATTGCAAAACGGATGGTACAGATTTACAGTGCCTACATGTATAAAATAGGAAACAATTTACCGCATTGGGGGTCATTATATATTTGACAGATTTTGCTAATGTAATAAATGGCTGGATGTTTTAGATACCTGGCATATATGTAGCAAAGGTGATATTTTGTAACCCAGATTCAAAGATTTATATCTAATTTTTGCCTAAACAAGATATTTATATTTCCTTTGGGTTAGCATATTATAGACAAAGTTTAGGCCACAGATTATAAAAAATTGCAGATGCCCTGCTGTGAGTGATAACAAAAGGAAAGCGATTTCAAAACCTAAGATTTTTTGCAATATTTATGCCTTCTCTTGTCTCAGTTTCTTTCATATTAAGGCTAAAAATAATTTCACTTAGAAAATTGTGTAAAAGATATAAAGAAGTTTCATTAAAGATTCCTTCAAATGTTGATGTATCTTTTTAATATATAACCTCCCTTAATATTGTAACCAATAATTAAAATAAATCTACATCAAAAAAACAATAAAGGAGCTAACCATGAAAATTCTCATTAAATACAGTTTCAATGCATTCATTTTATTTCATTTAGGAATATTTTATATAGGCACATATTTTAGAATAAATAATAGGAACCCTCCTTGATACATCATAGAGAGTTTGGAACTCCTTTAGTAGGAAATTATTTTAGTCATCCATTCAATAAATCTGTATTACTTAATGTCTTTTTATTTTTTTATTGTTGTAAAAAGCACATTACATAAAATTTACCATCTTTACCATTTTTAAGTATATTGTACAGTAGTGTTAACTAGATGCATATATTTGTGCAACAGATTTCTAGAACTTTTTCATATTGCAAAACTGAAACTCTATACCCATTGAACAATTCCTCCTCTCCCCCACCTTCCACCTTTTGACAACTATCATTCTTCTTCCTGAGTTGAATCACTTTATTTTTCATATTAAGTGTTTAAATTAATTCCAGTGTAGTTACTCTACAGTAGTATATTAATTTCAGGTGTACAATATATGAGTTTAATTGCTTTAGATACCTCATATAAGTAAAATCATTCAGTAGTTGACTTTCTGTGACTGGCTTATTTCGTTTAGCATAATGTCTTCAAGGTTCGTCCATTTGCAGCATATGACAGGATTTGCCTCTTTTTAAAGACAATAATATTGGAATAATATTCCATTGCATGCATGTACTACATTTTCATTATCCATTTGTCTGTCAGTGGAGACTTAAGTTGTTTCCAACTTTTGGCTGTTGTGAATACTGCAGTGAACATGAGTGTAAAAATATCAAGATCCTGTTTTCAATATTGCTGGATATCTACCCAGAATTGAAATTGCTGGACCATATGGTAACTGGTTTTAACTTTTTTGAGGAACAACCATACTGTTTTCCATAGAGGCTGCACTATTTTACATTTCTAACAGTGCACAAAGGTTCATATTTCTCCACATCCTCACCAACATTTGCTTTGTTTTCTTTTGCTGTTTTGTTTTGTTTTGTTTTTAATAGTAGCTAATGTAATGGGTGTGAAGTAGTATCTCATTGTGGTTTTGATTTGCATTTCCCTGATGATTATTGAAATGGAGCATTTTTTGCCTCTTGCTCATTGGTATATTTTCTTTGCAGAAATGTTTCATCAAATTCTTTCACCATTTTTAATTGGATTATTTTGTTGTTGCTATTGAGTTTACATATTCTAGATATCAACTTTTATCAGATATATGTTTTGAAAATAGTTCCTCTCATTCCTTAGGCTGCCTTTTCACTCTGTTGATTGTTTCCTTTTCTATGTAAAAGTCTTTAAATTTAATGTCTCATTTATTTAGTTTTGCTTTTGTTGCTTATGTTTTTGGTGTCATATCTAAGAAATCATAGCCAATTTTAGTATCATGAAACTATTCCCTTATGTTCTTCTAGGAGTTTCATAGTTTTAGGTCTTACATTAAGATCTTTAATCCATTTTGAGCTAATGTTTGTACATGGTGTAATGTTAAAGTTCAGTTTCATTCTTTTGCATGTGAATACCCAATTTTCCAAGCACTGTTCGTTGTGGAGATTATCCTTTTTCTCTTGTGTAGCATTGGCATCCTTGTCAAAGATCATTTGTCCATATGCATGAGGGATGATATTTGGGCTCTCTATTCTGTTCCTTTGCTCCATGTGTCTCTGTGCTAGTACTATAATATCCATTCAGTTTTGATTACTATATCTCTGTAAAATATTTTAAAACCAGGAAGTGAGAGATCTCCAACTTTGTTTTTCTTTCTCAAGATTGTTTTTGTCTATTCAGGGTCCTTCGAGATTACATGTGAATTTTAGAATTTTTTTTGTATTTCTGCAAAATTTTCATTGGGATTTTCAGGAGAATTCCATTGAATCCGTAGAACACTTTGAGTAGTATGGACATTCTAACTATATTAAATTTTCCAATCCATGTACATGGGATGTCTTATCATTTAATTGTGTCTTCTTCGTATATTTTATCAGTGATATGTGGTTTTCAGTGTACAAGTCTTTCAACTGCTTGGTAAGTTCATTTTAAAATATTTTTTATGCAGTTGTAAATATGATTATTTTCTTAATTTCCTTTTCATATAGTTCGTTGTTCATTTATAGAAACCGAACTGATTTTTGTACGTTAATTTTGTGTCATGAAACATTACTGAAATTTTTATTGGTTCTAATTGTGTGTGGGTATGTGTGTGTGTGTGTGTGTGTGTGTGTACTTTTAAAGGTTTTCTATGTATAAAACCTTGCAATCTGTGAACTTTTATTTCTTCCTTTCTGATTTAGGTGCCATTTATTTCTTCTTCTTTCCTATTTGCTCTTGCTAGGACTTGAGTACTATGTTGAATAGAAGAGAGTGGGATTTACCTTGTTTTTAATTTGAAAGAGAAAGATTTCAGTTTTTCACCATTGAATATGATGTTAGCTATGGAATTTTCTTACATGTCCTTTATAACACTGAGATAATTTCCTTCTACCCCTAGTTTGTTTGTTGTTTGTTTTTGCCATCAAAGGTATTGGATTTTGTCAAATGCTTTTTTTTTTTTCATCAGTTGAGACAATCATGTGTTTTTCATCCTTCATTCTGACAGTGTGGTATATTATGTTGATCGGTTTTCATGCATTGAACCATCCCTGTATTCCAGGATGCATTGCTTAACTTCTAAGGTACATTTGGTAGATAATGAGCTGCAGGGACTCAAAACTTGACAAAATAAACAAATAAAAATGTATTTTCTTTTCTTGACCTAGTTCTTGTTCCTTTTACTACAGTTAAAATTCTAAGTATATGTCAAGAGATAAACAAATGTAAAAACAAATGCTAAATACTTCTCAATGTTTAGTGGAGATACCCTTTACATTCATACTTGAAGGGTTCTTATGGATTTGTCTACATACTCTTATGAGAAAGTAGTGAGTGTTTCAGTGGCTAGGGGAACTTTAATTTGTTGTTTCTTAATGGATATATGCTGATATTGAAGAAATGCTGCTATGTTGTACCAAGCGATACAGCCAAGAAAGAAGGATGGATTCCCACTTTGTGCCAGCCAACTCTAGGCTGCATTAAATAAGACATATATTTTGCTATTGAGAAAGCAAATGTCCAATAGGCATGACAAATATGCAAATACAAGAGTTCTGTAAGCAAAGTATCATAGGATTCTAGAAGTGGGAAAACTGAATTGAAAATTAGGAAATCATGAAAAATCAGGGAAAGCATCATAGAAACAGTGGTACATTTAAACTGAGCTTTTAAGGATGAGAAATGTGATGGTAGAGAAGTACAAACCTGCAAAGGCCCCAAATTCAGAGCTCTGCAACTTCCACACTACACTAGTGCATGTGAATCTTTGTCCGGGTTTAGTCTCCCTAGGCTCACCACATTGCCCTTATCCAAAGGCCTCAGTCCTCTTCCCATTTGGTATGTGTGTAGTGTCCATGATGACCTGTTACTCATCTCTTCCTTCAAGAAAACCTTCTCTGTACAGCATAGTTGACAGGCAACCTTCAGATGACACACCAGACCACATGTCCCTTGGGCTACTCTCAGTCATTGGACTAAGTATGGTAGGGGTCCTAGGGCTGTACCATTACTGCCTGAGGTGAGACTTTTAAGAGCAACTGTTCTCAGACTCCACACTGGCCTGGATGAGACTTTTTCAGAACTACACTGGAGCCTGAGGCTCTTCCTATCCAATTCTTCCTTTCTTTTCTCCTTTCACATTTTCCAGACCTACACTTCTGTTTGAAAGCTTTCCCTGCCTTGCTCCTGCCATGTGACAGTTCAGACAGTCCTCTCAAAAACTCTCTAGTAGATGTAATGCTATCATGGTTCTTTCTTGTCAAATGATGTGAACTAAGAAAATGGGGACACACAACTGCTCCCTTTCCCCAGGGTTATCTCTCCATAATTTTACCTTGAGGTAGTGACCTCTTGCTGTGGGTACTAAGGCTAGTATATTTCTTCAACAGTGTTATGTATTTATAATGGCTAAGCACAGAAGTTGTTTTCAAGCAACTTCTGTTTTTAGGCCTGTAGGGCTCTCAAGGCAAGAGAACACAAAAGCCTGATTATCTTTTATCCATTGGAGAGGGGAAAATGTAGACAACAAAACACAAAGAGCTCTCATTACTCTGAAATATTTATTAACTTATTAGGAGACTCATTTAGGTCATATTTGAACTGTACTTTCACATATAGTATTTCATTTCACATTTATAGTAGTTCTTAGAGGCAGATATTATTTATACTTTTTAGTTGTAGACATTTAGGATGAGATAGATTTAAGTGATTTTCCAAACGTCATGCAGAAAACAAACGGCCAGCCTGGCAGTTGCAACCTAGCCTGCTAAACATCAATCCCTGTGTTTTCTGCAATACAACATCTTGCAACATGCCCTTTTCTTAAGGTCTTGGTAATAGATGGAATACCTTCATGGGTGTGTGAGTTGTGCAGTAGAACTGCATTTGTTTAAGTGTTTTCTTGAAATTCTTAATAAGTCTTAAACAGAGATACCGCATTTTCATTTTGCATTGGCCCCTCACAAATTATGTAGCCAGTTCCTATTCTTATTACTGTTTTAGTCTTCTTGGATGACTTATAATAAAAACAGCAGACTGGGTAGCTTTTAAACATTTATTGCTCATAAGTCTGAAGTCTGAAGCTTAGGATCAGGGTGCCAACACAGTCAGGTTTTAATGAGGGACCTCTTCTGGGCCACAGACTTTTTGGGGTATACTCACATGGTGGAAGGGGGATAGGGAACTTTGTCAGAATCTTTTTTATAAAAGCACTAATTCCATTTATGAGGGCTCCACTCTCATGACCTAATCATCCCTCAGAATCTCTGATCTGCTAATACTCCATTACCTTTGGGGATTAACATTTCAACCTATGAATTTGGGGGACACTGGCATTCAGAAAATACCAGTTATATTACAGTTTTTTCATCTGTAACATCTAATCTTCCTTCTACAAGGAGTTTGAGTTTTATCTTCAGAGCTATGGGAAACTAAGTCAGCATAGTTTAGAGGATGATTCCTGGGAAAATGTCAGAGATCTTAGGTTCCCCACCTGACTATGAGACTTGGGGTGCAGAAGCAGACAGTGTTGTTTATATTATGATTGGATGAAGTCTCTGACTTTCAAGTTTGTATTTGGCCACAATCCTTCATTTTTAATTTTGAAATCCAAAAATGATGTATTTTTAAGTAATGTTAAACTTATTTGATAGCAAAGCTGACCTATCAAGATATGTGATATGATGAGAGGTGACAGTCGGTATTTATCACAATAAGTGTTAATATTCATACATTTTGCTACAGAAATATTGTTTTATTATTGACTACTGTTCTGGAATCTACTGTATGTGTTAAATAATATATATGTATTCAAAAAATAAGTTTATTTCTTTACTTAAATTCCCAAACTTTTCGGATTCCAAGAGTTTTGGCTAAGAGATTGTATACTTTATTTCTTTACTTCACTCACTGGTTAGAGTATTTATGTAGGCCTGTAGGGAATTAATCCTAAGAAGGCAATTTTAAGCCCATCATGTCTTCTAGAGTCAGTGATTTGTGGAACTGACTTCTGGCCTCCTGAAACAAATGCAGCAGGAATTCTTTGGGAGAGTGGGAGTCAAAGAAGGTAGAAATCAAGAATGAGACCTAAAATAAATAAGGTTATATGGATATATAGGCTGGAAAAAGGCTCATTGTGTAAATTTCCTATAACTTTTAATTAACTAATTAATTAATTTTTGTTTAAGGTATTTTTTTAATTTACATCAAGTTAGTTAGCATATAGTGCAACATTGATTTCAGGAGTAGATTCCTTAATGCCCCTTACCCATTTAGCCCATCCCCCCTTCCAAAACCCCTCCAGTAACCCTCTGTTTGCTCTCCATATTTAAGAGTCTCTTATGTTTTGTCCCTCTCCCTGTTTTTATATTATTTTTGCTTCACCTTTTTTATGTTCATCAGTTCTGTGTCTTGGAGTCCTCATATAAGTGAAGTCATATGAGTTTTGTCTTTCTCTGACAGACTAATTTCACTTAGCATAATACCCTCCAATTACATCCACGTACTTGCAAATGGCAAGATTTCATTCTGATTGCCAAGTAATATTCCAGTGTGTGTGTGTGTGTGTGTGTGTGTGTGTGTGTGTACCACATCTTCTTTATCCATTCATCCATCGATGGACATTTGGGATCTTTCCATACTTTGTCTATTGTTGATAGTGCTGCTATAAACATGGGGGTGCATGTGTCCCTTCGAAACAGCACACCTGTATCTCGTGGATAAATGCCTAGTAGTGCAATTGCTGGGTCATAGGATAGTTCTATTTTTAGTTGTTTGAGAAACCGCCATACTGTTTTCCAGAGTGGCTGCAACAGTTTGCATTCCCACCAACAGTGCAAAAGAGATCCTCTTTCTCAGCATTCTTGCCAATGTCTGTTGTTGCCTGAGTTGTTAATTTTAGCCATTTTGACAGGTGTGAGGTGGTGTCTCATTTTGGTTTTGATTTGTATTTCCCTGATGATGAGTGATGTTGAGTATTTTTTTCATGTGTCAGTTGGCCATCTGGATGTCTTCTTTGAAGAAGTGTCTATTCCTGTCTTTTTCCCGTTTCTTCATTGGATTATATGGTTTTTGGGGTATTGAGTTTGATAAGTTCTTTATACATTTTGGATACTAACCCTTTATCTGATATGTTGTTTGAAAATATCTTCTTCCATCCCATCAGTTGCCTTTTAGTTTTGCTGATTATTTCCTTTGCTGTGCAGAGCTTTTTATTTTTATGAGGTCCAGGTAGTTCATTTTTGCTTTTGTTTCCCTTGCCTCTGGAGATGTGTTGAATAAGAAGTTGCTGCGGCCAAGGTCAAAGAGGTTTCTGCCTGCTTTCTCCTCAAGGATTTTGATGGCTTCCTGTCTTACATTGAGGTCTTTCATCCATTTTGAGTTTCTTTTTGTGTATGGTGTAAGAAAGTGGTCCAGGTTCATTCTTCTGCGTGTCGCTGTCCAGTTTTCTCAGCACCACTTGCTGAAGAGACTGTCTTTATTCCATTGGGTATTCTTTCCTGCTTTGTCAAAGATTAGTTGGCCATATGTTTGTGGGTCCATTTCTGGGTTCTCTATTCTGTTCCATTGATATGAGTGTCTATTTTTGTGTCATTACCATACAGTCTTGATGATTTCAGTTTGTAATACAGCTTGAAGTCTGGGATTGTGATGCCTCCTGCTTTGGTTTTCTTTTTCAAGATTGCTTTGGCTATTCAGGGTCTTTTCTGGTTCCATACAAATTTTAGGATTGTTTCTTCTAGCTCTGTGAAAAATGCTGGTGTTATTTTGATAGGGATTTCATTGGATGTGTAGATTGCTTTGGGTAGTATTGACATTTTAACAATATTTTTTTCTTCCTATCCAGGAACATGGAATATTTTTCCATTTTTTTGTATCCTTTTCAGTTTCTTTCATATATTTCCTATAGTTTTCAGTATATAGATTTTTTCATCTCTTTGTTAGATTTATTCCTAGGTATTTTATGGTTTTTGGTGCAATTGTAAATGGGATCGATTCCTTGATTTCTCTTTCTGTTGCTTCATTGTTGGTGTATAGGAATGCAACCGATTTCTGTGTGTTGATTTTATATCCTGCAACTTTGTTGGATTCATGAATCAGTTCTAGAAGTTTTTTGGTGGAATCTTTAGGGTTTTCCATATAGAGTGTCATGTCATCTGCGAAGAGTGAAAGTTTGACCTCCTTGTGGCTGATTTGGATGCTGTTTATTTCTTTGTGTTGTCTGATCGCTGAGGCTAAGACTTCCAATACTATGTTGAATAACAGCGGCAAGAGTGGACATCGCTGTCTTGTTCCTGACCTTAGGAGGAAAGCTCTTAGTGTTTCCCTATTGAGGATGATATTATCGTTGGGTCTTTCATATATGACTTTTATGATCTCAAGGTGTGATCCTTCTATTCCTACTTTCTTAAGGGTTTTTATCAAGAAAGGATGCTGTATTTTGTCAAATGCTTTCTCTGCATCTATTTAAAGGATCATGTGGTTCTTGTCCTTTCTTTCATTGATGTGATGAATCATTGATTGCTTTGCAGATATTGAACCAGCCCTACATCCCAGGTATAAATCCCACTAGGTTGTGGTGTATAAATTCTTTAATGTTTTGTTGGATCCGGTTGGCTAATATTTTGTTGAGGATTTTTGTTTGCATCCATGTTCATCAGGGAAATTGTCTATAGTTCTCCTTTTTCATGGTGTCTCTGTCTGGTTTTGGAATCAAGGTAGTGGTGGCTTCATAGAAAGAGTTTGGAAGTTTTCCTTCCATTTCTATTTTTTGGAACAGCTTAAAGAGAATAGCTGTTAACTCTTCCTTAAATGTTTGGTAGAATTCCCCTGGAAAGCCATCTGGCCCTAGACTATTGCTTATTGGGATGTTTTTGATTACTAATTCGATTTCTTTACTTGTTATTGGTCTGTTCAAATTTTCTATTTCTTCCTGTTGCAGTTTTGGTAGTGTATATGTTTCTAGGAATTTGTGCATTTCTTCCACAATGCCCATTTTGTTGGTGTGTAATTGCTCATAATATTCTCTTATTATTGTTTTTATTTCTGCACTGTTGGTTGTAATCTCTCCTCTTTCCTTCTTGATTTTATTTATTTGGGTCCTTTCCTTTTTCTTTTTGATCAAACTGGCTAGTGGTTTATCAATTTTATTAATTCTTTCAAAGATCCAGCTTCTCGTTTCATTGATCTGCTTTACTGTTTTTTGGTTTTGATAGCATTGATTTCTGCTCTAATCTTTATTATTTCCTGTGTTCTGCTGGTTTTGGGTTTTATTTGCTGTTCTTTTTCCAGCTATTTAAGGTGTAAGGATAGATTGTGTATTTGATACCTTTCTTCCTCTTCAGGAAGGCCTGGATTGCTATATACTTTTTTCTTATGACCTTGTTGTGTCCTCGAGGTTTTGGGCTATAGTGTTATGATTTTCATTGGCTTCCATGTACTTTTTAATTTCCTCCTTAACTTCTTGATTAGCCCATTCACTCTTTAGTAGGATGTTCTTTAGTCTCCAACATTTGTTACCTTTCCACATTTTTTTCTTGTGGTTGATTTCACGTTTCATAGTGTTGTGGTCTGAAAATATGCACAGTATGATCTCAATCTTTTTGTGCTTGTTGAGGGCTGATTTGTGTCCCAGTATGTGATCTATACTGGAGAACTTTCCATGTGCACTGGAGAAGAATGTATATTCTGCTGCTTTAGGATGAAATGTTTTGAATATGTCTGTTAAGTCCATCTGGTCCAGTGTGTCATTCAAAGCCATTTTTTCCTTGTTGATTTTCTGTTTAGATGATCTGTTCATTGTTGTAAGTGGGATGTTGCAGTCCCCTACTATTATGGTATTATCAATGAGTTTCTTTATGTTTGTGATTAATTGATTTATATATTTGGGTGCCTTCACATTTGGAGCATAAATGTTTACAATTGTTAGATTTTCTTGGTGGATAAACCCCTTAATTATGATATCATGCCCTTCTTCATCTCTTGTTACAGTCTTTATTTTAAAGTCTAGATTGTCTGATATAAGTATGGCTACTCCAGCTTTCTTTTGTTGACCATTAGCATGACAGATGGTTGTCCATCCCCTTACTTTCAATCTGAAGGTGTCTTTAGGTCTAAAGTGGGTCTCTTGTAAACAGCATATAGATGGATCTTGTTTTTTATCCATTCTGTTACTCTATCTTTTGTTTGGAGCATTGAGTCCACTGATGGTTAGAGTGAGTACGGAAAGGTATGAATTTATTGCCATTATGTTGCTTGTAGAGTTGAAGTTTCTGGTGGTGTTCTCTGGTCCTTTCTAGTCTTTGTTGCTTTTGGTCTTTTTTATTTTTTTTTTTCCGTCTTCTCTCCCCTCAGAGAGTCTTAAAATTTCTTGCAGAGCTGGTTTAGTGGTCGTGAACTGCTTTCATTTTTGTTTGTCTGGGAAAATTTTAATCTCTCCTTCCATTTTGAGTGACAGCCTTGCTGGATAAAGAATTCTTGGCTGCATATTTTTCCGATTCAGCACATTGAATATATCCTGCCTCTCCTTTCTGTCCTGCAACGTTTCTGTGGATAGGTCTGCTGCAAACCTGATTTGTCTTCCCTTGTGGGTTAAGGACGTTTTTTCCCTTGCTGTTTTCATGATTCTTTCCTTGCCTGAGTATTTTTTGAATTTGGCTATGATATTCCTTGTTGATGGTTGGTTTCTGTTGAATCGAATGGTAGTCCTCTGTGCTTCCTGCATTTTGATGTCTGTGTCTTTCCCCAGGTTGGGTGGAAATCATAGCAAATCTGCTATGATTTGCTCACATAACCCTTCTCTCCCTTTTTCTCTCTCTTTATCTTCTGGGACCCCTATGATTCTGATGTTGTTCCTTTTTAATGAATCACTGATTTCTCTTAATTCTTAAATTGTGCTCTTTTGCCTTAGTCTCCCTCTTTTTTTCTGCTTCATTATTCTCCATAAGTTTGTCCTCTGTATTGCTGATTTGCTGCTCTGCTTCATCCATCCGTGTTGTCGTGGCATCCATTTAACATTGCAGCTCAGTTATAGCATTTTTTATTTCATCCTGACTAGCTTTCCCTTCTCCTCTCTCCACAGAAAGGGATTCTAATCTACTTTCGACGCCAGCTAGTATTCTTATTATCGTGATTCTAAATTCTGGTTCAGACATCTTGCTTGTATCGGTGTTGATTAAGTGCCTGGCTGTTGTTTCTTCCTGGTCTTTGTTTTGGGGTGAATTCCTTTATTTCATCATTTTGAAGGAAGAAAATGAATTAATAAAGCAAAAAATTTAAATTAAAAAATTAAAAACAGCACCCACACACAAAAATCAAATAAAGGATGCTAGATCCTAGGTGTGTTTTGGTGTGGGTGTTGAAAGGGGCTTGATAGGGGCGCCTGGGTGGCTCAGTCGGTTAAGTGTCCGACTTCGGCTCAGGTCATGATCTCACAGTCCATGGGTTCGAGCCCCGCGTCGGGCTCTTTGCTGACAGCTCAGAGCCTGGAGCCTGTTTCAGATTCTGTGTCTCCCTCTTTCTCTGACCCTCCCTGTTCATGCTCTCTCTCTCTCTGTCTCAAAAATAAATGTTAAAAAAAAAAAAAAGAAAGGGGCTTGATAGATTAGAGAAAAAAAGGGAAAAGAAAGAAAAAAGAAAATGTTAAAAAATTTGAAATAATGAATCAAAGAAATAGAATAAAATGAAATGATGGAATTAAAATAGTATCTGAAAAACTTACAAAAAATTAAAAAATATAGTAGAAACAATAAAAATATTTTTAATCAAATTGAAAATAAAAATAAATTTTCCCTTCTGTATTCAAGATAAAGGAAGGAAACTAAAAATAAAAAAAAATGAATAGATGGACCAGCGAACAGACTGAAATACGACTGAAGTTACTTCATTTAACCCCTGGAAGTCAAACTATGAAGCAGTTTATAGTCATTAAACCAAGCAAGGGAGAGACTTGTGGTGTCTGAAGAGCTAGTTTGACCCAGTTGGGCACGGCTTAGTGTAATGGCTCCATTCTCTGCCAGATGGTGCTGCTTAGCTTACTGGTGTGGATTGTTGTGGTGCTTGTAGGTGTGTATGCACATGTGTGGCAGGGGTGAAAATGGTGTCCCCCAGCTACCCAGTCTCTAGTATCAGAACTCTATGTTCCCTGATAAGCAGTCACACACCTGTCCTTTGTCTCTGGTTTCTGTCCACTCCCTGCTTTTAAACTGTCCATGACTAAGCCCCAGTTGGCACCGTTCTCCTGAGTTTTATCTCACATGCGGCTGTTTTTCCCAACCCCTTACTTCTGAGGGACTGTGGCTTGGACCTGTTCTGCCCCTCTGTGGGAGGGTCTCACCAAGCAATGGCCTGGTGCCAGCTGCACCCAGGAACATTTGTGGGAATTTGCTGCTGCCAATGCCCAGAGAATGTGGCTGGGTGCCAGCCCACCCCAGGAAAAGATCGCATGATCATGTGCAGCAGTGTTTCAGGGGTAATGGAAAATTACAACACACATCTGGCACCAGGCTTCACCCTTAATGATCTTGTTCCAGCATCAGTGAATATGGTAGTTCTCTGGGGTCTGCTGGGACCTTTGCCTGTGAGGTGGCCTCACAGCCTCTACCAAATGTCCTCGCAGCAGGGAATCTGCCTCTCCCCTGTGGCCTTAGGAGTGCCTGGACCTTACTCTGTTCCTGGGGATTCGCCCTTCCCACCACAGCACTGCCAGGTATCTTGCTGCGGAGTTTCAGTCTCTGTGCTCCCCCTGTTCATAAGAGTTTCAGTGGCATTTAAACCCTCCCCTTTCTCTTTAATTGAGTCCCTGCAGCTGTTTCCACTTTTCCGCTTTCTCTCCAGCTGCTTTTTGTGGGAGGAGGGGGGGCTTTTCCCTTACTCTCACCCTGTCTCCGTCCTCTCTCCACAAGCAAAAACAGCTCTCTGCCCTTCACAGCTTCTCTCTCCCCCAGTTCACCTCTCTGTGCCATGTAACTTCTGAGTTCCGTGGTTCAGGTTGTGCAGATTGTTTTATTAATCTTCAAATCAGTTCTGTAGGTGTGCAGGATGGTTTAGTGTTGATATGGTTGCATTTCATTCACGTGAGATGCAAAGAAAACTTCTGTGCTCTCACCATTTTGACTCCTCCCTTTTCTATAACTTTTAAAAATTGAATTATTTTTAACTTGCAGCTCAGTTAAGTTACCTTTATAACTAATAAATTCTATTTTATTATCTGGGCATAGTGTAGTAAGGCTGCCTACCACAGAATAGGAGCTTAATAAATGTTTGTCAAATAAATGAATAGTTGAAACTGATTCATTCACATTCACATCTCCATTTACCTGTAATTATAGTCATATATCTCCTTTAAGTGTTTTCATTAAAAACTATAGATCTGTGTTAGTTATTATGAGGTCTTTAGAAAAATTTTAATAGAGAAACATTTAATGACTTGGGTAACATTTTTTCTTATTCAGCAAACATTTATTGGTTCTATATGTTAGACCCAATAGCAAACACTAGACGTATAATGATGAAATACAGTTCCTGCTTCTGAGAAGCCTACGTATAGGATATAATCCACAACCATGGCCAAATGCTACACTTCTGTTATTTCTCTTTCCTTGACTTCACTACTTTCCCTTGTTATCCTTCTCAATGTGTCTTTCTGAAGACTCATAACTTTTGGCTTCTCCTTTTTCTATATTGCCTGGTTGTAGTGGAAAACACACTTTTAGAACCAGAGTTCTGGCTCTACCACTTTCTCTTAGGCGAATTACTGAATCCCATTGACCTGTAGTTACTTTGTCCATAACATGAAAATTAAATAATAGTATCATCTACTACATTCATTTACCAGGTCTATGAGCAAATTTATAAGGGAAGTGATGTTACTTAATATAACTTTATAGAGAGTTTAAATTGCCATATGACTGGATTGATGACCTTAAGATGATAAGATCATTGTCACTGGAAGTATCTATGCACAGGTCAGAAAGGAGGTTTGTGTTAGGTGATAATATATGTAGATCTCCTGTTTTTGTATACCTCACATACAAAAGGAAACTGATTGCCTTTATTGCAAACCACCTTTTCTGGGATGTTTCTATAGCAATCATTCTGGAAGATAGAGACACTGCCTTCCTCTGGAGCAGTGAACAGGTTTGGTTGCTACATAGTAAAAAAGATTCGAATTCTCGTAGCTCAGAGTTCTTCTCCTGTAACACAACCCACTCTATGTGCAGGTATCACCTGGCCCTCTTTGTATTGCCCCATGGGAAGTGGGGCTTGGGGAACCATTGCAAATACTGACACTGTAGCTACTGATATTGCTGTTTGTCCTTTGTTTGTGATCCACTAGTCTTGTATCTTCTTTCAGTGCCCATGAAACTATGGCAAGTTATTTTGTTAGCCTGCAAGTAGGGTGAAAATCTCAGATCCTTCACACTTCTTAACAATTTGAAGGTAGCCAGAAATAATGTCTGAAGACATGTCTGTAGGTTGAGACCAAAGAGCACTACACTTAAAGTCAGACAGTCCTAGGTAGGTATGATTCTTTGCTTTGCCATTTATTAGCTCTGGGTCCAAGAATAAGTTATTTAGCATTTCTGAAATGAATTTTCTCATTGGTAATATAAAGATAACAATATTAGCCTTACCAGGTTGCTGGGAGAATTAATGGGCACAATAATGATTTGAATGCCAATAACGTAGAACCTAGAATATAGAAGGTATTCTATGAGTACAGAGTCTGATTATTATTATCTTAATGTTTCTAGTCTTATGATTCTGTGTCATTCTCTAAATGCTCCCTCTATTCTAGCCCCAGATCCCCTATGATGGAAATAAATAGGTATAAGTATAAGACTTAATAGTTTATATTCTCTTATCAATAAAAGTTTTCTTCTTCCTCTCCCATACCTACCCATGAAATATTACCTTCTTTACTTTTAAGAAAAGCTTAACTCAAGTAGGTATTTATAAAATATCTCCTCTGAGCCAAATGCCAAGAATGTAGAGAGAATAAACTTACTTTTGCTTTAAATAAGCATTCATTAAACATTTATTGAATACTTAAAATATGCCAGACATCATCTTAATTGTTGGATAAATATCATAAAAGATACAGGCAAGTTCCCTTCTCTCAATGAGTTATTTTATCATGGCAGTTTAAAATCCAATATGTTAAGTATATGATACTATTACAAGTAAGGATCTGGAAACAACTAGCTCTGGAACCTAGCTCTGGGGATTCCTGGGAAGATACCCCATGAACTGATCTTGAAAGATGAAGAAGCATTATCTCTGTCAGTCTCAGCTGGAAATAGATGGTACATCCAAAAAGGTAATTGAAGAGAATTTTTTTAAAGAGACTGTTTAGAAAAAATGAGTGGAGATTTAAGAGAATCATCAGGGATAGAGGAGCATCTAGGGACTGGTAAAAGTAAAAGATATTCCCACCCAAAAGACTAAAGGGCTGGGGGAGGAAGCTGTTACTAGAATCCTGCAAAAAGTATAGCTAACAACTCTCTTGTGTGGCTGGTGTGAAGGGAAGGTACAGAATAAATATCCCAGCCTCTCTTTCCTCCTGCCCTCCAGTCTCCTATCAGTGCTTTCCATAGGCCTAATCCAATAGGAAGAGAGGGGCAAGGGATCTCACCTGATATGATCTGTAGAGGTCATCCTCCCAGCACCCCAGGACACAGGCTTATTGAGAAGAGTAGAAAATAGATCTGGAAGGGCAAACAGAGAATAACTCATATAGGAACAGACAAAGGTATCCCAGGCAGAGGCAACAGCCGCAAGGCACAAGCATGTGAAATGGTGGGACAGGAGCACATAGTAGTGATGTGACTGGAGTCTGCCTACAACGAGAAGGCAGCCTCTGCTGGCTGCAGAGGTAGGTGGGGTTAGGATGTGGAGCATTTTAAATGCCAGGCTGAGGAGCTTAAACTCACAGTATATAGGGAGATGTGGCTACAGGAGCAAAGGATGTAACAATAAGATTTGCGTCTTAGAAAGTTAGCCTTCCTGGGGTTTGGAGGGAGATATTTCTGTTCTTGTATGGTCTGAGGACATAGGCAAGGAGAGAAGCAATGTCATTAGAAGTAAAATGGGTCAGACTGCCTAGGAAAGATAGGGAAGGCCTTGTGTAAAATAGCCTCATTGTAGGGTATTCTTTCTTGTCCTTTCTTGAAATGTAAATGGAATCTTTTGTAAAGCAGGGCAGAGCTGGCCTTGAAGCTACCTTTCTCCTGATAATCACTTTCCTGGGAAGAAATGATGAATTGTGCTTTCTCCATATTCCTTCAAAGATTGCTTCTGTAACCTTCCCTTAAACACATTCCCAAGAGCAGCCTCTTTCATTAAGATGAGGCCATTTTCCTTCTTCAGTATTTGCTGGAAATGTCCAAAAAGGAAATGCAGTTCTATTTCCTTCCTGTCCTGAGAGTCATTACATATTAATAGAATATCTACATGTAGATAAGCTCTGGGTTCCTTTGTCCTACAGGACGGCATCAAAGGGCACCATGACTTTTAAAACAGTCCATCAAGGTGGGTAAAGGTGGCCTTTAAAAAGAAATCATCACTTCTCAGAAATCACATCCCCTGAGTTTTATTCATTCATTCAGTTGACAGGCAGCAATGCCATGGGAAAGGATAAATGGCACTTTCTATAACTGGATATGCAAGACACAAAGAAGCATATGCAGGATCCATGGCAGAAGACACTTGGGACCTTCTCCCATGGGCTATTACCCATTGGCAAGCTTCTTAAGGACAGGTACCATATCTAAATCATATCATATTCTCACATGCCCTAGCCAACAGTAGTTGATCAGAAATTGTTTCCTGAATGAATAATAGCTTTCTAGGCAGTGGAAATAACCTAAGCAAATGTCCAGAGGCATGAGAGAGCATGGTTCATGTTAGAAAATGCAAGTAGTTTGATAAGACTAAAGAAAACAGTGTTTTCTTAGGGAGGAAGAGAGGCTGGTGAAAGATGAAACAATAGAAATAGTCAGAAATAGAACTGACTTTGCCTTAAAATCCCACTGAGAAGTTTGGACTTTTTCTTATCATTGTTGGGAAGCTGTTGGATAAGTTTGAGTGTGGGTATGCTATAAGATTTAGAAAGATCATTCTGATTTTAGTGTAAAAAATGAAACAGAATGAAGTTTAGGGAGTAGGTTAGTGAAATTGCCTGTTCTATGCCAGTGTGAATGAGGATGGAACTAAGTGGTTATGAGCAATATATAGGACATGTAGGGGATGCAATATGGTGTTGTTTATAAGTAAATGATGAAGGTAAAGGAGAAAAGAAGGGTCAAATTTGATTCCTACTTGACTAAATTCCTTGAAGGCAGAGAGTATACTTGATTCACTTTTACATCCTTCATTATAGTTATAGCCTCCCTATGCATTAGCAGAGTGGGCACTAAGGGAATGATTACTGAGTGTTGATTGAAGGACTTTGGGGAGAAACAGCGAGGGGCAAGTCTAGCAGCATGTCTAAAGCAGGAGAGTATGGATGGAGATGGTACAGGTGAATGGTAGGCTAGGGTCAAGTTAGAGTAAATTATGGAGAAATGACAAAATGTTCTGGATTCCAACCAACTCTCTTCATCTTAGGGTGTTGAAGTACCAGGTTCTGGTACCAGAGAAGCTAGAAGAGTAGGATTCCTGGCATTAGATATAGGAGCAACACCTAAACTAACACTTAGCGAATATTTGCTAGAAGAAAAAGCTGTGAATTAATGCGTGAGTGAAACCTAAAACTTTTTTGTAAAAGTGATGGGATATTGATTTATGAAGGAAACTATCTGTTTGACTCAGGCCCACTACTAACTCTGGAAAATACTGAAATATATAAAAATTATTTCTAAAATGATATAGTATATCTGAAGTGATTAGCACAGTACCAGATTTATAGAAATACTCAATATCTGATAGCTGTTGATATGACTTTATGATTTTGATTGAGAAATATATTTATAATACAAATCAGAAAGGGTGCCTTCAGTTCAAAATATGATCTGAACTATGACAAGGTATGGAGAAGTTTTAACCTAATACCATATACAGGGCCTCTTATGATCATGAGGAGCTACATACTTGAATTTCCGAGTTCATCCATAAAAGACAAATGGTCCTGGAGTCTTTTCCTCTCCCCTAAAATGATTCTTGGGGTTATTTTCTTTTATGGTATCTCACTCTAGACTTTGGAGTCAGACAGAACTGGGTATCAATCCCACATCTAATACTCCTAGTCCTGGGACCTTTGACTAATTATATAACTTTTCTAAATCTCAATTTCCTTTTTCATAAAATGAGGACAATAATAACTATATTATTGGGATGTTTGAGATAAATTAGATAATGTAAGTAAAACACTTGGCAAAGTTCAGGAATATAGTAGTGCTTAAGCAATATTGGTTTTCTTCCTGATTTTCGTTCTATTCAGACTTTCAACTGATTGAATGAGGCACATTCACATTATGGAGAGCAATCTGCAATCTGTTTTACCCCAGATTCACCAATTTAAATGTTAATCTCATCCCCAAACACCCTCCAAGCTGACACATGAAATTAGCTATCACAATTGGTAATGAGAACTATTCCTAGCTTCGCCTGAACTCTGAGGCTTTTTATGCTACTTCTTTCCAGTGATTATTTTCCCCACTCTTTGCACACACATGTAAGTACTGATCTGTACTCAGCTGAAGATTCGAGGGGACCCTGTGATGTCTAGCAACTTTGGCCTACACATATCCCCAAATTCATCTTCTTATCTCAGGCAGACTCATAGGATCTACTTTGGTTTATTTTTCTGTGCCGTGGCCTGGAAACTCTCTTTAGATAGTAAACTGGGTAATCAAAGAGTCACCTTGTTTGTTTATTCTCGGGTATCACCCTTTTTTTCCTGCCTATTTTGCAATATCTGAAAACTGTTTTGTCCAGTTTTATAGTTGCTTAAGGCAAGAGGTTAAATCTATCCCCTGCTACAAAGAGTAGTAGTATTGACTTCACTAAACTCTTTCATGCTACAAATTTTGTGAAAGTTTGAATAAACAACTTATTACCTCTTAGCCTCAATTTTTCTAGAATGGTAATTAAATCTAATACCAGCTGTAAGAATACCTAGTATGTAGACTCTTAGAACACTTAATTAATTAATTAATTAATTAATTTTATTTATTTATTTTGAGAGGAGGGTGGGAGAGAGAGAGAGAGAGCAAGCAAGCCTGGGAGGGGCAGAGAGAGAGGAAGGAAGAGAATCCTAAGCAGGATCCATGCTGTCAGTGCAGAGTCTAATGGGGCCCTCAGTCTCACAAACTGTGAGATCATGACCTGAACCAAAATCAAGTGTCTGATGCTTAATGGACTAAACCATCCAGGTGCTTCCATAAACTCTTAGGATAGTTGAAAGGACCAACAGGTTGTTGGGTTAAGGATGGGGATAGGCACAGCCAGGAATGTATTCTGAGGCTTATTACATTCTTTAGGAGAGCAGCCAGAGCACTTGAGCTTGAAAAGAAGCCTAAATTTGTGGGCCAAATTCTATGCTTTATGGCCTCAGAGACCTGGGTTTTGACAAGTTACTGAATCCTTAGTTTCATTTGGAAAAAAAACAAGCAATAATAATAATACCTTCTTCATGGAATTAATGGGAGGGTAAAATGTAGAAATATGAATAAACTGCTTTCTATATGGATACTTTTTTTAAAGGAGGTTAACCTTATACATTGTTGATGAGAATGTCAAGTGGTGCAGCCACTGTGGGAAACTGGTGGTTTTTTTTTTTTTTTTTTTGATTCCCACGTTTTATTTATTTATTTATTTTTTTTATTTTTTAATATATGAAATTTACTGTCAAATTGGTTTCCATACAACACAAACTGGTGGTTTCTTAATAAGTTAAACATAGAGTTGCCATATGACACGATTCCACTTCTAGGAATATACCTCAAAGAATTGAAAACAGGGGCTCCTGGTGGCTCGGTTGGGTGGCTGACTTTGGCTCAGATCATGATCTCACATCTCCTGGGTTCAAGCCCTGCATCAGGCTCTCTGTGGACAGTTCAGAGCCTGGAACCTGCTTCAGATTCTGTTTCCCTCTCTCTGTGGCTCCCCCACACGCACTGCATGTCTCTCTCTCTCTCAAAAATAAATAAACATTAAAAAATTTAAAAGAAAGAATTGAAAACAGATGTTCAAGAAAATTTGTACACATTTTCATAGCAGCTCTCTTCACAATAGCCAAAAGGTGGAAATAACCCAAATGTCTATTAGTGGATGACTGGTTAAACAATATGAAGTATATTCATACAGTGGAATGTTAGGAAGCAATAAAAAGGAATGACAGATGGATAGATGCTACGACATGAATTAACCTTGAAAACATTATGCTAAGTGAAGGAAGACAAGCATGAAAGACCACGTATTAAAGGATTCCATTTATATGAATTGCCCAGAATATACAAATTCAAGAAATAAGAAGCAGATTAATGTTTGCCAAGGGGGGAGGGGAATGACTGCTTAATTGATATGGGGTTTACTTTTGGGGTGATGAAAATATTCTGGAACTAGATACTAATGATGGTTATATAGCTGTGTGAAGATATTAAGTATCACGGATTGTACAAATTAAAATAATTAAAATCGTAAATTTTATGTTTTGTGTTTTTACCACAGTAACACATAAAAGGAAGTTAATAAAAGTTGGTTTTTTTTTTCCCTCTAAGAATTCATACTCTAGGGTCTTGTTCATACAGTGAATTGAACAAGCCTTTGGCTTGTACATGATGGTGGGTCTTTGGAACATATTATGCTTCTCCCCAAGCTTGGTTCTTTCAGCCAGTGACGTCCACTGGACTTCTTTTATTAGCCATTAACCATCCTGTCCTGTGCCGGTTCTGGGTGGCTCCCAGAGGGCACCATGCCAGGTAGAAAAATTGCCAGTGATCATGCATGCCAAAGCCCAGAATTCTGAAAGGTATAAATGTCTGTCTTTATGTTTTACCCAGCTTGTCTCCCTCCTGCCATGCCAGTAGGATGTCAGCTTTCTCTCAGAGCTTCCTGGCTCCAGTATGCTTTTTGTTATAGTTCAGTCCATCTGCTCCAGCAAAAACTTTGGCTCAGCTGTATGTAGCCAAAGGAGGACCTTTCCATGTCTAGAAAACCTTGGCAAGACTCTATGATCTAGTAAATTTGAAAAGTAGCAGGAAGGAAGAGGTCAGATTGAGCCTAAATATAATGATACAGGTGTCTGTTCTTTTAATGGACATTTTAAGCATTTTTTTGCAGGCATTATGCCAGGCACAGTGCGGGGATATGAAGAGGGGAAAAACCCAACCATTCATTTACTCACCATTCACTCATCTATTCATCAATCAACTATTTATTGAGCATCTACATTTGCTGTTGGCCCTAGGGATATAGCAGTGGTCAAGATAGACATAATCTGTTTTTAAGGAACCCAGAGGAGGAAGGAATTCATCTTTTCTAGAAGAAAGAGGGTAGTTTCCTAGAGGCGATGATATTTGAGTTAAACATTGAAAGTTGAGTTTAATTACCATTGCTGATGGAGAAGGGAGTGGGTATGTGGGAGAGTCTAAGCATGGGAAACAGAGGGGACTTTGAATACTTAAAATCTCTGTCTTTCCTTCCAACTACTAGCAAATGCTTTCTCTTGGTAATTTTGCTTCCTGTCTCATTCAGTTCTCTTTAACAGCCTTGTGGGTTTTATCATTTCCATTTTATAGACAAAGGTTCAAAGAGGTTTAGTAACTTGCTCATGGTTTACTAGCTGGAAAGTGACAGAGCTAGGATTCAACTCCAGATCTCCTTGAGTCCAAAGTCCATGCTCTTTTTATTATAGTGCTCTAATTTCCTAGAAAGAAGCACACAATTTATAATACATGTGATAGTTACTATAAAGCATGCAACTTTCCATGAATGTTCTTTATTACAGAACAAGCAACCTAAACAGAGTGAGTGGGGGAAAAATGTTAATGAGAAGAAAGACACTTGACATGTGAAAGATGAGTGGTACATCTCTCTGTGTCTGTGTGTGTACACGTGCATGCATTGGATGGGGGATGGTAGTGAAGTTTTCTAGCAGAAGGTATAATACATACAAAGACCTTAAGGCATGAAGGAGCCTATCTGGCAGGCTCAGGGCTTTACCTGGTTTTATGCTTTGTCATGGTTTATGTGCAATCTCTAAATTATTTCCTTGGAGCTGATATCTCCATTTTTATTAAATGTAAGAGACATTGTTTTACTCATCCACTCCCACCCCTCATCTCCTGTGAATAGGATGTGGGCAGACAGGAAGAAATCAAATTATTTTCCAACAGGAGCACAGCCTGAACAGAACTCATTTGGAGTGTTAGCGCTCTGATCTGGCTTCTCTCACCACGCCACCACCTTGCTCACTTAATGGAATGAATATTGGAGAGGACAGAGGAAGTGTCTCAGAAAGAGAAGCTGTGACAATTTCTAAGTAAATGTAATAAATCAGGAAGATTTTTCAAAGGAAATAAAAAGTGTCATTTATGACAGTTGTAACTCCTACACCCACTAAGATTCTTGTACTGGTGCAGTTTAGACTCTCCCATGGTAGATAAAATTATTACTTGATGTGTCAAAATGGAGGAATGAGTTGTTTTTTTTTTCCCCCTTCATGCAGACATCTTGTTTTAAGCAGTCAATTCTATTTCTTCCTGTCCTCTCTCTATGTTGGTGAAACAAAGAAAACAAAGATAATCAGTGTTTAAAAAGTTGCATCAAGGAATTGAAATAGAGGGTTGTGGCATAAGCCACTGGAAATCATAATTATCACCCACAGGAGTTTCTAGGAAAGACAAACATGTATTTGAAGAGTTATTACTTCTATTTCACAGGAGGCCTAAGTTATAATGAAAATGATAATGATAATGATTACTATAAATATAATAACAAATATACAGCTACCATTGTTTCAAAATCTACCTTGTGCCAGGTATTATAATAGGTTCTTTTTAGATGTTATCTCATTGACTCCTTCAAATAGCACTATGCTGTGTGTATTATTATTGTTATATTGTAATTATTACTATGATTTCCATGGTAGGGATGAAGCCAGAGCTTTGAACTGATGTGCACAAAACCACGTAGTACTAAATGGCAGAAGCAGATTTCAAACTCAGTATTGTCTGACTTCCAAACTCATGCTGTTTCTTTAATGTCTCTGACCCATGGCCTGCTATTTCAGACATACTGTCAGAAAAATAATCCTTTGTGTGTATTTAGTAGTTCACAGTTTTCTAAGTACTTCAAGTCTACTCTCTTATTTGGCCTACATAGAAACCACTCTATAATAATAATTACTAACAATAATTCTTATCAGCCATATTAAAATAATAATAATAAAATAGGTATCATTTATACTTTTATAGAGTTTATAGAGTACTTACTGGGTGCCAAATGCTGTGTTAACATTTACATTTATGAGCTTACAACCGTACAATACAGTAGGTGCATATAATAGTTAAAAAAGCATGGATTGATGTCAGAGTACTGGGTTGGAATCCCAGCTCTACTACTTAACACCTATGTGAGCTTGGGTTAATTTCTCTACCTTAACTCTTCATTGTAAAATGGGTCAAGTAATTGTTCTTAATGGTGGTTTTGAATATTAAATTATATAACCCTAAAGTGATTAGCACATAGTAAGTACTCTGTAAATGGTAATTTCTGTTTTACAGATGAGAAAATTGAGGATTAGAAAGAATATAGGGATTAGAAAGATTTAGCCCAAAATAGTCAAGGTGTGGAGCTGGAATTAGAATGCAAGTCTGCATGGTTCACAGTTTGTCCTCTTACCCTATACCCTACTATTAACAGGCAGTAAGTACTTTTATTAAACGTGTTTTAAAATATGAGCCCTTTTTAATGTGAATGGTCTTCCATTAATCAATCTGTTACACATTATAAAAGCTCTCAGTTTCCTGTACAGACTCCCTACTCACAACCCACTCTGCCTTTGCATAACTCTTTCCTCTGCCTGTAGTAGTTTCTCCCCACTTACCTAAGTTATTTGTCATTCAGGATTCAATCTGAAGTATCACAGCCTCCCAAAAGGATTCCAGGTGGATTAGATAGTCTATCTCTGTAAATCCCAATCCCCCTTTCCCCTCCACCCCAGGTTTGCCCCATGTGTCATAGTATAGTTACTTGAAATTTTAATTTTTTTATGCACAGTTATGGGCTCTTTGAGGGCAAGTAGACCTTCATGTCTTATTCATCTCTATCTCTAGTACATATCAGAGCTCCTGGCACATAATGAGTGTCCAATATATTGAATGAATGAATGAATCAATGAATGAATGAATAAAAATAATTATTCAGGAGAGTTCTTAGCCAACATTATAGAATATGTGATGACATTTTTCTTCTTTATGTGAGACTACTGAGTAAGTAAGTATTTTAAAGACCTGGCAAAAATTAAGACCAACGGTAAAGAAAACTTTAAATATATCCACCCACATACACCCATAACTCCCCTCCTCCCCCCACCCCCTGTGGCAATCTTCTAAACATAGATTATAGTAATTTAGTTTCAAACAACTCATTTTCAGCATCTGACATATTCATTAACCCCAGGTAGGGATATTATTGTGGTGCATTAATTTTTCACCAGAGAAGACATTTGTCATCTGTGCAAGTATCATTAGTGCTTGCTACAAAGATGGAAATGACACACCATCTCTTCCTATTGAAGAACACAGGAGAATTTTAAATAGTATCTTCTGGGCTCTCTATACCAGCCAAGTCTGTGCACTTTTTGGACGCTCATTAGACAAAGCTCATTTGACATCATTAAGAACCTGCTTTATGAAGAGAGCAGAGTAATGTGAACCTCTGGGAAAATGAGGGTATGAATGCCGTATTTAATTGTTATTTTTCCCTTATATTTCTGAGAAATTTCTCCCATTTCTCTGTCACCTTTGTGATCTCTAACAAGTCCTTGAATTTTGGTGTTTCCCAAAACTATCTTTAGGCTTCTATTTGTCTCAGTTTGTACTCTTTCCCACTCTCATGGGTCATATGCCATCTATATGATAATGACTTTCCTCTTCATCTCTAACCAGGCTCTCTCTCCTGAGCTCCAGACCCATGTATGCAGCTGCAGACTGTCTAGACAAATATACTGGAAAAAATCCCAGACACCTCAAATTCAACACATCTGAAATTTGGCTCATTATCTTCTTCCATCTCCAGACCTTTTTTTTTTTTGTCCTATAATTGAATGTTGCAAGGACATTTCCTCTTGTCTCAAATTTTCACCTAAGGGTCCAACAGTGAGTCCTTATGCAGTAGATATAGTCACATTCTAAAGAAGGGCTGCTAGATACATCACTTTAGGACCTGCAAATGGGGCCTGAATTGGCCCTGAGATCTTCATCCCATCATCTGTTTCCAGACTATATAAAGAGAAGACTAGAAATTCAGAGCAGACTTATTGAAGTATTAAGTTTATTGACTTAGGGAAGCATATATAAGTGGAGTGGATCCTAGAAGACCCTTAAGAGAAAAAGTGGGAATACCTGCAAAAAGAGAATATTGTCTTCTCACTCCCTGGCCTGAAGCTTACTGAGTCACAGAAACTTTGCCAAACCTCTTAGGCTGTCATTAGAGGTGGTTGGAATTCTTTGGATAATTTTACAGGTGTACCAGGGTGTGGGATTATATAGGAACATAGATGTTAATGCTTACGACTTGCTTCAGAATTACCAATTTGGGAAGCTGACTAGAGTAACTTGTGAATGTAGGTGAGTAGGGAGACAATGGGGCATCCCTGATTTCCACTAATTCTGTGGAGGCAAGAAAATCATGAATTTCTCATGTCTAAGTGTATGCACAATGGTGAAAAGTAGTCTAGATTGAGCTTTCTTAAGGGTATTGCTCCCAAAAGGAGAGCTTGCTGGGTGATGACATGCCAGGAGTAAGTTGCTGTGAGGTGTTGTTACTGGGGGACAGAATCTGAGGGATATTGCACATATTTAGCCAATGCCCACTACCTATATTAATGAACTATGCAGTACTGGGTTCTCTGAAGGATCTTGCAAATGAAACCCACATTTTCACCACCCAAGAGGATCAACCTATAAGTGCTTGCTACACAGAGAGCACTGACAATCAGATTACAACAGCACCATTCAAGTGAGATAGTTAGGACTTGGGATAGATTGGATGTGGGAGATGTCAAGTGGAAAATAATAAAGGATGACTATTGATTTTTTTCTCTTGAGAGTTTGAATGGAAGGTAGTGCCACTTACTATCATGGGGAAATGGAGAAGGAATGAGAGAGGCCAAGGTTAGAGGGAAACTTTAAAAGTTATCAACATAAATGTGATATTTGAAACCATGAGACTGGATGAAGTCAACAAAGGAAATACAGAAGAGGAGTGAGTGATGTGTATGTGAGTGTGTGTGTGTGTGTGTGTGTGTGTGTGTGTGTGTGTGTGTGGTATATGTGTGTGGAGGGACTTAAGTATTGTTTTTCTTTCCCATAAAATGATGAATGAGAATTTTTTAAGAGGATTATTTGGTGTTTAACTGATTTAGCACATTTGAAGGTGCCTTATAATCTAAAATGAATATTTTAGGGGTGCCCAGTTGGCTTAGTTGGTTAAGTGTCTGACTCTTGATTTCCACTCAGGTCATGATCTCATGTTTGTGAGTTCGAGCCCTAAGTGGACTCTGCACTGGCAGCATGGAGCCTGCTTGGGATTCTCTCTCTCCCTTTCTCTCTGCCCCTCTCCTGCTCTTGCCCAAACGAGCTCTGTTTCTCTTTCAAAATAAGCAAATAAACGTTAAAATTTTTTTAAATGATACTTTAAAAAGGACTTAACTCTTGAGTTTGGCTCTGTGATGGAGGAATGATAGATAAGGATAGAGAACTAGGTAGAGGGCAGTTAGGAATGCTAATGGCTCTCAAAGGGAGTTTGAAAATCAAAACCTTTTTTAAAATCATTAAATTAACATGCTCACTTTAGAATATTGAGAAAATCCACATAGAAGGAGAAGAAACCACCATTTAAATACAACCACAATAACTTGCGGTTAGGTTCATTTGCTCCTGGTATTTTGTTCTACATATTTTTTATTTCTGCTTAATTTCTGTTTTTATACTATATAGGACATTGTTAATTATCGACATGTAATGGACAGGTGGCCTTTAGTCTGAATTAGAATACTGAGCTTTCCTAGGTATGTTTAGAAATTGGTTGGTAGTTGGCCTCACATTCACTTGTGTACACATAGACCTACATGCTGCCTTTTAAAAACTGTTATATTCTTTGGGTAAATATCTAGTAGTTGAATTACTAAATCATATGGGATCTCTATTTTTAATAGAAATGAGGAACCTTCATACTGTTTTCCAAAGTGCTTGCACTAATTTACATTCCCACCAACAGCGTATGAGGGTTACCTTTCTCCACATCCTTGCCAGCACTTGTTATTTCTTGTCTTTTTGATACTAGCCATTCTGACTGGTGTGAAGTGATATTTTATTGTGGGTTTGCACACTCAGTGGACACCAACTGTCTCTATCTGCCTGAGACTCCCTGAGTTTAGCATTGAAAGTCATGTCTTCTAGAAAACCTGTCAGTGCTGGGAAAAGTGGGATAGTTGATAACACTAAGTATACCAGTAATACATGACAGTAAGTGGAGTGCAAACTTGGGAGCCAGAGCTTGTAAGTACATGGCCCTTTCTCAAGGTGCAGAAGGAAACTAACTAACTTTCATTCTATGTGCTGGTCTAGGTAATGCCAGCACCTGGTCAATCCTGTGATCACATGGAGATCACATGGAGACAGTATCTACTTTGCTTACAACTTTTTGTCCCCAGTGTTCTCAGTACATGTGATGAAGGCAAATTGATCCCTGGAAGAGCAAGAGGCCACCTTTTGATTGCCTGGAAAGATGATTTAATCTCTGGGACCCTAAAATCAAGCCCAGTTCCTGGCAAAGGCTAGGCCTTCAGTTTCAGTATTTTTATTGTTGTCTGTTTTGTTTGCTTTGCTTTTTGAGTTATTGTCCTTTTTGAAATCATTTATTAAACATGTATTATTACATGCCAGGGATTGTATGAATAATTTTTACACACTTTTTATGTCTAATTATCACCTTACATCTGTGAAGTAGGCAGCATTTTGTTTGTCTTATAAATGAAGCAACTAAGGCTTGCTAATAAGTGGCAGAGCTGCTTTTTGTATTTTAATCTTATGACTCCAGTCCAGTTCCCTTTGCCTTCTTCTAAAATCCTATTCAGTAGCCTAAATTACAGAAAGCTACTTAATCTAATCCAACCCATTCCACTCTAATTCAGTGTAATTGAACACATACTTACCAAAGCCTATTTGTGACTAGAGGTGCAGTAGACACTAATGGACCAGTGTCTGATTCATGTCTGAACCTCTAGCTCTTAACATGTCTACTCACACATGGTGCTCACTGAAGGCCTGTTGAAATTAATATAGAATTAATAAGTCATGGTCTTGTCCTCAAGGAACATATTCTCTTGTGATGAAGACAAACATATGTAAACCTATCATATGGAGAATATTCTCAGAAGTGTTAGAGCTATATAAACCATACTAGGCTTTGTAACCTGCTTTTTTCACTTATCAATAGTTGATGAATATCTTTCTTTTCAATAAGTATTGATCTTACCATCCTTTTTAAGTGCTCTATCATTTTCCATTGTAAAATGTTTCACACCTTATATAATAAACTTTCTATGGTCAGACATTGAAGTTTCCAATTATAAGGAGTGGACATTCTTGTAACTAAATCTGTGCACTATTTCTTATGTATAAGTTCTATTAAAAAGAAAAACTTACAGTACCAACCAAAACTCAAATGAACTTGTTCATGGGAAAATGACAGCTTGTCAGTAAAAGTATTCAAGTGAAGGATGGTCATCACTTTTGGAATGGTGAAAGATACTGAGTATAGTGGAGTGGATGATAGTGGCAGGGAGATTGGAGAGAGAGAGGAATCTGAAGAAGTGGACATGGGACCTACAGAATGTGTAGAATTTGGATAAGGAATGAAGTGGAACAAGAGTCCCAGTGACAAGAAGACAACTGAATGTTGTGCCGTATAACTGAGATGGAGGAAGTAGCAAGACATGAATTTGTACAGGTCAACAGGACTTCCACTGTGTGCCACAGGGACCATTTCTCCTAATTCCTTACAACACTCTAAAGAAGTTATTATCCCCTGTTTACTGAAGAAGAGACTAAGCTGTTTGTTCTGTGACTATGGGGCAAATTCCTTATGTTTTGTTAGCCTCAGTTTCCCCATCAGTCAAATGAGGATTGTTTGATATCTGCTTTATAGAGTAGTTAAGAGGATAAATTCACAGAATCTGATATATAGTAAATATTAAGTAGAAGTTGAATATTCTGAATCTAATGCCTATTTTTTTCTGATACATATGCTATTTCTCACAGAATTAGATTAGGACAATGGAGCCCATTTCAGGCCCTCTCGCGTGCTACTCTTAGGATAGGACCCCTGATACTTACAACTTGGTCTGATTCTCCTAGGTACAAGGCCTGGGCCTGTCTTTATACTGCAGATAGGACATCTTTAATGCTTGCAGGGCCTGAGGAAATGGTTCTAAGAAGCTACCATCATAACTTACCATCAAGGAGCAGCCTCATTGTGAAGCTCTTGACTCTTAGCTGAGAACAAAGCAGGTACACAGGATGAGCATCTGCAGGAGAGCACAGAGAGGCAGGAAGGGGAGAAACTGCCTAATAGGTAATGGTGGGTACCAGTCTCCTTTGTAAACCCCTTTTGTCTGGGTTTAGCCCTAACTCTTAACCCATCACTTTATGTGCCACCCATGACCATTAGGTCAAAGTTGACATCCCTTCCATTTCATAACTTAGTTCTTGTGCACAGTTATCTTGACCTGGACATGTGCTCTAGTCAGCAGTCCCTACATTTCTTGATGAACATGCTATTCATCATTACATTCCAGAGTCACAGATACTTTGGAATAAGTCTACTGGGCATAGGCCTTGAGGTCAATCAGAAGAAGATTATTGTTAAGGTTTGAGTTTAAAAGACCTTGTTAGGAAGTAGTTATTTTGTTTAGGTAACTGCCAGGTGTCAAGAAAGCTCCCTTTGTTTAGATGCAAATAATTCTTCCTAGGAAGGTATTTCCTACTTGGCCTGCATTCAGATCCACATCTCAACAAACCTTCAGGATCAACATACTTCTTTCCTGCCTGTCAAGAATGAAATACCTACACTGGGCTTCATTAATCCTGATGCTGCCTCCTTATTTTTTATAACCAAGGTCATTTTGCTTGGAGTTTATATTTGCCATGCAAATTGAAATGAAACCATGAAAGGAATTCTTGGCATTTGTTGCTGTGCTGATAGTGTCTTATTTTTCAACATTTTGAGCTAGTGAGGAGGGAGTATTTGAAAAATGTAAGGTGATAGAAGATCCATTTGCTTGCCTGAAAATAACACTTGTCTGCTTTAGGAAACACATCAACAAATCAGCTTGGCTAATCAGTCATTTGTTTTCTGGACATCTAGTTTATTGGATTAATGCTCTTTTGGGACATTTGGAAGTATGTGAAGATGTCTGTGTCTGTGGCTTATCAGAATGTCTATTCAAGGCAGGAATTAAAAATCAGGTTTTCTCTTCTTTAGGAAAGGAAGCTATGATCAGTGGGGGAGAGATTTGAATTAAACAATAGAGGAGTCTTAGTTTTCTGAAATATAGTGATATAAGATGGGTTCCCTCCACCCCCCAGCATCCTGATTTTGGAGGGAGTACTTTGGAAGGATCTTTGTGGTTGATTCATAATGTCTTTTTCATGTTCTCTTTTATAGAAGCATAAAATGAGATTAAATTGTTTTATATTTCTAAAGATTTAAGAACTATTTCCAGTGTCTTAGTCCGTTTGGACTACTATAACAAAAGTTTTGGCTGCTATAGATTGGGTGGCTTAAACAAACAAACAAAAATACCCCAAAACTCCTTTATTTCTTACAGTTCTAGAGGTGGGAAGCCTAAGATCAAGATATTGGCAGTTTTGGTGTCTGGTAAAGGCCTGCTTTCTAATTCATAAACTGTTGTCTTCTCACCACCGTGTCCTCACATGGTAGAAAGAATGAGAGAACATTGGTGTTTTGTGTTGTTTTGTTTTGTTTTGTTTTTATGAGGGCACTAATCCCATTTGTGAGAGCTCTACTCTCATGACCTTGTCAACTTCCAACAGCCCCATTTCCCAACATTATCACATTTGGAAGTAAGGAACTCAGCATAGGAATTTGGGGACATACAAACATTCAGTTCATAATACCCAGAGATATTTGTTCTTAAGTGACCCAATTGCTTCATTATAGTGAGAAATCTTCCCTCACATAGGACTGGCTCCATGAAGGGAGGAGTGCTCAGGAGAACTCTCTCAGGTTGAACTCTCTGGGCAATACTGGAAAGGGGAATTAGTCATCAGTTGATACCTCCTTCATTTGAAAAAACATTAGTCATTTGCTCTCTGAGGAGGTGAACTGTTTTTTTCTTTACTTTTTTTTATTTTGAGAGAGAGAGAGAGAGCAGGGCAGAGGGGCAGAGGGAGAAAGAATCTTAAGCAGGCTCCATGCTGAGTATGTCATCAAGCAGCATGAGGCTTGATCCCGACCTGAGTCAAATCAAGAGTGGGATGCTGCGAGTGCTTGGGTGGCTCAGTTGGTTAAGCATCCCACTCTTGATTGCGGCTCAGGTCATGTTCTCATGGTTTGTGAGTTTACGCCGGTCAGTGAGTTCGAGCTCAACATCAGGCTCTGTGTTGACAGCACGGGGCCTGTTTGGGATTCTCTCTCTCTCCCTCTCTTCTCTCTCTGCCCTCCACCCCCCTCAAAATAAATAAACTTAAAAAAAAAAAAGAGTTGGACATTCAACCAACTGAGCCACCTAGGCATCCCAGGAGGTGAACTTTTGTAGAGAACTAAATTAAAATGAGGAGGACAACATGTTAAAATCCATGTAATAAGGAGGAAGAATAAAATTGGGAGGTGGGGATCATGAGTTCAATTTTATACATGGTAAATTTGGGATACCAATTAGACATATAAGACAAAATATCAAATAAGTAGTTGGGATAATTATCTGGAGCTTCAAGGGAAAGTTAGGGCTTAAAATATATATTAGTCATTAGCATAGAGATGATATTTAAATTAAAGAGAATGGATGAGAACACCTAGGGACCAAGTGTAGCTAGAGAAGATGAGAGGGATAAGAGAAGAACCCTAGGGGTTCTTCAGCATTAGAAGTCTGGAAGAGAGGAAGAAACTGACAGATATAACTGCGAAAGAGTGACTGGTGAACTAAGGAAAGCTGGAAGTATAATGACATGAAGCCAAGTGAAAAAAGCTTTCAAGAAAGGCAAGAGTGATAAACTGTGTCAAATGCTCTTTAACGATTGAATAAGATGAGAACTGATCATTGATCAGTTGATGTCTTTTCCATCCTCCCTCCCAGGCTGCAGTCCTCCTTGTATTGTGGACCATGCATGACACAGGGTGTGCAGTGATTGTATGTTTATTAATTACATTCTTGTAATTACCCATTTACTGCTTTCTGGACTCTCCTTGTGGAAGCCACTCCCAGTTTAGGAATAGGCCATATTTAGCAGTTTATTTCTGTTCAGGAATCCACAAAAGCCTGTTTGATTAAATGCCCTAGTATGCCAGAGCCAGAAGGGCTCTTAGTCCTGTGCCCTCATTTTGTTGATGAAGAACCTAAGACTCTGACAGGAAAAGTGAATTGCTAAAGGACACACAGCAGTTTAACCTCAGAGCTGGAAGTAGAACTCAGACCTCACAGGTCAGAGGTGTTCTTTGACCTCTGTGCCACTTCTTCCATCGTATAAGATAATTCCTATGGGTCTTCAAAGATTTTATACCTTTAATTGGTTATGACTAAAATGAAAACATCCTATGAATGTGGTAATACTTAAAATAGTTCAAGTTCAAACCCTTAAGAAATGGAACACAGTCACCTAGATGCAGGAAGGAGGATAAACTTGGGAAAGGAGAATCACAAGATCCTGAAGACATAGGTGGTGTTATAGAGAAAAGACCAACATGACCTGGGTTTGGATTGAAACTCTGTCTACCAGTATCATGTGAACTCTGGTAAGTTTCTTAACCTTCTTCAACCTCATCTATAAATTAGGGACAATGAATGTGTCCTATTGATAAGTTAGGAGGATTAGGAATAGCATATCTAGAGTGCTCAGCTTTTGTCTGATGTGTGATAGACACTCAATACACAATAGCTCTTTATTATTATTTTATCTGTCTTCATTTTTCTTCTCTTGGTGCTATGGGTGTACTTCCAGCAGCCCTAGATCAAGTCATTCTCTCCAGAGGCTTGTTGTTCCTGTCTCTGGCCACTACTGTCAGACCTGTGGCTTCCAGATCTCTGGCAGCTTTGCCTCCTGGCAGACTGGAAGTAAGGCCTTTAAAACTGCCTGGAGCTGATATTCTGTGTCTCAGGGACTCTGTCCAGATCAAGCAGTCCCCATCAGGGGCAGCCACTGCTGAGGCTCTTTCTCCTCTTCCCAAAGACTCATACTAAAGCTTTCTTTCTGCAAAGAAAATGTTTGAATTAATATGGCCAAATAACTTTAAGACTGAGAATGCTTCATTCAAACTAGCAGTTTGATAAGTTGTTTTCAGCATGCCAGGCAATGTGTTAGTTCCCAAACTCTGGGAGTTTGGTTTAGAAAGGGAGGCAGACATGGAAACAGATAATTTTCCAATAAAGTTAACTGACCACTCAGCAGAGATTCAAGCAGCATGCTGTGGGAATGTAGAGTAGGGAAGGCAAGAAAACTTCCTGGGATGAGTGTAGTTTAAGCTGGATCTTATAGGATAAATAATGTGTAGATGGATGGATAATTAGGGAAACTACATTTCATGCAAATGTATGCAGGCAGCACATACACAGGCTATTTAGGGAAGAAGGAATGGAGATTAAAAAACAGAGCAAGGGAGGGACACCTGTGTAGCTCAGTCCATTAAGTATCAGACTCTTTATTTTCTTAACACATAACATAAGATTTACATTCTTAACAAGTTCTTTTTTTTTTAATGTACATCCAAGTTAGTTAGCATATAGTGCAACAATGATTTCAGGAGTAGATTTCTTAATGCCCTTACCCATTTAGTGCATCCCCCCTCCCATAATCCCTCCAGTAACCCTCTGTTTGTTCTCCATATTAAACAGTCTCTTATGTTTTGCCCCCTCCCTGTTTTTATATTATTTTGCTTCCCTTCCCTTATGTTCATCTGTTTTATATCTTAAAGTCCTCATATGAGTGAAGTCTTACGATATTTGTCTTTCTCTGACTAATTTCGCTTAGCATAATACCCATTAGTTCCATCCAAGTAGTTGAAATGGCAAATTTCATTCTTTTTGATTGCCGAGTAATACTCCAGTGTGTGTGTGTGTGTGTGTGTGTGTGTGTGTGTGTGTGTGTGTACTACATCTACTTTATCCATTCATCCATCAATGGACATTTGGGCTCTTTCCATACTTTGGCTATTGTTGATAGTGCTGCTATAAACATTGGGGTGCATGTGTGCCTTTGAAGCAGCATACCTGTATCCCTTGGATAAATACCTAGTAGTGCAGTTGCTGGGTCTTAGGGTAGTTCTATTTTTAATTTTTTGAGGAAACTCCATAGTTTTTTCCAAAGTAGCTACACCAGTTTGCATTCCCACCAGCAGTGCAAAAGAGATGCTCTTTCTCCACGTCCTCGCCAACATCTGTTATTGCCTGAGTTGTAAATGTTAGCCATTCTGACAGGTGTGAGGTGGTATCTCATTGTGGTTTTGATTTGTATTTCCCTGATGATGATTGATGTTGAGCATTTTTTCATGTGTCTGTTGGCCACCTGGATGTCTTCTTTGGAGAATTGTCTATTCCTGTCTTTTTCTCATTTCTTCACTGGATTATTTGTTTTGTGGGGTGTTGAGTTTGATAAGTTCTTTATAGATTTTGGATACTAAATATTTATCTGATATGTCATTTGTTAATATATTCTCCCATTCTGCCGGTTGCCTTTTAGTGTTGCTGATTGTTTCCTTCGCTGTGTAGAAGCTTTTTATTTCGATGAGGTTCCAATAGTTCATTTTTGCTTTTGTTTCCCTTGCCTCCGGAGATGTGTTGAATAAGAAGTTGCTGTGGCCAAAATCAAAGAGTTTTTGCCTGCTTTCTCCTCGAGGATTTTGATGGCTTCCTGTCTTATATTTAGGTCTTTCATCCATTTTGAGTTTATTTTTGTGTATGGTGTAAGAAAGTGGTCCAGGTTCATTCTTCTGCATGCTGCTGTCCAGTTTTCCCAGTACCATTTGCTGAGGAGACTTTTTCTGGGGTCTTTTTCTGGGTTCTCTATTCTGTTCCATTGATATGAGTGTCTGTTTTTGTGCCAGTACCATATTGTCTTGATGACTACAGCTTTGTAGTACAGCTTGAAGTCTGGGATTGTGATGCCTCATGTTTTGGTTTTCTTTTTCAAGAAGCCATGCTTTGGCTGTTTGGGGTCTTTTCTGGTTCCATGCAAATTTTAGGATTGTTTGTTCTAGCTCTGTGAAGAATTCTGGTGTTATATTGATAGGGATTGCATTGGATGTGTAGATTGCTTTGGGTAGTATTGACATTTTAACAATATTTTTTCTTCCTATCCAGGATCATGGAATATTTTTCCATTTTTTTGTATCTTCAATTTCTTTCATATGTTTTCTATAGTTTTCAGTTTTTTTGTATCTTCTTCAGTTTCTTTCACAGGTTTTCTATAGTTTTCAGTGATTTTCCACCTCTTTGGTTAGATTTATTCCTAGGTATTTTATGGGTTTTGGTGCAATTGTAAATGGGATCGATTCCTTGGTTTCTCTTTCTGTTGCTTCATTGTTGGTGTATAGGAATGCAACCAATTTCTGTGCATTGATTTCATATCCTGCTACTTTGCTGAATTCATGGATCCGTTCTAGCAGTTTTCTCTGGTGGAATCCTTTGGTTTTTCCATATAGAGTATTATGTCATCTGTGAAGAGTTGAAAGTTTGACCTCCTCCTGGCTGATTTGGACACCTTTTATTTCTTTGTGTTGTCTGATCGCTGAGGCTAAGTCTTCCAATATTATGTTGAATAACAGTGGCGAGAGTGGACATCCCTGTCCTGTTCCTGACTTTGGGGGAAAGTTCTTAGTTTTTCCCCATTGAGGATGGTATTAGCATTGGGTCTTTCATATATGGCTTTTATGATCTCAAGGTATAATCCTTCTATCCGTACTTTCTTGAGTGTTTTTATCAAGAAAGGATGTTGTATGTTATCAAATGCCTTCTCTGCATCTATTGAGAGGATCATGTGGTTCTTGTCCTTTCTTTTATATGTCCTTTTGATATGATGAATCACATTGATTGTTTTGTGGATATACCAGCCCTGCATCCCAGGTATAAATCCCACTTGGTCGTGGTGAATAATTTTTTTAATGTATTATTGGAACTGTTGGCTAATATCATGTTGAAGATTTTGGTTTACATCCATGTTCATCAGGAAAATTGATCTATAGTTCTCCTTTTTCTTGGGCCTCTGTCTGGTTTTGGAATCAAGGTAATGGTGGCTTCATAGAAAGAGTTTGGAAGTTTTCCTTCCATTTCTATTTTTTGGAACAGCTTCAAGAGATTAGGTGTCAACTCTTCCTTAAATGCTTGGTAGAATTCCTCTGGAAAGCCATCTGGCTTTGGACTCTTGTTTCTTGGGAGATTTTTGATTACTAATTCAATGTCTTTACTGGTTATGGGTTTGTTCAAATTTTGTTTTTTTCCTGCTTCAGTTTTGGTAGTTTATATGTTTCTAGGAATTTGTCCATTCCTTCAAGATTGCCCATTATAATTGGCATATAATTGCTCATAATATTCACTTATTATTGTTTTTATTTCTGTGTTGGTTGTGATCTGTCCTCTTTCCTTCTTGATTTTACTTTCCTTTGTCTTTTTGATCAAACTGGCTGGTGGTTTATCAATTTTGCTAATTGTTCCGAAGAACCAGCTTCTGGTTTCATTGATCTGTCCTACTGTTTTTTGGTTTTTTTTTTGTTTTGTTTTGTTTTTTTTTTTGGTTTTGATAACATTGATTTCTTTTTTTTTTTTCAATATATGAAATTTATTGTCAAATTGGTTTCCATACAACACCCAGTGCTCATCCCAAAAGGTGCCCTCCTCAATACCCATCACCCACCCTCCCCTCCCTCCCACCCCCCATCAACCCTCAGTTTGTTCTCAGTTTTTAACAGTCTCTTATGCTTTGGCTCTCTCCCACTCTAACCTCTTTTTTTTTTCCCTTCCCCTCCCCCATGGGTTTCTGTTACATTTCTCAGGATCCACATAAGAGTGAAACCATATGGTATCTGTCTTTCTCTGTATGGCTTATTTCACTTAGCATCACACTCTCCAGTTCCATCCACGTTGCTACAAAAGGCCATATTTCATTTTTTCGCATTGCCACGTAGTATTCCATTGTGTATATAAACCACAATTTCTTTATCCATTCATCAGTTGATGGACATTTAGGCTCTTTCCATAATTTGGCTATTGTTGAGAGTGCTGCTATAAACATTGGGGTACAAGTGCCCCTACGCATCAGTACTCCTGTATCCCTTGGATAAATTCCTAGCAGTGCTATTGCTGGGTCATAGGGTAGGTCTATTTTTAATTTTTTGAGGAACCTCCACACTGTTTTCCAGAACGGCTGCACCAATTTGCATTCCCACCAACAGTGCAAGAGGGTTCCTGTTTCTCCACATCCTCTCCAGCATCTATAGTCTCCTGATTTGTTCATTTTGGCCACTCTGACTGGCGTGAGGTGATATCTGAGTGTGGTTTTGATTTGTATTTCCCTGATAAGGAGCGACGTTGAACATCTTTTCATGTGCCTGTTGGCCATCCGGATGTCTTCTTTAGAGAAGTGTCTATTCATGTTTTCTACCCATTTCTTCACTGGGTTATTTGTTTTTCGGGTGTGGAGTTTGGTGAGCTCTTTATAGATTTTGGATACTAGCCCTTTGTCCGATATGTCCTTTGCAAATATCTTTTCCCATTCCGTTTGTTGCCTTTTAGTTTTGTTGGTTGTTTCCTTTGCTGTGCAGAAGCTTTTTATCTTCATAAGGTCCCAGTAATTCACTTTTGCTTTTAATTCCCTTGCCTTTGGGGATGTGTCGAGTAAGAAATTGCTACGGCTGAGGTCAGAGAGGTCTTTTCCTGCTTTCTCCTCTAAGGTTTTGATGGTTTCCTGTCTCACATTCAGGTCCTTTATCCATTTTGAGTTTATTTTTGTGAATGGTGTGAGAAAGTGGTCTAGTTTCAACCTTCTGCATGTTGCTGTCCAGTTCTCCCAGCACCTTTTGTTAAAGAGACTGTCTTTTTTCCATTGGATGTTCTTTCCTGCTTTGTCAAAGATGAGTTGTCCATACGTTTGTGGGTCTAGTTCTGGGGTTTCTATTCTATTCCATTGGTCTATGTGTCTGTTTTTATGCCAATACCATGCTGTCTTGATGATGACAGCTTTGTAGTAGAGGCTAAAGTCTGGGATTGTGATGCCTCCTGCTTTGGTCTTCTTCTTCAAAATTACTTTGGCTATTCGGGGCCTTTTGTGGTTCCATATGAATTTTAGGATTGCTTGTTCTAGTTTCGAGAAGAATGCTGGTGCAATTTTGATTGGGATCACATTGAATGTGTAGATAGCTTTGGGTAGTATTGACATTTTGACAATATTTATTCTTCCAATCCATGAGCAGGGAATGTCTTTCTATTTCTTTATATCTTCTTCAATTACCTTCATAAGCTTTCTAGTTTTCAGCATACAGATCTTTTACATCTTTGGTTAGATTTATTCCTAGGTATTTTATACTTCTTGGTGCAATTGTGAATGGGATCAGTTTCTTTATTTGTCTTTCTGTTGCTTCATTGTTAGTGTATAAGAATGCAACTGATTTCTGTACATTGATTTTGCATCCTGCAACTTTGCTGAATTCATGTATCAGTTCTAGCAGACTTTTGGTGGAGTCTGTCGGATTTTCCATGTATAATATCATGTAATCTGCAAAAAGCGAAAGCTTGACTTCATCTTTTCCTTTTGTTGTCTGATTGCTGATGCTAGAACTTCCACACTATGTTAAACAACAGCGGTGATAGTGGGCATCCCTGTCGTGTTCCTGATCTCAGGGAAAAAGCTCTCAGTTTTTCCCCGTTGAGGATGATGTTAGCTGTGGGCTTTTCATAAATGGCTTTTATGATCTTTAAGTATGTTCCTTCTCTCCCGACTTTCTCAAGGGTTTTTATTAAGAAAGGGTGCTGGATTTTGTCAAAGGCCTTTTCTGCATTGATTGACAGGATCATATGGTTCTTCTCTTTTTTTTTTTTGTTAATGTGATGTATCACGTTGATCGATTTGCGAATGTTGAACCAGCCCTGCATCCCAGGAATGAATCCCACTTGATCATGGTGAAGAATTCTTTTTATATGCTGTTGAATTCGATTTGCTAGTATCTTATTGAGAATTTTTGCATCCATATTCATCAGGGATATTGGCCTGTAGTTCTCTTTTTTTACTGGGTCTCTGTCTGGTTTAGGAATCAAAGTAATACTGGCTTCATAGAATGAGTCTGGAAGTTTTCCTTCCCTTTCTATTTCTTGGAATAGTTTGAGAAGGATAAGTATTATCTCTGCTTTAAACGTCTGGTAGAACTCCCCTGGGAAGCCATCTGGTCCTGGACTCTTATTTGTTGGGAGATTTTTGATAACCAATTCAATTTCTTCGCTGGTTATGGGTCTGTTCAAGCTTTCTATTTCCTCCTGATTGAGTTTTGGAAGAGTGTGGGTGTTTAGGAATTTGTCCATTTCTTCCAGGTTGTCCAATTTGTTGGCATATAATTTTTCATAGTATTCCCTGATAATTGTTTGTATCTCTGAGGGATTGGTTGTAATAATTCCATTTTCATTCATGATTTTATCTATTTGGGTCATCTCCCTTTTCTTTTTGAGAAGCCTGGCTAGAGGTTTGTCAATTTTGTTTATTTTTTCAAAAAACCAACTCTTGGTTTTGTTGATCTGCTCTACAGTTTTTTTAGATTCTATATTGTTTATTTCTGCTCTGATCTTTATGATTTCTCTTCTTCTGCTGGGTTTAGGCTGCCTTTGCTGTTCTGCTTCTATTTCCTTTCGGTGTGCTGTTAGATTTTGTATTTGGGATTTTTCTTGTTTCTTGAGATAGGCCTGGATTGCAATGTATTTTCCTCTCAGGACTGCCTTCGCTGCGTCCCAAAGCGTTTGGATTGTTGTATTTTCATTTTCGTTTGTTTCCATATATGTTTTAATTTCTTCTCTAATTGCCTGGTTGACCCACTCATTCGTTAGTAGGGTGTTCTTTAACCTCCATGCTTTTGGAGGTTTTCCAGACTTTTTCCTGTGGTTGATTTCAAGCTTCATAGCATTGTGGTCTGAAAGTATGCATGGTATAATTTCAATTCTTGTAAACTTATGAAGGGCTGTTTTGTGACCCAGTATGTGATCTATCTTGGAGAATGTTCCATGTGCACTCGAGAAGAAAGTATATTCTGTTGCTTTGGGATGCAGAGTTCTAAATATTTCTGTCAAGTCCATCTGATCCAATGTATCATTCAGGGCCCTTGTTTCTTTATTGACTGTGTGTCTAGATGATCTATCCATTTCTGTAAGTGGGGTGTTAAAGTCCCCTGCAATGACCACATTCTTATCAATAAGGTTGCTTATGTTTATGAGTAATTGTTTTATATATTTGGGGCTCCGGTATTCGGCACATAGACATTTATAATTGTTAGCTCTTCCTGATGGATAGACCCTGTAATTATTATATAATGCCCTTCTTCATCTCTTGTTACAGCCTTTAATTTAAAGTTTAGTTTGTCTGATATAAGTATGGCTACTCCAGCTTTCTTTTGGCTTCCTGTAGCATGATAAATAGTTCTCCATCCCCTCACTCTCAATCTAAAGGTGTCCTCAGATCTAAAATGAGTCTCTTGTAGACAGCAAATAGATGGGTCTTGTTTTTTTATCCATTCTGATACCCTATGTCTTTTGGTTGGCGCATTTAATCCATTTACATTCAGTGTTATTATAGAAAGATACGGGTTTAGAGTCATTGGGATGTCTGTATGTTTTATGCTTGTAGTGATGTCTCTGGTACTTTGTCTCACAGGATCCCCCTTAGGAACTCTTGTAGGGTTGGTTTAGTGGTGACAAATTCCTTCAGTTTTTGTTTGTTTGGGAAGACCTTTATCTCTCCTTCTATTCTAAATGACAGACTTGCTGGATAAAGGATTCTCGGCTGCATATTTTTTCTGTTTAGCACACTGAAGATATCGTGCCAATCCTTTCTGGCCTGCCATGTTTCAAAAGAGGGATCAGTCACGAGTCTTATAGGTCTCCCTTTATATGTGAGGGCACGTTTATCCCTTGCTGCTTTCAGAATTTTCTCTTTATCCTTGTATTTTGCCAGTTTCACTATGATATGTCGTGCAGAGGATCGATTCAAGTTACGTCTGAAGGGAGTTCTCTGTGCCTCTTGGATTTCAATGCCTTTTTCCTTCCCCAGTTCAGGGAAGTTCTCAGCTATAACTTCTTCAAGTACCCCTTCAGCACCTTTCCCTCTCTCTTCCTCCTCTGGGATACCAATTATGCGTATATTATTTCTTCTCAGTGTATCACTTAGTTCTCTAATTTTCCCCTCATACTCCTAGATTTTTTTATCTCTCTTTCTCTCAGCTTCCTCTTTTTCCATAACTTTATCTTCTAGTTCACCTATTCTCTCCTCTGCCTCTTCAATCCGAGCTGTTGTCATTTCCATTTTGTTTTGCATTTAGTTTAAAGCGTTTTTCAGCTCCTCGTGACTGTTCCTTAGTCCCTTGATCTCTGTAGCAAGAGATTCTCTGCTGTCCTCTATACTGTTTTCAAGCCCAGCGATTAATTTTATGACTATTATTCTAAACTCACTTTCTGTTATATTATTTAAATCCTTTTTGATCAGTTCATTAGCTGTTGTTATTTCCTGGAGATTCTTCTGAGGGGAATTCTTCCGTTTGGTCATTTTGGAGAGTCCCTGGAGTGGTGAGGACCTGCAGGGCACTTCCCCTGTGCTGTGGTGTATAACTGGAGTTGGTGGGCGGGGCCGCAGTCTGACCTGATGTCTGCTCCCAGCCCACCGCTGGTACTAGCCCTTTTTCCGATATGTCATTTGCAAATATCTTTTCCCATTCCATTGGTTGCCTTTTAGTTTGGTTGTTTGGTTGTTTCCTTTGCTGTGCAGAAGCTTTTTATCTTCATAAGGTCCCAGTAGTTCATTTTTGCTTTTAATTCCCTTGCCTTTGGGGATGTGTTGAGTAAGAGATTGCTACGGCTGAGGTCAGAGAGGTCTTTTCCTGCTTTCTCCTCTAGGGTTTTGATGGTTTCCTGTCTCACATTCAGGTCCTTTATCCATTTTGAGTTTATTTTTGTGAATGGTGTGAGAAAGTGGTCTAGTTTCAACCTTCTGCATGTAGCTGTCCAGTTCTCCCAGCACCATTTGTTAAAGAGTCTGTCTTTTTTCCATTGGATGTTCTTTCCTGCTTTGTCAAAGATGAGTTGTCCATACGTTTGTGGGTCTATTTCTGGGGTTTCTATTCTATTCCATTGGTCTATGTGTCTGTTTTTGCTGGTTGCTATATACTTTTCTCTCACAATGACCTTTTCTGTGCCCCCGAGGTTTTGGACTGTGGTGTTATCATTTTCATTGGCTTCCATATACTTTTTAACTTCCTCTTTAACTTTTGGTTAGCCCATTCATTCTTTAGTAGGATGTTCTTTAGTCTCCAATATTTGTTACCTTTCCACATTTTTTCTTGTGGTTGATTTCTAGTTTCATAGCGTTGTGCTCTCAAAATATACATGGTGTGATCTCAACTTTTTGTGCTTGTTGAGGGCTCATTTGTGTCCCAGTATGTGATCTATACTGGAGAACTTTCCATGTGCACTGGAGAAGAATGTATATTCTGCTTCTTTAGGATGAAATGTTTTGAATATGTCTGTTAAGTCCATCTGGTCCAGTGTGTCATTCAAAGCCATTTTTTCCTTGTTGATTTTCTGTTTAGATGATCTGTTCATTGTTGTAAGTGGGATGTTGCAGTCCCCTACTATTATGGTATTATCAATGAGTTTCTTTATGTTTGTGATTAATTGATTTATATATTTGGGTGCCTTCACATTTGGAGCATAAATGTTTACAATTGTTAGATTTTCTTGGTGGATAAACCCCTTAATTATGATATCATGCCCTTCTTCATCTCTTGTTACAGTCTTTATTTTAAAGTCTAGATTGTCTGATATAAGTATGGCTACTCCAGCTTTCTTTTGTTGACCATTAGCATGACAGATGGTTGTCCATCCCCTTACTTTCAATCTGAAGGTGTCTTTAGGTCTAAAGTGGGTCTCTTGTAAACAGCATATAGATGGATCTTGTTTTTTATCCATTCTGTTACTCTATCTTTTGTTTGGAGCATTGAGTCCACTGATGGTTAGAGTGAGTACGGAAAGGTATGAATTTATTGCCATTATGTTGCTTGTAGAGTTGAAGTTTCTGGTGGTGTTCTCTGGTCCTTTCTAGTCTTTGTTGCTTTTGGTCTTTTTTATTTTTTTTTTTCCGTCTTCTCTCCCCTCAGAGAGTCTTAAAATTTCTTGCAGAGCTGGTTTAGTGGTCGTGAACTGCTTTCATTTTTGTTTGTCTGGGAAAATTTTAATCTCTCCTTCCATTTTGAGTGACAGCCTTGCTGGATAAAGAATTCTTGGCTGCATATTTTTCCGATTCAGCACATTGAATATATCCTGCCTCTCCTTTCTGTCCTGCAACGTTTCTGTGGATAGGTCTGCTGCAAACCTGATTTGTCTTCCCTTGTGGGTTAAGGACGTTTTTTCCCTTGCTGTTTTCATGATTCTTTCCTTGCCTGAGTATTTTTTGAATTTGGCTATGATATTCCTTGTTGATGGTTGGTTTCTGTTGAATCGAATGGTAGTCCTCTGTGCTTCCTGCATTTTGATGTCTGTGTCTTTCCCCAGGTTGGGTGGAAATCATAGCAAATCTGCTATGATTTGCTCACATAACCCTTCTCTCCCTTTTTCTCTCTCTTCATCTTCTGGGACCCCTATGATTCTGATGTTGTTCCTTTTTAATGAATCACTGATTTCTCTTAATTCTTAAATTGTGCTCTTTTGCCTTAGTCTCCCTCTTTTTTTCTGCTTCATTATTCTCCATAAGTTTGTCCTCTGTATTGCTGATTTGCTGCTCTGCTTCATCCATCCGTGTTGTCGTGGCATCCATTTAACATTGCAGCTCAGTTATAGCATTTTTTATTTCATCCTGACTAGCTTTCCCTTCTCCTCTCTCCACAGAAAGGGATTCTAATCTACTTTCGACGCCAGCTAGTATTCTTATTATCGTGATTCTAAATTCTGGTTCAGACATCTTGCTTGTATCGGTGTTGATTAAGTGCCTGGCTGTTGTTTCTTCCTGGTCTTTGTTTTGGGGTGAATTCCTTTATTTCATCATTTTGAAGGAAGAAAATGAATTAATAAAGCAAAAAATTTAAATTAAAAAATTAAAAACAGCACCCACACACAAAAATCAAATAAAGGGTGCTAGATCTTAGGTGTGTTTTGGTGTGGGTGTTGAAAGGGGCTTGATAGATTAGAGAAAAAAAGGGAAAAAGTAAGAAAAAGGAAAATGTTAAAAAATTGAAATAATGAGTCAAAGAAATAGAATAAAATGAAATGATGGAATTAAAATAGAATTTTAAAAACTTACAAAAATTAAAAAATATAGTAGAAAAGATAAAAATATTTCTGATCAAAATTAAAAATAAAAATAATTATTTCTCTTTCTGTATTCAATAAAAAGAAAAGAAACAAAATACGAAAAAAAAGAAAAGTGACTAATTAGATGGACCAGCAAACAGACTGAAATATGATTGAAATAACATTGTTTTCCCCTAGAAGTCAAACTATGAAGCACTTTATCATTCAAAACCTAAGCAGGCAGAGAGACTTGTGGTGTTCCTGAATAGCCAGGTTGATCCAGTTGGGTGTGACTTAGTTTAACGGCTTCGTTCTCCACTAGATGATGCTGCTTAGCTTACTGGTGTGGATTGTTGTGGTGCTTGTAAGTGTATGTGCACATGTGTGGGAGGGGTGATAATGGTGTTACCCAAGTACCCCTCTCTAGTATTAGAACTCTGTTCCCCTCAGTCAGGAATTACACACCCATATTTTGTCTCTGGCTTCCATCCACACCTGCTTTTAAACTGTCCATGACCAAGCCATCAGTTGGCCAGGTGGCACCTCCCTCCTGAATTTTATCTCAGATGTGGCTTTGTTTCCAAACCCTTCACTTCCGAGGGACTGCGGTTTTGACCCATTCTGACCCTCTGGGGGAGGGTTTCACCAAGCAATAGCCAGGGGCCAGATGCACCCAGGAACATTTGCGGCACTGTGCTGCTGCCGATGCCTGGAGACTATAGCTGGCTGCCAGCCTTCCCCAAAACAAGTTTACTCGACCAGGTAGCAGAAGCGTTTCAGGGATTAAGGAAAATCACAACACACACCTGGCACCAGGCTTCACACTTCATGAACTTGTTCCAGTACCAGCGAATATGGTTGTTCTCTGGGATCTGCTGGGGTGGCTGCACGGACTCTACCAAATGTCTTCCCAGCAGGGAAATGCCTCTCCCCATGTGGCCCAAGTACTGTCCGGACCTCACTCTGCTCCTGGTGATTCACCCTTCCCACCAGAGCACTGCCAGCTATCAAGCTGTGGAGTTTCAGTTTCTGTGCTCCCTATGTTTATAGAGTTTTAATGGAATATAAACCCTCTCCTTTCTCCCTTTTTTGTTCAGTCACCGTGCATGTTTCCACTTTTCCACTTTCTCTCCAGCTGCTTTTGGAGGGTTTTTCCCCTGTATTCTCCCTCATCTCCATACTCTGTCCACAAGAAACAACAGCTCTCTACCCTCCATGGCTTCTCTCTCCTCCAGTTCACCTCTCCGTTCCAGGTACCTGCTGAGTTCTGTGGTTCAGGTTGTGCAGAGTGTTGTGTTAATCCTCAAATCAATTCTCTAGGTGTGCAGGATGGTTTAGTGTTGATCTGGCTGTATTTCATGGACATGAGACACAAAAAAGACTTCCATGGTGTTCTATCATCTTGGTTCCTCCAAGTATCAGACTCTTGATCTCAGCTCAGGGCTTGATCTCATGGTTCCTGAGATCATGACCTGAGCCCACTTCAGTCTCTGAGCTGACAGCACAGAATCTGCTTGGGTTTCTCTCTGCCCCTTCTGACTTATGCACGTTGTGCAATACCTCAAATAAATAAATAAACTTAAAAAAGAGAGAAAGAGCAGGGAGACAAGCTTTTTATTAAAGAAACCCAAATACTCTGCTTAGGAATTTGGGCATGAGTCATGATAGTTTATGATGTCAAAAGATATCACATCACAGAGAGTATCAGTATAAACACTTCATTGTACAGATGAGAAGACTGAGTTTCAGATACAGTAATAACTTGGCTGGTATCCATAGCAATTTGGTATCAAAAACTGGGACTGGCACCAAAGTTTACCGACTTCCAGGCCAGTGACCTTTCTATCCATGTCTCATGACTTCTATGGTTAAGAGGTAACAGTTATAGACAGTCTCAAAAGCAGCTAGGGTCTTAGAACTTTCTTCCCTAGAGCTCAACTGATTTGATGAGAGTAGACTGGGATCTCACTAATCTCATGCCCACTTTAAATAATTGGGAAATTTTTTTTCTATAAGCTTTAGAATAGTCAGCTTAATTATTATATAAAATCATATCTATGGTTTTGTTTTTATATATTATTACGTTCCCCATATTTTGTTATTTTCCACTATGAATGGAAACCTAGAATTTATAAAAGAGGTATGAAACTAGTAAATTATTCTGCCCTGGGGGTTATCTTCTAGGGCTGAACAGATCAGGATCAGACTTCTGGTAGAAGCTGAAGTTGCCAGAACTTGAGTTGTAAGTTGACTTGACTTAAGTCATTGTTCTAAGCTATGGGCTACCCTCTCACTCAGCTGTTTGTTATAAAATTCGGGTGTTTGTGATACTTTAAGTGGTCCTGAACCAAAACAAATAAACAAAACCACTCCAATACCTTTTTCAATAAATTCAATTAAACAAACATTTCATTCATTTATCAACAAATACTCATTTAAGGACTGCTATGTGTGAAGCACTGTGACATATACTGGGGATACATTAGTATATAAGAACAGAGTGATTCCTGTTTGTATTGGTTTTCTAAGGCTTCCATAATAAGCTATCACATGAGTGGCTTAAACAACATGAAATTATTTTCTCATGGTTCTGAAAGTAGAAGTCTGACACCAAGGTGTAAGCAGGATTGATTTTTATCTGAGTCCTCTTTCCTTGGCTTAGAGATGACCATCTTCTCCTTGTCTTTACATGGTCTTTCCTCTGTGTGCACACACACACACACACACACACACACGTATGTATCTTAATATTCTCTTTGCAGAAGGATACAAGTCATATTGCATTGGGGCTCATCCATCTGATCTCATTTCATCCTAATTACCTCATTAGAGGCCTTGTCTCCAAATAGAGCCATATTCTAAGGTAGTGGGTATTAGGACTTTAACATAACTTTGGGGGGATACACAATTCAGCCCATAATACTGTATTTAATAAACTCACAGTCTAGTAGGGACACAGAAATTTACATAATAATTATACGAATAGACTTCAGAATATGAACTCTATTAAGTGCTATAATAGAGAGGTACGTGGTATAAAAACATGTAAGGAGGCATGTCCTTCTATATCAGGGAGGAAGGTACAGCAGAAAAAGCACATGAGAAGGTAAATATATGAGCTGAGATCTCAAACATATGTAGGAGGAGTTAATTAGGAAAGAGTGATGTGGGAAGGAGGAGAACAAAGGTGGCAGGGAACAGGGCAGGAAAGAATCAGGTAGACGGGAACTGCTTGCCAAAAATCCCATGATTCTGTATATTTTGTGTACTGAACACAAATATATTTTGAATACACCAGTGTATCTCATTCTCTGATAGGAGGCAAATGCAAAAACAGGTAATTTCAAGAGTATTATCAGAATTGTTATGAGGTTAATATGCCACACAGCTCTGAATTATGGGAATTTTAGGTAAGGGAGGCACTAATTCTGCTGACTATGAAGTGAAGCAGGAGATCAAAGCAGTTTCACAGTAGCTTAAGTGTTCCACAATTGAGGTCCTGGTGCCTATTTGGGAAATCTAAATAAATGAAAAATATATCAAGAAAGATTTGAGATCATTCCTTCAAAAATACCTTGGATCTAGAGGAAGCATGGAGTCAAAAGACCTGAATTTTAGTCCCAGATCTGCCCATTTGACTGTGGTTTCTTACCTGTTACACAGGAATAATGGTTTTTATCTCACCTACCTCATGTGTTGGGAGGGTATTGAGAGCAGGAAAGGAATATAGGCTAAAGGAGATATGAGATGGATTGACCGAGGTCAACAGTCACTTCCTCTCTCATCTTTGTTCCTGCTCTATAACGATTTCCAAACTGAATGTGGAGATGAGACTGAAGACACCTGAGAATCAGACATTGATGTAAGGGCTACCTAAATTACATGCGGGGTCACATAGTAGGATGGGCCAAGTGACATGAATGATACAAATGTCAGTATTTGCAACAAATTCTTGCTGACACGTTGCTTATTCTAGAGAAAAACTACAGAGGACTCAATGGCCAGGCAGGTGCTTTTTCTGATCTATGAAACTAGAGAGTCAGAATACATGAGTTTGGCTTCCATTCAATTGCATACTATATTGCCTTTATAACCTTAGTAATATCCTTCTTCCTCTCTTAGCTGTTGGGCATTGCTAGATGCCAGGCACTGCCATAGGCATGCCACATGCATGATCTCATTTAACTCTCTCAACAATTTTATATTGTGTATGTGGATTATCCCCATATTACATATGAAGAAACTAAGTCTTAGAAAAATTAAATAACTATTTAAAGCTAGTCAATTAAGTCAGTAAATGCCATATCTGTGAGGTGAACTCAGATCTAAACTCCAAGGCTCAACCTTATGGGAGGAAAGCAGGTAAAATAAGTTGGATAGTGTATCTTCAAAATCCCTTCCATCTTTAGACTCACTGAGTCTGTGCCTCAATTAAAAAAGTTTTTCAGTCCTGTCAGTAAGAATAGGCTAGCTAAAATCTTTACTGCCCAAGGGCCTTTTACCCTTGCTATACTTCTACCCAAAAACTCTTCCCTTGAAAGCTAAGCTCCTTCTTGTTATCCTGGTTTCAATTTAAATGTTACTTCCTCAGTCAAGTCTTTTCTGAACATTTAATACAAAGTAGCTACCTAGTCACTCTGTTTTATTATATTGTCTTGTTTTAGCTTTTGTATAACACTTATTAGTGTTATAATTTCTTGAATACATGTTTAATTTTTGATTATTTGTTTCCCCTTACTTGAATATATGAGTTTCATGAAGGCAGTACCTTGTTGGTTTTAATAAAATTGTATACCCAAAACCCTGAAGAGGAGTACATGGCACATGGTAGATGCTCAATAAATATTTGTTGAATTAGTGCATGAACACACTCTCTTATGTAATAGGTTGAGGAATTGCAACTCAGAGGGAGACTCAACTTAATTAAGGTCAAAGAATATAGGCAGTTCTTAGTGGGAAGAGCATTAGCCTAGTTTAGTCCTAAATTATGCCTCTAATTTGCTCTGTGACTTTAAGTTAGTTCTAGGTTCTCTCTATATATATTATAAAGTGTCAGCTAAGATTTATTGAATACATTCCACATGACATGCATTATTCTGCTTTTGCATATATTTATATAGTGTTCCCCTAAAACTTTGAGGGTAAGTAGATAGTCGGCATAAATAATGCTAGCCCAAATTCCAGTAGCTTAACGCAATAGTTTTTTTCTCATAAAGATCACAGAGTGACCAAATCACAAAGTTGCAATGGGTAGTCCTCTTTCAATTGGTAACTCAGGGATCTAGGATCCTTCAATTTTAGAATGTTACCATCTTCATCCTGGTGCCTTCAAGGTTACTACAGAAGGTGAAAAATAAAAACCATACATGATTTCATAAAGGATTTTATGTCTAAGTCTGGGAATGAAATACATTATTTCCATCAATATTCCTCTGGACAGTACCTGTCACTTAGAACTGAATTGCCAGGTATACTGGGACATACAGTCTTTTATAGAAGAGAAGATGGTGTTGGGGAGCATCTAGCCAATATCTGCCATAATATTGTCATTTTACAGATGAAAAACTTTTCTTTGGTGACTTGGCTAAGATTCTATAGTAAGTGAGGAGTAATGATACACTACGAAGGAACCAAGCCAGACTTGAGCCAATAATAGTACCTTTTACTCCTTTACATATCATTGATTTTAAAGGTTGTTTTTTTTTTCTGAGAGATATTTCTATAATAGGAGTTTTATAAAGAATTCTAGCATGTGTAAAAGAGATGAACACATGAGTTTTGAAGCATGGTAAACCCTAAGAAGATACTTTGGGAGAGCTTCTGAGGAGGTCCAGGACCCAGTTTAGAAATCTTAGAACAAAATTATCTTGATGGGCCCTTTTATCTGTGTCTCATATAATTCATCTCTTGATTTCCTGATATTCCTAATGTGAAGCAGAGGAAAATCATGAATGCATCTCAGAACTGAGTGCTTGTCATCAAAGATTTCTGCCTCAGGGCCCAGAAATAAGTTGTGGAATTGTAGCTGAATTCCTGGCACTGCATGTGCTAAGCCTTAAGTGCCCCTTTTCCACTATCCACCATCCATGCAAAAAGTTATCTAATTGTACAAAGTACACTCTGGAAACTTTCCCAGTGGAATAATAGATAAAGTAACCAAGAACTTTTTAATTTTGCAAAGTGCATTCTTCCTTATAATTTACTTAATATAGAAATTTAATGTTCTGCAGTTTACTGAACAAATAACATTGAATGTATTTTAGAGTTAGCTTGGGAGCTCGCCTTTGGTTGCCAGTTTAACTTTATTATTTGATTATCCAGATAAAGGCCACCAGTAACAATATGCTCTGCCTTAAGTGGTTCAAAGGGGTTATCTCTTGGCCATTATCAATTCTAAATACAAGATTTAAATTCAAGGAGGAAATCACACAAAAGCAATTTGCTGAATTTGCCCAAGTTATTCTCTTGAGTAAGATGCTTGGTTCTCTGGACCCAGGTTATGATGAGTATACTTTTCCAGAAAGTTCCTAACCTTAGGGGCTGATAAATTCTGTGGCAGAATATTCATCAAAAATGACAACAACAGCAACAACAACAAGAAAACAACAACAACAAAAAAACCGTACAGAAGACCAAATAGGTGCCAGACATAGTGATGTTTGCTAAAGATGTATATTTAGACTGGCTGAGAACCCTGGACTCCTGCCCTTTAATTCTATGGCTTGCACCTTAATAAAGGTTCCCTCCGCCAGCCTCAGAGCACTTCTCTAGGCACTCCCTCCTGAACACATTTACTGGAGCAGGTTCTGATCACTGGAGCAGACACCTCCTTTTGGATCTGGCCTTTACATGCTTCCTGTTGCCACCTTGTTCTGGTCCTAGTCAATTACTGTTCTTTGACATAGGCTCACAACTAAGAACCAGCCTCACTATTTTGCTTGGGTAGGCTCTGCAGAATGCAACCTGAGCCAAGACTCTCAGCCTCCATTTGTCTTGGAAAGGATATAGGACAGAGATATTGAGATGACTAAAACAGTATCTACCCTTAAAATAAAGGTTATGAGTGGTATTAAGAAGATAGAATGACAGGACTTGGAAACTTACTGGATTTTTAAAGATAAAGGAAAAATATATTTAGGAAGACACTAAGGTTATTCCAGGTTACATTGTAGAGTTGAGTTGGAATTTAAACTTGATCTTACTAAATAAAGTTTTAACATGCGGAGGTATGGTAAGAAGTGTGTTCCAGGTAGAAGGAACATCATGAATAAAGGCTAAGAATTTATATATTCCAGATTCCTTTGAAGGAGGAATGTCTGATTATTTCCTGTTTTAGGCATCTATGACTTCCTGTTTAACAGCCAAAACAGTTTGTTTTATGTTTTTCTTTTCCCCCTCCTATTTGTCTCTTCTCTTGGCTTCTTAAAGATTAGAAGATAGATGTCTTAGTTTTCATTGCAGAAATTTGGTCACCATTTTACTTGAGTAGCTAAACCTCAATAATTCGGGCAATTTAACTGATTCAGACTGAACACCATACTGATAATTAACTTGTTCCTCTTCCTTCCTATCACCCACAGGAGCCTACTGGATCATTAATGACACGATTAGAGAGAGAATGATCCCGGTGCATTATTGGTGCTCAATAAATGTTAAATAATTGTTGAAATAGGACCCAGTGGAGATTGGCACTTTGCAGTAGAAATAGAAGCTCACAAAGTGTGCCTTTACTGATAATCACGTTTTGCAATTCAAAGAAGGCACAGACTATGCACCATTCTCATCACTGAAATCCACACGCATTTGTAGGAAAAAGTCTAATAATTTAGTTCTCCTAGCTAAATAGAAGCCTATGCAGTGGGGAAAGTATTAAACATCATGGATAGTGCCACGGGGGATTCACCTTCCCTCCTCTTTGAAGAGCTGTAGCCACCTAGATGAGCAGATGCAGGAAATAAGGATATGATGACCAGTGGATTACTAGGTACACAAGTGTTTCACCCATATCACCTCTGAATCCTTGCCCAAAGTGCTCTAAGAGCCAGATCCCCATCTGTTAATTGAAAATCCTATCTGCCAATATGAGGGCTAGCTTTGCCAAGCATGGATTGTGTGGTGTTAATGGCTTTGGGCAGAGCTTTGTGCTGCTTGCTGGCAGGGAGAATCCTGTTTGATTCTGGAGAGTACAAAATTTATATTTTAAAACATATTTTATTTGACAGCCAGAATTTAATGAATCTGACTTCATCTGTCTGTCTGCAGATTCCTGCTTGAGAATATCAAATCTAGAGTAAAATAGTTCCTCACATTTTATAAAACACTTTTCCTATCAACTATCCCATTTAATCCCTATGACAACTAAGGGCAGAAGGGAACTTGATATGTGCAGGTGCTTTATATGCAGTCTCCTTTAAACTCTGAATTCTTGTAAGGAGGACTTTTAAATCCTCATTTTACAGATTAATATCCAGGGTACTGAGAAACAAAAACACTGATGTCTGCTTCAGTAGGAAAAGCTAGTGGGACAAATATTAATGTTGGCTTCAAGTATTTCATGATCTCATTATTGAGGACAGTATCTTCCAAGCACCTACTTTACACCAAGCATTTATTTCAACATGTTATTGACCCTCTAAACCCATCTTGTAAGGTAGATAGTACAATCCCCACCTTACAAGTTTGATCATTTAGTAAACCTTTTTTGAGGACCTCCCATAGGCCAGGTACCATTTTAGGCACTGGATATACACCTTTGAATAAGACAAGCATGGTTCCTCCTCTCATGAACCTTACATTTTAATGTGAGGAGATAATATACAAATGTATATGTTTAATACCTATTAAGTGCAGAGAGACTTAAGCTGTCCTTTAGATTGGGTGATTATGGAAGGACTCATTAATGAGGAAACATTTGAATTAAGACTCAAATGTCAAGAAAGGCACAATCTTGGAAAGATCTAAGGGATTATTATTGCAAGCAAAGAGAACACAAAGTAAATAAACAGTAGGGGGAAAATAAGCTTTGTGCCTTTCAGAAAAAAGAACCCACAAAGTGCGGGAGAAAGGGAAGAAGTGATGGGAAGAAAGGTCAGAAATGAGGTTGGAGGAGCACCTGGGTGGCTCATTTGGTTGAGTGTCCAACTCTTGATCTCAGCTCATGTCATGATCCCAGGGTTGTGGGATCGAGCCTCATGTCAGGCTCTGTGCTGAGCCTGGAGCCTGCTTAAGATTCTCTTTCTAAAATAAATTAAAATAAAATAAATGATATTGGAAAGTTAAAGAAAGGCCAGATCTCACTGGCCTTTATAAGCCAATGTAAAAAGTTCAGATTTTATTCTACCTTTGAAAGGAAGCCATCAGAAGGGGGAAGAACACAATCTTACTCACCTTGCCTGGTATGTGGAGAATGGATTATATACAGAAAAATTGAAAGACCATTGGTTAGAAGACCATTACAGTGGTCCAGATGAGAGGTGGTAGGTGTTGGCATGACAAGAGGAACAGTAGAAATATAAATGGAAAGATTTTGTATGTATTTTGGGGTTGTGTTAACATGACTTGCTTAGGTGTGGTTTGAGAGGCTTTTGAGCTGACCCACCAAGTGAATCAAGTGTCATTTACTGAAATGAAGGCTGAGAGCAGAGCTGATTTTGAGAGTAAAATATCAAAAGTTTTGGTTTTGGCCACATTAAGTTTGAGATGCTTACTAGACAATAAAGTATATATATCAAGTGGGCAATTGAATATACATCTGGAAATCAGAGGCTGTATATATTCAGAGATCAAATGGCTTGTCAAATGTAAAACTGTAACAAGCCTTCACTAACCCCAAACTGGAATTGACTGTAGGTTGGGCATAAAACTAAGCTCAGTAACAAAATCTGTCTATGGTAGGAATTTTCTTTTGCCATACTTGACTAACATCCCCTGGATCCCTCTTTGTCCCTACATGCGTGGCTAGAGATGGAGTTATTTTAGCACTTTTCTAGCTGTCTTGCTATATTGCAAAGGAGTTAGTGGGGAAGCCAGGAGCTTAATTTCTAAGGAGAGTCACTTGTGGTCATGATTGTTCTACTTAATATAATGTTGAATAGCATGAGCTTCACATTCAGTGCATGTGGTTAATTTCTGGCCATGTGATCTTTTTCAAATCTTAACTCAAAACTCTGCACCTGTTTACTCATTTATCATGGGGGAATAGTAACACTTGGATTAACCAGGACACTCTACGTAGTGCTTACAGTAATATCTCATTTGGTAATCATGCATGATAATTATCATTAATAATAGTGATGATGATAGTAATGTTTTTTAGTCTCCTTTTGGGTTAGATCTTTTTTTAAAAAAAAAGTTTATTTCAGGGTGGCTGGGTGGCTCAGTCAGTTACACATCTGACTTCGACTCAAGTCACGATCTCACAGTTTGTGAGTTTGAGCCCTGCGTCAGGCTCTGTGCTGACAGCTCAGAGCCTGGAGCCTGCTTCGGATTCTGTGTCTCGCTCTCTCTCTGCCCCTCTGCTGCTCATGCTGTGTCTCTCTCTATCTCAAAAATAAATACAACATTAAAAAAAAGTTTTTTAAGTTTATTTATTTTGAGAGAGAGAGAGAGAGTGAGTGAATGAGTGGGGAGAGAGGCAGAGAGAGAGGATAGAATCCCAAAGAGGCTCGACGCCCAGCACAGAGTCCTGGCAGTAGCTAGATCCCACACCATGACATCATGACTTGAGGCAAAATCAAGAGTTGGACACTTAACCAACTGAGCCACCCAGGCGCCTCTGGGCTAAATCTTTGAGTATGAATTCCAGAAGTGGGGTTAATGAATCAAAGGTTATAGATATTTTCAAAGATATAAAGAACCCTCCAAATTTTTAATTTGAGAAAAGAGAAGATACATTAGAGGTAGCTTGCTAAGATTGAAAGAGGATTAGACCTGGAATCAGACAAAACTTGACTGAGTTCTGGTTTTACTTTTATTCCCCTTCACTCTTTGTGCATCAGTTTTCTAATTTATATACTTGAGCACAGTACTTGCAATGTCTAGTTCCATGTCTACTGCCCAAATTTGTGAGTATGGAAAGGAAATAATGTGTATAAAAATACTTTGAAAACTGTAACAGCCTGTGCAAAATTTCAGGGAAGGTTATAATTGTAACTAGTACTCAGGGATGTACAACCATGAGATGATAGTGGATTGACAGAATTAAACCTAGACTTCTTACCTGGCCCATTGGTGGGTACTGCATCTGCTCGCACTCAGTCTGAGAGGCCTGAGGGAATCCAAGCTTAACCACTATTCTCTTGCCCAGATTTTATGATAGGCTTTTTTAAGTGAGCTCCAGCAAATTTAAACACTGGTGTTTTCCAGCTGGGTTGAATTGACCATAACCAAACTGAACTATGAGATTTGGCCTGATTCCCATCTCTAATCTTGCCCATAGTGTTCCTGGCCTTAAAAACCCTAGTCTTTAATCTTAATTTTTTAATAAGTACTTTCCATGTGCTGAAAAAGATTAATCATAATCCTTGTTTCATATGTGATGTCATTATGTATGGCCTTTTTATTTTATTCTTTATTATTTAAAAAAATATATAATTAATACTCAAGAACCTACTGTCCAATGCAAACAAAGAACATTAACAATAACTTACATCTTTCTTTTGATTCTTATTCTTGTGCCTTTACCTCCAGGATAATTATGTTTAAAACATATTTTATGTTTTAAGTATTGTTTCATCAAATACATGTATATGGTTAGACAACATATTGTTTAATTTTCATTGTTAATTAGGGTGTCATAAAAAGGGTATAATGTAGTAAGTGGCCTTCTGAAACTTGCTTTTTACATTTGATGGATTTATTCAAATCATTGGGTTTTACTATAGTTCATTTAATTTATTTTCACTATTATATATTATTACATAGTGAGAATATGCTATACTAGTGTTTTGTTTAAAATCTTTGCACTCAAATGTGTGAGTGAAATGGGTTGGTAATTTTCCTCTTTCATGTTCACTTTCTTAGTTTGGGCATCAGAATTATACATGCAGGCTTTATAGAATAATGAATCAGATGATAGTCTACCTTTTTCTGTTCTGAGTAGTATGTTCCTTGAAAATTGATTAGAACTCATCTATAAAATAATCTGGCCTGATATTCTATTTGGTGGAAGGCTTTTAATTCCCACTTCATTTTCTTAAATATTATTAACAGTTATTAATAACTGTTATTAGTTAATAATTATTCAGGCTTTCTATTTCTTTTTTTTTTTAAGTTTATTTGTTTATTTTGAGAGGAGGGGCAGGAAAGGCAGAGAGAGAGGGAGAGAGAGAATCCTAAGCAGCCTCCACACTGTCATTGCAGAGCCCAACCTGGGGCTTGAACTCATGAAATGTGAGATCATGATCTGAGCTGAAATCAAGAGTCAGATGCTTAACTGACTGAGCCACCCAGGCACCCCATTTCTATTTCTTTTTAAAGCTGTTTTGGTAAATTATATATTTTAGGGAATTTGTCCATTTCATCAATCAGTGTTGTCAATCAGAATGTCACCATTTCATACTGAAAAATTCTCACTTGTAAGACTTGCCTTCATGTTGTATAAGCAGGCATTTTCAAAAGGGCATTCAAATGTGGTCAAATAAGGAGGGAGAGAAACAACCAACTAACTTTCCTCTCTCCTTCCTCCCTCTCTTGTCATTGCCTATTATATACTAAACACTTCATATATATATATGTGTTATATATATATATATATATATATATATATATATATACGTATGTGTATATACATATATACGTATATGTATATACACACACTCATTTAATATATATACACTCATGTAATAATATATATATATACACACACACACACTCACTTAATTTATGCCCCACCCCTAAGAGCAAATGTTGTATTTTCCTGTTTACAGATGAAGAAGCTAGAGCTCAGAGAGGATATGTAGCTAGGAAGTGGTCAAGTTGAAAACAGATTTTATTGACCCTTAAAGCTTGGACTCTTTTATTATACCACTTTCTTGGTCTGAGTAATTTCTTGTCTTTTCTTCCAGTGGTTCTCAAAGTTTAATGTGCATCAGAATCACTTTATATGCCTGGTTAAAAAAAAAGAATTTCTGGGGCCCACCATAAATGTTTAGTTGTATTTAGTAGGTCTATAGTAGGACCTGAGAATCTGCATTTCAGAAAAGCATTTCAGTTAGTTTTCATGTAGTGCCTGCTACTTTTTGATGCCCTTCATACCATACTTTGAGGAACCCTTAACTAGATTCTGAATTCCTTGAGTATGGGAATGGTGTCCTATTTATTTAATTTTTCTGTGCGGAAGTACTCAACAATTTGCTGAAGAAATGAGTGAATAAATGAAGCAATGGATGAATGGATTTAGTTATATTGAGTTGTCAAACGCTTATTCTCTCTAATCAAAATGAGCTTCTTTGATCTATTCACTAGCCCCTGGTGTTTATGTTTCCCCTCTTGGACTTATTATCTTATGGGGTGAATTGCCTCCCTGCTTTTTGTATATCAAACAGCTCTAAGAGAAAAAGATTTCCTATCATTTTGAATGTCATCCACCATTCAATTTGCAAGAATGTTATAAGAAGGCTGCTTGGGAGAAGGGCACAAAGGTAGTTGACCAAATGGAATCTTTCCAGGTCTGCTCTCTTTTTGCTAAGTGGAGCTGTAGCTTTAGGGTACAGTTTTTGGGGAAAAAGTTATGGAAACTGTTATCTAGAGCCTCTCAGCTGCAGTTATTGAAAGTTGGAGCAACAAGCTTGACCCTTCTAGTGATCCTCAGTCCCTGAGCCAATCCTGATCATGCCAGGAGGTCTATCATATAACTCAACCCACCAACATATCAGTGGGCTCTGAAATCTATTTTGCCATGAATCTGGTATCTAGTCAGCTTGAATTTCATGCTCAGTTTCTCTGACTAACCTCTCATCTTCTTCCTGGGATGAGAAGCCAGTGTGTTTAGGTCTAAAAAGACTAGCTGAGGACTCTAATACCCAGATCTCTTTTTGTCTTTTATATTTTGGCCCATAGTGAAAGGAAGAACTTGATTCAACTTCCTTTGTTTCATTTCTATATTTTGCTAATTTCTGTTCCAAAATACTACTTTATATTTGTAATAACATTCAGCCGTGTCTTATATCTTGAAAAGGGAAGCCAAAATACCTTTGAATTTTCATTTTCTTAACTTTTCAGAGAATATCATAATATTGACCTGCCTTACAGAGTGTTAGGATTAACTAATTAACATTGAATAGTACTTTGAAAATGTTAAATACTATAGAAATGCTAAATAGCTTTATTAGACTTGGAGTCTAAAAGACAAATGAAACTCCAAACTTCATTTAAATGCTTTTATATAATGGGATTTTTTTTCCTCTCAAAAGAATCTTAAAGAAATTTATGTAGCTACATTTTTGGTTCCCAATAGGAAATGTCACAATAAGTATAAAACATAGATGTCTAATTTCCCCACCTTTTCTGTCATTCTCTCTTTCTCCACTGGATCACACATTTATTAAACAAGCATTCCATAGTTGCCTCCTTGCTGACAAGCACCAAGCAAGACACTACAGATACGTGGTTTCTGACTTGTGGAAGATAGATAGGTACACATATTCTCAAGTAAATGTAATACAAGACAGAGCCAGTGATATTATAGAAATGCAGGACGTGAAGGAAGAAAAAGATCCCACTTCAGCTATCAGTGTATTTCTATGATGGATGGGAAAGTCAGGAAGATTTCATATAGCTGGCATTAACGGGGCTATGCTTGAAAAATAAAATGAATTTTGATAGACAAAGGTAATAGCATGAGGAACATTCATGTGTGCATTTTTTTGATGGGGGAACTATAGTTGAGAGAGGTTATATAGCTGATCTGGGAGTTAGACACTAAGTCAGTTCCTGAGTCAGATTTAGAATGCAACCTCTTCCTCACTTCTATTCTGATGTTCTTTGCATTGAACTATGTTTCTTCCTTTAATAGCAAAGGTAATTTACTACATGCCTATTTATCATAATTTGTATTCATTATGGAAAATTGAGATCTCTCTGGTGGTCCAAGAGGAGAGAGCATCACACACAGGCAGAGATAACATAGACAAAATAAAGATTCTTGGAATATTGAGGTGGGTAACAAGGAGTAGGTGGGACCAGGTGAATGGCCATCCACTTGCCTTGAAGTGTAAAGTATTGAGGACTAGTAAGAAATAAAATTAGATAGCACACTGATTAAGAAAGGATTTGAATATTACAATAATGAGGTTTTTACTCAGCCATAGAAAAGAATGAAATGTTGCCATTTGCAACAACATGTATGGACCTGGAGAGTATAATGCTAAGTGTAAGTCAAAGACAAATACCATATGATTTCATTCATATGTGGAACTTAAGAAGGAAAATAAATGAACAAAGAAAAAGAGGCAAACGAAAAAACAGACTTTTAACTGTACAGAATAAACTAATGGTCACCAGAGGAAGATGGGTGGGGGAATGGGTGAAATAAGTGAAGGAGATTAATCGTATGCTTATCAAGGGGCGCCACGCTTATCAAAGGGTGCCTGGGTGGCTCAGTCTGACTTAGTCTCAGGTCGTAATCTCATCACTTGTGGGTTTGAGCCCTGTGTCAGGCTCTGTGCTGACAGCTTGGGGTTTAGAGCCTGCTTCATATTCTGTGTCTTCTTCTCTCTCTCCCCTTCCCCCCTCAAAAATAACATTAAAAAATAAAAGGGTACACTTATCATGATAAGCACTGAGTAATGTATAGAATTGTTGAATCAGTATATTGTACACCTGAAACTAATATAACACTGTATGTTAACTATACTAGAATTAAAATAAAATTTAAAAAAGGGAGTAATGAAGGTTTTGTCATGTTGTGTGAGGTGTGGCAAATGACCAAGTAGAAATGACTAGTGGATAGTTGAAGCTATAATTCTGATTGCTAATGAGAAGATAACATGATTTAGGAGTTATTAGTAAGGAAGTAATATCAAGTAATGAAAGGTCTCTAAGGGATGGAGAGGACAAGAGCAAAAAATCAAGAGCCACTAATGAAAGAGTTTATGGCATTGTTAGCTCAGTCTAGTTCCTGATGTATACATGGGAAAAACTGAGGCCCAGAAAGAAGAAAAAACTTGCTGCAAACTATTCACTAATTCAGTGGAACCAGAGCCCATGTCTCTTCACTCCAGTTCATAGCCCCCCTTCTTCCACTAATACTTATTCCAACCAATTTATGTGTTCTGCAACAGAGGACTATAGCTGCTCAAGTGAAATTGAAACTTGAAATGGAAACCAAAATCATGTACAGGAAGAGAATATTGCTTTCCTTAGTTTTAATCACTTCTGTCCAGCAATTCTTGGGTTCATCTTAGAAGGCATGGCCTCTGGGGATCAGGGGACTGCACATTCCCAGGTGATTACACATGGGTTTATTTGTCTCTCAGCTTTTTAATTTTTTCCTCTTAAGTTTTATTTCGTGTGTGTGTGTGTGTGTGTGTGTGTGTGTGTTTTGCTTTTTGTTTTTTCTTTTGCTAATTTTTTCTTGGAGGACAGTTTGCTAAAAGACATTTGAAATATTGCTAGGGAATATATGGCTCATCTTTCAAAACAGGAATTTCCCCTTTTCCTCGGCTGCTGGGGAACCCTGTCCTGAACATACTCACTACTTCCTCTGCCAGGAGATTTGCCTTGACATGCTTCCTAATTTGTACTCCACCTCCTTCAGCCTTCTCTAACCAGTGACAGAGAAATTAAAATTCACTTTTAACCACTGTTTATTAATGCCTGTCTACCGTGAATCAGGGTTTAATTTAATCTAAATGAATTATTTCAGTAGCCAAGTGTGATCAGTATAATTTTACCTATCTTATAAATAAGGAAATTGAGACACAGATAATGGGTTATGTGACATGATTATGGTAGACAGAATAAGGATTCTCCAAAGATGTTCATACGTTACTTTCTAGAACCTGGGAATATGTTACCTTACAGGGCAAAAGTGACTTTGCATATGTAGTTAAGGATTTTGAGATGAAAAGATTATGCTGGATTATTTAAGTGGACCCAACATAACCACAGAGGTCCTTAAAAGAGGAAGTCTGAAGGCTTAGAGTCAGATGAGACATGGTGATGGAAGCAGAGAGGTCAGAGAGAGACAGATTTGAAGATGCCATGCTCCTGGCCTCGAAGATGGAGGCAGAAGCCACAAGCCAAGGAATGCAGGTGACCTCTAGAAACTAGAAAAAACAAGGGAACAGATTCATCCCAGAGCCTCCAGAAAGAATGTCACACTGCCCACACTTTGAAATTAGAATTTTAAGAAATATATATTTTTTTAATTTTTATTTATTTTTGAGAGAGAGAGAACATGAGAGGGGAGGGGCAGAGAGAGGGAGACACAGAATCTGAAGCAGGCTCTGGGCTCTGAGCTGTCAGCACAAAGCCCAACGCAAGGCTTGAACCTATGAGCCATGAGATCATGACCTGAGCTGAAGCTGGATGCTTAACTGACTGAGCCACCCAGGCACCCCTGAAATTAGAGCTTCTTACCTCTAAAATTATAAGATAACAAATTGGCATTGTTTTAAGCCACTAAGTCTGTGGTAATTTGTTACAAAAGCAAAGGAAGCTGATACATTAAAGTTATACAGCAGGTAATTTTTCCAGTGATTTCTGTTTTTCCACATGTAAAGAATGCACTCTATAGACATGTAACTGAGCCCTATCTTGCTTGACACTGTTGACCCTTTATTTCTTTGTGACTCTCTTCCCTTTGCATCTAAGATAGTAGATGCTCCTTAACCTCTTCCTGCTCTGATCATTTTGTCAATTATGGGCTCCATCTCTTATTTATTGTGTTCTGAATATATTTCTCTTTCCTTTCCATCTCCTTGCTTCCCTTTTCTTTCCTCCTATTCATACTGTCCCTAACATTCACCCCTCAAAACTCCTACTTTTCACTTTTATGCTAATGATTCCCAAAGATGTCTCTTCTCTAAACCTTAGACTCCCTATAAATATCTATCCTTGGAGAATTGAGAACCAAGGCAGAGAAAATTTTAAATACAACTATAGACCAAAGACCAATAATCTTCAAAAGTACAATAGATATGACCTTTCAGTAGCGATCATAAAAGTCAGAAGACAATAGATTGACATCTTTTTAAAAATTTTTTTAACATTTATTTATTTTTGAGAGACAGAGAGATAGAGTATGAGCAGGGGAGGGGCAGAGAGGGAGAGAGGGAGACACTGAATCCGAAGCAGGCTCCAGCACAGAGCCTGATGTGGGGCTTGAACCCATGGACCGCAAGATCATGACCTGAGCCGAAGTTGGATGCTTAACCCACTGAGCCACCCAGGTGCCCTGAGATGACATCTTCAAAGTCCTAAAAGGGGGGAAAAAGAAAAAGAAAAACAGTTAGAATTCCACTCTTAGAATATCCTTCAAAAATGGGAGACAGACAAAATCTGAGAAAATTCACTGCTTCCAGACCTGCACCACAGAATAGACCACTGGAAGTTCTTCATGCTGAAGAAAAATGAACCAAGATGGCACTCTACAGTTTGACTATGAAGTTCCTAAGTTGGTTTTCTTTGTATTTATCCTGCTTAAAATTTACTGAGTTTCTTAAATCCATGAATAAAAGTCTTACATAAATTCTCTGAAATTCTCCAAAATGCAGGAAGGAATGAAAAGCAATAGCTAATGGCAGTTATTGACACAAAAGACATTTATTATTTAAAATTATAGTGACAATGTCTTCTGGGTGTTATAAGAGGAAGCAATATATTTGACCATTGTAGTACAAAAAGGAGAAGGGAGTAAATGGGATTAAATGATCATAAGATTCTTGTATTTTTCTTAGGAAAAAGACATATGGAAAAATTTAATGTGGGGTGCCGGGGTAGTTCAGTTGGTTAAATGTCTGGTTCTAGATTTCAGCTCGGGTCATCTCATGTCTCATGAGATCCAGCCCCTCGTCAGGCTCTACACTGTCAGCAGAGAGCCTGCTTGGAATTCTGTCTCTCCCTCTCCCCCTTCCCCCATTCTCTCTCTGTGTCTGTCAAAATAAATAAATAAAACTTTTAAAAAATTTTAATGAACTATACACTTGATTTTTTTTGTACTTTATTGTATGTCAGTTATCTTTGATAAAAAAAGAAAAAAGTGAAAATGAAAATGTGTTGATATATCAAGAGAAAAATTTTGGATAAATTCCTTGAGATAATTTGTATATGGGGCTCAATTTGACAACATTCCTCCTTACTCCTCCTTACACTCTTAACATAGGGCCTATATGACTGTTCATTCAACAAATGTTGATATTCCCACTATACGCTGCTCACTGTGATAGGCACTGGATATACAGAGATTGAGACTAATGTTAAGAGTTGTTCATTAATGAACAAATGGTAGTAGTCTGTGAAGGTTTCTGAGTAAGGAAGTTAATTGGCGCTAAACCTTAGGGATTTCTGCAACAAACATCTTGGTGGTTGTAAGAATGGAGGGATGGGGTTAGATGATATGATTTTCTCTTGGTTCTGTACTGCCTAAAGTCACTCCTATAGGCCTGCTTTTCTAGCATTTTCTTTAAGGAAACAAATACACAATTTTCTAGTGCCCTCTAGATAAGGACATCTGGGATGTCCTCCATGAAACCTCGGTGCCAAGAGGAAAGGAATGGTTGGTGTGTTTTCTTTCTCTCTCTCCCTCAAATAAGGTGAACAAAAGTGGCTCAGATTTTTTAAAACATTCATTTATTTTTGAGTGAGAGAGACAGAGCCTGAGTGTGGGAGGGGCAGAGAGAGAAGGAGACACAAAATCCAAAACAGGATACAGGCTGACAGGACAGAGCCTGACGCAGGGCTCAAACTCACAAACCATGGTATCAAGACCTGAGCTGAAGTTGGCTGCTTAACCACCCAGGCATCCCTGACTCAGATTTGTCAGAATGCTAGTGGTGGGTCAGACTGCTGGAGAGAGGGCCAAGCTCTGTCAGAGAGTGACTCAGGATGCCCTTAGAGTACTGGTTACTGGACTGAACACAGTGCAGTGGGTATGAGATCATAGTCAAGAGGTGAGATGAGTTTTCTGTTGTTAAAGCAACTCTGCAGTTAGTTTCTGTTTTTCCTTCTGTTGTGATAGAGGTTAAGAAGGTATCGTTTGATGATTAATGTGTTAAAGAGAAATTGCTTCTTGGGTCTATTGGGTTAATTTGTTTTCCTATAGGTTTCTCCCCTAAATTAGCAATATCTTATAATGTTTGCATTACACAGAAGTCCAGGATAAAAAGCATTGAATTATGAAACAGTCATTCATTCATTTATTCAGTTAGCATTTACTGAGTTCCTAATCATTGTTAGCCACTGTGTTCATTATTGGTGATATAAATATAACTAATTGTACTTTCAGCCAAGTCTACATTTATAGAGAAAGACAGACAAAGAAATATAAATTAAAATGAAGTGACAGTTATGAGAATTCAGTTTGAAATAAATGCAGATTGAACACAAAAGAGGAACTAATTAATTCTATCTCAGGAGTCTGGGAAGTCTTTATTGATGATGTTATTTGAATTGGATGTAGGGGAAAAAGTAGTTCCCCAGGCCTTACAGCCATTCTAATTGAAGGAAACAATAGGAGCAAAGACATGAAGACTTAAAAATTTCCTGTCTGGCTAACTATAGGTAATCTAGAACACAGAGTGTGTGTCGGGAAGTAGTAGGATATGAGTTAAGACTATGAAATGAGTTGGAGGTCAATTGTCAAGAGCATTTAAAGTCCTCAGAATGGTGAATTATCTGTAATGAGTGTGTTTACTGAACCACCCAGGTTTTTTCCCCCTCAGGGTTTTAAGTATTTACAAACTGAATAAAGAAAGATATACAACACACTGTAATTAATTTAATAATTAATAAAATTCAGTATAATTCATTTGTGTGTATATTCGTTTTATTTTAATTCCAGTGTAGTTAACATGCAGTGTCATATTAGTTTCAGATGTACAATATACTGATTCAATAGTTCCGTATATTACTTCATGCTCATCAAGATAAGTGTACCCTTTTCTTTTTAAGTTTATTTATTTATTTTGAGAGAAAGAGAGAGAGCAAGTGCAAGCTGGGGAGGGGCAGAGAGAGAGAGAGAGAGAAAGAGAGAGAATCCCAAGCAGCCTCCATGCTGTCAGCATGGAGCCCCACATGGGGCTTGATGAACCATGAGATCAAGACCTAAGCCAAAAATCAAAAGTGGGATGCTTAACCAACTGAGCCACTCAGGTGCCCCAAGATAAGTGTACTCTTAATCCCCTTCATCTATAATTAATTTTTGTAAATTTTATTGTGAGAAATTTAAAATATATAGGAAAATACAAAGAGTAACATTACAAATACCCTTATTTGCTGCTGCCCAGAATTAATAGCCATTAATATTTTGTTATATTTATTTCTAGTTTTGTTTTTTGCTTTTTAAGAAAGAAGGCATTGCAATTTGTATTTGTTTTCTCAGGATGCTGCAACAAATTACCTTCGATTGGGTGGCTTAAAACAATAAAAATTTATTCTCTCATTGCTTTGGAATTCAGAAGTATAAAATTAAGATGAAATCAAGGGCCGCACTTGCGGCCTAGACTCTGGAGTCTCTAGGGGGAGAATTCTTCCTTGTTTCTTTCAGTTTCCAGTATCTCTAGGCATCCCTTGACTTCTTTGGCTAGTAACTACATCACTTCAACCTCTGTCTTTGTCTTCACGTTACTTTCTCTTCTGTGTGAGTCTTTTCCTCTTCTATTTCTTATGAGGACACTTGTGAGATTTAGAGTCCACTGGGTAATCCAGATGATTTCATCTCAGGATTGTTAACATATATATGCAAAGACCCTTTTTCTAAACAAGGTTACATTCATGAGCTCCAGGGACTTGGATGTGGACATAAATTCTGGGGGGATACCATACAACCTACTACATAGTTTCAGCTGAAATTCCTTTTATTCAAAGAAGCAAGTCTCATTTCCTATCCCTACTTATTAAAGATAGCATGTTTCCTTCTTGTCTATGTTCATTTTGTTTTACATCATTTATTTTCATTCATATAAAATAATTTGGTATTTTTTCTATGTGTATATAGTTTTGGATTTACAAAGACATCATCTTGTACAAATTATTCTGAAATTTGCCTTTTTATTTCAATGTTATATATTTTTAGAACTGTGTAGTTTTGGGAACTAAAACTAGCTATTCTCTAATCTATTTCTATTAAATTATTTTTTATTAGTCAGGATAGGCTAGGTACCAAAAAAATCTGTTATTTAACACACAAAATATTTATTTATATTCCTGCTATATAACCACCTGGGTCAGTAGCATGTTCTGCTCTACAAATGCACTCAGGACCCAGGTTGAAGAAGTTTCACAAACTTGGTCACACGCCATCTGAAAACCAAGGCTTCCTCAGCTAACACAACAGGAGAAAAGAAAGTTGTGGGATTTCACACAAGTAATTAAATGCTTCAATGTAGAAGTGTCATTTCCATTCATAAGTTATTGGCCAGAAATATTCACATGACTCACCTAAATGCAAAGGAGGTATATAGGTGTATGTCCAGAAGAAAAGGAGAACTAGTTACAATGAGCAATGGAAATCTGAGATGCTTTCCTATTATGCTATCGTATAAATATACTACATTATATTAGTTTTAGGCAAATATACCATATGACGGACATTAAAGGAGTTTCCATTTTTGAAATTGCTAATAATGCTGCATTTGGCATTGGTATGTGGTAATTTTTGTCCATATGTGAACATTTCTTCCAACTCCTATATCTAGAAGTTGGATTGTTGGGTCACAGATTATGCATGTTTTTTATTTAGTAGGGACTACCATATTGTTTCCAAACTATATTATTAGTTTACATTCTTACCAGCAGTATATGAAAATACAATTTTCCTTACATTTTTACCAGCCTTTAACATTGTCATGCTTTTTAATTTTCATCAGTTTGATTGGTGGAAAGGACATCTCATTATTATTTTAACTTATGCTTCCCTAATGACTAGGTTTAACATCTTGATTTATAGATAGATAGATAGGTAGATAGGTAATTTTTTGTCGAATTAACAAATATTTACTAAGCACTTACTATATACCAGAAGCTATGCTAGGGGCTAGGGATATAGCATTAATCTCCGATTTCAAGCAATAAATCTGGTCCTGGGATCTGTTGGAAGACAGGAGGGATCATCAAGTAGGTTATGCAGGCCCTGAGGGATTCAAAGAGGATGTGATCTCAGAGACAGCATTAATGAGTAAGATTATGCTGTAATTCCTAAGGTAGACATTGTTTACTCTGAGCCACTCTACTCCCCAAAGCATCTTATAACCTATAATTATAGGTATGTATTGAGAGGTGGGTGATAAGGTGTGTCTTTTAGTATATTGAGACCTAGCTAAAAGTAATTTAGGTCACTCTTTCACACCATGTAGAAGTCACAGTACCACAGTACCACACAAGATTTTTGTGCAGTTTTCTTGGGGAAGACCTCACATTTTCATGGTAACCTCTGTGTCTGGGTTCTTCTTCTTTTTTTTTTTTTTAAGTTTATTTATTTTGAGAGAGAAGACGAGCATGGTGGGGGAGGGGGAGGGAGAGAGAGAATTCCAAGTATGCTTTGCACTGTCAGCGCAGAGCCTGACTCAGGGCTTGATCCCACAATGGTGAGATCATGACCTGAGTTGAAATCAAGAATTGGACGATTAACCTATTGAGCCACCTGGGCACTCCCAGGTTTTTTTGTTTTTGTTTTTGTTTTTGTTTTTGTTTTTGTTTTTGTTTTTGTTTTGAAGAGAAAAATAAACTATTGTGTTTAAGACACTGCAATTATTTTCCTGTTTCTCACAGCTGTACTCATTCCCAAAGGAGGAGGATACACACATACACAAAATATAAAACCAACACCATAATTTCCTTAAAGTATTTGTTAAGTATATTAAAATTAGTTGAAGTTGGAGGTGTTGGAGAAATTATTTACATCACAAAAATTAAAACCAAGTAGGTTATTGTCTTAAAATATTTTTTAATCATCCCACCACAAGCAAATTTTACTAGCCTCTTAACTGCATATAATCATCCTTACTTGTACTTACCACCATCTCTGTAGTTTCTTTTTCTGTCTACTTGATGGAAAGTCAAATTCCACTCATTTGCTGACATCAAAACCTACAACTGTTTTTATTGCTTGGGTTTTTGCCATCCAGGTTTTGCATATACTCAAATGTCTGTATTTTCCCAACCATGAAAGGAATTTTAATGCTAGCTTAATAGTATGATATATAAAATGTTTATCTCATTATACTTTAATAATAATAGTAACTAACATTTACTGAGTACTTGCTATGTGATAGGCACCATGTTATATTCTTTATATTTCCCTTTTGTACTTTTAAAAACAACCGTATTGAGGCATAATCAACATAAAAGAAATCACACACATTTAAAGTGTACAATTTGATGTTTTGACATATGTGCACATTTATGAAGCCATCTCCTCCCCAGGCAACTATTAATCTTCTTTGGCTCATTATAAATTAGGTTTCTGTTTCTAGAGATTTATATAAAGGGAAGTGCATACTATGTACTCGTCTTTATCTTGTTTCTTTCACTCAGCATAACTATGTGGAGATTCATTGTCATTGCATGTATCAATATTTCATTCCTTTTTATATATTTTATATGTCTTCAGTTATATAGATATACCACAATTTGTTTATATTTCACCTTCTGATAGACATTTGAGTGCCCTCTCCATTTTAGTTATTACAAATAAGGCTTTATTAACATTCAGGTACAAGTATTCACGTGTATAGAAGATTTCATTTCTCCCAAGTGGACACCTTGCAGAGGAATGAGTGGGTAAGATGGTAGGTAAATGCTTAATTGTTTACAAAACTGCCAAAATATTTTCTAAAATGTCTGTACCATCTACATTTTTATAAGCAATGCACTGTTCTTCATTGCCTGACCTCTACCGTCTTTTTTTTTTTCTACCTCCATTGTCTTGAAAACCATTATTTCATATATTTTGTCCTGTTCTTTAGCTTTTTCATGTGGAAGTGTAACTCTGGTTCCTGTTACTTAAACTTGGTCTGACACAGAAATCTTTTTTCTATCTCATTAGTGCTTGTAACCACTGTATAATGTAGGCAGTCTTGTTATCCCCGAATGAGAAGTAAAGAAACTGCTTTTTCTCACCTGCACACTTGTGTTACTACGGTTCCTTTTCATTTGTTCATTTAGTCAGTCAATATTTCAGTCATCGTTGTACCAGACCCTGTAATTAGGTGCTGACAATAGTGAAGGATAAAAAGTAATTTCCATTTTAGGAGTATCACTCTGCTATAAGTAGAGGATGAATTAGAAATTTCGGGATAAGAGGCGGGTGCAACAGTCCATAAGAGAAATGGTGAGAAGATTTAGTGGCAGTGGCAACAAGATGGAAATAAGTCTTTATATATTCAGAAAGTAGTATATAGACCTATGAAATAATAGATACCATGTTTGGACTCAGAAATTTTTGTTTTAATTAACTAAATAACTTAGTGGTTGAGTGGAGATGGAGATGGATAGTGTTCATACACATTCATTTCTTTTCTTATTCAGGTAGCCATTGGGGGGGAAACAAGCACTTAAAAGCACAAACTGTTTGCCAACAGGTAAAGTAAACTTGGACAGGTTCCCCGCAGATTTCTTACTTTATTAGGTGACTACTATTAGACCACTTATCTCCAGGATAATGTTTTGAAGAGTATAAAATAGCATGGGAAAACATTTTATATTTTTTATTAGGTGACAAAGACATTTGTCTTTGGTGGAAAAGTATATGTATATAAATGCTACATTGAAGTATTAAGTATTTTCCTTTTGGAGCATATTTTAGTTTTTTCTACTTTGTGTTTTACTGTTTTATCTCACTTTTTTTTTACAGTGAACAAATTTTTTTTGTAGTAAACATGAAATTAATGTAAAATCAGGCCTAGACAAACTATTTGTTACTTCTAATTTGGCTTTCCAAAATTCCCTGTTTTATACCACTTTTAAATGTTGCCCACTTCTATATAGATGTAAACTTGATAGATCTTTGTTACCTCTAGATCTGTATAGTCATTGTCCTCCTTAATCAGCTTCCTAGTCCTGGCCCTCTATTTCCATTTCCATCCTAGGTTCCATCTCACATGACTTGTTGTGACAGTAAGCAGAGAAATGTTTAAGAGCATCTGGACAAGTAGAGCTGAGTTTATACCCTCGCTCTGCCAATTGCTAGATGTGCAGATTTGGGCAATTTAGTTAACCTCTCTAACCCTCAGTTTTTCCAACAGTAACATGGGCTGGAAATAGTGCTATTATTGGATTTTCACGATAATTAAATGAGATTGTGTATATATAAAATACATAGCATAGTTCACACATATTTCATAAATGAAGGCTATTACTACTATTTTTTTTATAATTAAAGAAATCTCACCTTGCATTTCCCACTAAGTCAATTCTAGTAGGTATGGTGTTGACATAGCCTTTGAAGACAATTAGAATTCAACTCTCCTTTCTCTGGTCTTTCTAAATCTTGGTTTAGTTAATGAATACTAGGGAAAATGGAAAAAGTAAGCAGAATCAAACACACAAGGAAAAATTAATTTTATGCAAGCAAGGTACTTAGAAGACAAGGTATTAACAAATGGTGAGGAACACAGCTCCGTATAAAGGATAAGACCAATTATAACAGAGTGGCTCTATGGTCTAGTGAGTAAGAATACCAACCATGGAGCCAGATTGCCTGTCTTTCAATCTGGCTCACTACTTATTAGCCCTTACCTTATAAAAGTTATTTAAACTCTTTGTGCTTCAGTTTTCTACTCTTCAGATTGTTAAGAGGATTAAATTAGTTTATGTGTTTAAAGTGTTTAGAAAGGTGTTTGACACACAGTAAGCCCATGTGTTTGCTATCATCATTATCTGCATTTAAATATCCTATACTTTGTGTATCAATAAGCTAATGCATTCATATTTTTGTCCAAATATTAATATTAGGATGAATAGAAGCTTTATTATTTTTTTATAGTTGAGGAAACTGAGGCTCAAGAAGATTAAATAACTTGCTCAATATTATACAGCTATATATAGGTATATAGAAGGTCTTACTCATAGTAAGCTATAAATAAGTATTTTTATGTGAAAAGTTGGAATTTGATCCTAAGTCTCCATAACTCCATAACCTCAAAAAACACTTTTTTTTCACTCCACAAAGTTAATCAGACAGATCTATTTTTTTTATGTCTAATCTATTTTCTTGCATTTGCCCAATGATATTGAGCAATTGCACATCTGGAAATGTGAGAAAATATCTTATTATAGTTTAAACAATTAACTAATTGACTTTTGGTGATGTGATTTAAATTTTTTTACTGAGGTAAAGTTGATATATAACATAAATTTTAGGTATACAACATTGTAATTCAACATCTGTGCATACTACAAAGTGATCACCACCAAAAATCTAGTCACCATCCATTACCATACAACTGACCCCTTCTGCCATTTCACCTTCCACCCCAACCTCCTTCATATATGCTAACCATTAATCTGTTCTCTGTGTCTATGAGTTTGTTTTGGTACTTTTGTTTGTTTGTTCATTTGTCTTGTTTATTTAGACTGCAGATATGAGTGAAATCACACAGTATTTGTCTTTCTCCATCTGACTTATTTCACTGAGCATAATAACACCTTCAAGGTCCATCCATGTTGTAGCAAATGGCAAGATTTCATTCTTATTTATGGCTGAGGAGTATTCCATTGTGTGTGTGTGTGTGTGTGTGTGTGTGTGTGTGTGTGTGAATACATACATACATGCGTACCAAATCCACTTTATCCATTTATTCATCTATGAACACTTAGGTTATTTACCAATATCTTGGCCATTGTAAATAATGTGCAATAAACACAGGGGCACAAATATCTTTTGAATTAATGTTTTCATATTCTTTGTATAAATACCCAGAAGTGGAACAGCTAGATTATATGGAAGATCTATTCTTAATTTGGAATAAGTGTTTCCATAAGTATGGAAACAGAATTTCCATACTGTTTTTCATAGTGGTTATACCAATTTACATCCCCACTAACAGTACACATCCTCATAAACACTTGTTATTTTTGGTCATTGTGATAGTAGTCATTTGAGCAGGTGTGAAAAGACACCTCATGATGGTTTTGAGTTGCATTTCCCTAATCATTAGTGATATTGAACATTTTTTCATGTGCCTGTTGGCCACCTATATGTCTTCTTTGGAAAAATGTGTATTCAGATTCTCTGCCCATTTTTTTTAACTCCTTTTGTTCTTCTTGTTGTTGTTCTTGAGTTATATGAGTCTTTTAAATATATTTTGGCTATTAACCCCTTAACAGACATATGATTTGCAAATATCCCATTCTGAGGGTTGCCTTTTCGTTTTGAGGATGATTTCCTTCACTATGCAGAAGCTTTTCAGTTTGATGTAGTTCTATTTGTTTATTTTTACTTTTGTTTCCTTTACCTTTGGAGTCAGATCCACAAAGATATCACTAAGGCCAATATACATGAAAATCCTCATTAGAGAAATACATTTACAGTAATTATAATATTAGGTGAGGCTGACATCTTTACAAAGTTAAGTGGTATATTACCCTATATTAAGGATGTTAGATTTTTGAAGTAGGTGTTTCAGATGTCTTCTCTTAATTATCACTGTGTAACTGATGAAACACACAGATTCCTGCCTGCTCTTTTGTGTCTCCTTGGATTTGTTTGGAGATTATTTTTAATTTGCATTGAGATATTTATGTTCATAGAATCAGAAGCCCACACTGGCTAGCAGTTGTTTTATTGTGTAACTATGGGGATTTCTATGTCTATTTCCCATCTCCTCTCAGTTTGGGATGTGATTTCTCATTAGAGGTAAATGTGTTTTAGTCTTGTCACTTAATTCTCAGCTCTGTTTATAATGATGATATTCTCTCTATATAATTATGATGATGATATCTCATTAGTACTTGTTGATCATATATTATGGGACAAACACTATGTTAAAAACAGTTCACTATTATATTTATTCCTCAAAATAACTAATATTTTCATTGTACAGAGGTGCAAACTGAGGTTTGGGAAGGCAAAGTAAGTATCTCAAGTTACAGCCAAGATGAGTTCAGAACCTTTTCTCTTAAGCACTGCACTATATTTTTTCTTATTAAAAATGCAGTGCATATTACTTATAGAAATAATAGAAAATACAGATAACCAAAATGAAGAAAACAAATATTTCCTATAACCCAATTAAAAAGAAATAATTATTGTTGACATGTTGGCATAATTTTACTTTTGTTGTTTCTCTTCCCACATGTATAGAAAGAAACAAAAAAGCAAAATTGTGTACATATATTTTTCTTAAAAATGAGATAATATGAAACCATTTTTATACATGCTTTATCTTCCACTTGTCAATACAGTCTGAATATTTTCCACATATTAAATATTTTTGTATAAGATTCTTTTAAATAATCTCAGGAGATTATTGTTCGGATGCATCATAATTCATTATATCAATCCCTTAGTTTTGGACAATTAAGTTCTACAACAAACAGTGCTATAGTAAATAGTTTTGTGTTTCCTATGATTATTTCATTAGGCCAAATTCCCAAACATGGGAATTGAAGTTATATATACTTAAAATAGTTTTAAGCCATGTTAATAAAATGCCCTCCAAGTTCTGTTATTTAATACTCTATCAGGCAGTGTATAAATATGCCAGACTCTATCACTGCTTTCAAAAGTAAATAGTGCCCTTTTGTTAATTATTTAACTTTATTGTTAGGTTAGAATAATGGAAATTTATAATTTTATTTTATTTTGATTTTTTTTTCTTTAGAAGTTCTCTGGTTCGTGTCCTTTCTCTCTCCCTCCATTTCTCTCTCTCCCCCTCCCTCTCATAATGGCAATTTTTTTGATTGTGAAAGATATTGTTTTTATATTGATAGACTTAAATTTTTTTCCCAATGTTTATTTAGTTTTGAGAGAGACAGAGACAGACTATGAGCAGGGGAGGGACAGAGAGAGACAGACAGACAGACAGACAGAATCCAAAGCAGGCTGCAGGCTCTGAGCTGTCAGCACAGAGTCCAACTGGAGGCTCTAACTCATGGACCCCGAGATCATGACCTGATCCAAAGTAGGATGCTTAACCACTGAGCTACCCAGGTGCCCCTAGACTTTTGTTTTAAAAAACTGTTTTAGGTTTATAGAAATGAGTGAATAATACAGAGAGTTACCATATCCTTTTGCTACTCACCCCCTCCAATTTCCCCTGTTAGAAAACTTTTTGGATCAGTGCAGTATATTTATTAATTTTGATAAGTCAATATTGATAAAATTACTATTAACTAAAGGTTATAATTTACATTAGGGTTCACTCTTTGTGTTGTACATTCTATTCATTTTGACAAATGTAAAATGACATATATTTACCATTACAGTTTTGTGCAGAATAATAGTGTCACTACCCCTAAAATCCACTGTGCTCCACCTACTCATCCTTCTTTCTTTCCATTCCCCTAGCTCCCTAGCAACCTCAGATCTTTTAGTCTGCATCGTTTTGCCTTTTTCAGAATGTCATATGATTGGATTGGAATTATACAGTATGTAGCCCTTTCAGGTTGACTTCATTCACATAGCAATGTGCATTTAAGTTTATCTCATGTCTTTTCATGACTTGATGATCTATTTCTGTTTATTGCAGAGTAGTATTCCACTGTGTAGAATATCATAGTTTATCTATTTACCTATTGAAGGACACCTTTATTGTTTCCAAGTTTCAGAAGTTATGAATAAGGCTTCTATAAACATGTGTGTGCAGATTTTGTGTGGACATACATTTTCAACTCATTTGGATAAATACTAATGACTGGTGAATCGTATGGTAAGAATTCATTTTAGTTTGGTAAGAAACCACCAAAGTGTCTTCCAAAGTGTCTTTACCATTTTTCATTCTCATCAGCAAGAATGAGAGTTCCTACTGCTCATACCTCTACTAGCATTTGTTTTGAATTTTGGTCATTCTATTAGGTAGCATCTCATTGTTGTTTTAATTTGCAATTCCCTAATGACAAATGATATTGACCGTATTTTCATATGCTTATTTTGCCATCTGTATCTTCTTTGCTGAGATATCTTTACAGATTTCTAGCCCATTTTTTAATTGGGATGCTTTTTATTGTTGAGTTTTAAGTATTTGTGCATTTTAGGTACTTTGTTCATTTCTGAATACTGGAAAATATTTGTAAAATATGCCCAGTTTGTGGCATATCTTTTCATTTTCTCCAGTGCAAACTTTTTGAGTAAATTAACTTTTTCTATTTATAGAATTGAATATTTTCCCATGTTATTACTTACCTTTCAGTTTTCTTTATATTATTTTTGATATTCAGAAGTTTTGATTTTCAAATTGTCATACCCATAATTTTTTTCTTTGGTTCTTATTTCTCTATAGCTAGATAAGGAAACACCCTTTCATTTTAAGAGTATGTAACTAATTGTTAATTTATACTCTCTTTAAGGGTTCTGTAGCTTGGCTTGGCCTTTCTTTCCTTCCTCTTCTTCTCCTCTCTATCTCCTCCACCTAGTTTTCTTCCATTTCCTTCTTCTACAATCTCTAATCTACTTTATTTTGGTTAGTAAGGTTAGACATAGAGACTTAACATTAGTTCTTTCTCAATGATTATGTTTAGGCAGTTATCCAACATTGGTTGAAAAATCTATTAATTCTCCATGAAAAGGTTTTTTTTTTTTATCATATTAGATATTTCTTTCATTACTTTAGGTCACTGGAATTTAAACTCTATGAGAGTAGTAATTCTATCTTTTTATTTCTCTGTATTCGCAGAGCATAGAATAGTTTTTGGCACACAGCAGACATTCAGTAAATTTCTGTGGGATAATAAATGAATGAATGAGTTCTTCAGGATTTTCTGTACTGTTCTGTTTTATAGCTATTTCCATACCATTAGAATATTGTTTTAATACTTGTAAGCTTGTAATATATTTTACTATTCTAACCTAAGGCCCCCTTTGCTACTCTTTTTTTTAAGTATTTTTTAATGTTTAATGTGTTTTGAAAGATGATTTTTGGAATTACTCTCTCATATTCTAAAATTATCTTTGGTGTTTTCATTGAAGTTGTGTTAAATCCATAGAATAATTTAAGCAGAGTTGACATATAATATTAATAATACTTTCCATATAAGAACATGGTATTTTTCATCTTTTTTATCCATAATAGAGCTTGGGTAACTTTATTTATGCAAGTTCTTTATTTTTTGTTAAGTATATTTGGAGGTAGTTTCTATTTTATTGCTGGTGAACATTAGATATTTTTTATTATATTTTGGAACTGGGTTTTGCTGATATATGGGGAAGCTATTTATTCTTTTTGTAGATTCCCTTTATATTACAGGTTTTTATATAGGCTTTTAAGTAGTGTTTCTGTGAACTGTAAGCATCATTCAGTGCCCCTCCACATCTCTGTATACTTCATCTACTGAGAAAATGAAAAAGAATTTTAAAAGACCTTAGAAACATGAGATCTGAAATAAAATCCTGTCCCTCACTTCTATGACTAAGAAAATCATATAATCATCATTGAGCTCCAATTTACTAATAGGTAGAGTAGGAATAACCTTCTGAGGACCTGACAAAAATAATGGTCATAACTTTTTAAATCAACAATAACATTGTTATAATGCTGATAGCTATTTACTATTAATGTAAGGACTAAATAATCATTCTTCTTGTGCTCACAAAAATCTTATAAAGTAAATACTATTATTATCCCAACTTTCATATGAAAAATTGAGGCTTGGGGAAGTTTTTAGAAATTATATACTATAGCAGTTAATGAGTGAGATCTTGGAGCCTGGCTGCTGGGTTTGAACTCCAACTCCCCAATATATTCACTATGTGAGCTTGGACATATTTTTTAACCTCTCTGAGCATCAGTTTCCTTGTTCATAATATAGGGAATAATAATAATATGTACTACAGAAGTACTTTTTTGTTTTTTTTATGTTTTGTGTTTTTTTGAGGTGTTTAGAATAGACGTAGAAGTGATATATAAATATGAACCAACTGACCAACCTGTGCTTCTTCCATTGAGGCCAGAAATTCTGTGATAGTCATAGAGTCATGTGTGTTACAGGATACCCTATTGGCTTAAGTGAATGCTATAGGATCAGAATCACTCTTCCTTAATCAAATCCAGCTTATTTTTCAAAGTTTATTTTATGTAACCAGATTAAAGAGAGGCTTATATGAATTCCATTGATCATGGACATAATTTAGACAGGATTTTCTCATCAGTTAGACCAACGTCTGAGTAGAAGCCCTGTATCTCTTAAATTCTTACCTGCCACATCTAATCATTTAGAAAATCCAATTGGCTTTTCCACCAATGCTGCTCTAGTCTGAACCACTATCATCTCTCACTTGGATGACTACAATAGCCTCATAATGGGTCTTTCTGCTTCTACTTTTGCCTCATTTTGGTCTGTTGCCAAACAGTAGCCAAGACTATGCTCAAAACTCTCCAATACTTCCCACTTCACTTAGAATAAGAGGATCTTAAAATAATTTATAACAAACTACTTAATCTGGCCCCCTGTATCCTCTGTGATCTCATCTCTTGCTACTTTGTCCCTCATCCTGTTCCTGATACATTGACCATTTACCTTTCCTTGAATATTCTGGGATCCTCCTATGGATCTGTTCCTTCTGTGTGGAATACTCTTTCCTCAGATATATGATTGGCTAACTCCATTCCCTCATTTAAATATGTGCTGTAAACCAACTTTCAAGGGAAAACTTCTTTGACCTCTCTGTTTAATAAAGGAAACTTTTTTATCCCCCCTGCCCCTTACACCACACTCATTTTCTGTGACCTTCTCTACTTTTTATAGCACTCAATTTTATAAGTCTGTTTTGTTCACTGACATAGTACATGGTATGAATAGGTCCTTAATATTTAAAATGGATTTTTATAGTGCATTTGTTAGCATTATAGAATAATGCAATTCCAAATTTGATAGTCGCATAGGGATTATCTTATACGCACAACTTTTATGTTCCAAAATGTTTATGACCATGTGGTTTTATTTCTTTATTATTTATATTTACCACTCCTGGGAAGAATGCAAAATATTTGCATTAAAAACAATGAAAAAACAATACTGAAAAAAAAACCCATAATGATACAATAGGACCATTGAAACAAGGATAAGATAACCAGAGGTAAGAAATGAAAGGAAGAGTGAATGTAAAACTGAACTGTGCTTCCTGGTAGCCAAGGCAGAAAAGGGAATGTATTGAATTAGGTAATTCTTGCTAAATCACAGTCTATGGATAATCAATATCAGAATGATCAAAGGTGCTTGTCTAATATAGATTCCTGCTCCACTTCAGATGCACTGTATCAGCATATTTTGTCCTTGGGATACACATAGGAGTCTGCATTTTTTATAAGCTCCTCAGGTGGTTTTTAAAATTTTTTTTAATGTTTTTTTTTTATTTTTGAGATAGAGAGAGACAGAGCATGAGCAGGGGAGGGGCAGAGAGAGAGAGGGAGACACAGAATCCAAAGCAGGCTCCAGGCTCTGAGCTGTCAGCACAGAGCCCCATGCGGGGCTTGAACTCACGGACTGTGAGATCATGACCTGAGCTGAAGTCGGATGCTTAACCGACTGAGCCACCCAGGCGCCCCTCCTCAGGTGGTTTTTATGCACAAGGAAGTTTACAGCCTTCAGAGGTACATACACATAAGAAATTCTGAACAACATAACAGGCATTGTCATCAACAGTGGAAAAGTTTACCATAGCAATTAAGTTAATTTTTGCAAGCGAAGTAACCTGTCAAAGGTCACACAGAAAGTTGAACCTAGACCAGAACTTATTTCCTACCATCCAGCCTTTTTTTTCCTGCTACACCTAGTCATCATAGTATTACTTCCCATTTATTTTGCAATTGTGATCAGATTGAATTGATTGCTATCAGACTACTAATACCAACTCCTATGTACTCAGCCTATAAAATGATCACTTATTCTCATATGTATCTGAGATGTATAACCTACATGCTATCTCTATCTTCAAATAAGACAGACTGTATACAGTGTATCACATAGTCTAGTACAGAGTGCTCAATACAGTTAATATCCCTTTGTATTTTCTCAGACTCTTGCCTATTCTAGACTAAACTTCAGCCTTTTTGCATCACTTGCTGTTCCCAAAATATATTCCCCAATACATGTCATAATATTTGACATATATATTTGTGTCTAATCAATAGAACATTTAGCTACATTATTTTCATCCCTTTAAATGACTTAAGCATAGTAAAATTAAAAGTAATGGTAGTTGTATATGTGTCCTCATGCAAGTATAGGAGCACAGATGATGATTCTCATCAGACTGGGGAGGTCTTTCTTTATTTCATCTTCTTGACCTACCTGAGAGTCCCCAGGAGGAATGAAGGGAAAATCTATCACCTGCAAACAGAATGGTTGGCTAGAGAGGTAGGTGTGCATCTCAAAACATGATAACAGTGCACATCGGGAGCCTAGCACATTGTTAGGCTACTGGGCTAGCACTAAGTAGTAGACACAGAATAATAAATTTGGGTAACATAAAAGAATTTATAGGATTTGTTGTTCCAGGCATTATACTTGTAGTACCTTTTGTCTTCACATTTAACCCTATTATGTTGGGATCATTCATTGCTTTTATTTTGCAAATGAGGAAGTAGAGGCCAAACAGATTATATATGTTGAAGCCAGAATTCTGACCCAGGTCTGTTTCTCTGCAAAAATTACATTATTTTACCTCATCAGATGATTTTAAAGTTTATCAAATAGACTACAGCTGTATTTCCTTGTTGAGGGTCAAGGTGTTGGGTAGGAGTGATTAGTGACAGAGACAGTATTTTCTGGATGGGCCTTTGGAAAACGGACAAACTTGCCATATATGGAAATTTCCATTTGTCATAAGAGAACACATTACAAGATGACTTGGTTCAAGAGTACATAAGAATCTCTTTCCAGAGAAATTCTTTCTTCTCAGTCTCATCTGGTACTGAATATTTGCACACTCTAAAGTTATGGACTTGGAAGATATTCAAAGAGAATGTAGTGGAGAGACACAGAATCTGAATTCATTTTACCCTTATGTAAGTGATGTGAACTTCACTAGCCTCTACTTTCTCATCTGAAAAGTGGGGCAAACTGTAAAGGATTATGATGATGAAATTTGCCATAGTATCCCCATAGGATAATCAGTCTTGGTAAGATCAGACACATATTCTCAAGAAAATTCAGACTGAAAGAGGAATTAAGCAATAGGAAAGAAACAGTAGGAACAGAGGAAATAAATTTTCAGATGAATAATACTGTATTTGACCTATCATTTCTCTATCCCCACATACCCTTCAAGAAGAACTTGTCACAACCTAGAAGAAACAACCCTATGCACCATGTGATCTCAACCCCAAAATAGATTAGCATTAGTTATGTGATCCAAGCTAAAACCAGTCTCATTTTCTTTTTCTGGAAATTAGGGAATTTGTTGGTTGACTATAAAAAACAGCTAGAAAGTCTGATTGATTTGGGCCTAAGGCCAACTTTGTAAAGGATATGATATCCACATGGAAGTAGTTGAGTAGAAAAGTCTAATGAAGAGGGAGAAGAATGAAGTGAACACATATCAGAAACAAGGGACTGTGAGGCTGTCTTTGTAATTAAATGAAGGGGAGTGCTGTGTTCACCATTTCTCCTTGCTTCCTCCAAAAATAAAGTAACTATAGCGGGAAAACAAACAAACAAACAAATTGCTTCCGAACCTTTGTCAAAAAAAATTTTTTAAGTGAAATATCCCCCCCGCCCTCACAAAAAAGGAGGGAGAGAGAGAAACTACCTGGCTGTTTTCCAATAACCATGAAGTCCATTTGAGGTGCAGAGAAGTGCTGACTATCTTTAACATTTTTAAGATAAACCCCACTTTTCTGAGAGGAGCTTGAGTGGGTTTCTGATCTTTACAAGCCAACAATTCCTAAGCTTTCATTATGGATCTTTCTCGCTCAGTAACTGAACAGATCCCTTCCTTGCTTTTTAAAAGCCTGCTATGTAAATCAAACATTCACATGAAAGGTGTCTTACTCCATTAGTGCTGCTATAACAAAATAGCACAGACTGGGTAGCTTATAAACAATGGAAATGTATTTCTCACAGCTCTGCAGGCCAGAAGTCTAAGATGAAGGCTCCAACAGAGTTGGTGTCTGGAGAGGGCCCACTTCCACATAGATGGCCGTCTTCTCATTATAACCTCACCTGGCAGAAGGGAGCAAAAGACCTTTCTGAACCTCTTTTATAAGGGCACTAAACCTATGGTTAGAGCTCTCAGGACCTCATAACCTCCCAAAGGCCCTGCCTCCCAATTCCATCGCTTCAAGGGTTAGGATTTCAACATATGAGTTTTGTGGAAATTGGGGAGAAGGCAAACATTCAGTCTATACTATTCTGTCCCTATCCCCCCTTTCATGTCCTTTTCACATGCAAAATACATTCATTCCATCTTAATAGCCCCAGAAGTCTTAACTCACTCCAACTTCAGCTTAAAAGTCTGAGTCCAAAGTCTTATCTAAATATCATCTAAATCAGGCATGTTAAGACTCAAGGTAAAATTCACCCTGAGGCAAATTCCCTTCCAGCTGTGGAATTGTAAATCAAACAAATTATATGCTTCTAAAAATACAATGGTGGGACAGGTGTAAGAAGGACATTCTCATTCCAAAAGGGAAAAATAGGTAAGAGGAAAGGGGTAACATGTCCCCAGAAAATCCAAAAGTTTACGGCTGAAAAATAATCTCTGATTCAAGCCTCTGCCCTTCAGGCCCCCTGGGGAAGAGTTCCTGCTTTCTGGACGCACTGAAGCAAGGTTTGGGTCACCAAGGCTCTGGTGGCTCTGTTCCCATGGCTTTGGGTGGCCCTGCCTCCATGACTTTGCTGGGTACAGCCCAAGCTGCAGCTCTCATAGCATGAAATTGCATGGCTCCTGCTCTCCCAAGCTGGAATCATGTGCTGGTGTTTCTACCAGTTTGGGGTTTTCAGGGCATCTCATTCTCTACTCCTCCTCTAGCCTATGCCCTATTGGAGGTTCTCTGTGGTGGCCTTGCCCCTGCTGCAGCCCTCTCAAGGTGGCTCCTTCCTTCAAAATCTAGGTGAAGGTAGGGGCACCTAGGCAGCTCAGTTAGTTGAGTGTCCAACTTCAGATCAGGTCATGATCTCACGGTTTGTGAGTTTAAGCCCTGTATCAGGATCACTGCTGTCAGGGCAGAGCCCACTTCAGATCCTCTGTCCCCTTTTCTGCCACTTCTTGCTCACACACACTCTCTCTAAAATGAATAAATATTTATATTAAAAAAATCTAGGTGGAAGGAGCCACGATCCTTGTGCTTTGCTGGGTGTAACTCACTGCTGCACCAGGGCCTGCTGGAATTTTATCTGGGGGCAGCCAAGAAGAGTGGCACTGGAATGTGGGAAGTGGAACCTGTTACATGAAGCTTGATGTGACACAGGGACAGTAGTGGCCCCTTCTTTGAAATTAAGCCCTTGCACTATGAGCTTGTGATGGAAAGGACAGTGCCAGTGATCTCCAAAATGCCTTTGGAGTCACTCTTCCATTGTTTTGGACAACAGCTCCTGGCATCTGTTTAAATGGCTGATCCATACTAATCTCCTAATCAAATTTGGCACACTCTTGTTTTCTTTCCTGAGCAAGTTTTCTCATTCCCTTCAAAATGGATAGGTTGAGAATTTTCCAAATTTTTGAGGTCTGTTTCCTTTTGATTAACAATTCCATTTTTAAGTCATTTCTCTACATACATTTTACTATAAATGGTCAGGAGGAACCAAGCCACCCTTTCAACACAAATTTCGTTGTTTACAAATTCTGTCTTCCACAAAACAATAGGACATGGACATGATTCAGTAAAGTTCTTTGCCACTTTATAACAAGGATCAGCCTCCCTCCAGTTTTCAGTAACATATTTGTATTTCTGTCTGAGACCTCATCAGAATGGCTTTACTGTCTATATTTCTACCAATATTCTGTTCCCAACCACTTATATATTCTCTAAGGAGACTGAGGCTTTCACTACAGCTCTTCTCTTTCCTCTGAGCCTTTATCAGTCTGTTCACAGCAGTGCAAGCTTTTTCTACTGTGCACTTCAGAACTTCCAGCCTCTACCCAGTACCCAGTTATAAAACCACTTCTACAATTTTAGGTATTTATTATAGCAACATCCCATTCTTGGTATCAGTTTTACTTCTTAGTCCTTTTGGGCAGCTGTAAGAAAATACCATAACCTGGGTAGCTTATAAACAATAGGAATGTATTTCTTAGAGTTCTGGAGGTCAGGAAGTCCAAAATCAAGGCTCCAGCAGATAAGGTGTCTGGTAAGACCTGCTTCCTCATAGATGGCTGTGTCCTCACTTGTAACATCACTTGGCAGAATGGGGCAGGGGTAATTCCTTGGGTGTCTCTTTTTAAAAAAAAATATTTTTAATGCTCATTTATTTTTGAGAGAGAGAGAGTGGGGGCGGGCAGAGAGAAAGGGAGACACAAATCCAAAGCAGGCTCCGAACTCTAAGCTGTCAGCACAGAGCCCTATGCGGGACTTGAACTCACAAATAGTGAGATCGTGACCTGAGCCAAAGTCAGAAGCTTAACCGACTGAGCCACCCAGGAGCCCCATCTTGGGTCTCTTTTTTAAGGTCACTAATCCTTCATCACCCACCCATCCCAAGACCCCACATCCTAATTCCATTACCTGAGGATTAGAATTTCAACATATGAGGGGTGCCTGAGTAGCTTCATCAGTTAAGCATCTGACTCTTGATTTTGGCTTAGGTCATGATCTCACAGTTCGTGAGTTCAAGCCCCGCATTGGGCTCTGCACTGACAGCTCAGAGCCTGCTTGGTATTCTGTCTCCCTCTCACTCTGCCCCTCCCCTGCTTGCTCTCTATATCTCTATCAAAATAAATAATAAACTTAAAAAAAGAATTTTGACATATGAATTGGAGGGCGGGCAGAAATTTTGAGTCTATAGCAAGAGAGATAGAAAGGACTTTTACTGACCTGGGTAGTAGGGACCAGAAAGATGAATTCTAAACCTAATTCAATGTTGTGCCATAAAAATAATGAACTTTGTTAGTTTCTGAGACCAGTAATGAAAATATCAACTACGTAATAAAGTAGATGTTGATTTTATTCTTCTTATCTCCTTTAATGACATCATAATGATTAGCTTTTTAAGAAGCAGTACATTTCCTATAATGTATACATAACTCATTACACATGTCAATTTACTGAATCAAAGAGAAGCTTCAAATAGGTGCCAATGTAATTCTAGAAATCATAATTAAATAATTTCATTAAGTATAGTTTATTGTATAAGTTGAGATTAGATCCAGACATCTTGGGTTCATGTATTGGCTCTAATAAAAATAACTTTTGGTTATTTAATCTCTCTGGCCTCAGTTTCCTAATCTGAAAAAAATGACCATAACAGTACCTATTTTATAGCATTGTGTAAGGGTTAAATTAGTTACTTTCTATAAAGTGCTTAGAGTAGTGTTGGCACATAGAAGGTGCTCAGTCAATGTCAGTGCTATTAGTAAATTTAGTTCAACTTAATAAAACATTGGAGTCCATTATTGAACAAAAATCCTGAAAAACAATTTTTTCAGTAATAATTATGTGTAACATTTGTAATTTGATTTATATAACATGAAAAGTCCTGTTATATACACTACTTATTTTAATTTTCATTTTCACAATAACCCTACTGATTTTTCATTGCCCATATTCTTCAGATATTGAAAGTGAGGTTCATTGAAGAGAACAACAGTTATTCTGGAGTTATTTTGGACAGGTGGCTAAACTTAAATATCCTTCATCCTACCTAGCACTTGTAGGCTATAAGATAAAATAAGGTGGTTCAGAGTGTGATCCAGATGACTTTCCTTTGTGGCTTCTGCTTATTTTCTAAGCCCCATCCACCTACCTATATTTTAGGTAGAGTTGGGCATTGGAAACCATCTATAACCAGGTAACCTATGGATTGCTTCCCTGTAGCTGCCTGTCTCCTTCAGCTACCATCTCAAAGATTCCTCAAGTGATAAATTCCCACAGGTTTTCTAGCTAAGTAGCTCAGACCGGATGGAGTCCATGAGTATTCATCTGTATGGAATCTTAGATTGAGCAATACAATAGACTTGTGTCAAATATAAGTCTTTAAGCTGAAATCTCCTTTACTTCTTTCCTTCCCTTCTCTCCATCACCCCGTGCCTGCCCCTTTCCTTCTCTCTCTTTTTCTGTTGCTCTCTTCCCATTTGGATTTGGCTACTATCCTCTTTGGTAGAAATGTTGTGTTTACCTAAAAAGACTATGTGGCATAGCAGAAAAGTTTTAGTCCTTATTTACCATAAATTGTAATAAAAATAACTATCATTATAGAGTTAAATTAGTTGGTATTAGGTCACTAGAATGGTGAACTCCCTTAATCCTTACAATATATAGGTATTATTAACAGCTTTATAGAGGGAAAACTGACCCTCAGAGAGGCCATGAGGCCCAAGATCTTCTGAAGCCTGTATGTGTATTCTCTTCACTGACACTCTTTCCCCTAACTCTGTGTGACATTAGATAAGTCACATCTCCCCATTGCAACCTCAATTCCACTAATATAAAATAAGGGAGTTAAGCTAATTGTCTCTAAGTTTCCTTCTAACTCTAGCAGTTTAATACCACTTATTTTGTAAGAATTACTCCCAAAATAGAAAATCTAGATATTTAAAAACTGTTAAGACATGTGTCAAAAGTGATGATATTTTTAAAGTAAAATAAAAAAGTGCATTTGAAAGATAGGAAAAAACATCATTGTTCATCAATTTCCAGAGTTCTTTCTTTTACAGATGCCAATACAATGTTAAATGCTACCATAATTATAGTGTAGATTTTCTCTTAATTACTACTCTTTCATTGGCTTGCTCTACAAAGAAAGGGGGAAAGGGGTGGAAGAAAAGAGGAAGGTTCACCTTTCAGTGAGGTGACTGTCTGCTTTTCCTCTGGAGAGGAAATCAGCAAAGTCTAATTGTTCCATAGCCAGGAGTAATTAGGAGAGCTCCTAATAGAAATAATCCTGTGAGTTGAGGGATATTGATTAGTGAATGTCCACTTTACAATGGGTATTGATACATCTATGGACCTTTCTTTTGTTAATAATTAGTAAACATTATCTGAGCACCTATTTTGTACCACAAATGAATAAGACATGGTCCTTGTTCTCAAGGAGCTCCCAGGAGGAGAGGGATAATAGGTTGAATTGTGAGCATTCAAAAATAATTACCCAGGCACAGAGAGTTCCAAGAAGGCATTTTTAGCAGTGTATGTAGAACAGCACAGTGAGCTAGCCATCATTTCCATGGCTGAATTGGAGCACACAAATGGCAGAGATACGTCTTAAGAGACGGGCAGGGATGATCATATAGGGCACCAATTGCTGTATTAAAGAACTTTGAATTTGTTCTGAAGACAATAGGAAGTTGTTCAAAGGGTTTCAGAAGGGATGATACAAGGTCATAATTGTCTTGTGGAAAAAATGGTGGCCCTGGTATTATGCCGAAGCTATTAATAGAGGCCTGTGGGCCTTCTCTTCAGGGAGGGGCTATAAAAAACCATACCAACTCATCTCCAGTTTTGTTATCAAATTAGATTAAAAGATTTTTTAAATTTTTGTTTATTGTTGAGAGGAGAGAGAGAGACGAGTGCGAACAGGGAGGGGCAGAAAGAGAGGGAGACACAGAATCGGAAGCAGGCTCCAGGCTTTGAGCTGTCAGCACAGAGCCTGACGTGGGGCTTGTACTTATAGATTGTGAGATCATGACTGAGCCGAAGTCAGACGCCCAACCGAGCCACCCAGCCGCTCCTCAAATTATATTTTAAAAATAATGGCACAGAAATGTCCATATCTTATTATGTTTTATTACTATATATCTAGCCTCTGTTTTGTTTGTTTGTTTGTTTGTTTACATTTTCAACATTGCAAGGAAGAAATTATTGTTTCTCATTTTCCCAATTAAAGAACACAGAAGTCTGCTGAAGTTAAATACTGACTCAGGCCACAGAGTAATGGCAAAACTGGGAATCAAATTTAGGTTTCTGTGACTCCAAAGTTGCTGCTCTTGCCCTTTGCTACATCTGCAACTACAGGCTAGATCTGGAACTTGACTCCCAAACTTTGATTTCTAAGGAAGTCCACAAATTGCTAAAAGAGGGTTAGAAAAATAATATTTACCTTCACTATATGATAAAAGAAAATTGTCGCCAAAACCAGGTAAAAGCATTACAAAAAAGGAAAACTATAAACCAGTGTCTATTGTGAACATAGAAACAAAAATGTTGAATAACATGCTAGCAAATTGAATCCAGCAATGTATAAAAAGAATTATATACTGCAGCCAAGTGGTATTTTAGGAATGCAAAATTGGTTCAATATTTGAAAATTAATTAATATAATCTACCACATCAATAGGCTAAAGAAAAGAAAATACTTGACAAAATTCAACACCCATTCATGATTTTAAAATAAAGTCAGTAAACTAGGACTAAATGGGGAATTCCCTCAACTTGATAAAGAATATCTACAAAAATCCTGTAGCTAAAATCGTACTTTGTAGTGGGAAAATTGGATGTTTTCCCCAAAGATCAGGTAACAAGGCAAAGATGTCCCTTTCCCATTCCTATTCCACATTTTACATACTTGAAATCCTAGCTAATGTGAAAAGATGAAAGGGGAACAAAATATTTACAGTTTGGAAAGGAAGAAAAAGCAAAGTTATCTACTAAAATAAATGAATAAAATACATGTTTATCATATGAAGTAAGTAACATCAGTTATAACTAACTTCAAATGTTGCCTTACTATTTACAATGTGTTTTCATTGACACTGTCTTACTTGAGTCATTGAGATGGGTTTTTTTTTCTTCCTGTAATTTAATCTATTTTGTAGGTGAGTAGTAATGGTTAAGAGCAAGGGCTTTGAAATCAAATAGGTCTTATTTTGAGTTCCAGTGTGCCACAAGCTATATGACCATGGGCATGTTACTAAATTTCTGGACATGTTCTCTCATCTGTAAAATGGGAACAGTAAGACCTAGTTTAGAAAAATTGTTTCAAACAATAATGGTATTTCAATCCAGACATATCACATACTAATTCTGTTTTCTTAGGTATGGTACTTATAATCTCTGAGCTGCGGTTTCTTCAAATGTGAGATGAAGATAATAATAGAGCCTACTTCTTGGGTTTTATTTTTATTTTTTGGATTAAACTAGAAAATACTCATAAAACACTTGTCAGAGTCTGTCACACAATAAACACTTAAATAGCAGTGGCTATTGTTATTATTGTTTTATCCTTTGGTCCTATTTGATGATAAATGAACAAGGGACTGAATAAAGGGTTATGGGCAGGAGAAGAAGGATCAGTTCAGGAGAGAAGGCTGGATATACAAACAAATGGCAAGATTGTAGAGGACCATGAATGACAGAGAGGAAATTAAAAATTTAGAACTTTGGAGGAAAATGAGTCAAAGAAATTTTCCGTTGGTCCTATGTTCCTGGCCAGTCTTCATGGAGATAAAGCCCCCATGTCAGGAAACTTACGAATAGTTTGGATCTCAGTGGTAGATTCTTGATTATAATTTCCCAGGAGGTTCTGTCCTCTACCTTTTCCCAGGATGATTATTCCAGTCAGGAAGAAGGAGGGAGGAGAGGCCAGGGACCTTAGTGACCCAAGGCCACTAGGAAGCAGTGCCAGCACCTGCTGCTGTTCAGGGAGTAGGATGCAGTCCTGATTTAGCATGACCGCTGCTGAAGGTTCCTTGGAGCTTGGCCAGCTTGCATCCTTCCTGGGGTTCTTATTTTGCAATCTGTTTGCAAATAGAAGGAATGCTGCCAATTTGACTGGGGCATAGAATCCAGCAGAGATGATGATGGTAATAACTCTGCAGTGGCCAGGCACTGGTGCTATCAGGGAACCTGAGGGGAGAAGGGGGTGTCTGATTCTTTGAATAACAATTCCTGGCCCTAATGGCCTTAGGGTGATGGGTGGGACTTTCAGCCCATTCTCCTCCTGGGCCAGCATCTGTTCCTTGGATTAAAGGAAAAGCTGCCTGTTTTCTTCCAGAAACAGAAACCTATTTGTTTAGTCTGAGCAAACTTATCTCCAGCCCAGGTCAATCTCTTCTGACAGAGTAAGAAAGAGATAGAGATAGATAAGCCCTTGAAAGGAATTTATGGAAGTGTGAATTTTGCCAAGTCTGTATTTTACTGCTTGGAGAGGGCTGGCTCAGGGTACTAGGTTAGACTGGCAAATTCAAAGGCAGACGGTCCTGCCTACACAGCAGCCTCCTGGCCGGAAGTCGGGGGTGGATCCAGATGGGAATCATATGCCTGTGCCATGTGTGTTTGCATTGGAGGGGAGAGAATCTCATGGCTGACAACGTTCTTAGGGCTCCACGCAGAACTCACAGCATGATTGAGGAAACTGCTGGGGTGGTTCTATGCCCTGAATTTTGGGAAATTGTAACAAGCACAGGACTAAGTACTTGAACCTAACCTGGCCCTGTCATCTCATTGGATACCAGACTAGAAAACCTAAACAACTCCAAAAATCCACTCTTTCTTATTCCTGCACAACCCATAGGGAAACTGTCCAATCCCACTGTCTCATGCTTTTTCAGTTTCACCCTTCCTTTCCATTCCAGGATTCAGATTCAGTGAATGTTTAAGCACCTACTAAATGCTGGAAACTAAGTGCTACAGGAAGGAGGAGTTGTTATCTCCATCTTACAGATAAAGAAACTGAGATTGGTCACATAGCTACTAGATGGCAGAATCAGGATTCTCTGTTCCACAGCCACTGTCATCCTGTGCTTACCTTTTAAGTTTCAACTCTTATAACTTCCTCAGCATATTCTGCCACCTGAGCCATAGTGCACTGTTTTTTAATTTCCTGATCATTTGTTCTTTAACCTGTATCATTTACCCAGACTTTTCTACTTGTTTGAAACTCTCTCCTCCTCCCTGGCCCCTCACCACCCCTAATTTCCCACCCCCAGTTTTATGTTTCTTTGTTTGATGCATTCTACTAATTTTTCAGATCTTATCCTAGCTATCACTGACTTCAAGGAATTTGTCTTTGGGATATAATATTAACTCAGTAAAATGTTTTAAACTAAGTGAATAAAGCAAGCTTCTCTTGTTCAGATGTGAGACAATGGAACAGAAACTAGGGATCAAGCAAAAATAGGAAAAGAAGAGGGTGAGAGCCAGAGTCTAGAGAAACTGAGTTGAAAAGATGAACTGCCTTGAATTTTTATGGAGTGCCTTTGGACTTGTACATAGGCAGGGAAGGAACCATTAAAAATGCTGACCAGCTTGGATAACTAGGGTAAGATATTGGGTCTTCTGCCCAAAGACCAGATCTAATGTGGAGTCTAATGTACCACTTAGTTGAAAGGGTCTATCATTTTCAGCAAAGCTAACAATATATTTTTCTGGAGTTTTCACTGCATTTGTGACATTGACTGAGGTTGCTGCTGACAGTGTTGATGCACAAGAATCTCTGCCTTAACTAAGTTCATTTCCCAAGGACTTACTCCTTCACTTTTTGGCAGCTAGGTGCCTATTTTTCCACTTTGATAAGCCTAGAGAATTCAATTCAATTTCTCTAAGGGTTTTATCCTCCTATCTGCCCACTACAGGCAACTCACAGGGCCATGACCTTTTCATGGGGAAGTTGTTATACAAGAATATTTTAAAATCTCACAGAGTTACAGACTGTCAAAACTATTAAAAGCCTTAGAAATCATTTAGACATATTCCTATCAATGGGAATGAGGTCACACAGAAAAGCAGTGGTTAAATAACTCAGGTACTGTGACTCTTTGGGACTTTCTCCATGGTTCCACAACCATGGTCATTAAATTTGATGTGAGAAGAGATGGGGACTGAGGGGGGTGGGGGGGACCTGCTTAACTGCACAATTAGAGTTACCAAAAATATGACTGGCTTTAGAATCAGATTCAAATTTGAATCTTGACTCCATCTCCACAAGCTTTGCAACCTCAGAAATGTGACCTAATGTTTCTCTGTTTCCTCACCTGTATAATAGAGATACTGATATTTACATAGTTGTTAGGAAGAATGCTGATGAGTGCAGAATGCCTAAATCTTTGTAGGCATTAGCTACTGTGTATTACGGTAGGTAGGTTGTATTTTTTTCAGATACTTGGGCAAAATTGGGATAATTGAAACATTTTTGAGGGTCTTGGTTGACAAATCATCTGTCTTGAGAATGCACAATTACTCGGGTTCCTTTCAGCAACTCCAAGTTGTCATTCTTTAGACAAAGACATGTTGTCAGAGAAATTCATCATTGAGTGATATTTGGGCTTTGTTTACATTGCTTCATTGAGTTATTACTAGGACTCCAAATTGCTATGGAAGATTAAAGATTTCACAGGATTTCAGCAAACTATATATGTCTTTCTATATGACAGCCTTTGAGCCATTGAGTGAACTGCTAAAATTTACTTGAGATCTGCCACAACTACTGAGAAAGGAGTTCTGAGGGGTGAAACCCACCATCTAAAGAGACAAAGTGCCACACTTGGGCATTTTCCATTGGAAAGTCATAGAAGTTAGTCATATGCAATCTAACATTAATATTTCAGGGGTAATGAAAGTAGTCTGGACCTAGAATTGGGAAGCCTGGGCTCCAGTCTCATGTTTTTTTATTGACCAGAGTGCAGTCCTAAACACTTACATAACTTTACTGTTTAGTTTGATTCTAGGATCCTTCCCTACACTCTGCCATTTTACATCTCTATTCCCATGCTCATATTTTTTTCTGTCTGAAATGTTTTGTATCATCCCCAATCCTTAACCTTTACCTGGAAACCTCTTCTGTCCTTAAAGTCATAGTTCAGAAAGTGCCTTCTTTGCGAAGATATCTCTGATATACCAGGCTAGGATTGGTCCTCTCTTATGATTTCAGACTCCATTGCTTCACTCTGCCAGTGCATTGTAGACAGTTATTTACATCTACCTCTTCCCTAATGTACTGTAAGGCCCTTGAGGGTAGGGAGTACATCTTATTTTTTGTTATCAATGCTTATACTTTAGTGCGTGCAACCTCCAGCAGTAACTGATGATGGATAAGATTTGAGTAGGCAGAAGGGAGTAAATCAGGGAGACCTAAGTCATGAGAACAAAGACATGGAGGCTGGAACGAATGAGAATCATACATTTCATTATTTTACTTATTCATGGATTTACTTATGCATTCATTCACTTATTCACTTGTTTAGCATGAAGATGCAAGCGGAACCCACTGAATGCTAGGATACAAAGAATAAAAAGAAGGTTATTCTTAAGAATTTTCCATTTTGGGGGAAGAGGGATACAGACAATAAACATTCAACAATATAGCATCGTGATTGCTGTGAAAGACATGCAGGCTGCAGAGAGAGTACAGATGAGGTACCTCTGTGAGCTTGAGGGTTAAATAAAGCTTCTTGGAGGAAATGACACCTCAGCTGAGACTCGGAACATGAGTAGGAGTGAACCAGGCTGACAGGAGGAGAGGCATTCTAGAGCTATGTTTGGGGCTGTTGGTGAGCCAGATCTGGCAGAAATAGAGAGTCTAGTCTGGAGAAGCTAGGGGCATTAGATTGAAGAGACTGACTTAGTGACTTGGGATTCAAAACCATATATAGATATGTGAAAACACAAACTGAAAATTGTGGAACTCTTGTAGACATGCCACAGTTGGCCGAGGGAATCATTTTGGCAAGATGTTAGCTGACGTTGTATTGGTCTGATCTTGTAGTAGTCCCTTACTTTTCTCTAAGGAAAAATTTAGAGGAAATACTTTCTTTAGGGAGAATTGGTCTGTTTTAGGAAGAGAAGTACCTCAGTTTATCTCCTGTGATGAACTGCATAAGTATAAGCTTAGAATGTAACACTTGCATACACTTCCATTTGCTCAGGGGGATCCATGTGGATTTCGGAAGTTTCTGAATAGGTTGTTGGGACAAGAGCCTTGAAAAATCAAACTATAGATAAGTACTTCAAAAACAATCTGGGCAAATAAATAGCAATGATAATAATTGGTAGATTACAAATGTACTGTAGTCTCCTCATAATACCAGGAGGTACATATTATTAATGCCAGTTTTATACACAAGGGGATAAAACTGAGAAACTTTAAATTATTTTCTCAAAATCATGCAACTAATAAGCGACATAGCCAGAACTAGTACACAGTTTTTCACACTCTCAATTCTGTGCTTTTTCTACTATGTCATAAATTGTATGTCTCGAAATTTCAGGAACTCTGCTGTTGGCATTTCTATTGCTTTGAAACTGTCGAGGGTAAAACATTCAGTTACATAATTTGACATTTAGATTTATCTTTTTTTCAGACCTGAAATAGTCATATTTTTGCCTACCAATTTGGCTTTGTAATATTTCAGTTTTAGTTTTGTATTGGCCCCTGGTATAAAAATATGCTATCGTCCTAATTAAAGTACTGGCTTACCTCTCACAACAGAGATTTTCAAGAAAACTGCCAACCATTCGAAATAATTTATGGTCATTCACATGTTTTTCTCACTTAAGCTTATTACTATTTTTAGATGTATTCTATATTATATAAATCTTTTAGTGCTGTTTTTAGTGTTGATCTGTTGTTAAGGAGACAGTAAAGGTTCTAATCAATTAGCAGAAGTTGGCAGTAGAATCGCAAATTTTAGAGCTAGAAGCGATATTAACAACTATTTATTCAGAATCTCTTCAGGGAGTTATAAATATTAGTGAGAAAATTTTTGGAAACTTCTTTTAATTGAAGACTAGCATATATATATGCTCCAATCTCAAGTATATAGTTCAATGAATTTTTACAAATAAATAACAATCAAGGTAACCACTCCCCTGGTCAAAAATATAGAACACTGCCAGTTACCCAGAAGACTTGCTTCATAATGCCTCCTTTCAGTCAGTACCCCCAAATTTAATAGATAGTCTATCAAATTAGATTAGTTTGCTTATTCTATAACTTCCTATAAATGGAATCATACTGTATATGCCCTTTTTAATACGTATATTTTCATTCAACAATATGTTGTCCATATTATTTTATGTAGCAATCACATATTCTTTCTCATCAATGTATAATATTCTGCTATACCACAACCAATTTGATTTGATGTGATAATGTTTGGTTTAGTGCTTCTGTGTCTATGTTCCTGAAAGAGACTGGCCTATTAGCTTCTTTTCTTGTAATTTCCTTAAAAGGTTTGGTATCAAGGTTATGCTAGCCTCATAAATGATTTGGAGAGATTTCCCTCTCAACAGTCTCTGAAAGATTTTGTGTGAGTCCCTAAAATGATTAAGTGAATTCACTAGTGAAGCTATCTAGGTCTAGAATATCTTTAAAGGAATGTTTTTAATTATGGATTTAATTTTTAAAATAAATATAGCACTTTGGTATACTTGTTTTTTTTTCCCCTCAAATCTTTTCTCCCCATTCCCAGTAGAGTTATAAACCATGCTGCATTGCAGTTCTCCCTTGTAGAGTAAGCAGAGTATATTTCTCTGACTATTCATGCTGGGCTTAGACATATGACTTGATTTAACCAATGGAATATTAGAATATGTGATGGAAGCAGAGGCTTTATATTTGAGTGGTTTTGTTTGTTTGGTCTCTTCTGTCATTTACGATGAGAACTTATCCTCAGATAGGTGCTGGTCCCAGATTGAGGAAATACATGGCAAACTAAATCCACCCAGAAGTCTGGGAGGTGACCCTATCCAATATCAGCCAACCTAAACAGAGCTATAGTCTGAGCTTTAGAAAAACTTTTGGCTTTGTTGGATTTTTTCTACTCAGTTAATTTTCTGTTTGACTCATTTTTGTTCTTCTGTCTACTATACCCTTTCAACTTACTTTGCATTGTACTTTTTTGCTTTGTTTTTAATTCTTTAGCTTCATGAGATAAGCCTAGATCCTTGATTTAAACCTTTATTCTATCCTTATATATTCATTTTTAAGGGTACAAATTTCCCCCTAAGCACTACTTTAGCTACATCACATGTTTTAAACTGTTGTATTGTTATTATTATTCACTTAGTACAAATGGTTTCACTTATTTAATAAGTATTATATTATATATATATGTAAAAAATGTACAAATTATGAGTATAAAGTATAAAGCTCAATGAACTTGTACAGGAGATCACACATATGTTGTTACTACTTGTGCCTCTCTTCCCTTCAAATCAGTACTTTTTCCATCCTGGCCTCAAACACTATAGCTTAGTCTTGCTAGTATTTAAACTTCATATAAATATAAGCATAACAGAAGAATTTCTTTTATGTCTGCCTTCTCTGGTTTCTTATGTTCAATATTGTGTTTCTGAGAATTGTGCATGTTTGGCATATAATAATTTTTACTACTAGATAGTATAGTTTGTATATGCTAGATTTTTCTTATCTGATTGGTTGATTGATTGATTGATATTTACTTATTGTAGGTAGGCTCCATGCTCAATGTGGTGCTCTACACATTCTTGCACATGTTCTCTAATGCACTTATACATGTAATTATGTCAGGTATGTAATTAAAAGTAGGATTTCTAACTTCCAGAACATTTGTAGTTTCACTTTTATTAGATACTATCAGTGTTCTAGAGTGACTGTCTCACCAGTGGATGAGAGTACTGAAGTTGAAAATATTTTATTTTCATTATGATGGGGTTTTTTTGTACATTGGTTATTTTCCAAATATTTGGAGATTTTGTGGTTGTCTTCCTTTTGCTGATTTCTTGCTTAATCCCATTGTGATCAGGAAATATACTCTGGATGATTACAGTCCTTTGCAGTTTTTTGAAACTTGCTTATGATGTAGCATGTGGTCTATTTTGATAAATGTTCCACATACACTAGAATAAATAATGTATTTCACAGTTGGTGGATGTTATGTTTTATAAACATCAATTATATCTAGTTTGTTAATGAAGATTTTCATATTTTCTATATCCTTATTGATACTTTTGTCTGTTTATTTTTGTCTGTTTAGTTACTGTTTAGTTACTGAATGGTAAGTTACATTTCTAACTATGATTGTGGATTTAATTCTCCTTTTACTTCTGTAATTTTTGTATATGTATTGTGAGACTATGATTTTAGGTGAATTTAATTTTAGGATTGCTATGTATACCAACTTCTTTAATTGCCCTTTTTATAAATGTTAAATGGGTCTCTTTATCTCTCGTTGTATTTCTTATCATAAAGTCTAGTCTATTTGATATTAATATAGCTATATCACTTTATTTTGTTTAATACTTTGTAAACTTTTCACTTTCAACATTTCTGTATTCTTATATTTAAAATAGTTTCTTGTAAATAATGTAAAATTTTTGTTTTCTATTTTTTTATTTATTTATTTTGAGAGAGAAAGAGAAAGACAGAGAGAGAAAGAGAGCATGAGCAAGCGGGGGAGAGACAGAGGGAGAGACAGAGGGAGAGGCAGAGGGAGAGAGAGAATCTCAAGCAGGCTCCACACACAGCGCAAAGCCCGAGAGCCCCATACAAGGCTCAATCCCATGAACAGTGAGATCATGACCTGATCTGAAATCAATCAAATGTTTTTATTATTCTTATTCTCATTCTAATTTTTATTCTTATTCAAAATGCCTTACAGCCCTACTACAACTTTTCTCAGTAGCCTCATTTGAATTGTTTCTGTAGCTCAGTATTAAATGTTCTTTTACCATCTCCTCAATAGTCTTTAGCTTCTGTTTAGATTATACATCTATCCTACCTTTTCTTTTTTTTTTTAATTGAGATATAATCAGCATATGCCATTGTATTAGTTTCAGGTGTACAATGTAATGATATGATATATGTATATATTATGAAATTGTTACCACAATAACATTAGTTAACACCCATCACCATACAGAATTACAAATTTGTGTGTGTTTGTGTGTGTGTGTGTGTGTGTGTGTGTGTGTGTGTGTGAGTGTGTGTGATGGGAACTTTTAAGACTTACTCTCTTAGAAATTTCCAGATACACAATTCAGTATTGTTAACCATAGCCACAATGCTATAAATTATATCCCCAGGACTTACTTATCTTACAAATGGGTTTGTATCTTTTATTATTAATTTTTATCCTTTCTATTAGCTTATTTTATCTATTAGTCTTTTAATAGTAGAAATTACATTATAATTTAAATGAATACTTCTACCACTTTCTGGGTAATACAGGTTTTGCATAATATTTTAACTCTATTCCCCCCCTTTTGCTATTACTTTTCATATATTTTAAGCACATATATTATATAAATACACATATACATATATATATTCTTGTATATACAGTTGTATATGTGTATATGTGTATATATATTGTGTATTGTATTCACATGGATATGTTCTTGTATATACAGTGTCTATGTGTATATATGTTGTGTATTGTATTCATATGGATATGTATTATATATATTTATGCATACACATGTGAGTGTGTGTGTATTTAAACACTTAATATGTAGATTTATCCACATATTTATCCCTTATGTTAGTACTCTTCATTTCTTCCTACATCAATATGTTTCCTTCTAGGATCATTTTTCTTTTGCATGAAAAAGCTCCCTTATTATTTCTTATAGTCTAGATCTTCAGACAGTGAATGTTTTTTTCTTCCTGAAATGTGTTCAACTTAATTTTTGAAGGATATCTTTGAGTACAGAAGTGTAATTGTCAGTTTCATTTTTTCATTCAACACTTGAAAGATGCCTTTCCACTGTCTTCAGTTTCTGTTTTAATTGGGACGTCAACTCTAAATTTTATTGTTGGACCTTTTAAGTTATATGTCATATTTTTCCATATTCTTATAATATTTCTCTTTGTCTTTGGTTTCTAACAGCTGTACTATGATGTGCCTATGTCTAGCTTTCTTTGTATGTATCCTATTGGGGTGCATAGAACCTCTTGAACCCATGGCTTAATGTCTTTTGTAAGTTTGGGCAAATTCTTGGTTAGTATTTCTTCAAATATTGCTTTTGTTCATTTTCTCTCATATTTTTCTGGGATACCAGTGACACAGATCTAGTTCTTTTTACCATACCTTATATGAGTCTTATCCTCTTTTTGTAGTTTCCATCTCTTCTTCTTTCACTGCTTTGAGTGGATATTTTCTCCTGATGAATCTTCCATTTCACTGTTCCTTTCTTCTTCTGGGTCTAGCATGTTATTAAAACCCATCTATAAGGTTCTTAATTTCAGTTATTTTTTTTTTTAATTTCTGGATTTCCACTTGAGTATTTATCTACATTCCAGTTCTCTGGTAATTTTTTTCTTTATTGTCTCTATTTTCTCAAAATTGTTAGTTGTTTACTATTTTAAAGTCTCTGTTGATACTTGAAATATTTAGATATAGTAATACACCCCCCCCCTTATCTGCAGGTTTGCTTTCCATGTTTTCAGTTACCCATGGTCAATCACGTTGCAGTCTGGAAGCAGATGATGCTCCTGACATAATGTCAGAAGGTTAATAGTAGACAAATATTATTACATCACAATACCTATGTTATTCATTTAACTTATCTCATCACATAGATATGGTTTTTATCTCACATCATCACAGGAAGGGTGAGTATAGTACAAGATATTTTTGAGAGAGAGAGAGAGACACCACACTCACATATCTTTTATTATAGTATATTGTTTTAATTGTTCTATTTTGTTAAAAGTTATTGTTGTTAATCTCTTACTGTGCCCACTTTATAAATTAAACTTTATCATAGATATGTATGTATAGAAAAAAAACATAATATATATAGAGTTTAGTGCTAACAGTGGCTTCAGACATCCACTAGAAGTCTTGGAACATATACCCTATGAATAAGGGGATGGTTACTATAATCAGTGGGTCAAGTTTCTTCCTTCCTTCTTTCCTATCTTCCTTCTTCTCTTCCCCTTCCTTCCTTCCTTCCTCTTTCTTTCTTTTTCTTTCTTTCTTTCTTTCTTTCTTTCTTTCTTTCTTTCTTTCTTTCTTTTCTTTCCCTCCCTCCCTCCCTCCCTCCCTCCTTCCTTCCTTCCTTCCTTCCTTCCTTCCTTCTTTCCTTCCTTCCTTCTCCTCTCTCTTCCTCTTCTCTCTTTCTTTCTCTCACCCTCATTTATTTCTGTTTCTTGATATGTCTAGTAAATTCAGTTGATGCAGGATATTGTATTTTTAAATTTTGATGATTTTATTGATATTATTTTCTTCTGAAAGGATTCAGTGTTCTTCTGACAGGCAGATAGATTTTGGAAAGATTATCTGTATCTAGTCAATGCTGAATTTCAGATATTTAAATTCAGGTATGTTTGTCTTGCCCTTAGTCCAAGAGCATAGTCCTTCTGGTATCTCAAATAGTGTGGAATATTTACTAAGGTTTTCCATCTTTGTGGACCCTGAACTCCAAACTGTTTTTCTGCAGTACTTTGAGACTGTTAAAATCTTCACTTAGCATTTCAACCTCCTTGATGCTGTTTTTTGATTGGTTTATTAGCATCTCACCCTAGTTATGAGCAGCTTAAAATTTTGCAAATGACTGGAAGTGAAATTACATACAGAATTTTGATCTCACTTTTCTATGATTTCTTTAATTCCCAACTGCCTTGGCAGCCCTGAAAGGCAGTCTTTATTTTGCCAAGCTCATATTCACTAGATTCAGCAAATGCTCTCTTAAAAAGCAATTAAAGGTGTTTTATATAGTAGAGTCAGTTAGACACATACCATCTTATCATCTCCCTAGAGTCTTCTGCATAGTACATATTTCTTTTTTTGATACACATATCCCTAGGCCCATTGAATAGAAATGACAGAATATTTTTATTTAAATTATAATAATGTAAAATATTAAAAAAAATCATAGAATTTGAAGTTAGACAAAACCAGACTTGGGTTCCATTCATCCAGTCTCCACTACATAAGATATATCATCTTTAGGAAGTGTATTAAAGAATCTGACTTTATTTTTGACATTTGGCTGCTAACATCTTTCAAGCCTCCCTCCCCCACTTTCCCTTCTGCCCCACATCTGGGCAAACTGATAAGGAAGCACAGGTGGACCATCCTTAACACTGGCAGAAAGTTCAAACCACACAAGCCCTTGTGTACTTGAGGATCCTCAACCTGCCCCAGCCCCTAACCACCATAAAACTTCAAGAAAGCCTCCTTTCCTGTTATCTCAAGCTAATTTCATACCAGTTTGGGAGACTATTCTGCCCTTGCAGAAATCCTCATTCTGTGAGTAATAAACCTTTTTATATCATTTTCATGCATGTGTGGCATCATCATTCTCAGTGTCCTAAACAAATTTGGGTGGGAGAGTCTATCCCATCTCTGAAAGATGACCAAATACACAGTTTCTCAATCTCTTTTTCTCCATATTACTTTCCTAAGCTGTAAAATGAAAATAAGATTTACCTGTAAGATTTTTCTAAGTGTTTGAAATAGTATACAATACAAAAGTGCCCAGTCATTTCTTTGGAATTTAATAGGTATTCAACAAGTGTATATAAATAATAATTTTAAGTCAAACAGACCATAAACTATCTTACACTCTATCCCCTGGCCCTTTATTTAATTTTTTCATAGTTCTTTTAACTAGCTCATATTGCACTATATATTTATTTATTTACCTGTGTGTTACTTGTTTGTCTGAATATCCCCAACACATAACATAGTTTGAGGCACATGGGCAGAGTCCAGTGAATGTTTCTTGAAAAAGTAAAGGAATTAATCGATCATATATATATAAAATCTAGAGTTTCCGTTTCTTGCCCTTGACCTCACTTAACTGTCTTACTTTGTCCAAACTCCTCAGTCCATGACTCTGGACTTTAGTCAGTTATCTCTATTTTAGCAATGGGTAAATATAGGATCAGAGATAATAGGAATTAATCCTCCTAAGGTTAAATAACAAGTAAGTGACATAAGGCAGGAAGAGAAGACAGGTCTGCTTTCTCCCAGGCCAACCTGCTTCCCATTCCAGCTCCTCCTTTCACCCACCCAAAAATGGGAATTCTCTCACAGGGCTTTCTTTGTTTGTTTCCAAAATCCATTGAATCATGTTCAATAAAGTAAACACTACTTTTTGGTAGAAATCAACCTTTTCCTAATTGATTTTTCTCATTTTTCAACAGAATTGTAATTGTCAATTTACTTGCCAAGTCGAAGGCAGCACATGGGTTTGTCATTCTAACCCTTGGAGTAATTTAACTCTACCTTGTAAGACAGGTCTCTACGCTTGTATTATTCTCTGTTGGCATTGTCTTTTCAATCAATCAGTCATGAAAAATTCATGCCCAAGGTAAAGCCCTAGTGAACCACTCTGAGAAAAATGTGATTATCTTTAAACAAAGGAGAGATCTTAGTGTTCTCTGAAATTCATTGGAGAGAGCAGCCTTTAATAAAGAAACATTTTATCTGCTGTTTGCAATCCATAAGATACTCCCACTTTTTCCATTTAAAATTGATCTCTTCAAATTCTAAGGTTTCCAAAACTGCTATAAGCTGAAGCTCCATGATGTGGACTGTAATAATTTGAAGTCTGTAAAAACTCAGCCTGAACCTTGCATGAGTGATGAAAAATGTGTCAGATTTACAGCAAGGTAATGGTGTCAATATAATTAGGATAATGTTGAATCAACTTTTGTTTTATTTAATTTTTTTAAATTTACATCCAAATTAATTAGCATATAGTGCAAAAATGATTTCAGGAGTAGATTCCTTATTGCCTCTTACCCATTTAGCCCATTCCCCCTCCCACAACCCCTCCAGTAACCCTCTGTTTGTTCTCCATATTTAAGTGTCTCTTATGTTTTGTCCCCCTCCCTGTTTTTATTTTTGTTTCCCTTCCCTTATGTTCATCTGTTTTGTCTCTTAAAGTCCTCATATGAGTGAAGTCATATGATATTTGTCTTTCTCTAATTTTGCTTAGCATAATACCCTCCAATTCCATGCACATAGTTGCAAATGCCAAGATTTCATTCTTTTTGATTGCCGAGTAATACTCCATTGTGTGTGTGTGTGTGTATATATATATATATATATATATATACACACACACACACACACACCACATCTTTATCCATTCATCCATCAATGGACATTTGGGCTCTTTCCATACTTTGGCTGTTGTTGATAGTGCTGCTATAAACTTTGGGGTGCATATGTCCCTTCGAAACAGCACACCTGTTGAATCAACTTTTTAAAACATGTTTATTTCATGTTACAAATTATAAAATATTTTGATCTCCTTATTGAATATTCCTTAATTATGGAGATTCACTGATTCCTTCCTCAAATGGACTGAATCTTAACCCTGGCTTCAGGCTGAAAACCCTTATCTTGGTTCTAGCCCTGACACCAACCTTAAAATGAAACATAGGCCTGGCTATGGTCCTGAAATTGGCTGGAGACTGAGCCTAGACCTCTATTTTATTAGTAACTCATAAGCAGTTGTCCTTGGCTTCAGGGGAACTAGATGAGGGAATTTGCATGGCTTAGTACAACCTTTCCTCCTGCTGGCAAACAAATTCAAGCGCCTGATCTGATATCAGTAAGTGGCTTGGTCTCTGCCTTGGAAAGCAGTACCATAAAGCTATGCTGTAGAACAGTCATCCCATAATTTCCAGGTGCTTTGGGAAAAGGAAGTTTCTTGCTGCTTCTCTCTCTCTCTCTCTCTCTCTGTTAGCATTACTACTTTACTACTTTGACTACTTTATCAATCAAAAGATTTTTATAAAAAATTGTCTTCAGAGGCAAATTGAAAGCATGGATCTTTCTTGTATTGCCTTTTAATTTCCAACATGATTCTAAATGGAAGGAGAGTAGCTTGCTACTTCTTTGTTTAGCCCATATTGTCCAGAACTGAGAAGATGGACACAGTATGGATTACTATATAAAACCCCAGCTTTTCAGTCAAATAAACCTGATTTTATTGGTTTTACCACTTATCAGCGCTGTGATCTTCTCGTTTTACAGATAGGAGAGAGATATTAGTATTGCCATAGAACATATCCATGTTCCACCTCCCATGAACCCAGACAATTTGTAAAATTCTCAAGTGCAGGAACTGATCTTTTCTCCACTACTTAAAGTTGGAGAGTAAAAATCTAGAGAAAAATTGACCAAAAATGTAAGTAGACTTAATATTTAAGGAAGAATAGACTTACATAAAAAATATTATAGATAATAAAGAAAAATAAGTTTAATACAAAATAGTGTGACTATGAACTACAATATGAAGTAAATGACTTTTGATTTCACTTTTTTACTTCTATTTTCATTCCTTTCTTAAAACTTTTTTTTCAGCTTTACTGAGATATAAATGACATGCAGTAAAACCTTGGTTTGCAAGCATAATTCATTCCAGAAACATGCTTGTAATCCAAAGCACTTGTATGTCAAAGCGTCTTTCAAGAACCATTGGCTTAGTTGTGATCATGTGATGTTCAATATCACATACAACTTGTATTTCAAGACATTGCTTATTTCTCAAGTTAAAATTTATTAGAAATATTGCTCATCTTGTGGAACACTTGCAGAACAAGTTACTCACAATCCAAGGTTTCACTGTATAACTGCTTATATTTAAGATATACAAGTTGTTGCTTCAATATACTTATATATTGCAAAATGATCATCACTGTAGTTTACCTAATACCTCTATCACATCATATAATTACCATTTCTTTTTGTGGTGAGGACATTTAAGATCTACTATCTTAGCAACTTTAAAATATGTAATATGGTATTATGAACTACAATCACCATGCTGTTCATTAGATCCCCAGAACTTATTATTCTTATAGCTAAAACTTTGTACTTTGACCAACATCTCCCCTTTCCCCCATATCCCAGCCCCTAGTAAACACTATTCTAGTAAACGGCTCCTATGAGTTGGGTTTCTTTATATTCCACATATAAGTGATTTATTTCCTTTCTTTGGCTTTCTTTTTTTTTTTTCTTGTTTTTTTTCCTGCATTGTTTGTTTGTTTGTTTGTTTGTTTGTTTAAAAAGACTGGGGGGGGGCACAAGTGAGCTAGGAGCAGGGAGAGAGAGAGAGAGAGAGAGATAAGCAGGACTCATCCAAAGTGGGGCTCGTGCTCACCCAAAGCGGGGCTCGAGCTCATGAGCCATGAGATCATGACTTGAGCCAAAGTCTGATACTTAACCTACTGAGTGTCCCAGGCGCCCTCCCATAGTTTTGGTCACTGAAACATTACATAGTGCATCATTTGGCTGCTTTTTTCCCCTAAATTACAAAGCACCCCAAAATTCAGTGGTTTAAAATAATAAGCATTTATTACTATTCAAGAGTCCATGGGACAGCTGGGTGGTTCTTCAGTATTGGTGGTCAGCTCTGGTTCTAGTAGATAATCTGCTGAGTTTGCTTGGGTTCTCTCATATGTTTCTAGGTCAGCTGGCTATACGCCCGTCTAAGATGACTTCAGCTGGAACAAATGGTCTCTTTTCATGTGATCTCTCAACCTCTGTAAACCTACCCTGGACTTGATGAACTGTTGGTGGTAGGATTTCAAGAGAGAACATGGAATTATAAGAGACTTCTTGAGGTCTTAGCTCAAAACTGGTGTATTATCACTTCCACCAATTCCTATTGGCCAAAGCCATTTACAAGGTCAATCTAGATTTAAGAGGCTCACCTTTTGATGGAAGAAGTGGCAAAATTATAGTACAGAGACTATGGATACAGGGTGGAAAGACGGATTGTGAAAAATTTTACAGTCAACCACATTTGTAAGAAAGTAGACAATTAAATATCAAGGAAAGATTGTGCCAACATTAAATAAGGTAACCCAAGATTGAAGTCATTCCCATGCAAACAAGTAGAGTACAAACATAATAGAGACCAGAAGTGGGTGGCATTGGTAAGTCCGTTCAAGAGAGCTACTGAATGAACAAAAAAGGGAGTTTTTTGCTTTGCCTAAGTTTAGAAACCTCTCCATTCCTGTTTGGGAATTTCAAAAACCTGTGGCTTTTTTTCCTGTGCCTGTCAAGTAGTTCTTTTAATAAATCAAGTGTGTGTATACACCTTCATATTTCTTTCATAAAAGTTAAAATCACTTTATATGCCCTACAAGCCTTTTAATTCCACAATCTCATCTCTTACCCAAACCAGCCCCAGAATTTTTTACAGCCACAGGAAAGAGTTTATAATTCCACAAAACACAGTTTTTGTTCTCATTGCTTCCTCTGACTCTGGAATGTCTTCCATGCTTTCCTTCCTGCTTAGCCAGTCTTTATGCATCAGTAAAGATTCAGCTTTCTTTCCATTAAGCTGGTTATAGACACCACCTCAGCATTTTATTCATGTGTGTGTGTTACATGTTGATTTCCCTCAGTAGGCAGTTCCTAAAGAGCAAAGTGCCCAGTTTTATTTATTCCTGTAATCCCAGCACACAGAAGATTAAGAGTCATATAACTTTATGAAATGAAACAATTAAATGAGTATTTCTTGAATGAATGAATGAATGAATGAATGAATGAATGAATGAAATTGAGAAGAAAATTCTCTGTAGGCAGTGCTGTCAGATTAAGGAAAAGAGAGGTATTTTTTGTCTATGTATTGTTGGATATTTATTCTGAATTATGGAGAGAAGAAAAAGTCTCCCTGAAAGATCTTATTTTTCTTCTGTCATGTTGCTAATGCCTTTGTTTGATATGCTAAACTTCCCTTGATGAGAATGTTTTGCTCCATTCCACTTCTACTTCTTTTGGCTGCCTTCTCACAAGCTTACAGTGAGGAGGAAGAATTTTTTAATGTGCAACCACTAAGCCATTTCTTTATTATCTCTATCAGACTGCAATATTTGTGTGAAATTTTTTGACAATTTCAAGTTAACAAAACACAGGTGCAGCTGATTAACAAACTTTATTGGCGACTCCTCAACATCAGCTTATAATAGATAAGGATTCATTTTTCACATAGTGATTATTTACATGTCAGACTCCATGCTTTTGATGTATCAGGTCCAGGATTTCCTGGCATTCTTTCAGGAACTTGGGTGATAATCTATAGATTCTTCATGGGCAGGAGTCCTAATTTAATACATCCACACACATATACATGTATATGTATATACATGTATGTTACATATGCATATATATATATATATATATATATATATACATGTATGTATACATATACACATGTATGTGGTCTTTTACTGTTTCCCAATCATATTGTGTTGGCAATTATATATAATCCTAACAACAACTCTACCAGATAGGTATGATTTTCCTCTTTGCAGATGAGCAAAACAAGGCTCAGAAAGATCATAAAACATGGTCAAAATTACACAGGGGCTGGTAGGTATGGAAATCCAAAATTTTGTTCCACAATTCTGGGAATCAGATTGTGCTCAGAACAGGCAACATAAAATAGGGATTGTGAAAGAAAGTAGCTGATTGCTTGAAAAAACAGAGACCTATATTTTATTCCCAACTCAGTGCCATATTACCTATATAACATTTGATATGTTGGGACACCTTGGCAAATTCACCCTAAACTCCTCTGCAATTCAGCCCAAGTCACAATAACCTGGCTACATGGTAGCACATAGGCTGGAACACGTAACCAGAAAGACTCCAAGCAGCTTTCTCTCATTGTATTATGTATGTCTTGATAGTATCAGAATACCAAGTGGTTGTCTCAAAAGAGTTACTGACATTGCTCATATGAAAACTACTTATGCCTAACTTAAGATTCCAGTTTATTATTTTTATTTTCAATATAACCATTAGTAGAATAAAACTAGGATGGGGTGCTTGGGTGGCTCATTTGGTTAAGTGTCTGACTTCAGCTCAGGTCATGATCTCATGGTTTGTGAGTTCAAGCCCTACCTTGGGATCCATGCTGAAGGTGTGGAGCCTGTTTGGGATTCTCTGTCTCTCCTTCCCTCTCTACCCCTTCTCCTTTCTCTCTCTCTCTCTCTCTCTCTCTCTCTCTGTCTCTCTCTCTCTCCTCTCAAAGTAAATAAATTTTAAAAAACAACAAAAGACTAGGAAAAATAATTTGCAAATGACTAACAAAAGAAGGAAAAGTATAAGAAAAATTCACAGAATTGTTAAATATAACAACATTTAAAAAAAATTTTAAAGCATGAACAAAATGAATTGTGACAGAAAATAAGCAATTAAAACCAAAAAGTTCACTGGGTGTGAAGCTATAAAAATTAATAAAAGGAGACATTAACCAGAGGTTCACTCTAATATAAGTTGAAACATATCCTAAAACTGCAATTATGAAAACAATGGCTAGCTGTCACTAGAATAAACATGCAACTCAGTGAAACAGAAATGCAAGTCCAGACATAAATCCAAGCACGTAAAAGTTGATTATATGGAAAAAGTAGCATTTGAAATTAAAAAGGAAAGGGACAACTTATTCAGTAAGATGATAGAAGAACTTGTTAACCATTTATATATTATATAATTATATATAATTATATTATATTATAATGGAGGATCCTCCATTAAGATTAAGTAGATATTTTTTAGATTTTGTTTTCTTCTATTGATTTTGATAAATATAACATTATAGATACAGCTAAACACCTCTCTTCTTTCCTCTTCCTTTCTCCCAGAAGCAGCAACAGGCCTGACATTAATGGATATCATTCCCATGTATGATTTTGTACTTCTTTGATAAAATAAAATATACATTAAAATATACTTTTATTTTGTGTTATAATGTTGGCCTTTGACATTGAACAGTGTTATTTGTGTTGAGAAATTTCACTCTAGTTCATTCATATTTTTTTATTTTTAAGGTTTATTTATTTTGAGAGAGAGAGAGAGAGCACACACAAATGCGCACGCACACGCACATGTGCACTAATGGGGATGGGGCAGAGAGAATACCAAGCGGGCTCCACACTGACAGTGTGGGCTCAAACCCACAAACCATGAGATCATGGCCTGAGCCGAAACCAGGAGTTGGATTCTTAACCAGCTGAGCCACCCAGGCACCCCTAGTTCATTCATTTTAAAAGCTGAACAATAATCTATTATATTAATGAACCACTATTTATCCATTCTAATTCTGACTTAAGGGGTTTTGCTTGTTTTCCTATTATAAACAAGCTTGTTTCGCTATAATAAATGAAGAGCGCTACGACGAACATGTTTGTATGTATCTCTTTATGCAATGTGCAAAATTTGTTTTAGGGGACTACTCAGAAGTAGAATTACTGAATCATATGTAATAAGCATCTTTCTTTACTTTTTATCAAGTTCTTCTCTAAAGAGGCTATTGTATTTTACATGCTCACCCAGCAATGCTCAAAAATCACTATTTCATACATAATTACCAATACTTGGTATTTTTAGATTTACTAAATTTGCTAATCTGATGATTAAAAAATGTATTTAATTATTTTGTTCATTTTATTTCCTTGATTACCACTGGGGTTATAATTTTTTCGTATATTTATAGACCTCTCATGTCTTCTTCTGTATCTTGTCTGATTATATCCTGGGCCCATTTTCTATTGGATTGTTGTTCTTTCATATTTTGATTTATAGGAATTCTTTACAGGTTGGTATATTAATCATTTTCCATTATAATTGGTTTGTTTTTTTCATTTGTTTATGGTATATATATTTTTTAATTTTAATTTTTTTATTTTATTTTATTTTTTTAATTTACATCCAAGTTAGTTAGCTAAAGTGCAACAATCATTTCAGGAGTAGATTCCTTAGTGGACCTTACCCATTTAGCCCATCTGCCCTCCCACAACCCCTCCAGTAACCCTCTGTTTGTTCTCCATATTTAAGAGTCTCTTATGTTTTGTCCCCCTCCCTGTTTTTATTTTATTTTTGCTTCCTTTCCCTTGTGTTCATCTGTTTTGTGTCTCAAAATCCTCATATGAGTGAAGTCATATGATATTTGTCTTTCTCTGACTAATTTCAGTTAGCATAATACCCTCTAGTTCCATGCACGTAGAACTAGCATAATAGTTCTACACTATTACACTAGCACTAGTTCTACACTAATTTCACTAGCATAATACACTCTAGTTCCATGCAAATGGCAAGATTTCATTCTTTCTGATTGCCAAGTAATACTCCATTGTATATATATACCACATCTTCTTTATCCATTTATCCATCAATGGATATTTGGGCTCTTTCCATACTTTGGCTATTGGTGATAGTGCTGCTATAAACATTGGGGTGCATGTGTCCCTTCGAAACAGCACACCTGTATCCCTTGGATAAATACCTAGTAGTGCAATTGCTGGGACATAAGATAGTTCTATTTTTAATTTTTTGAGGAAACTCCATACTGTTTTCCAAAGTAGCTGCACCAATTTGCATTCCCACCAGCAGTGCAAAAGAGATCCTCTTTCTCCACATCCTCACCAACATCTGTTATTGCCTGAGTTGTAGATGTTAGCCATTCTGACAGGTGTGAGGTGGTATCTCATTGTGGTTTTGATTTGTATTTCCCTGATGATGAGTGATGTTGAGCATTTTTTCATGTGTCACTTGGCCATCTGGATGTATTCTTTGGAGAAGTGTCTATTTCTGTCTTTTACCCATTTCTTCACTGGATTATTTGTTTTTTGGGTGTTGAGTTTCATTAAGTTCTTTATAGATTTGGGGTACTAACACTTATCTGATAAGTTGTTTGCAAATATCTTCTCCCATTCCATCGGTTGCCTTTTAGTTTTGTTGATTGTTTCCTTTGCTGTACAGAAGCTTTTTGTTTTTATGAGGTCCCAATAGTTCATTTTTGCTTTTGTTTCCCTTGCCTCTGGAGACATGTTGAATAAGAAGTTGCTGAAGTCATGATCAAAGAGGTTTTTGCCTGCTTTCTCCTCGAGGATTTTGATAGCTTCCTGTCTTACATTTAGGTCTTTCATCCACTTTTGAGTGTATTTTTGTGTATGGTGTAAGAAAGTGATCCATGTTCATTCTTCTGCATGCCACTGTCCAGCACTACTTGCTAAAGAGACTGTCTTTATTCCATTGGATATTCTTTCCTGCTTTGTTGAAGATTAGTTGGCCATACGTTTGTGGGTCTTTTTCTGGGTTCTCTATTCTGTTCCATTGATCTGAGTGTCTGTTTTTGTGCCAGTACCATACTTTCTTGATGATTACAGCTTTGTTATACAGCTTGAAGTCCAGGATTGTGATGCCTCATGCTTTGGTTTTCTTTTTCAAGATAGCTTTGGCTGTTGGGGTCTTTTCTGGCTCCATATGTTTATGGTATATTTTGATACAACCTTTTTGTAAAGCAGTCAGATATATCTGTGTTTTCCTTGATGGCTTATGTGTCTACTGCTTTGCTTAAAAAGTCTTTATATATATTCTTAGTCCATAAAATAATCTCCTGTGTTTTACCTTGCACATTTTATTCCTTAATCCATTTGAAATTTATTTTTGTGTTTGGTATGAGGCAGGGAACTAACGTGATGTGTTTTCCATTATGAGTGACCCATTGATCCAGCATCATTCATTGTTAGTTCAACTTTCCATTCTGATCAGTGATATCATCTCTGATATATACATATATATATATATACATATATATATATATATACACACACACACATACACATACACACACATACAGTTTCTAGGCTCTCTGTTATGTTTCACTGGTCTTTTTCTATAGATCTATAAAAATAGAAGTCACATTTTTTTAATTACCATAACTTTATAGTAAATCTTGTCATCTGATAAGACTTTCTTTGCTATTTTTTTGCCCTTTTCTTTCCCTCTGCATATAAGTTTTATTATTAGCTTATCAATTTTTTTTACACACATACACATACACAGACACCAAGACACACACACACACGTGTGCACACGCGCATGCACACACACAACTCTGCTGGGATTTTAGTGAATTACATTGCCTCTAATAATGAATCTTTAATTTTTTATTGTGATCTTTCCTCTACTTATTTAATCTTCTCTAATTTGTCTCAATAATGCTTTATAGTTTTCTGTGTAGAGGTCTTATGCTTTCTGTTACATTTATTTTAGTATTTGATATTTTCAATACTATAATTGTTATCACATTTACATTTTATTTTCTCATTGTTTATTGCTTGTGTGTGTGTGTGTGTGTGTGTGTGTGTGTGTGTGTGTGTGTGGAGAGAGAGAGAGAGAGAGAGAATTGATTTTTTCTTTTTTTTTCCTTTCAAATTTTTATTTAAATTCTAACTGAGAACAATCTGAGGGTTGATTGGGGGTGGGAGGGAGGGAGGGTGGGTGATGGGTATTGAGGAGGGCACCTGTTGGGATGAGCACTGGGTGTTGTATGGAAACCAATTTGACAACAAAATTTCATATTAAAATAAATAAATAAATAAATAAATAAATAAATAAATTCTACTTAGTTAACATACAGAGTAGTATTGGTTTCAGGAGTAGAATTCAGTGATTCATCACTTACATACAACACCCAGTGTTCATGATAACAAGTGCCCTACCTACTTCATACCCATTATCCATCTAGCCCACCCCTCACCCAACTACCTCATCAGCTCTAAGTTTGTTCTTTAAGAATCTCTTATGGTTTGTTTCCCTCTCTCTTTTTTTTCCCCTTCCCATATGTCCATTTGTTTTGTTTCTTAAATTCCATATATGAGTGAAATCATATGGTATTTGTCTTTCTCTGACTGACTTATTTCACTTAGCTACTTCAATGTAGCTCCATCCACATCACTGCCAATGGTAAGATTCCATTCTTTTTGATGGCTGAGTATTACTCCATTGTATATATATATACCACATCTTTATCCATTCATCAGTCAATGGTCATTTGGGCTCTTTCCATAGCTTGGCTATTTCTGATTATGCTGCTATAAACATCAGGGTAGATGTACCCTTCAAATCTGTATTTTTGTATCTTTTGGATAAATTCGGGTAGTGCAGTTGCTGGGTCATAGGGTAGTACTATTTTTAACTTTTTGAGGGACATCCATACTCTTCTCCAGAGTAGCTGCGCTAATTTACATTCCCACCAACAGTGCAAGAGGTTTTTCTTTCTCCACATCTTTGCCAACACCTGTTGTTTCTTGTGTTGTTAATTTTAGTCATCCTGACAGGTGTGATGTGGTATCTCATCATGGTTTTGATTTGTATTTTACTGATGATTGATGTTGAGCATCTTTTCATAAGTGTCTATTAGCCATCTGGATGTCTTCTTTGGAAAAGTCTTGACTTCTCATTTCTTAACTGGATTATTGTTTTTTGGGTGTTGAGTTTGATAGGTTCTTTGTAGATTTTGGATACTAACCCAAATAGGGATTTATCAGATATGTCATTTTCAAATATCTTCTTCCATTCTGTTGGTTGCCTTTAAGTTTTGTTGATTGTTTCCTTCACTGTGCAAAAGCTCTTCATCTTGGTGAAGTCCCAAAAGTTTATTTTTGCTTTTATTTCCCTTGCCTCTGGAACTTATCTAATAAGAAATTGCAATGGCCAATGTCAAAGAGGTTGTTGCCTGTGTTCTCCTCTAGGATTTTGATGGTTTCCTTTCTCACATTAGGTCTTCAATCCATGTTAAATTTATTTTTGTGTATGGTATAAGAATGTGGTCCAGTTTCATTCTTCTTCATGTCATCATCCAGTTTTCCCAACACCATTTGTTGAAGAGGCAGTCTTTTCTCCCTTGGGTATTCTTTCCTGCTTTGTCAAAGTAGAGTTAACCATATACTTGTGGACCTATTTCTGAGTTTTCTATTCTCTTCCATTGATATGTGTCTCTTTTTGTGCTGGTACCACACTGTCTTGACGTACAGCTTTGGTATTATAACTTGAAGCCCAGAATTGTGATGCCTCCAGCTTTGCTTTTCTTTTTCAAGATTGCTTTAGCTATTCAGGGTCATTTGTGGTTCCATATAATTTTAGAATTTTTTTCATGTAGCTCTGTGAAAAATGCTGGTATTATTTTGATAGGGATTACATTAAATGTGAAGATTGCTTTGGGTGGTACAGACATTTTAATAATATTTGTTCCTCTAATCCATGAACATGGAACTTTTTTTTCATTTCCTTGTGTCTTCTTCAATTTCTTTCATCGGTGTTTTATCTCTTTGGTTAGATCTTTTACCTCTTTGGTTAGGTTTATTCTTAGGTATTGTATGGTTTTCAGGGTAGTTGTAAATGGGATTGATTCCTTGTTTTCTCTTTCTGCTGCATCATCATTTGTGCTGCATGCACAAATGAAACTGATTTCTCTACTTTGATTTTATATCGTGAGACTTTATTGAATTTGTGTACCAGTTCTAGCAGTTTTTTGGTGGAGTCTTTTGGGTTTTCCACATAAAGTATCATGTCATCTGTGAAGAGTGAAGTTTGACTTCTTCCTTGGTGATTTGGGTGCCTTTTTTTCCCTTTTTGTTGTCTGATTGATGAGGCTAGGACTTCACACACTATGTTAAACAATAGTGGTGAGAGGTGAGAGTGGACATCCTTGTCATGTTCCTGACCGTAGGGGGAAAGCTATCAGTTTTTCCCCATTGAGGATGATATTAGCTGTGGGTCTTTTGTATATGGCCTTTCTGATCTTGAGGTATGTTCCATCTATCCCTACTTTCTTGAGGGTTTTTTATCAGGAAAGGATGTTGTATTTTGTCAATTGTGCTTTTTCTGCATCTATTGGCAGGATCGTGTGGTTCTTATCCTTTCTTTTATTAATGTGATGTATCACATTGATTGATTTGTGGATATTGAACCAGCCCTTCATCCCAGGAATAAATCCCACTTGATCGTGATAAATAATTCTTTTAATGTTTTGTTGGATTCGGTTTGCAGTATCTTGTTGAGAATTTTTGCATCCATGTTCATTAGGGAAATTGGTCTATAGTTCTCCTTTTTAGTTAGGTCTTTGGTTTAAGAATCAAGGTAATGCTGGCATCATAGAATGAGTTTAGAAGATTTCCTTCCATTTCTATTTTTTGGAACAGCTTCAAAATAATCGGTATTAGCTCTTTTTTAAATGTTTGGTAGAATTCCCCTGGAAAGCCATCCAGCCCTGGACTCTTTGTTAGGAGATTTTTGATTACTGATTTAATTTCTTTACTGGTTATGGGTCTGATCAAATTTTCTATTTCTTTCTGTTTCAGTTTTGGTAGTTTATGTTTCTAGGAATTTGTCCACTTCTTCCAGATTGCCCAATTTGTTGGCATATAATTGCTCATAATATTCTCTAATAATTGTATTTCTGTGGTGTTGGTTATGATATCTTCTCTTTCATTCATGATTTTATTTATTTGGGTCCTTTCTGTTTTCTTTTTAACAATCTGGCTAGGGGGTTATCAATTTTGTTAATTCTTTCAAAGAACCACTCCTGGTTTCATTGATCTGTTCTAATGTATATCTATATCGATATCAACATTGATACCAATATAGATATAGATATATGATTGATTTCTGCTCTCATCTTTATTATTTCCCTTATTCTGCTGGTTTTGGGCTTTATTTGCTATTTTGTTTTGTGTTGTTGTTGTTGTTGTTGTTGTTGTTGTTGTTGTTGTTTTTCTGGCTCCTTTAGGTGTAAGGTTAGGTTATGTATTTGAGACATGTCTTCCTTCTTTAGGAAGGCCTAGATTGCTATATACTTCCCTCTTATGACTGCCTTTGCTGCATTGCAGAGGTTTTGGACTGTTGTGTTTTCATTTTCATTGGCTTCCATGTACTTCTTCATTTCATCTTTAATTTCTTGTTTAACCCATTCATTCTTTAGTAGGACTTGGAGTTTAAAGAGCACCCTATGTCTTTTGATTGGAGCATTTACTCCATTTACTTTTAGAGTGGTTATTGATAGACATGTATTTAGTGCTGTTTTATTACTTGTTTTGTCATTGTTTCTGGAAATTTTCTCTCTTCCTTTGTAACCTTTGTTACTTTTGGTTTTTCTTTTCCACTCAAAGAATCCCCTTTAATATTTCTTGCAAGGCTGGTTTAGTGGTCATGAACTCCTTTAGGTTTTTTGTTTGTCTGTTTTTATTTTTTATTTTTTGTCTGAGAAACTCTTTATCTCTCTTTGTATCCTGAATGATAACCTTGCTAGATAGAGTATTCTTGGCTGCAGATTTTTCCCTTTCAGCACATTGAATATATCATGCCACTCCCTCCTGACTTGCCAAATTTCTGTGTAGAAATCTGATGCTAACCTTACTGGTCTTCCCATCTAAGTTAGGGACTTCCTTTGTCTTGCTGCTTTTAGGATTTTTTTCTTTATATTTATGTTTTACAAATTTAACTACAATGTGTTGGTGTTGGCATGCCTTTATTGATTTTGATGGGAGTTCTCTGTGCCTCCTGGGTTTGGATGTCTGTTTCCTTCCCCAGGTAAGAGAATATTTCTGGTGCAATTTTTTTTTAATAAACCTTCTGCCCCCTTTTCTGTCTCTTCTTCTTCTGGTTCTCCTATGATACAAATATTATCATGCTTGATGGAGTCACTGAGTTCCCTAAGTCTACTTTCATGATCCAAGACTTTTCTTTCCCTCTTTTGTTCACCTTCATTATTTTCCATTATTCTATTTTCTGTATCACTTATTTGTTCCTCTGCTTCTTCCCTTCCTGTGGTCATTCCAGCAGTTGATTTCAAATCTCAAATATTGCATTTTTCACTTTGGCCTGATTTTTTTTTTAGCTCTTTTATGCCTGTGGTAAGGGTCTCCCTGATGTGCACTCTGCTGCTGTGTTGTGGCTGTTTATCCTTCAGGTCAGTTCTCTACAGAATTTCTCCTTGTCTATAGTGGGGAATGTTTGGACCTTGACTAGAGTGTGGTGAGTTTTAACTAGGTGTGCTCTGGTCGGCTTGCTAAAAGAGACCTGATGTTATTTCCACTAGAATTGAAGCTCTTTAGAACTCCAGGTTAGCAGACATGGTGCCTGCGGGGGGAGGGCCTCACTCTGTTGGTCAATAGGGCCCACTATTTAGGCACATTTTCCCTAGAAATGCAGTACCAGTGGAGTGCAGCAGGACAAGACTTGGTGTAGGCAGTTTAGGCAGCCAGGGTTGGCACTGTGCTGTTCACTGAAGTTGGTTTACACTGTGGGTCAGGAAAAGGAAATGGTGCTCGCTGATTCTTTTGTCCCCAGAGGCAATTTAATCTCTCACAGATGTGCTCCAAAGAGAATGAACAGTCTCTCCCCATGCCACTTAGGCAATCCCCAGATCAAGCAGTCTGTCCCCAGGGTTGTTTGCTTTCCTCTGCTCCAGGAGTAGTGCAGTATCCTCAGGTCTCTATCGTAACCAAGCCTGGGGACCTCTGAAACGCCAGTCTTTGATCCCCATTGGTTGCAAAAACTCATGAAATTCAGCCCCTCTCATTTTCCCAGCCAATGGCTTTGGGGAGGTGTTCTCCTTTTGCTTACCACTGTTTGCTCCAGTCCATCTCACCTTTCTCCACAATGAGGGCTCCCTCCCCCCTGCAGCATCTGTAATCCATTTCTCCCCCAAACCATGTCTCCACACTTTCTACTTTCCTTGAAGTGGACTCTTCTTTCCCTCTAGTAGTGCAGTTTGTTCTATCAGTCCTTAGGTCATTTTCCTAAGTATTCAGAATGATCTAACAGTTCTCTAGCTGTGTTCCCAGGACAAGGCAAGCCTAGGGGCCTCCCACTATGGCGCCATCTTAGTTCTGAGTCTTGCTTTGAATCATCCCATAGTTTCTCAGTTTTAAAATCCTGCAGGGAAGGTTTGTGTGCTCCCCCATTCATTGGTTCCAGATAGTAATATGCTGAAGTCAGCCGGTGCCAGGTCTCAATGGCTAATTGTCAGATTTTCAAGAACTTTGTGACTTGTTAAATACAACTAACTTTAAAAATAAACACCCACGTTCATAGTATCATTCACAATATTGAAGAGGTGGAAGCAACACAATGTCCATCAATAGATAACCAGATAAAGAAAATGTGGTATATACATGCAATGGAATATTATTCAGCCTTAAGAGCATATCCTTTTACATTTAAATTACCTTTAAATTACTGTGTAAATAAATATCTTTACATTTTAGTCATTCCCTGGGAATGATGGTAAATGTGGATTTTTTTTTCCTTATCAGTTTGGGAAATTTTTTAAACATGTTAATCAGTCAATTTCCAATATTTTGATTACTGATATTTGGAATTATTTTTACTATCTTATTTGATCTTCCCATATACAACGTTTTTTCCTTGCTTTTTATCCTCTATCCTGTCAAACTTTCTATTATATTTGCCATATTTTCTTTATTCTCTTTTTCCTGTTACTCATTTGGAATTTATAACTCCTGTTTCTGTAATTATAGTGATTGCTCTTGAACTGCCCCATGCTTATTTGTTATAATGTCTTAAGTTAATTAGCATCCCTGTCCTCCTTTGGAACCATACAAAGTCATTATCATAGTTTAACTCTGATTTTGCTTCCCTCCACTTCAACCCAGCCCCAAACACATCTGTTATTGTTAACCAGTGTTTTTATGCAAACTTATTAGCACCCCTCAAATTTATTATTTCATAATAATATTTTTATGTAGTCAATTCTTATTTAGATTTACCTGTTTCTCTGCTCACTTTTGTTTCTTGCCACTCTTACATTTGGTGTTCAGTTTCTTTCTTTGAAGTTCATCCTTAAGTAAGTAGCTCCTTCACTGAGGGTCTGAAATTCCTATACTTCTTAGGCTTTGTCTGAAAATTTATTTTACCTTCATTCTTGGGTGATCGTATGTTATTTTCGGGTCTCTCATGTTGCTGGTGTTAAGTCTGTTTAAGTCTAATTTCCTGTGTCTTTGTGGGTAATTTATGTTTTCTCTGGTTTGCTCTGAAAAAATGCCCTTTATTGTTGGTATTCTGCAGTTTCACTGGGATGTGTCTATATCTAGATTTTTTTTAATCCTGCTTTGGACTGAGTTGTGATTCTTGAAATCTGAGTCGCATTTTCTTTTGAGAAAATGCTAGTTTCCTTTAGCTTCTTTCTAAAATTCATATGTAATGCAGATTTTTATTTTTTCCTCTGTATCCCTTTGTCATACTTTTTATTGTCTGAATATACTGTGTTGAGTTTTGGAAATATCATCTATTCTGCATTCTAACCTATCTACTGAATTTAAGTTCAATTAGTGTAAAAAATATATTTCTAGAAGCTCTGTTTAATTTTTTAGAAAATATTTCTGGTCTTTAAATTTTTTTTATTTATTTTGTTCTGTTTTCATGTGTTTTAAACATTATTTTAATTTTTTAGTCATTACAAAAATATTTTCTTTATAGTTGGCCAGATAGTTTTATAACTTGAAATTCTTTGTAGCCAAATTCATTTATCTATTTTTATAGCTGATTCTTACTTTTAGTGTGGATTGTTTCCTTATGTGTTTTATAAATTTCTGTGAAATGTTAACCTCCACAGGACTTTATTTATGGAAATCCTATGTTCCTGGGTTGAAATGTGTGTATTCAAAACAACTTTTCATTGTTTTCACTAGGTTCTGTAGGACTATTTGCCTGTAACTAAATTTATTTTAGGTTCTTGACCTGGGTTCTTAAGTTGAAGCTATAGTATAAATTCAAACCCGAACCCAAATATGTTCTGGCCTATTTTCTTTTTAATTATTTGTTTCTACCCCAAACCCAGAAATAGATAGGCATACTTCTTTGTCATCTCTCACTGTGAATGATTTCTTTCTAGACCATAGTTCTATGAATACTAAATCATTTTGAGAGTAGTAGTGTTATGGAGACATCTCATTCCAAACATCCTGGCTCATGCAGATTTAAGTTCTCATTTGCTATCCTTGCATGGATGTTAAAATGTAAGCTCCTAGATACCGAGACCAATAACCTTCTTTCTGCACCTGTGTATTTTTCTGGACTCTGGATTTGTTTGTTTGTTTCTTTCTTTTTCTTTTTTTTTTTTTTTTTCATTAGAGGCTCTTTATGTAAAGAATGTTCTCAACACAGTGTGTTTATTTTTTTCACCAAACTTCATATGGTTTTCCAACCAAATGTTCCCCAGGTACCCTAACATTCTGCACAATATCATTTTTTCCATCTGCCTTAATATTATTTTCTATTTGTGCCTAGGCATGAAAAATTTTGGAGAATACTGCCATAGATAACCTTCTGCAAATTTCTAGAAACCACAGGAATATTTGAGAACATGCAGAAAGCAGGTTTTATTGGTCTTGGTATTTAGGAACTTATATTTAACATCCATGCAAGGACAGCAAATGAGAATTTAAATCTGCATGAGCCAGGATGTTTGGAATGAAATGCCTCCATTTTAAATCTAAAGTGGAAATCAAATGCTAAATTTATTTTTTAAATCTTCAAATTTTTAATTGAAACTTATCAGTTTGTGTCTGTGAACATATCATTTTTATATGAGGTTTTTATTTCTGAAATGGATATATGCAATTTGTAATCGAGACTTTTCAGTGACAATGTCTTCAAAATCTTAATAGTCACCATCAGTGAGAAAGTGTTCACACAATAAAGTAATATTTATTTAAAACTGTTCAAATATTTAAACTATGTGAAATTATATTTAAGTCATTGAACAACTCTCCCTTTCCTTCCACTTATAATTGCGATGTTGAAATTTCATGTGAAAATCAAATGACTTTCAAATCTAAGCAAACTTTTAATAAATGTTGTTAGATAATGAATTATTTTAAAATTGTGATGACCCACTAATTTTCAGAATGCACGTGCCTATTTAGAATAGTCCCTGGCGCTACCTTGGACAACCTTAAATGGGAAATTTACTCATGATTGGACAAAATTATCAGATATTTGCAAAGTCAGAGAATCAAATCCACTGCCTAGACAGCACGCAGTCTCTTCACTACACACCCAGCTACATTGGACCTCTCGATGGCTTACACCTAGAATAAAGCTTGTACTCTTCTATAACACCATGAACCCCTTGGTCAGAATGGACAGAGCTCTAGGCCTCAAACATATGGCTGCTTGAGAGCTATAATCCAGTCTGAGTCTAACAGTGTACTGCAGGTCACTATTTACAAAGCTCTTATCTCAAGCACCATATTGCTAAAACAAGAATCCTGGATTAAAAATTTAAATCTAAAGAAGAAAGAAAAAGAGGGGCACCTGGGTGTCTCAGTCAGTTAAGTGTCAGACTTCAGCTCAGGTCATGTGAGTTTCTGCTCACAGTTTGTGAGTTCCAGCCCCACATGAGGCTCTGTGCTGACAGCTCAGAGCCTGGAGCCTGCTTAGGATTCTGTGTCTCCCTCTCTCTCCGCCCCTTCCCTGCTCATGCTCTGTCTCTCTCTGTCTCTCAAAAATAAATAAATGTTTAAAAAAAATTAAAGAAAAAAGAAAAATAAATGAAGAAAAGAAGGAAGAATTTGTTAATGAACTAAAAGATCCTATTTTATTGAATATAAGGAGGAAGGCTTAATAAATACTGAGTACCTTTTATGAGCTAGATATAATGTGCTGGGTGATTTATATATAATCTCACAGATTCTTATAAAACTTTTTTAGGGTGCTATTATCATCCCAATTTCAGATATAAATAATCAATATAAAATTATTTTGCCCAAACTCACAGAACTAGTGGGGAGCTGGGTTTCAGTTCAGATGTATCTGTCTGGAATGTCCATGATCTTATTACTTTTGAGTCAATGGACTTGCTTCAATTCTGGCTCTACTACTTATTATTTATGTGATTTTAATTTACTTACACTCAGTATTACTTGCCTCACCCATAAGTAAAGGAAAATAAATAGTCCCTGTCTCAAAAAGTTCATTATCCTCAAAACAAATGAAATGATACATCAGATATCAGAGATTGTGATTTGGTGTTGAGGCCCAAGAGTCAGTAGTTTTTAAAAGCTATCCAAATGATTCTAACATACAATGAGGCGATTCTAATATGAAACATATTGAAATAGTGTGAATGAGTGCTGAACTCATAATTTGGTACATAGAAGGTACTCAGGAATTGTTAGCTATTATTATAGTTGTTGTTACCATTACCTTATGGGTGCCATTTCTTGTGATGCATTGGGGTAAATAGTAGATACTGAAGTGTAAAATATGGAAAGCCAAGATTTCCTGCACTGCCTACTTCCAAATACCTTTGATTCTCATAGCCACATGTTGCCTTGCTAAATAGACTAGAAAACATTTAAAAAAAGCTTGAGAGGAGAATGGTGTTCTTTTTGCATGGGATGTCATAGAGGAAGTATAGTCTTTATTGTCCTTTATTAGCTTCAATTTCTTCACATCTAAAACTGGGCTAAAATAGACACCTTTTGTTTATGGATGGAATATTTAAATAATATAGCATATTTAAAACACCTAGGAAATTTTACTGGAACTTAGTAGGATATTAATGATCAACAGATATTTTGCTTTCTCACTTCTTTATTCCAGCTTCACATATGAACATTATTTATGTATTGGATTTTCATTGCATTTAGTATTAATCTAGATCCTGAAAGTGCAGTGTAACTTCCAGGTTCACCGGAAATGGATCTGACACTTGGAAAATCTCAGAAGAGAAAGGGGGGAATAAGCCCTGTGAGATTCAAAGGCAATTTGTCCCCTTGATATTGATTTTCTTAAATCAGACAGTGGCCAAGACCCTGGGAGAAGTAATTGAACTGACAACAGGCAGGTCCATGTTATTAATAATTGAACAGCCTTAGACATTCTTGATGACTTAATTTAATGACAGAAGAGAGGTCTGCAACTGAAATGCCTGGTGATGGGGTCAGTAGGTAGGTCTCTGAGGAGAAAGGAAAACATGTTATTCCTAAGAGCTTATTTCATAGAAGAAAGCATTTTATGGTAGTCCCAATATGAGACCTGAGAAAATAGCTTTGATTTTCTCTTTTAAGAAGAAAAAATGTTAAAGCCTTAAAAAATTACCATTATATTTATTCTTGCCCTTACTTTAGAAAATAGACTTGGTTAGAATTATAGAATTTTGGAACCTTAGTGAGTAATTCAAGGGTAGAGATAATGGACATTTTACTTATCTTTTTATTCCCTGGATTCAAATATCAAGTCTTCTGTTAATTGCATGACTTTGGACAAGTTACTTAGCCTCTCTGAGCTCAGCTTCCACATATGTAAAATGAAAATGTTAATATTTTGTATAGTTATAGAACAATATTTAAAAATTTATAAAAATGAACAAAATTCCTGGACTTAATATTATATAATACCTCACACAATAAATGTTTGCTAAGTGAGATAATATGTAAATTTTGATGCTCCCCTCTCTTTAATTGCCTATGGATAGAAAACCCAGCATATTGTAACCTTTTGAAAATTTTCCTTTTTTTCCCAACTATTCTGGTTGCCCTTGCTCTGGTCCCCATCCTCTTTTTTTTTTTTTTTTTGGACTATTTCAGGAGCCACAAAGTGTCTTTTAACCCCAATTCCCTTATCTTTCCTCATCTCTCTTCTTCACCTATAGTGAAGTTGACTACTAAAACAAAAGCTAATCTCTTTTAACTAGACTATCCTTCTGTAAAGACTTTACTCATCTAGAACACTCCACTCCCCCATTTTAAAGTTGAGGACCAGAGAGGGGAAGTACTTATGCTTCTGTGAGTTGTTGCTGAGATTAGGGTTGAGCTCAGTACAACTTGCCCCAGCAGAGGATAACAAAAGGTGGCGCAAAAGAGGACATATATCCTCCAGGTCTAGTAAAAGGGGTGCTGAGCAGTTGCAGAATTTTTTAACTTCAGCTTTGCACTCAATTATTATCTTTAGTTTGGTTGAACTTCAAATGTACTACTGTTACTCTAACAATACTGTTGTTCATATCCATGTAAATTCTAGGTCATGCTGGAGAGAGGCACAGTTAATAATAATAGCTAAAACTTATGTAGCATTAATTATGTACAAAGAATGGTTCCAAACACTGTGCATATATTAACTTATTTAATTATCATCAATAATCCTAGGTACTATTATTATCTCCATTTTCCAATGAGGAAACCAAGGTATAGAAAGGTTTAGTAGCTTGGCACAGTCACACAGTTTGAGAGTGGTAGAGTGGGATTAAAACTCAGGCTTCCAGGTTACAGAGTCTGTGCTCTTGACTATTATACTAAACTGGCACAAACACATTGTATTTCTGTGGGCACCATTTATTCTCACTATACTGGTGGCAAATAGTCCATATGGCTTCCTTTAACCCTGCTTATTGTTTCCATTCCTAATTAGCAGGAAAAGGAACTTGGATAGCATAGTCTTCTGATAAACTTTTCCCTTTCTTTCAGAGAGTCATCTTCAACATTGTTAACTTCAGTAAAACCAAGAGTCTTTATAGAGATGGAATGGCCCCTATGGTGAAATCTACTAGCAGACCCAAATGGTAAGTGACCCACAGAATGGGACCCACTTATGGCTGGAGAATTTGTCCAGATCTCAAAGTTTACATGCTGGATGGCCAGTGCTTAGTCTCACTGGCATTGACAGGAGTAAGATGAGTTTCTTGATGGCCATTGTCTGGGCTCTAGGTATGATTCTTTGAGAATGTTGGAATAGGGAACATAGTTCCATATATGGAGTGACCAGCATTCTATTATGAAGGAAGGTACAGTCTGTTACTTGGTGAACTTCCTGTCTTGTTGGTCTTTTATCATAGTATCTTTGGAAACATAATTGAAGTTGATGCTATGTTGTTTTGTTTTGTTTCCTAGCCTGAACACACATGTTGTACTAGCAGAGCACTGGGAACTACAATTTAGTAGATTTCCCTTGCTTTGCTTGGTGTTTGTGGTGTTTTTGTATAGATGCTATGTGCTTTGTGGATGTTAAAGTTATATTTGTCCCATGCTATAGAAAGGTGAAGAGAGTTTGATAAGCTTGCTTAGTAATAGTAATAATTATGGCAGTGATGATGATGATAACTGCTCTCACTTACTGAGAGCATTTGCTGTCACTATTGTCATAACAGTTTTACAAGGGAGAGCTTAAATATTCATATATTACAGATGAAAAAATAGAGGCTACGAGAGGTTAAGTACTTTCTCAAGACCATAGATAGTTAAAGGAGGAGCCTATGTCATTTTTTATTACCTCACACTACCATTCAAACCAATTAATTTTTCATTCATCCATTCATTTATTCTTTCAACAAACATTGATTGAATGCAACAAGATGAGAGTTTTTAAAGACAGAAACCAGTGTTATTCATCTATCACACAGTAGGTATTAATTGAATGCTTGTTGAACTAAACTGAATTTGTTATGAGAATTTACATGTAAAGTGCCTGGCACTTGCTAAGTGCTCAATAAATGTCATCTATTATTAATAGTATTATGTAAAACACTATACAAATGTGAGGAATTGTTAATATTATTCTAGCTTTGATCCCTGTTCAAATTTTAATGACTAGTGAGGAGATCATCTCCAAATGTCTATATTTATAGAAAACTAGCAATTCATAAATATTGAATTGTGCTTTTATCTACAAACGATACTTGGCAATTTTCTATAAATGCTGGGCTATGAAGCTCAGGTTTATGAAAGTGTAGGCATTCAATGATAATGAAAACTGTTTATTAAAAGATAAAAATATCTTCCTGGGCCTGTTTTTTGCTTTGCTGCATCAAGTCAACTATACTCCTGTTCCTGGATCTCCTTTGACAATGGGATCTGGGCAAGGGATAAGCCTTTGTTTTGACTTTCTGAATTCAGCCCAGTGGATAATAATATAGCATGTCTCTCTGCTAATAGGTATATGTGTAGATGTGTACTTCAAACCTTGCTAACAAAAGGACATCACTGTTGATCTGCTCATGAGAACCCTCAAAATAACATTGTACTTCTTTTATTAGGTTCTGTGTTAGGATCTTACCCAGCAACGGTAATCACTATTCTTTTTCCCCAACTGTTCAATGCTGGAGTCTTCTCTTTTTTCATGCTTTTAAAATCCTTAAGCCTTAATCATTTTGTTTTGTTTTGTTTTGTTTCATATGGATTATCATTTGGGGCCTCTCTGTCAGGGCTCTTGACAAGATTTTGAAATATTAATGAGCCCTTGCATTTATATTATAATACCTGAGGATTAAGTTAGTGCTCTTATCCAATATTGGCAGGCTCTCAAAAGCAGCCATTATCCAGTCATTGGGCTTCTCTAATAGTCTGAAAGAGTTTAAATGTTCAGAATTGAGTTTATTGTAGTTCATCAGCCAAGTAAGGCACTAAGTACCAGAGCAAATCAGGTTGTTGATATGCCTCATTTCTTGTCTTTTTTACTTTGCTATCCCCAGACTTTGGATGCAAAGCTACTCACTTCTTTCATAGCTCCCTTTCTTCAATCCAGACTGAGATATTTGTTTACTTAGTAGGATTTTATTGATTATCTTAATATGCCATGTACTATCTTAGATGTTGGGGATACAGTATGAATATGACAGAAGAGATCTGTTCTCAAAGAGAACTTTCTTTTTAGAATTTTATTAACTGATCTTTAACTGCCATAATTGTTTCTCTCTTTGCTACTGGTTTGCTCCAAGGATTCTTTCTGCCCCTTTGGTGCTTTCTGCCTAGGATTTTACTCTGTTTCTTGTGTCAGTTACCTGTACCAGAACCTGTCTTGCAATAGTCATTATTCTAAATGTTTTTAGGCCAACACAAAAAGTGTACATGACTGGCTCTCTTAATATTAGATTTTATTGGCCCTGTGGAGTGCATCACAATTTAGGATTCTAGACAACAGCCTGGCTTAAGACTGACAAATACATTATAGATCCCAGTATTAGAATAGTATTAGAAAACTAGTGTTTTCCTAATTCCAGTTTTCCCAAAACCAAGGCAACCAAACAAAAGGACACATTTCTGATACTTTTCTTACCTGCGGGCTTCACTTCCTTTAATATTTCAACCAGGCTTTGAAAAAACTCTTACTTCATAAAAAGTATTGAAAGTTCTAATTTTCCTGGATGAAATATATACCAGATTAGGAAAAGGTACTTTTCTAGGTGAAATATAACATTCTTCTTCATTTCTGTTATAGGGGTCATAACTGATGTCAAGTAAAGATGCCAGGCCTTAGTACAGGTCTGGAAATCAATTAGTTGTAGAAAGAAGATGAGCAAAAGAAGCAACTAAAAAGCCATTGTGCAAATATGTGGCCACTCAAGGCTATTCGGCCTTGAAGAGATAAAGTGAGAATACCTAGCAACAAAATGGAGAAGGTTTTTTTTTGCAGTTTTTCTGCCTATTTTAGTTCACTCTAATTTTGTTTCCATATTAGACTTTTTAAGAAGTGTTAGTTGTTAGCTCAAGTTTCTGCAACCACAATGCATTAATATGTTTTAATATTGTCCAAGGCTGAGATTGCTTTTTGATAGCCACTGCAGGGAACTGCCATTAAAAGACTGCCAAAATCTGTATTCTTACCTAAGCAGAAACTAAGCCTAGGATATTTACACAAGCAGTAAGTGGTGGCATTAGCCAGAGACCCCAGGACTCCAAGTTTACTGTTCCTCCCATATTCTCTGCATGGAGAAGGTGGGAAAGGAGACACAAATAAGCGGAGAGTTACATACTGCTATGTGACCTTTGGTAGATCTGGAATAACTTTTCTGGTTGACTTGTCCGTTACAGTAGATTGAGAAGATTAGACTAAACCTTAGAGGTGGCTTCCATTTAACACAATTTTATTGAACATCTAACTTTCTACTAGGTTCTGGGGTGATTATATGAATCTGATAATATGAATAATGTGATCTGGATTATTTCTTTAAGATTTTATTTTCTAAAAATGTAAACGGAACACAAACAGAAATAAGTACAGTATAAGGAGCATTGTGCAGTATAAGGAGCATTAGGGAATTATGTAAAATATGATGTGGGACTATAGAAGAGGAAGAAAACTGCATGATTAGGGCTATGGAGAGTAAAGAAGAAGCTTTGCATGCGCTTGGTACTTCACCTAGATCTCAAGGAAATGGGACGTGATGTGGACGTAAAATATGATGTGGGACTATAGAAGAGGAAGAAAACTGCATGATTAGGGCTATGGAGAGTAAAGAAGAAGCTTTGCATGCGCTTGGTACTTCACCTAGATCTCAAGGAAATGGGACGTGAACAAAATTAAGGAAATGGATTTCCAGATTGAAGATATAACATGATGAGCTATAACAACTCTTTTATAAGCTTCAGTTTCCTTATACTATAAAATGCAAAATAGCTTCCTTGAGGTTTTTATAAGAAACATATGTGAAATGGATAACTTTAAAAAGCCTCAAATAGCTTATTAACTCAATTAATTCCCTGCCCATTTCTCTTCTTTTTTCCTGACTCACTCAAGACTAATTGAGTAAGCGTTATGCCTTCTCTCCCTCCCTCCTTTTCTTTTTTCCCTCCCTCCTCTCCCTGTCAATAAATCCTTACTGAATAGTTACAATGGACCAAGACTTATGCTTGGCATCAGAACAAAATAGTGGGGAGAGATATAATTCCTGTTCTGATAGAGCTCATAGTCTGCTGGGCTAGACATGAAACATATAACTACAGTAAAGTGTGATAACTGTTATAACAGGGGGAATTAAGCATGCTGTGGAAACTATTCAGCATTTAAGACTTAAGCTGCTCCAGGGATAAGAGACCTTCCTTAGGTGTGTTATGCTGAGAACTAAGACAAAAGCAGTAAGATCATAGTAGGCAGAGATATGTGTGAAGAAATAGAATGTGTTTGAAGGCCAAGTGATGAGAAAGAACATTACCTCTTTGATGAGCAAAGGCCAACATGATTGGAACATGAAATTCTTTTTTTAATTTTTAAAAAATGTTTATTCTTGAGAGAGAGCATGAGCAGGGGAGGGGCAGAGAGAGAGGGAGACACAGAATATGAAGCAGGCTCCATGTTCTGAACTATCAGCACAGAGCCTGACGCAGGACTCAAACCCACAGACTGCGAAATCATGACCTGAATTGAAGTCAGACACTTAACCGACTGAGCCACCCAGGCATCCCTGGAACCTTAAATTCTAAAGAGAAGATGACTAGAGTGGTATGTAGGAGTGAGACTGAGGTGAGCTTTGTAAGCCAAGGTGAAGAACTGGACTTGATTCTGAAGGCACTTAAAGAAATTAAGCAGGAGCACGACATGACCAGAATGACATTTTGGAAAGTTCAGTCTTATTGCTTAGTAGAAAATATCTTAGGAAGACAGTTGTTGGGAGGTTTTTTGTAATACCTTAGGCTACAGCTGATGATGGATTAGACTGATAACAGTAACAATGAAAACAAGTGGAAGGATTTGAGGGTTAACAGAAGACTGAATCAGTTTAACCTTTTGATTGACTAGATGTGGAGATTAAAGAGAGGCAGGAGTTCTAGATGACTCCTGGGTTTTCTGGCATGTGCAACAGAAGCGGTGGTGGTGCCGTTTATGGAAGACAAAGGTTATAGGAGGAAAGACAGCTTTGGCAGATTTGGTTGGAAAAAGGAGATGGTTAGCTTGGCTTTGGAAACATTCAGCTAGAAGTTTCTGAGAGATATTCAAGTAGATATGTCAAGTAGGCAATAGGATATATTGGTAAGAGATTCAAGAGAGGAATCTTGAGATGCAAATTCAGGAGTCATCAGCCTGTAGATGATGACCAGAATGGTGGGGGCAGATGTGATGTCTGAGGGAGGTCATATGGACTAAAGAGGGAAGATTAGGACAGCCCTCTGAGAAATCCTTCAATTTAAAAGTCAGGTAGAGGATGAGAAGCTCACCAAAGAGGATAAGAGGAACTGACCAGAGGGGTGGGAAGAAAACCAAGATAGTATGGTGTCATGTAATAAAGAGGAGAGGGCTTTTCTAAAAAAGAGGAAGTGACTAACAATGCCAACTGCTACTGAAGGTCAAAGATAATTTAAGTATTGGGGCGCCTGGGTGGCTCAGTCGTCTAAGCGGCCGACTTCGGCTCAGGTCATGATCTCGCGGTCCGTGGGTTCAAGACCCGTGTCGGGCTCTGTGCTGACAGCTCAGAGACTGGAGCCTGTTTCGGATTCTGTGTCTCCCTCTCTCTGACCCTCCCCTGTTCATGCTCTGTCTCTCCCTATCTCAAAAATAAATAAAAAAACGTTAACAAAAAATTAAAAAAAAAAAAGATAATTTAAGTATTAAAATGTCCAATGCTTGTAGCAATGTGGAGGTTATTAGGGGTTTTGTTGAGTGCCATTTTACTGATGTGGCAGGAGTTCAAGCCAGCTGTCTGAGATAATGAGTGAGATAAACTTCTTTAAAATGTTTGGCTATGAAGATTCAGGAAAGAGATACAAGCCCTCAGACAGACAGCAAGTAAACAGGCAGTTATAATACATATTCTTTTGAATTAAGTATAGTGATAGCTATGTACAAATAGCAATAGCTCTATATTATTCTTTTTTTTTAAATTTTGTTAATGTTTATTTATTTTTGAGGGAGAGACAGAGACAGAGCATGAGCAGGGGAGGGGCAGAGAGAGAGGGAGACACAGAATCCAAAGCAAGCTCCAGGCTCTGAGCTGTCAGCACAGAGCCCGATGCAGGGCTCAACTCACAAACCAGGAGATCATGGCCTGAGCCGAGGTCGGATGCTTAACCAACTGAGCCACCCAGGTGCCCCACAATCTGTATTATTCTTAATGTAATGATAATCTTTATCCTTGATATTATGAAGAAAGAAACTAAAATTTCGAAATTAATGATATATTTTCTGAAATAATGGGGCTTTACTCTATTGTTACAAAAATACTATTTTGTTTGAAAAATTGTAAATTCATGGATTAATATTTTTCAAAACAAGTAAGTCATACATTTAAAATTAAATTATATCCCCTGGCCCCCCATATACCTAATCCTCCTGCTTTATTTTTCTGTATAGCACTTATTACCATCTATCAAGCTATAATGTATTATTTATTTTGTTAGCTGTCTCTATATCTATTAGAAAGTAAGCATCATGAGAATAAGGATTTTTGTCATTTTTTTTTGTTTACTTAGGTATCCTTAGCACCTTGAACTGTGCTTGGTATATTGTACATAATAAATATCTGTTAAATAAATGAATTAATACATTATCCCTCTGCTAAATCTAACAATTGTTTTTAATTTTACATATTCTTTTTTAGTTTTTGTTTCCATGAGCACATTTTCACATAGCAGCAATCTAATATCAAAAATATATACCCGTTTATATTCTGTTCCTTTTCATAATTTACTCTATTATATCTCTGTTGGCGAGCATTTAGTTTTTTTAATATGTTTTTTCTAAAGTAGATAATATTATAATAGGTAGATTTGTCAAATTATTTTTTTAGAATCAGAGAGATTCTCCTAAGGGAGAGATTACAAGATTAATTACTATAAGCTTCTGCTATACATGCTCTCAAAATATGTTCCACCAATTTAAAATGCTACTCTTGGTCTGTCTCTATCAGTTTTACTGCAATCTGGACAGCATTAAGGATTGTCATTGAATAAAAAAAACTAGTTTAGAAGCTGTAAGATGTCCATTTTGTTCTTTTTTGTTCTCATTTGAACTTGTGTCTTAAGAATATTGGCATTAGTATAGTGTCAAAACTGAGTTTCTAAAAAACAAACATAAATGCATTAAAAAGAAAAGATAAGACATTACAAACATTCTGGGAAAGGATGGAGTAGATGCACTCTTCCCTATTTCTCCCACTAAGTATAGCTAAAAGCATATACCTTATTTACGTAACAAACATAAAAGACCTGAAAGGTGGAGAGAAGAGGGAAGACTGGCTAAGTCTCTCAGGACCTGAGAAATGCTATATTGGTGAGTTCCCTGGGTTTCATTTTTGCTTCATATACTAGAATGGTTGCTTGAGAAGCCAGAAACCTAACCCGGAAATGCCAATGGTCATAGGTGAAAAACAAATCTTCCCCAAACCCTGTTCTTGCTGAACAAAAGACAAAAAAAAAAAAAGGTGGGGGGGAGCGGTCAGCCTAGTAGGACAGAAAACTTTGAGACAATAATTGCCCACTCCAGCTGAACACCATGGTAAAAAAACTGTCCATTTCCACCCTCACCAACAAAGGAGGGGTGAGGAACCTAGACTTCCGTCTTTGTTCCAACCTTCCACCAGGTGGTGTCAGAAAAAAGTAGGGAACTGGGTATTTCATTCCTCCTAGTCAGTAATGAATCCTTTCCTCTTCTACATGATGTCAGACCACATAAGTCTGGACTTCTGCCACACACTTGAAGAAGGGATCAATAGGAGAGTGCAGGGACAGAGGATAGGATAAGTGAACTTGAGGATAGAACAATAGAAGTTACTAGATCTAAACAATAGACAAAAAATTGACTAAAAAGAAAAATGAATAGAACCTCAGGGACCTACGGGACCAATAGCGTGACATTCATGTCACTAGAATTTGAGGAGTGGTGAAAAAAGTGTTTAAAATGGCTGAAATCTCCTCAAATTTGGCAAAAGACATAAACCTATAGATTCAAGAGAGTGAATGAACCCAAAATCAGAAAAAAAATGAGGGAAATCCATGCCAAGAAACATCATAATCAAACTAAGGCAAGAAAGAATCTTGAAAGCAGTGAGAGAAAGTAACACCTTACCTCATAAGGGGAAATTTTGAACACAACAGATGACATCCAAGATTATAGAGACCGAAGGGAAGTGGCACAGTATTCTTCAATGTTGAAAGAAACGAACTGTAAACTCAGAATCCAATATCCAGCAAAAAAACATTCTTCAAGAAATCTAGACATTTGGGTGAAGGAAAAACTAAGAGTATTCAACAGAAGACCCCCTAAAAGAATGGGAAAAGGAAGTTCTTGAAACAAAAATGATAGCAGAAGGACTCTTGGAATGTCAGAAAGGAAAAAAACAACACAAAGAGTAAAAATATAGGTAATACAATAAACTCCTTTAGCTCTGTGTATTCTAAATTATGTTTGATGTTTAAGCAATAATTATAACACTGATGCACAATGTTTGTGGAGGAAATATTTAACATAATATTATACGCAATAAGGTAAAGGGACTTAAAAGGAAGTAGTTTTTGCACTTCAGTCAGATTGGTATATGTCATCACCAATAGACTGTGATAAGTTATGTGTGTGTAATATCACAGAATGGTAAGGGAGAGTGGGGTCGGTGTGACCATAAAGGGGTAGCATCTGAGAACTCTTTGTGGTAATGAAATAGTTCTGTATCTTGATTGTGGTGGTGATTATACGTGATAAAATGGTGTAGAACTATACACACATGTTGTACCAATGTAAATTTCCTGGTTTTGAAACTGTTATTCATTATTCACAACTATAGTTAGGAAAGATGCAGCCTTTGAAGGAAACTAGGTGAAGGGTACACAAGACTTCTCGGTACTATGTTTGGAAATCCATGAGAATCTATAATTATCTCAAAACAAAAAGTAAAACCTGTATTACTTATCCCACTCCTTTTACAAAAAAGCCCCCAAAGTATAAGAATATTTTGAAGAATGTCAACAAGTGCAGAAGGATCTGAAGCTTCCTAAAGATTGAATGAGGGGTATGAGAAAAACATGGGGAGGGCCTTTTTGAATGTGTAACAAAAGGAAAAACTCTAAAAAACATATTCCAGAATGAATAATGTGACCTGAGGAAATGTAGAACTAGAATTAAGGCAGTGGGGTAGGAGTAACATACACTTGAGTCTGTATTCCATCTCTGGGTCTTCTAGAAGCTCATGGAATGAATCAGGAGTAAGTCCTTTAACCTCTCTGTGCCACCATTTCTTCACACAGAGTACAGCAAAGTTGTCCAATCTAGGTGATTTTCACTCTGTGCTGCCTGAAGAGTTCTTGCATAGGGCAAGGAGAAAATTCACTGAAAATGCAGGCCATTCTCTCTTATTTCCACCAGAGCAAATGTGCTTTTGTCTGTTTCACTTCTCAGTTATCTGAATCAAATTTTATTTTAAAAAACAGATATACTGATATTCCTCACCACTCTATATAAAATACAGATTATTATCCACGCTGTTTCAGATGGGGAAATAGAAACTGCAAGAAGATATATGACTTGTCACAAATCATACAGCAAGTAAATGCATAGCAGAGCCTGGAGCCCACTTGGGAATGACTTGTCTACCTATCACTTTCCTCACTGCTGACGCATTGCCTTCAAATAAAAGTTGAAAACTTTGAGCTTGGTAACAATTTCTAACCATTTCCTTTAGTTTTATAAAGTGCATCCTACCAATAAGACCAGTGCAACAGGGGGGCTCTCAGTGTGTGCTGAGTTCGAGAGCTGCCTCAGTAGAAGGAGGATGGCCATCTGTCAGGGAGACAGTGGGGGGGATTCCTGCACTGGGAGGGAGGGTGGACCATCCCTATCACTGTCAGCATTCCCAGTCAAATTAGAGGGCATGCTGGGAAAGCACTGTAGTTATTATAATTGTTTAACCTCAAAACTCAAATGGAAGGGAGCACAGAAAGGAAGAGAGAAAGAAAGGATTCATGCAGGGTGCCTGGGTGGCTCAGTCAGTTAAGCATCCGAATTCTGGTCGGGTCATGCTGACGTCTCAAAGCCTGGAGTCTACTTCGGATTCCGTCCCTATGTCTCTCTGCCCTTCCTCTGCTCACACCCTGTCTCTCTCTCTCTTTCTCTCTCAAAAATAAATAAACATTTTTAACAATAAAAAAAAGAAAGGATATATGATACAATCCCAGTCATGGGATGGTGAGACAAATGAGGAAATGAGTGAGGGGCAGAGAATTTGCTGGTTAATGAACCTAAAAGTGGTGACTTCCAAGATCTCTCCATATTCAAACTGGACTAAAATATTACGATTCCAGTCTCCTTGTAGGGAGTCCAGTTCAATTTAATTCAAGTTTAGTGTATATCTTTCTGCCATAAACAGCTTTCAGACATTGTACTAGGTGCTTTGATTCTCTTGGAACCTTGGGAAGGGTATCTGTCACTTTCCCAATTTTACAGATGAGCATATGATACCAAGGCTCAGGGTGATGGAGTAACTTGCCTAGATAGTTTAGGAGAGTTAGAAAATGACAGAGCTTATATTTGAATGTAGAGTTGCTCATTTTAATCTTAATCCTTTTTCCTGTTGTAGTATAGTACTGGTTAATAGCTTAAGCTTTGGAGTGGAGAATTTAACTTAGCTCTGTCGTGTTTGTCGTGAGGAGGATAAGTGACTCACTCAAGATCATACAGCAAGTAAGTGCAGAGCAGAGCCTCTTACAGCAAGTAAGTGCAGAGTCCTCATGGGACTGACTGGCAGGCCCATCACTTTCTTCTCTGCTGCCATACTACCTCCTTTTCCTTTTACTCCAGGTAAAGGGGCTGAAATGTAACAACATGGTGCCGGAAAAGAAAAAAAAAAAAAAAAACATTGGCTTTGTGATCAAACATGAATTCAGATCTTACCTCCTGCTTTTGTATAGCAGAAATAGTGGCTACCGTTAATTAACCTCAAATAATGCACTCACTGTGCTAATGTGCTGCATGATTTCTCTCTAATCACACAGGCCAGGACATGAGTGAGGAAACCTTGTGTTTGTGACATGTGGTGCCAACATCTCAGAAGGAAGTAGTCTTGGTGATCACCTAGCCCAAAGCCCTTATTTTGCACAGGAAGAAACTAAAGTACAGAGAAGTATTTGTCTAAAGACTCCACTGTTCTGCAAGAATTATTATTGAACCCACTCTGTCTAACTCTTTGGTCATAACATGAAACAGTGTGCAAAACACTTTATTTGTTAGAAAATGATTTTGCATCATGATATCCTCATAATAGCTCTAGGAGACAGTGAAAGTCAGAGATTATCACTTCCAGGTGAAGAAAATAAGGCACATAAAGGATCACACAACTAGTCAGAGGAAGAGTCAAGAAGCTGTCCCAAATCTATGAGACCTGTAGCCATACTGTTTCTTATTTTATTTCATTCTATCCTATCCTATCCTATCCTATCCTATCCTATCCTATCCTATCCTATCCTATCCTATTCTAATTTTTTCATCATGATAAATGTACTCTTAAATCTCCATCACCTATTTCACCCATCCCCACATCTACCTCCCCTCTTGTAACCATGAGATTATTCTCTATCATAAAGATTCAGCTTCTTGATGTATCTCTCTCTTTTTCCATTGCTCATTTGTTTCTTAAATTCCACATACGAGTGAAATCATGATACTTGTCTTTCTTTGAACTTATTTCACATAGTATTATTATACTCTCTATCTCTATCCATGTTGTTGCAAATGGCAAGATTTCATTCCTTTTTATGGCTTAATAAAATTCCATTGTATATATACCACATTTTGTTTATCTATTCATGTGTCCATGGACACTTGTACTGCTTCTGAGTTTGGCTATTGTAAATAATGCTGCCATAAACATAGGGGTGCGTGCATCTCTTTGAATCAGTGTTTTTGTATTTTTGAGTAAATACCCAGTAGTGTGATTACTGAATCATAGAGTAGTTTTATTTTTTAGCTTTTTTAGGAACCTCCAAACTGTTTTCCACAGTGGCTGCACCAGTTTGCCTTCCAACCAACAGTCCATGAGGACTATTTCTCCACATCCCTGCCAATATTTGTTGTTTCTTGAGTTTTTGATTTTAGCTTTTGGTCTTTTTTTTTCTTTTCCTTTTTTTTTGGCAGGGGAGAGATTGTGTGCAAGCAGGGGAGGGAAAAAGAGAGGGAGAGAGTCTTAAGCAGGCTCACACCCAGCATGGAGCCCAATGCAGGGTCAATCTCATGACCTTGAGACCATGACCTGAGCTGAAATCAAGAGTCAGTTGTTTAACTGACTGAGCCACCCTAGGCTCGCTGATTCTAGCCATTCTGAATGGTGTGAAGTGATAACTCATTGTGCTTTTGATTTGAATTTCCTTGATGATGAGTGGTGTTGAGTATTTTTTCTTGTGTCTGTTTGCCACCTGGATGTATAAGCCTTTATCTTGATGAAGTCCTAATACTTCATTTTTGCTTTTGTTTCCCTTGCCTCCAGAGACATGTCTAGTAAGTAGTTGTTATGGCCAATGTCAAAGAGGCTGTTCTCCTCTAGGATTTTGATGGTCTCCTGTATCACATTTAGGTCTTTCATCCACTTTGAATTTATTTTTGTGTGGTTTAAGAAAGTGGTCCAGGTTCATTCTTCTGCATGTTGCTGTCCAGTTTTCCCAACACCATTTGTTGCAGAAGCTATCATTTTTCCATTGGATATTCCTTCCTGCTTTGTCAAAGATTAGTTGGTCATACATTTGTGGGTGCATTTCTGGGTTCTCTATTCTGTTCCATTGATCTGAGTGTCTGTTTTTGTGCCAGTACCATTCTGTCTTGATGATATAGCTTTGTAATACAGCTTGAAGTCCATTTCTACAGAAATGAAGACTCAGGGAGGCAACTCTAAGGACAGAACAGAGAAATGACTGTGTGTTAACATTGGGGAGATAAAACCAAAGGCCACAAAAGCAAATTGGCTTAATACACTAATACTCTAGTTTTATCATTAATTTTAATGTTATTACCAATTACCCTTGAACATTTTCTTACAAGATAATAATTGAGGGCTATGTTTGCATTTAGGTTAAATTTCAAAGTGATTCCTTTTGCCTAAGAAAACCTGAACATTTATATGGAAACTTTAAATGGCATTATATTTAAATGTCCATGTAGTTTAGTAGTTTAAGAGTTGGAAAATGTAGTAGAAAGAGATCAGGAATGGGAATCTAAAAATCTGAGTCCTAGCCCTGTCAATACTGTTTTGAGATTTAAACAATCAGAAAATATACATAATATTGAAAAATATGTGTGTACAAAGGTGTTCATTATAGTGTGGTTGATAATAACAGCAAGTCAAATCAGCCTAAATGTGCAAACCCAATATTAGTAAATTATAGTGAGCAACTTAATGCAATATTATATAGACATTAAAAATAGCTTTCAGTCATTTGTAATAATTCAGAAAAATGCTGATCTTGTATAAAGCAAAGGTAGGGTGGAATACTGTATATAATTATTATAATAGTAGGAAACCTACTCATATATTAAACACACACACATACAATACTTTTAACTAGTGTCTTTGGATGGTAGGATTATGGTAGATTTTTATTTCTTTAGGGTTTTAAAAATACTTTTAAAATTCTATAATTTTATACTTGTGAAAAGACAATATTTATTAAAAATAAAATAGGGGCATGTGGGTGGCTCAGTCAGTTAATGTCTGACTCTTGATCTTGGCTCAGGTCATGATCTCACAGTTTGTGAGTTTGAGTCCCACACTGGGCTCTGTGCTGACAATGGAGGGTCTGCTTGGGAATTTCTCTCTCTGACCCTCCTCAGCTCTCTTGCTCTCTCTCAAAGTAAATAAACATTTAATTAAAAAATAAATTAAATAAAAACAAAATAATAATTTAAGTAATGTTAAAAATTACTTGTAACTTCAGGTGGATAACATCATTTTTCCTCATCATTCATAATAAAGTAGATAGGGCACCCAAGTGGCTCAGTTGATTAAGTGTCTGACTCTTGATTTTGGCTCGGGTCATGATCCCACAGTTTGTGAGATCAAGCCCCATATCTGGCTCCATGCTGACAGCATGGAGCCTGCTTGGGATTCTCTCTCTCTTTTCTCTCTGCCCCTTCCCCAGCACATGCGCGCTCTCTCTCTCTCTCTCTCAAAATAAATAAATAAATACTTAAAAATAAATAAAACAGATATAGTGTACTCTATCCTTTTGACCTTCCAGGGCATTATTGATATCAGTAGAGACATTGTGAGTGGGAGAGTGAAAGGTATTTGGAAAGATAGGTTGTGTCCAAAAGTCAAAAAATTCTTAGATGAGACAGATTGACATACAACAATATCAGTCACCTGTGGAAGTGGCTTGCTAGAGCTGTACCTATTAGCTTGCAGTAGCTGATTATTAACCTTTCAGCAATTTTGTAAGTTGATTTTTAAATCATTGGTAGCTTGAAATCATGATGCATTTATATCATGGAAATTGGATAAGGCCTTTATATGGCCTTAGGTCAGAAATTCAGGTAAGTTTCTTATAAAACTTACTATAAACTTACACTATGAAAGAACACATGGAGGAAATCTCTGTGAATAAAACTAAAGATCTCTCAACTCTCTCATCATAGAGGGTCTCTTTTTCAGGACTCATAACCCAGGCCTCAGGGAATTAGACCTCCTAAAGATCCCAAGGGAGATTTGCCAGAGGGTACTGAGAAATGCCACAAGCAGCTAGGACTGACATCTGCTACATCTGGGGAGGTAATGTTTACATCTCAAATTGACATCAGCACCTCTTGAATGTGTGAAAGCCTGAAGAAATGAATCGGAACATGTAGATTCCCGTATTCACAGGACTATATCTCTTTCAGGGTCTCAAAGGGAAACAGATGGTACACCCAAAATAGGAATGATCTGAGGAAAGTTTATTTATAAAGAGCCATTATATTAGGGATGGATGGCGTGTAGAACCAGAAGTGATGTACAAGAACCTGGGGCTAGTAATTAATATAAGACTGTGACCACCCTTAGAGAAAAGAAAGGTTATTGGAACTTGGGAAGAGAGAGTTGTGTAGAGTAGGCTGCTTTGACAGTAGTTGACCTTCTAGCAAGAGACACAGCCAACCTGAGATAACTTCTCAGGAAAGGATCCCAGGACATAAATACTCTAACCTCTCCCTCCTTCCTGCCTCTGATCTCTTGCATTGGAAGACCTAAACATAAGCCAGATACACAGATATGGTTGATGTAATGCATAGGAGTCAGCCATCTTGGGCAGGGAAAAGGGTGGAAAGCAGTCACAGAGGGGCAAATGGACTATTTCCAGTACAGTTTACTGTTAAACGTCTGACTTCCGCTCAGGTCATGATCTCGTGGTCATGGGTTTGAGCTCCTCATTGGGCTCTGTGCTGACAGCTCAGAGCCTGTAGCCTGCTTCAGATTCGTGTCCCCCTCTCTGTCTCTGCCCCTCCCCCATCAGCGCTCTGTCTCTCTCAGTCTCTCAAAAATAAATGAATGTTAATTTTTTTTATTTAAAAAAAGAATGACTCAACCATATCATCTTCTGAGCTCCTGCCATGTACTAGCCATCTTGCACTTTTCATGTACTCCAAAGGAATATGGTCCACTCTCCTATACATTGCATTTTTTCCTTCCACTAAGAATGTCTCACCCCCTTTCTCTACTTATAGAAATCTTTCATATCAATTTGTTTTTAATACTTCACACTTTGCACATGTTCCTTCTGGGCCTGGCATATTCTTCCTTCTTTCCTTTCCTTCTACTTTTCCTAGATAATTCATTCCCACATATGCACTAAGGCTCAACTTAGATGCATTTCTTTGGGGGAAAACTTCTATCACTGGAATCACTAAGATGAGATTAAGCATTCCTATACTCCCAGAGTTTCCTCCTACTAGATACTGTGTCATATATTCATATGTATTTCACTTCCTTCCCCTATAAAATTATAAGCTGCTTGAAGGCATGACAAGTTTATTATGTCACAGTGTCTATATATATTAGGGTAGGCCAACTTTTGTATTAGATTGACCATAAAATATCTAATGGATTGAGCAAATACAATCCATTTTCTTCATCTTGAACAAATAGGGCATCTTTTAACCGTATAGTTATTCAGGGACCCAAGCTGACTGTTATCTTTCTTTTTTCTTTTTTTTTTCTTTTTTTTTCAAGGTATCTAACATACAGTGTATACAGTGTAGTCTTGGCTTTGGGAATAGATCCCCATGATTCTTCACTTACATACAGTACCCAGTGCTCATCCCAATAAGTGCCTTCCTCAATGCCCATCACCTATCCCCCCCCCCAATCCCTCACCCTCATCAACCCTCAGTTTCTTCTTTGTATTTAAGGGTTCAATGCTTAGCTTCTAGGGTTACCTGGGCATCATTTCCATTCCAGCTAGCTGGATGAGGAAAGATTAGAAAAGTCGATGTGGCAGCTTCCAATTAGCAGTCCTAAAAACAGCTCATATTACTTTCAGTCAAATTCCACTGACTAAATCATAATTTAATGGCCTCATCTAAGTATAAAATGTCTAACTCTGTGTGCAGGAATAAGTAGAGAGCATGGATTTTGCTAGTTAGCTGGCAGTCAGCTGTACTCCCCCAAATAGGTACTCAAATATTTATTAAATTATTGAATGAATTCATCCTTAATTGTGCATATCACATACATTAAGACTTCTCTGATTTTATAAAGAAAATATTTGTGTTTGCATCATTTTTGTGGCACTCATTTTCCTCTACCTAAATTATGTTTATTTGCACATATTTTGCCTGACACCAAAAATTAAAGATTCCTTGAGGGCAGTGTGATGCAGTGAGGTCTAGTGAGGCCTGTTTGAGTCTAGATCTGCCAGTTTTTACATATGTGATCAATTTTCTTGGCTCTCTGAGCCTCGGTTGTTGTTATTGATATTCATGGCCTGGCTTACTTCTTTGGGCCTCTACTAATCTTTTTTGGTTATGAATAAATATCTTGAATTTCCTTTCAGTTAATGTTAACTGACAAAAATTGCAATTACATCAGATTGGATTTATTTGGGGCCATGTGTTTACCTTTTAGGATAATTAAGTGATTGGATCAGGAAGAAAGACCACGGATTTCCAGGGCCATTTTTTTTCTCTGTGATTAATGAAGTTAAAATATGAGCTGACACTTAGCTGCTGCTCTACTGAATTTGGGGATTCATACTCATTATTACAAAAAAAATAGAGATATATCCAAAGATTTGTTTTTAAGGATGTTCATGGCAGTGTTCATTATAATTGAAAGAAATTGTAAATTATCTAGCTACTCATCAGCAGAGATTAGTTAAACGTATTTGTCATATCATAGGATAAAATCATTGAAAATCATGTTGCAAAAGAGTATTTTATGTATGTACATCTATGTACTAAAATATTCATAGTGGTTTATCTGGATATTTTGAGTGTTTTCTTTCTTTTTTTAGTTTCCATTTGTTGTTTTCCAAATGTTTAAAAATGAATATAATTGATTTATTATTTTATTATTTTATTTTATTAAATTTTTATAATTAACAAAACAAAAATTATTACAATAGTCCCTCAGACTTCCTATAGGCCTCTTTTTGTAAGTCATATTCTTCTTAAGACCAAGGTTGCTCAGATTATTAATGTTGGGCAAATCCTCAAATTAGGATTTATAATATTGTGTCAGCTAGATCTGAATCTGGTCATTTTATTTTAATAGCAGACTTATTAAAATAGAATTCTCATGCCATACAGTTTACTTATTTAAACTGTACAATTCAATGATTTTTAGTATATTTTGAGTTGTGTAACCATCACTGTGATCAATTTTAGAATATTTCATCATTCCCCCAAATAAAAACCTGTACCCACTAGTTGCCACTCTTCTTTCTCCAGCTCCCAGCCCTAGGCAACCACTAATGTACTCTTCATCTCTATATTATGAACATTTCATATAAATATAATTATACAATGTGTGGTTTTTGTGACTCATTTAATGTAATGTTTTCAAGGTTCATCCATATTATAGCATGTATTAGTACTGAATATTCTTTATAGCTGAATAGCGTTCCATTATATGGATATATATTATATTTTATTTAGTCATTTATTGGATGATGAACATTTAGGTTATTTCCATGTTTTGGAAATTTTTATATTATGATTAATACTGCTATGATTATTTGTATACAACCTTTTTGTGTAAACAAATCTTTTCATTTATCTAGGATATATAACTTGAGTGGAATTACTATGTTTTATGGTAGCTCTGTTTAGATTTTTAAGAAACTGCCAGACTGTCCCAAAGTCTCTATATCATTTTACATTCCCACCATTGTATGCAATGTATGAAATCCTATCTCTTTTTATTTCTCCTCTTTTGTTTTCCCATGTAGTATGTGTGTGTGTATGTGATTGTGTAACTGCACATGTGTACCTCTTTTGCATCAGAGTCAGGACTGGTGAAACTGTTGAGGCACTGTATTTTCCACCCCTCCCAGTGTAAGATTTCTGCTGTCCCGAGACAGATTTTCTCTGGTAGCAGCCTGCATCCAATCCTGTGGCCTGGCAGCCACCAACAATGCAAATGTGTTGGTGGCCCCTGGATTTCCAAGCTTTGGGAAAGACAGTATCTCCTGTGCCTTCCAGGAACTGCCAGGCAAAGTGGTCTGTAATGGGGTCCAGCCTTAGAATTCAGGCTGCCAATTGTCTCTTAAAGTGGTTATTAAACTTAATTATCATGGAGGATTTTAAAAGAAAGACCAACTCTTGCCCCCGCAATGCCCCTTTGCTTCTTGATTCCTCTCTCTTGAATCAACTTCTAAAAATCAGCTTGTGCCACTTACTTTGTTAGGTGATTAAGCAATTTATGTAACTTTTCTGAGCCTCTGCTTCCTCAGACATAAAATGGATCTACTAATATACATCTTACAATGTTGTTGTGAGAATTAAATCTTTGTGACCCCTCAAAATATTGTAGCTATAAGAATTATTGATTGAATTCTCTCTTTTTTTCATAAAAATCCTATATCATCTCTAGAACTTCATGCTTTTCCATGAAAGTTTGCTTTTGTGGTCAGGTCTGTATTTTCAACACATCCCAGAAGTCTTTATTTGATATAAGAACACATCCCAGAAGTCTTTATTTGATATAAGCAGAATACTTACTGTTTGGCTTATGATCAAGTATATCAGAAACAATAAAATGATTTAACTTGAACCCAGATGTAGTTTAACATAAAGGAGTTGGGGGGGGGGGGAAGGGAAAATCGTCTCTACTCACAAAATAGCACATTATAAAACCCTAGACATTTAAAGAAGATATAACTGAAATAGAAGGGATTACCGCCCACTCACTCTGGTAAGAAGAAAAGGAACAATTAAAATGAATATATTAGGGAGAATATTATTTTTATTTCAATATTTCCATTATATTTCCTCCAGTTACATGCTGAATAGAATTCCTTAACGCAACTGAAATCCCAAGATAGAGTCTTTAAAAGAGTTAATCGTGGAAGATAAAGGCAGGTCTCTTTTGCTGGGTGGAAGGCAGGTTTTCCTGACAAAAACAAAGATGAGACATTAAATGCGGGGGGAGGTATGTGGTTCTGAGTGAATCAACAGTGGTAAAGTCCCTAGAGACTCTACCCTTTGTCAAACTTCCCTTTTTAAACTGGATAGTATAAAAAGACTCTTTAAACACTGCTTCTCAAGAGGGCATGTGGGTGTGTGTAGAGGGATGGTTGGGGAGTGGGGGAAGGAGAAAAGAAAGTAGCATCTTTAAAATCCTTACTAGAAATCATAGAATTGCAGAGTTTGAAGAGACCTTTAAGATCACCTCGTCCTAACTCTCAGCGAACAGTGATAAAAATAAGGCTCAAGGAGGAGAAATTATTTTCCTAGACACATGTAGCAAGCTGGACAGAACCATGTCTGGAACTCGGGTCTCCCCTTGGGCCAGAGCCAGACTCCTAAGCTGAACAGATAGCGCAGTAACTTTAGTCCTGTGACTGAAAGGGGTCTGAAGAAAGTTGCAGGTGTAAACACAGGCTTTATCTATGTGGCTCTGGACAAATAGCTTAATGCCTCTATGCCTCAATTTCTACATCTATAAAGGATGATTATGCCCAACTTTTCATGAAATTATTAGGATTATGTGAGAGAAGGCGGGTGAGTCACACAGTGTATGACTGGCATCCCCTTTCTCTACCTATTCCCTTTTAGCTTAGATTTTACCCTTTGACATGGCCAGGACTGGCTAGTTTTCCAGAGCCTCTCAGCCTATTCACGGCCCTAGTCCTCTCTGGCCTAGTGCTGAAAGTGCCAGCCACAGGCTGTGCTAAGTCACCTCCCATAGCTGGTTGCTCACTTGGTCCTGCTAAGCACATTTGTATCCCTGCTACAACTCAAGCAGTCTCCAAAGGTCAGGACCCAAATACTGACAAGTCCTTTTGTGAATTTAATCAAGGAATTCAGATGCTTGTTCTGATTAGTGGAATTTTATAGATGGCTGACTCCCACTGACCATGCCATCCACCCCAGTTGCTAAGACTATTTCTAGAAAAGAACACTTGCTGAGAAATGTGCCTGCAACCTGAGTGGTTCTTACTGTTTGCTCCCAGTTGTCTCTTTAAAAAGAACCATGTGCAAATGGTTTTTCTAGACCAGGTTGGCAACCTTTTGAAAGTGGCTTGTGCTATTTCTTTTCTTCCTCTCTCCTACTCTTTTCTGTTCTCCCTTTCTAACTTCTTCTCTGTGTTTAGTGAAAAGATAATGAAGGCAAAGATTTTGACTAGATACTGGAGTCATTGAATAAGTCACAATACCTATAATTTACAGTCTAATAAAAATCTATTATATATCTAGATAAGTGATATATACAGGATGCTAGGGAAATTAAAAGGAGGGTGACCAATTCTGTATCAGCTGTTAGGGAAAACTTTCCTGAAAAGGTGACATTTGAGTAGAGTGTTAAAGAAGTTGAAATTTGTTAGTTTAGTGAGCTTTGTAAATGGGTGTCTGGGCAAAAGGAAGGGTAGTGCAAAGGCATGGGAGAGTATGCTATGTTTGGGAAATAATGAGCAATTTGGGCTGGCGGGAATACTGTGTGCTGAGAATGGGAAAGATGAGCAGAGCTGGAGTCCTGTGGAAGGTAATAAGGCTGGAGAATTAGGTTAGGAACAGATTGTTGACTGTGAGCTTCTTACGGTAGAAACTATATTGTCTTCTTTCTGTGCCAGAAACACAGTAGATGGCCTGTGAATGTTGTTGAACTGGTCTGAGCCACCACTATCTTTCTTCTGAATTAGCGCAGTGACCTCCTACTGACTTTCTGCTTTTGCCCTGGTACACCCTATAGCTGATTCTCTACAAAGCCACTGGAGCAGTCTTTTCAAAACACAAGTCAGATCATGTCACACCTCTCTGTTTCTTTTACTGTTTCATTTCTTACTGTTTATCCCTTGCTCAGTGTGATCCAGCTGCACTGGTCTCCCTGCTATTCCTCGGACATGCCAGACGTACTTGTGTGTGTGTGTGTGGGGGGGGGGGGGGTGAATGAATGAGTAAATGTTTACTATGTGCCCTGTGACTTTTGAGTCAAATGGGGAAAATCTGACAAACTATCAAATTCCATCAACAATTCAAAATGCACCCAGAAGTTCCTCTCCTACTTCCTTCGTTTTTGGCATGGTGGGAGGGAGTGACTCAATTTTCAAGACACAGCACAGAATAATGGCTGAGTCTGAAAATATAGCCTGCCTATAGTTGAATACTGGTTGAGCGAGTATGTAAGCCAGTGTTGTTTTAACTGAAGGCCCTTCCTCTTTCCACATTGCTTCTCCTTTTTATTTATTTATTTATTTATTTATTTATTTATTTATTTATTTATATTTTTTCTCATCTTTTTTTTTTATTTTTTTTTTATTTTTTTTATTTTATTTATTTATTTATTTATTTTTTTATTTTTTAATATATGAAATTTACTGTCAAATTGGTTTCCATACAACACCCAGTGCTCATCCCAAAAGGTGCCCTCCTCAATACCCATCACCCACCCTGCCCTCCCTCCCACCCCCCATCAACCCTCAGTTTGTTCTCAGTTTTTAACAGTCTCTAATGCTTTGGCTCTCTCCCACTCTAACCTCTTTTTTTTTTTTTTTTTTTTTTTTTTTTCTTTCCTTCCCCTCCCCCATGGGTTTCTGTTATGTTTCTCAGGATCCACATAAGAGTGAAACCATATGGTATCTGTCTTTCTCTGTATGGCTTATTTCACTTAGCATCACACTCTCCAGTTCCATCCATGTTGCTACAAAAGGCCATATTTCATTTTTTCTCATTGCCACGTAGTATTCCATTGTGTATATAAACCACAATTTCTTTATCCATTCATCAGTTGATGGACATTTAGGCTCTTTCCATAATTTGGCTATTGTTGAGAGTGCCGCTATAAACATTGGGGTACAGGTGCCCCTATGCATCAGTACTCCTGTATCCCTTGGGTAAATTCCTAGCAGTGCTATTGCTGGGTCATAGGGTAGGTCTATTTTTAATTTTCTGAGGAACCTCCACACTGCTTTCCAGAGCGGCTGCACCAATTTGCATTCCCACCAACAGTGCAAGAGGGTTCCTGTTTCTCCACATCCTCTCCAGCATCTATAGTCTCCTGATTTCTTCATTTTGGCCACTCTGACTGGCGTGAGGTGGTATCTGAGTGTGGTTTTGATTTGTATTTCCCTGATAAGGAGCGACGTTGAACATCTTTTCATGTGCCTGTTGGCCATCCGGATGTCTTCTTTAGAGAAGTGTCTATTCATGTTTTCTGCCCATTTCTTCACTGGGTTATTTGTTTTTCGGGTGTGGAGTTTGATGAGCTCTTTATAGATTTTGGATACTAGCCCTTTGTCCGATGTGTCATTTGCAAATATCTTTTCCCATTCCGTTGGTTGCCTTTTAGTTTTGTTGGTTGTTTCCTTTGCTGTGCAGAAGCTTTTTATCTTCATAAGGTCCCAGTAATTCACTTTTGCTTTTAATTCCCTTGCCTTTGGGGATGTGCCGAGTAAGAGATTGCTACGGCTGAGGTCAGAGAGGTCTTTTCCTGCTTTCTCCTCTAAGGTTTTGATGGTTTCCTGTCTCACATTCAGGTCCTTTATCCATTTTGAGTTTATTTTTGTGAATGGTGTGAGAAAGTGGTCTAGTTTCAACCTTCTGCATGTTGCTGTCCAGTTCTCCCAGCACCATTTGTTAAAGAGACTGTCTTTTTTCCATTGGATGTTCTTTCCTGCTTTGTCAAAGATGAGTTGTCCATACGTTTGTGGGTCTAGTTCTGGGGTTTCTATTCTATTCCATTGGTCTATGTGTCTGTTTTTATGCCAATACCATGCTGTCTTGATGATGACAGCTTTGTAGTAGAGGCTAAAGTCTGGGATTGTGATGCCTCCTGCTTTGGTCTTCTTCTTCAAAATTACTTTGGCTATTCGGGGCCTTTTGTGGTTCCATATGAATTTTAGGATTGCTTGTTCTAGTTTCGAGAAGAATGCTGGTGCAATTTTGATTGGGATTGCATTGAATGTGTAGATAGCTTTGGGTAGTATTGACATTTTGACAATATTTATTCTTCCAATCCATGAGCAGGGAATGTCTTTCCATTTCTTTATATCTTCTTCAATTACCTGCATAAGCTTTCTATAGTTTTCAGCATACAGATCTTTTACATCTTTGGTTAGATTTATTCCTAGGTATTTTATGCTTCTTGGTGCAATTGTGAATGGGATCAGTTTCTTCATTTGTCTTTCTGTTGCTTCATTGTTAGTGTATAAGAATGCAACTGATTTCTGCACATTGATTTTGCATCCTGCAACTTTGCTGAATTCATGTATCAGTTCTAGCAGACTTTTGGTGGAGTCTATCGGATTTTCCATGTATAATATCATGTCATCTGCAAAAAGCGAAAGCTTGACTTCATCTTTGCCAATTTTGATGCCTTTGATTTCCTTTTGTTGTCTGATTGCTGATGCTAGAACTTCCAGCACTATATTAAACAGCAGCGGTGACAGTGGGCATCCCTGTCGTGTTCCTGATCTCAGGGAAAAAGCTCTCAGTTTTTCCCCGTTGAGGATGATGTTAGCTGTGGGCTTTTCATAAATGGCCTTTATGATCTTTAAGTATGTTCCTTCTCTCCCGACTTTCTCAAGAGTTTTTATTAAGAAAGGGTGCTGGATTTTGTCAAAGGCCTTTTCTGCATCGATTGACAGGATCATATGGTTCTTCTCTTTTTTTTTGTTAATGTGATGTATCACGTTGATCGATTTGCGAATGTTGAACCAGCCCTGCATCCCAGGAATGAATCCCACTTGATCATGGTGAATAATTCTTTTTATATGCTGTTGAATTCGATTTGCTAGTATCTTATTAAGAATTTTTGTATCCATATTCATCAGGGATATTGGCCTGTAGTTCTCTTTTTTTACTGGGTCTCTGTCTGGTTTAGGAATCAAAGTAATACTGGCTTCATAGAATGAGTCTGGAAGTTTTCCTTCCCTTTCTATTTCTTGGAATAGCTTGAGAAGGATAGGTATTATCTCTGCTTTAAATGTCTGGTAGAACTCCCCTGGGAAGCCATCTGGTCCTGGACTCTTATTTGTTGGGAGATTTTTGATAACCGATTCAATTTCTTCGCTGGTTATGGGTCTGTTCAAGCTTTCTATTTCCTCCTGATTGAGTTTTGGAAGAGTGTGGGTGTTTAGAAATTTGTCCATTTCTTCCAGGTTGTCCAATTTGCTGGCATATAATTTTTCATAGTATTCCCTGATAATTGTTTGTATCTCTGAGGGATTGGTTGTAATCATTCCATTTTCATTCATGATTTTATCTATTTGGGTCATCTCCCTTTTCTTTTTGAGAAGCCTGGCTAGAGGTTTGTCAATTTTGTTTATTTTTTCAAAAAACCAACTCTTGGTTTCGTTGATCTGCTCTACAGTTTTTTTAGATTCTATATTGTTTATTTCTGCTCTGATCTTTATTATTTCTCTTCTTCTGCTGGGTTTAGGCTGCCTTTGCTGTTCTGCTTCTATTTCCTTTAGGTGTGCTGTTAGATTTTGTATTTGGGATTTTTCTTGTTTCTTGAGATAGGCCTGGATTGCAATGTATTTTCCTCTCAGGACTGCCTTCGCTGCGTCCCAAAGCATTTGGATTGTTGTATTTTCATTTTCGTTTGTTTCCATATATTTTTTAATTTCTTCTCTAATTGCCTGGTTGACCCATTCATTCTTTAGTAGGGTGTTCTTTAACCTCCATGCTTTTGGAGGTTTTCCAGACTTTTTCCTGTGGTTGATTTCAAGCTTCATAGCATTGTGGTCTGAAAGTATGCATGGTATAATTTCAATTCTTGTAAACTTATGAAGGGCTGTTTTGTGACCCAGTATATGATCTATCTTGGAGAATGTTCCATGTGCACTCGAGAAGAAAGTATATTCTGTTGCTTTGGGATGCAGAGTTCTAAATATATCTGTCAAGTCCATCTGATCCAATGTATCATTCAGGGCCCTTGTTTCTTTATTGACTGTGTGTCTAGATGATCTATCCATTTCTGTAAGTGGGGTGTTAAAGTCCCCTGCAATGACCACATTCTTATCAATAAGGTTGCTTATGTTTATGAGTAATTGTTTTATATATCTGGGGGCTCGGGTATTTGGCGCATAGACATTTATAATAGTTAGCTCTTCCTGGTGGATAGACCCTGTGATTATTATATAATGCCCTTCTTCATCTCTTGTTACAGCCTTTAATTTAAAGTCTAGTTTGTCTGATATAAGTATGGCTACTCCAGCTTTCTTTTGGCTTCCAGGAGCATGATAAATAGTTCTCCATCCCCTCACTCTCAATCTAAAGGTGTCCTCAGATCTAAAATGAGTCTCTTGTAGACAGCAAATAGATGGGTCTTGTTTTTTTATCCATTCTGATACCCTATGTCTTTTAGTTGGCGCATTTAATCCATTTACATTCAGTGTTATTATAGAAAGATATGGGTTTAGAGTCATTGTGATGTCTGTATGTTTTATGCTTGTAGTGATGTCTCTGGTACTTTGTCTCACAGGATCCCCCTTAGGATCTCTTGTAGGGCTGGTTTCGTGGTGACAAATTCCTTCAGTTTTTGTTTGTTTGGGAAGACCTTTATCTCTCCTTCTATTCTAAATGACAGACTTGCTGGATAAAGGATTCTCGGCTGCATATTTTTTCTGTTTAGCACACTGTAGATATCGTGCCAAGCCTTTCTGGCCTGCCAAGTTTCAAAGGAGAGATCAGTCACGAGTCTTATAGGTCTCCCTTTATATGTGAGGGCACGTTTATCCCTTGCTGCTTTCAGAATTTTCTCTTTATCCTTGTATTTTGCCAGTTTCACTATGATATGTCGTGCAGAAGATCGATTCAAGTTACGTCTGAAGGGAGTTCTCTGTGCCTCTTGGATTTCAATGCCTTTTTCCTTCCCCAGTTCAGGGAAGTTCTCAGCTATAATTTGTTCAAGTACCCCTTCAGCACCCTTCCCTCTCTCTTCCTCCTCTGGGATACCAATTATGCGTATATTATTTTTTTTTAGTGTATCACTTAGTTCTCTAATTTTCCCCTCATACTCCTGGATTTTTTTATCTCTCTTTCTTTCAGCTTCCTCTTTCTCCATAACTTTATCTTCTAGTTCACCTATTCTCTCCTCTGCCTCTTCAAGCCGAGCCATCGTGGATTCCATTTTGTTTTGCAATTCGTTTAAAGCGTTTTTCAACTCCTCGTGACTGTTCCTTAGTCCCTCGATCTTTGTGGCAAGAGATTCTCTACTGTCCTGTATACTGTTTTCAAGCCCAGCGATTAATTTTATGACTATTATTCTAAATTCACTTTCTGTTATATTATTTAAATCCTTTTTGATCAGTTCATTAGCTGTTGTTATTTCCTGGAGATTCTTCTGAGGGGAATTCTTCCGTTTGGTCATTTTGGAGAGTCCCTGGCGTGGTGAGGACCTGCAGTGCACTTCCCCTGTGCTGTGGTGTATAACTGGAGTTAGTGGGCGGGGCCGCAGTCCGACCCGATGTCTGCCCCCAGCCCACTGCTGGGGCCACAGTCAGACTGGTGTGTGCCTTCTCTTCCCCTCTCCTAGGGGCGGGATTCACTGTGGGGTGGTGTGTCCCGTCTGGGCTACTTGCACACTGCCAGGCTTGTGTTGCTGGGGATCTGGCGTATTATCTGGGGTGGGTAGGCAAGGTGCACGGGGGCTGGAGGGGCAGGCTTAGCTCGCTTCTCCTTAGGTGATCCACTTCAGGAGGAGCCCTGTGGCAGCGGGAGGGAGTCAGATCCGCTGCCGGAGGTTTGGCTCCGCAGAAGCACAGAGTTGGGTGTTTGCGCGGAGCAAGTTCTCTGGCAGGAACTGGTTCCCTTTGGGATTTTGGCTGGGGGATGGGTGGGGGAGATGGCGCTGGCGAGAGCCTTTGTTCCCCGCCAAGCTGAGCTCTGCCGTCCGGGGGCTCAGCAGCTCTCCCTCCCTTTGTCCTCCAGCCTTCCCGCTTTCCGAGCAGAGCTGTTAACTTATGACCTCCCAGACGCTAAGTCGCGCTTGCTGTCGGAACACAGTCTGTCCGGCCCCTCCGCTTTTGCCAGCCAGACTCGGGGGCTCTGCTTGGCCGGCGAGCCGCCCCTCCGCCCCGGCTCCCTCCCGCCAGTCCGTGGAGCGCGCACCGCCTCGCCGCCCTTCCTACCCTCTTCCGTGGGCCTCTCGTCTGCGCTTGACTCCGGAGACTCCCTTCTGCTAATCCTCTGGCGGTTTTCTGGGTTCTTTAGGCAAGTGTAGGTGGAATCTAAGTGATCGGCAGGACGCGCTGTGAGCCCCGCGTCCTCCTACGCCGCCATCTTCCGGAACCTTTTTTTTTAATTTTTTAAAATTTTTTTCAATATATGAAGTTTATTGTCAAATTGGTTTCCATACAACACCCAGTGCTCATCCCAAAAGGTGCCCTCCTCAATACCCATCACCCACCCTCCCCTCCCTCCCACCCCCCATCAACCCTCAGTTTGTTCTCAGTTTTTAACAGTCTCTTATGCTTTGGCTCTCTTCCACTCTAACCTCTTTTTTTTTTTTTCCTTCCCCTCCCCCATGGGTTTCTGTTAAGTTTCTCAGGATCCACATAAAAGTGAAACCATATGGTATCTGTCTTTCTCTGTATGGCTTATTTCACTTAGCATCACACTCTCCAGTTCCATCCATGTTGCTACAAAGGGCCATATTTCATTCTTTCTCATTGCCACGTAGTACTCCATTGTGTATATAAACCACAATTTCTTTATCCATTCATCAGTTGATGGACATTTAGGCTCTTTCCATAATTTGGCTATTGTTGAGAGTGCCGCTATAAACATTGGGGTACAGGTGCCCCTATGCATCAGTACTCCTGTATCCCTTGGGTAAATTCCTAGCAGTGCTATTGCTGGGTCATAGGGTAGGTCTATTTTTAATTTTTTGAGGAACCTCCACACTGTTTTCCAGAGTGGCTGCACCAATTTGCATTCCCACCAACAGTGCAAGAGGGTTCCCGTTTCTCCACATCCTCTCCAGCGTCTATAGTCTCCTGATTTGTTCATTTTGGCCACTCTGACTGGCGTGAGGTGGTATCTGAGTGTGGTTTTGATTTGTTTTTCCCTGATGAGGAGCGACGTTGAGCATCTTTTCATGTGCCTGTTGGCCATCCGGATGTCTTCTTTAGAGAAGTGTCTATTCATGTTTTCTGCCCATTTCTTCACTGGGTTATTTGTTTTTCAGGTGTGGAGTTTGGTGAGCTCTTTATAGATTTTGGATACTAGCCCTTTGTCCGATATGTCATTTGCAAGTATCTTTTCCCATTCCGTTGGTTGCCTTTTAGTTTGGTTGTTTGGTTGTTTCCTTTGCTGTGCAGAAGCTTTTTTATCTTCATGAGGTCCCAGTAATTCACTTTTGCTTTTAATTCCCTTGCCTTTGGGGATGTGCCGAGTAAGAAATTGCTGCAGCTGAGGTCAGAGAGGTCTTTTCCTGCTTTCTCCTCTAGGGTTTTGATGGTTTCCTGTCTCACGATCAGGTCCTTTATCCATTTTGAGTTTATTTTTGTGAATGGTGTGAGAAAGTGGTCTAGTTTCAACCTTCTGCATGTTGCTGTCCAGTTCTCCCAGCACCATTTGTTAAAGAGACTGTCTTTTTTCCATTGGATGTTCTTTCCTGCTTTGTCAAAGATTAGTTGGCCATACTCTTGTGGGTCTAGTTCTGGAGTCTCTATTCTATTCCATTGGTCTATGTGTCTGTTTTTGTGCCAATAACATGCTGTCTTGATGATGACAGCTTTGTAGTAGAGGCTAAAGTCTGGGATTGTGATGCCTCCTGCTTTGGTCTTCTTCTTCAAAATTACTTTGGCTGTTCAGGGCCTTTTGGGTTCCATATGAATTTTAGGATTGCTTATTCTAGTTTCGAGAAGAATGCTGGTGCAATTTTGATTGGGATTGCATTGAATGTGTAGATAGCTTTGGGTAGTATTGACATTTTGACAATATTTATTCTTCCAATCCATGAGCAAGGAATGTTTTTCCATTTCTTTATATCTTCTTCAATTTCCTTCAGAAGCTTTCTATACTTTTCAGCATACAGATCTTGTACATCTTTGGTTAGATTTATCCCTAGGTATTTTATGCTTCTTGGTGCAATTGTGAATGGGACCAGTTTCTTTATTTGTCTTTCTGTTGCTTCATTATTAGTGTATAAGAATGCAACTGATTTCTGTACATTGATCTTGTATCCTGCAACTTTGCTAAATTCATGTATCAGTTCTAGCAGACTTCTGGTGGAGTCTATCGGATTTTCCATGTATAATATCATGTCATCTGCAAAAAGCGAAAGCTTAACTTCATCTTTGCCAATTTTGATGCCTTTGATTTCCTTTTGTTGTCTGATTGCTGATGCTAGCACTTCCAACACTATGTTAAACAACAGCGGTGAGAGTGGACATCCCTGTCGTGTTCCTGATCTCAGGGAAAAAGCTCTGTTTTTCCCCATTGAGGATGATGTTAGCTGTGGGCTTTTCATAAATGGCTTTTATGATGTTTAAGTATTTTCCTTCTATCCCGACTTTCTCAAGCGTTTTTATTAAGAAAGATTGCTGAATTTTGTCAAAGGCCTTTTCTGCATTGATTGACAGGATCATATGGTTCTTATCTTTTCTTTTATTAATGTGATGTATCACATTGATTGATTTGCGAATGTTGAACCAGCCCTGCATCCCAGGAATGAATCCCACTTGATCATGGTGAATAATTCTTTTTATATGCTGTTGAATTCGATTTGCTAGTATCTTATTGAGAATTTTTGCATCCATATTCATCAGGGATATTGGCCTGTAGTTCTCTTTTTTTACTGGGTCTCTGTCTGGTTTAGGAATCAAAGTAATACTGGCTTCATAGAATGAGTCTGGAAGTTTTCCTTCCCTTTCTATTTTTGGAATAGCTTGAGAAAGATAGGTATTATCTCTGCTTTAAACATCTGGTAGAACTCCCTTGGGAAGCCATCTGGTCCTGGACTCTTATTTGTTGGGAGATTTTTGATGACTGATTCAATTTCTTCGCTGGTTATGGGTCTGTTCAAGCTTTCTATTTCCTCCTTATTGAGTTTTGGAAGCGTGTGAGTGTTTAGGAATGTGTCCATTTCTTCCAGGTTGTCCAGTTTGTTGGCATATAATTTTTCATAGTATTCCCTGATAATTGCTTGTATTTCTGAGGGATTGGTTGTAATATTTCCATTTTCATTCATGATTTTATCTATTTGGGTCATTTCCCTTTTCGTTTTGAGAAGCCTGGCTAGAGGTTTATCAATTGTGTTTATTTTTTCAAAAAACCAACTCTTGGTTTCGTTGATCTGCTCTGCAGATTTTTAGATTCTATATTGTTTATTTCTGCTCTGATCTTTATTATTTCTCTTCTTCTGCTGGATTTAGGCTGTCTTTGCTGTTCTGCTTCTATTTTCTTCTGGTGTGCTGTTAGATTTTGTATTTGGGATTTTTCTTGTTTCTTGAGATAGGCCTGGATTGCAATCTATTTTCCTTTCAGGACTGCCTTGGCTGCATCCCAAAGCATTTGGATTGTTGTATTTTCATTTTCATTTGTTTCCATATATTTTTTAATTTCTTCTCTAATTGCCTGGTTGACCCATTCATTCTTTAGTAGGGTGTTCTTTAACCTCCATGCTTTTGGAGGTTTTCCAGACTTTTTCCTGTGGTTGATTTCAAGCTTCATAGCATTGTGGTCTGAAAGTATGCATGGTATGATTTCGATTCTTGTATACTTATGAGGGGCTGTTTTGTGACCCAGTATGTGATCTATCTTGGAGAATGTTCCATGTGCACTTGAGAAGAAAGTATATTCTGTTGCTTTGGGATGCAGAGTTCTAAATATATCTGTCAAGTCCATCTGATCCAATGTATCATTCAGGGCCCTCATTTCTTTATTGACCATGTAGATGTACTTTTGACTTACAGCTTTTTCACTGGCTGTTCTTTTTGCCTAGAAAGCTTCTACTTCAGATATCCATACAGCCACTCTCTCACCTCCTTCAAGTCTGTGCTCAGATTTCAGTGGCATTTACCCTGGTCATCCTCTTTAAAACTTCAACGTGCCCCCATCTAGCACTCTTGATCCCTCTTACCCTGCCTCTACTTTGTAGTTGTTGTCCATAGTCCTTTATCATATTTTAGAAGACTTACATAATTTATTTTTTTAATGTTTATTTATTTATTTTTGAGAGGGAGCATGAGAGACAGAGAGTAGTGGGGAGGGGCAGAGAGAAAGGGAGAGAAAGAATCCTAAGCAGGCTCTGCATTGTCAGCACAGAGCCTGATGCAGAGCTTGAACTAATGAACCATGACATCATGACCTGAGCCAAATCAAGAGTCGGATGCTTAACTGACAGAGCCATCCAGGTGCCCCCATAATATACATTTTAGAATTATGTTTGTTATTTGTTGACTGTCTTCTCCTGATAGGATGTAAATTTTACAAATGTAGGGATCTTTGCTTCATTTATTTTGTATTCCAATTACCTGGAGCAGTGCCTGGCACACAATAGATGTTCACTAAATATTTATTGTATGATTTCACTACATATTTAATGAATGTCTCCTCTGTGTTGGGAGTTTTATAACAATGAAAATTAATAAGACATTTCCCTTATGGTTATGAAATTTGTAGGCTGTAAAGGGAATCAGGACTGATACATGTCCCTCTGTCCTAATGTAAGGTAATAAAGTATGAAAAAACACACGAGAAGATGCTATGAAAATTACAGGAGAGAGAGATCACTTTGAATTTGGGATCTCATGTTCTTCTTGAGTGTTAGAGTAGTAGGATGTGAAGAAGAAACAGGAAGCGGTTAATCTGTAACATAGATTGCCGAAGAGAGGAGGCTTTCAAGAGGTCATGAGCTCCAGGATCCTGCCACTAGCATAGTAAAGACATCCTTGGCTGTGGGTCGGAGAAGTCACTACAGCAACGAATGTTAGGTGCTTGTTTAGGGTCATACGGCTAAGGCAGGGTCTTACCATGGGATCAGAACTCAGCTTCCTATCGAGGAATATAATGATATTAAATGCAAATTTTGTGCATGTTTCTATGTAAACCATATCTTTCAACTGATTCTTATGAGAGTTTGTGATTTTAAAAGTTTCAGAATATGCTAAATAAGCATAGGAGATCATCTGTATATCAAGATAGATAGATGTCTCTATCAGATATTAGACCTCAGATTTCTTACTTCATGGTATAGGGTTGTTTCCATTATAAGGCAAGGCTATACCAACATATAAGCTGTTTAGTTGAATCAGATATCACTTGGGAAAAAAGAAAGGTTATCAGTGATTAGATATACACCTGAAAATGTCCATTTTGGCAAAATAGAAGATGACTTTTTCTATGGGCCAATTAGAAGCCATTTAGGAGACTGTTACTCTAATCCAGGTGATAAATGATAAACAAGTGAACCAGGAGTGTGGCAGCAAGGGTGGCAAGTTGGAAATAGATTTATTCATCCTTTCTACATGTATTTATTGAATTCCTACTATGTGTCAAGCACTAATATTGGTGTGGGGGATAAGATGGTGAGAAAAAAAGATACTGCTCCTGTTACTAAGAAATTTATAGTCTAACAGGGAGACAATATTATTTGAATAATCACAAAAACAAATAAAAATCACAAAAACAAATATAGAATGACAAAATTTGATATATACTATAAAGGCAATATATACATTTCAAAGATAGAAATTTGAACTTAAGGAGGGTCTTAGTAAGAGAGCTATATTTGGGAAGATGGTTGGGTGTTTGTTTAGGAGGATAAAATAGGAGACAGTGTTATTCCCAGAGACACGTAATAGGATAAGTAATGCTGGAAGAGAAGCAGGCCTGAGGTGAAGGAAAGCAGTAATGTGTCCATTTTTGCACAAGAGTCTACAGGACATCCAGGTAGAAGAGTCCAGCTGGCAGTTGGACATTAAGTCTGGAGTTCAGGAGAGTAATCCAGGATGGATATGAAGATTTGTTGTTACTAAGATATGGGTGATGGTGTAAGCCACCTACAGAGATGTAGTATAATGTGGAGAAGAGACTCCTCCTGCCTTCTAGGCAGCTCCAACAAGCATAATTATAGAGCAGATTATTAAATATTCAACAGAGTTTGCAACAGATAAAAGCAATTTCATCTAATTTTCCTAAATATTAATATCTTTGTGCACCTTAATCTTTTCATTATCATAAACGTTTATTCAAGTTAATATTAAGCACACTCTGATTTCTCAGGATCTGGGTGTTTTTTTGCATCTGCTCTCACTGGGTTTTAAGGCTGGAAATGTGAATGTATTGGAAATGCATGGCACTAACAAATCTCTTTTTCCTACTCTTGTCTGAAGGTTCTGAAAAGGAAAAAGTATGGACTTTGCTACTTTCCAGCTATGATAGATAAGTTGCTTAATCTTTCTGAGCAATTTTCTCATCTCTACATTGCAATTAAGGTTATCTTGGAAACTGGAAAAATATAATCCTAACTCAATATATACCTAGCACTTAAGAAGTACTCAGTAAATGCTCATTTCCTATGACTCCAGTCAAAGTGATTGATCTTTTTGCACTGAACCTTGCATCACTATCTCTCAGATACCACTGGCTCTGGATTGGCTGGCGTCAAGCTGGGTAGGAAAGTCAAATATGATTCTTGGTGGCCACTAGCCCTGTAGCCCCGAGGAGATGGAACATTTGTCTGGGCTTTATGATCCATAGGAATCTAGTTTGCTTATATATCATAGATGAGTCTCACACCAGAATTTGCCTACTAAAAATAAAATCCTAATTAACAAAACTTTGTGAGCTGTGCCAACATGAGTATGATATACCAAAGCCAATTTGGCAGCTTCTCTAATTTCACCCTACCAGGACATCGTGTCCTTGTTAAGGTGTGTGGGGTTAGCCTGAAGCAGCTCCAGCTTGGGACTAGTGGAAATCCATGATTAATCTTCCTGGCTGTCTTCTTTACCTAGTTATTTAATATTTCATTCTGGTGATCAGTGAGGCAAACTAAATAGCCTATATCTTTGCAGTGTGACCCTTCCCCTTTTTAAGACTGGGATATTAAACAGGACATTGAGAAGAAGAAAGTTTCCATTTCTTCATTAGCAGTTCAGTTCACAGACATTTTCTATCGCAAAATGTGGAATAAGCAGAGTCTTTGATTTGAGGTAGTTATAGTGTAGTAGGCAAAAAAAGAAACTTAAAATGATCCCTATAGTTAAGGTGTGATTCATGCCTAATTTTTCATCTTTGTATGCCTCCTGACACCCAGTAGCTTGCACATAACTGGTGCCCAGCAAATTCTGGTCAGTTAAGCAGATAAATGGGTGAATGAAGGGAGTCAAAATGAGTCTTAGGCCCTCCTTATTTTTCTGTAATTAACAGTTTTGGCATCATCTGACTGTTTGCTTTCTTTTCATAACTTTTGTTTTCTCTTAGAGATTTTGCATACAGGTATAGGCACGCATGCAACTACACATTTGTACATGGGAACACACACACACACTCACATGCTCTATGGATGCTGGATCTATCACAAAGGCACTTGATTAAAAGATTAAATGATATAATTTTATACTGCCCCATTCCAACCTGACCTCTTCCTCTTATTCCTCTGCTAAGTGAGCCCCTTTTGGACCTTAAGCGCCCACAGTAGAGACTCATACAGAGGTATTCATCCCTGTACCTCCAGTGTCCAGTACAAGGCTTGCCACAAAGCCTGCCCTTTGTCAGTTTGATTGCACAGAAGAGAGAAACAGATTTTTCGTAGTGTTAAATTCCAGGGCCATGTGGAACTTGGTGTTATTAGGCCAGAGGTGTGAACTTTTAAGTTCCTTCTCCACTCTTCTGTTTCTCCCAATTTTCTTGTGCTTGCTAACTGATGGCTGAAGTCCCTTGAATGGATGCATAGCTATCTTTTTAAAATGGACTTCCAAATGAGAAAGAAGAGGGCCTAGACTTCACAAGAAAATGTCAATGATACAGATTTATGTCACTTTTATAATATTTTCTGGATGTACTGTGTACAAAGCATATTTGATCTTCACAATTTGCCTTAGGTAGTATATCATATAGTATTCCCATTTTACAGATATGAAAACTGAGATTCATAAAAGTTAAATGAAACCTAGGGCCACAGAATGATTTAATGATTTACCTCCTATATTGGAGGTAGAGAAAAACCATAAAGTAACCAGACTAATGAAATGGCAGAGTTGAGAATTTGATAAAACTCAAGATAGAATTTTCTGATTTGTCAGGTTTTTTCATGGGTTTCCCTGATATAGTTCCTAGCTAGTTTTTCAGTTAGTTCTAGGAAACACTAATTCTCATTTTAAGCCTAAAATTCTAGAATATCAAGAAGTTCTTGCCAAATCATGTAAACAACATAAATTTTTGTGGCATTCTTACTGTCCACACCACAGTGGTCTTCTTTGGGCCTATCTTGAGCCCATCTCCTACAAATCTAGTGCTCTGGCTCTGACCAGAGCTGTTTTTTTTTTTTTTTTTTTTTCATGTTTATTTACTTTAGAGAGAGAAAGAGAGACAGAGCATGAGCAGGGGAGGGGCTGAGAGAGAGGAAGACACAGAATCCTAAGCAGGCTCCAGGCTCTTAGCTGTCAGCACAGAGCCTGATGCGAGGGCTTGAACTCACGAATGGTGAGATCATGACCTGAGCCAAAGTCACACGCTCAACTGACTGAGCCACCCAGGCGTTCTTTGGCCAGAGCTTTTTAAAGTATCATCATTCTCATCCTCACTACCATGCTTACTCTCTATAATTAATCATTAGTACACATTGCTATCAGAATCGATGGGCACAAATCAAAGGGAAAGAGGAAGAATGGGAAGGCCTGGTTAATAACTGTTATAAAACTGCATAATAATATTTCCCCTAATAATTAAGGAGAGCTAATGGCCTAACTCAGGAGTGTTCAATGAATGGCTACTTAGATCCAAGGGATAGCAGGAACCCAGGGATAGCTTCATGGGTATGCAACCCATGCAGTCACAGGGCCCTGCCCTTGGAAGGGTCCCATGCTTGGTTTAAGACTCTGTTCTTGTCCTTTTGAAATTCTTAATAATTTCTGAACAAGGGGCCCACATTTTCATTTTGTATTAGGACTTCAAACTATGTAGTCAGTGCTATAAGAAGTCATTTCAAAGGCAAAATAGAGCAAGAAAGAAACAAACAAAACAGTTGAGAAGGAGTGAAAATTAAAGAATGGCTGCCCTATATAAACTTTTACACTTGACAAAAGTTTTCACATGCATATCCCTGTATGGGAAGTCTTAGAACATCCAATTGAGCAGCAGGACGAAACCATTACTGTTATTTGCACCCACAGAGTGTCTTCCTTCCATTATACCACTGAGTATACTTCATGGTATACTCTCCTCTTCTTTAGTGTTTCACTTTATCTCACACTCTTAGTATTTCCAGGTATCTAACCCTCTTACCCTCAAACTTTAAGACTCTAATAGTAAGACCTTTTTAGACTCTTCTATTTTACCAAAATTTATTTTTCTGTGTCCTAGTTTCTCAAGGCCCAAAACTGAACTGGTTAAGCTCAAAAACAAATACCCAATATATTAAAGGCCATTAGTGGACAAATGTGACTTCTAGATCCTGCTTTTGCCCTTGCTTTTTAAAGATTATCGACATAGATATGGGATATCCACTGATAGGTGAGACCTTTTAGGCTTTTCAGTGTCTGCAGATCTGGGCTACAGTTGTTTGAGGATATGGATTTTCCCTCAGACAAGAAAATAAAATGTCTATAATCTAACCCCTTGTCAGAAACTGTACCCTGGACTCTGTTACTAACAAAATAAGTTATTTGTTAAATGATACTTTGAAATGGTTATTTGGAAAATGTTAAGTCCATAATTTCTCTGTAAATTGTAGGAATTATTACCGAATCAAGATTTACCTTCAGGAAATCATGTACTTAGACCAGATTGTTTTGAACTATTTTGTTTGCTATACACTGGGCTTTCACTGTTTTAATGTTTCATTTAGGGACCCTACAAAAAACAACCTTACAAAAAATGCTAGTGTATTTGTTCCAAGATCACTGGCCATGTATGTTATCTATCTATTTCCCCTTATAAAGCCCCACATGACCTTTTGGGAGAACATATTTTTCTTGCTTAGATGAGGTAAGGTGAGTTTTGTACACAGAATATGTGAGTCTTCATTTTTGCTCTGGCTGCAGAAGGTACAAAAACCAAGTTCATGACTTAACAATATCTTCTTCTGTGTGGGCACTTATGTTTTATCCAGCTGTGCTCCACTTCGCCCTTCCTCTACCTTTGACCTGTTTTCCTAATCTTGATTTTTATATTGTATTCTTTTATTTTGCAATTTTTTGGTCTATATTTCCTTAGGTCATCTCAAATCCTTTATGAAATTAGGTGAGTCATAAGATTGTAGTATTCACATGTAGACATACGTAATGTGGGTGTTATATCAAGGATTGCTTATATAACTCAAAGACAAAGCCAAAGATGGCAAATTTTAGACTCTATTACTGGCTAATAGGTCAAACAATATTTGTGGTTGACAGAGTGCTTTGTGCAATTACATGACTTGTTGGGCAGGGATTCGTTTCTGAGTTTCCCTTAGGAAGAGTAGTCCTGGATCAGAGCTTGATGGTGAAAAAGCAAGTTACCCAGAACTCAAGATTTAGGAATTTGAGTTCTGATCCTTTCACTCACTTGCTCTGGATCATTGGGTTAAATATTTAATCTGGGTCTTAGATTCCAGTATCTCTAAAAATGTATTTTCATATTAAGATGTATGTATTATACAACAGTTCAATAAGAATTGTATTGATTTTTCAAGTTTACAGGAAAGAAAGGAAGTACTATGCTGATTTTAAGACATAATTCCATTTCAAAAATAGGTAAAATGTGAAAAAAGATTTTTAAATGATGAAGATACTTTCTTCATATGGTTTCCCAGAGGATTGTAAAGAAGATATTAAATAAAAATGTGTATTGCAAATGATAAAATGCTACCCAACATAGGGAATATTATGCAAGAAAAAGAATACATAGTTTTCTTTTTCCAAATTCTGCATTTTAATTTTACATTTTGTAGAAATTTAATCTTCCCTTTTAAAGATCTGTCTTTTAGATGAAGAAGCCACCTAAGTGAGTGAAATATAGAGTGCTACCTTGTAATTCCCAGTGAGCTTGTACTTTCCAGAAGTCAGAAGCATTTAATGAGGATTTGGGTGCCTCTGAAAGCATAGAGCACTCTGTCATCTGTATAGGGTGTTGAAGAGGAGATCCCATCATTGCAGAGAATTGGATGTGACCTTTATGCCCAGTTAAAATGCTTATATCTAATTGCTATTTTTGTTTTGAAACAAAAGTCTTTTTATGATGCCAGGATGGTTATCTTTTATGGTTTATAGCATAATGAAACTCTTTTATTAGTCAATGCACTGTAGTCAGAGATCTCTAAATGCATTTCCAGACCCTCCCCCAAGTATACCGTAGCATTTAATTTACTGAATATATTGTCTTTGTGAGCTTCTGGAGGCCAGAGAACAGGTGTTTTGTGTTGTTTTGTTTGTTTCTGCCCCTTAGATTATAGCTTAGACTGTGCAGACAAAGCAACCATAATGCATTCTTAGCAATTAATTTTAAAAGTTGCAGTTTGTGGGGCGCGTGGGTGGCTCAGTCAGTTGAGCAACTGACTTTCGCTCAGGTCATGATCTCACGGTTTGTGAGTTCAAGCCCTGCGTCGGGCTCTATGCTGGCAGCTCTGAGCCTGGAGCCTGCTTCAGATTCTGTGTCTCCCTCTCTCTTTGCCCCTCCCCAACTCATGCTCTGTCTCTCTCTGTCTCAGAAATAAATAAACATTAAAAAAAAAACTTTTTTAAGTTGCAGTTTGTGATGGATCAGTTTTGCCACAACATGGTTTCCTTTCATTTAATCTTCACAGCATAACAAACGTATGGTACAGGTAACATTCCTATTTAAAGATGGAGAAACAGAGTCTCTGAAAAGTTAACTGATTTGTCTAAGTTCACATAGCTTGGAATTGGGGGATCTGGGAGATTAAATCTATTATCTATGCTCCAAAAGACAGTCATCTTGGAGGAGAATCGCAGAGTAGGGGTTAAGGAGGTTTTTAGGGTGGGGTTGCCATATTTGCTGAAGATACTTGACTCTATTCTGAGAAGAACTACTGGATGTTATGGTAGGCAATATGGTAGAATAAGAAAAGTAATATTTATTGAGTACATTCTACATGCTAAGAAGTGTGTTAAGCTCTGTAATAGATGTTTTCAAATGCAATCTTCTCTGTAATCCTCAGAGATAGGTATTCTTCTTTTTTACAGAAAGAAAACTTGAATCTTAAAAAGATTAAATAGCTCACTCCAAGCAAGGTAGGTGGCAAGTAGCATAGCCAGGATTCAAACCTAGCATGATGACAAGGTCCATGCTCACTCCACTATACAATGATGAATAAGGACTGGAGAAGTAGGGAAACAATTTCACACAGGCAAGACTGACCAGCAAAGACAAGAGGGAGCAAGGAAGCATCATTCAATTTTTGAGAGATTTATTTTGGTTTCTAAGTTCCAGTTCATTTCAGTCCCAAGAACAATGGGTTCAGGACATGGAGATCAAAGCTTATAGCTATTTGACAATGTGTCTGAGATATTGCAATCAAGGTGACCTTACTGCAGCTTAACTTAAAAGAGGATCAGTGAGCTTTAATAGCTATATATGGGCCAGATATTTATTACCCAGCCTTGATTCATGCTGATCTAGTTAAAGTTCCTTCTGCCTGTCTGAAAAAGAATACATACATACATACATACATACATACATACATACAACTAAAATGTTTTGAAACTACTCTTAGTTTATGACATAAGAAGTAAGAGTCCTTTTTTCCTTACCTAAACACACATAAATATTTATTACATTGGATTTCAAAGAAAAGTGAGTCAGTGTTGTTAGATTGGCTGATAGAAAACAATGCAAGTATCTTGCTCAGTATGTGTCAAAGGAGCATTTCTGGAATCTCTGACAGCCAAGCTTTCCTGCTGATTGAATGGCCCCCAAGAAAGTGATCAACAGAGAGTGAGTTAAACACATTGCCCAGAAATTAACTGCTTTTTCAGTGCAGTCACTTCTACTGGCTCTGCTGGGAGCAGTAATTATTTCATTTATTCAGGGACTCTGGGCATTGCCTTGGGGTGGAAGGTTTTATTTTATGTTTGTATTGAATCTTTTGCCTACATTAACAAATGTAGAAATCTTTGGTGCAGGTTAAGTCTCACACGGGGCACGCATTACCTTAAATATATTGCATCATATACTATATATTTTTCCCCACCATTTTCACAGAAGTTCCCATGAGTATCATGCCTCAAGGTAAAGCCATGGCAAAATCCACAGGTTCTAACCTCTTTCCCAATGCTAATTTTCTGCATGACCTTGGCAAAGACACTACCATCTCCACTCACCAACCTTGACAAAAGGATAATTTAGGAGAAACTTTAGCCATTCTAAGGCCTTCAAGATGGAATAGAGAATTGAGCACTCAGGGGCTGCTCTCAGGGACAGTGGCAAGAAGTGAAACTGGAAAAGTCGATTGGAATTCGTGTCATGGAGGAAGTTTTGTCAATAGGCCTGTTCTACCTTTATTTTTGTTGTATCTTTTTCAGGAGAACAGTCTGAGATTTATATATGTATTATAAAATTAGGGAAATGAGGTATCTACCAGTAATTTACAACAATGGAAATGAGCTTTTCTGAAGTAAACACAAAGCTGATTAGAAAAGAGATATAAGGGCTCCTGGGTGGTTCAGTCAGTTAAACGTCTGACTTCAGCTCAGGTCATGATCCCACAGTTTGTGGGTTCGAGCCCTGCATCCAGCTCTGTGCTGACAACTCAGAGTCTGAAGCCTACTTGGGATTCTGTGTCTTCCCCTCTCTCTGCCCCTCCTCCACTCACGCTCTGTCTCTCAAAAATAAACACTTAAAAAAATTAAAAAATGAAAAAAAGGAAAAGAGATACGGAAAATCATCCTTGAAAATGTTTTCAGATCCATGAAGACTAATTAGCCAAAATATTTTTTAAACTTTTTTTAAATGTTTATTTATTTTTGAAAGAGGGAGAGATAAAGTGTGTGTGTTGGGGGGCGGGGGGGGGGGGCGGCAGGCAGAGAGAGAGGGAGACACAGAATCCGAAATAGGCTCCAGGCTCTGACTGTCAGCACAGGGCTCGAACCCACGAACTGTGAGATCATGACCTAAGATGAAGTCGGACGCTTAATCGGCTGAGTCACCCAGATGACCCTGATTAACCAATATGTTTTTTTTTTTTAACGTTTATTTATTTTTGAGACAGAGAGAGACAGAGCATGAATGGGGGAGGGTCAGAGAGAGAGGGAGACACAGAATCTGAAACAGGCTCCAGGCTCTGAGCTGTCAGCACAGAGCCTGACGCGGGGCTCGAACGCACGGACCGCGAGATCATGACCTGAGCCGAAGTCGGCCGCTTAACCGACTGAGCCACCCAGGCGCCCCAACCAATATGTTTAAAGAAGAATGTGTTGACCCATGGTGGGTGATAATCCTGTGCATCGTAGAAAAAGGAGTTGTGCAGGAATGCTGGGTGGACCTCTGACTTGGAAGCTAGGACCTGAGTGCTCTTGTGGTACAAATCTGTTTTAGGAATCCAGCCAGGGGGGCTAATGGAGGGAGCCGCCATAATGTGAAGGTTCAGTGAGGAAACAGAACTCAATCTGTTGGTGTACAAAGTAAATGACATCTAAGCTCTTGAGGGGTAACACCTACGTTTGGGATATAGGACCTATCTCTTATGGTTGGCTGCATCAGATGGTCAGAGCCTTTTGTGTCTGATCTGGAGAGAACACCTTAAGATGCAGAGCTAGAGAGCTCTGTGGATTGCAGAAGATAGAGTGGCTTTCTAAGGAGGTATAGACGCTTATCTGTCCAGATCTAAAACTCCTTAATTCACTCAAAGTTCCAGGGTGCTTGAGTTTCCAAGGTACATTTTAGAATGGCATCCACTGGGGGTTTTGGAAAGTATCTCCCATACCCCCCCCCACCCTGGTAAAGGGAGGACTACTGTATAATTTAGGGTTTTTCTTAACACTTTTAACGTTGTTGTCTAAGAGTTAGAAGCTTGTTTAAATATTTGGTTTTAGTTGGCAGCCATCAAGTTTTTTATTCTCTATTCTGGATGGCCAATATAGTTTCTGAAAGACTGAATATCAGAATTGTCAATGTCAATGTTAAAATTCAACCATAGGTTATCTGATATGGTATAATAATACCCTCTCCAAAGGTCCTTTGTTTGTGAAACTCTTGATATGCCCCAGCTTTGTTGAATGCCAACTAATGGGACAAATCTAGAAGGGCGACTTCTACATTTAGTATAGAGCTTGTTCAGGGTGTTAGTTGTCACCCTTTCTTTTGGATTATTTATTCAAAATGGATATATTAGATAATATTGAGAGAAATGTTTCCTCTTCTTGATCCCCAATGTAATTTTCTCTGAGCTACTTTGTATCTATTACTCAAATATGGAGAAAAGACAATGACTTGGAAACAGACAAATTTATGTCCATGTTTGGACTATATCACTTACTAGTTGTGTGACTAAGGGAAGTCAAGAAAACTTACTGAATTTTAGTTTTGTTATATGTAAAATGGGGAATCAAAGTAGGTACTTTTCAGGTTTCCAGTGATGACTGAGTGACATAATACATGTATAGTTCCTAGCCCAGGGCCAGGCACAGGAGTCACGTAGCAAATGGTAGCTTCCAGGGTGAAGTTGATGATGATTATCTTTAAAACTGGGTAGTTCAAACCTACTTCAAACAGTTGTTGTTAGAAAATATCTATGAAAATTGTAAAATGCTATATAAACATAAGGCCTTTAAATTGCTACATTATGTTCATAGAACAGTCCTTAGATACTTCTATTATAAGGGTTATTACATCACATAGTGGTCAACTTTTTATTTGTCTGATTCCCTCACTACACTGACAGCTTCTTTCATGGGGGACTGTGTCATCTATGATCAATAAATGTTTGATAAATAAAGAATAAAAGTTTTAGTGTTTTTCTTGAAATAGCAGCAATAACAACTATTACTATTACTATTATTACTATTTGTTGAATTTTTCTAGTGACCCAAGAACTATGCTAGACATTTTCACATATATTTATTTTCACAAAAACCTTGAAATATGACCATTATTATCCCTATTTTACAGATAAAATAAGCACAGAGCTGTGATCTTATAGGCACAACTAGTTAATCTCCCTCATAGCCTTTTTACTTTTTTTGGCTTTTGTCAAAAGTAAATTTCAGTCTATTCATTCTGTCAGCTCCCCAAAATTTGGAAATGGTGGGTTGGTTGTGAATCAATGAGAACTGTCTAACTCAACTGAGTATTTCTATAATTGAAATATTTTCCCAAGACAAAAATGGAAAATAAAAGAGACATTTCAAAAAGAGTATGATCACCCTATGACAGCAGTAAAAGGGCTACTAATAAAAACAATGCACATTTTAAAAGCAATTACATGGCTTAGATAGAATATTGTTGTTTTCCTCCCTAAGAGACATCTTTGCCTTTGTGCTGGGGATGCACTTGGGCCATAAGCAGGATACCATTTGACAGGGTACTTTGAAATGATAGGTGGAAAATTCATTTTCTAAAGAGGAAAGGGAAACATCTGGAAGGAAAAAAATATATTATGTTGCTCTTTCCAGGGCCCTATTAGAAACAAAGGAGTGTAAAATAGCATTTTCAGGATGGAAAAGCAACACACTTTCAAATAACTTTAGCAAGAGAAAGCTGGAGCAAAAGAAAGGGTAGAATTATAACCAGATAGAACTTGCAGCAGGGCTAGGTAGAATCTATTATTTGTTTACAGGATTTTCTGGGTCCACTTCATGTTCAGTATTTGTGGAAGTTCATCCAAAGGTATTTCGTGAGGGAATGGGTAGCATTTATATTCATTAAGCCACTGTCTTTTTGCCCATGATTTTGGGGGAGATTTAAAATGATTAATGCATCTTCAAGTAGTTAGGGGTGGGGGACTTTCTAAAACATCTTATCTTTATCTAATAAGACCTCCTGAGGATACAAAAGCTTATTAAGGCATACAGAAAATTTGGAGGCAGTTTATTAAAAACACATTTGCACAAATTTTCAAAATGTGCTGCTGTTGTTTGTGGAAGCTGTGAATTAGAGGCTTCTTTTGGAATGTGTATGGAAATGGGATACATAAAACCCCCTGTTTAATAAGGCAAGTGACACATGCTCCTCTGAGAATAGTGGAAAAGTCACAGGCTTTAGAATCAGTCTTGCAATCAAATCCTGATAGTAGCTACATGACCTGAGGCAGATACTTCATTTTGTCCACACATAAATTAGAGATAACAATATCTAATTCCTGCTTTTTTTCAAAGAGATTAAATGAAATCATGTGTACACAATGATGCTAAGCCTGGGGATCTGGGCATGATAAATACTTAATAAAAAGTAGCTTAATCTAGGCAGCTAGCTGGCACATTCTGGGTAATGATCTGGAAAAAAAAAAAAGTTGTCTGGAAACCTATGGATGAGTGTGGTCTGCCACAAATCTGACCCCCTAACCTATCTTTCTCTTTCACTTCCCTCTTGGACATAAGTGTAGGTCGTTTTTTGCTTAACAACTATTTAATGGGCACATCCTTTGCTTTAGGTCCTGAGAATACATATAGCAGTGATACATTGGGAATATTAAGTACTCTCATGAAGTTTATCTTCTTGCATGGATTATTACACCAGCCTTCTGATTGATTTCCTTACCTTCAGTTAATCGCCTTCAAATCTATTCTCCATTTACTCCTAGTATGAGTTACCAAAAACACAAATCATATCATGTTGATCCCTTTCCGAAAACACGCCAATGTTTTTTCTTCACCTGGAGAATTAAATTTCCTGTTTGTAGACATGGCCGTCAAGGTCTTCATTAACTGTTCCCAGGTGACCACTTCTGCTTCATATCTAACCAGTTCTCACCTCACAATCCTCAGTGGGCAACCTGGCCTTCCCTGATCATGCCTGGCACTGTCAGTAATATTACCTCTCAAATTACTCATTACTAGACTAGCCTAGGCTTTGCTGTTCCATTAATATAACATCCTTTATTAATACTACCATTATTAAATACATTTTTCTGTATCGATAGAAATAGTGTTGAGAATGAGGAAGAAGACCCTGCTCCATCCACACTTGCCCCACTGGGATATCCACATCTTGGCTTTTAATTGTAAACTTCATGTTGACAGAAGTTCAGCAGAGAATGACTATTATTGGGAGTAGAAATATTTTCTTTAACCAAAATATAGTTGGTTTAATAGTTTAATTATAGTTTAATTTTCAAGAAGAAAATTAAATCTGCACAGATAGAAAGTTACTGTTTCATCTGTTCCTTTGCTCCTTGACTTAAAAACATGACCTACGTTTCATTTCAAACTCATTTATCTGATATGATCTAAAATTAAGATGATATATGTTTCATTTCTTAACCAGGTAGAAATATCTAAAGTTAATTTTATAATTATTTGTTTGGGTTGTTTCAAATATTAAACTAATGGAACATTTTAGCTTACTGGAATATATGTGTTAATAGAGCTGGATTAAATGGTTTCCAAGGTCCCAGGCAACTTTCCAAGGTTCCCATGGTTGAACTCACTGCTTTTGTTTTTCACATGTCCTGGCATTCCTCCCACTAGGACTATCTACTCAGTTGTTCTACCCGACACTGACTCACTCTTGGCTTCTGATTATGAAGATTCTCTTCATCTGGTTTTCTTGGAAAATAGCTTCAGGGTTGGGAGGTTGTATTTGTGAATGTGCGTGCCTGCGCACATGTGTGAGTCCATCAAGAGCTGAGTTCTGACATATCACGAATAAATTTCTCTCCTTGGGGCGCCTGGGTGGCGCAGTCGGTTGGGCGTCCGACTTCAGCCAGGTCACGATCTCGCGGTCCGTGAGTTCGAGCCCCGCGTCAGGCTCTGGGCTGATGGCTCGGAGCCTGGAGCCTGTTTCCGATTCTGTGTCTCCCTCTCTCTCTGCCCCTCCCCCGTTCATGCTCTGTCTCTCTCTGTCCCAAAAATAAATTAAAAAATGTTGAAAAAAAAAAAATTTAAAAATTGTTAAATTTCTCTCCTTAGATGCCAAATCAGGCATGACCCTGTTCTGGGTTTCTTTGGAATAATGACTTGAATTAATTTTATTTTTATAGTTTAAGTCTGCTCATTACTCATAAAACCAGCAGCCCTGTGGGAAAAAGGCACTGTGTTCAGATAAGAATGATGTCAAATTCTGGGGACCCCCCCCCCATTTTAGGCAGCAGCCAAGCATGCATCTTCTGAGACAGGCATCATGTGTCCACAAAAGGAGCAATTTGGTCCTAAAACTCTGCTTTGAATTCCTCGAATATTCAGGTCTTCAGTTCTTATTGTCTGGGAACTGCCTGCAGAGAAGATGGTTGTGGAGGTGGGAGTAGGGGTAGGGGTGATGGTAGTGGAGCAAAGCTGATAGGATAGGACTTCAGGAGTCAGCCAAGGTAGACTGAGGAGGTAATACTGACAAGGAGAATCAAAATCATCAGAATTATTATTGAGAAGAAATAAATTACTAGTGAGACATTATAGCTTAGGGGGAAAAGCATGGGCTTTCAAGTCAGAGAGATGATCTCTCTTGAAACCTGGCTCCACCACTTTCTACTTGCATGATTTTGCACAAAGTACAAAATTTCTTCTAGCCTAAGTTTCCTCCTCTGCAAAAAAGAGTTAACACCAAGATCAACGCATTGGCATAAGAGAATCTAAAAAGTAAACTGGGTGAATACATTATATCTATATCTATACCATCTATATCTACATATCTGTATCTATATATACATATCTATATATCTAGATCTAGATCCCGTCTATCTATATATTTACTCAGAAGAAGCCATGGAGCAAACTAGATTAACTAAAAATTATACCTGTTGTTATCATTAGTTATAATAGTACTAGGAAGAGAAATAAGAGTTGGAGAAGAAAGTGAAGGAAAATATCAAGAGCATACATAGCCAAGTCATTTGCCAAGAGAGTCAAGACTAGGAAAGGGCAAGAAGAGACTCGGTGAATGGTGAGTGTATGTGTAAAGAGGTTTCTTTTGTATGTTTTCTGGCTCTTGTTTGGCAGGGGTGCATGAACTTAATGGAAAACCATCCTGGCTTTTGATTTCTCTCAAAGGAGCATCATTCTGCTTTTTGAGCTGCCTTTCCAACTCTGTCTTTCTATTTAATCAGTTTTGCTAAATAATTGGTTATATAGCATGGGGTAAGAGAATTTGGATACTGACACTCATAGAGCTCACTCTAACTGGGTCCAGCTAGAATGTCCCAATGACAAGGTCATCACCCAAGCCTGTATTACACCTCACCCCTAGTCAAAGTTTCGAGACAATTCCTAGTCTTCTTTGCTGAATTGGGCCTCCTCGGATAATAATACCTGCAGGATCCATGCCAGAATTTTCTTTTCTCTAAGGAATAGTGCATTAGTCTTCGGGTCATCAGTTCTCCATGGACTGGGGAGGAAGAGGAAGGGAACAATCCTTCAAATGAGTTTGTTCCCCCACTTCCTATTCCACCTACCTGGCTCCTGCTTCCTCCCTTTCCTTTCCAGCAAAAGTCTGATACTCAAAAATTTCACCCATTGATTCTAGTTCTCCTTTGGGGGTTATTATTTTTCTATTTCTTTCTACTCTTTCCAGAATTATTGGAAATGTATCCATCCCCATCCTCATCATCTCTGCTGGACTTTTTGTCGTGGACATGCTTACGGTATGGGAATGGAAGCCAAAGTCCTAAAGCCTACTCCCTGGGGGAAGGGTGGAGCAGAACCTTCATTTTTTTCATTCTAGACACTCTAGATATTTCTATTAATGCAGTAAAAGAATATGTACAAGGGAAGTGTCAGGCAAGGGGGTTGTGTTTGGGAAGGGTCAAAGCCTTAATTGCAGAGATAAAAAATACACATGAAGAAAAGAACAGTTAGGAAAAGTAGTCAATAGGAGAAGTAATAATAATAACAGTGATAGTAATTTTAATAGATCTTTTGTTCCTAAGGTTATTCCCTCTCACAGAGCCATCCCAGTGGTAAGAGGTTTCCTAAATCTCAGAACCACTTGCTAGAATTCAATGCATTTACTTTTGTCTCAGGAACAGAAAAGCTGATTATTAACTCTAGAACTTTATCCTTGTCCCAAAAAACATGCAGGAGTCCCTCTGTCCAATGGTTTTCAACCATTCCTTGACTACTTCTCTCAACTCAGGTTCTAAAGTAATTTTGAATACTTCTCTGAACTGTGCCTCTTTTCTGCTTCTTTTGGCTAATGCCAAAACTTACTCCCTAAATCTTGCTTCTAATTCCCCATGTTTAAGGCTGAAATGGCCTCCTCATTAACTTTATTTTTCTGGTAGCTTTGCTTCGTAGCTAAATCAGAGCAAGGATTGGGAGAGAACACATCTTTCCTGATGTGAAGGTACAAGGACTTGGAGGTTTGTGGAGATCCAGGTATTCAGTCATTGCATCATCAGAGCAATGAGTATATCAATGAAGAGATTTTCCATTTCTAAGAAACTTTTCCAGGGTGCCTGGGTGGCTCAGTTGGCTGAGTGTCTGGCTCTTGATTTCCACTCAGGTCATGATCTTATGGTGCATAGGATCAAGCCTTGCGCCAACTCTGTGCTGACAACACAGCAGAGCCTGCTTGGGATTCTCTCTCTCTCTCTCTCTCTCTCTCTCTCTTCCTCTTTCTTCTTCTCCGCACCCCCCTCACCAGCTTGTATGTGCATGTGTTCTCTCTCTTTCTCGCAAAATAAACAAATGTTAAAAAAGATAATTTCCCAATACTTTATAATTTTACATTGTATTAATATTATCCAATAGATACATATGCAACATAAAATGTAATTTGTGAAAGGAAGCATTAAAGGACTTTTAGGATTATCTAATACACATCCTTTTGTTTTTCAGATAAGGAATCTAAGCCCACAAGATTATAGCACTTAGGACAAGCTGGAATTGGGGCTTTTGTCAGGGTCTCTTGACTCCCAGTCCAATACCCTCTTACATAGGAATCCTACCTCAACCCCTACCCCACTCTTCTATTGAGACTGACCCTAGGGACAGGGGAAAGATAGAGTGTTTACACTGCACATGCCTGTGGCTTGAGATCAGAGGAAGTAGTACATTCAGTTTCTACAGAGTTGAAGTGCTTTCCAGAGTCTGGGAGGAACAAGACAGTTAAGTGAGAATCAATAACAACTAAATATAGATGGATGGAGGTTGTTTAATGGACACAGGGAACAATGAATAAAAGGAACAGCCTTATTTACGAAGGAAAAATTCTATGCTTTCTTCTTCTGTGTCCTTGAAAGAGGAAATAAGGAACTTCTAAGGACTCACTGTGACAATAAATTAAAGCCATGTGGGGAAGCAAGAAGAAATGAATTTTCAGGAGGCTATTCAATCAAAGCCCTAGTTCTATGAAGAGATAACAGGCATAAGAAAGATAGAGTTGATCTGGCCTATGGTTTATGTCCCAAAATCATGATGCTCAGAGCATGGAAGAACCAGCCCAGACAGGGTCAGTAATCCACTACTTCTCTCTGAGTAGTTGTGCCCAGAAGGAAGAAAAAAAATGATTAATAAAGCATCATTAGACAAAAGCTCTGTCACTCATTAGCTGTTTGAGGCAATCATTTTGCCTCTCTGAGTCTATGGTACCATCAGAAAAGCTGTAGGATGGGAGTTCCAGTGGTGATGAGTGCCCATATCTGAATAGCACTCACAGTTCAACAAACACTGTGGCATGCTCCCAAGTGTCTGGGCAGGAGATTGGGAGTCAAGGGACCTGGAATCACATTTTATGTCTGTCACTAGATATAAGTGAGTAATTTAATTGTCCTTATCTATAAAATGTGGATTTTAGGGAGGATCAAATAAGAGAAAAAATGTGAAAGTGTGTTTTACATTATGAAGTATAAAATGTAAGTGCTTATTGTTAGCATACTTTCATAATAACTGTTACTATCCTTTGCATTATCCTGGGACAACATTATCTAGAAAAGAGGGTCTTGACAGTATATGAGGGAAGATTCTGTTTCACAAAGTTCTTGAATCTCCTGAAATTTTATCTAAAATTTTGAGTGTAAATATCAGCATTTCAAAGAAGTCTGTGGTAAAAAAAAAAATAGGTATTTGATTTATCCGAGATTTTCAGCCTTGTATTCTGACCCAAACACCTAAAGGGTTTGATAGCAGTATAGAGATTTACTATGGCAGGGGAATTGGGGCAAATGAACTTGGGAGAGTGTGTACAATGATAATTACTAGTGAAAAAAGATCATGCAGTATTTGAAAAAGTCAACCCTAAATCTTAAAATATGTCCCTTCCTTGGTGTCACATTTCTCCTAGCTCTCATCTTTTGGAAATCACTGAAAACGTATGTGGATCTTGGCTCATCTTTGATTAGTTTCAGTCCCTTGAATTATGACTGTCATTCCTCTCTCTATACTGAATGTGCTTTTGCTAGTTTGCCAGAGACCTCTTAATTGCCAAGTTACCAACTATATGGGACATTTTTTTTCAGCTCTTGTACAAACTGTAGAATTGGACACTTTTTGTTATTTCTCTGTCAACATTTTTTATTGTTTTACTTCATGCCAATACACTCTTATGGCTTTTCTCCTACACCTCTGTCACTTCATCAGTGCTTTCTTTTGTAAATCCTCTTCTTCTGTCTTCATCTTATATGTAGATGTTCCTTAAGTTTTTGTTCTTGACTTACTGTTCTTTTTACTCTACCCTTGTCCTTAAATTTTATTATCTTTCATCATTTCACATACATTTATATGTAGTTTTATCTAGAATATATTTTCTTCTAACTACTCTTCTCTTGAGCTCCAGGCCCATGTATCCAAATTTCTGTCAGACATTAACATTAATGTGTCTATTGCACCTTACCTTCAACATGTCCAAACACAACTCAATAACTGTATCTCATATCTGTTCTTCCTCTTTCAGTGTTCTCTGTCTGGTATTTTCACTACTGTCCACTCAGTTAAACTTAAAAAAATGTACCGTTAACTTCCCTTTTAAATTCACATCTGAATTATCAAGTCTGCCAAATTAGTCTTCTAAGTGTTTTTTAATCTACCTCATCCTATTTAATCATACTTCCGTTAGACCAGATCTCTTATTATCTCTCATCTAGATGTTGAAACATTCTCCAAACTGGTTTCACTGCTTTAAGACATGTCCTCCTCACATCTATTTCCTATATAATTTCTCTAAAACATAAATCTGAGTATGACACTTCCCTACTTAAAATAGATCAATGGTTTCTAACTATGTAATAAGGACTACATATCCTTAACAAAGTCTACACACCCCTCCAAGATTTGGTTCTTTTTCTTACTCTCCACTAATAGTAAACTGTATGCAGTAAGCTCAATATACTATGCTATCTCCTACCTAGTAGCTGTGTTCAAGTTGTTCTATTTGAAATGGCATCTACATGCCCACCTGCTACTGTTTTCCACCCCATGCCCCTGCCTACCTTGCTGTCCCGCCATGATCTTTCAACTCACTTTGTTTATAGTTGTAGACCCAGTGCTGAGCATCATGACTGACACTATAGTTTTTTCAACTACTGTAAAGAGTACCTAAATTTACCCTCTTAGCAGCTTATAAGTGTATAGTAGTTTTGTTAACTATATGCACACTATTGTACAATAGATCTCTGTATCTTTTTCATCTTGCATGACTCAAACTCTTTACCCATTGTTTTCCCACCCCTCTACCCCAGGCCCTTCTTTTTCTGTAAGTTTGATTACTTTAGATACCTCATATAAGTAGAATGATGCAGCATTCATTCTTTTATGTTTGACTTATTTTACTTAGCATAATGTCCTCAAGGCACATCCATTTGTAGCATATGTCAGGATTTCCTTCTTGTTTCAAGTTGAATAATATTCCATTGTATGTATATACCACATTTTCTTTATCCGTTCATCCACTGATAGACATTTAGATTGCTTACATATCTTGGCTATTGTGAAATCTGCTACACTAAACCTGGATATGCAAATCGATCTTCAAGATCCTGTTTTAATTTATTTTGGATATATACCAAAGTAAAATTGTTGGATCATATGGTAGTCTATTTTTAATTTTTTGAGGAAAATCCATACTGCTTTTTATAGCAGCTGCATGATTTTACAATCCCATCAACAGTGTGCAAGGGTTTCAGTATCTCCACATTCTTAGCAACACTTGTTACCTTCTGTGTGTGTGTGTGTGTGTGTGTGTGTGTGTGTGTGTGTGTGTTTGTGTGTGTGTGTGTGTGTGTGTTTGATAGTGGTCATCTAATATATGTGAGGTGATATCTCTTGGTGGTTTTGCTTTGCATTTCTCTCATGATTAGTGATGTTGAACATCTTTTCATATGCTTGTTGGCCATTTTTATGTCTTCTTTGGAGAAGTGTTTATTCAAGTCCTTTGCCCCATTTTTTTAATTGGGTTATTTATTTTTCACTTTATTTTGTTATTGAGTTGTAGGAGTTCTTTATATATTCTGGATATTAATCCCTTATTGATATATTTTTTTACAATTTTTTGTTTATTCCATAGGTTGCCTTTTCACTATGTTCATTCTTTTCCTATGTGGAGAAGTAGGATGTAGTTGATATAGCCTCATTGTCTATTTTTGCTTTCTTGGCTTGTGCTTTTGGTGTCTTTCCAAGAAATAATTGTTAATTCCAAAGTCAGGAGGCTTTTTCCCTATGTTTTCTTCTAAGACTTTTATAGTTGCATGCCTTATGTTTAGATCTTTAATCTATTTTAAGTTAATTTTTGCATATGTTGTAAGATAAGAGTCCATCTTCATTCTTTGGCATGTGGATGTCTAGCATCATTTGCTGTAGAGACTATCCTCTTAGCATGAGAGGTGGACTTGCCACCTTTGTGAAAGAATATTTAACTATATACCTGAGGGTTTATGTCTGGGTTCTCTATTCTATTCCTTTGGTCTATGATCTGTTTTTATGTGAGTACCATTCTGTTTTGATTAATCTAGCTTTATTATGTGTTTTGAAATCAGGAACTGTGAGGCCTCCAGCTCTGTTGTTCTTTCTCAATATTGTTTTGACTGTTTGGAGTCCTTTGAGATCCCATATGGGCATATAGTTTTTTTTTTAACTTTAAAATTTTAATTCCAGTATAGTTAACTTGCAGTGTTATATTAGTTTCAGGTGTACAATACAGTGATTCAGCAATTCCATACATTACCCAGTGCAAATCACCACAGGTGCACTCCTTAATCCCCATAACATATTTAACCCATCCCCTTCCCTACTTCCCCTCTGGTAACTGTCAGTTTGTTCTCTACAGTTAAAAGTCTACTTCTTGTTTTGTCTGGCTAACTGGCTGTTTCTCTCTTTTTCCCTTGCTCACTTGTTTTGTTTCTTAAATTCCACATATAAGTGAAATATTATGGTATTTTTTTTCTGACTGACTTCTTTCACTTAGCTTTATACTCTCTAGCTCCATCCATGTCATTGCAAATGGAAAACTTACATTCTTTCTTATGACTGAATAATATTCCACTGTGTATATGTATTTATTATAATATTATATATATGTATGAGTACTGTATCATAGGATAGTTCTATTTTTAGCTTTTTGAGGAAACTCCGTACTGTTTTCTACAGTGGCTGTACCAGTTTGCACTTGCGCCAACAGTGGGCATATAGTTTTATAATGCGTTTAGAACAATGAATTAATGACTTTTTTGATTCCATCCATATTGTTATATTGCTGTTGAACATCTCAGATGCGTTTTATATTTTAGCAATGGATTTTTTTAAAGGCAACTCTCATTCAAACTATGTTCCATCTACACAAATGTAGTTGTAGATTAGCAATCTACTCAATCCATTGACTTTTAATATTGAGAGATCCCTTTATGGATAGCATTTCTGGGAAGAATTAAGTTACCACTGTACTCTTCCCTTTATTGTCACTAGAGTGAATACTCACTCACTGTATCTTTTCCCCACTCATTGTGGGTTTTTTTATTGTTTATTTTTTGAGAGAGAGACAGAGTTCGAGTGGGGGAGGGGCAGAGAGAGAGAGGGAGACACAGAATCCAAAGCAGGTTCCAGGCTCTGAGCTATCAGCACAGAGCCTGATATGGGGCACGAACTCATGAACTGTGAGATCAGGACCTGAGCCAAAGTCGGACATTTAACCGACTGAGCCACCCAGGCGCCTCTCCCCCACTCACTGGTTTTAATAACATGGGATTTTGCACCTCTCCCACCTCTGTCCCCTCCATCCTGTATCCTCCTTCCAACTGGGAATACAGGAAATTTTCAGGAAACTTATCAAAATTAAATTTACCAAGTCTATTCAATCCTTTAGGGAAGGCAGGAGGGAGAGCAAATCCTCAATAGAAGGTATGAAAGATTACTCAATTAAACAGGGTTTTAAAGTTAGATTCAACTTTATACCTAAAATTTTAAATGAATTTCCTTCATGAGGAAGCATAATGGCCTCTTAAATTCCATTTTGATTTTATTTTTTAAATACCTGACATGAAATGTCATTGCATTTTGAATAAAATTGAGGAATTAATTTCTTATTTGTTTGGCACAGATGTTTCTGTGCCATAGTCATATACATTCCAAAAAATTAGTTAAGGTTTGTTCAGGTCTGGGCATGGGACATTAAAAGGACTTTGACAAAAGGGAACATAACCAGGATAGTAAAATATCTTAAAGCTTTTTTGATCTGTCAAAAGTTCAAATCCCAACAATGTCACTTTTAAACTATGTAACCTTGGACAAATCACTTCAACCTTTTGGACTTGCAAATTCCTTGGTTATATATTATACTAATATGTAAGGCACTATTAATATTTTGTTAGAATATAGCCCAGCAAGGAAGTATAATGAATTCCTTAATTCATTGTGTGTGGCAGGATTTGAAGGCCAAGTTTAGGAGAAGGAGTGAGCAGAAAGTTAACATGAGAAGCAGGACCAAGAAGTATAGCTGGTCCAGTGTGCTTCCAGATCCAGCAGGGAATGAAGAGGAAGTAAATGTTCGAAAGAGATGGTGGAGATGAGAATGGAGATGGTGGGTCTGTCAGACATATTTAATGTAGGGACTATGGGACTATGCTTGAAATGAGCTTGGGGCAGGGGATGGGGATGGGAGTTGGGTGATGTGGAGAGGAGGAGAATGGGGCCCTGAGAAGACTGTACCCACAGAAATTAAGTAGTGAACAAGGCCAAGGAAGAAGGCTGGGGGGATATAGGGCAGCACTCTTTCCACCTTGTTTCAGTGCCTTTGACCAGAGTAAAAGAATCCTGAATACAAAGGAGCTGCAGAGATGGCCAGATATCTCTTCTGAAATCTTCTAGGACATCTGCTATCTTAGAGCTTTATCAGAGACTATCCACTTTTGCCCTCTGGCATCAAGTAGCCACATCTGCCCTCATATTGTGGCTATGGGACAGGGATGCAACTCTAAGAAGGGGCCAGGACAGCAGGCAGAGAGATAAATGTTCATGACAAAAAAAAAAAAAAAAAAAAAAAAAAAAAGGGGGGGGGGGGGGGAAGGGACTAGGACCAAGGCAAAGACTAATTACCTGACTGGAATACTGAATGAGGGAGTGTTTAGTACAGATTCTGAAGGAAAGAGGGCACTTCTCTCCTTAAGCTGTCTTCAAGTTATGGTTAAATGTTAACCAAGGAGGACAGGACTAGTTAGTCTAGAGATAAGTTTTAGGGGAGACTTAAGAATTCTAAAAGCCTGTCAAGGTGCCAGGAGACCAGGTGTCAACAGAACTAGACTCGTGGGTAGAAATAAAGGAAGTAGATTCTGATTTCATATGGGACAAAAATGGGAACTGTGCAGCAATGAAGGCTGTCTCGACAGGTGGCATGAGCTTCCTGTCACTAAAAATATAGGCACAGATTCTCAACAGGGGTATTCTGTATTAAGGGGAAAGCCAAATAAAGTGCTTTTTGATGCCCCTTTCAGTAATCCTGAGGCTTTTTAGCAGCTGGAGAGATGTTTCCCACCTCCCCTCTATTTTCATAGGTTCTCTTAGTTTGGGATCTTCAGATACTTTCTATGGAGAAGCAAAGCAGAGAGACAAAAGTATAATACCGTGTTGTGATTAAAAGATCTTTGAAGTTAAATAACTATGGCTTAACTCTGGATTCTGTCAGTATTAGCTCTTGTAAGTTGTATAACTTGTCTGTGAATTCATTTCCTCATCTGCAGAATGGGCATAACAATAGCACCTTTAGTAGTTGTGAGGATTAAATGACACGCTAGATGTTTAGCATAGGTCTGGCATATATTAAGTACTTAATAAATGTAGTGATGATGATAATGACCATGATAAAGTAAAGAAGGATGCAGAGGTGGAAGACAAATATGATGTTAATGACATTGAGAGTGACACACTGGCTTTCTTTCATGTGCACTTAAGCAATGTTAATTTTATAAACCTATACCAAGTACATTGTGCAAGTTGGTGTGCAAGCATATCTTTGGTGTGCAGGCACCTCTCTGACTAGTTGTTTGGATTCCACCTCAAAGACAGGTTGACAGGCTCAATCTCTTATGATAGTAAAAGGCAAACAGCCCAAGCCAAAAGCCTAGAACTGGATTCATCCCCGTGTAGAACAGGAAACTTAAAAATGGTCAGATAAGTAGAAAGAAAAACAGGAGAGACTACTTTGCCAACTGAGTTTTTAGAAAAAAAAAAAAAAGAAAGAAAAAAACGGCATAAAAAAACCTTTTGAAGACATCTCTATTGAGGTACAATTGTTATACAATAAATTGCACATATTTAAAGTGAGAAATTTTGACAGGTTATTTGGACATAGTGTACACCCATGAAACCATGATCACAACTGAGACAGGGAATTTTTCCCTCTCTCCACACCACTCCTCTCCGCCATCCCCAGGTCAGATCCCAGGCAACCACCATCTGGAATGATGCAGAGAAATAAAATAGAACAAGGACATTTGAAGAACCCTTGAACTAGGCTATCAGGGAAAATCAATGAGAACAATTTCAGTGGTAGAAACCCTTCTGCTGGGGGATAAAATGCAAATGAAAGGTGAAGAAAGGGAGACTGCAGTGTAGAGTCCTGAGAGGATAGAATTTCAACAAGGAGGGATTTTGCAGGTAGGACATTGCAAATGAAACGTAATATGTTACACCTGTGAGGAAGACAAGGCAATATAAGACTTGAAGCCTGGAGGAGTAACTGATCCAGAATGCTTGAGAAACTTTATATTGAGTGATCATGAAGGCTACTAGGGGTCCTATAAGTGCAAAAGGATGCTGGGGAGTAAGGACAGAATCAGAAAGCTGTCTTCAAGCAGCAGCAGGAGAGTTTGAGGATTCAAATCCAACAGGGACAAAAAAGGAGCACATGTCAACCTGGGAAATACAAACTCTCTGAGTGTTGAACTTCATGTAGGAATTCTGAGAAGAAGGATCTTTTGTGGTTGGAGCCCAGGTAAACCCTTGAACAGAGGATGAACTTTAGGTAGGGAACAGAACAGAGGCATGTTATAGTGGGAAGACCAGTAGGTTTTGAGTCACCCACTCTGGGCGGTGCCGTCACCTTCCCAAATTATCACTTTTGCATCTCTCTGTCTCTCTTTTTTTCAATAAGTAGAACAAGGGCTGTTGTGAATATTAAATAAGAGAATCTTTGTGAAAAGTTGTGACCTCTAGAGCTTTAGTTCTGTATATAGTTATAATCATTAGGATGGTTGGCTAATGTTAAAATGCCCTTTCATTTACTCATTCAATAGATATTTAAGTGCCTATGATATGCCAGCATTGAGAATACTAAACAAAGAAAAAAACTTAGATGCTGTTATAATGTAGCTTTCCTTCATTACGGATTAAACTAGAATCATGTGGTAAATGATATGATTGGAGAAGTGCAGGGGTGTTGTGGGAGTATGTAAAAGAAAAGCCCAGCCTAGTCTATTAGGGAGTGGGACATTGATTTAGAGAATGTTTTATAAGTAGAGACTTGTTCCTTCTATTAACAAGTAGGATCCTCATTGTATCTTGGGTTTTAAAAAAAATTTTTTTTTTGCTTTATGTTTATTTATTTTTGAGAGGTAGAGAGACAGGGTGAGTGGAGGAGGGGCAGAGAGAGAAGGAAACACAGAATCCCAAGCAGGCTCCAGGCTCCAAGCTGTCAGCACAGAGCCCAACTCGGGGCTCGAACCCACCAACAGTGAGACCATGACCTGAACCAAAGTCTGATACTTAACCGACTGGGCCACCCAGGCACCCCTGCATCTTGGTTTTTTAAAGGACTTTCCATTCCACTAGATAGCAAACTCTTTGAGAGGAGACACCTTTTCTAATCAATCTCTGTATCTCTCATGCACTGTGCTCAATACACTTTGTATACTTAACAATATTTGCTACATTGAGTTGAGCCAAAAATGTCAGAGCATCCAATAAAACTCAGGATAGATATTTACAGTCCAATTAAGAATTAAGCTTGTACTTTTACTTGAAATTAAAATCCAAAGAGCCTGGACTTCCAGGTTTATAAGACCGTATCGCATTTCTAGTTCAGGTGAATCTCTTCCTCTCTTGTCAAGAAGTCTTTGTCTGATTTATCCTGTTAATTACACGCCCTAAGTGATCAGATCCAAGGTTACCACTTGCAACCTTTGCTAGTTTGTCTTTCCTTATTCAATTCTAAGATTTTAGAAATAGACAACAGTGAAGGGAGACTAGGAGAGGAATGGTAGCTACCCTATAATCATGTTTATTATTTATTTATAGAAATTATGAATGCAGCTATTTTATTAATGGGACTTTTAATTATCCACTATGGTGAAGGCAAAATATCTCTCGGCCCCACTAATTAATATGGGTATTCAATGACTGTTAATTAAGGACAAAGGGGACCAAAGGAACACAATCCACCCTTGACTCTGATGAATGCAAAGTCAAAGCAATAGCTTATTTCTAAATTAACATGATTGATAAAAAGTCAAGCTCAGACTCAAGACTTTTCCCCTCAGGGAACCATAATTTTCCTGTATAGATGATAGAATAAAAGGCTCATCTGTGGGCCCAGGAACAAAGCCCAGAGTTGCAGGCCCTGAGGAGACAAGGGAGCCATGGATTATTTTGTAAGACCTGCATTTCAATAGGTGGCATTTCACAGGGCTCTTGTATACTCTCCTTATTTTAGAAACTCTGTGCAACCTCAGATCCTAGGGCAGGCCCAGCCCCAGCCATATTGGTCCAGAAGAACCTACCTTCCTGATCCCTGGTATACATGCCCAGTTGCCTCTGGCCATTCCTCCCCTCCAGGTTTGTGCAGTTCTGTGAAGAACCTCATTCATGCTAGCAACCTGTCTCTCTTAAAGCAAATTGTGTTGTCACATGTCATGTGCCACAGCTAGTATCTTTAGTCTTTGGAGGAAAATAAAAACAAAGAATGCATTATTGTAACAGAAGTGTCCTGCTAAAGGAAAGGTCATATGTTTTAGAAGAAACAGTATGGGTTTTAGAGACACATAGTAGTTTTACTCCTTGATAGTTCAGGGACCTTGGGCTTGAGACTTAGTTTCCTCATTGATAAAATTTGGATATCAAAACCCACCTTTTTAGGTTTTTGTGAGAATGAAATAAGCTAAAAAATACAACGTTCCCAACAAGCAAATTATTATCAAGATCCCGCCTTATATGCAAACAGTACTCTTTAGTTTACAGTGGTTTGAACCTTACTACAAACCAGTGAGGTAAGCAAATCAAGATTTATGTTCTGCTTTTTTCACTTATAAGGAAACTGATGAACAAATAGGATAAATGTAAAAGAAGCCTCATAAAAAAGAATAAAATATAAATTTAAAAAAATAACAACAAACAACAAGAAGCCAATTAATCTTGGAGCCTCAGCTTCCTCATGTTTAAAATAGTCATACCATTGTCCACCTCTCTGGATTGTGGTAAGGATCAATAGCTAATGGAGGTGCTCTATAAACTCTTGAATCAAACTATAGTTTGATATATTACATTGAGGATCTGTCCAAGATCATACAGAGAAAGCAAAAGAGCTATATATGTATTCACTCTTTCATTCATTTATTCATTCACTTATTCATCCAATAAACATTACCAGTTCTATCCTAGGGGTCAAGAACAAGGCATTCATAGTCTACAAGAAAAATATAACATTCCTAGACAACTATAGGAGAAGGCAGATTACTTTAAGTAGCTTAAGAGAGCTGTGTGAAAAGGTAGATTCCCTCTGATGGTCAGTTAGCCAGTCTGTGGTTCTACTCTCTGTTCTGTTCCATTCCATTCCACCCCATTCCATCCCATACTGTGTCCAGATTATATCATTCATCTCATTAAGAGCTTTCTATGGATACCCACTACCTATGGGGTAGCAAATACTTGGCTATATACATAACCACTGTCCTGTGCCCTTACGGGCAGACATTGCTAAGTGTTTATGATCTTAGTGTTTCTTCCTAAGAAGAAATGAATCTAGACTCATTATCAGAATCCTTCTCAACACAATGCTTCAAAAAGCAACTGCCAATTGATTAGATTTGTCTCTAAAAGCTATTTCCCTGGGAATGTGTTTTTTGTGATGCTTTTCCTTGGGTTTGAAGACAGTCATGAAAACTTGGAACTTTAAAAGGCAACAGGTGGGGCGCCTGGGTGGCGCAGTCGGTTAAGCGTCCAACTTCAGCCAGGTCACGATCTTGCGGTCCATGAGTTCGAGCCCCGCGTCAGGCTCTGGGCTGATGGCTCGGAGCCTGGAGCCTGTTTCCGATTCTGTGTCTCCCTCTCTCTCTGCCCCTCCCCCATTCATGCTCTGTGTCTCTCTGTCCCAAAAATAAATAAAAAACGTTGAAAAAAAAATTAAAAAAAATAAAAGGCAACAGGTGTTAGTATTTTATTAATTAGTTAAAACTCAAAGAGGTTAAGAGGCTTGTTCAAAGTCACACATTTAGAGAGTCCAGAGACTGTGATTCAAATATCAATATTTTGGTTTAAAATTCCGTTTTCTTACTGATACATCAGATTGTTTTTTAATTTCATGTTTCCCATGATTAATGTGCTGCTCTGCTCAAATTCCATATTATAGAATACCATACTCATCCACTTTTTTATTTGTCCATTCACAAAATATTCAGGTGTTAGGAAGTAGAGTTTATTATTCAAAGGAACTTTAATGATTATCTGTATAATTAGACTATAACCTGTCTGAAGTCTGGGATTGTATTTTTATTCACCATTGAATCCTAGTGCTGAATATTTGTTTAATCAATCAGTAAATGTATTGTCTAGTAGATGAGCAGCCAAGTAAACAGACTATGACAATAAAATATGCAATTGCTTGGCATGGTCTTTAGCATTTTGTAGAAGAACAGTGTTACTGTTAACTAGCACTGAGTCCAGTGTGATATGGGGACACCCAGGAGGGCCCTTTTCTTTAGCAGAGAGAGGAGAAAGTGACACTGAACTGCATCTGAAAATGGTCAAAGAATATTACACACAGAATTAACAATGTGTGCAAGGATGGGGAGATTTGTAAGAACACAACATAGTTGAAAGAATATAAATAGATTAAATGATATGAAACAGGTGTAAGCCACACAGTGAAGCCATACTGTGGCCCTGAAGATTTTTACTTTGTTCTGAAGGATGTTTTGGATTTATTAAAGACTTTTAAGCAAAGGAGTATCATGATGGAATTTGCCTTTTAGAAACAGCTTTCTGGAATTATAGTTAATTTTTTTAATTTAAAAAATTTTAACATCAACTGAGCATGAGGTCTTGAATGTTTGACTTTCATAAATGTTTAACTTTTATTATTGTTAACACTGGAGCCAATAAATGGTTGTGTGTCTCTGTATATGTATATGCATAAAAGGCAATATTAGCAATAACATTTTCCTTAATTAATTTTCCCATGACTGAATTCCTATTTGAATATTCATTCTTAAAACATTGCAGTATGTTGTGATGCACTTCGGCGAAATTAACTCAATGAGCTCCTCTTTCCAATTTTAATATTCCACTGGGTTTTCTATTCCCAAAAACTCATTAGTATCTGAGTGCAGTGCTGACGAGAAACAAGAGAGAGGCATATTGTGTGAATGTGAGTCAGAGAAAAGAGACAGCTGGCACGAGAATTTTCTAATAAAACCCAAAAATGCTGCTGTGTCTTAACAACAACAATAGAAGAAAGAAAGAAAGAAAGAAAGAAAGAAAGAAAGAAAGAAAGAAAGAAAGAAGAAAGAAAGAGAGAGAAAGAAAAGAAAAAAATAAAAAAGGTGTTTTGAGTATTCCCTTTCTACTAAAAGTTCTGAATCTTATTCACACCTTTCATGAATGCTGGCAAAAGCCAAATTGTTCTCACTGAAACCTTCTCGTGGACTCATGCCAGAGAAATGTTTGTATGTTTTCCAAGTTTTCTGATGATGTTAAAATTTATGTAAAGATTCACTTAAGTCATTTGTCCATATACATGACATAGTTTGAGTCTCCAGAAAAATCATTCTTAGTAATACAGCTTGACTATTCTTCCTCTCCTCCTGCTTCAGTATGTGCGATTTGACCATCCAATTATTCACCATGTTTTCTCATTTGCACGCTTTTACTTATGCCATTATTTCTTCCTTGAATGCTTTTCTATTGTCTTTATATGTTGATATTCTAACAATTTTTCAAAGCCAAATTCAAATGCTTTACTCTACCAGGAGACGTCTATAACTTGACAAGTAGATGCCAGTTTTCTTCCTTCAGGAAAATTGAATCATATTCTAAGTTCTTTGACAGTTGTTTGTGTACATACCCTCTTATAATTATTATAGCTGTCATTTACTGAGCACCTGCCTTGTGCCAGACTTGCTATTATTATCTATGTGGGATTGGTATTATTATGATCATTTTACAGATGAGGTAGCCAAGGCTTAGAAGAAATGTTCACTGAGTTTTCCAGACTAGGGACAGGAATGATTACATTACTAAAAGCTTATATTCTTTTGACCACATTGGGCAGTTTTTCTGCTTTGTTTGTACAGTGTCCTTATTTTAGTTTAGCCTTGAAGAATGAATGTATTAAGAGTTCTGAAGACAAGGCTAGATGCAATTATTCCAGGTAGAGAGAAGTATAAATGTAGGTATGAAGAAATAAGTATGTATTGCAGAGTGACAGGGGCAGAGTGTGTTAGGGAACATTGGCTCATCACCTTGGCTAATGCCAAGGCTTTTATGAAGAATGGAGGAGGGAATAAGATGAGAAGGGCTACTGGGGTGACTCAGTTGGTTAAGCGTCCAACTTTGGCTCAGGCCATGATCCCGTGGTTCGTGGGTTCGAGCCCTGCGTTGGGCTCTGTGCTGACAGCTTGGAGCCTGGAGCCTATTTTTGATTCTGTGTGTGTGTCTCTCTCTCTTTCTCTCTGCCCCTCCCCTGCTCACTCTCTGTCTCTCTCTCCGAAAATAAATAAACATAAAAAAATAAATAAAAGACTAGAAGGGCTACTTGTGTCCAGATTGTGACAGGCCATGGGTATGGAGCAAAGGGGCACTCTAGTTCCAAGGCCAGGAATGGAGGGGAAAGCTGAGGCCCTGAGTGGAGGCAGGAATGCATGGGGAAATCTTGTGATATCACAGAGAAAGTGCCAGGAAATAGGGCTAGAGGGGCCACAGCTCATTTTTAATTGACTAGTCACTTGGCATTGCCTGGAGTTGAGACTTAGAGCCAGATACAACTGATTTGATACTGATATTCCTGAACTGCTGCAGGAAGGATCCTTAAATACTTGCAAGAATAAAATTGAGTCAAGAAACCCAAGTTTTAGGGAGGGAAGAGATGGGAGGGCAGGGAACTAGGCAGGGCATTGCATAAGCCAAGTAAAATCAGTCCCTAAACTGGGTCATGAGGCAGGGAGGTGTGAGGGGGAAGTAGCAAGAACTTCCTTCGTGTTTTTAATGTGTTAAGACTGTTTTAGTTCAATGTGAGGCATGATCAGGAAGAACATATGTCCAAGTTTCTCTTGTTTTGAAGTGTTGATTGGTATAACTAAGAGAATGCTAAAATAGCTCTATAGACACATTGAAACATTTCTAAAGTAACATCATAGCCTGTTCCAAGGGTGGTGAAGGGGAATGAGGGTTTGCTGTATTGTGACATGTAACTGGCCTTTTGACATATCATTAACTCTGGACAAGTGGTACTACCTCCAGCCAGACTTTTAGGGATTCCTCTTTAGCAACCAGGGGACTAACACAAGAGCTGTGATGCTTCGCTTGTAGCTGGCTTGCCTGTAGTGTCTGTGGCAAGGCATCTCTGCCTTCTGTGGCTATTTCCTATGCCCTTTTTTGTAGAGTCTGTTACGTCAAAAGGAATTTCTACAGGGACAGAGATTTGGTCTGTCTTACTCAGTGGCCTACAGGCTCGTATCCACAGAGCCTGTATGTGAATATTTGTTGAATGAATAAATGGAACTCAGTGTGAACTAGGAAAATCTGGGTTTAGTTGCCAGTTCATGTAGTTATTAACTGGAGGCCTCTAGGCAAATCATATACAGTTCCTGAGATTCAGTAAAATGGGAAAATAGTATCTGTCCTGTTTGACTTACAGGATTCTTGTGAGGATTAAATACATATGAAAACCCTTGGAGGAACATTGTAATTAGCAGAAGAAAATAAAGGGAAGAGATCCATCATGTATTGTGTCCTGTGCCAGGTACTTTATCTCCAGCATCATATTTCAATCACATGACAGTTTTAAAAGACATTATCTTCATCTTTTAACTGAGGACACTAAGGCTTACAGAAGCTAAGGCCACACATTTAGTAAGTGGCAAGCAGAAAGTGTCAGAGCCTCTTCTGTCTGACTTTGCAAAAACCTATGTTCTTATTCTCTATACTGCACAAATGTGAGGTAATTTTATTGAAATACTGACATTTAAATGAAGCTTTTACAGAAACCTATCATAGAAGGTCAAAAGTCATTCTTAGAGGACACAAATGACATCTGACTTTGTCTAGGAAGAGACATCTTTGCTCTAATTAGCATCATGCTTTCCAGCAACCTCTGTGTCATCACATTTGCATACATATCTGTGGGAACAGGGGTGATAGTGCTTTTGCAAACACAGATCTCATCTACTGATGCTACTTTTCCTCATTTCTGTTCAGCTCTCCACTTAGTGACACATATTCAGTATACTGAGTACAGAATCATTTTGCCCATATAGATTATATTTGGTGGAACTCGATTTCTTGCATTATTCTTCCTACATTAGTTAGAACAATCTTGAGTGGTTTGAGTGAGGACACGTGTGCTGAGTGATGGAGGAGCACTGTACTTGGAGACAAGAGATGTCTATGGAATCCCAACTCTGCCCTCACTTAGCTTGGGGACCTTGGACTCTGAGAAACTCAGTCTCCTTCTGTAGAACAGTGACACGAGCAAATGATTAAGAGAAGTGTATCAGGGGGTCAGTGTGTGTGAAAGAATGAGTGAAATTTTGTACATATTAGTTTATTTTATTATTTTCTTTGTTTTTGGTATTTGGAGTAATTGCTAAGAATCAAAAGATACAGGTTCCAGTCCCAGACTTTGAGCAAGGCACTTCACCTTACTGGATCTCACTTTATTTTTAATTTTTAAAAAATATTTATTTTTGAGAGAGAGAGAGAGAGCATACGTGCAGGGGAGGGGCAGAGAGAGAGAGGGAGACAGAGAATCTGAAGCAGGCCCAGGCTCTGAGCTGTCAGCACACAGCCCAATATGGAGCTTGAACTCCCAAAACATGCAATCATGACCTGAGCCAAAGTTGGACACTTAACTGACTGAGACATCCAGGCGCACCTAGATCTCACTTTCTCTGTCTGTAATGGAGTTCAGCTAGGTAGTCTATATTTTTAATCTTGGGATTTTGTGCATGTCAGACCTGTCAAAAACCAAGGGTCTACCAAATGGAGTGGGAAATGCCATGATAGGGTGATGGGGCTCTTAGAGTTACTGAGGAGGAGTAACTCAGCCCTGGAGGAGGTGGGTTGGGATTACAGAACAAGAGGTCAGGTCACTTCCTTGGGATGACAGTGTTTGAGCTAACTCTTGCAGAAGCACAGGAACTATCTAGGCATGGAAAGGAACAGTGTATTTACCAGTTACATAAAGTCTGAAGATGAGAAAAACCAAGTAAAGTTCAGAAAACTGTTTAAGTTTGTAAATAAAAGTGGGACATGTGACTCTTGTATAGGTAGGCATGTATATATTGTGAATATGGGAAAGGGGTAGGAAAGAGGAAGGACAACTTAAAGTACTGAGGAATTTAGCTTTTATTCCATAGATGATGGGGAGCTATGGAAAGGGAGAGGGGAACATGACTGTTTTTGACTATTAGAAATACACATTTGCGACTATAAGGAGAATGGATTGTGAGAGGCCAAATAGAAGTAGACAGTCCAGTTAGGAGTTCTCAGCGTGTGCATGGCATACTTATGGGCAGTGAAGAGACCAATTGGCTGCTGTAGCTGTGACTATGTGCTGACATGGAGGAGGAATTTAAAACGGCCAGGCCAGTGAAGTCAACGTCAAAGACTCTCAAATAGAGCTAGAAGGAAGCAGAACCTTTTCTGATTCTCTAATTTGTATGCAATTACAAACAGAGGTCAGTTTTACATATACACATATGGTAAGCAAAGTACAGTCTCTCCCAAATCCCCTCTGACATACAGATGGATTTCTAAATTTATATGTAATCCTTAGGATTGAACATGGATATTAGTAAAACATCACCTTGTGGCCAGGAGGCTTCCTGAGGCAAGAGAATCACCCTCTACATTTGATCAGGCTTAAGATCAGGAATTTAATGTTTTTAAGTAGAACAGATGATGAGATTATGTTTAGAAAGAAAATCAGTACCCCCTGCCTCCTTTATGGTTACTGCCATTTTGTCACTCATTAGCAGAATTATGTTCATATCATACCACTTTTATTCTCTAACTGTATCATTCAAACCCAAAAGTGTGAGAAGTGGAACTGTAGCATTTCATTCCAGAAATATTTACTGAGTGTCTGTTATTTCTTAGGAGGCAGCCAGGTCTAGAGAGAAAACGGAAAATCAAATAAAATTATGAGCATGTAAAGTGCCTAGCATAGTGCTGGACATAAGGGCAGCTCAGTTAATAATGGTACCCTCATTATGCCCCTAGGATATAAGGATCAAATGATGAATAAAGAACAGCTTGTACCTGCTGGGATTTATAGCTTCCTTTGAAAGATGAGATATCGTAAATAAAAATAATCTTTCTAATGCTTCACAGTTTACTATCACTTTCACATCTACAATTTCCTGTCAAGCTTCCAATGTCAATTCAAATTACCAAGGCAAGGCCTATTATTAGCCCCATTAAACAGATGAGGAAATTGACATCCAAACAAGTTAAGTGACTGAACAAGACCAGATTGTTGTCAAGTGGCAGAGCAGGGGTACCTGGCTCAAGCATTTATGCTGTGGTAAGTACATGGTACCTAGCCTGTCAGTGGTAGGATTTTTAGTTTATAATTTTATAGTAGAAACAAAGTACAAAGGGAACCGTGAAGAGAAAGGATTCACTCTACCTGGAGCTCTGCAATCTAGTATCATTTCCTGATGGTTTTCAGGATTCATTTCTGAGTATGGTCATTGTTCACCTAGCCTTTTGCCCCTGTCTCACTTACTAGGATTCCAGTAATTCCCTATGAATTGGTCTAATCTGTTAAAGGTTTTTGGACTATTCTCATAGTCTTATCCCTGTTTGATGTAGCTATTTGGGATAGGTAGCCTTATGCCCCAGCCTCTGAGAGTCACCTGATACTAAGAACCACTGCCTAGGGGTACCTGGGTGGCTCAGTCGGTTAAGCATTCGACTTCAGCTCAGGTCACGATCTCGCGGTCCGTGAGTTCGAGCCCCACTTCGGGCTCTGGACTGATGGCTCAGAGCCTGGAGCCTGCTTCCGATTCTGTGTCTCCCTCTCTCTCTGCCCCTCCCCTGTTCATGCTCTGTCTCTCTCTGTCTCAAAAATAAATAAATGTTAAAAAAAAAAAAGAACCACTGCCTAGATCTTGCTAACTCAGCCTACTTTTTGATTTAAATTTGTGGATCCCCCTAGAGGATCATGTCTTCTGTTATTCCTTATCTTTTGTGCAGTTCTCTCCCTTGCCTCCTTAGAAATCCCATTGAACAAAACAGGCAAGACCAAATTCATTATGGCACTGACTCAGGGCCCTCAGTGGTCTCAAGCTTCTGATTGGCTTACCTTGCGTGTGGAAATACAAAGAAAAAAAAAGAGAGAATGCAACTAGGCAGATTGTTACTCTGAGCAAGGGAGGAAAGGAGCATAATTCCTGCTCCCAGGTATGTGTAAGACACACATAGATGAAGTCAGTAGATGGCCACCTGCACAGTAGACTCAACCTGAAAAGTGTATCTTGAGTGCTGCTTTAAATGCATTATCTCATTTAACCTATGCAATAGCCCTCTGAGTAGCATGAGTATTTTCATTTTGCAGAGGAGGTAACTGAGGCTCAGAGAGATATTTATGCCTTATGCAAGTACCCATAACCAGAGAATAGCAGGAAGTGGTTGAGGATCCATTCATGTGATGGAATGTACTGTTCTTTTCTCTTACTCCAAAGTGGTGATGGGTAATCAAGTTCTAGATCACACAGCTCAGATGCCATGTATTTGTTGGATCTCAGGTTGGGGGGTGGGCTGGGGAGCAGTGTGGGATAGAGCATTTGAGGAAGGTTTTCTGAAGAATCTTGGAGTTTAAAGAGTTTGGAGAGGCAAGAATGAAGGAGGAGGACATTTGTAGGAACAGAGTGTGCAAAGCTGTGGAGGTGGGAATGAGTTGGGCACAAGTGGAGGTGGTGTGGATCACGGTCTCACAGGAGTGGAAAGTGCATTCTGAAGAGAAGGACAGCTTGGTTTGTCTGGAAGGAAGGGCTATCAGCCTAAATATGCCTCTTGATCCTCTCTGTCTAATAGCTGTGCGGATCTGCCCTCTGTCAATGTGAGAAGACCCAGTGAAAGCAGGAATTTGGCTCTACCCTGCAGACCATGCTGAGGAGAGGTTTTTCCAAGCCATATTTTAAAACTTGTGTTGAAAAACATCCCTAAATCCTCTAACAGAAGACAGATGTCTGCCTGAACAAATATCAGCTCTCACATAATTTGTTGTTTTTATTTCTGTAGCATTTGCCTATTGAATCTGACAACCTCCTATAATTATCCATTTTCCAGAATGAATTATGGAGTGCATGCCCCATGTATGTGGCTCACGCTGCTGTTGGTTCATGGACTGTGTGGATGTAGGGTGCCTCTGTGTAGGGAACCAGGTTCTATCTGGCTCCTTGATAGAACTCCCCTTGCCAAGCCTCAGTACTTTGACCTGGGAAATCTTATCCCTATCTTTTGGGTCTGTATCTTTAGCACTGGATGTATCAAGCCCATGGTTGGTCAGGGGCTAAAAGGAACCCCAGTTCAAATAACTCAGTATATTTAACAGTATAGCATGAACCTTGAATTTCAGACAGACCTAGTTTTGATTTTTTTACCTCCTACCTGTAAGTTTATTAACCTCTCTGAGTCTCAGTCTTTCATCTTTGAAATGGTTGTTGAAAACAGGTATTAAATAAATGACAGTTGTTTTTTATTATTGTCATTTTTCCTTCTTGTCTGGACCTTATTTATTGGTTGATAGGTAATCTTTACTGAGGGTTAGGACATTTTGATAGTCTTTGATAAGTGCCTTATATCATTTAATTCTAATAACAACCATATGAGATTGGTAGTTATTATCCTCACTTACACATAAGGAAACTGAAATTTAAAGGTGTTAAGTAACTGCCCAGAGAAGGTCATATAGCTTGAAAAGGCAGAATCAAGGTTAGAACCCATGCAGACTGGCCCAGAGCCTTAAGTCATAACTGCTTTATTGGCTTCCATCGTAACTCATAACTACTTCATCTGTCCCTTTCCTAAGACAGAGATACTGCCTTATACCCCAATTCTGGCTGTTTCGCTAGGCCTTAGCTCTTCTTCTGATAGCCTATCAAAAACTGCCTTATTCCTGCCAGCCCTTCCCATAAACTCCAGTTTAGTATTTATAGGCTCAATGGCCTCTCCTTACTGGTATTGATCTCCCAATATTGTTCCCTCTCTTCTCTGCCTGCTAGGTAATGATTTGTTCATTCTTTCAGCAAATTTTCACCAAGTATCTAGTATGTTCCAGGCTCAATGTGAGGCACCGACAGTACCAAAACAAATTAAATAGGGCTACTGTTTTAAAAGTAGTTTCAGTCAGGAGACAAAAACAGAGAAATGTCACTGGCATTCCTAACCACTTCTTTCTTTTACCCCCATATATAATTCATCACCATTATTTGTTTATTTTGCCTCCGAAATATCTCTTGAATATGTGTGCTCTTCATTATCTACACTGCCACCCACAGTTCAAGTTACCATTATTTCTCATTGGGCTGCTGCAGTAACCTTGTTACTGATCTTTGAAAAAGGTAAGGCTGCTTAAAATACTTTCATGGCTTCCCAATGCTCTTAGCATTATGGAAACAAAACTAAAAGCCCTCAAGTTTGAGAAAAGAATATAAAGGAATTGAGCCAGCATGAGATGACTGGCTAGTCTTTGAAGATCCTTCTAGCTCTAACATGCAAAATTTGACTTCATCTGGATAGAATTATGCAGCTCTGATAACATCTCTTACCAAGATTTACCTACTAATTAATGACTATTCTCCAGTTATCCTAAACAGATGGAGCTTTACTTAATTTAGTGACAGGGCCAATTCAAGAAGAATGCTTTCTTTCATTTATTCATTTATTCCACAAGCATTCACTGAGCATTCATTCTTTTTTGGGGTCCTGGAATGGATACTGGAGATACAGACTCAGTTTATTCAATCTCAGTAACTATTCTGGTTACTGCTGTTTTAGCAGTGAACAATAGGCAGAAAAGAGGCAAAGTCCCTTTTCTCATAAAGATTAAATACTAGAATGAGACTTATCCCCTCCTCTTGGAAAGCTTGTGGTTTATTAGGAAAGACATTGTTCATTTATTACTTAACATTTACAGAGTACCTACTATGTGCCAGGGTTTGGGAGGACAGTGGTGAATGAAACAGACACAGAATTGTCATAATTTGGTAATTACATAGTGGCTAAGTACAAGACTAGAATTCTGTGCAAGGAGCAGTAGGAATCTTGAATTCTACCTTGCAGGATCAGGGAGGACTTCTCATTAGAAATGACTGGTTGAATTACAACTTAAAAATATGTAGGGTACTATATTACTTCTAGGGACCCTTAATTAGTACCAAATTTAACCAAAACATGCATGACATTTCTTCCAGGCTTTACGTTTTTACGGAAAATATTAATTCTACAGGCACCTGGGTGGCTCAGTTGGTTAAGCGTTGGAATTCAGCTCAGGTCATGATCTCACAGTTCCTGGGTTCAAGCCCCGCATTGGGCTCTGTGCTGACAGCTCAGAGCCTGGAGCCTGCTTTGGATTCTGTGTCTCCCTCTCTGTCCCTCCCCCACTCACGCTCTCTCTCTCAAAAATAAATAAACATTAAAAAATTTAAAAAATATATTAATTCTAATTAATCATTGCATGATATTGATGAGTAAACAATAGTTTATGGTTGTGAAGCAACTTTCTGAGAGTCACAAAGCTAGTTAGTGAAAGGGTCCGTATTCCAGCCCAATATGTCCAACTTGCTCTCCCTGCTCTCTACCCTGCTAAATGCACTGGTATTTTCTAGACTCTGTCATTCAGCCTCTTATATATCAAAATTTCATTCATAATTTTTTATGTATCAGAGCCTTCTAACTGTCACATTCAGTTTGCGGCTTTCCATGTGAAACCCAACGCAAGCCTGCTCTGGGGCCAGAGTTCTGGAAAGGAGATTTATTGTTTCAGGAAAAATTGCCTTCCAGTTGACATTAATTCTTATCTTGTTTCCTGAGTTCCCACCATCTCAGTGATACCTGAATTTCCCTGGCAAATCTCAGACTGTCTTTCCAAGTAGCAGATGTTATTACATCCCCAGTTCTCAATAAGAAAGTAGCAGATGCTATTACTTCCCCACTCCTCAATAAGAAACTGGCCCTGGCCATTTGATTTCCCCTTTGGGGGATGATGAAATCAATGGCCTGGTCCTAATAGACCTCTGTAAAAGAGCAGAGCCAGACAAGAAGACATGGCACTCAATTCTGCCAAGCACAGAATATCATGCCAGGCACTATAAGGAATCAAAAGAAACTGACCATATGAGACTCAGGCTTACTATTTCAATCTGACTGAAAAGTTGTTCTCTTATTATAAGCCTGTTTCCTCACTTGTAAGATGATCATGGTCCCATCAGTCCTGTTAGCCCCACTGATTTGTGGAGGATCATCTGTTATATGGCTATAAGTTCTTTAATGACTGACAAAGTGTTTTTCACATTACATTGCTCTTTTGTGGTCATGATTATGATCTGACTGTTTCTTTTTTTTTGACACTGGACTGATATTTGTTTATTTAAAGTCAAGTCAGTTAACATACAGTGTAGTTGGTTTCAGCAGTAGAACCTAGTGACTCATCACTAGCATATAACACCCAGGGCTCGTCCTAAAAAGTGCCCTCCTTAAAATGGGTGATGGGCATTAAGGAGGGCACTTGTTAGGATGATCTGACTGTTTAAAAGAGCACATAAGAGTGGCTGGATGGTAATAAAACCATCTTGGTCTGACTGACCAAGACCAGACAAACTTAGCTAAACCCTCAGCTGTGTCAACGCAACAAAGTATATCCCATCATACCACACCTTAAAAACATTATTGTACACATTGAGTTTCTATACTAGATTATGAGACAAAAAGACTTGACTTACATCATGTTCAGTGGTAGAGTAATAAGTAGAATTCAGGAGTTTGGATATTCTAGCACTCTCTCTGCTGAACCATGTGGTCTTCATAAGATAGAGTCTAAACAGGATCTTGAAACCAGATTTTTTGGATGGGAGTGACCCGTGAAAGATAGAGGGTTTTTTTGTAAGTTTTTTTTTTTTTATTTTAATTCCAGTATAGTTAACACAAAGTGTTACTTTCGTTTTGGGTTGTACAATGTAGTGATTCCACAATTCTATACATTACTCTATACAGATCTATACATGATGAGCACATATCGTGCTTATCATGGTAATTGCACTCCTTAATCCCCATCACCTATTTGACCCATCCTTCCTCTCTCCCCTTCCTCTCTGATAACCATCAGTTTGTTCTTTGTAGTTAAGAGTCTGTTTCTTGGTTTGTCTCTTTTATTTTTCCTATGCTCATTTGTTTTGTTTCTTAAATTCCACATGAGTGAAATTATACAGTATTTGTCTTTCTCTGACTGACTTATTTCACTTACCACTTTACTCTCTAGCTCTATCCATGTCATTGCAAATGGCAAGATTTCATTTTTATACAATTTTTTAAAGTTTTATTTATTTTTGAGAGAGAGAGAGAGAGAGAGAGAGAGAGAGAGAGAAAGCGAGAGAAAGCAGGGGAGGGGCAGTGAGAGAGGGCTGAAGCAGTCTCCTGAAACAGGTTTCAGGATCTGAGCTGTCAGCACAGAGCCTGACGCAGGGCTTGAACTCACAAACCATGGGATCATGACCTGAGCCAAAGTCAGACACTTTACTGACTGAGCCACATAGGCACCCCTTTCTTTTTTATTTTATGACTGAATAATATACCATATGTATACACAACAGTGTGTCTTCTTTATCCAGTCATCTATTGATGGACACTTGGGCTGTTTCCATAGTTTGGGTATTGTAAATAATGCTGCCATAAACATAGGGGTGCGTGTATCCCTTTGAATAAGTGTTTTTGTATTTTGGGGGCAAATACTCAGTAATGCAGTTACTGAAGCATAGAGTGGTTCTGCTTTTAACTTTTGGAGGAACCTCCATACTCTTTTCCACAGTGGCTGTACCAGTTTGCATTCCTACCAACAGTGCACAATGGTTCCTTTTTCTCCACATCCTTGCCAACACTTGTTGTTTCTTGTTTTTAATTTTAGCCATTTTGACAAGTGTGAGGTATTAGCTCATTGTGGTTTTGATTTGTATTTCCTTGATGATGAGTGATGTTGAGCATCTTTTCATGTGTCCGTTGGCCAGCTGCATGTCTTCTTTGGCGAAATGTTTGTTAATGTCTTCTACCCATATTTAATCAGATTATTCATTTTTGGGGTGTTGAGTTATATAAGTTCTTTATGTATTTTGGACACTAACTCTTTATTGAATCTGTCATTTGCAAATATATTCTCCCATTCAGTAGGTTCCCTTTTAGCTTTGCTGTGCAGAAGCTTTTTATTTTGATGTAGTCCCAATAGTTTATTTTTGCTTTTATTTCCCTTGCCTTGGGAGACATATTTTGAAAACTGTTGCTGGAGTCAATGTCAGAGAAATTACTGCCTGTGCTCTCCTCTAAGATTTTTATGATTTCAGTTTCATATTTATGTCTTTAATCCTTTTTTTAGGTTTTTATTTAAATTGCAGTTAGTTAACGTACAGTGTAATATTAGTTTCAGGTATACAATATAGTGATTCAGCACTTGCATACAACACCTAGTGCTCATCACAGCAAATGCAGTCATTAGTCCCCATCACCTATTTAACTCATTCCCGCACCTACACCTACCTCCCCTCTGGTAACCATCAGTTTGTTCTCTATCATTTTTTAAAAAAATTTTTAAATGTTTTTATTTATTTTTGAGAGGGAGGGTGGGAGAGGGAGAGATAGAGAGAGAGAGAGAGAGGGAGAGACACTAACTGAGCATGAGCAGGGGAGGTGCAGAGAGAGAGGGAGACACAGAATCTGAAGCAGGCTCCAGGCTCTGAGCTGTCAGCACAGAGGCCGATGTGGGGCTCAAACTCATGAACCACGAGATCATGACCTGAGCTGAAGCTGGACGCTTAACCAACTGAGCCACCCAGGCACCCCATGTTCTCTATTATTAAGAGTCTGTTAAGAGCTTCTCTCTCTTTTTGCCCCTTATGCATGTTATTTTGTTAAATTTTACATATAAGTGAAGTCATATAGTATTTCTCTTTTTCTGACTGAATTATTTTTGCATAACAAGTCTCTAGCTCCATCCATGTCATTGCAAATGGCAAGATTTCATTCTTTTTCATGGCTGAGTAATATTCCAGTGTGTGTATGTATATGTGTGTGTGTGTGTGTGTGTGTGTGTGTGTGTGTGTGTGTGTGTCTGTCTGTCACATCTTCTTTATCCATTCATCTATCAGTGGACACTTGGGCTGTTTCCAAAGTTTGGCTATTGTAGATAATGCTACTATACACATTGGGGCTCACGTACCCTTTGTTTTTTGTTTTCTTTTTTTTTTTCTTTTGAGATAGAGTGCATGCAAGAGGTGAAGGGTAAAGGGAGGGAGAGAGAGAGAATCCTAAGTAGGCTCCACACCCAGCACAGAGTGTGACGTGGGGCTTGATCCCACCACTGTGAGATCATGACCTGAGCCGAAATCAAGGATCAGACACTCAACTGACTGAGCTACCCAGGTGCTCCTCAGTTTGATCCTCAGTTTTTAAGACACTAGGGAAGGTTTTGAGTAACTTTACTGTAGGAATAGCTTAGGCCTGTGTGTGTGTATGTATGTACGTATGTATCTATGTTTATAAAAGAGAAAGAGAGAGAAGAGGGATCTCTAGAAGATTAAGACTCTCTTTGATAGTACCTAGGAGTATTATTAGGCCCTGAAATGCAAACTTATGTTAGCTACAATTCTTATAGGAGATTAAAGTAAGCATTATTATAAGTTTATTAATTTATATTGAGAAATGACTCTCATTAGAAGCAGATTACACCAGATCCATGTGCTCTATCAGCTGTGTATTATCTTCTGTCATCAAGCCAAATGGAAAGGCAAATCATTATTTCAATTTGCTTTGGTGATTGTATAAGCAAAAGGAATTCATATGCTATTTTATAACTTGAGGGATTGTCTTTTCACAGGATATCTGTATGAATGGGACTGAAGTACTCAACATGTACTTTTCCTTTCTGTGATGTGGTGTGGATACTGGTGCCTGTGACTAAGTATGCAGATTCATGCATGTGTTTCTGGAAGAGAGAGAGAGAGAGAGCTTGCATCCATGTCTATATAAATATATGTATATGTCTAGGTTCCTTACTAAGTTTTATTTGTGGAGATTTCACTTCTTTTCACCTACCTTACCACAACTTGAGACTCATCCTAATGCTGTCTACATAGAGAATGTGGCTGTTGCATTCCCATCATCATCATCAAACATTTATGGAATGAATACCTACTACGTGCCTAGAGAGTATGGAAAACCAAGTCTATGATCTTGTTTTACCCTTAATAACACTATGCCCTCCTAGGATGATTATGTACATAATTGTACAGGCAGGAAGAATGATCAAGAAGAATTAATGACTTGACTCTTGTCTAAGTGATTTAGATCAGGAATAAAACTATGCATAGCATCCATGACTTGTCGCTCATCACCACACTATGTACTCTGGTAGCATCTCTTTCTTTTAGGTGGTTCAAAGCACTTTCCAAGTAGTCATTTATTTGGTATCTTAACAGATCCATGATTGAAGGTCTTCGACCCTGATTTGGAACTCAGGATAGCCTACTGACTTTTCAGTTAACGTGATTCTCTGTGGACCTTGTTCTGGTTTTGGATATCTTTTAGTCTCACTGTATATAGCGAGTCAATCAAGTAAGGTTTTTCTATACTGGTTTTAGTTAGAAAACTATAGCATATGAGAGCTAGAAAGCATTTTAGAGAATACCCTTTTTCCTGTGTCCTTATCACCACTCGTATTATCATTCTTGATGATTTCAGCATTTAATATTCCCATGCCCTGGCATCTCAGTCCTTTCATATTCACCTCTTCAGAAACTCTAGTCATCATCACACCCTATACATTATCAATTATTACATGTTTATTTAGTCCAAGATGCCATTACATTTCCCTTTTGAGAGATGAAAAAATATGAAAAAATACCTGTGTCATCACTTATCTTTTCAGTTCATCCCTTTGAAACCCCCATGTTTATAATTCTGTGACCCCCATTAGAAACTCAAATCATTGTCCCTAATAGCTTTTCAATGTTCTCACCTGCTTGTATTTGTATTTTCTTCCTTATCAGCTTAGAGTTCATGTTTTATCTTTATAATCATTCCTCTGTATACACTTTAAAATATCTTGTCCTCTTTTCATCTGTCCCACTTCCTGGAACAGCCCCAACTCTGGTCAGATCCAACTATATAAGAATAAAGTTTTCCAATTTTATACAAGCAGATTAATATATTTGGAGAAAAACTCAAACTATGATTTTTTATTTCTATTTAAATTACTCACTTAGTCAAAGGTAGCCCTGAAAACCCGCAGACCTACCTCCTTCCCAGAAACAGTATTCTCCTAAAAGTGGAACAACATAGAGGGGTAGAGTGGAATGCATACTCTTTATTGGCCATTCATAAACAATCTCATTTCATTTTTCCAAATTTATTAATAAAAAATGGCCCCAAGGAGGAGGGAGATGGATACTCAGAAAGAGGCTATGAGTATTAAGCATGAAATTAGGGTAAAGGAGCTTACATACCAATAATTACCAATAATGTTTCCTCATTAGGAAATAGAAGAAATCCTTCAAGAATATCCTTCTACCCTCCAATGAGCAGATCTTTCAATGTATTGCAATTTTTCCATCCTTCTTTTCATAACTTAGGAACTCTTTGTGTTCCTAAGACCGATTTTGCCCTGAATTTCAAGTCTGCACACCTGTAAAAAGAATGTTTTAAAATTTCCTTCTCAGTTTTCCATAATTGATTTCCAGTCCTTGATGGGTTATTCCCATCAGCAAATATGATGCAATATTCCAATTAAAACAAAAACAAAAACAAAAACCTCATACCCTATTCTCCTTCAGCTGCTGCCCCAATTATCTGGCCTCTGATATAGAAAATCTTTGGAAAGTTAGGCTGTATTTTCTTTCTCTTTTTCTCACTCTTTCTTAAGCCAGCTTTAAGGTCTTTTTTCCCCATAATTCCACTGAAATTATTCTTGTCTGGATCACCAGTTACTTCTATGCCACCAGACCATTTGGTTAGATTTCAAACAGAAGGCGACTACTCCCTCCTTTTTTTCCTCTTTGTAAAAAACAGTTTTATTGAGTTATTATTGATATACAGAGATACTTAATATGTACAATTTGATGAGATTGGGCATATGCAAACATGATACTATCACCACATCAAGATGATAAACATAGCCAACATTTCCCAAAGTTTCCTTGCATCTTTGTTTTTACTTGTTTGTTTGGTTGGTTGGTTGGCTGGTTTGTGGTAAGAACTTTTAACATGAGCTCTACCCTCTTAACAAATTCTGAGGTGCACAATACTGCATTATTAACTATGGGCATTATGTTATACAACAGATCTCTGTAACTTATTTAGCATGACTGAAACTTTTTACCCATTGAACCCTCCCATTCCCCCACCCTCCAGCCCCTGAAAGTCACGACTGTGTTTGTTTCTATGAGTTTGACTATTTAATACTTCATGAATTAAATCATAGAGTATTTGTTCTTCTTTGACTAATGTATTTGACCTAGCATAATGTCTCTAGATTCATCCAAGTTGTTGCAAGTGGTAGGGTTTCCTTCTTTTTTAAGCTGAGTAGTACTCTTATATGTATATGCAATATTGTTTTATCTGTTCATCTGTTGATGGATGCTTGGGTTGTTTTTATATCTTGGTTATCGTGAATAATGCCTCAGTGAACTTAGGAGTGTGGAAATCTCTTCAAGATTCTGCTTTCAATTCTTTCAGATATATATTCAGAAGTGGGATGGCTGTATTATATGATAGTTTTATTTTTAATATTTTGAGGAACCCCCAAACTGTTTTCCATAGCTGCCACACCATTTTACATTTCTCTAAAGAAGACTTACAAATCGCCAACAGATATATGAAAGGATGCTCAAAATCTTTGATTATCAGGAATATGCAAATCAAAATTATAATAAGATCCCACCTTATACCTGTTATGATGGCTGTTATCAAAAAACCAAAAGATTTTAACTGGTGTTGGAAAGGATGTGAAGAAATTGGGATCCTCATATATTCTCTCCTTCATAAGCACTTTGCTTGACTTGAAACTCTTCACGCTTCTGGTTTCCTCTTTACCTCTTGACCATTCCTTTTTTGTATATCTTCCTCTCCTTCTCAACATGTAAGTGTTGAAGTTTCTCTATCTACATTCACTCTGTAAGTGATTTCATCCAGTTCTGTGGCTTGAAATACCATCTGTAAACTATCATATATATATATATATATATATATATATATATATATATATATATGTGTGTGTGTGTGTGTGTGTACATATATATGATATAATAAATATATATTTATATTATATATATCATATATATCATATACATATCATATATATCATATACATATATATGCATATGTATATGATATATATCATATACATAATATGTATATGATATATATCATATAAATAACATATATATCATATATTATATGATATATATAATATATATCGTATATGATATATATATCATATATTATATATATGTGACAAGCTGGAGAATATATATTATATATATCATATATATTATATATATATAACATATATAACATATAGATATATCTATATATGATATATCTATATATGATATATATCATATCTATATATGATATATATATCTATATATCTTATCTATATATGATTATATATCGATATATGATATCTATATATGATATATCTTATCTATATATGATATATATATTTTATCTATATATGATATATATTTATATCTTATATAACATATATATATAACATATATGATATATATATAATATATCATATATGATATATATAATATATATTCTCCAGTTTGTCACCTGCTTATATATCCCATAGTATTCTATATATATATTCATGGAACTACTCTTTAACCAGGTGTTTAGATCAAAGAAACTGGATTAATTTTTAGCTTTTTTTTCCTCACACCATGTATCCAGTTGATTAAGAAAATACTGTTTTTCTCTACCTTCACAATTAATCCCATATCTGACCACATCTCAGCTATTCCACTACAGTCACCTAGTTAAAGATCACCTCTAACTTAAACTACTCAATTGTCTTCTAGCTGGTTTCCTTGCTTCCACTCACACTCTGTTCTTCACATGGCAAATCAGATCTTGTTATTTCTCTGCTCAAATGTTCTAATGCCTTTCCATCTCAGAATAAAATTTCTAGTCTTCACTGTAGGCTACAAAGCCCTGCATGCTCTAATACCCTGCGTCCCCACTGACCTCATCTCTTAACACCCTCCACCTCACTTGCTTTGCTTCACTGAAGACACTTATACTCTCCTCTGCCTAGAAACTCTGAGAAATTTACCACTTCTTTGAAATCTGTTCAAATGCTACCTTTCCTAACCACACAATATAAATTGTAGCCTTCAAATCCTCAATCTTTATCCTCTTACCCTGCTTTATTCAATAAAGCACTCAGGACCTCCTAACATACAGTATAATGTCAGTCTCTCTCCATTATGACGTCTGTTCCAAAGTTGGGATTTGCCTGTATGGTCCACTCTATATTCATAGCAGCTAGAACAGTGCCTGGCAAATAGTAGATTAATATTTGTTGACTTGTTTAGTGACCGGCAGAATAAATATACAATTACAAATTCCTTCTCAGGATTAGAGACAATAGAGTATAGGCTAAGAGCACAAACTTGGGAGTTTATAGACCTGGTTCAAATTCTAGCTCTACTACTTTCTATCTTACTGTTTGGTTTGGTAAGTTAACCTCTCTGAGCTTCTTTCTAACCAGTAAAGTAAAGGCATTAGTATCCACTTCACAATCTTATTTTTTTGGATTAAATGATCAAACATAAATACCTACCTTTAAACAATGGACATAATAGGCATTGAATAAAAGGTTGTTCTCCTTTCTCTTTCTGTCTTAAGATTTATTTTTACTCTTCATATCTTATAGGCCCTTGGGGTAGATTATCAGACTATTCTGTCCAAATCTCATGATGCTTCTATCCTACTTGAACTCCATCACTCCTTGGTGCTGCAATAACATTCAAGATGCTCACATTGATTTTCAAAACTTCCACAATGAATTTAGATGTTTTTCAAATACTACCTTCAATTAACGTCTTCCCTGTACCCTATGCTTCACTTACACTTATTATTCAGGGAACACAGTATATAAGGTCCTACCTCCACATCTTGCAGAGATTTTGCTTGTCTCTGTTCACAATATCCTTTCACAATATCTCCCTTATTAAAATTCTGCCCATTTTTCAAGTCCTGGTCAAAATAGCAAATTCCTAGGCATCTTTTCCCTCAATTAATTAGTCATTCTTTCTCCCTTCCCTGTAGAATGTTACCTGTTCATAAGACTTCTGATCTGGTGTCATCTTCTCAGGGAAATCTTCCTTGCCCCATGCCCTCCTCCCTCTTCCCTCTCAGTTTTCACAAGGTACACATCTGATTCTCATGCCATACTTCTTCTGCCTAGAATTTACCACAGTGAGGGTTATTATATGCCCATGTGTCTGTCCTCCTCCTAGATTATACCTTTCTTGAAGACAGGGTCAATGCCTTATCCACAGTCTGAATCCCCAAGACTTGATATAGTTCCTGGAAGATAGTTGATGCTCAGTGTATTAATGAATGAACAAAGTGTCCCTCTGTCTTTTCATCTGGATCTGGAAATTTGGAACTATTTCTTGGTTGTCTCTATATGTTTTATTCATCCTCTATCATAGTGGCTGAAACATAGGGAAGAAATATATTTTACTTACTAAGATACGTTCTCTAGAATCTGACATCTTCAGTTCTAGCCCCTGCTGTACTACTTACCAGCTATATGATTTGTACAAATTCCTTACTATCTCTATACCTCAGTTTACTTATCTCTAATATAGAAATAATAGAGTTTATTGTTGTGAGGACTAAATACATTAGTTTTTGTATACCATTTATCCCAGTATCTGGCCCCATAGGATGTCAACAAACAGTTGTTATTTTTGTAACACAGTTTGGAATTTATTATTCAGAAGATTACCATTAAGTATTAACTATATATTAAGAGTATACTATGAAGTAAGAATGTGGAGATGTATACCACATATCCTAAAACCTTAAAGAGTTCAAGTGGCAGAGCAATGTATTAGTTAGAGTTTCCTGATAAGCAGATGCCAAGAAAGGATTGAAAATGTTAGAGTTCTGTTAGGGCAAATGCCTGTGAGAGAAAATGTGAAAAGAGACAAAGAGGCTTGGTAGCCATTCAGATTGCAATGTGAGTCTGACTCCAATCAAAAGAGGGAGGGAAGTTTGGGTGAAAAGTTCAGCAAGGTCACTGGGGTCCTTGAGCCATAGTCACCTGTCAGAGGAGTCTCATGTCTTCCAAGAATGAGTTTGCCTTAGTATATTCCTGTCATGCTCAGACATTGGGTCTTTGGTCAGCAGCAACCTGTGAAAAGTGTGGCTTTGGAACAAATGAAACAATAGTTTTTAGAGTACAGCAGCTAGAGTCCTAGGTCAATTATGTTTCCCTGTAGTTGCAGGTTTGTAAGGTACATTCTCATGGCTGCCATAGGATAATGCATGAGTAATATATCATATACATCTTGCAGATTTGGGGATGGGCACAGAGGAAAGGTGACCATCTCCCTGGAAGATACAGAGGTGCTGAAAAAACAGATACTTCAAGGACATAGAGCCAGCTGTGATCACAGCCATTGACCTTACTTACTGAATCGGTATGTAAGGAAGGAGCAAGTTAGCTGAGGAAGGATGATGGTCAGTGGAATGACTATCATATTGTAGCTCCTGCACTTCTAATAGTTAGAAACATATGTGAGTTCTTTTCCCACATCACTTATTTCCAGAGTTTATTTCTAGACATATTCTTGAAGAAAAAAAAATCTTTTTAAAATGTTCATCTGTTTCCACTCTAAACTCATTTAGAACTGGAGTGTTTTGGTTGGATCCCAAAATCACTTGAAATATGGGCTGTGATCAAGCCTTATACTGGAGTATGCTGATGACTCTAGGTGGTGTGTAACCCACACAAATGGAATCAATATTCAGACCCTTTACCAGGGCCACCCACTGTAGGCACCAGAACAGTAATTCCAAAGATAACCTAGTTCCTGCTCTTCAAAGAACACTTGAAGGGGTCTGGGACTTTACAAAAACAGAAAAGTAATCAGTGAGGAAGCATGCATTTCAGATTTTGTATGATTGTTACAAGAATGGCCTCCAGTGAAACACAGCGCCCTGAGTTCATGCGCCTTTGTACTGTGATAATGACAGTCTTTCAGTCAAGAGGTAGAGTCTATTTCTTCATCCTTTCAGTCTCAATTGGCCTTATTGCTTTGACCACTAGAATAAGCAGAAGAAACTCTGTGATTCCTGAAGCTAGGCACTAAAGGCCCTTGCCATTCTGCTTTGGCACTATTAGAATGTTCCTGTCATTGTGTGAAGAAGTCATCTAATCTGCTAGAGAATGAGAGACCACATGAAGGAGAACTGAGATATCACTTCAGATGACAATCACACCAACTGCCAGATAACGTGCATGAGACCATCTTAGATAAGCCCTAGTTGGCCATTAGATGACTGCAAGTACTTAAGGGATCCTTGTGAGACTAGCAGAACTGCCCAGCAGAGTCCAGCCCTAATTGCTATGGACACAATTGTGAGCAAATAAATGATTGCTGTTTTAATATGCTAAGTTTTGGAATAATTTGTTATGTAGCAATAGATAACTGCTGTTAAAGAATTAACTGCTTAAGGTTTAATATTAACAATTTTGAGACAGGTTAGTTGAGTGGAAAGGGGTTGCATTTGTCTTTGCAAATTTGGTTCTGGTATCTGAATATACCACCTAACCTCTTCAAGCCTTAGTTTTCTCATATGCAGAACAGGAAAAGCAGTTTGTTTGTTTGTTTGTTTGTTTGTTTGTTTGTTTGTTTTTGAGAGAGAGAGAGAGAGTGGAGGAGGGGCAGTGAAGAGAGAGAGAGAGAGAGAGAGAGAGAGAGAGAGAGAGAGAGAATCCCAAGCAGACTCTGCATTGTTAGCACAGAGCCTGGTGCAGGGTTTGAACTCATGAACTGCGAGATCATGACCTGACCTGAAATCAAGAGTCAGACGCTTAACAGACTGAGCTACCCAGCTTCCCCAGGAAAAGCTGTTATCTTATAAGTTTAGTGTAAGGACTCAATGGCCAAAGTAGTAATGCACATGGTGACTAGCATGGAATCACTCAGTAAATGTGAACTTAAACCCCCATCCTCCTCTAGCCTTATACATAGTGGATGCTTCATAAATATACGTGTAATTTAGTTGAATCCTGGTCTCTGGTTGATCTTACTTTAGAAGATTCCCATTTTATTTGGTAAACTTACTAGCAGTGATTTACACACACAGACACATACACACACACACATGTACACATATGTTTACTCATCAAACAAGGATTTTGGAGTATATAGATAGACATATGTTTTCCTGAGTTTATTAGATGGATGTTGTGGATAAAGAAGAAGAAATATATTAATAAAAAAAAAAGTGTGTGACCAGGTGATTTCTTAATGAGTATGAGATTCCCTTTTGGGGTGATGAAATGTCTTGGAATTAGATAGAAGTAGTGGTTGCAAAACATTGTAAATATACTGAATTGATCATTTTAAAATGGTTAATTTAGTTATATGAATCTCACTTCAAGAAAAAAAAAGTATGTGGTTCCATGGCAAGGATGATATGGGTTGGAACTGAAACTGTGAAAAGTGCGATAGAGAAATATGAGGCCCTATAGGGGATGGAAAAAGACCGGTATAATCAGTTTAGCAAGGGATAATTTGGTTGCTATATGGATCAAGGGGGCCATGGGGCAGGATATAACCAGCTATTTGGCTGGCCAGGCAATCTCTGAATTAGGTTTATGTTCTGCTGTGACTGGGCTGAGTTTCTTTCTCTCTACAAATGTGACACTGGCCACTGCTTCAGTACTTTTTCTCATGTGGTTTCACTAGTGCAGTATACCACCTGACTTCCCCAAGGCAAAAACTTATATGCTAACACTGCCTTTTAATTTAGGAGGGAGGCAGCATCAGGACCAAGAATGAGAGCAAAAGGGAAGTAATATAGAGAAAGAGGTAGAATAAATGAGCAATGCCATTTCTGGCTGGCCACAGCTTTGCAACAAACATATGTGGTTGCTTATTCTCTCTCCTCTCCCCTTAGTGAAAATGTGCCCTACTGAGCATCACTTCCTCCATACTTCAGGTTGTGAGACATAGCCCCCAGTGGCTGCTGGGGGAACAAATTTCAAGACAGCAGCAGCAGATGCATCTGCAGAGTGAGTCACAGGGTACAGAATGACTCACTAAGGAAGTAGATGATATGCAAGCCAGCAGTACCCCATGCTGGCCCACCTACAGTCTCATGGGCCTGGGTAGATGAGCCCAGTATGAGTGTGTGGGTACCAAGCAGGTCCCATAGTGCCTCGTACCTCAGCAACAACAGGGAAGCCCTGGCTGTAGGAGGCAAAAGTTGTATGCTGCAATATATGAGGCCAGGTTCTATTGGGTTATTCCTATAACATGAAAATCTAGTGCTGCAACTGCCACGGGCCTACCGGGGTGAGTAGGTAGAGTACCAGGGCAACATCACCACCATGATAAAAGTGGTGAATGAGCTCAATAAGTCTCACTCCAATGAAAATAAAACCCTCGTCTGCAAATTCCAGGACTGTGGTTGATGCTAAGTGATCTTCATATATAGCCATGAGTAGCATCAAGGAATAAACATGGCTTTGAAAATCTGGGGAGGTGAGTAATTTGGTTGCACATTTTCATCTGGATTGTATCTCTAATTGCTATCTCCCAGATTATAGCAATTTGGCATTATCTTATAAACACTGAACATACCCTAATACCCAGCAATTCTACTTCAATGTAAATATCCAAAATAAACTTTTAAAGTATGTACCAGGATGCAAGATTGATCACAGCAACCCTGGTTATAATGGTAAAAATCTAGAATTTATTTTAAAGATAAATGAGCAGGGGCGCCTGGGTGGCGCAGTCGGTTAAGCGTCCGACTTCAGCCAGGTCACGATCTCGCGGTCCGTGAGTTCGAGCCCCGCGTCAGGCTCCGGGCTGATGGCTCGGAGCCTGGAGCCTGTTTCCGGTTCTGTGTCTCCCTCTCTCTCTGCCCCTCCCCCGTTCATGCTCTGTCTCTCTCTGTCCCAAAAATAAATAAAAAACGTTGAAAAAAAAAAATTTAAAGATAAATGAGCAGAGTAAAATAAGGCCATGCACAGATAACAGTGTCTCACAAAGTGTAGATTATCATTAATTTAATTCTATATACCCATATTCCCTAGAACACATTTTATCCCCTTATGTTCTCTATCTCAGCAGCATCACAACATAGAACACTGGAAGTTCCTAGAATACAGTGATTTATTTACCATCTTTGTATATAATGTTTCCTTGGCCTGCTATGTTCTTTTCATAGCCCCTCTTATCTTCTAGGCCTCTGCCTAAGTAAATATCCCTTCTCTAGGAAAGAACAGTGAAACATCTCTCAAAACCAAGACCTAGACAATTTTCCAGTCTGTCTATTCATGAGGCCATCCCTCTGGGAGTAATGATATGGTGATGATATCATTGATCCAGTACAGGTTAGTTGACACCCTCAATCATGTGGTAGCTAGAATAAAATTGTGGACATTATGATGAGCTTCCTAGAAAAGAGTACATGTTCTTTGTTAGATAGAAAACTGGAAATAATAATGGTCAAGAATGTGAAGAAAGTGTGAGCAAAAATATGAAAAAGGAAAGCATAAAATACAATCCAGGAAGAATGAGAGGTCCATTTTATGTCATGCAGGTATATTAGTAGGAGCTAGAGGCTGATAAGTCCAACATATTGATCTGGAGCTAAACTTTGAAAGGTCTTGAGCATCTTGATAAGGAACTTATACTTTATGTTGGTGACAGTGTGAAATCAGTGAATGACTTTAGGCAGGAAGAACATCATCAAAGCTCCTTTTTGGAAAACTATTTGACAATTGTGTATGGAAAAGATTGGCTGAGAAACATTCAGAACCTCTATAAGGAGCCATTGTATACACATGGGGTGTGGGTGTTCAGAGCTTTTTGAATGCCAAGCCTTCCTGGAAGGTCTGTTAATGTGCTTCTGAAAAGAAATGAAACTTGGTCCAAAGTGGGAAAAAAAAGAGTTATAAGGTCAAAAGCCACGAGGATTATCAGTGAGTCACGAAGCAGAATAGTTAGCAAGTCAGTGAAAGAGGTCATTCAAGATTCTGAGTATAGCAAAGGTTTAGGACTCCTGCTTCCCTGTGATTATGAAGTAGGGGACCATTCCTAAAAGCTGAAAAGAACTATGAAAGGCCAGATTGGAAACTGCATTAGGTTGACCTCTTTGGAAGTGAGAGTAATGGTTTGATAAGACTTGTATAGAATATAAAGAGGACTGGGGTCTATAGACTGATTGATGTCTTGCCTGTGGACTTAAACACTTTGGGAGTTCAACTTATTTTGAATGTACCACTTTACATCTTTCAGGTCTGTAACCTATACCATGCAAAGGTTTCTTCAGAGAAATTAGATAAATACCTAGTAGCATACTGGAGATCTGCTAGAATTGGCTACAGGTTAGTATTAAGATAGGTGCATAACCAAGTTAAACCATTAAATTACTCTGGAAAGATAAGCAGATAGACTTTCAAGTACCCGACTTGTCTTGAGTACCACCATGGAGCTCTGGGCTCCCTATAAAACATTAACAAAACAAATTAGAGTTTTGATAATGCCAGATATATCAGCATTCATTTGTTTAATTAAACAATCAAGGCTGCTCTTAGTGTGGGTCATTTCAAAAAATGTTAAAAAATAAAATTAAACACATAATTAAGCTGACAAAAGATAAAGACCCTAATACTCCAAGTTGAAGGCAGTTAATTTATATGGAATCTGAGTCCCTGAAGGTACTACAGTTTATTAAAGTTGCCAAGGCAGAGATGTGATAAAATATTTTATGCAGTTCTTTAAAGGCCAAATTGCTCTGACACTTTTAAAGTCCACAAGATGTAGTCAGTTAGGATGCCTTGTTAGCTAACTGTTGTTTCTCTTTCTGAAATGGTCCAGAACCTAAATCTGGGCCTCCCTTCTTTATTTCTTATGACTAAAAGCATCCATATACTATCCATGGTTGGTCATGTAATCAGAAATTCACAGGATGGGCCCCAGGAGTTTATTATTACTAACAATAATGAATTGAAAGGATCTATGCTCAGTGTATCATTTTTGGACATGAGTCAACCATGTATCCCTTTCTTCCTTCCCTTTCTCTCTCCCTTTTTTCTCCCTCCCTTCCTCTTTTATCTCTTTCCTACCTTTTTTTCTATTTCCTTCCTTCCAGTATCCCCTTCTTTCGCCACTCCTCCTTCCCCTTTTCCCTTTCTGCTTTGTTCTTCCCTGTTATCATTTGCTCCATCTCTTCTTATTCATATTCTCAAGATTATACTATTCATTAAATTATCTTTCAATTTGGGAATTCACAATGTAATGCCAGTTCCCTAATTGAGGGAACAACTCTCCAAAGCTGACATTCAATCTCCATTTATATTCTAGCCATAGCCACTTATAAGGATGCTCAGTCTCTCTGAAAAAAAATGTGCCTCTAAAAAATGTCTTCCATAAAGTTTGTCTCCCTATGCTTCCTCATTGAATAGTTGATTCTTTCCTCATATACTCTTCTTTGCTACTTCCAATACTTCTTTGCTACTTCTTTCTTTCTGAATCTAGAAAGTTTTACTGTCCTATCCATGCACCGTGTCAATTTCTTCCATCATGTCTCTGCTCTAGAAATTCTTCCCTCTGTCTAAATTCTTAAGTATTATCTACCTATTGACTGATCTACCCCTCACTCAACTCTGTTAACACTTATGTTCATTACTTACCTAATGTACATGTCATTGACTGGAATGTTTCAATAGTATACATTATATATTGTTCTACCTAGGAGCTATTTTGAAGTATCTTACTAATGATTGTTTATGGAGAAGCAGGTATAGTAAAAGCTCCAGAGCTGGCACTAGACCCCAAACAGTGGGGAGCTAAGCAAGTTTCTTGTGCTGAGAAGCTCTCAAGTTGCTCAAAAATTTTAAAATCACATTTAGTAGAATAATCAACTGTGCACAGGGAAAATGAAACCTGTGGAGAGTCCCAAAGGTGAGTTGGGCACAGTTGCTAGAGATAAAAGATTTATGATATTCCAGAATTGAAGCAAACAGACATAGTTTTGGATGGCCTATCAGTAGACAGCAAATGACAAAAAAAATTCCAGGAAAGTTGGGTGACATTCCAGAGATTCTATGATGTGGCAGACTGGGACATGAATAAGAGGCAAAGCAGTCTTAGGAATATAAGATTACAAAGCACATCATCAGAACTAGAGCTCTGGACCCTGACCTCCCTTAGCACTTTGTCTACGCTGATGTCACTTATCATACTCTAAGATTATAGCTGTCTGTGTGTCTCATTGTCTCCTTGTTGGAATAAAAAGGTCTCTGAAAGTAGAGCCTGGGCCTCATTCATTTTATATCACATCAGCACCAAAATCATTATCTCAGGCCACCAGGTGATAATGGCTTTAATGAATTCCTTCTGAGCACGCTTGAGAGGTGTGCTTCCATGTAATACTTGGTGCCCCAAAGCTGAGGTATCTGAGTTAGTGGTTTCCCTAGGAATATCCAGGACCTTCACCCCACTACTCTAACCTAAATTCCCTTCTTCTAGCTTCCTACTTGGTCTCTCCACCTCTCCCAAATTTTGGTACAATCAATATGTTGCTAGAACTATTTTGCTGAGTAATTTTATCATCCTAAAATATATCCCTTGGTACCTTGATACTCACATGACCTATAAAAATCAATGTAAATCCTTCATGCGAGCTTTTAAGGTTCTACAAAAAATTATTCTAACCTACCTTCACAGTCTTATTTCCTAAATCTCCACAAACTAGACTTGATACTAGTTTCCAAACGTACATAACCCATTCCCCCCTCCCAACTTTCCCAGCTCTGTACTTTTGTTCAAGCTAGCCTGTAGACCCAGAATATCCTGTTATGTCCTTTTTATTTATAAAATAAATAATATATTTATAAATAAATAAAAATTTAGAAAATATATAAAATATATAATATATAAGATATATAAAAATTTATTTATTTATAAACAAATAAAATATATTTATTATCTTTTTATTTTTTAAAGCTCATATCAAATGCTGTCATCTCCGTCAAACCTTTCCTGATTTTTTTTTTGGATTTATTTTGTCTGCTTTATTGATTACTGGGGAAAAAAGGGGGGGTTTAAATCTCCTATTATAATGATGGATTCATCAATATATCCCTATATGTTGTGAGAATTTTTTCTTTATTCAGTGTAAATATATAAATATGTTTATGGAAATATATATTACATATAAATATAATTAAATATATATGTATATTCTGAGGTGGCTACATTAGAATTCTAATGCTATCAAGGGAATTATGTAGGGATCATCTTTGCCTTTCAAAATGTTCTTGCCTTAAATCCCGTTTTGTTTGTTATTAAAATTCACTCTTTGGAGAGCTTAGTAGTTGCCTGGTATAGAACTTCCCTCTTTTTATTTATTTTTTTATTTTAACATGACTGTTAACAGAAGTGAATTTAATCAATCTCTTTGCCCTACTCTTGAATAAGGATCTCAAAACCTTGCTAATCAAAGTTTGATTTATCAACCAGCAAAATGGACACATCTGGGAACTTGTTAGATATGGAAAATTACTGCCCCAACCCACTGATTATTTTTTTTAACTTTGTTTTTTATTTTTTAAAATTTACATCCAAATTAGTATATAGTGAAGCAATGATTTCAGGAGTAGATTCCTTAATGCCCCTTACCCATTTAGCCCATCCCCCGTCCCACAACCCCTCCAGCAACCCTCAGTTTGTTCTCCATATTTATGAGTCTCCTCTGTTCTGTCCCCCTCCCTATTTTTATATTATTTTGTTTCCCTTCCCTTATGTTCATCTGTTTTGTCTCTTAAAGTCCTCCTATGAGTGAAGTCATATGATTTTTGTCTTTCTGTGACTGACTAATTTCACTTAGCATAATACCTTCCAGTTCCATCCACATAGTTGCAAATGGCAAGATTTCATTCTTTCTGATTGCCAAGTAATACTCCATTGTATATATATATACCACATCTTCTTTATCCATTCATCCATTGATGGACATTTGGGCTCTTTCCATACTTTGGCTATTGTTGATAGTGCTGCTATAAACATGGGGGTGCATGTGTCCCTTTGAAACAGCACACTTGTATCCCTTGGATAAATGCCTAGTAGTACAATTGCTGGGTCATAGGGTAGTTCTATTTTTAGTTTTTTGAGAAACCTCCGTACTGTTTTCCAGAGTGGCTGCACCAGTTTGCATTCCCACCAACAGTGCAAAAGAGATCCTCTCTGTCCACATCCTCACCAACATCTGTTGTTGCCTGAGTTGTTAATGTTAGCCATTCTGACAGGTGAAGGTGGTATCTCATGATTTTGCTTTGTATTTCCCTGATGATGAGTGATGTTGAGCATTTTTTCATGTGTCAGTTGGCCGTCTGGATGTCTTCTTTGGAGGAGTGTCTATTCATGTCTTTTGCCCATTTCTTCACTAGATTATTTGTTTTTTGGGTGTTGAGTTTGATAAGTTCTTTGTAGATTTTGGATACTAACCCTTTATCTGATATGTCATTTGCAAACATCTTCTCCCATTCTGTCAGTTGCCTTTTAGTTTTGCTGATTGTTTCCTTTGCTGTGCAGAAGCTTTTTATTTTGAGGAGGTTCCAGTAGTTCATTTTTGGTTTTGTTTCCCTTGCCTCCAGAGACGTGTTGAGTAAGAAATTGCTGCGGTCAAGATCAAAGAGGTTTTTGCCTGCTTTCTCCTCGAGGATTTTGATGGCTTCCTGTCTTACATTCAGGTCTTTCATCCGTTTTGAGTTTCTTTTTGTGTATGGTGTAAGAAAGTGGTCCAGTTTCATTCTTCTGCATGTCGCTATCCAGTTTTCCCAGCACCACTTGCTGAAGAGACTGTCTTTATTCCATTGGATATTCTTTCCTGCTTTGTCAGAGATTAGTTGGCCATACGTTTGTGGGTCCATTTCTGGGTTATCTATTCTCTTCCATTGATCTGAGTGTTCTTTTGCCAGTACCATACTGTCTTGATGATTACAGCTTTGTAGTATAGCTTACAGTCTGGGATTGTGATGCCTCCTGCTTTGGTTTTCTTTTTCAAGATTGTTTTATCTATTCAGGGTCTTTTCTGGTTCCATACAAATTGGATTGTTTGTTCTAGCTCTGTGAAGAATGCTGGTGTTACTTTGACAGGGATCACGTTGAATATATAGATTGCTTTGGGTAGTATCGACATTTTAACAATATTTGTTCTTCCTATCCAGGAGCATGGAATCTTTCCATTTTTTTATGTCTTCTTCAATTTCTTTCATAAGCTTTCTATCATTTTCAGTGTATAGATTTTTCACCTCTTTGGTTAGATTTATTCCTAGGTATTTTATGGTTTTTTGTGCAACTGTAAATGGGATCACTTCCTTGATTTCTCTTTCTGTCACTTCATTGTTGGTGTATAGGAATGCAACCAATTTCTGTGCATTGATTTTATATCCTGCAACTTTGCTGAATTCATGAATCAGTTCTAGCAGTTTTTTGGTGGAATCTTTTGGGTTTTCCATATAGAGTATCATGTCATCTGTGAAGAGTGAAAATTTGACCTCCTCCTGGCCGATTTGGATGCCTTTTATTTCTTTGTGTTGTCTGATTGCAGAGGCTAAGACTTCCAATACTATGTTGAATAACAGTGGCGAGAGTAGACATCCCTGTCTTGTTCTTGACCTTAGGGGGAAAGCTCTCCGTTTTTCCCCATTGAGGATGATATTAGCATTGGGTCGCTCATATATGGCTTTTATCATCTCGAGGTATTATCCTTCCGTCCCTACTTTCTTGAGGGTTTTTATCAAGAAAGGATGCTGTATTTTGTCAAAAGCTTTCTCTGCATCTATTGAGAGGATCATATGGTTCTTGTCTTTTGTTGATGTGATGAATCACGTTAATTGTTTTGCGGATATTGAACCAGCCCTGCATCCCAGGTATAAATCCCACTTGGTCGTGGTGAATATTTTTTTTTAATGTACTGTTGGATCCAGTTGGCTAATATCTAGTTGAGGATTTTGGTTTGCATCCATGTTCATCAGGGAAATTGGTCTGTAGTTCTCCTTTTTAGTGGGGTCTCTGTCTGGTTTTGGAATGAAGGTAATGATGGCTTCATAGAAAGAGTTTGGAAGTTCTCCTTCCATTTCTATTTCTTGGAACAGTTTCAAGAGAATAGGTGTTAACTCTTCCTTAAATGTTTGGTAGAATTCCCCTGGAAAGCCAGCTGGCCCTGGACTCTTGATTTTGGCAGATTTTTGATTACTAATTCAATTTCCTTACTGGTTATGGGTCTGTTCAAATTTTCTATTTCTTCTGGTTTCAGATTTGGTAGTGTATATGTTTCTAGGAATTTGTTCATTTCTTCTAGATTGCCCGTTTTATTGGCATATAATTGCTCATAATATGCTCTTATTATTGTTTTATTTCTGTTGTGTTGGTTGTGATTTCTCCTCTTTCATTCTTGATTTTACTTAGTTGGGTCCTTTCCTTTTTCTTCTTGATCAAACTGGCTAGTGGTTTATCAATTTTGTTAATTCTTTCAAAGAACCAGCTTCTGGTTTCATTGATCTGTTTTACTGTTTTTTGGGGGGTTTGATAGTATTAATTTCTGCTCTAATCTTTATTATTTCCTGTCTTCTGCTGGTTTTGGGTTTTATTTACAGTTCTTTTTCCAGCTCCTTAAGGTGTAAGGTTAAGTTGTGTATCTGAGATCTTTCTTCCTTCTTTAGGAAGGCCTGGATTGCTATATACTTTCCTCTTATGACTGCCTTTGCTGTGTGCCAGAGGTTTTGGATTGTGGTGCTGTCATTTTCATTGACTTCCATATACTTTTTAATTTCTTCTTTAACTGCTTGGTTAGCCCATTCATTCTTTAGTAGGATGTTCTTCAGTCTCCAAGTATTTGTTACCTTTCCAAATTTTTTCTTGTGGTTGATTTCGAGTTTCATAGCATTGTGGTCTGAAAATATGCACAGTATGATCTCGATCTTTTTGTACTTACTTAGGGCTGATTGTGTCCCAGTATATGGTCTGTTCTGGAGAACGTTCCATGTGAACTGGAAGAATGTATATTCTGCTGCTTTAGGATGAAATGTTCTGAATATATCTGTTAAGTCCATCTGGTCCAATGTGTCATTCAAAACCACTGTTTTCTTGTTGATTTTTTGATTAGATGATCTGTCTATTGCTGTGAGTGGGGTGTTGACATCTTCTACTATTATGGTATTACTATTGATGAGTTTCTTTATGTTTGTGATTAATTGATTTACATATTTGGGTGTTCTCACATTTGGTGCATAAATGTTTACAATTGTTAGGTCTTCTTGATGGATAGACCCCTTGATTATGATATAATGGCTTTCTGCATCTCTTGATACAGTCTTTATTTTAAAGTCTAGATTGTCTGATATAAGTATGGCTACTCTGGCTTTGTTTTGTTGACCATTAGCATGATAGATGGTTCTCCATCCCCTAATTTTCAATCTGTAGGTGTCTTTAGGTCTGAAGTGGGTCTCCTGTAAACAGCATATAGATGGGTCTTGTTTTCTTATCCATTCTGTTACCCTATGTCTTTTGATTGGAGCATTTAGTCCATTGACATTTAGAGTTAGTACTGAGAGATACGAATTTATTGCCATTATGATGCTTGTAGAGTTGGAGTTTCTGGTGGTGTTCTCTGGTCCTTTCTAATTGTTGTTGCTTTTGTTATTCATTTGGTATATATAAATATATATTTTCATCTTTTCTCCCCTCAGAGAGTCCCCCTGAAAAATTCTTGCAGGGCTGGTTTAGTGGTCACAAACTCCTTTAATTTTTGTTTGTCTGGGAAACTTTTTATCTCTCCTTCTATTTTGAATGACAGCCTTACTGGATAAAGAATTCTTGGCTGCATATTTTTCTGATTCAGCACACTGAATATTTCCTGCCACTCCTTTCTGGCCTGCCAAGTTTCTATGGATAGGTCTGCTGCAAACGTGATCTGTCTTCCCTTGTAGGTTAGGGACTTTTTTTCCCTTGCTGCTTTCATGATTCTCTCCTTGCCTGAGTATTTTGTGAATTTGACTATGATTGGCCTTGTTGATGGTCGGTTTTTGTTGAATCTAATGGGGGTCCTCTGTACTTCCTGGATTTTGGTGTCTGTGTCTTTCCCCAGGTTAGAAAAATTTTCCACTATGATTTGCTCACAAATCATAGTGCCCTTCTACCCCTATTTCTCTCTCTTCCTCCTCTGGGACCCCTATGATTCTGATGTTGTTCCTTTTTAATGAGTCACTGATTTCTCTAATTCTTAAATCGTGCTCTTTTGCCTTAATCTCCCTCTTTTATTTCTGCTTTGTTATTCTCTATAAGTTTGTTGTCTATATTGTTGATTCTCTGTTCTGCCTCATCCATCCTTGCCACTGCTGCATCCATCCATGATTGCAGCTCAGTTATAGAATTTTTAATTTCATTCTGGCTATTTTTTACCTCTCTTATCGCTGCAGAAAGGGATTCTAAGCTATTCTCGACTCCAGCTAGTATTCTTATTATCGTGATTCTGAATTCTAGTTCAGACATCTTGCTTCTGTCTGTGTTGGTTAAATCCCTGGCTGTCGTTTCTTCATGCTCTTTCTTTTGGGGTGAATTCCTTCATTTTGTCTTTTTGAAGGGAGAAAAGGAATTAATGAGGTAGAAAAATTGAAATTAAAAAAATTTTAAAAATTTAAAAATTAAAAATTAAAAACACACACACAAATCGAATAGATGATGCTAGATCCTAGATGGGTTTTGGTATGGGTGTAGAAAATGTTTTGACAGATTAGAGAAACAAACAAAAACAAAACCAAACAAAAAAAGAGGGGAGAGGAAAAAAAAGGAAATCGTTTGAGAATTTGAAAAAAATGAATACACTTGTAGAATAATATTTTTAATAAAAATTAAAAAGGAAAAAATATGAATTTTTTTCATTTTCTCTATTTAAGAAAAAGAAAAGAAATGAAAAAGAGAAAAAAGATTTAAAAAAGAAAAAGGAAAAGACAAAAAAAGAAATTGTTTGAAAATTTGAAAAAGTGAATACACTGTAGTAGACTGAAATAAAATGATGGGAGTAAGACAGAATTTGAAAAAATTTACATAAAAGCAAAAAAATATAGTAATAAAAATTAAATAAAATATTTTTAAAAGAAATTGAAAGTAAAAATGAAGTTTTTCTCTTTCTTCATTCAAGAAAAAAATGAAAAAGAGAAAAGGAAAGAAAGGAAACTGTGAAAATTTTTAAGGTGAGTACACTGAATAGACTAAAATAAGATGATGGAAGCAAAGTAGAATTTCAAAAAATTTACACAAAAGTAAAAAAAAATAGTATAAAAATTAAAGACAGATATTAATAAAAATTGAAAATAAAATGAGTTTTTTCTCTTTCTGTATTCAAGAAAAAGAAAAGAATTGTAAAAGAGAAAAAGAAAAAAGAAAGAGAGAAAAAAATTGAATAGATGAACCTGCTAACAGATGGAAGTAAGACTGAAATTGCTTCGTTTTCCCCTAGAGGTCAGTTCATGTAGCTCTTTATAGTCCATAAATTAAAATGGCGGTGAGGTTTCTGTTCTTGAAAAGGAAGTTGGACCAGTTGGACAGGGCTCTGTGTAACAGCTCCACTCTCCCCTAGATGGCGCTGCTAGCCTACTGGGGTGGATTGTTGCCGTGCTCGTAGGTACGCATGCGCAGGCGTGGTGAAAGATGGTGGCACGCAGCCACCCAGTCTGTTCTCCTGGATCAACAATCGCGCACTGGTCCTCCATCTTCAGCTCTCCTCCACTCTCCGCTTTTCCACTCTCCATGACCAGGCCCCAGGAAGTTCCTCCCTCCCAACTTTTGTCTCAGATGCGGCTGTTTTCCCCAGCCCCTTACTTCCGAAGGACTGCGGCTTTGACTCATTCCGCCCCTCTGTGGGAGGTCTCACCGAGCAATGGCTGAATGAGCAATGGCCGAATGTCAGCTGCATCCAGGAACATCCGCTGGACCCTGCTGCTGCCAGTGCCCCGAGACTGCAGCCAGGTGCCAGCCCGCCCCAGAAAAAGTTCGCGACATAGTGTAGCAGCAGCGTTTCAGGGATTATGGAAAATCACAACACACATCTGGCACCAGGCTTCACCCTCAACAACCTTGCCCCAGCACCATTGAATGTGGCTGCCTTCCGGGGTCTGCTGGAACCAGCTGGCTTCAACAGTCTCTACCAAATGTCCTTGTGGAACCTCTTTTCCCCGTGGAAACCTCTTTTTCCCGCAGTGGAACCTCTTTTTCCCGTGTGGCCCGAGAACCTCCCGGACCCCACTCTGTTCCTGGGGATTCACCTTTCCCATCAGAGCACCGCCAGGTATCGAGCTGTGGAGTTGCAGCCTTTGCGCTCCCCTTGTTTACAGTCTTAATGGAATTTAAACCCTCTCTTTTCTCCTTTCTCCTTTCTCCTTTCTCCCTCTTTCTCCCTTTTTAGTTTAGTCCCTGCGGCTGTTTCCAATTTTCCACTTTCTCTCCAGCTGCTTTTGAGGAGGGGGTGCTTTTCCCCTTTGCTCCCCCCGTCCCCAGTCTCCATCCTCTCTCCGCCTGCAAAAGGGGTTCCTTTCGGGGCTTCTTGCTCCCCAAGTTTAGCTCTTCGTGTCGCGTACCTGCTGAATTCTGTGGTTCAGGTTGTGCAGATTTTGTATTAATCTTCCAATCGGTTTTCTAGGTGTGTAGGATGGTTTAGTGTTGGTCTGGCTGTATTTCATGGACGCGAAACACACAAAAAGCTTCCATGCTGTTCCACCATCTTGGCTCCTCTCTTCAAACTTTTCCTGATTTTTAAACCTGGTAGGCTCTTCCTCCTCTGGCTTCCTTTAAGGCTTTATTCTTTTTTTTTTTTTTTTTTTTTTTTTTTTTTGGAAATAGCATACATTTTTTTTTTTAATATGAAATTTATTGTCAAATTGGTTTCCATACAACACCCAGTGCTCATCCCAACAGGTGCCCTCCTCAATACTCATCACCCACCCCACCTCCCTCCCACCCCCCATCAACCCTTAGTTTGTTCTCAGTTTTTAAGAGTCTCTTATGTTTTGGCTCCCTCCCTCTCTAACCTTTTTTTTTTCCTTCCCCTCCCCCATAGTCTTCTGTTAAGTTTCTCAGGATCCACATAAGAGTGAAAACATATGGTATCTGTCTTTCTCTGTATGACTTATTTCACTTAGCATAACACTCTCCAGTTCTGTCCATGTTGCTACAAAAGGGAAATAGCCTACATTTTTAATTGAATCACAGTTATAATGTGTGATTTTTATTCACTCATTCATTCATTCATTCAATAGACATAAGTATTAAACATGAGTACCTGCTTTTTGGCCAGGCTCTTTACATGTTGAACAAGACTGGGAAGTCCTTGCCATTGAAAGGCTCATACACCAATGGAGGAGACACACTATTTGTAAAGACGCACTAAAACTGTAATGTGTTAGCCCTAAAAATAGGTGTGAACAGAATTCTATGAAAGCAAAGGGGAAGGATTAAGAACTTTAATTAACAGGAAGTTCAAGGTATCTATTATAGATTAGGCAGCATTGGAACTGTGACCAAGGAATGAGTAAGGGTTTGCCAAAATCAGACTAGTGGCTCAATAGATTTTACCACATTATAATCTCAGTGAGAGGTGAAAGTAACTTATTCATCTTATTCTCCTTCACTTTGCCTTGCATATAATCAGTGCTCAAATAACTATTTGTTGAATGAGCAAATGGATGAATGTATGAAAGAATGATTTCTCTAGAAGCTAGCCTGATGAAGCATACACTAAAATAATTCAGAGAGTTACCTGAGTGACTGCCTACTGTGAGAGGTCCAATCTATTAGTTGCTGAGGAGCTGCATGAAAAATGCAGATATTATAAAATATAACTATCCATAAACACTTGTCTTTGTGTTATATCCTGAAGAAAATTCCTACATATGGAATTCCTAGAAAGAAGGACAAATTTGAGAATTGATACATACTACTGAATTGCTTTCCAAAAGGGTGTATCAAACAAAAGAACAAAGTAAGTCATAGTTGTTGACTGCCTATTATATGTCAGTTGCTATGCTATCGATTTTTATATGTATTATCGTACTGAAATCTCACAACAACATTGAGAACTAATTATTTCTCTTTTACAAAGGAGAAAAACAAAATTCAGACCAGTTAAGGGACCTGCATTAGATCTCACAAATAAATGAAGAAGTCATGACTCAAACACATAAAATATTTCAAGACCCAAACTTTGTCTAAATGCTGTACACAATTCAATGATAAGCTTATGACATTGTTTTGGCCGGAATGGTAGATCTGTCTGGGAATTCATGAAAGATAAATTTGAAGGAAGCCCATTTGAATGAAAATATGAATACTAAGTTGAGGGATTTATCTTTGTTCTCACAGGCAAGAACAAGTAAATATCACCCTTGATTCTTTGCAAATATGAAACATTCATTCATTTGTTCTTTTATTCATGTATCAAACATTTACTGAGTATGCCTATGATGTCATGTGACTCACATATACTCTGGAATTTATGCATGCAAATATGTGATGTCCCTTTTAAGGTAACTCTAGAAATTCATGGCAAATGTTTTGGGATGGACTGTGAAATCCTGGCCAGAAAATGAGATATGTTATAATAGTAAATAATAATAACATTATGATACTCATTAATATAGTAGCCAATATTTATTGATTGCATACAGTGTATTGACCATAATGCTAAGTGCTTAACATATATTATCTCAGTCTTCAAAATCCTTTGAGAAATGTACCATTATTCCTATTTCCCAGGTGAGGAAAAATGAAGTTTGAGTAGATTAAATAACTATCCAAAGTCAAATAGCTGCTAAGTCTGGACTTGTTGACTAGCTGAGTAATTTTATCTTCATTTTGCAGAGAAGAAAATAAGCCTCAAAGGGGAAAAAAATTGAAATTTTCTCGAGGTCACAAAATTAGTAAGTAGTTTTCAAGAGATTCTTTCCCAAGAAGCAGGATCCTGGGAGGGACTAACACTCTGGTCAGGGAACAATCTCTTAGAATCTGTAGCTGAAGCAGTGTAGTATGTCAGTTCCTGGGAGGTAGACCGCAGTGTGGGGAACTAAAAGGGGAAATTAAGAGCTAGAGTCTTGGGTAAGATATGGAATTGAAAAGTCAAGTAGACCAGCCAAAGGACTGCTGATCATGAAGGGCCAGGCAGAGCAAGGGCCAGAGATGGTGATTAGAAAGTCTGGAGGTGTTGGTAATAGTGATGATGGTTTCAGCCAGGTCAGCACTTTCCAACCTTCAATACACATACAAACGACCTGGGAAATCTTATTAAAATATAGATTCTTATTCAATAGTTCGATGATGAGATGCAAGATACCTCATTTCTAACAGACTCCAAGGTGATGCCAATGCTGCTGGTTTATGAACATTGAGTATCAAAGAGCTAAAACATACTGAATTTACTACATATCAAGAACTCCTCTGTGAACTTGTTATGTGTTAGTTTATTGAATTACCTACCTTAATAACCCTCTGAAGTAAGTAATATTTTTACCTTTCTTTTGAAAACAAGGAAAGTTAAGAAGCACAAGAAAGACTAATGATGTTGCCAGTTGAGCAGTGGTCAAATCAGGATGCCAAATTAGCAAGTTTGACTCTAGAACCCACTATGCTCATAACTATTATGCCTTATTGTCATATAAGAACAAAAGTTAAAGACAAATCCTATAAAAGGTTCAGTCCATTTATCTCTTTTTTTTTCAATATATGAAGTTTATTGTCAAATTGGTTTCCAGTGTGGAGGTTCCTCAAAAAATTAAAAATAGACCTACCCTGTGACCCAGGAATAGCACTGCTAGGAATTTACCCAAGGGATACAGGAGTACTGATGCATAGGGGCACTTGTACCCCAATGTTTATAGCAGCACTCTCAACAATAGCCAAATTATGGAATCAGTCTGTTTATCTCTTGATGATACTAGAAACAGACTTCATCCCATACTCAGCAAGGATTCACTGACTGCCTGCAATGTACCAGACACAAAGGATATAATAATGAACAATACCAGAAATGGTCCCCGCTCTCATGGAATATATATTATGGTAGAAGGAAAATATATCATAGAGAATAATTATTGAATGTTTACTATATGCTAGATAATGTTCTAAGCACTTTACATGTAATCATCACAACATCCCTATGAAACAGGTACTAGGACTAATGAGGAAACTCAGCAATAGAGAAGTAAGTAACTTCTACAGGGCCATAGTTAAATAGCAGAACTAAGAATTAAATCTAGGCATTCTGATTTCAGGCTCTGTGTTTATTACTACTATGTTCTATGCCTCTGTAAATAAGTGAATATAGAGTAAGATAAGAGCTATGAGGGAGACAAACAAGATGCTAACATACAGAAAGATAGGAGACCTCTAGATTAAGTGGTTAAAGAATGCCTCTCCGAAGAATAGGACATTTTATCTAAGACCTGAGAGATGAGAAGGAGCCTGTCATGTCATAGAAAGAGTCAAAAGAACATATGGGCTGAGGAAACAGACTTTTCAAAGGCTTTTCAAAAGACTTTCCTTGGGATAGGAAAGAGCATAGAATGTTTAAATAATTGAAATAAACCAGTATAGCTGTAGGCTAGTGAATAATGTGAAGAAGGAAAGAAAGAAAAGAAAAAGAAAAGAACAAGTGGCATGAGATTAACCTGGAGAGGTAGGCAGAATCCAGATCATACAGAGCCTTTAAGACCATGATAAGGAGGGTTGGATTTTATCCTAAGTATAATAGGAAGCCATTGGAGAATTTTAAGCAAGGAGTTAACATGATTGCATTTATTTATAAAAAGAATTCTGGTTGTTAGGTTGGTAGGTGGATAATAGATCAGAGAGTGCATGACAAGAAGCGAAAAGATCACTTAGTAGTCCAGGAGAGAGATGGTAGTGTCTTGGATAAGGTCAACTAGTAATGCACCTTCAAGGAACAATGAGGAAAAAGAAGTACAGGGAAGTTCTTATAGGGATCCAGTGATCTAAGGTGTCTGATCAGAAAATAGAGATGCCACTCTGAGAGACTCTGGCTTAAAAAGGCCAATATGCTGCCTGGTTTCTCCATGGGAATATCAGCTGCCACATGGGAGTGAGGGGGTATCACACCATATTAAAACTGGTTCATTTGCTGCTTCAGGCTTCATGGAGTTAACAGCCAAATCAATTTTAATGTTGTGGAACCAGGATGTTTCTTGTAGTTGTGCAGAGGGGCAACACAATGTGTAGATTTTTGTATGCTTATTGTGAATAGCTGTGATAGGCTAGGATAGAGAAGGAATGTAAAACATCTCACATGACTGTGATTAACTTAAAGGTCTCATTTTTTTTGTCTTCATATCTCTTCATATAATGTTGACCAAAGAGAATAGTTTGAAGCAAAAGGGGCTAACAATTTACCATCACATTTGGGAAAAAAAACAGTAATTTTTACTTCATTTCAATGGAGGTGCTATGGAATTATCTAAAAACACTTGTTAAAAAGTCCTCTCCTTGAATAACTCAACACCAAAAGAACAAATAATATGATTTAAAAATGGGCAGAGGACTCAACAGATATTTCTCCAAAGAAGACTTACATGAAAACAGACAACATACACATGAAAATATGCTCAATATCACTTATCACCAGGGAAGTGCAAATTAAAACCACAATGAGATACGACTTTATACTTGTTAGAATGGCTAACATCAAAAACACAAGAAATAACAAGTGTTGACAAGGATATGAGAAAAAGGAACCCTCTTGTACTGTTGGTGGGGATGCAAACTGGTGTAGCCACTGTGAAAGCAGTATAAAGTATTCTTTAATTTTAAAAGTATTTAAAAGCAGTATTTAAGTATTCTTTAATTAAAAAAAATTAAAAATAGGGGTGCCTGGGTGGCTCAGTTGGTTAAGCATCCAACTTTCACTCAGGTCATGATCTCACAGTTCATGAGTTCGACCCCTGCATCGGGCTCTGTGCTGACAGCTCGGAGCCTGGAGCCTACTTTACATTCTGTGTCTCCCTTTCTCTCTGCCCTCTTCAGCTTGCACTCTGTCTCTCTCTCTCAAAAATAAATAAACATTAAAAAAATTAGAAATAGGACTACTCTATGTTCCAGCAATTGTACTACTGGGTATTTACCCAAAGAAAATGAAAACACTAATTCAAAAAGATATATGCATCCCTATGTTTATTTGTCACAGCACTATTTACAATAACAAAGATATGGAAGCAACCCACGTGCCCCATCCATAGATGAATGGATAAAGATGATGTGGTAAATATGTGCCATGGAATAATGCTTAGCCATAAAAAGAATGAAATGTTGACAATTGCAACATGGATGTACCTGTATGGTCTCATGCTAAGTGAAATAAGTCAGTCAGAGAAAGACAAATACCATATGATTTCGCTCATATATGGAATATAAGAACAAAACAAATGAACAAAGAAAAAAAGACAAAAAATAAACAAACAAAAAACAGACTCTTAAAACCAGACAAACTGATGGTTTCCAAAGGGGAGGGGAGGAATAGGTGAAATAAAGAGAATTAAGAGTATACTTATTTTGGTAAGCACTGAGAAATGTATATAATTGTTGAATTATTATATTTTACACCTGAAATTAATATAACACTGTATGTTAATTATACTTGAATTTAAAAACAAACAAACAAGCAAACAAACTTATCTCCTTGGAGTCCTCAGATTTGGGTTTGAAACTTTGCTTTATCAAACACGTTCTGCGCAAATCACTTTATCTGAGCCTCAGTTTTCTCATCTGCAAACCATGATCTAAAAGCACAATTGACAAGGGGTTGTAACAGCAAAAAAATAGTTTATGCCAAGTACCATCACATAGTGGACACTCAACAAATGCCGGTGGTATTGAAAAGGAAACATTGTTCCCTAAATACTACAGAATCTGGCTCATTGTATCACTGGGGCTTGGATTTCTCTGATTGTCTCACATACAGGAACACTAAGGAGCTGATCTTCCAAATCTAAAAAAGTCTCAAGAAACTTTGGAAATCATAAGTGTAGTTAACCCTGACCTGAACTAAATTCATTCAACAACCAGTTAACCTAAATGAAATCTAATTCTTTTGTGTTTCAAAGGATCTTAGGCTGAATATTGAAGAATATCTTCCAATTACTCTCTAATGATTTATATTGTATTGTTTGCTATTTATGGTAGCCAGCCTTCAAGAAGTCTCCTAATAAGCCTCAGCCTACCTTCTTGTGTAGTTCCCTCCCACATTATATCAGAGCTGATATGTGTGATGAATAAAATATGGCATTAGTGATGATATGTCACTTTTGAGATAAGATTATAAAAGACACTGTGGGTTTTCTCTTTGTCTCTTTCTCTCTTTCTCTGATTCTTTGCTAATGGGTGAAACCAGCTACCATATCATGAGAAGTTCTGTGGAGAGACCCATGTAACAAGGAGCTAAAGCCCACAACCAATAGCCATGCAAATGAGTTTGGAAGTAGATCCTGCAGTACCAGCCAAATTTTCAGATAACTGTAGCCGAGACTAGCAGCTTGACTGAAATTTCATGAGAGACCCTGAGCTAAAACAATCTTGTTAATCCATTTCCAAATTCCTGACTCTCAGAAAGTGTGAGAGATAATGAATGTTTGTCCTTGTAAGCTACTATGTTTTAGAATAATTTGTCACACAACAATATATAAGTAATACACTATTTTGTTACTCAAGTTTGAGGAAAATTGACATTTACATTCCATAGCTCTTTCTCAGAACTTTTACTTATCTTTTGTGTTAATATATCTGGGGTTGGAAATTTCTTGTCTGTTGTGTATTCTAGGAATGATTGCAGTCAGGATGAACCCAAATGTCAGGATAGGGAGCTGTTACCCTTATGTGTTGTTGAGTAAAATGAAATGTGGGATCTAGAAGCCTATGACTAAGGTGGAAACAAAAGACTGATTTCAGATTGTTGAAGCTGCAGAAGTAGCAGAAGAGTCAGAGACTTAGCATAGAGCCTGGCACTTAGTAGGTGCTCAAACATCTGTTGACCTAGTTCCTTCACACTTGAGTCAAGTCAGCCTGTCCATTACTTGATGGATCTGTCTCTCTTGCAAAGGGCATGCTTCCAGATCCAGACTGCAACAAGTCTGCCATGTACTTACATGTGTCCAGTGGCTGTGAGAAGACTGGGGACTGTGTGTGTGTGTGTGTGTGTGTGTGTGTGTGTGTGTGTGTGTGTGTGTTTCATATATTTCATATGTGTGTGTTTCATACGCACACATGTACATGCAAATGCCTACGTGCATGAAGATATGCTTCTATGTGTGTAGCTCTACCAAAAATCAGATTTATTTCCAATTTGTTTTAAATTTAATCCAGCTACCATGTTGGGAGGCAATCTACCTTGTCAAATGAAGAGCACTTTGCCATCTGGCCATTTATTTAGCTGACTCCGGGCACATTGTCTTTCATCCTAGAATTGCTATGACACATTATGGAGACAATACCCTGAATGGGTACAATTTGAGAAAAATTAGGCAACAACCACAGTATAGTAAAGAGGACTCTGGCCAACTCCTCTTTTCTGGGAAGGCCAGCTTTGACAGATCAGCCCAAGAGATCATGCTTGCAGCAAAGATCCCAGACCTTATCCAGAAATGAGCATCGTTAACACTGCAATTCATCATCTGTGAGTTCCCTGTAAGGGTACTTATCTTTGTAAGAAATCTGTTTAATGTCCCATGTGGAACTGAGAATATCACCTTTGGTGGTCTTATTTCATCCACCTACTGATGGAAGCCTGCTTCCCTATTTTCCAAGATTTTAGGATTGTGGTATGTGTAAAGGTTAAGAGACTGGACTCTAGAATCAAATCCTAGCTTCACCACTTAATATAAAAAAAAAAATTGGGAAAGCTATTTCAACTCTCTAAGCTTTATTCTCTTGAACTGTAGCATGGGATCAAAATAGCTCCTATCTTGAAGAATTGTTGGGATACTTAAATCAATTAATGTATGTAAACATCTTTTAAAAAGTGTCTGGCACATTGTAAATGTTCAATATTTCTTAGCTGTTATTATCCTTATTAGTGTTATCAGTCAGTTTGGTATAGAGAAGGGAACTTGGGCTTTAGGGTTGGGTGAACTTTTTGAATGACCTTGAACAATTTACTCAATCTCTTTGAACCTCAATTTTTTCATTTGTAAAAGGAGAAGACATTACCTACACTAGAGGGTCATTTTAAAGATTAAATAAGATCATACATACACAAGATGTGAGATATATTAGGTAAAAATATAGTTCTTTTCTCCTTTAGCCAGGTTATAAGTGCTAACTCAAATCTGATATGTGTGAAAACGTAACATCCATTATCCTTTAAAAAATGTGAAGAAGAGTGCATTGTTACAAGGAAAAGGGAGTGGTTCTGTTTTGCATCAGATGGGCAAAAGCATTTTAAGTTCATGATTGGTTGCTTTTGAGTTTTTATAAAAACAAAATCTAGCAGATACAATTAAGTATGCAGCATTTGGAATGGAAGCATGTGCTCCTCTTCATTGTGTGGGCAATAAAACCTGGGAGAAAAAAAAATCAATATGTTAGTTCAATTAAGTTTTCAGCTACAAATAACTAATTTCAGTCCTCATGGTTTTTCTAGGGTCCAAAATATATTGCTTATTCTTCTTAAAATATTAATATAGCCCTGAATTATTTATTGAACCAAGAAACACTGAACTCTTTTAACATAGAAGAGAATGGAAGGTTATTTCATGTCAACACCCTGGAAGACAATAATAAATCTGAAATGTAAATAATACCTCTGAGAAAACAGGCTGGTTGAAGGCCAAAGCATGTGGTTTTTGGACTTTTTCTTTTGTGATATACAAGTTGGAAAGCCAAAGGAAAAAATTCTATTCTGGGTTTCTGATTCTTTTAGGGTTGGCAGCATCTTATGGGCTGTTTAAGGTTGTTCTAGAATACTTTGATCTTTTCTAATAATATTATTTAATTTCATGCCATTAGAAAAACCTACTCATATAGCAATGACTGTCATTTATTAAGCTTTTATTATGCCCTGGGCACTATGTTAGAGACAGAGAGAGAGAGAGGGAGAGGGAGGGAGAGAGATGATAGATAGATAGATAGATAGATAGATAGATAGATAGAATTATCACCTTATTTATATTCCTAACTCTATGAAGTGGGTCGTGTTACTGTCCATATTTTACAGGAGAAGAAATTGAGACCCAGAGAAATTAAGTATTTTGAATCCCTAACCTTTGACTCCAGAGATCTTTTTGTGATGGAACAACTTACTGCTTTTACCCATAGACAGCTTTAATCTCTCCTGCCTTTGTCATTCATGAGCAGATTGCCTGTGCTTCTATTGTACTCTGCCTGGCTTTGTAGATATTTGTTTATGTTGGGTTCCTCCACTATTATAGTGAAAAGAGGATGGTCTTTGAAATTAAATAGACATGAGCTTGTTTTCCACATCTTCCTCTCACTATCAATGTTATCTTGGATTACTTAATGCTCACAATAAATCTCTGAGTTAGGAACTATTATTGTTTCATTTTATCTCTCAGGAATCTGGGGCTTAGAGAGGTTAAATATCTTGACCAAGATTTTACTGCAACAATGTAGAGGAGATACATTGGAATCCAGGTCTGTCGGAAGACTCCAAATCCCATGCTTTTAATAATTTGCCTTATCTACGTGATTGTGAATATTCAGAGTTGTGGTCTGGTGATTGCAGGAATCATTTAGAAGCAACTTCATTTTGTAGAAGGGGAAACCAAGGCCCAAAAAGAGGAAATGAGTTATTAATAGACATGGGACAAAAACCCTGCTCTTGGTCCAGTGTTTTTTCCATTGCTGCTTCTTACTTCCTTGTTGGTGTCATGGTACCATTGCAGAAGCCTGAGGTTTTGATTGCTAGTAGATATTTAGGGTGAGGTTAATGACCCACAGGGAGACTATGCTCAGGACATATGCATATATATATATATATATATAGAGAGAGAGAGAGAGAGAGAGGGAGAGGGAGAGGGAGAGGGAGAGGGAGAGGGAGAGGGAGAGGGAGAGGGAGAGGGAGAGGGAGAGGGAGAGGGAGAGGGAGAGGGAGAGGGAGAGGGAGAGGGAGAGGGAGAGGGAGAGGGAGAGGGAGAGGGAGAGGGAGAGGGAGAGGGAGAGGGAGAGGGAGAGGGAGAGGGAGAGGGAGAGGGAGGGAGAGGGAGAGGGAGAGGGAGAGGGAGAGGGAGAGGGAGAGGGAGAGGGAGAGGGAGAGGGAGAGGGAGAGGGAGAGGGAGAGGGAGAGGGAGAGGGAGAGGGAGAGGGAGAGGGAGAGGGAGAGGGAGAGGGAGAGGGAGAGGGAGAGGGAGAGGGAGAGGGAGAGGGAGAGGGAGAGGGAGAGGGAGAGGGAGAGGGAGAGGGAGAGGGAGAGGGAGAGGGAGAGGGAGAGGGAGAGGGAGAGGGAGAGGGAGAGGGAGAGGGAGAGGGAGAGGGAGAGGGAGAGGGAGAGGGAGAGGGAGAGGGAGAGGGAGAGGGAGAGGGAGAGGGAGAGGGAGAGGGAGAGGGAGAGGGAGAGGGAGAGGGAGAGGGAGAGGGAGAGGGAATATCTCCTGAGACTTTGAACATTTACTAGCTCTCTATATAACCTCAGTTTCAGCCAAATATATTAAGCAAGGAGAACTAAAATTTATGAGATATACTATATATATAATTTGATATATTACATGTATCATCCAATTATTATAACAACCCCATTATTTAGGTATTATTATTAACATTTTACAGATGAGGAGATTGAGAAAAGGGAGGTTAGGTAGCCCTGGGTTCTACTCTTTTCTAAAACTGCCTAGGGGTTGACAGTATTTAGAAAAGCTCTGCTTCCTGTCTTGATAGAAATGCTACTCACCATGTTACATGGTGCTAGAGAAGAAACTATTGTGGAGTGATCCACATGGAGAAATTCTCTGTCTTCCTTTTGGTCTCATTGAAATGACTTTTATTTGCTGTGACCTTGGGTTTCTTTTCATCATTAAGAGGGATATATTGTGTGTTTAAATACTGCATTATTAATAATATTTGCCCGAGTGCAGTGTCGTGATCAATTTTTCATGTGCATCATTCTTTATGCAGCACTAGTTGAATTTCAAGTAGAGCCTTGCCTTCACCTCTCCTCCTTCAGTGACTGTCTCCAAAAAGAAGGATGGCAGGCCTGAGACTCCTTATCCACAGGAGAAATAAGAAATGCTTTCCTAGGTCAGCCCAAGATTCTTTGGTGATGAGAGCACCATGAGGCAGCTGTGAGAAAGCAGTGAGTGTCTTCCAAAAGCTGAATTTTATACTAGAGCATCCAGGGATCAAAGCCCTGAACTTTTCACAATATTCATTGTCTCTGGTCTCATCCAAGTCTCTTCCATCCCTTCTTCCCCACTTCCTCCCTTTCATTTGTTCTACTTCAAGTGTTCATTGGGCATCTATAATATAACAGGCCCTGTGCCAGAGGCTGAGGATGTGAACAGAAAAGAGGAAAATTTTCTACTTCTTATGGACCTCCCCATTCTGAGTGGGAGGCAATCGCACAGCAGTGTGATTGGCACTATGACCTAGGGAAGTACAGGATGTCTTTATTTTTATTTTTAATTATTTTGGTTTGAAAGTAGGGACCATGTTTTTTCTGCCCTATCTTATATTTACTTTGTAATCTCCTGTGAGTGAAATTTTACACTCATTTCCCAAGATAGCTTTTTGAAATGTAGCGAGATTAGCACATTGCTCATCTCCTAGAACTCCAGGGAATATTTGAAATAGGAGACAGGTGTGCTTACCCCCCAAGTCTCACTAATAAATCTAGTTAATGAAAATAGCATTAATTTGGTAATTTGTACATTAGACTTTCTACCCCTCCTCCCATGCTGCCAAATTCCTTATCTAAAGATCCAGCCTTAGACATATGTGGGAAGCATCCCTAGGTAGGGCTTCCATCCTTACCTTAGCAGCATTTCTGATGCTCTTGATGCAATCCGTGGGATTTTTTCTTCCCACCCTCTGGTTATTCTGTCCCAGGGGTTGGAAACTGATAAACTTAATGGGCTAGAATGAAGCTTTTTGAGTAGAGAGATTGTCTGTGATTCAACATTGAAATCCTAGGGTCCATTCAGCATTTTGGCTAACACAGAGTGGACACTTAGAGAATGTTTGAGGAAAGAAAGGAAGGGAAGGAGAAGGAAAGGAAAGATGAGGAGAGAAGGGAAGAGGAGTAGAGAAAAGGAATGTTCCCATTTCATCACCTATTCAACCAGGGGAAAGGGGGTTTATGTTGTCCAGTGGTGCCAGTTTAGTGTTAAGAGGGAGAATCTGGGGGCATCTGGTTGGCTTAGTCAGTTGAGTGTTGACTATTGATTTCAGCTCAGGCCATAATCCCAGGGTCATGTGATCAAGCCCTGCATTGACTCTGCAATGAGCATGGAGATTGCTTGGGATTCTCTCTCTCTCTCTCTTTCTCTCTCTCTCTTTCTCTCTCTCTCTCTCCCTCCTCTCCTCCCCCACTTCCTCTTTCTCTATAAAATAAAATAAAATAGGGAGAATCTGAAGTAACCCAGACAGACATGGTGTTGTCCACAACATACTTTTTGATCTTTAATCCTTTTTATTAAGTGGGAATAATAGTACCTAATTCTTAAACTTATTATAAAAGTTAAACAAAATGTATGTAAAATACTTGGCATACTATCTGCCACATAGTAAGTGCTCAATAAATGTTACAATTTATTAGGTTTTTTTTTTTTCTTGTTGTCTCTTTCCCTCCTGTATTTCTCCTAATTTTTGCCTTCACCATGAACCAGAAATTCCTCCCTTTGGAAGCCTTATCTCTTCAACCCAGCATTTCCCAAAGTGAGAAATAGGTGTTAATAGGTGTTATATAAAGAAAAGAGTCATATTTAAGTAAGTTTGAGAAGTATTGTATTAAAAACAAATTAGCCACATTCTTTACAAGACTTTTTACAAGATTGGAATGTGCTAATACACATTGTAAATCTTTAGAGGGGACCATTGCATATAGCTTTTTTTTTTTTTTTTTTTTAGTTTTTTGACTACAGACGTCCATACTTTCTTCACAGAGTATCTTATACAATTATGTTCTTAGGAACTTTCTTACCCAATACTGCCCTAAAGAATTACCAGACTGTTTTTTCCTATGTCCCTTTCAGAGGATGGCAGTCAGTTCCACAGATTATCTGTTTACCTACTGAAGCACTGGGTAAACAATTTTTTTAAAATAACAATCAGTGGGAAACTAAAACAAATAATGACAAAACTTCCTTGAGCCTCCTAGGCTTTGATCTTATGTATATATTTTTTTTAAAAAGGAGTTTAAAATATTTTTTTTTTTCTTTTCATCCATCTGTTCATCTAACAAATATTTCTGAGAATCTATTTGCCACACACAGTGCTAGGCATTGATGGAGTGCAAGATTGGGAAAGAAAGAAGCAGTCAAACTTTCAGTTACATGTAAAGTGATAAGAATCTATAGGGTAATATGGAAGCTCTTTAGAAAAGTACTTAATACAGCCTGGAGGGGTCAGAGAAGGATGCTTGGAGACAGTGATACTTCTGATATGATTTGAAAGATCAGCCAAATGAGGGTGAGTAATTGGGGGAAATTTAGTTTGCAGGAAAAAGGGAACATTACACATGGAGAAGAAAGAAGTACATGTTGCAAGAAGTCCAGTGAGCTGAAAGATAAAAGTGAAAATAGCACATGCTCACATGTTTATTGCAGCAGATTTGGAAAGTAGTGAAAAGTACACATTAATCAGGAAAATCTCCTCTGATATCTCCTCTTCAAGGCAACTATTAAAATTTTATCCTATTTCCCTTTGGTCTTTTTTTCTGTGCATTTTTCTTTTGCATAGTAGAGCTTAGAAAATATATATCATTTTTAATTACTGATTATGATATATCTGTATGTAAAACCTGTAGTGACCCTTCCATTTTAGATGAAGGGTCTATAATGCTCCAAGTAGTCCTCAGATGTTTTCTTTGATCATATCTCTGGTCCAAGAGTCCATAGTTAAGTCACTAGCTAGACGTATTTTATAACAACCTGTCCAAGACAGTTCCAAAGCTGTGCAAGGCCCTAGGTAAATATTTTCTTTTGGGACCCCTATATATACAAACAATTTGATTAAAAATTATATTACAAAATTCATGGACCCATGTGAAATCCGTGAATTTAGATGATTTAGAACAATGAATAGAGAAGAAATGTGTTTAGTTATTGTTCAATCCGTGCATGTGAAGTGTCCAGCCACTACCTTGTCATATTCTTTACTGCCAAATGCATGGTTCCTGCCTAATTTCGTATGTTCTATCTGGAGAAAAAGGTAGCACTGCTGATATTACTCATGATGTTTAGCTTTTTGAAACATGTTTGTATTAAAACAATATAGATCTTCTTGCCTTGAAAATTTCCTAATATGCTGCTTATATCATTATTCCTGGCACTTCATCATTTATGGTGTTGTTAAAAAAATTACTTATGACATTTGTTAAGGAGCAGTAAGACTGACTTTATTCAGGGAGGCTACTACAATGGTGTTTTGTAACAGATGGAAGAGATCAGGTTCAACTCCAAATATGGTAAGAAAAAGCAAGAATTTATAACCAAGGTGTGAGGAAGGGGGTAGTTATGGGATGAAAAATTATAAATTACTGAGAGGAGACTTCAGGGTAAAGGGAGGATTCTGGCTAAACCAACCAAACAGGATTCTTCCTGAAGGCAGGCTAGGGTGATCAGACATCATCTGGGGGATGATGGAGGTTGAAAAACCCGATCAGCTATCAAGAGTGATCATATACCTAGGATGGGGGATTCTGGCTAAAATTGGGTAATGCAGAGACAAATGTGGAAGCCCAAAAGTCAGGGCCTAATTGAGAAGATAGTTCAGAGAAGCCTGAGTAGAATTTGGATAAGGAAAGAATCTTTGTCAGTATCTCCCACAAATACTGGTTTCTAATGACTCTCTCAAGAGTTTTTATAATGCTTTGTTGATGCTGAACACAAATGTAGGGCTCACTCCAAATATGAAAAACAAATGTAAATGGTAATATTCTGGTCATCTTAAATGTGCCACCCAGGATTGTATAGAATAAGCATAAATCAACATATCTCCTCTTTTCTTGAACTCTTTAGCTTTAGGCCATAACCATTGCATCCTGAAACTGTGTTCCCTTTTGATGTTATGTGTGTTTAACTGTCTTCCACACACCACCATCAGCAGGGAGAATTGGCAAGGGACCCATATGCTGAGAGAGACGAACAGTCCCATTTGCATTATGGAAGATTGTTCTCATATGGCACACCTTAAGATAGATCTAGGAGAGGCACAATGTTCACATATTGATTGATGACAATCAGAAGGATTTGTCAGAGTTACAGAGCAACCACTTTAAAATACTCCAGAAAAAATTGGCATGAGATAGGTGTAGTCACTTCTAGAGAACATCCTGGCAGTGCTATTCAGGAGTAGACACAGGGTAAAGGATGCTTACTACTACCTATGCTGCCTTAAGTTTCTGTAATATCAGAGACAACACCATGGTTTGAACACAGATAAGCAAGAGCCAGTGCCTGGGCCCACACACATGATTCAAGCGCAGAAATCAGTGCTGGACCACCAGTTAGCCCAGAGCCCTGGACTTGTCCTATGTCCATGAGTGAGAGTCACCCCAAATTATCATGGTAGCACCATTCTGATGGCCCAATCTTGCATGATCCTGTCAAAGAAATACCACACCAGCAAGAAAAAGTGATATGCTCTTCTAGCCATTTTCCTGCAACAGGGACCCAGCCATTGGTCATATAATAACATCATAGCCATGAGTCCTGGAGCTCCTCAGGCCATATGGTTGTCTCTATGTGAGGAAAACAGGAGGCAGAGGTTTAGAGAGGACCCTGAAGATGATAAAGGGGAACTGGGATACCCTTCTCCGGTGTCACTTCTATCTCTAGTTGATCTCAGGCACTGAAAAGGAACTTAGGCAATTTGAAGATAAGCACTTCTGGTGACAAGGGTCCATAATAACCAAGTCTGGACTCAGGATATTCTGCTTGTACTACACAGCCAGTCCAGGCACTGGAGGGGAACTTAGACAGTTTTCAAACAAAACAAAACAAAACAAAACAAAACAGTCCAAAGTGTAGGACCAGAGACAGGGGCCTACTTAGCAGGGTCAGAAGGCATTACTGAGCCTGGCCCAGAATTTTAAGTTCTTGTTCAGTGACAAGTTCCAATATAATGACTCCTACCTCCCCCTCAGAAATATATTCACAATAGGCAGGTTGTGTGTTGAGTGGGAGCTGAGTGCATTAACTTCAGAGAAACATATGCAATTTCCACTGTTCTGAAAGAACAGCCATAGTCCTTTAACAGAAAATAGCCAAATCCTGGAAACCACTGTGTAAACACCTCCTGACATGCTCCTCATTTCACAGGGGACAGATAATAATAGTAATAATGGCAGTAGTAACAATAGTAATGTGTAATGTGTTTAAGGTTTATTGAATGCCTGCTATAGTCTAGGAACCATGTTTCCTAGGTGCTTTATGCATATGCTACCTTTAATTTTACTATGACTCTACAAGGTAGATATTACCTCCATTTGAAGATATGAGGAACCAAGGTTCAGAGAAGTGAGGTGGTTTACCCAAGGTCATTCACCTGATGAATGACACAAAACCAGGCCCACATAATTTTGTAACTCTGGTTCTTTGCATTGCACCATACTGTCTTTTCTAACTTGAGCTGTGAGTGACTTCTGAGAGTACAGAAATATAGCCTTGCTTGACACAGAGTCAGAGTGGTGCACAGGGGGGCCTGCAGGACCTAAGATCCTTCCCTCCCAGCCTAAAACCTGGCCAGGGTGCTTTGTCACTCTTCTTTTCTTTGTCTGAACCGTTACCCTTCTTTCAGGTCTGTAGGCTCTTTAGTCTTTACAAGTATGCCACTAGGTTTTTTTTTCCCTAATTGCATTTGCACATCAGCATTTCATTCTCAGTGGGCTAAAATTAGGTTTCCTCCCTTTCTTTAGATAAACAAGCATGTGAAGCCTCCTAACAGGTGACCTTTAAGCTACTGGCTGGCCTTGAAAGTACAGTTTTCACGGGAAACCTGCTAGGAGCAGCTTTTCCTCTCTACTGAGGAACTGTGGAAATTCAGAGACCTGGATGCTAGCCACTGTATGACCTTGGTCAGGTTACTGCCTCTCTCTGGTTCTAGGTTTTATAATGTATGAAATGGGGGTGAGGATGGTGAATTGGGGATGGATGAGGTCTAGTGGCAACTTGCTAGCCTGTTCTCTTTCTCTAACTGACATTTAGCAGAAACATCAAATTGAGCATACACATCTTAGAATCCCCTCCTGTGTAATCACAGGGCAGTGATCAGTTATGATTCCCTCCATCCCCAGTCCACTTTTTCCTTGCTCTGAAGTTCTAGGCTCCTTGGCTGCACTAATTTAAGTTGCTTGTAAGGATGATGGACAAGGTAGAAGAATGACAAAGGCTCCCTTCTAGAGCTCAATCATAGAACCACTTAGGGAGCCTAGTGTGGCCACCCAGGCCCCATTATGCTCCCTGGAGGAGCTCTAGGGCACTTCTCAGTGCTCTATCCATGGGCTTAGGGTGAATGTTGCTCACATACCAGGTATATCTGATGAAGTGAGACATGTGCCACCACCATCTCACCTTATAGCTACCAATTCCTTACCCTCCTGGCCAGCAATCTGAGGTGGGGTTCTCCTATCAGCCATGTGCTTCTCAACCAACATTCATTCATCTACTCAGTCACTCATTAATCAGACACTCATCCATTTACTTAAATTGAAAGAGCTACTGGAATGACAACAGACAAGTAGTTTTGTGATCCCTTGCCATACTAGTCACTGTAGACAGATGATCTCCCTGACTGTGATTAGGAACATAGGCTCTGCAGTCAAAATGCCTGCATTCAAATCCTGAATTTTCTACTTATGGGTGACCTGAGACCAAATCCTCAACTTTTCTGTACTTTACTTTTTTCATCTATAAAATAGGGACACAAAAAGCATAACAGATGTTTAGAGAATAAACTGAATTAATACACAAAAAATGCTAAGAACAAAGCATGATACATAGTAAATACTCAATAGAAATAAGTTATTATTACTAAAGCACACCATAATATTATGAATACTATTATTATACCCATTTGTGGGTATAGAGACTGAGGCCAAGACAAGTTAGAAAATTTCCAAGTTCAAAGAGCTGATAAATGGTAGAGTTATGATTCAAAACCAGGTAGTGTTATTTATGATCTATAATTTGTATAGGAGAGGCATGGGGTGGAGTGGCAGGGGTGGTGGGGAGAGGATGACCTCAAACAAATAAAAATAAGCAAACAAAAAAAATCCAGATGATGTCTCAGATATTTAAATTTATTCTTTCCTGCTCTTACCTTCTAACTTTTCAGAAAGTTTCATGACTTTCTGAAACAACCATTTGCAGCCTATGACTTTCTAAAAGAATCCCTCCAACCAATCCCCAGATTCTTTGTGTCTTTGATGCCATTGTTTCCCTTACCTGGAATACTATTTCTTCCTACTCATAGATGAGGTTGGACAAACCCCACTCTCATATTTGCCATTGTTTCAGCCACCCTTCTCCCACATCTTCTGTTCAGCCATCAGATTCTCTCTCTGGGAAGTCCCAGAGAGAAGTGTCTGGCTCTGTCTGGCTCTGTAACCGTCACCAGCCCAACTGCCTTTGCTCTCAATGTGATCTCAGCCTAGAATCGTCTCTGCCTCTCTGTCACTCTGCCTGTAAAAGCTCTGACTCTTCCTTCAGGGCCTAGCCTAAGGAAGTCTTAGGGGTCTAGCCCTTCTGTGAAGTCTTCCAAGGCTCTGTAGATGGAGTTAGTCAGTCTATGCTTTGTGAGCCTCTTCCTCCTGAACTTTCTCATAGCATATGTCATTGAATTGTCATTATATACTTCTAGGTTTGTCTCAGCTTAGTCCTAGAGGTTAAGGACTGTGTCTCACTCATATCAGGGTCTCTATCGCCCATTATAGGTATGAGGAATCAGCAGATGCATGTAGATGAGGTAAACGGAATGGAATTGCAGTGAAGTGATCTGGGCTTTTGAGCATGAGTATGAGGTATAAATGGTAAGGGCTTAATTCTCATTAAACTCAGTGCTGGATTCAGGTTGCTTTTAAAGGCAAGCCTTTAGATCTAAAATGACTGACTCCCCTCCTTCTCTTTCTCCCTCCTTTGTACCCTGTCTTCCTCCATTCTTTCCTGCCTCCCATCTTTCCTTCCATCCTTCTGTAAATGATTGTGTCTATTTTTTTGTCTTTGGTGTTGGAATACAGAAGAGTAAGCCTTACTCCTAACCCCATATAAATTCCTCATGAGACTTCCTTAATAATGGGCTCACTGGGCATCCAAAGCCCCCCTGCCTTCAGAGAACCCTCTAACATAGCCCCTCAGACTATCACTCTCTGTCTTTTGCAGAGTTCTAAAATAGCTCCACTGTCCACTGAGAGTCATCATTACACAGCAACACATTGGCCAAAACCTTTTTCCCAGTCTTTTTTTTTGCATGGATTCCAGTATAGGGCAGGTTGACAATGTTTAGAACATTTTCATACCATTGCCTTATGTCATTATCAGCCTTCCTGGTGGACAGGCTAAAAAAAAGATATAATCTATACCTTACAGATAGCATAACCAAGTCTCAGAGAATTTTATAAGACCCAGTCTCTGTTTAAATATGCATATGGGTCTGCTAAAATGCATTTCACCATGGATGACCTAGGTTTTTCACAGGCAGAACCATTTTCAATGGGATTAAGCTACTTTACACTAGAAAACCAGCTCCATCTGGGTTGGCAAAGGGCATATGGAGATAAAATTGTGAGAGAGTTGCTGCTGAGAAAATGACACATTCAGGGTTGTGTCCCAAAGTTCAATAATTCCAGTAATTGCTGACTTATGTATTTTTGTTTCTGTTTTTCCACTTTGCTCCCCATTCCTTAATGTATATAGATGGTTAGAACTGACTCCTCCCTGAGAAGATCTGAGTCACTGTTTTCCTTTTGTGTGTAAGGCTTCTGGGTCAGGCCTAAAGATACCTGTGAAACTTAATTCATCCATAATGTTATCAAATATTCCTTAAGCATCTGCTCCATGTCAAGTCCTGTATGGGGACTGAGAATATTAAAAAGCTTGACATGTCTAGTGACCTCATGAAGCTCACAGTGATGACAGAGATAAACATAATTAACCCAAATACAATTGATACAGAAAAGACACGACTGCACCAAATTCAAGACACTATTGCATTGTACAGTGTGCAGATGCAAGAGCCACTTTTAGACAGTGTACCAAGAAAGCCCTCCTCACTATAGTAAGATTTAGTAGTTGAGTCTTGAAAGATTAAAGAAGAGATGTTACTTGGGTATTCAGGAGCAAGAAAGGCATTCCAGCTAAAGGCATGTGCTCAGAAGGAACAGTTTTAGGTATTCCAGGAACAGTAAGACAAAAATTCAATATGGCTGCTTTTATAACTAAGGAATGGTAATGGTGAGAGATAAGACTAGGTAAGCACTGGGAGGTAGGGGTGGGCTAGCGATATAGGGACTGTTTTGGTGGCTTGTCCTTAAGGCAACATAAAGTCTTAGGAGGGAAGGGACCTACCCAGTTAATGCATATCCTTGTCTGTTAGAAATGCAGTGGAATGATCCCTAATAAAGGAACTAGAAAACCTGGGTTCTACTTTTTTTTTCTATTTCCTGTAGATTGGGTCAATTTCAAGTCTTATAATATCTTCAAGCCTGTTTCATCACCCATAAAATGGGCATAATATCTGACCTACCCATCCTATAAAATTATTTTTAGAAGAAGATGAAGAAATGGTTATGAAAATAATTTTTGAGTTATAAAAAGGTTTTGTTATTATAATTATATTATCTTTTTTATTATACTAGGCATAATTATATTCTCAACAGACATTTTAATATCTCTCAAACAACAGAACTAGCATGTGGAGTAAAAAGTTCAATGATAACTTTCTCAGGATGTTATTTAGTATGATATTTTATGGTATAGAGATAGGAGAAAAGAAAGGAAATGCATTATGTTTACTGAGCATTTATGTGCCAAGTGCTATGTTAGATTCTTTACTTACACTTAAATCATCCTCTCAGTACCCCCATGAGGACAAGTATTATTATTCCATTTTATAGATGAGGAAACTAGGCTCAAAAAGATGCAATAACTTGCCATGTCACTAACTAGTGAGTGGCAGGGCCAGGATTATAACCCAAGTACACACTAGTCCAACTCCTGCATTCTTCTCTATATATTGAGTTTTGGAGAGAGTGGACAGTGAGGCAAGGGAAACAGGAAGTGTTTGCAGATGGGAATAAATATGGCATGTGTTTGAGAGTGAGGAGCTCTTCCCAGCTAGGAAAGAGGATACGGGTTTGGGATCGTTGAAAAATTTTGGCCAGAAATTCTTGAATGCCATGCACAATTTTGTTTTGCTTCTTGACTTGTAAGCATGAGTGACTGTTAGTGAACAGGGGATATCTAAATAAGGCTGTTTTGAAAGGAAGATTGGGCCAAATGAAGAAAACATCAGACTTTGGATCAGGTCACAATCTCTCAGTCTGTGAGTTTGAGCCCCACACAGGGCTCTGTGCTGACAGCTCAGAGTCTGGAGCCTGTTTCAGATTCTGTGTCTCCCTATCTCTCTGATCCTCCCTCACTTGTGTTCTCTCTCTCTCTCTCTCTCTCTCTCTCTTTCTCTGTCTGTCTCAAAAATAAGTAAACATTACAATTTTTTTTAAAAATTCATTTAAATAATACATTTTATTCTCTTTTTATCTTTTAAGACACCAAATTCCCTGAGCATATAGCCAGCAGAAAATTTAGTCTCTCTAGGGTTGGATAGACCTCAAAGCATTAGAATCTGCACAATTCTTATAGTTAATCATGTTAGATTCCTAAAGGAACTTCCTCCTGAATCCCTACCCTCATTTCCTTCCAGTCCCTTTCCTATAGCTACTAAGTCTCACTCCTGAAATGTTCTTCACTTCTTTTCTGTCACCCAGTATTATGACCAACCATTAAAGTGCACTTCTTTCTTGAAGTTCCTACTTTGAATTAATGCAGATTTTAGCTATTCCTTCTTCGTCTACTTCTAGTGGCTTCTTATTACAATTAAAGTAACATTCAAACTCCTTATCATAGGAGTATAATGCATAATGTAATCTCTGCCTGTCTCTCTACTTCATCTTCTCTCCCTTTCCATTTCTCATTAAGCTCCAGCCATGCCAGCCTCTTCAGCTTCTCAGATACTCCAAGCTTTTTTCCTCTATCACGATCCTGGCAGGAATTTGAAGAGAATTTAATAAGGAGACAATTTACAAGGGTGTTGGCAGGATGTAGGGAAAACACAAAGTGTAATGCAGTAACTGGGGCTAGTAATATAGGGGGGGCATGTTACCACTCAAGCCTGAAGAGGCAAAGGGAAAAAATGGGAATCAGACCACAAAATAAGAGGATTCTGTTGAGAGGGTCACCTGACAGGAGTTGAGAAATATAGATCGAGGGACACAACTAGTTTAAGGTGACTCCACAAGGAAGGATCCAGGGAAATAAACATTTAGACAGTTCTTTCCTCTATCTTTCCCATATCTTTCTGGGGGTCCCCATTGTCTAAACCCAACCTGGAAGCTTGAGTGAAAGGTAGCCCTTTTTATTTGGTAGGTTGAACCAATTGCCAAAATCTAGAATTCCACAAGGTTCAACTCAAACATACAAGTCAGCCTTCTGAGGAAAAGAGCAGAACTGAAAAGGGTGAGAGGAGGTCTGGAGAAGCAAACTCAAGATGCCCAGCATAACCTCTTTACATAGAGCACTGTTACCCTGTTCTCCAAGTGACTTTATTGATATTTTTCCTCAGTTCAAATGCCATCTCTTTTACATAGATCTTCCTTGACTACCCAATCAAAAGTAGCATAACCCCAAACACTAGCATCACTATTAAATCAATTTCATTTTATTCACACTATTTATCACCATCTAAACTTATCTATATATTTTTCTTATTCAAATTAATTTTCTGTCTCATCTACTAGAATGTCATCTTTTATTGCATTATCCTAGTCATACTTGTACTATAGTTGTTTACATATCTTTCTTTGATGAGCTTCTTGAGAATAGCAATGTTATTTTATTCTTTTTAACCCCCAGCATCTGCTAGGAGACCTAGTACATAGTAGATTACTAAAATTTTGTTTAAGTGAATTAACAGTTCACTTTAAAACAAGGCAGAAATTTGACACTGGGTGCAAGCTCTGGGACATTCTATTTTGAGTTCAAGAAACTCTCATATTATTACCAAAATGTTACATACCTGTGTCTTGTCATCTCAAGTCATGCAAAGATAAGCACCATATCTTCTTCTCTTGGTTCTACCAGAGCATTCTTAGATTCTCATTGGGCAATTGTTGATTCTTGCTTTAGACATATATCTAATTAGCTTTGTTGGTTGGCTTCACAGCCCACAGTAAAATATAAGAAGAAAACCAGAAAAGACAAAGACTGCCACAGCAAGTAGATTAACAGCCACATGAGCGACAGCTGGTGGTCTGGCAGCAAAACAGGAAACAGAAGCAACTTATATTCAAGCTCCACAAGAGCTTGTGGACCTTGACTCATTACTTATCTCCCAAGTATCTAGAAAAGTCTGGTATGTGGTAATGATAATAATAATAATAATAATAATAATGATAATAATGGTTAGAAATAATAGCATAGGGCTATTAAATGGCAGATAAATTATTTATACCCAGACTTTGGTTTCAGAGTTCATGCTGAATAAATATTTGTTAAATTAATGATTAAATGAAAGAATGAATGAATTAAATGTGTTACTTTTCAGTCTGCAATTCATTTAATTTCATCATAGGATGGTGTTTATACTTAAGAATAAATGCAATTTACATTGTACTTTCCAATGTTATAACTGAAAGCAAAATTAATAATGTCTTCCCTTTTTTAATACCAGTAAATGTTAGTGTGCATTCCTGTTGTGTTTAAATATAAACTCCATTAAAGCTGTGTTTTTCCCTTGATTTTTATATCCCAGTAGCTAAAGCAGTCTTTTAACTCTCAGAAATGACACCCACCTTTAAAAGCCCCAGGAAAGAGTACAAATATTTAGTCCTAGTTTTACATGATGGCAATTTTCCCTTAGGCACAATCCCATTGCATTTATAGCACTTGCCAGAGTTATGCCAGTCACATGGCTCCAAAAACTGCCAAAGAAAGAAGACTAAACTTTAAGCCTAAAAATAAAAGAAAAGGAGGAAAAAAGATCTGGATGCATGTCATATCATCCTAACAGCACGTGCAGATTCTATTTTGATTATACTGCATGCAGGTTGATGGGCATATCCAAGAAGTCCCTGTCTCCTGTAACTTAGGAATCACCAGCAGTTGGGTTTTGTTAAATATTTTGCCAGCTGGCTTGGTTCCTCCCCAATCATGTCCCTGGAGCCTTGACAGCATTTGTAGATGACAGAATATCTCCTTTTGGAAATCTCTACAAGTTGGATAGCCATGTTCTGTGCTGGCCTGTCCTGGTGCAATGAGTACACTTGTGGGTACCCTATTTTAAGATGATGATGCAGCTTTCCTGGGACAGGTCAGCTTGAGAGGAGAAGGGCATGGAAATGAAGATGGAGGAGTCACAAGTGTTGAGCCTGGAGAAGAACCTGGCTTGTGAATTTGCTAGCTCTGTGATAACGGGCAGTTCTACATATCTGGCCACTCCGGGTCTGGGTTTCCTCATCTATAATTTATACTCACAGTTTTGTTGTGGGAATCAAAAAGAAAGTATATGAGAAAGGGTCATATCAATTATAAAGTTCTACCTGATATTTGTTTATTATCTGAATAGCTTGTGAGACCAAACATTTAGTCAAAAATGTAGTATATGATAAGAAGTGTTAGTCTTAGAATCAGAAGGCCTGAGTGCAAATTTTAGTTCTGCCACTTGATAGCTGGGTGACCTTATGCTATTCACTTAGCCTTCTGACCTTCAGCTTTTCTAATCTATAAAATTAGAATTCATAAGTTTCTTCAAGAAATGGATATTGATCTTCTGTTTTGTTCATGGGCTTGGTCATGTGTGGGGATATGCAATGTAGATGCTTATATATTATGGAGACAATAAATAAAAAGAGACAGGGTCATAACTTGTAACCAAATATCTCTGCTCTGTAAGAAATGGATCTAAACCAGCCTGATGCATCATTGCCTATTTATAAATAGTATTTGAAACAACAATTTAAAAAAATGTTAAACTAGTCCCTTGCCAAGACCCTTTTTACCACGGTCTCATTTGGCCGTTATAAGAGTCCCATGAGATGGGAAGAGTAGTACTGTTGTTACCCTCACATTCATCTACCCATCTATTCACTTGATACATTTATTTTGTGCCAATTATTGTACATAAAGTACTCTAATTGCTGTCCAAATGTAAATATGTGCAATTTCCTCACATGCCTTTCATTCATGAAAAATTGGAAAAGTTTCTTATTGGATATCCCCTGAGCAGCTGCATGGAGAGGAAATGTTCCTTTGACTTAAAGGTGAGCAGCCTGGGGTTTAAATTCCTGCTCTACCAGGACAGGGTGAGGAGCTCTGGCTAAGTTTTAGAGCCTGGCGCATAGTAGACTCTTAATAAATAGTGGGAGAATGGATGAATGAATGAATGAATGAATGAATGAGTGATGCCATTTCATCTCTTTGAGCCTCAGTTTGCTCATCTGTGAAATGGAAATGATAATTCCTGGACCCCAAAATGGTTGTCAGATTTGCATGAATTACTGTTTAATTACAGCATTTCTCTAAATGGGAAACCAACAAATATGGCCATGCCTGAGCTCCATCCTCCTCTTATCCCGGGGCGGATAGCCATTTCCTCCCTGGAAATTACCCACTGTGGTCTAGCTTGCTTGAGTGTATTTTGGAAAACTTTCCTTTTTGCCAGATTACTCTGGTTGCTATGTCGATAATAGACTATAGGGCTACAGGTAAAGAATCCAGTTATGAAGCTATTTCTGCAATCTAGGCAAGAAATGGTGGTGATTTGAACCAGAACAGTAGCAGTGGATTGTTATATCAGGTATATTTTAAAAACAAAGCCAATAGTGTTTCTTTAAGGATTGGATATGTAGTAAATGATAGAAAAGAGTCAAGGATGATTTCAGGAGTTTTTGCTGTGAACACTAGAAGGATGGAGTTGCCATCAACTGAGATGGAGTAGATTTGTGGAGATAAATCAGAAGTACAGTTTGGGCATATTAAATTTGAGGTGTTTATTAGAATCAAGTAGAAATGTTAAAGAGGCAGTTGGATATATACATCTGGGGACAGAAAGGGAGGTTTGGGTTAGAGACAGGAATTTGGCAACAGTGCCACAGGCAGACCAAGTTGGGATGAACACAGCCATTGTCTCTGGCAATCAGGAGATTGTAGGTGATGTTTTTCAGAGCCATTTCAGTTACACAAGAAGTAAAGAAGTCAGACTGCAGTTGTTAAGGAATAAAGAAGCATCAAAAAAAAATAGCAATAGTAAATGTGGATTACTCTTGTTAAGTTTTTGGTAGTGGAGGAAAAGGGCAAAGGAGGCAGGAGTTGATGGAAAAGAACTGATGTTTCAATTAGGCTGTAATTTTAGCACACTGACTGTAATTTTAGCACACTTCATACCTCTTAACACGCTTTTCTCCAGTAGCTTTTTCAAAGTCTGTCTCCAAGGGCTCCGTCTCTGGTTCCTCTCCCACTGCCTGCTCCTTAAAGTTTCTGTCTGCAGATTTCTTCCTTTGGACTTTGTTCACCTGCTCTGCAGAGAAAATTATAAAAGTCTAGTCTGGCATTAAAGACTCTCCAAGATCTGGCTCTGGTATATTAGTATAAGTTTCTTCCTCCCATGCTCTCTCTCCCATACAACCTAAGCAGTTTCTACTCTGGATTGTTTTCTAGTCCCAGAACTTTTCACTTTCATGCTTCCATGCTTTTAAGCAAGATCTTCACTTTGCCCAGAAGCCCTACCTCCGTTTCTTCATATATGCAAATATTTCTTTTGGTTCAAGACTCTGCTCAAATGCCATTCCTTCCAGGCAGCCTCAAACTCCCCTCTCACATGTGTAGGAATTAGAACACAGTCTCTTTTTTATAGTAATTATTACTTCCAAATTTTCCAAAAATGGCATAAATTATTTTATAGTTGTTGATGTAAATGTCCCAGATATTGGATGATCTTTTTCTGAAGCTTTGAGATTCTTTGTGATTCTCTTATTATCAAGTGCTCCTGAGTCTCTACCATGTAGTTAACATCAGAGATGGCTTACTGTCATGTTAATAAGATGGAGTTTAGATTCAGGTAGATCTCAGTTAAAAGTCTTACGTTGCTAATTATTAGTTGTGTGACCTTGACTAAAATTATGTAATGCCTTTGATCATTAGTATCATGATCTATAAAATGGGTACCTTATTAGGAAAAAATAAGATGGTAAATATAAAACATCTGGTAGATTGTTGGATGCATATCAAGTTACTCAGTAAATATTTGTCAACTCAGTTTCATTGAATTGGTCTATTTCATAAAGCATTCTTTATGCCTTTACTGCCATGAACTATTGGGGGGACACAATTAGATCATTGATTTAATTTTTATTAAGTAAAAAGGGCTACAGTTTTAACCTGCTCTGAACCTCAGTAGTGGACTGATTGTCTGAAGGACTAGCATAATTTTCTATTTAAATAGGACAAATTGAATTACACATAAACAGCAGTAGAAATTCCTGCAGAGTACTATTTTTCAACATAAACCATTATCCCTGCCAGCCATATGTATAGACACAACAAAGCTTCTGTATTTATATTTTTTCATTAAAAACAAAATGATTAATTTCACAAGTTAATTTATTGTATTCGTCACAACAGCCAAATTCAAATTAAATAGTCTAATGCTTTAGTGATCAAAGACTGGGTTATTGAAAGGATTCTGTAATTTTGATGCCATTTTCTTAGTAAGAGCCTATAGTTGTTATTTTCTAGCAAGAAATCTTAAAGGATTTCACAGCATCGTTTTTCCTAGTGCGTTATTTTCAGAGATTTTAAATTGGTCTCTGGTTACTTTCAGAAATCAAATCCTCTAATGTCTATCAACTATGGAAACAGCAACATGTAGTGATATAGTGAACAAAGTGTAGCTTGAAGGGTGGAAAGATCTACATTTGAATTCTGGCCATGGGAAAATTCCTTTAGAAAGTGGTCCACTTCCATTCTTTTGCATACTGCTGTCCAGTTTTCCCAACACCATTTGTTGAAGAGACTTTTTCCCATTGAATATTCTTTCCTGCTTTTTCAAAGATTAATTGATCATATAATTATGGGTTTATTTCTGGGTTTTCTATTCTGTTCTGTTGATCTGTGTGTCTACTTTTGTGCCAGTACCATACTGTTTTGATCACTACAGGTTTGTAAAATAACTTGAAGTCCAGAAATGTGATGCCTCCAGCTTTCCTTTTCTTTTCCAAGATTGCTTTGGTTATCCAGGGTCTTTTGTGGTTCCATACAAATTTTAGATTGCTTATTCTACATCTGTGAAAAATGCTTCTGGTATTTTGATAGGGATTGCATTAAATATGTAGATTACTTTGGATAGTACAGACATTTTAACGCTATTTTTTTTCTTCTAATCCATGTGCCTAGAGTGCCTTTCCATTTCTTTGTGTCATCTTGAATTATTTTCAGCAGTGTTTTATAGTCTTCAGAGTACAGATCCTCCAAATCCTTGGTTAAGTTTATTCCTAGATTCTTATTATTTTGGTGCAGTTTAAAATAGGGTTGGGTTTTTTTCTTTTCTTTTTTTAAATATTATTTTTTATTTTTTTAAATTTATATTCAAATTAGTTAGCATATAGTGCAACAATGATTTCAGGAGTAGATTCCTTAGTGCCCCTTACCCATTTAGCCACCCCCCACTCCCACAACCCCTCCTGTAACCCTCAGTTTGTTCTCCATATTATAAGTCTCTTCTGTTTTGTCTCCCTCCTTGTTTTTGTATTATTTTTGTTTCCCTTCCCTTATGTTCATCTGTTTTGTCTCATAAAGTCCTCCTATGAGTGAAGTCATATGATTTTTGTCTTTCTCTTACTGACTAATTTCACTTAGTATAATACCCTCCAGTTCCATCCACATAGTTGCAAATGGCAAGATTTCATTCTTTTTCATTTCCAAGTAATACTCCATTGTGTGTGTGTGTGTGTGTGTGTGTGTGTGTGTGTGTGTGTGTGTATACACACCACATCTTCTTTATCCATTCATCCATCTATGGACATTTGGGCTCTTTCCATACTTTAGCTATTGTTGATAGTGCTGCTATAAACATTGGGGTGCATGTGTCCCTTCGAAACAGCACACCTGTATCCCTTGTGGTAAATGCCTAGTAGTGCAATTGCTAGGTGTAGGGTAGTTCTATTTTTAGTTTTATGAGTAACCTCCGTACTGTTTTCCAGAGTGTCTGCACCAGCTTGCACTGCACCAACAATGAAAAAGAGATCCTCTTTTTCTGCATCCTCGCCAATATCTGTTGTTGTCTGAGTTGTTAATGTTAACCATTCTGACAGGTGTCAGGTGGTATCTCATGGTTTTGATTTGTATTTCCTTGATGATGAGTGATGTTGAGCATTTTCTCATGTGTCAGTTGGCCATCTGGATGTCTTCTTTGGAGGAGTGTCTATTCATGTTTTGCCCAATTCTTCACTGGATTATTTGTTTTTTGGGTGTTGAGTTTGATAAGTTCTTTGTAGATTTTGGATACTAACCCTTTATCTGATATGTTGTTTGCAAATATATTCTCCCATTCCATCAGTTGCCTTTTAGTTTTGCTGATTGTTTCCTTCGCTGTGCAGAAGCTTTTTATTTTGAGGAGGTTCCAGTAGTTCATTTTTGCTTTTGTTTCCCTTGCCTCCAGACACATGTTGAGTAAAAAGTTACTGCAGCCAAGATCAAAGAGGTTTTTGCCTGCTTTCTCCTCGAGGATTTTGATGGCTGCCTGTCTTACATTTAAGTCTTTCATCCACTTTGAGTTTCTTTTTGTGTATGATGTAAGAAAGTGGTCCAAGTTCATTCTTCCGCATGTCGCTGTCCAGTTTTCCCAGCACGACTTGCTGAAGAGACTGCCTTTATTCCATTGGATATTCTTTCCTGCTTTGTCAAAGATTAGTTGGCCATATGTTTGTGGGTCCATTTCTGGGTTCTCTATTCTCTTCCGTTGATCGGAGTGTCTGTTCTTGTGCCAGTACCATACTGTCTTGATGATTACAGCTTTGCAGTATAGCTTGAAGTCTGGGATTGTGATGCCTCCTGCTTTGGTTTTCCTTTTCAAGATTGCTTTGGCTTTCCTTTTCAAGATTGCTTTGGCTATTAGGGGTCTTTTCTGGTTCCATACAAAGTTTAGGATTGTTTGTTCTAGCTCTGTGAGGAATGCTGGTGTTATTTTGATAGGGATTGCATTAAATATGTAGATTGCTTTGGGTAGTATCAACATTTTAACAATATTTGTTCTTCCTATCCAGGAGCATGGAATCTTTTTCCATTTTTTTGTGTCTTCTTCAATTTCTTTCATAAGCTTTCTATCATTTTCAGTGTATAGATTTTTCACCTCTTTGGTTAGATGTATTCCTAGGTATTTTATGTTTTTTTTGTGCAACTGTAAATGGGATCACTTCCTTGATTTCTCTTTCTGTCACTTCATTGTTGGTGTATAGGAATGCAACTGATTTATGTGCATTGGTTTTATATCCTGCAACTTTGTTGAATTCATGAATCAATTATAGCAGTTTTTTGGTGGAATCTTTTGGGTTTTCCATATAGAGTGTCATGTCATCTGTGAAGAGTGAAAATTTGACCTCCTCCTGGCCAATTTGGATGCCTTTTATTTCTTTGTGTTGTCTGATTGCAGAGGCTAAGACTTCCAATACTCTGTTGAATAATAGTGGCGAGAGTGAACATCCCTGTCTTGTTCCTGACCTTAGGGGGAAAGCTCTCTGTTTTTCCCCAATGAGGATGTTATTAGCATTGGGTCGTTCATATATGGCTTTTATGTTCTTGAGGTATGCTCCTTCTGCCCCTACTTTCTTGGGGGTTTTTATCAAGAAAGCATGCTGTATTTTGTCAAAAGCTTTCTCTGCATCTATTGAGAGGATCATATGGTTCTTGTCCTTTCTTTTATTGATGTGATGAATCACGTTAATTGTTTTGCAGATATTGAACCAGCCCTGCATCCCAGGTATAAATCCCACCTGGTCGTGGTGAATATTTTTTTAATGTATTGTTGGATCCGGTTGGCTAATATCTTGTTGAGGATTTTGGTTTGCAACCATGTTCATCAGGGAAATTGGTCTGTAGTTCTCCTTTTTAGTGGGGTCTCTGTCTGGTTTTGGAATGAAGGTAATGCTGGCTTCATAGAAAGAGTTTGGAAATTCTCCTTCCATTTCTATTTTTTGGAACAGTTTCAAGAGAATAGGTGTTAACTCTTCCTTAAATGTTTGGTAGAATTCCCCTGGAAAGCCATCTGGGCCTGGACTCGTGTTTTTTGGCAGATTTTTTATTACTAATTCAATTTCCTTACTGGTTATGGGTCTGTTCAAATTTTCTATTTCTTTTGGTTTCAGTTTTGGTAGTGTATATATTTCTAGGAATTTGTCCATTTCTTCCAGATTGCCCATTTATTGGCATATAGTTGCTCATAATATTATCTTATTATTGTTTTTATTTCTGTGTTGGTTGTGATCTCTCCTCTTTCCTTCCTGATTTTATTTATTTGGATCCTTTCCTTTTTCTCTTTGATCAAACTCACTAGTGGTTTATCAATTTTGTTAATTCTTTCAAAGAATCAGCTTCTGGTTTCATTATCTCTTTTACTGTTCTTTTGGTTTCCAAGCATTAATTTCTGCTCTAATCTTTATTATTTCCTGTCTTCTGCTGGTTTTGGGTTTTATTTGCAGTTCTTTTTCCAGCTCCTTAAGGTGTAAGGTTAAGTTGTGTATCTGAGATCTTTCTTCCTTCTTTAGGAAGGCCTGGATTGCTATATACTTTCCTCTTATGACTGCCTTTGCTGTGTGCCAGAGGTTTTGGATTGTGGTGCTGTCATTTTCATTGACTTCCATATACTTTTTAATTTCTTCTTTAACTGCTTGGTTAGCCCATTCATTCTTTAGTAGGATGTTCTTCAGTCTCCAAGTGTTTGTTACCTTTCCAATTTTTTTCTTGTGGTTCATTTCGAGTTTCATAGCATTGTGGTCTGAAAATATGCACGGTATGATCTCGATCTTTTTGTACTTACTTAGGGCTGATTTGTGTCCCAGTATATGGTCTATTCTGGAGAACGTTCCATGTGCACTGGAAGAATGTATATTCTGCTGCTTTAGGATGAAATGTTCTGAATATATCTGTTAAGTCCATCTGGTCCGATGTGTCATTCAAAGCCATTGTTTTCTTGTTGATTTTTTGATTAGATGATCTGTCTATTGCTGTGAGTGGGGTGTTGACATCTTCTACTATTATGGTATTACTATTGATGAGTTTCTTTATGTTTGTGATTCATTGATTTATATATTTGGGTGTTCTCACATTTGGTGCACAAATGTTTACAATTGTTAGGTCTTCTTGATGGATAGACCCCTTGATTATGATATAATGGCTTTCTGCATCTCTTGATACAGTCTTTAGTTTAAAGTCTAGATTGTCTGATATGAGTATGGCTACTCTGGCTTTGTTTTGTTGACCATTAGCATGATAGATGGTTCTCCATCCCCTTACTTTCAATCTGAAGGTATCTTTAGGTCTAAAGTGGGTCTCTTGTAAACAGCATATAGATGGATCTTGTTTTCTTATCCATTCTGTTACCCTATGTCTTTTGATTGGAGCATTTAGTCCATTGACGTTTAGAGTGATTACTGAAAGATATGAATTTATTGCCATTATGATGCTTGTAGAGTTGGAGTTTCTGGTGGTGTTTTCTGGTCCTGTCTAATCGTTGTTGCTTTTGGATTTATGTTTATATAATTTATATATACACATATATATTTTATATATATACATGTATATAATTTACACACACATATATAATTTATATATATATAGTTTATATATATTACTTATATATATTTATTTACATATATATATATATATACACACATATATATATATATATATATACATACACACATATATATGTATATATATGTGTATTCATCTTTTTTCCCCTCAGAGAGTTCCCCTGAAAAATTTTTGCAGGGCTGGTTTAGTGGTCACAAACTCCTTTAATTTTTGTTTGTCTGGGAAACTTTTTATCTCTCCTTCTATTTTGAATGACAACCTTACTGGATAAAGAATTCTTGGCTGCATATTTTTCTGATTCAGCACACTGAATATATCCTGCCACTCCTTTCTGGTCTGCCAAGTTTCTGTGGATAGGTCTGCTGCAAATGTGATCTGTCTTCCCTTGTAGATTAGGGACTTTTTTTTTCCCTTGCTGCTTTCATGATTCTCTCCTTGCCTGAGTATTTTGTGAATTTGACTATGATAGACCTTGTTGATGGTCGGTTTTTGTTGAATCTAATGAGGGTCCTCTGTGCTTCCTGGATTTTGACGTGTGTGTCTTTCCCCAGGTTAGGAAAGTTTTCCACTATGATTTGCTCACATAACCCTTCTACCCCTATTTCTCTCTCTTCATCCTCTGGGACCCCTATGATTCTGATGTTGTTCCTTTTTAATGAGTCACTGATTTCTCTAATTCTTAAATCGTGCTCTCTTGCCTTAATCTCCCTCTTTTTTTTCTGCTTTGTTATTCTAAGTTTGTCCTCTATATCGCTGATTCTCTGTTCTGCCTCGTCCATCCTTGCTGCTGCTGCATCCATCCGTGATTGCAGCTCAGTTATAGCATTTTCAATTTCATTCTGGCTATTTTTTACCTCTTTTATCACTGCAGAAAGGGATTCTAAGCTATTCTCAACTCCAGCTAGTATTCTTATTATCATGATTCTAAATTCTAGTTCAGACATCTTGCTTGTGTCTGTGTTGGTTAAATCACTGGCTGTCGTTTCTTCATGCTCTTTCTTTTGGGGTGAATTCCTTCATTTTGTCATTTTGAAGGGAGAAAAGGAATTAATGAGGTAGAAAAATTGAAATTAAAAAAACTGAAATTAAAAAGATATTAAAATTAAAAATTTAAACACACACACACAAAAATAAAATAAATGATGCTAGATTCTAGTTGTGTTTGGTCTGGTGGTTAAAAGTGGTTTGACAGATTAGAGAAAAAAAGGTGGGGGGAGGAAAAAAAAAGGAAATCGTTTGAGAATTTGCAAAAATGAATACACTGAAGTAGACTAAAATGAGATGATGGGCGTAAGATGGAATTTGAAAAAATATACACAAAAGTAAAGAATAAAGTGGAAAAATAAGGAAAAATATTTTTAATAAAAATTAAAAATAACTATGAATCTTTTATTTTTTCTGTATTCAAGAAAAAGAAAAGAAACGAAAAAGAGACAAAAGATAAAAAAAAGAAGAAAAAAGGAATCATTTGAAAATTTGAAAATATGAATACACTAGTAGACTAAAATAAAACGATGGAAGTAAATAGAATTTGAAAAAATTATCATAAAAGCAAAAAATATAGTAAAAAAGTAAAGAATATTTTTAATAGAAATTGAAAGTAAAAATGAAATTTTTCTGTTTCTGCATTCAAGAAGAAGAAAAGAAATGAAAAAGAGAAAAGAAGAAAAAGAAAGAAAAAAAAGGAAATCATTTGAATATTTGAAAAGGTGAATACACTGAAGTCGACTAAACTAAAATGATGGACATAAAATAGAATTTGAACAAATTTACACAAAAGTAAAAATACAGTAATAAAACCTAAAGGAAAATATTGTTAATAAAAATTTAAAATAAAATGAATTTTTTCTCTTTCTGTATTCAAGAAAATGAAAAGAAGTGTAAAAGAGAAAAAAAAAGGAAATAAAATTGAATAGATGGACCTGCTAACAGATTGAAGCAGGACTGAAATTACTTCGTTTTCCCTTAGAAGTCAGTCTGTGTAGCGTTTTATAGTCCATAAACTAAGCCGGTGGTGAGACTTGTGTTCTTGAGAGCGAAGTTGGCCCAGTTGGGCGCTGCTCAGTGTAACGGCTCCGCTCTCCACTAGATGGTGCTGCTAGCCTACTGGGGTGGATTGTTGCAGGACTCGTAGGTGCATATGCGCATTCGCAGAAGCGGTGAAAATGGCGCCACCCTGCTACCCAGTCTGTTCTCCCGGATAAGCAAAAGTGCACCCATCCTCTCTCTTCAGCTTTCATCCGCTCCCTGCTTTTTCACTCTCTGTGACCAGGCCCCAGGCAGTGCCTCTCTCCCAACTTTTGTCTCAGATGCAGCTGTTTTCCCTGGCCCCTTACTTCTGAAGGACTGCAGCTTTGACCCCTTCCACCCCTCTGCAGGAAGGTCTTACCGAGCAATGGCTGAATGTCGGCTGCCCTTAGGAACACTTGCGGACCTGCTGCTGGCAGTGCCCTGAGACTACAGCCAGGTGCCAGTCTGCCCCAGAAAAGGTTCACGACATAATGTAGCAGCAGCGTTTCAGGGATTATGGAAAATCACAATACACATCTGGCACCAGGCTTCACCCTCAACAACCTTGCCCCAGCACCAACAAATGTGGCTGCCTTCCGGGTTCTGCTGAAACCAGGTGGCTTCAACAGTCTCTACCAAATGTCCTTCCAGCAGTGGAACCTCTTTTCCCTGTGTGGCCCAAGAACCTCCCGGACACCACTCTGTTTCTGGGGATTTGCCCTTCCCACCAGAGCACCACTAGGTATCGAGTTGTGGAGTTGCAGCCTTTGCACTCCCCTTGTTTACAGTCTTAATGGAATTTAAACCCTCTCCTTTCTCCTTTCTCCCTTTTTAGTTTAGTCCCTGCGGCTGTTTCCAATTTTCCACTTTCTCTCCAGCTGCTTTTGGGGAGAGGTGCTTTTCCCGTATTCTCCCCCCCCCCAACTTGGCCCAGTCTTCATCCTGTCTCTGCTCACAGAAGCGCCTCCTTTCCTGCGCCTTCTGACTCCCCAAGTTCACTTCTCTGCACCACGTACCTGCTGAATTCTGTGGTTCAGGTTGTGCAAATTGTTGTGTTCATCCTCCAGTCAGTTTTCTAGGTGTGTAGGATGGTTTAGTGTTGGTCTGGCTGTATTTCATGGACGTGAGACACACAAACAACTTCCATGCTGTTAGGGTTGGTTTTTTAATTTCACTTTCTACTGCTTTGTTATTACTGTATAGGAATGCAACAAATTTCTGTACATTGATTTTGTATTCTGTGACTTTACTGAATTCATTTATCAGTTCTAGTAGTTTTTTGGTAGAGTCTTTTGGGTTTTCTATATACACTATCATGTGATCTGCAAATAGTGAAAGTTTTACTTTTTCCTTACTGATTTGGGTGCCTTTTATTTTGTTGTGTTGTCTGATTGCTGTGGCTAGGACTTTCAGTACTATGTTGAATAAAAGTGGTGAGACTGGACATCCTTGTCTTATTCCTGACTTTAGGGGAAAGTTCTCAGTTTTCCATCATTGATGATGATGGCCTTTATTATGTTGAGGTATGTTCCCTCTAAACCTTCTTTGTTGAGGGTCTTATTACGAATGCATGTTGTACTTTGTCAAATGTGTTCTCTGCATCTATTGAAAGGGTCATATGACTTTGATCTTTTCACTTATTGATGTATATATCATATTGATTGATTTGCAAATATTCAGCCACCCTTGCATCCCAGGAATAAATCCTACTTGATCATGGTGAATGATTCTTCTAATATATTGTTGAATTCATTTTGCCAGTATTTTGTTGAGGAGTTTTGCATCTATGTTCATCAGAGATTTTGGCCTGTTCTCTTTTTTTGTTGTGTCTTTCGCTTGTGTTGGTATTAAGGTAACACTGACCACAAAGTGAATTTGGAAGTTGCTGCTGCTGCTGCTCCTGCTTCCCCCACCCCTCCTCCCCCCTCCCCCTCCCCCTTCTCCTCCTCCTCCTCCTCCTCCTCCTCCTCCTCCTCCTCCTCCTTCTTTGGAATAGTTTGAGAAGAATAGGTATTAACTCTCTTTTAAATGTTTGGTAGAATTCATCTGTGAAGGCTTTGTGTCTTGGACTTTTGTTTGTTGGGATTTTATTTTTTTGATTACTGAATCAGTCTCCTTTCTGGTAATCAGTCTGTTAAATTTTTTTTATTTCTTTCTTATTCAGTTTGGTAGGTTATATGTTTCTAGGAATTTATCCATTTAATCTAGGTTTTCCAATTGGTTGGCATATATTTTTTAATAATATTCTCTTACAGTCCTTCGTATTTCTATGATGTTGATTGCTATTTCTCTTCTTTCATTTCTGATTTTGCTTAATTTGGGTGCTTTCTTTCTCTCTCTCTGTTTTTATGAGTTTGGCTAATTTTGTTGATCTTTTCAAAGAACTAGCTCCTGGTTTAATTTATCTATTCTCTTGCTTCTCTTTAGTTTCTGTGTCATTTATTTCTGCTCTAATTTTCATTATTTCTTCCCTCCTATGGACCATCCCGAGGTCTGTTTAGCTCTGTACTGTGTCTCCACCCTACCTACTCTCTTCATTGTGGTCTCATCTCTACATTTAGCTGTGGAGAGTTTGTTCTGCCAGTCTTCAGGTTGTTTTCTGGGTTATTTACACTGATCTGGGTGTTATTTAGTCATATCTGTAGTACAAGTGAACTTCGGTCCTCCTACTCTTTCCAGTAATATGATTACCTGAGTTTTACACAAAGTCTCAAAACTAGGTAGCTTAAGGTCTCTGACCTTGTTTTTCTTTTTCAAAATAGTTATGGCTCGTCCAGCTTTTTTTTTTCATTGCTATATAAATTATAGAGTCAGTTTATCAATTGGGTTTGCATTTAACCTATTGGTAAATTTTAGGAGAGTTGATAGCTTAACAATATTGAATTTTCCAATACACAAACATAGTACGTATCTTTGTTTATTTTAGTCTTCTGTAATTTATTTCAACAATGTTTTGAAGTTTTCAGTGTTCTATTAATTGGTGTTAAAGAATTGTTGATGTTTCCAACTATAATTATAGATTTATTTTTCTTTCAGTTCTGTCAGATTTTACTTTATGTATTTAAAAGTTCTGTTTTAGGTGCATATAGTTTTATGATTCTTGACTTCTTGATGTGGTTATCCCTTGATCATCATGAAATTTCCCTTTTCTATGTCAATGCTCTTTTTCTAAAGTCTTTTTTATATTAATATAATAAACTCTTTAACTTACTAATGATTACTGACTGCGTGTATATATTTTTTATTTTTTTTCCTTTGAACTATTTGTACTTTTATATTTAAAGGGGGTTTCTTATAGACAGAATATAGTTTAACCTTGATTTTTAAATTCAATCTGACTCTCTTTTTAAATGGAGTGATTAGACCATTTGAATATAATGTATTTATGAATTTGTCTGGATTTGAGATGATCATCTTGCTCTTTGTTTTCCATTTGTTCCATCTGTTCTCTGTATCAGTTCCTCCTCTTTTCCTTATTTCACATGGATTAATTGGAATATTTTTAAGGATTCTATTCAATATTCACTGTTTACTTATTAGCCAAACCTCTTTGTTTTACCTTTTTAGGGGTTGCTCTCTCATTTATGATAAATATCTGTGACTTATCACAACCGAGCTTCCAATAATATTATAATTGTTAGCATGTACTGAAATGTCCTTATAACAATATTCTTATATTTTTTCTTTCTGTTATTTTGCTATTGTTGTTACAGACTTTATATTTGCATGTATTATAACCCCACAATACATAGCTGTTATTTTTGTTTTAAACATCCAATTTGACAAAATACAGCATCTTTTCTTGATAAAAATCATCAAGAAAATAGTGATAGAGGGAACATACATCAACATCATAAAAGCCATATATGAAAAGCCCACAGCTAATACCATCCTCAGTGGGGAAAAACTGAGAGCTTTCCCCATAAGGTCAGGAACACGACAGGGATGTCCACTCTCATCACTGTTGTTCAACATAGTGTTGGGACTCCTAGCCTCAGCTATCAGACAATAAAAAGAAATAAAAGGCATCCAAATTGGCAAGGAAGAAGTCAGACTTTCACTCTTCGCAGATGACATGATACTGCTCCTGGAAAACCTGAAAGACTCCACCAAAGAACTGCTAGAACTGCTACATGAATTCAGCAAATTCACAGGATGTAAAATCAATGTACACAAATAGGTTGCATTTCTATACACCAATAATGAAGCAGCAGAAAGAGAAATGAGGGAATCAATCTCATATACTGTTGCACCAAAAAACATAAGATATCTAGAAATAAACCTAACCAAAGTGGTAAAAGATCTCAATGCTGAAAACTATAGAAAGCTGATGAAAGAAATTGAAGCAGACACCAAAAAATGGAAAAATATTCCATGCTCATGGATTGGAAGAACAAATATTGTTAAATGTCAATCAATACTACCCAAAGGAATCTACACATTTAATGCAATCCCAATCAAAATAACACTGGCATTCTTCACAGAGCTAGAGCAAACAATCCTAAAATTTGTATGGAACCAAAAAAGATCTTGAATAGCCAAAGTAATGTTGAAAAAGATGGAGGCATCACAATTCTGGACTTTAAAGCTTTATTACAAAGCTGTAATCATCAAGACAGTATGGTACTGGCACAAAAACAGACACATAGATCAGTGGAACAGAATAGAGAACCCAGAAAAGAACCACAAATGTATGGCCAACTAATCTTTGATAAACCAAGAGAGTATCCAATGGAATAAAGACAATCTCTTCAGCAAATTGTGTTGAGAAAACTGGACAGCGACATGCAGAAGAATGAACCTGAACCACTTTCTTACACCATACACAAAAATAAAATCAACATGGATAAAAGACCTAAATGTGTGACAGGAACCATCAAAATCCTTGAGGAGAAAACAGTAGGCAACCTCTTTGACCTCAGCCACAGCAACTTCTTACTAAACATGTCTTCAGAGGCAAGGGAAATAAAAGCAAACATGAATTATTGGGACCTCATCAATATAAAAGTCTTCTTCACAGTGAAGGAAACAATCAACAAAACTAAAAGGCAACTGACAAAATGGGAAAAGATATTTGCAAATGACATATCAGATAAAGGGTTAATACCCAAAATCTATAAAGAACTTATCAAACTCAACACCCAAAAAAACAAATAATCCAGTGAGGAAATGGACAGAAGACATGAATAGACACTTTTCCCAAGAAGACATCCAGATGGCTAACAGACACATGAAAACATGCTCAACATCACTCATCATCAGGGAAATACAAGTCAAAATCATGATGAGATACCACCTCACACAGGTCAGAATGGCTAAAATTAACAACTCAGGCAACAATAGATGTTGTGAGGATGTGTAGAAAGAGGAACCCTTTTGCATTATAGGTGGGAATGCAAACTGGTGTAGCCACTCTGGATAAAAGTATGGAGGTTCCTCAAAAATATTAAAACTAGAACTATTCTATGACCCAGCAATTGCACTACTAGGTATTTTTCCAAAGGTTACAAAAATGCTGATTCAAAGGGGCATATGCACCCCAATATTTATAGCAGCACTATCAACAATAACCAAATTTTGGAAAGAGCCCAAATGACCATTGACTGATAAATGGATACAGAACATGTGATGTATATGTAGACAATGGAATATTACTTGGTGATCAAAAATAATGAAATCTTGCCATTTATAGCCACAGGGATAGAACTGGAGTGTATCATGCTAAGTACAATAAGTCAGTCAGAGAAAGTCATATATCATATGATTTAACTCATGTGGAATTTAAGAAACAAAACAGATGAACATAGGAGAAGAAAAGATAAAAAGAGAGAGAGAGACAAACCATGAGAGACTCATAACTATGGAAAACAAACTGAAGGTTGCTGGAGGGGAGGTATGGGGTAAATGGGCTAAATGGCATTAAGGAGGGCACGAATTGGGTGTTATATGTAGGTGATGAATCACTGGATTCTACTCCTGAAACCAATACTACACTGTATGTTAACTACCTTGAATTTAAATAAATAAATTAAAAAAATAAACATCCAATTTTTTATTTGAAACATTCAAATCCTCTTAACTTTGGTTTATTTTAATATTTATTTATTTTTGAGAGAGACAGAGACAGAGCACAAGCAGGGGAGAGGCACAGAGGGAGACACACAATCTGAAGCAGGCTCCAGGCTCTGAGCTGTCAGCACAGAACCCGACGTGGGGCTCAAACCCACATACCTTGAGATCATGACCTGAGCCAAAGTTGGATTCTTAACCAACTGAGCCACCCAGAAGCCCTGCTTTTGTTTAGTTTAAAAAGTTTTCATTTGCTTTAATTTTTAACAAAGTTTGATCTATTATATTGTGAAATGTTCATTTATGTTGTTTTATTTTAAAACATATTTTTGCTGTAATTTTAAAGTGACAGTTACAACACTCTAAGTTCCTTTCAGCTATCTTCTGGCTTGCATAGTTTTGGTGAAATTTTTCAGTCATTCTTTGTTTCTCTATACGTGATCTTGTCTCTCCTCACTTACCTTGCTGCCATTAAGATTTTTCTTCTTATCACTGGTTTTCAAACTGTATTATAATGTGTCTTGGTGTAGTTACTTTGTGTTTAATCTACTTGATGTTTATTGAGCTTCATGGATCTATGGCTTTATATTATTCATCAAATTTGGAAATATTTTTTTAATGTTTTTTTAATTTATTTTTGAGACAGAGAGAGATAGAGCATGAGCAGGGGAGGGGCAGAGAGAAAGGGAGACACAGAATCCAAAGCAGGCTCCGGGCTCTGAGATTCAGCACAGAGCCCGACGCGGGCCTCAACTCACAGACTGTGAGATCATGACCTGAGCTGAAGTCGGACGCTCAACCAACTGAGCCACCCAGGCGCCCCTGGAAATATTTTTTTCAAATGCAATTTTTTTCTGTCCTTTTTTTCTCTCTTCTCTCTTCCTGTGACTCTAATTGCACATGTATGAGACCGTTTGATACTGTTCCAAAGGTCAGTCACTGAGATTCTTAAACTTTTTTCAATTTTTTTATCTCTGTGCTTTATTTTGGATAGTTTTTATTGTTATATATTCCAGTTTTAGTCTTTGCCTGTGCAGTATCTAATCTAATTCTATCCAGTGAATTTTCATTTCAGATCTGTATTTTTTTATCTCTGTAAGTTTCATTTGATTCTCTTTTATGTCTTCCATTTCCCTCCTTATTATAACTGTTTTCCTTTAATTTACATAACTATAATTGTTCTTTTAATTTTCTTGTATACTAACTTCATTATATCTACAATTTATAGGTTTGTTTCTAGTGGCATACTTTTCTCCTGATTATTGGTTACTTTTCTCTGTTTCTGGATACATCTTTAATTTTTGGTTACTGCTAAGTATTGTGGATTTAACATTGTCATGTGTACTTTGTTGTCTTTCTTTAAAGGACTTAGGTTTTGTTTTGGCTGGAAGTTGAATTACTTAAAGTTCAGTTTGATCCTTTTGAAAGTTTGCTTTTAAGATACTTTAGGGAAGGTCTAGAGTGGCTTTACTCTAGGAGTAGCTTAGCCCTAAGACCTGAACCTGCTGTGGTATTTACTGAATGACTGAAAGTATCAGTGAAGACTATTCACTCTTGGAACCTAAATAATTCCTAACCCCTCTATGATCTGTGGAAATTGATCAAGTCACAGCTCTCCCTAGTGATTCATTTCCTGACCTCTTAGAGTTTTACTTTTACATACACATTTGGAGACTCAAGAGACTTGAGTGAAGACTCAAGAGTAACACTATGGAAATTTCTGAAGCTCTTTTTCTGCAAAGCTCTTTCTTCTCAAAGACTATCCCTCATTACCTCAGAATCTCTGAACTCTGATCTCTGTCTTCTCAATTTAGCAATACCATTGGGTTGTGCTTGGTATACCCTCTCTTCTCCACAGTCCAAAATATGCCTTCAAGCCAAAAGCCTAGTTGATTACAAGGTTCACCTCACTTTTTTCTTATGTTTCAGGCATTAGAGTCCAGCATTGCCAATTGATGAATATCTGAAAACAATTTTTAATTTTTTTTTCAGTTTCTTATTGTTTAAGGCAGTAGGGTAATCTAGTTCCTGTTATTTCACTGGAATATGGCTGGAAGCATAACTCCAAGTACTTTTAAATATATCTTTGAATGTGATATATCATAGCTAAAGTAGTCAAAATCCAGATTTTTTGATGTCAGAGTCTATACCAAAGCTGAATTTTAATTCAGTTTGTGAAATGTTAATAATCACTGACAATCTTCAAAATTTTTTTTTGTGTTCTGAGATATAAAGATAATATTAAAAAAATCCCTTTAGTCAGGGAGCTATGTATAGTTAGGTAAGACAGATGGGTAAATGATCTTGAACTAGTCATTTTACAGTATATCAAGAGACGCACCCTGGTGTAATAAGAAAGGATGGACTGGACAACATTACTACCAATCCTCTAAGACAGATCTTGATTATACTGTGCAGAATCTGCCATGACTATTATTTAATCCTACCACTTACTATGTATGTAACCATGGTAAAGTTAATACTTGCCTAAACTTGAGTTTTTTCATCATCATACCTACTCACAATAGCTCTTAGGATGATTGTAAGGAATCAGTGTATATGAATAAAATACCTGCCCATATAGTAGGCACTCAGTTTAGTGCTGTTCTGTTTATGACTTTGTGTTCTCACCCATCTATTTGGAATAATCTCCTATGTGTGTTTTAAGGTACAGGACTGCTGTGAGGATTAGGGATTATAAATTTGACAGCACTGTGAAGTCTGCAGATCACTGGTGGGACCCTGAGGCCCTTGTCAATTTTCTTTATTTTCTGAGCAACAGCCTGGGCAAGTTGGTTAAACATCATTCTTTCTGTAAATGCTAGGTTGAGTGGAACAGTATATTGATTTTGACTACCGGAGTTTGGGATCCTACCCAGCAGTGATAGTCTTGTTATGTTCTTCACAGTGCAATTAAGACCTACCTTGGCAACATCAGTTATTTTTTTTGGAACAAATGGTATGTGCTATGGATTTGTGGACTTGTGTTGTAGAGTTTGGTTAAGCTTAGGTGAGTCTCTTTAAACTCATAGCAACTGTTTCTATCAGCCAGGACTTCTCCAGTATCATTGTCCCCACAGAGTACTTGAGAGCAGACTTATTTACAAAATGGGGCTGGAATATTGAGATTTCTCATATATGTTTAGTTTTTGTCCATGGTTCCTGGGTCATAGCTTCTAAAACCCTTCAAATTTCCTATGGTAAGAACTAAAATATGTCCTTTGTTGCGTTGTTGAGGTAACTTTTGGAAAGCTCTTAGGTAACTCAAGGATGATTGCTGGTTTCCAGGGAACAAACCATGTGATTATAGAGTTGAGAGGCTAGAGATTGAATTCATTTGGCAGTGGCCAATGACTTAATCAGGTGTGGCTCTATGATGAAGCCTCCATTAAATACAGTGGGACAAGTTTCAGAGAGCTTCCAGGTTGGTGAACATATGAAGATATAGGGAAAGTGGCATTCCTGAAGAGGGCATAGAAGCTCAATGCCCCTTCCTACATACTTTGTCCTATGCATCTCTTCCATCTGGCTGTTCCTGACTTATATCCTTTAATAGTAAACCAGTAATCTCATAAGTAAAGTGTTTCTATGAGTGGTGTGAGCCACTTTAGCAAATTAATCAAACCCAAGGAGGGGATTGTAGGAACTTCTGATTTATAGACAGTCAGTCAGAAGTATAGGTGATCACCTGAACTTGTGACGGTGTCTGAAGTCCAAGGAGGAGGTTGGAACCCCCTATGTATAACTAGTTGGTCAGGATCCCAACCAGGAGTGACAACCTGGGCTTGTAATTGGTATCTGAAATGAGGGGGAGAGGCATATTCTTGTAGGACTGAGCCCTCCAACTGGATAATCTGATACTGTCTCTGGGTAGATAGCATTCAAAACTGAGATGAATTTTAGGACACATTGTTGGTGTCTGAGAATTGCTCATTAGTGTGAGGAAACCACTACCCTACCCACCATGTTAAATTTGGTGCAGAACTCAAAATGGAGGCTGATTTTTTTTCTGCCTATAAATGAGGGGCTGTTTTCTATTGACAGTCTAGAAAAAAATCATCCCTCTCAGACTAACATTGTCTAGGCCGAAAAGGACAGGAGCTTTTTGAAGAAAGGTTTGTTCTCAATCTTTCACTTAGTATCTGGGTGACCTTGAGAAAGTCAGCCACCCTTTCTGAGCCTATTTTCTCATTTGAGAATGGAGATGATACTACTCACTTCACAAGGTAATTTTGAGGAAAAAATGAGTTAATGGGTAGTAAAGTAATTTGTAATTTCTAAAAGTTCAAGCAACTATTTTTATTTTTATTTTTTCCTTTTTTATACTCTTTGTACTCTCTTTTTATTCCAATTTGGAAACCACCATGTCTCATCTGTTTAGACTGTCTACATATTCAGACTAATTATGTTCCATATACACTTGATCTGTTTGATGAGCACAGTTCTGGTTCTCCTTGGGAGGCAGCCTGGTTTACCAGAGAGCATATGTGGGGTTTGAAGCCAATGATCTGTGCTTTATATCTCATTTCCACTATTTGTGGGTTGTATGACTATGAGCAAATTATTCAAATATTCTTAGTATCATTTCCCCATCTATAAAATGAAGACATTAAGCCCCACTTCTCAACATTATTGTGAAGACTAAGTGATATGCATAGTAAGTGCCTGCGCATGAAAAAGGCCAAACAAATATTCTATTATTTCAGATACCTAATTCTTCAAACTAGGCCTTTCTCTTGTGTTTTCCAAAAAAAACAAAACAAAACAAAAAAAAAAACAACCAAAAAAAACAAAAAATAAAAAAACACAAAAACAAAACCTACCAAAATATACTATTTTCTGGCATGTGTTATTATTGAATGATTACATGCTCAGATTATTTATTTCTCTTTTTTTTTTCTTCTTTTGGAAAGCTTTGACTTTTATGGGTATGTAAAAAGCATCTTACACATTCACACTGTGAAATGCTTCATTTTCAAATATGTCAGCATCCCCAAATCACTTACTGACCACAAACCAACCTTGGGCTCCTATGGGCTAACTCACAGTCCTCAAGAAAACTACTGGCAACCATACCTCTGAGCCCAGGCAGGTACCCACCCATTCTCTGATTAGTTCTTAAATCCAGATTGTCTTTTGTGTAATTATTCTGCAAACTACAGAGTTGGAAGGCAATCCCTTTCTAGGACTTTCAATCCAACTGCCTCATTTCACAGAAGCTAAAGCTCAGGCAGAGAAGGCACAGTCAGCTCTCCTGGTTTCTTCATCACTATTTCCAAAATCTTTCAAAATTTTGCAATAACCTTTACTATACAGTTAATCTTAACAATTCTGTGTGGTAAGAATGATAATGCCATTACATGAGGAAACAAGTACCAGAAGGGTGACTTGCTTAAGGTCCCACAGCTAGTAAGTGACAGAACTGGTTTTACACCAAATCCTGTTTTCTCCATGGAGCTACATCAGCCTGCAGCCATTGTAAAGCCTCCAGATTCCTTATAAATCTGTGCCGTGGTCAGAGTTGGCACAGGTACCATGCTCATGTGGGTGGAGTTAATTCCCCCAACAGCAGCTAGTGGGTAGTTGGGGAGGGCTCCAGCCAGGCAGATGCTAGAAAAGAAATTCCATTTCTTCCATTCCTTCATATCATTCTTCTTAGAAATCTTTCTCTACCTAGTATCATCTGACCTCCACCCTTCTGTTCTGTGTTCTACTGATTATAGAGGACTCTTCATTGCAAACCAGAGTTGGAGATGGGACAAGGTATTTAATTCATTTTTTTTTCCATAAGAAATCTATAGAATTAAGATACATGTTTAGTATTTATTTATATGTTTGCTTGTTGACTGATATTTTTATTATATTCCATTTACCATAAATTATTTGGAATGGATTATAGAAATACAGAACTTATCATGTTCCATTTGGCATGTCTCTCTTTTCAGCTTCATCTCTAGCATTTGTAAAAATGATCCAACTACATGGTCTTCTCTCAGTGCCCAGAAGGCACTAGGCTCTTTCCCATTATAAAGACAGACATCTCATATACTGTCTCTTCTGGGAAAATGAGTGGAGGGAAAAGAGGAAGCCAGGAGTAAAGTTAATACCTACATTTGTTGGGGTTAAGTAATAAATTTGACATTGAGTTTCCTAGCAACAAAGGCAAGGAGAAATACAAGATCAGATACTAGGCTCACAGTATCTATTACAAAACTCAGTTCACTTTCTGAAGAAAAACACAGCTTTTATTGACACTGAGACCCAGGAGAAGGGAAGAGGATAAGTGAATTTAAAGAATATAGTTTTGGGGCACCTGGGTGGCTCAGTCGGTTGAGTGTCTGGCTGTGGCTCAGGTCATAATCTCACAGTTTGTGGGTTCGAGCCCCGCATCAGGCTCTGTGCTGACAGCTTAGAGCCTGGAGCTTGCTTCGAATTCTGTGTCTCCCTCTCTCTCTGCTCCTCCCCCGCTCATGCTCTGTCTCTCTCTCTCTCTCTCTCCTTCAAAACTAAATAAAAACATTAAAAAAATTTTTTAAAAAAAGAACATAGTTTATAATGTGATAAACAACATTCTCAGACACACCCTTAACAGTAAGGAAAAAGTTTCATAGGGCTGTTCTATAATATCTCTCAATGTAGTCCTTTGTTATCTGCCAAGTTGATAAAAGCAGTTCTATAAAAGACCAATAGTGTTCTCTTGTGCCTTGCTTGGCTTGATCCAAAGATAAATTTTAGAGTATCTCGAGGAGCAGGTGAACTATGTACTGTGTAGGCTATTTTCCCTGTATTCTTTTTCTCTCTCTCAACTTGAGTTTTTCATAAACATTGAGTGGCAAGGAGCTTAAGCTTGAAATATCTGACAATTAACTAGTATAATTTACTAGCCACAAGTTTTCTAAATAATCAGTGGTTTGTGTAACCCTTTTCCAACAGAAAGTTTGTTAGAATCAGACTTCTCATCTATAAATTGGAGACAGTAATACTCTCACATAGGTGTTGTAAAGATCAAATAGTATAGGGGTGCCTGGGTGGCATCTGACTCTTGATCTCGGCTCAGGTCATGATCTGACAGTTCATTAGTTTAAGTTCCGCATTGGGCTTTGTGGTGATGGTGCAGAGCCTGCTTGTGATTCTGTCTTTCCTTCTCTCTGACCATCCCTGGTTTGTGCTCTCTCTCTCTCAAAATAAATAAACTTTAAAAATATTTTTTAAAAAAATCAAATAGTATAATATTATTATAATATTAGTGGGCAATAGTAATGTAGTGGTTAATAGACATTGAACCATTTCTAGGAGTCACATACTGCTAATAGTTTTAATTAATTTAATTTAATCCTTATAACAAATTTTAAAAGATAAGTATTATTGTTTTTCCCTTTATTAAAAAATAAAAACCTGATGTGTAGAGAATTTAAGTAAGTTATCAAAGATTACAGTGTTGGTAAATGAGGGAATCAGGATTGAATTTCAGGTTGGTTGGATTCCAGAGTTCTTAATCTTAACTACTATGCTATAATTAACCATATGTGGTGTTCAATAAATGGGTTAATAGTATTTTAGTAGAGTTACAATCTAAATTGTTATTAATCACTATGAGATTAATGTGATTTGAATATTTTTATTAGAAAGTGTTACATAGCCTGAAGCATTTTATTTGGTGTGACTTACCACATTTCATCAGATTTAAGAAGCTGTCAACTATAAGATGCACCATTACTTTATGAAAAAAATACTAAGGAAGAAAAATGTTGCCGATTAAGCTCTGACACAGCACTTTCTTATTACATTGAATTTTTATTTTATATTTATTAAAAGACCTCTTTTAAATTTATTTATACAGAGATTTTTATCATAGATCTCTCTTGTGCATAATAAAAGCATGCAAATAAAGTGTGAAGGTATTTTGAAAACATTCAGGATCCATCTATTCTGAATTACTTTCCACTCAGAGTTGTCAGTAGACACATTTTCCCACACAGTAGCAGCCTCTGTGTCTTCAAGAACATGATAATGTAGACTTTCTTCAAAATGTCCGTTGTCATCTTGCAATTCTCTCTCAAGTCATCGACACACTAGCAAGTTTTGATATATCTACTCAGGCATGCCAGTGAGTCATGATACTATAAGATGTATCTGGATTTCAGAGATGTTAAATGGAGGGAAAATGTGTGTCTTAGAATTGACAATGAACTTTGTGTTGAGTAATGTGTGCTTTGCTTGGATTAAAAATATAACCATTTCAGGGCTCCTGGGTGGCTCAGTCAGTTAAGCATCTGACTTTGGCTCAGGTCATGATGTCATAGTCTGTGGGTTCAAGCCCCACGTTGGGCTCTGTGCTGACAGCTCAGAGCCGGGAGCCTGCTTCAAATTCTGTGTCTCCCTCGCTCTCTTCTCCTCCCCTGCTTGCCTTCTCTCTATCAAAAATAAATAAACATTTAAAAAGTTAAAAATGTATATAATATAACCATGTCAATGAGGATTTGCATCTAAAGTTCCATTCATCTCAGCCCAAGCACAGTAAATATCCATATGTAGTTGTTGCCCAAATTGGAATAGATAATAGCTCTGATATATGGGCTTCTGCCTTTTAAAAATGTGCTTATCTACAAGTTTCAAAGTTATCTTCTAGAGTAGGTCCACTATAACACAATAGTACTTTTTTCTTTCCTAAATCCATCCATAGAAAATTATAATACTATCTTTTCAGTAGAAGAATACAGAGAATGGATACATATGCTAATCTCAGTTTTCATACTGATATTTCATTTGATTCTAAACAAGTCCCCATTTGTAAAATCAGGAAAGTTATCTTCATAATCACCAAAAGCATGTCCAGCCCGAATAGGATTTATTCTCACATGCTAAGAACGGAGCTAGCATTCATTGTTAGCCAACTATGTACTTGCTAGTTCATGTGTATTATCTTGATTAATCTTCTAAATAACTATATTTTTATAGCTATATTATATTCCAGAAAACAGACTTTTGAGTAACTAATTACTCCAGGTATTGTCTACTAAGGGGAAAGAGCTGGGATTCCAAGCAGGTTCAATCAATTCAAATCCCAGACCCTCTACATTATACACGTTGCCTCTCTCAGAGTCCGTAAAACTTTGACTTGGCAGAACACAGGCAGAGCGAGGCAGTTGCTAGGATTGTGAAATCAGAAAATATTATATTATTTGAAATGTCAGAAACAAAGTTATAATGCATCTTAATTTAGTTCCAAAACCTTCTCAAGAACCTACTCTTTGCTTATGCTGAATGCTGAAAAAGTAGAGAGAAATCACATCATTCTATTCTTAAGAAGTTTACAGTTTAGTTAAATATCTCTCAAAAGATATTCTTTGCCATCCTAGAGTTCCTTCAACATTATTTTTTAATGTTTGTTTATTTTTGAGAGAGACAGAGTAAAAGTGGGGGAGGGGCAGGGAGTGAGGGAGACACAGAATCCGAAGCAGGCTCCAGGTTCCAAGCTGTCAGCACAGAGCCTGACGCGGGACTCAAACCCGTATACCGGGGGATCATGACCTGAACCAAAATTGGACACTTAACTGACTGAGCTCTCTGAGGAGGTGAAGCTTGAAGGATTAGAAGGAGGGAAGTGAAGAGCACTAAAGATCATGCCAAGGAGAAGGAAGAGAATGGTTGAAAACCTCATGGGAAAGATATTGAATTCAAAGAATTGAAAGAAGAAATGTAGCAGAAGACAAAAGTAGGGAGACAGGGCTAATATCAGAGTTTGAAACCCATATTAGAACATTTGGATTTTGTTTGTAATGCAAAGGAAAGAAGACATTAAAGGCTTTTTAGTGGGGCAGAAGGTTGGGTGAAGGGAGATTAACATTTAAGCAAACTGATGTGTGTTTTCTTTTAATTCTTTGGCTTTTGTGGAGAATAGAATATAGTAAACTATAGAGCAGAAGAAATAAGTAAGAAAGCTATTGCAAAAGTGAGATAATAGTAGCTTGGCTTAGGGTATGTACCAGTAGAGATGAAGAAGTTAAAGGATTTGACATAGACACTTGAAGGTAGATTATTAAAAGATTTATTTTATCTGAGAATGATGGGAGAGTGAGGAATCAAGATTCAGTTCAGGTTTCTGGCTTGGGCACCTGGTTGAATATTGTTGCCAGTGTCTGCATTGGGAAATATTGAAAGGTGAGCAGTATGAGAAGATAGACGAGTAAGTATGTTTATTCTGAAAATGTCAAGTTTTAAATACTTGTTAGATCTTCAAGAGAATATATGTAGTAGTCTTTTTGGATATAAAAGGCTGGAATCCAGAGAAATTTGGGCTGGAGACATACATTTGAGAATTGTTAGCATATGGATTATATTAAATGTTTATATTTGGATAAAGAAACGTAAGAGGAAAGGGAGAGAAAAAAGAATAAGATGGTAAAGGATCAAACTCTGAGGAATTTCCGTATTTAGAGGCTGGAAAGAAGAGAAGAGGCCCACATAGAAATCAGAAAATAAATGGCCAGAAGCAGGAGGAAAGCCAAAAGTAGAATGAACTGAATAGTCATTGAAGAATAAAAGGTGCTGGCAGCATGCATATGCAGAAGTTTGGCCAAGAAGAGGAGTAGAGAAATAGGCACTAGCTGATGGTGGATGGTGTGTAGAGTTATGGAGTCAGAGTTATTCGCTGATAGTAATGATCGGGGAGGGAGCAGGATTGATGATGGAGACACAGGAGATGACTAAAAGGGTGCAGTCCTTGAGAAAGTGAACAGAATGAGATCCGAAAGACATGCTAAGGGACTTTGTTAGGAAGAATACTTTCATCCATCATAATTGGATTATACAAAAGAAACATAGGTATGTTTCTAATTTTCACTATGGGAATATGAGAATGTTCGTATCTGATGGTTTCTAAAATGGAAAGCATTAGATAAGATTATCCTTAAAGAATGGTGATGAGGGAAAAAGAATGAGTTTCCAAGATATGGAAGAAAATTTGAACTAGTTGTTTTGTTTTGTTTTCAGAGAAAATATGAGAAACCTACTTCCAGAATAAACTTGTAGAATTGTTGAGCAATGATAACTGCTACTTGAGGACTGAGATCATGAATTTAAAATGCAGTCCTGAGGCACCTGGGGGGCTCAGTCAGTTAAGTGTCCGACTTCAGCTCAGGTAATGATCTCACAGTTTGTGAGTTCGAGCCCCGCATTAGGCTCTGTGCTGACAACTCAGAGCCCAGAGCCTGCTTCGGATTCTGTGTCTCCCTCCCTCTCTGCCCCTACCCCACTCATTCTCTCTCTCTCTCTCTCTCTCTCTCTCTCTCTCTCTCTCTCTCTCTCTCAAAAATAAATAATAAAACATTAAAATATAAATAAAGAAAATGCAGTCTTTATACCTAGATATGTGATTTTCTCCAGTTATATGGGGCTTGTGTAAGGTAGGTAGAACAGTTCGTTATGGGTATGGGTTTTGCCACATGAGAAAACGATGGATGGAGACAAGAAGATTGAAAGGAGACGTAATTATAATTATAGATTATGTATAAATACATAATTAAAAGGATAGACATGGATGGGAAGAGAAAGCAGGAAGGAAGCTAATGAGTATGAAGTAGAAGGATCAATGAATTAGACTTCACAGAATTATTGTAAAGTAAATACTTCAGCAAATTATCTTGAAAGTTACAGTTGGAGAACATGATGTGGACATTTGAGATTGTAGGTAGGGTAGCGTGTGTGTGTGTGTGTGTGTGTGTGTGTGTGTGTGTCTGTGTGTTTGTGTATAATTTGAGAAAAGGAGAAACATAGTGGTGGTGGCAAGAGAAGCTGAAGTGGAGTGAAGGAAAAGATTATCAGAGATACTTTTTACTCATTCAGAAAGTATTTATTAAGGACTTACCATGAGCCAAGCTTTATTCTGTTTGCTTAGGATACAGCATTGAGGTAAAAAGCCATGTTGTTAAATGGATCATCTGTATGAATGTGGAAATCACTAAGAAGATAGAAAGTGGGTGTGGTGAGAAGGAACAAGTGAGGCAAAGGTTAAGGCTTTTGATGGGTAAAGCAAGTCAAGTGAAGCTAATGATTCACCAAAGTATAAGCCATGGTATTATTGGCACCTAAGTAATAATATTAACAACAATAAAATAAACAGTGACAAAAACAGTAAAAAATACTTAAGTAATATTTATGTAGCAAGCACTGTGCTGAGTATTAACATATATTAATTTGTTTAATTCATAAAACTACCCATGAGATGGTTACTACTATTTCATTATTCAGAGCATAGTGTTTGGGAGGAAGGAAGGGAGGAGAAGCCTGGAGCTTTTGTTTTATTAAAGGAGGTAGGAAATGGAGAGAAGTGGTCAGATGAGGACAGATGCCGGAAGAGGTCTGGACTTGTAACAGTGACTGAAGGAAATCAATAGATAAGATATGGTGGGATAATCCCTGATAGCCTTCCAGATGAGGGGAGCAGTGGTCTCTAGTGCTGGATTTATCAAGTGGCCAATGGTTTCCATGGCGGCTGTTTCCTCAGAGAACAGGAGGGGCATAGCCAAAATGACCAGGGACTCTCCTCCTCCCATCAAGAGAAGCAAAATGTGATTCTGCTAAGGGAGGAAGAGAATTATCTACTCCCTACCCCTATTACTCTTAAAGCAGTTCTGATTTTAATTGCTTAAGAATACTGGGCTTTACAAAGCATAAGAGACTCTTAAAAACTGAGAACAAACAGGGTTGATGGGGGGTGGGAGGGAGGGGAGGGTGGGTGATGGGTATTGAAGAGGGCATCTTTTGGGATGAGCACTGGGTGTTGTATGGAAACCAATTTAACAATAAATTTCATACATTGAAAAAAAAAAAAAAAACAAGAATACTGGGCTTTATGCAGCACCTGGGTGGCTCAGTTAGTTGAGCATCCAACTCTTGATTTCAGCTCAGGTCATGATCCCAGGGCCATGGGATAGAGCCCTGTGTTGGGCTCTGTGCTGAGTGTGGAGCCTACTTGGGGTTCTCTCTCTCTCTCTCTCTCTCTCTCCCTCTCCCTCTCCCTCTCCCTCTCCCTCTCCCTCTCCCTCTCTCCCTCTCTCCCTCTCTCCTTCTCTCCCCCTCTCTCTCAAATTAAAAAAAAATGATTGCAGGGCTTTATGTAAGGATTTTTTGGAAATACAGGCTTTGTTTAAAAATTATAATGTTATGTTTGAAAATCCCTGGTCTAAAGGATCATTTAATCTTAAAAATATTCAGTCTGATCCTCTCATTTTTCAAATAAGGAACTAAGAGCCCAGAGAGGAGATGGGAATTACTCAAGTTCACACAGTGAGTTTATAGTGGAATCAGGTTATTTCTTCTGACTACCAGTATAGTGTTCTTTACCATACCCATCTGATACAGGTTTAGAACCTTAACAAATTCTCTAGGGTAAGGAGTACAGCAAGCTTCTGCCAGACTCTCACTCCTATTCTGTGTCTGGCCTATCACCTACTAGCAGCCCACATCTAGGATTTTTAAAAATTCGTGTTATGTTACTTACACCCTAATCCCCATCTCTGCTGACTACATTCTATTAGGAAATAGTCACTGTTTTGTCAATAACCCTGGGTGTCCTCTCCTGACAATGTGGAGAAATGAGGCCTTCCAGCAAGCTCTGCTCACCCTGGACTACCCCATACGTATGTCACTACTGGCAGAAAGTAGTTTCCCTGATGGTTAGGAGACTCTAGATAGGGCTCTCTTTTCTTGTTTGCAATCAGCAGAAAAGCCACTGTGCTGTCATTAAATAGAGTTCCCTTACCTTTCCCCTTCCCCTTATCTGCTTTTCTGTTTTTCCGCTTTCATTCTTGCTTAAACTACACAGAAACTTCCTGTTATTAAAAATCCAGTGTCCTAGAATGAAAAGGTAGGGATTCTAATATGTTTTTGTTCATTGGTATATTTCAGACATATGTAATCATGGTCAACACAAAATAGATGCTCAATAAATATTTGTTGAATGAATAGATGTAAGAATAAATAAACAAATTGAAAAGGTCTGATAAACTGATACTAAAACTCTGATATCAGAAAAGTAACTGTAAAAGACCATCTGCTCCAACTTTTTCACTGTACGCAGGGCTGAGAGTCAAGAGCCCTGAGTACTAGCTTTGACTGGACTGAAGAGATGTAGAAGAAAGAGGAATAACTTGCCAAGGTCACTTGTCCAAACAGGCTGTATAAATTAGATATCAGCTGTGGTATCCTGTTGTTTGAGATTCAGATGAAATTAGTTCAAAGCTCTCACCTATGCACAGTGGAAGCTCTATTCCTCCCACTTCCCTTTTCTCTGTGTACGCTATCTTTAGATTTCTGTTCATCTCTTATAAATTACAAGAATTCCATCTTTTTGTTTTCTTTTTTTGCCAGTTGAACCTCAGGACCTGTGATTTCTTTTTCTATCCCCAAGTAGTGTATCATAATTTTTTTCTAAAATAGCACAGTTCCTTTCTCAAGATGTTCCCTTCCAATGGTGTTATTGGAAGGATATGAAGGTATTGCATAGAATTTATAGAAAAGTTGAACAACAAATCTTTGTAGGAATTCCCCAAGCATCACTTGGGAGATCTCAGCAGTAAAATTCATGGAATGACTACTTAGATATTAACATGAATATAACTCAGTGTCAACAAAACCGATCTTGTTTCTCCATTTCCAGTTTCAAATTTCCCAGAAACTGACAGTGATTGTCCAGACATGTCATAGTTCAGTGAGCCAATCCCTGGAGCAGGACCATCTTGAATAGACAAAAGCATGTGCCTACCACTGGATTGGAGCGGTTTCCAGGGCATGCAAAATCACTGGGGATTCGGTAGTCACCCAAGGAATATCTTCCACACTGCATCTCTTAGGACTAAACTTTCATTCATGCAAAAGTATCTACTAGAAATGTACTCATAAATGGTCCCTGGATGCCAGAATATAAAGACAAATAAGAATGTGTGTTCTGGGAATCATTGGCATTGCTGTTGGTGATTGGAGGAAGGAACACTTGTGAGGTTATGCACGTGATTTAAGCGGGAAGATAAAACCCTTTTAATAAAGACTTGAGTATCCAAGAGGAAACTAGCTTAGAAACACCCATTACCCATTTCTGTGGATATCTAGAGAATGTTGTATAGTTCTCTAGTCTTTCCAAGTTGGTTTGAAAGAAGGCAGCCAGTAAAGAGATACAGTTGATACTTGAACAACACAGTTTTGAACTGTGCAGGTTTGTGGGGGTTATTTTAATAAATACAATACAGTGCTATAAATGTATTTTCTCTTTCTTATGATTTTCTTAACAATATTTTCTTTTCTGTAGCTTGCTTTACTATAAGACTACAGTATATAACACATGTAATATAAAAATATGTATTAATTGACTAAGTTATGATAAGGCTGGTAGTCATTGTAGGTTATTAGTAGTTAAGCTTTTGGAGAGTCAAAAGTTACATGTGAGCCATAGCAATCCTGAAAATGAAAAACAAAATTGGAAGTATCATAATTCCAGACTTCAAGTTATATTACAAAGCCTTAATAATCAAAACATTATGGTTCTGGCACAAAAATAGACACAATAGATCAATAGACCAAAATAGAAAACCCAGAAATAAACCCACAAGTATATGGTCAATTAATCTTCAACAGAGCAGGAAAGAATACACAATGGGGAAAAGAAAAAAACAGTCTCTTCAACAAATGGTGTTGGGGAAATTGGACAGCTACATGCAAAAGAATGAAACTGGACCACTTATTTACACCATACACAAAAGTAAACTCAAAATTTAGAATTAAAGACCTAAATGCAAGACCTGAAACCATAAAAATACTAGAAGAGAGCATAGACAGTAATTTCTCTGACATCAGCTGTAAAAACATTTTTCTAGATAATGCCTCCTGAGGCAAAGGAAATAAAAGCAAAATTAAGTTACTGAGACTACATTAAAAAGAAAAAAAACCAAACTTCTGCACAGCAAAGGAAGTAATCAACAAAACTGAAAGGCAGCATTGTACTGAATGGGAGAAAATATTTTCAAATGATATTGCCGGTAAAGACTCAGTATCTAAAATATATAAAGAACTGATACAACTCAACACCCAAAAAACAAATAACCCAAATAAAAAATGGACAGAAGAAATGAACGGCATTTCTCCAAAGAATACATGCAGAATGCCAGCAGACACATGAAAAGATGGTCAATGTCACTCATCATCAGGGAAATCCAAATTAAAACAATAATATGATATCACCTCACACTGGTAAGTATGACTAAAATCAAAAACACAAGAACATCCAAGTGCCTGGATGGTTCAGGTGGTTGAACACCTTGATTTCTGCTCAGGTCATGATCCGAGAGTGGTGGGATTGAGCCCTGCATTGGGCTCTATACTGAGCGTGCAGCCTGCTTGGGGTTTTCTCTCTCTGTCTCCCTCTCTCTCCCTCCTTCCCTCCCTCTCTCCCTTTCTCTCTCTCTCTCTCCCTCTCTCCCTTTCTCCCTCTCTCTCCCCCCACCCCTCTCCCTGGCTTGTGCCCTCTCTCTCTCTCTCTCTGTAAAATAAAATAAAATAAAATAAAATAAAATAAAATGTATCACAAGAAACAAGAATGTCAAGAATGTTGAGAAAAAGGAACCATTGTATACTGTTGGTAGAAATGCAAACTGGTGCAGCCACTGTAGAAACAGTATGAAGCTTCCTCAAAATGTTATAAATAGAACTACCATATGATCCAGTAATTGCACTACTGGGTATTTACCCAAAAAATACAAAAACACTAATTCAGAAGGATACATAAACCCCTATGTTTATGGCAGCATTATTTACAATATCCAAACTATGGAAGCAGCCCAAGTGTCCATCAGAAGATGGATGGATAAAGAAGACATGATATATATATATATATAGATAGATAGATAGATAGATAGATAGATATAGATATAGATATAGATATAGATATAGATATAGGTATAGATATAGATATAGATATAGATATATATATATATATTATCCAGCCTTAAAAAAGAATGGATGAATCTAAAGAGTATAATGCTAAGTGAAATAAGCCAGTCTCAAAGACAAATACCATATGATTTCACTCATATGTAAATTTTAAGAAACAATTGAACAAAGGTGAAGAAAACAAGAGAGAGAGAAAGAAACCAAAAAAACAGACTCTTAACTATAGAGAAAAAAACTGATGGTTACCAGAGGGTGGGGGAAATATGTGAAGGGGATGAGAGTACATATCACGATAAGCACCGAGTAACGTATACAATTGTTGAATCACTATATTGTACACCCAGAACTAACACAACACTGTATGTTAACTATACTGGAATTAAAATTTTAAACTTAATTTTAAAAAAGTACATGTGGATTTTCGATGTTCCCGGTGGTTGGTGCCCCTAACCCCCATGTTTTTCAAGGGTCAATTGTATTTTGAATCCATTGTGGCTACGCAAACTGAACCTCTAGATGAGGGATATGTTTCAAATTATATTTACCTCTTCTTACTTAAAGGGTGATATTAGACTCTCCCTTACATTTTAAAGAGGTTTTTGTATTCAGCTGTCCTTTCCACACAGAGAACAGATATCCAGTACATCTAATTTTGCCCTTAGAGATAGTCAAGAAAGGAAAAGAGAAAGAATGTAGCAACAACAGAATTTTCATTACAAAAACGAACATTTATTGAGAACTTATTGTGTCAGACATTGTGTTCAGTGTTTTCCATATATTTACATATTTTATCCTCACAGTAATTTCATGAATTAGGTACTCTTATAAAGCAAGTATTCTTATTACTTCACTTTACAGAGGAAGAAACTAGCATTCAGATAAATTGAAGAACTTTCCCAGTCACATAGCTACTGGATGGGCAGAGCCAGCATGCAGACATTGATCCACTGACTCCCAACACTTGTACTCATTGCCATTATGTTAAGGTGCTATCATCTTTTCCCCTAAAGTATAGTGAAAAGAGAATGGTGTTAGAACCAGGGTATCTGGATTCCAGTCCTAACTCCATCAGCTCATTGTGTGACCTAGATAAACTTTCTTCCCTCTGAAATTAATTTTCCTCACCTGCAATTGGTGGAGGATAGATAGATTTCTAAGAACTCTTTTAGTGCCAAACTTATATAACCCTATAAACTCCCAAGCTGTTTTATAAAACCCTGTGCCTTGTGAATTCTTGTTCAGTTGTGCTTGATCAGGTCCTTGGGACTTATTCTTGGGTACATGATTTTGTGAGTCTTTTCCTTTTCTTTTTTTATTCTTGCCCAATTTTTTAATTTAAATTCTAGTTAGTTAACATACAGTGCAATATTGGTTTCAGGAGTAGAAATCAGTGATTCATTAATTCTATAGTTATACCTAGTGCTCATCATAACAAGTTCCCTCCTTAATACCCATCACCCATCTAGTCCATCTGTCGCTCACTTCCTTCCATCAATCCTTAGTTTGTTCTCTGTCTTTAAGAGTCTCTCATGGTTTGTTTCCCTCTCTCTTATTTCCCCCCTCCTATATGTTCATATGTTTTGTTTCTTAAATTCTACATATGAGTGAAATCATACGGTATTTGTCTTTCTCTGATTGACTTATTTCACTTAACATAATACACTCTAGCTCCACCCATGTCATTGCAAATGGCAAGATTTCATTCTTTTTGATGGCTGAGTAATATTCCATTCAGCCTTTTTATCAAATCAGCAGCCAATGGACAATTGGGCTCTTTTTCAATGCAGTCTCTCCATCCAAAGAAAGTTTACAAATGCTACTCCTGTTTTGTCACCTAGAAGCATAGGTTTACATCAAGTAAACAATTAACTTACTATACTCTTAACTTATTATACTCTTAATGTCAGTGCATGTAACTTACCATACTTTCAATGTCAATGACTAAAATAAATATATAAATTTGTAATGTCTGACTTGCATCTGGTAAAATGCATTCCACTTAAAATAACAAATCCACATCAGCAAAGTATTTCATACTGGGGTCTGGGACAGAAGGTCTTGGCTGGAGATTAAAATTCAGATTGCTGACAGAAAGCCCATTTTCTATATAAGATATGTGACATAGTCCTCTAGCTCTGGGAGGGATTGTTATATGGGTGGGAAGAAGAACTGGGAAACAGAGTAGTCTGTGGTGACTTTTATTATGCAGTCAATAAGAAAAATAATCTTAGCTATATTTAGAGGTGAATATTCAGTCATTCCAAAACTATAAAAACTGTTCTTATCCCTGTAGGGCCTTCTGGAGTCCACTCAGACCTAGAGTGGCCTATGATAGGAGAGGAGGCTTGGACTTCACTGAGCTTTCTTTCTATAGTTTGGAGGTTTGGGGTGAGTACATGGGAGGCAAAAGGAGTAAAACAGAGCTCTTGTTCTTGGATTCAGAAGACCTTGGTATATTCTCAGTTTTGCCACTTCTTGGTCAAGGTACTTAAATTTTATGATCCTCTACTCTTCTTCGACTATAAAGTGGAGACAAAGATCCAAGGAGTGTCTATGAAATGAAGGGGAAAGGAAAACAGATATTTTAGTAAACATCTTCTACACCCTAGTGATTTTTTCCACCTTCCTGATCTATGAAATAAAATAATTTTACCTGCTTCTCCATTTCATGTATGGTGATGTTCATTTCTTTATTCCTTTTTAAAATTTTTAAATGCTTATTTTTTTGAGAGAGACAGAGAGACAGAGACAGAACGTGAGTTGTGGAGGGGAAGAGAGAGAAAGAGACACAGAATCTGAACCGGACTCCAAGCTCTGAGCTGTCAACACAGAGCCGGATGTGGGGCTCAAACTCATGAACTACAAGATCATGACCTGAGCTGAAGTCAGAGGCTTAACCGACTGAGCCACCCAGGTGCCCTGGTGATGTTTGTTTCTTATAAACATGAATCATACCCCACCCTCTGGGTGACACAGGCAAAAGTGGGATTCAGATGGATTACTAAATAATTTAAATATGACTTAAAATGTCATAATTCAGGCACAGGGAGATAGGGAGACACAAAAGAGAGAACACTGAATTGTACCCTGAAGACTTAGAAAATTCTTTCCAGAGCAGGAAGCATTAGGACTTTAGCCTTGAAGGATAAGAAATATTTAGCAGATGAAGAAGAGAGAGAGGGTACTTAAGGCAGAGGATAGGAGGAATCAGGATGAGTAATGACCCAGAGATGTGCCATTGCATGGCATGTTTATGGCACATTATGGAATTCCCAGTTAATTAAGCATGCACCAGTGAAATAGTGCATGCTTAGGGCCTAGATTAGAGACTAGATTATTGAGGTATTTGAAAGCCAAATTCAAACTTTATCTTATAAGTAATATAGAGTCAACACAGTTTTGTTTTCAGTGGAAGGGAGATTGCAAAGAATTTGCACCATAGGTAGGTGAATGGTAGAGATCTGTGGGTCTGAAGATTAGAAGTCAGAAGAACATGAGTCGAATATAACATGTTTTGTTGGGTGACCATTGGCAGATGGCTTAACTCTACCTAAATTTCTAAGAGCTTTGAAATGAAGTGTAAAATCTTCTTAGTAAAACAAATGCCAATTATTGATTCCACAAGTATTTGTGGGGAATCTTTTAGGTTAAGAGCCTTCTGCTAAGAAATGAATACAGAGAATGTGGAGTAGGGGGATGGGAAGTAGAAAAGTGTTAGAATATTAGGTCTTTAAAGACCAAGTCGGCATATTTTAGAATTCATGACCTTGAGTAAGTCTTTTCTGCATTTTGGGTTGTGGCTTTCCCCATCTGCACAGGTGATTTCTGAGGTCTTTATTACATTTTCACCTTCAGAACTGTTTCCAAGCCTTTTCTTGTAGTAGGTAAGGTATTCAAAATCTAACCTTTCAACTGTAGCTTCATTCTTCTTTTTTTAAATTTTTTCAACTTTATGTATTTATTTTGAGAGAGAGAGAGAGAGAGAGAGAGAGAGCAAGAGAACAAGTGAGAGACAGAGAGGGAGAAGGAGATAGAGAATTCCAGGCACTGACAGTGCAGAACCTGATGCAGGGCTCGAACTCATGAACCGTGAGATCATGACCCAGAGTCAGACACTCAACCGATTGAGCCATCCAGCGCCCCAACTATAGTTTCATTCTTATGGACTCTTTTTACCTATCTGGAAATGTTTGCAGTACAATACATGTATCATCCCAAGAGGCCAGGGTTAAAAGAAGCCTTTCTCTGGTTTGTAAAAAAAGCATTACTATAAGCAAGGAGACAGAAACCAAAAGCCTCCAGCGGTAGACTACATTTCTGAGTTCTCAGTCTGGGGCCCCAAGGACAGAAACTGTTGGGTTAGCACTAAAAGGAGCTGAAAATGCTGAGAGTTATTGGCTTTACTGTATAAACAGGAAGTCAGTGCCAGGAGGCTGTTTGCATGTTCTTAAACTGAGCATGTACAGTCAGACATGAATATGTCAGAACTGCTAATCATAGGTGCTCATAAGAGAATAGGGATCTGAATCATGAGTCAGAGGGCAAGACCCCCAGCCTACAATGGATCTTAGAAAAATATTTTCATGTCCTTTATCATCTCAGTAGTGGGTTTATGCTGGCATGAGGGAAGAATAAGTGATAGAACCTTGTTGCAGTAGAAACAGCCTTTGAGTCAGAAAACTCAGGTTCAAGCTCCAATACAATCATATACAAGTTTTATATAACTCCATTAACATTTCTGAGCCTTGATTTCTTTTTTCATTTATATAATGGGTGCTATAGTAATATTTACCACATAGGGATGGTGTTATGAAACTTAGTTTTATGTCTTTCTCTTTTTTTTAGTTGATATGTCTCTTAAATCTTTTTTGTATTTTTCTAAATTTAAATCTAAGTCAGTTAGCATATAGTGTAATAATGGTTTCAGGAGTAGAATTTAGTTACCTATACCACTTACCTATAACATCCTGTGCTCATCCTAACAAGTGCCCCCTTTAATGCCCATCACCCATTTAACCCATTCCTCCACCTACCTCCTTTCCAGCAACCTCAGTTTGTTCTCTATATTTAAGAGTCTCCTATGGGTTACCTATCTTATTTTTCTTTCCCTTCCCCTATGTTCACCTGTTTTGTTTCTTAAATTCCACATATGAGTGAAATCGTATGATACTTGCCTTTCTCTGACTGACTTATTTTGCTTAGCTCAATACATCCTATTTCTATCCACATGGTTGCAAGTGGCAGGATTTCATTCTTTTTGATTGCCAAGTAATATTCCAGTGTGTGTGTGTGTGTGTGTGTGTGTGAGTGTGTGTGTCTACGTACTAATATCCTACTATGTATTAATAACTGTACTGGCATTAGAGATACATCAGTGAATAATGCTGTAAAAATATAAATATAAAACATGAGTCAAATGTTAATATTTTATATTATTGTAGTGGGTCCAGAAATTTTATTCACAGCTCATAGACAAGTTGTAGTATCTTCCTTTATGTAAAACATCTTTAGTCTTCCACAGGAGTTCTATGTGCTAGAAAGTTTGAAAAAAAATAAATAACAGTAACCAAATTTTATTCCAGATCAGTAAACTTGGTCCTGTGCCATAACCAAACTGCCCCTCTATGTATGTATTGCTCTTTAGGTAAAATTATCTGGTCTTTCAGGTTCTACTTCCCTCCCCTTCTGCTCTCCCCCCTTCAAAAGCAATATCTGGTAATACTGATCTTGTGGCAAAAAGGGACACTTGTGTTTTGGATCCATGAGGTAGATTCTCCTTGATCTTGGCTCTGAAATGGCTGGTCTGGGTTGCTGCACAGACAGAAGACCACCGAGGTGTACCAGCCTTTCTAATGTCATCTGCTGTAGTTAACCTGGGCTGCTATAACAAGTACCATAGACTGGGTGGCTTAAACAGAAAACTGTTTGTTTGTTTGTTTGTTTGTTTGTTTGTTTGTTTGTTTGTTTTCTCTTACAGTCCTGGAGGCTAGAAGCCCAATATCAAGGTGCTAGCTGATTTAGTTTTTGGTGAGAGCCTCCTTCCTGATTTTTCAGGAGGCTACTATCTTGCCATGTGTTCACATGTTGGAGACAGAGATCATCTTTCTCATGTCTCCTCTTATAAGAACACTAATGCTATTCATGAGGGCTCTATACTCATGCCTTAATTTCCTCACAAATGCCCCACTTCCAAATATTATCACGTTGGGGATTATGGCTTCAGCATATTAATTTTGAGGGGGACACAAACAGTCAGCTCATAGTAGCATCTGCTTATAAAGCTTATTGTTGATGCTCTTTGTGGTCCCTCTCTCTTTCTCTCTGGGTTGATCAGGACCTTAATGTCCTCTCTGGAGGACACAGTCTCATATGATCTCTTACAAATAGTTTGCCCTGCCATGAGGACCTCTCATTAGCAATCTCCCAGCCACATTCTCAGTTAACTGCTAAGTCTTCTCATGGGTAAATATGGGAATACCTAATTCTTGTTCATATCCCACAGGAACTAAGTTGTTGTTACAGGGGCAGCCTAGAGGAAATCTGTTTTATAAGTCCTAAATTGAAAATAGAACACCCTTTGAGCTGTTTCTCTCATACTTTTTTAAATGTTTTTAAAATATCTCACCTCAAACAGACATACACACATAAACTTTCACATTGCCAGGAGTCAGGATTTGAACTCTGGTCTCTCAGACTCTGAAATTCATGCTTTCAGTCATTATCCTATATAGTAGTTGCTCCTTGTCCATGGGAGATACATTCCAAGATCCCCAGTGGGTGCCTGAAACCATGGATATAGTAACAAACTCTGTAAATATTATGTTTTTCCCTATACATGCATATCTGATAATTTTTTTAATATGAAATTATTGTCAAATTGGTTTCCATACAACACCCATTGCTCATCCCAACAGGTGCTCTCCCCAGTGCCTATCACCCACTTTCCCCTCCCTCCCACCCCCCATCAACCCTCAGTTTATTCTGTTTTTAAGAGTCTCTTATGTTTTGGCTCTCTCCCTCTCTAACTTTTTTTCCCTTCCCCTCCCCCATGGTCTTCTGTTAAGTTTCTCAGGATCCACGGAAGAGTGAAAACACATGGTATCTGTCTTTCTCTGTAGGACTTATTTCACTTAGCATAACACTCTTCAGTTCCATCCACATTGCTACAAAAGGCCATATTTCATTCTTTCTCATTGCTAAGTAGTATTCCGTTGTGTACATAAACCACAATTTCTTTATCCATTCATCAGTTGATGGACATTGAGGTTCTTTCCATCATTTGGCTATTGTTGAAAGTGCTGCTATAAACATTGGGGTACAAGTGCCCCTGTGCATCAGCACTCCTGTATCCCTTGGGTAAATTCCTAGCAGTGCGATAGGGTAGATCTATTTTTAATTTTTGAGGAACCTCCACACTGTTTTCCAGAGCGGCTGCACCAGTTTGCATTCCCACCAACAGTGCAAGAGGGTTCCCGTTTCTCCACATTCTCTCCAGCATCTATAGTTTCCTGATTTGTTCATTTTAGCCACTCTGACTGGCGTGAGGTGATAACTCAGTGTGGTTTTGATTTGTATTTCCCTGATGAGGAGTGACGTTGAGCATCTTTTCATGTGCCTATTGGCCATATGGATGTCTTCTTTAGAGAAGTGTCTATTCATGTCTTCTGCCCATTTCTTCACTGGATTACACAATCCCAGACTTTAGCCTCTACTACAAAGTGATAATCATCAAGACAGCATGGTATTGGCACAAAAACAGACACATAGACCAATGGAATAGAATAGAGACTCCAGAACTGGACCCACAAAAGTATGGCCAACTAATCTTTGACAAAGCGGGAAAGAATATCCAATGGAAAAAAGACAGTCTCTTTAACAAATGGTGCTGGGAGAACTGGACAGCAACATGCAGAAGAATGAAACTAGACCACTTTCTTATACCATTCACAAAAATAAACTCAAAATGGATAAAGGATCTGATCGTGAGACAGGAAACCATCAAAACACTAGAGGAGAAAGCAAGGAAAAACCTCTCTGAACTCAGCCGCAGCAATTTCTTACTTGACACATCCCCTAAGGCAAGGGAATTAAAAGCAAAAATGAACTATTGGGACCTCATGAAGATAAAAACCTTCTGCACTGCAAAGGAAACAATCAACAAAACTAAAAAGCAACCAACGGAATGGGAAAAGATGTTTGCAAATGACATATCGGACAAAGGGTTAGTATAAAGGGCTAGTATAAAGAACTCACCAAACTCCACATCTGATAATTTTTAAATTTTTTTTAATGTTTATTTAGTTTTGAGAGAGAGAGAGAGAGATAAGAGAGACAGAGTGCGAGCAGGGGAGAGGCAGAGAGAGAGGGACATACAAAATCCGAAGCAGGCAGGCTTCAGGCTCCAGCTGTCAGCACAGGGCCTGAGGCGGGACTCAAATCCACGTACCTTGAGATCATGACCTGAGCCGAGGTTGGATGCTTAACCAACTGAGCCCCCCAGGTGCCCACATATCTGATAAATTTTAATGTATAAATTAGGCACAGTAAGAGATTAACAACAATAACTAATATAAAATAGAACAATTATAACAATATGCTATAATAAAAATTATTTGAATGTGGTCTCTCTCTCTCTCTCTGTCTTTCTCTCAAAATATCTTATTATATAGGCATACCTTGGAGATATTACAGATTGGGTTTTGGACTACTGCAGTAAAGCAAATATTCACAATAAAGTGAGCCAAATGAATTTTTATTGTCCCAGTGCACATTAAACTTATTTTTACACTATACTGTCATCTGTTAAATGTGCAATAGCATCATGTCTAAAGAAAAACAGACCTTAATTTAAAAATATTTTATTGGTAAAAATGTTTACCATCATCTGAGCGTTCAGCAAGTTACAGTCTTTTTGCTGGTGAAGGATCTTGCCTCCATGTTGATGGCTGCTGATTGATCAGGATGGTGGTTGCTGAAGGCTGGGGTGGTTGTGGCAAATTCTTAAAATAAGATAAGTTTGCTGCATCGAGTGACTCTTTCATGAACAATTTCTCTGTAGTGTGTGATATAGTTTGATAACATTTTACCTACACTAGAACTTCTTTCAAAACAGGAGTAGATATCAAACCCAGCCACTGTTTAATCAAATAAATTTATGTGATATTCTGAATCTTTTGTTGTCATTTGAACAGTCTTCACAGCATCTTCATCAGGAGTAGATTTTATCTCAAGAAACCACTTTCTTTGCTCATCCATAAGAAACATCTCATCTGTTCAAATTTCATCATGAGAATGCAGTAACTCAGTCACATCTTCAGTCTCCACTTCTGATTCTAGTTCTCTTGCTATTTCCACCACATCTGCAGTTACTTCCTCCACTGTAATCTTGAACCCCTCAAAGTCATCCATGAGGGTTAAAATCAGTGTCTTCCAAACTCCTGCAAATGTTGGTATTTTGACCTCTTCCCATAATTCCTGAATGTTCTTAATGTCATCAAAAATGGTGAATTCTTTCCATGTTTTCAATTTCTTTTGCCCAGGTCCATCAGAGGAATCACTACTTATGGCAGCTAAAGCCCCATGAAATGGATGTCTTAAATAATAAGACTCAAAATTTGAAATTTCTATTTGATCCATGGGCTACAGAATGGATGTTGTGTTAGCAGTCATGGAGACAACATTAATCTCGTTGTACGTCTCCATAAGAGCTCTTGAGTGACCAGACACACTGTCAATAAGAAGTAATGCTTTGAAAGGAATATTTTTTCTGAGCAGGAGGTCTCAGTAGTGAGCATATTCAGTAAACCATGTTGTAAACAGATATGCTGTTATCCAGACTTTATTGTTCCATTTAAAAAGCATAGGAAGAGTGGATTTAGCATAATTCTTAAGGGCCCTAGGATTGTCAGAATGTTAAATAAGCACTGGCTTCAACTTAAAGTCACCAGCTGCATTAGCTTCTAACAAGAGAATCAGCCTGTCCTTTGAAACTGATACCAGGCATTGACTTCCCCTCTCCACCTATGAAAGTGCTAGATGGCATCTTCCAGTATAAGACTGTTTTGTCTACATTGAAAATCTGTTGTTTGGTGTAGCCACCTTCATTAATGATTTAGCAAGATCTTCTGGATAACTTACTGCAATTTCTATATCAGCACTGGATGCTTCACCTTGAACTTCCATGTTAAACCTCATGAACAGCCTCTGCTAGCTTCCAACTTTTCTTCTGCAGTTTCCTCACCTCTCTCAGCCTTCATAGACTTGAAAAGAATTAGAAAAATAGAGCCTTGCTCTGGATTAGGCTTTGGCTTGAGGGAATGTTGTGGCCAGTTTGATCTTTTATCCAGACCACTAAAACTTTCTCAGTAACAGCAATAAGGCTATTTCATTTTCTTATCATATATATGTTTACTGGAATAGCACTTTTAATTTTTTTTAAGAATTTTTCCTTTGCATTCACAACTTAACTGTTTGGTGCAAGAGACCTAGCTTTAGGCCTATCTTGGTTTTAGATATGCCTTTGTCACTTAACATACTTATCTTTGGCTTTTGATTTAAAGTGACAGACATGCAACTCTTCCTCTCACTTGAACACTTAGAGGCAATTTTAGGGCCTAATTTCAATATTGTTGTGTCTCAGAGAATAGGGAGGCCTGAGGAAAGAGGGGTACGGAGGTACAGCTGATCAGTGGATTACTCAGAACACACACATTTATCAAGTTTGTTATCTTTTATGGGCACAGTCCATGGAACCCAAAACAATTACAATAGTAACATCAAAGATCACAGATCATTATAAGAAAAACAATAATAATCAAAAGTTTTAAATATTTCAAGAATTGCCAAAATATGACTAAGAGACACAAAGTGAGCAAATGCTGTTGGAAAATGGCATCAGTAGACTGGCTTGATACAGGGCTGCCACAAACCTTCAATTTATAAAACAAACATATGTGTAGTGCCATATAGTGAAGCACAATAAAATGAGGTGTGCCTGAATTGTACTGAATTGTGATGATGTGAGATGATGAAATGCCTATGTGGTGTGATGAAGTAATGTGCATGATGTAACTATTGTGACATAGCATTAGGCCACTTTTGACCTTCTGACCATGCATCAGGAGGATCATCTTCTTCCATTCTGCAGTTAACAGCAGGTAACTAAAACCATGGAAAGTGAAACTGAAGGTAAGGGCAAGGACTACTGTATAAAATAGTCTCATTTGGAAGCATATGCTAGTATTGTTAGATTCACATTTTGATATATATTTAGAATTAAAAGTATCTTAGGACTGCTTGGGTGGCTCAGTCGGTTAAGCGTCCCACTTCCGCTCAGGTCATGATCTTGTGGTTTGTGAGTTCTAGCCCTATGTCAGGCTCTGTGCAGTCTGTGCTGACAGCTCAGAGCCTGAAGCCTGCTTGGATTTTGTGTCTCCCTCTCTTTCTGGCCTCCTCCACTCATGCTCGCTCTGTCTCTCTCAAAAATAAACATTAAAAAAATTTAAGTATCTTAGAGGTCATTCATTTCACTCTTCACTTGAAAAATTAGAAAAGACCCGTAGATGCATGATTCACCCAAGGTCACACAAAACCTGTAGGCTCCTGGGTCTTCCTTCAGTTGGTCACTGGGAAGCTCATACACATCAGAAGCTCTCACTGCCCTGGGTCCCAGCACTTTCCCTCCTCATAAACAGCAATTTAGACTTCAATGTCAGCTCTAGCACTCACTAATTAAGACATCTTACTGAGGGGCGCCTGGGTGTCTCAGTAGGTTAAGCATCCAATTCTTGATTTCAGCTCAGGCAATGATCTCATAGTTCATGGGATTGTGCCCTGGATCAGGTTGCTTGGAATTCTCTCTCTTTTCTCTCTCTGCTCCTCCCCTGCTCTCCTTCCCCCCCCCCCCCCACCCCTCAATAAATAAGTAAACATCTTTTTTTAAAAAAGATATCTTACTAAAATCTAAGCCTCAGCATCCTCTTCTGTAACTTGAAGAATATAACATCCTAACTTGTAATTCTAAGATGAACGGAGATAAACTGTATAGAATGCCTAGCACAGAGTAGGAACTCAATAAATAGTTTCTTCCTTTTCCCAATCCCTTCTTCACATTTCCTGGAGCTCTCCTAGCTGCTGATTTTGAAACCATGCCTGCTATGTCAGATGAACCCTGCCTACCCTGAGAACATTGTCTGATTCCCTAGACTTGGCCTGTTGTCAACTGTGACTTGTATGATCCCTGGCCCCATTGTGCAGCCTCCAGGACCCCAGGCTGCCTGACCTGACTTCTACCCTTGCATATGCTTTCCTCTCCCTTTCTACCATCTCTTCAGTCTTGTTGGAGCATATACCTCTTGACCCATTGCCAGTTTGAACTTGGTGACCTTAGATCTGTGATGGACATTATGATGCACCAACCATATTCCCATTCAAGGAAGACTTATTGCCCCATCCCTTAGGAGTGTTTTCAACTGATAGCCATTAACTATAAGCTACATCCTACACTAAGGTTATGCCCCTTCCTGGGAGTTCCACATCCAATGACTGATTCATGGAGGCCCAACTTGGAACAACTTTCAAATACAATTCTAGCTCCATAGAGCTGAGGCTGCCCTTGGGCTTGCATCACAACTCATTTTTCCCTCTATCCACTCTTCCTTCCATCCCTTCCCTTCCATAGGCATTGAACCCAAGGGCACTCCTTACACATCTTGAGTGCTAATATCCATTTCAGTTTCTGCTTCCTGGGTCCATGAACAAAGTCCCCTCAAACTGCACCCATTTCCCAACACTCTTAGCTCTGATTTTGCCCAAAAGACCCTGCACTGTTCCTACTCACACTCTAGAGTGACTGTGTGTGTGTGTGTGTGTGTGTGTGTAAGTAAAAGAGAGCCTTGCTGGTCTGGTATCAAAGAAGCCAAAGTACAAGGAGGCATTTTCACAACATTCTCCTCCTGGATTGTGTTTTAGTGAAATTAGCAGTCAGCTAGACTTTAATCTTGATCAACCTCTATTCTTCTTATGTGTACTTTACTCTGGCAGGTCCTGACACTAGGGACACTTTTGTCCTGAAGGTGTCACAATCTAGAGTGAGAGGCAGGCATTACATAAATGAATTATAGTAAGGAATGTTAAGTGCAATAAAAGGGACACTTCCTATAATGAGGAACTTGGAGAATAATGTTTTCCTCGTAGAGTCATTCTAATTATTAAGTGAAGCCACATCACACAATGCCTGGCACAGAGGAGACAGTTATTGCATCAGATCATCATATTTTGCAGTTAGACAATTGAGGGCCTGAAACGTTGATTTGCTTATGATCCCATAAGTGTGTAATGTCCTATCCCAGCTGAGACTAGAGCTGAAGTCTCCATGATGTTTTGCACCATGCACTTTACCTCAAGAGGGTAAAATAAGTGTGTGTGTGTGTGTGTGTGCACACACATGTGCATGCGTGCTCCCTAGCCGCTAGTATTGTGTTCAGACCTAAACTTCTGGGAAACTGGCTGCCTCTTCATAGTTTAGGCACATCATATACGTGGTTTCAGGCTGTGCTTTGCAAGTTCCTTTGTTCTTAGCTGAAATGAGCCCAGCAGCTGGGCAGTATTTCTGTTCCCACATCCCATTCCCCCTTCATGCTTAGTGGGATGGCGGAGAAGCATCAGACCACAGCAGTGACATTTATATGAAAAGAATCCATTGTGTCCTTTGTAAGGAATAGCACGTAGCTTTAAGCCATACTGCTTTCCATTTGCCTTCCTCTGGGAGGCCCTGGCAAGAGCTTGGCCTGCCGGAGGGAGCTGTCTGAGTCCTCATGCTGGAAATTATATTCCGTAATTAAAATCAATAGCAAAACAGACACACAGCAGAAAGGTCATAGAACACAACAGAAAACCATTGGGTAGCACATTGCCAGGTATCAAAATAGATTTTTGAACTTTTGTTTAATCTGCAAATGCCGAAAGCCATCCACGGGAGAGAGGCAGTGTGCCCCAAGCCCTAGCCTCACCTAGGAAAGATTTAGCTAAGGAAGTCTCCTGCTCAAACCCTTCAAAGCCCAGCTTCTTCAGTCCAGCAGTGCTCTTTTAAAGTCTGGCCACCCTTATATTATTCAGCTAGTGGACTTCTAGCCCTAGAGATCTGTTTACAGCCTGTGTCCTGAAACCTTCACCTTAACCTATCCAATGCTCCATTCCTTATATGCCTCTTGGAATCCCTGCTTTCTGAACTATTGCCGTAACTACACCACAATTTTTCTCTTTAGATATGATAAGTGATGTTACTTTTCTGGCATTTTTCCATTCTTGGATCATATCTATTCTCACATCTCAGGCAGCTCCAGCCCTGGTCTAATCCAGCTCAGTCTTTGGGACTTTTTTACTGTAGCCTTGTGTCTTCCTTGTCCAGACAACCAGGGCTCAGATATAATCAGACATAACTCCACCTCTTCCCCTCCATATGCATTCCTTGGTGAAATCTTCCTCCTTGGTCAGATATAATGCATGTATGCTGAACTTCTGTAGGTGCCAGGCAAGGAGCTGGAGGTATTCACATATCACGTTTAATTCTTACAGATTATAGTTAATCTTATAGCCACTCATTTTACAGGTGATCTTGGAATGAAGTGACTTGTCATAGTCTATCAAATCAGTGACAGAGCCAGAATTCAAATCCACATCTCGGTCTCCCAGACCCATCTTGCTTCACCATGACAGAGCTACCTTGTCCTTGCAGAAACAATCATATAACTCCATCACAGCACACAGCATGCTGAATTTTTCAACCAGGTGGAATAATATGTCCATAGAATCAGGAAGTCCATAGTAGGAATGTTCCTAAATAACAGGCATGAAAGATATTTCCGGAAGCCTAAAAGTAGCACATCTTGTTAAATTTTTGCTTAGAGTCAAAGGCTTTCTCATTTTCAAACAATGGACCCTAGGCAAATGCCTGTTAACCTCGTGACATTCATGGGTGACCTCCGGAGGGTCCATCCAGGTGCATCAGCACGTTGAACTTTGGTTTGTTTTTAAGCTTTTTATTAAAGTACAGTATATACTCTTCAAAGTGCACATATTGTAAATAATATGGCTTGATGAATTTTCAGTGTGAATACGCCTATGTAACCAGTACCCCCAATCAGGAAACAGAACATTACCAGCATCTCAGAAGCACCCTTTGTGCTCCATTGCCCAAGGATGACCACTATCCTGACTTAGTCCCACAATTTATTTATCCATTATACTGTTGACGGCACTTGGGTACTTTCTATTTGTGTATATTACAAGTAGTATTGTAGAATATTACTGTATATGTCTTTTGGTGCACATATGCATGTATTCTATTGGGGATGTAAGAGTAGATTTAGTCGGCATTTGAATATATTTATTGTATTAGTTTCCTGTCACTGCTGTAACAAATTAGCACAAACTTCATGGCTTAAAGAAATAAAAGTTTATCATCTTGCAGTTCTGGCAGTAAGAAGTTCAAAATGGGTCTTATGGGGTTAAAATTAAGGTGTTGACAGGGCTGGTTCCTTCTGGAGACTCCAGTGTAAAATCTGTCTCCTTGCCTTTTCTAGCTTCTAGAGCTACATTCCTTGCCTTCTTTGGCTCATGGCTCCTTCCTCCATTATCAAAGCCAGCAGCATAGCATTTTTCAAATCCTTCTTTGCTTCTATCTTTACATTGCCTTCTCCCTTATAAGAACCCCTGTGATTATATCAGGCGCTCCCAGATAATCCAGAACGGTCTCCCCTTCTCAAGATCCCAATTTAATCACATCTGCAAAGTCTGTTTTGCCATCTAAGGTAACATTTATAGTTTCCAGGGATTAGGATGTGGACATCCTTGGAGAGTCTGACATTCTGCAGCCTACCACACGTATGTTTCACATTATAAATACTACCAGTACTACCAGGTGATACTCCTATGAGCAATGTATGAGAATTCTGGTTTTCCACATCCTCATCTACTCTTAGTCTATTCTATACTTTTCACTTTAGCCAGACTTCTTGTTTCCTGTCTAGCTCAAAACTATCTGGAAAGTCAAACTTTCTGTATCCACAGTTATGCCCATGCCCTCCCTGTCCTCTCTCTAAGCACAATAATTCTCCTCATTGCTATTTCTGCTAAGGAAGAACATTTAAAAAAATGAGTTCTACCCAACAGCTAAATGGGATGCCTTCTGAGGTGATAAACATTTTGTCACTAAAGGCATTCAAGCATGTGCTAGATGAACAGTTGTGAAAAAGCTATAGAGGCAAATTCAATATTGAAAAGAGGTGCTCTCTTAGAACAAGCCAGAGATTTGAAGTTGAAGGCCTTAGGTTTTGATTTTGACTTCTCTATTTACCATGTAGCCACAAGCAACTTTTGTAAGCTTCAGTTTCCTTATTCTTACACTGAAGGTATTACTACATGCATTTGCTGTGACGATCAAATGCTATCTCCTCCAAGTTACCAGGTCACATAACCATTTTTATGGCATGGGGATATATATATTTTTTTAACATAATTACCTATATTTTTATTATAATACTGATCACATTGGTCTGTACTGACATACTGCCTACTGCTTCTTGCATGAAATCTTCAAATTCTGCAAAGACAAGTATTTTACGGGGTGGTTTACTAATGTATTTTCTATGGTTAGCAGAATAAATTGCAAATGGTAGGTGTACAACAAATGCATGGATCTTATTTCTGTCATAGGATTGGTCTGAGAATCTAGTAAGATGTTGGCAGTAAAAGCACTTTTAAAATTTCAGAACACTTTCAAGATGCATTCTGTTGTCCTTGTCAGTAGTATCTTGTTAGTCCAGGCAGTAAGTCTCTGGGTCAGTCACTGAAGCCTACTGGAGCCCCCTCATCAACATCCCAGGATGCTGGGAAGGGAGTGACATCTGTCCCATCTGAATTTCTCTTTGAGGAACATGGGGTGTTCCCTACAGGACACTATATCTGCCTCTCTGAAAAGCAGTTCTAATTACTGGTGATAATTAGTTGCGACTTAAGGTCCTCAGGGCAATTTGTGGAGGTGCAAATTGCATCTAAGCTCTCCAGGATTTGATGTCTTTTCCCTTGATGTCTCATACCATCTCTCTGCCTGTGAAATAAGAGCAAAAGAAGGAAAAAATGCCCAAGTGAAGCCAAAACCTAAAGGTCAGCTTTACAAAGGGCCTTCTTTACCGCTCTCATCTGCAGAATAAACTGCAAGTGCCATTCAGGTGGCCGGAAGCATTTGGGCAGTCAGAGAAGTGTTCAGAGAAGGAGAGAGTCATTTCCTTTTTCATTCTTTTGACAAATGTTAGAGTATTCTCTGTGCTAAGACCTGTGCTAAGCGGTGATAATGCAGAGGTTAACAGATGTGAACTGCGTGCCCTTAAGTTGTTCACTGTCTAATGGGAAAGACAGATATGAAAATAGACGATTGCAAGGTAATCTGATGACGATGCCAGAAAGAAAAACAACAAACAGAATTGATAATGACAACTACCATTTATTACCTAAGTAATAGTCTAGATGCTCTATATCTGTTTTCTTATTCTTTGTAATAGCCTTAAAATATCATAGTTCCCTTTTTTTAAGATGAGGAAAATGAGGCTCAAGGAAATAATTGGAAAGTTAGAGGCAAGTTTGGTGAGGTAACTCAAGTGAGGAAGAACAATAAGGCCATCTAAGCCTGAACTCACAGAATTTTTGGATAAAGAAATGGCCAAAGCTGCAAAGTGAACCTGAGAAAATTAGCCCAACAAACCTATTCTTAGACTTGCTTCCTAAGTCTTTTGCTCCCCATTTACTGAGTTTCACATTCAGAACATCATTCTTTATCTTAAGATAAAGAGTTAGAGGGTAGATAGTTCTGTTACATGCAATGTGTTCCATCACCTTATTATACTTTCAGTTATGTTGAGCACATCTTATAGATTAGCATCATTGACACCTGCCCCTATGGTCCTCCTCTCAATAAAAATATGGTTTGACTTTGATCTAGTCTCTTACCTTCTAAAATTGAAATAATGATATTACTTATGACAATACTGTTTCCCCTAAATCTAACCTCCTTTACTGACAGCTTCCCTATGGAAAGATTGTGCTTAGCATGGATTGAAGGTTTCAGGTTTCCTATCTCCAACTCCTCTGCCCCTGCTTTGGGTTTTAGAGTGCCTTAGACCTGGGGAGTGGTTTCTCCTCTATTGGAGGCATAAAACAACCAACCAACCAACAAACAATAAACTTTTGGCCTTTGTTTCCTTTTCTATGCTAAGACAAAGAAATACATTTGGAGGGTAGGGGCCTTTGGCATGACAAGTGCCTTTGTCTTGAGGAATAAAGAATGATGGGTCAGGACCCAGAGGGGAGAAAGCAAAGACTCCTTTCAGGCTCTGGGTGTGAGAGATGAAGGCAAAGCAATTCTTAAGTGGAAAGGTAGCAAGGACATCTGAAACAAGCCCTATTTAAGAATAAAAATCAACAGATGATGCCTTCTATTTCCTGAGCATTTTTAAGGTGCCAAGGACTCATAATCTTTGCATATTTTATTTACCACAATCCTCAAATAACTGTGAGATACATATTTCACCCAGTTTGTAGACAAAGAAACAGACTCAGAGTCTTTAAGACACATTGCAAAATCACACAGTTCATCAACTATACAGCTGGGACTTTACTCCAGGTCTCTCTAACCCAAAGGGCTGTGTTCTTTTCACATAGTATGCTCTTTCTCCTCCTATTGGATTAGTCATTCCAGATAAAAATGATTTAAAGTTACTAACTATATCTTGGAAGTTTCCAAAGCTCAATCCTTTTTGTTGTTTTAAATGAGTTGTTTGTTTTACATTCCCTTGAGTTTGGAGGTAATATGTAGTTAATGAATGAATTAAATAATTGATTAAACCCATTTTTCTATTAACATTATAACAGTACTTCCATTAATATGAAAATATGAATGTGTCTCAGAGAAGTTTCCTTTGACATTATAATGACTATATTAAAATTTCAAATGTAATAATGAAATTCTAATTGTTTTAGAGAAACGATTAAAAAAAGGCTATATATAAATGCTTTGAAAGAACTATGGGATGTTCAGAAAGTACCGAAGAGGAATTTTTAGAGAAGTTATTATGAAAAAAGCACATAATTTTCATTAAAGTGGGCTGTAATTGCAAAATAATAATCATTGAAAGAGAATCTTATTATAGTGAACAAAACAAGAGTCTGGCAGGTTAAAACATACAATGTGGCAATTTAGAGAAAGCAGTATAATCCAAATTCAGGTTTATTTATAGCTTTCCATAACCTTCTTTAAGTAGGCATGCAGGATATATTCAATTTGTCCCTCCTGATCTTATCTCCACCCTTTTACCATGTTTTACACCTCACCCCTCGGGCCCACCTGTATGGATCACTTCAACAGTCTCCCTTGGCCTATGATTTATATTAGGTTGCAGACAATTCAAGATACTGCCAAAAGACAGAAGAGGAAGAAATGTAAAGTTGTGGTATGTATTTCTCTAGTTTTTTCCCTGAGGGGTCATAATGGCTGGCTATGTCCCTTGTCACAGTAGCTGTAGTGGCCCCTCTCAACCCTGCCCCTCAGCTTCCAGGGTCTAGTAACCACTCCCACCCCTTTCTGCCTCCAGGTGGTATCTAGGCTCTGGGTACAGTATCCATCCTGATTTTCCTACACTCTGGTTTCTACCTTTGAAAATAGTCCTGCTTTAAACTCTCTTATGCATTAGCTAGTTTGAGTGTGGGTATTAACCAAGTGGTGTTTTGTTTGCTTGTTTACCTTGGTTTTGGTTTGGTTTGTTTGCATTGTTTTGCTTTGCTTTCAAAAAGTCTTGACATTGTCTCAGTTCAAGTACTAAATTTTGAGCAAGTCCCATCATCTCTCTAGACTTTAATCATATTATGTTTAAACTGAGGATAAAAATTTCTATATCCCAGGTTGTTATGAGGATTAAATAAATTGGGTCTGAAAATACTGGTTTCCTCTCCTTTCTTTTCTGTATTGCTTAACACTGTATTTGTCACAGGAGAATATATGATGTGGGGGAATCGATAGAGCAGGCAAAGTTTTGGTAAATGTGACAGTGAGTTTTTAGGCACTAGAGATATTTAAACCCAGGCTGAGAGCTACTTGGCAAAAATGCTGATTTTGGAAACGAAGCCAAAAGCCAATCTAGATGAATGGAGATTTCAATCCCTTCTCCATAATGCAAAACCAACTCCACCATTATCTGGGCTGGATTCAATTACCTGGGTAGGATTCTATAATAAAGTATCCACATTGCAAGGGGTAAGTTTTCAAAGTGAGCCTGTTTCTGTGCCTACTCACCCATTCTCACCTGGACTCTCTACACATCCCTTGAAGAGACCTTTAAGAGTGACCTTGCTAAGTGAAATAAGCCAGACAGAGAAAGACAAATGTTGCATGGTATCACTTATATGTGGAATCTTAAAAATAAAATGAACTCATAAAAACAGGGAGTAGAAAAGTGGTTGCCAAGGAGAGGTTGGTAAGAGGGTACAAACTTTCAGTTATAAGAAGAAGAAGATCTGAGGATTAAATATATCATATGGTGACTCTAGTTGATAATACTGTGTTGTATAATTGACATTTGCTAAGACAGTATGGAAGGTAAGTGTTCTCATCAAATAAAAAAGGTAAATATGTGATGTGCAGATGTGTCAAGTTCTTTCACAATAGATAAATGTATCAAATAATTACATTGTATGTTTAAATATATTAAAAATCTGTTTGTCAGTTATACCTTAATAAAGCTGGGGGGTGGGTAGGAATTCACCTTGCAACCTTGAGTCTGGCTGGCTCCAAACATATCTCACTCACCTACCACCCTTTGGTATTCATGCCCATTTTTTTTCACAAATGTTTTTGCACAAATTATGTGTCAAGTCTTTATTGGACCCTGGAGAAACAGCATACAGTCAATAGATATTTATTGATTACTTACTGAGTGCTAGACCCTGTCCTAAAACCTAGGGAGACATCATGAATAAAATGAAGTCTTTTCCCTGATGAAACTTTAATATTAGGGGGCAAGACACACAACAAATCAAATATAATAGGTGGTGCCTGGGTGGCTCAGTCAGTTAAGCATCCATCTCTTGGTTTTGGCTCAGGTCATGATCTCACAGTTCAGGAGTTCAAGCCCTGCATCAGACTTTGCACAGACAGTGCTGGGCCTGTTTGGGATTCTCTCTTGCTCTCTGCCTCTCCCCTGCTCGCTCATTCTCTCTTTCTCTCTCTCTCTCAAAATAAATAAGTAAACTTAAAAAAACCCAATGCTTTGAAAAAAAAAACATAAATAGTATACTTTTAGGTACTGATCAGTGGCAGAAAGAAAAGTCAGGAAGGAGAAATAGGGAGTTATAGAAGGAGGAATATTTTAGATAATGTGGGGCATTTGAACAAAAATCTGAATGAAATAAGGGAGTGAGTCTTATGAAGCTCTAGAGAAAAACATTCCAGGCAAAAGGAACAGCATGGAGTAAGGCCCAGGGATGAGAACAAGTAAGAAGACCAGTGTAACCGAGCAGAACTGAGTAAATAGTAAGAATGAGATCTGAGAAATAGCTGCCAGTTGGACCATATGTAGAAATTTGTAGACTGTGGTAAGGACTTCAGGTTTTGCCCTAAATTTTTTTTAATGTTTATTTATTTTTCACAGAGAGAGACAGAGCATGAGTGGGGGAGGGGCAGAGAAAGAGGGGGACACAGAATCTGAAGTAGGCTTCAGGCTCTGAGCTGTCAGCTCAGAGCCCGATGCGGGGCTTGAACTCACAGATTGCAAGATCATGACCTGAGCCGAAGTCGGACCCTTAACCGACTGAGCCACCCAGGCACCCCTGCCCTAAGTTTTTAATGGGAAGCCACTAGATGGCTTTCAATAAGGAAGTGATGTGAATCTAATTTTTGTTTGAAATATCACTTGGCTGCCACTAAAGAGTAGACTAAAGGGGCCAGAGAAGGGTAAAGAGCAAGAGTGAAATTAGGAAGTCATCAAAGAGGTTGCTGTAGTCATCCAGGAGAAAGATGGGAGGGGGGGGGGCCTCAGGCCAAGGAAGCTGCTAGTGGCCCAGGAGATAGAAAATGGTGCTTTAAGGTATGCTAGTAAGAAGGTAAGTGCAGTGGTCCAGGGAGGGCTGATAGAGCTTGGGTCCCAGAGGTGAAGTGCTGAAAAGTGATTGGTTTCAGGAGGTATGTCTCAGACAGTGTCAAAAAAATGTGCTTTTGGTTTAATGTGAGGTGCTAGAGAGAGGAGCCATGACCGCTAGGTTTATGTCCTCAATTACTGGTTAGTGCAATTGAAGAAAGAAAATCAACAATTCTATTTCAGACATGGTAGGTTTGAGATGTCCACTAGACATCCAAGCAAAGGTGTCTATAGACAATTAAATTCATGTCTAAAGCTCAGGAGGAAAGTAGAGCATGAAATATAAATTCAAGAGTATCTAACTGGATTTTAAAGCCACAGGATTGGATCAGAGTATAGAACAGGGACAGCATGCATTCTGGCCTTCAAGGAGCTCACAGACCCTGTTTCTCTGCCCTACTATTCTGTGAGGCCCTGGTGAGACAGGACTATTTGGATCTGGGTTTTGTGTTCAGGCTTAGAGTTAGACACATCAGGATTCTGATTCTAGTTCCACCACTCATCAGCTACGTGAACTTGGGGAAATTACTTAACTCTTCAAAGTTATTTTCTCATTCTTAAAGGGGACATATAATAATAATGGAATATAACAGTCCTGTTATATAATAATCCCTTAATAAATGTTAATTGTTAATATTAAAATGATCATGTTTATCAGTGTTAGGAACTCACTGTCCCCCCACACACACACCCCACCCTTTCTTTCTCATCTCGATCATTTTTGGGAATGAATGAATTTGGAAGCAAAATGATTGTTTTCTTCAGCTCTTAACAATATTTCATATGATGCAAATGACAGCTGACATTATTTTTAGTTAACATTTATTTACATAGATTGTATCTTAATGTCTTGAAGTCTTCCTTTTAAAGAAACAAATTGCTCTGGAAAAAAAGTGGTTACTCAAAGAATGAATGATTTTTAATTTTTTTAAGTTTATTTATTTTGCGAGAGAGAGAGAGCACGAAAGCATGCACACAAGTGGGAGAGGGGCAGAGAGAAGGAGAGTCAGAATCCTAAACAGGCTCCTCACCATCAGCACAGAGCCCAGTGCGGGGCTGGAACTCACGAACTGTGAGATCATGACCCCAGCGGAGACCAAGAGGCAGATGCCCAAGTGCACTGACTGCACCACCCAGGCACCTCCGAATGAATGATTTTTAAATAATGACTTAGTAAGAATCTATCATGCATGTGCTTGGCTAATTTTCACTCTTGTTTTTCAAATCTATATGGAGGACTCAACACAGCAGTGGAAAAGATGGTTTATATAGTGACTCTGATTCAAAAAATGTTCATGTGAAGTAGTTTTGTAAATAGAATTAGATTTCAACTGAGAAATTATGTGTAAAAATCTTAACACAGAATATATTGTTTGAAGTATTCTTGATGTAACTTTGATTATTTAAATCAGGTCTGTTGAGGAGCATAGAACACAGGATTAGTGAGGTGATAGTGATGGTGTTAAGCACTCAAAAATCAAGTATTTTTATGGGCGGGGGAATCTTTTTGTAGTCATTCATTCATTTGTACTCAGCTTTTAAGCATCCCCTATGTGAGAGGTGTTGAGTGTACCAAAACAACTACTAATAATAACTACTATTCTCAAGTGGTTTCTATCTTAGAGGAGACACACACACACGCGCATGCGCACACATGCTCATTGTTATAGATGATGTTATAGTATGTTATATATATATATATATGTTATATATATTATATATATATGTTATTATATATATATATAATATATATAATATATATATTATATATATTATATATATGTTATTATATATATATAATATATATACAATATATATAATATATATATTATATATATATGTTATTATATATATATAATATATATAATATATATATATTATATATATATATAATATGCTATAGATGTTATAGTAAAAATCTCTTTAAGGAATAGAGAAGAGTGGAATCCTATACTTAATTTAAAAATCAGGCACATCTATGAGTATAATTGGGTGTATTCCCTCTAGATTGAAGCCTCTCCGAAATTGTTTCTGGCCAAGGAAAGTACTAACAGCCAGTGTAAAATGATAGTGCTTATTGACCAAGAGAAAAGAGGTGTCTGTCTGTGACTCTGAATGAGGGAAATGCTTGTTCCCTGTTGTCTGGAATGGCAACAATGAGGACCTGGAGCACTGTGGGAAGCTTTTAAATATTTAGTCTGTGCCAACCCATAACTGAGGTATTTGTGTATTTAACTTGATAGAGAGATGAATTATATATGGGAATCTTTTCCTATCGTTTGCTCTACGTGTGTTGACAAACGTCCCATCATTCTCTAGGAAGCACATGCCACGGGGATTACTGCAACGTTCTGGAGACAATTTACTTGTAGGGTTTTTATCCCATATGCTGCTTTCTCTTCATCGCAGCTGTCTTTTTATTTATTAAAACACAATCACTGAACAGGGAACTTTTCCAGACTCCCCTTTCTCAAAGTGGCATTTTAGAGTTTAGGTCGAATGCACTCCCTAGTAAATGTGTAGTTACTCCCAAAATTTTGTCTCTTTGATGTGTAAGGAAGCCCTTGGCCAGCTCAATTCAGTGGCCAACAATTCCAATGAAAATTTTATTCTAATTAAAAGAGAAAACATATAATCTTATTTAAAATTGAGAACTGAAAATTCCACAGTTTTATGCCAGTTGTCAGTGCATTAGATGAGATCTGGTGTATTTTTCCATTGATAATGTTGACCCTATCCACATGTTCCTTTTTGGCCATGTAGGCAATACACAGTTTTACAATTTCTTGATTTGCAAAAGAGCGTATCAGATCTATCCTCCACTTACTTGACTGTAGGAAGTAAGATTATGCTTTTAACTACCAGAGTGTACTATTTATATTCCAGGAATTTGAAACAAAGTGGAACCTCAAATTCTGTGCTGTCTTATTCTAAATAAAAATCGAGTTGCAATAATAGCATTAATTGAAGCCTGCTTCAATTACACAGATACACAGTTCATTAGTTCCCCTGTCCTTAGACAATGCCAGATAATCTGAGAGTTGCATAACTGGACTGCATTATCTTTGTACTTTATAGAGTTGCCTTTGTAGAATTCCCCTTGATGTATTGCCCTTGGCCTGCATTAAAGGACCCCATAAAAATAATCTTATGAACTTTCTTAATGAATTTACACTAAATGTGGTAATAAACCAGATGGATACCACATGAAGGAAGGCATGAAAAAAATTTGTCAGGTTTCATAACCAGGAAAAATTGTGAGTAACTGGCTTATTTTTCCCCCAGGCAACTGGATTGTTTTTTATTTTATGAATTCTAAGAATCATATGACTGGTTATAGTTCTTTTTTTGCTTTGGCTACTAGGAAGCTCAAATTTAAAGCCTGCTTTTTTTTTTTAAGCCTGCTTTCAATAAGTACATAGGACTTTATGGTACACACCTGTTTGTAATATTATTGCTTCAAGCTTTTATTTTCCTGCCTATGATATCTTGTCTTCATTTTCTCTTTTGCTTATTACTTATATTTCTATTTATATACATTTCTATAATTCACTTCAGATTTATTTTGGATCTAGAACTACACACACACACACACACACACACACACACACACACACACACATACACAATGCCATTTTTAGCCATCATGAGGTCAAAGGTCCAGGAAATTAGCTGAATTTGTCTTTTCTATCCAAGTGTTTGTTCTAAAACAAATAGGCTTTCAATTTTTCTGGATTTTTATGTAAAAGTGGATATATTGCCCTAGGTGTTTGTCCAAGGTCAGTACATATGGAGTTTAAGCATAGAGAGAATTTCTGGCTATCTGACGGCAAGATTTAAGATCTACTCTAGGTTTGACTTGTCGCTTCTCCACAATTTGCCATCAAAGACATCCCTTCCAGAATGATACACTCCTTTACAAGCATGCATTTGTAGAAGACCCCTTAGATGGCAAGATTCTGAGGTAGCTTGAGAGAGATTACAGTCTAATCACCCCTCTTCACTGAATTGTTAAATTGTGGATTTGGGAGTCAGATTGGGTTCAAATTCTAGTTCTGGTGTTCATGAGCAATATGATCCTGACATATTACTAAATTCCTCTCTATCTCTCAAATATTTCATCATTAAATGATGAGGCAGAGAGTTCTTATAGCCCAAAATTACTGTGAGGGTTAAATAAGGTAATTGGCTTAGCATGAATCCAGCACACAGAAAATGCCCACTAATTGGTGAATATTATTACTATAATGACCACTGCCAGTCTCACCTACCTTTATATCTATTATATATTATCTCTCTATATATTATATAATCTATACATAATATTATATATTATCTATTACCTGTCTTCATTAGGTGCCCTGCATACTAATGCAAGGTTCTCATCACCATTGAATTCATCTATTCAATTCAGTTATTGAGCCAGGAACTTCTGGACACTGAAGATATAGACAGAGAGTATCTGTAATCAAGGAGCTTATGCTCTAGTGGCAGGAAACAAAATTTCAGATGTTTTTTATTACAAAGAAAATAAAAAAGGGGGATGAGAGTGACTGCAGTTAGTCTAATTTAAATTAAGTGGTTGGGAAAAACTTGTCAGGGTGACAATGGGATGAGATATGAAAGATGAGAAGGAGTTGAGGGAAGAGCATTTGAGAGAGAAGGAAGAGCAAATGAAAAGGCCCTGGGATAGGGCTGAGCTTGATGTATTTGAAGAACAGAAAGAAGGCCTGAGGGGCTAGAGCAAAGGAGGAAAGAAAGACAGCAGTGAAAGATGAAGCAGGTGGAGATGACATCGTGGTGATGAGTTTGACTTTCCAACATTTTTGTGCAGTGGAAAGGCACTAGGAGTCTTTAAGCAGATATGTAAAAACATCTGATAGTACTTTAAAAATCTGTTCCTTTAAATGGTGTGCACAATCCAACTCCATCTTCCCACGCTTTTATCTTTGCTTAGAAATTCCTTTGTCATCCCTTTATCTCTTGGTGAGCTCCTAACCGTCCCTCCACCAAGATTCAGCTCAAAGGTCTGGATGAACCCCCTACATTATACACAATTTCTCTGTGCTCTGATTACACGTTGCACACACCTCTATCACAGCATTCAGGACACTTCTTATCATGGTCATGATGCCTGTATCTCTTGCAAAACTGAATTTCTCGGTGTTAAGGGACAGGATTGTGTCTTGTTTATCTTCAAATATCTAGTACTTAGAAAAATGCTTACATGGAGAAGGTACTGAATGTATGCTTGAATTTTGCATTATCTTTACAGATCTACTTTGAATGAGTTAGGAAATTGAGAATTAACTAAATTTTGAAATTGGAGATAGCCAGGTGGGGTATACTAGCCTCAGAGGCAGGGCTGCAGTTCTCTTCTCTTCAGGCTGCCTATGCGGGCTGTTCAGCATTCTAAAGCACTTTTGATCAGCTAAGGCTTTGCTGTTTCCAGTAACATGGACACTACAGCTATATTCCAACTGATTTTCAAGTAAATGGAGATGCAATTTCTGACCAAAACTAAGCCAGAAAGAGCAAAGTTGCCATTTCTATTACCCTCATTCCTATAAACATGCAGTCGCAGTGCTGGGAATCCATCTTGGGCAAGCTGGGAGCCCTGGGGTGGACTGGGACTCATTTTTGAGAAATATGACATTTTGTAAGGTCTCAGCCCAAAAAGACAGGAAACATTGCTGAATTTATTTTCCAAATTATTCCTGCCTCTAGGACTGATGCAAGCCATGCTCTTTAATAAATCTTCCTTTAAGACCTTTCTCCTTACATTTACCTCTTGATCCTATCACCTTTGTCTTCAGTTCACAGGATTTATTTTTTCTGTTCTCCCCCGCCCCACCCTTTTTGAAATAACTTGTCAGCTTGCACAACACTTTCTCAGTTTTATGCTTCAAGACGGAAGACCAGCTCAGGGAGAAAGGCCTGGATTTTCTAACCACTGTATTGTCACACCCCTCCTCTTTCCACACTTCACCACTTGCCCATGCCCTCCCCAAATTCCAGACCTAACTCAGGACACCCCCTAGAACTCTCTTAAAAAGGATTAATCTAGTTGTGAAAGCTTTTGATAGGAAGCTGGCTGTGTTTGATAGTCCTACTTGGAACAGGAACCTACCCATTTATTCTATTTTAGCTAACACTTCTCCAAAGTCTACTATGTGAACTCTGATAACATTATCTGGATCTTGTCTTTCCTTTGGCCATCACATGCAAGGCAGAGGATGCATATGCAAAGCAGGAAAGATTACTTGGAGAAAGTAGAGCATATGTATGATACATTTAATTGATTATATTCCTTAGTCTGACATTCAAACCCCATCCCATCCCCTACAACTGGATTTAGGCTTCTCATCAGACACTTCTTCAGTGATTCCTATATAAAACCTATGCCTCAGCTACATGGTCCAGTTCCTTTGAACACATCTTGTGCTTTCCCATCTCTGGTCCTTTGCATATACACTCCCTCTGTCTAAGAAATCTTTCCTCTCATTTGAATGAAATGCCGTTTTATCCCACTGTCAAAATTCAGCCTGAAGCCACTCTCTTGAGGACTCCTTCCCTGAACACCCTACCTAGCTCTGCTACTTAGTAGGGTAGTATTCTGCTTAAGTGTTAGCCTCTGGAATTGAAGCCTAACTACCACTGACTATGTGATCTTAAATGACATTTTTCAGTGGACACACCATAGCTCCCTTACTATGTTCTTATTTCTTATTCAACCCAATAAGCAGTTGAATGTCTGAGCTACTCTTACATGGAGTTGAAATAGGCAACTGTTTATAGTGTGATTTGAGACTATTATATGATCTGAATTTTTTTTTTACTGGTCTTTGTTTAGAGCTTTGAAGATATAAAACTAATAACATTACAGTGAAATTCTTGGAATCATAATCTCATAGTCTTTGGAATCCTAGAATGTCAATTCAATAAGGACTCTTAGAGGATCAGTTAGTTTCATCTTGTTTTGTTTGGTTTTTAATTTAATCTTCTTGTTTTTTTAGTTGGAGAAATTGCTTTTCAGAGAGGCAAATGAGTTGGCAAAGACTATGTATGTAATTCAAAATTTCTTTATCAACATTATTGTTCAACAACATAATTCTAATTATCTAGAAGGCAAATATGGCTTATGTTGGTGCTGTTTTCATTGTCTCAAGTTAAATTGGTTATTTATAAATGTATAAGATACAGTTTCTTTACTTACTAAGAATAGAAATCTATTCTGTTTAACTCTGGCAAAAGGAAATGCCATTTGCAGGATATTAGGGACTTACAGAATCAGTGGGAGGTGGAAAGAGACATGGACTTAGAGTGAGCAAGAAGGGAAAACCTTTAACATAAGGGAAGGAAGCCACAAAAGCAGCCTTGGAGTGGGGCAGTCTGGTCAGGACATAAAGGAACACCAAGCCTTTTATTATTATTATTATTTATTATTTATTTATTATTATTATTATTATTATTATTGTTTCTCTATTCAAAATGCAGATTCTTTGGAGGTCATATCTGATTAGTCCAGATAAGGTCATGTGCTTTAGCTATGGGACAGCAAGGCCTTTCCTTTTGACTCCAACAAACTGTACCCAATGAGGAAGGAGTTATTTAAGTATAGGAAATAATTTGTTGTTAAGACAAGGAAATAGGGGGTGCCTAGGTGGCTCATTTGGTTGGTGGTCAGTCTTCAGCTCATGTCATGATCTCGCACTTTGTGGGTTTGAGCCTCATGTCGGGCTTTGCACTGACAGTGCAGAAGCCTGCTTTGGATTCTCTGTCTCTCTCTCTGCCCTATCCCTTCTCCAGATCTCTTTCTCTCTCCCTCTCAAGAATAAACATTAAATTAAAAAAAAATGGGGGCACCTGGATAGCTCAGTCATTTGAATGTCGGACTTTTGACATTGGCTTAGGTCAGGATCTCATGGTTCATGAGATCAGTCCCCACGTGGATCTCTGCCCTGACAGTGCAGAGCCTGCCTGGGATTCCCTGTCTCTCTGCCCCTCCCCTACTTGCATGAGCTCTCTTTCTCTCTCTCAAAATAAATAAATAAACATTAAAAAAAAATTTTAAAGGAAAGGAAATAGATGCTGAGCAGCCAAAATTTACTAATGCCAACTATGACAAGAATGCTTCATTCAAAGAAAGTTAAGTAAATAATTCTGATAGATTCCAACAGTGGACCACCAGTGTATGTCAGGAGCTTTATGTGTATGTTCTTTTTTGAAATTGTAGTTAGTTTTTTTTTTAATTTATTTATTTAAATCCAAATTAGTTAACATAAGTGTAGTATTGGTTTCAGGAGCAGAATCCAGTGATTCATCACTTACATATAACGCCCAGTGTTCATCCCAAGAAGTGTCCTCCTTAATGCCCATCACCCATTTAGCCCATCCCTCCACCCACCTCCTCTCCAGAAACCCTTAGTTTGTTCTCTGTATTTAAGAATCTCTTATGGTTTGCCTCCCTCTCTGCTTTTATCTTACTTTTTCTTCCCTTCCTCTATGTTCATCTGTTTTGTTTCTCAAATTCCATGTATGAGTGAAATCATATGATATTTGACTTTCTCTGACTGACTTATTTTGCTTAGCATAATATACTGTAGCTCCATCCATGTTATTGCAAGCGGCAAGATTTAATTCTTTTTGATTGCTGAGTAATATTCCTTTGTATATATATAAATCACATCTTATTTATCTATTCAGCAGTAGGTGGATATTTGGACTCTTCCCATAATTTGGCTATTGTTGATAGTGCTGGTATAAACATTGGGGTGCACGTGTCCCTTTGAATCAGTATTTTGGTATCCCTTGGGTAAATACCTGCAGGAGCATGACCAGCAAGGGGCCATTTCTGGCACTTGCTGTTCTCTGCCTGCAATACTTTTCCTCCAGAAATTCACTGGACTGACTCCTTCTTTCATTTTGATGTGACTTCATCAGAAAGGCCTTCTTTGACAGCCCTATAGAACAAACTTGTGATTCTCCTACTTCACTTTCTATTCCTTTATGCTGCCTTTTTTTCCTTCATACCACTCACTGATCATTGCTACACACACACACACACACACACACACACACACACACACACACAGTATTTGTCTATTATCTCCCATAAAAGTGTGAACTTTGTTTTACACACTAATTTATCCTCAGCATCAAGAACTGTGCCTGATAAACAATTGTTTGATGAATGAACAAAACAAACATAATTGGAAGAGTAGTTCTCAGCCAGTATGGCTTTGGCCCAGTCACTTACCTCTCTAAGCTTCAGTTGTAAAATGAAAAGATTGAACCAGATCAAACAGAAACTCCCCTTTGCCTTATTTCTTGCCATCTGAATGCTCCTTGTGTTTGCTTGGTTTTTTTATATATTGTGCTTTTCTGCTAACTTTCTTTTCAAAAAGCACTTTTAAAGAAACTAAAAAAAATGTTTTGAAGACACTGGACTATATAAGCCTAAAAATCCTATCTTTCTATAAAAGTGTATAGTTGTGTCAGTATAAAGAATTTATAGACCTCCCAGATAGATTACAAAGAAAATCTTTCAAAGAACAATTATGTATTTCTTGTTGGAAGAAAATTAAAAGTTCCTCACCCCCCTATGCTTCTGGTTCTTAACTTTCAGGAAGAGGACTTACAAAGTTCATTTACTCATTTCAATTACCAGAAGATTGAGTCTATTTTATTATTTTGATTAGCATAATAACTCTGAAAAGTAGGAGGTTGTGAAATACATGAATTTAGAACTTCTAAGATTAATAAGTCTACTGAAGTATGAAAGCTCTTTTACATATTTTTTTAGCTATGAAGATCAATGGTATAGAAAGGAGTCTGTACCATTCACAGGCAGAAGATGAGTATTGAGAAGTTGACTTAGACATTGTCTTTCATGTGATGAAGACCAAAATGTCAGAGCTGATTCCTATGAGCCAACATTTTAACCAGTTAATTTGTGAGGGAGTGATCTAATGAAACATAGCCAGTGCCCCTTTAGAAGCCAATGGCCTTTGAGTATGGGAGTCACTGAGAACATATTTAAAATCCATTAGTGGCTCTTCACTTCTTTTAGGGTCAGTCTTTACTCCACAACATGGCTTACAAGGCACCAACCATATGATCTGGTCCCTATCTGCCTTTTCAACCTCATCTTTTGCTACTCCCTGACTTATATACTCTCTCATTCACTTACTCACTTACTCACTGACTCACTGATTCAATAAATTTATGTAGTGATTACATGTACCAAACTTGGGTTAGCCATTAGGGCTTCATGATGTGCAAATAGAGACATGGCCTCACTCTAATGGGATAAGGAAGAATGATGTTAAGCTATAATGAAGTTTGATGCATGTTATCATAGGGTAATACACGGATCACAGGGGCAGAGAAAGAGAATAACTGGTGGTGAAGGAGAGAAAACTTCCTAGAAGAAATGACACCAAAGAAGTAATTATAAACATAGTAGGCTAGACATAGTTAGACACTTGTTAGTAGACTCCTGTGGTTTTACAACTTAGCTTACCTATAGACTTAGTCCCAGCCATGTAAGGGGTTCAGTCCTATTCTGTACATAGTCATAAGAGACACTGGCAGAAAGTTCCTTCCTTCCCAGAATTTTTTCTTGGAATCACGACTAAGTCCTAACCTAACTCAGCCTCCTAGCCAGGATAATGGATCTTTGCCTTTCCTTCTGATTCCTGTGTCAGGCCCCATTCCTGACCTAACACTTGTTATGACCCAGATAACCTGCTGTGTGTTGCTTAATCTGTCCTTCTGGGGTCTTGGCAGCTGTCATAAAACCTCGGTAATTCTTCTGGCACCATTATGGAAGATTACCCTTTCTGTATCAGAACTTCCCAAGGTTGTGTCATATCTCAGTCTTTGTTTTTTGGTCAGTGCTTTGCTTCCTTCAAATGCCATACCTTCCAGCCTGCCAGTCCTTATGCATCCACAGGTCATCAAGTCATTACCACTTTTCACATGGAGCAATAGCCTGGTCCAGCTTCCTCATCCACTGGAGACCGACATCCTAAGGGATATCTCCTTAACATTTCCATTCTTTTCCCCATGTATTTATGCCAGCCTTTCATTCCTGTTAAAGTAGGTCTTACTCCTCATTCCCTTTGTCATAGTAGGAAAGAATAATTTGGTGTGACCTGGCTTGAAACCGTGTATGTATATTATCTCTGGAAAGTAATCCTGCTCTCCTCCTTTCACTGATTCTGATCACATCTTAATCCACTCAAGACTGTGATTGTACTTCTTGCCCTGGAAAGCTGGAAGTCACTTGCTATCCATGCCTCTGTCCCTTCTCAGTTTTCCCTTGGCAATCTACTTTCTTTGTTGCTGACTCATTCTTGGCTCTAACATCACTATCTCTCATGCCCTATCCCCCTACACTTGGAACCTAGTTTGGGGACCAGATAACTTTTCACTTTGCTTTTTGACTAAGCTCCTTGGATGTAGCAACCTGGAATTTAGGACATTTTCTGGCTTTCTTGGACTCCAGTCCACTGGAATCTACTCTCATGATCTATTCCTTAGACTTTCTACTGAGGTCTCAGTTCATTTTACTTAGTGAAAAGGTACTCCCTGTACTAGGACTTCGGGTTGAGTAATGAATCAGAAATACTCCAGATGGTCCTGCTTCTCTATATTTCTTTATCTAATGCTAAGCCCCCAGCCCCTCCCCCCCCCCCACTTTGGTCATGCCTAGCCTGGCAGTGCCCCACTCAGTGAGTACGGGGGGACAGCCTATAACCACTCTATACTGGGAAGCCACTATGATGAGAGCCCTCCTGTTGAGTAGACCACACTGAGTTCTACTTTTACAGTCTGGAAGGCCTTCCGGTGACTCCTCACATGATAGTGCTGCATAACAATGAATCTTCTGGCTTAAAAGCTCTGATCTGATGGTTGTGGAAGCAGAAACCTGAAGAATCCAGAAATAAATCAGGGAACTACATTATGTGAGACAGGAAATGAGAGGAGGCCTTTGTCTAGATGATTAATGTCTTTATCTTTTCTCTGAGAGAGGCACTGTGTGAGGTCTTGCAAAATCTAACTAATGGAACAAGTTAGAAGCCCTTCCATGACAATACCCACCCCTACCTAGCTCTGCTGGGAACCCAGTAGCCCACTGTGGGTTTAAACTCCTTGTCCCACGCAGGCCACCAACAATCAGCCTTCTTACCTTCCTTCTCTGTCATTATCCCCTCACCCATACATATTTACTCCATTCAATTAATAAAATTTACTATAAGTCTACTATGTGTCAGGTACTGTGTCAGATGCTAGGTTATTCACTGGTGAGCAAAAAAACTGATGTTGTCCCTACCCACATAGAAACTACAACCTACTGGAAACATAAACTACAAGTAAACAAGTACAAATACACATGTAATTATAAATTGAAGTAGTGCTTTTAGGGAAAGGATCTAGTTGCTTCAAGGGAGACTAACAGGAGAGTTTAATTTAGATGGTGATAGGGAAGATATTATCTGAGGTAAAACAAAAATGAAAAAAAAAAAAAAACAAAACAAAAATTTCCTAGATGTCACTAGGAAAAGGAGGGAGTTAGTGTGGAGAACTGGATAGATAGAGGGAAAAGTATTTAAAGGTCTTGAGATAGACTATGAACTTGGTTCATCTGAGGAAGTAAGAAAGTCATGTTAAATAGTTTGGATCTCCATTCCAACATAATTGGAAATTGTGTAAGAGTTTTAATACGGAAAATGACATGATCCAATTAAGCTGTGAAAAACTATGTGGAGAGGGGATTGGAGAGGAGAAAAGTGAGAAAAAGGAAGCTGGGCAGTGTAGGAGACTTTTTCAGCAAAGTAGGAAAAACATGGAAATAGAGATAAGTAGAGTTTGGAGATATCTTCTAAAGACAGAATTTAAAGACCTTAATGAGATGGAGGATGTAACAATTTCAGTAAATGATATCAGGTCAAAACCTTAATGTCGTTATTGACTTTGCTTTTACTTTCACATCTCATATTCAGTTTATCCTCAAATATGATAGTGTTTACCCTCAAAATAGATTCCAAATCCTGCAACTTCTTACACAGCTTCCACTCTAACTAAAGCCATCATTATCTTTTTCCTGGACCACTACAATAGCTATCCGACTGGCCTCAGGCTGTCATCCCCCTCCTGCCCACCACAGACTACTCTTCTACTCCAGAGCCCCTTTGAAAATGTAAACCAACTCATTTCATCACCCTTAGTATCTCTACCCCACTGTGGTTTCTCATACAAAATTCCAGTCAGGGCCTGCAGTGCCCTGTAGTCTGGATCCACCCTCCCTTCCTAATTAATTTTGTACCAACCACCTTCTCACTTGTTCCTGTTTCATCACACTGACCTTCCTATTCTAAAGACATAACAAACTTATTCCTGCCCTTGGACCTTTGTGCTTGATTTTCCCTCTGGACCACTATTTTCTTGGATACACATGCACACATACACACACACACACACACACACACACACACACACACGTACATGGATCATTTCCTTGTATCAGTCAGTTTCTACTAAATGGTTACCTCTCTGACCATCCTAACTAAAATAGCCCCTCCATCACTCACTATCCGTTACTTTGCTTTATTTGTATTCATTACACTTATCATTATCTTACACTATATCATGTATTGATTTGTTTATCTCTTTCTCACTTGAATTTAAGTTCCATAAAAGCATGGAATTTCTTTTTTTACTTCTGCTTTCTCACCATCTAGAAGAATGCAACACGGGAAGCTCTTAGGCAAAATTTGTTGAATGAAAAAAGGAAGGAAAAAGACAAAGAGAGGAAGACATCAAGATTGCCTCTAAGGCTTTTGTCGCGTTCAGTTGAATGGATGGAGATGGTCAGTCTATTTACTGAGTTGGGAGCATTTTCAGAAGTCCGGGTGTGGAGGAGGTCAAGAGATTGACTTTAATCAGGCTGAATTTTAGGTAACTTTAAGATGTTCAAGAACAGCAATCAGGTTGGCAAATGGATAGGACCACAAAGATTTATCTTCCCAACTGAAAGTGAATGAGGAAACTAAAAATAAAGTTTTGTATATTTTTGGAAATATTCATGTATTAGCTGCCAATTGTTTGACTACATTGGACTTAAAAACAATTTTCAAAACCAAAATTTGTTCTAAATAAAAAACAAAATAAAATAAAATAAATACATATCAATATGCATTAAAGCAATATTTTTGAAAAACTTATATTTATTTTCTTTAAATCAATTCAGTTACTTTCAGCACACATTCACATGCTTCAACGAGTTTCTTAGCTACATGTGTATCTAGTACTATATCATTGTTATTTTTATGAAGAATATATTTTTTCTAGTCAGGCTTTATTAGTTTTATTTCTGATAACATTGCTTTCAGTCTTCTTCAGACTTGTATTTTATGGTTAAGAAGTTAGAAATTGTTGACACGTTCAATTAATTCTCCTTTGTAGATCAAAATAAACTTAAATAAAAGGCATTATCTCTATAGGTACTGAAGTACCTGGTAAACTTAGAGCAAATTCTTCTAAATAGAAGACATTCTCAGTTTTTTTTAATGGTTTATTATTTATTTTTGAGAGAGAGAGAGAGACAGAGCATGAGCCGGGAAGAGGCAGAGAGAGAGGGAGACACAGAATGTAAAGCAGGCTCCAGGCTCTGAGCTGTCAACACAGAGCCCGACACACAGGGCTCGAACTCACGAACCATGAGATCATGACCTGAGCCAAAGGCAGACACTTAACCGACTGAGCCACCGAGGAACCCCGAGGACATTCTCAGTTGTAAGCTTTTTAGTATTGCAATATTTTTGTCCAAATATTTTTGTAGTTACTCTCTTGTTTACTCCCTTCAGAGAAATTTTCTTGGATTATTTTTTTTTAATAAAACAACTTTTTTCAAATAAGATGCTTCTTGACTCTTTCAAATTTTCACCAAATGCAGATGCTGCAAAATTGTAGGCCTTCTCAATTTCATTCTACTCTGGCACAACATATTATATAAATATCCAATTCAAAATAGGAGCTTCATCACAAAATTCTCCTCCTAAAGTAAGTTATCCCAAAGTATAATCATTGAATTTCAAAATTCAATCTTGTACTCCAAATGTGCTTTCATCATTTAATTTGTATAGTTCCTCCCATGCTTTTGTAGAGATAAATGTCATGTCTTCTTGTTTGCAAGCTTTGTTTTCAATAATTGCAATTTGATAAAAGCTTTAAAAGCTGAAATACTTTGGTGCTTCATTGTTGAATATTTGATTAAAATTTTTCAATTGATTTTGAACAAAATGCAACCAAAATTTTGTTCTCATTCAGAGCCTCATTACTAAAATTTAGAGGTCTCATTAGCAACGACAACAAAAACCAAAATCAATGTTGATTAACAAAGCAGCTTATTAAATGTTCAAAATCTCAAATCCTATTGATGGCAGACAGTAAAGAAAATAAGCATGGTCTGCCTTCCTGAAAAAAACAAAAATTTTATGTTTGTGTGGTTTGTTATTAGCTTCATAAAAAATTGTTCATTTACTTTGTGTAAATTTTGAGATACTATAGTTTCTATTTTGAAGGTGGAAAATAGAAGTTTGTTTGGATGCAAGTATGATTTATATGGACACCACAAACCAATTTAAAAAATAAATTTCTACTCCATATGTTTGTTCATTTAACAAGTATTTTGCTTTTACCAAAATTTGTATTCATATTGTTGCAAAAAATAAGTAACTTTATCTTTAATGTTGAACTTTTTATTTTACTGAATTGGCGATGTCATTACCACTAAGACAGTATTTTACCATCAACAGAATGATTTTTTTTTATTTTTTGTAATATATGAAATTTATTGTCAAATTGGTTTCCATACAACACCCAGTGCTCATCCCAAAAGGTGCCCTCTTCAATACCCATCACCTACCCTACCCTCCCTCCCACCCCCCATCAACCCTCAGTTTGTTCTCAGTTTTTAAGAGTCTCCTATGCTTTGGTTCTCTCCCACTCTAACCTCTTTTTTTTTTCCTTCCCCTCCCCCATGGGTTTCTGTTAAGTTTCTCAGGATCCACATAAGAGTGAAAACATATGATATCTACAACAGAATGATTTTTGAAAAGCTTTACTTTGATTCCATGAATTAGATGAAAATAATTAATTTACATTGTAATTGTTATTTTCTATTTGAAATATCTGATGACACTGATCTAAAGATGCTGGTTTTAGGTCTGCAAATAGTGAAAAGACATTAATGGCTACCACTTTAAAATTTTTCTACTGTTTTTTTTATTTTTGAGAGACACAGCGTGAGCAGGGAAGGGACAGAGACAGAGGAAGACTCAGGATCTGAAGCAGGCTCCAGGCTCTGAGCTGTCAGCACAGAGCCTGACGCAGGGCTCGAACTCATGAACTGTAAGATCATGACCTGAGCCGAAGTCAGAGGCTTAACAGACTGAGCCACTCAGGTGCCCCAATGGCTACCACTTTATATACAAGAAAATTTGGAATTAAAAATGATTGAAATTATTTTAGAGAACAGTCATGTACTTTAAATAAAGTGATACTAACTTCCCTCTGAAGTATGGATTTTCATATATACTACATTTTTCTTCTAAAACAATTTCAATCATTTTTCTTTTATGCTTCTGCTTTTACATGCTTAAATTATAGTCTTTGGGCATCAGTTTTCTTAAAATAACTGTTAAATCAAGTAGATGCTGATGTTTCTTCAGCAGATTTATGTTTTTCTGGTTTTTATGTGGTCATGTTATCAATACACCCCTTACAGTGGATCGTAAATACCAACAAACATTTCATACAAGTTACATGTCCATTACTAAATTTCATGAGAAATGAAAAGTCATCACTGAACATTTTGAAGCATCCACTTTTGTATTTTTGAGCTCATTGCTGGTTAAGGGTTTATTATGAAGTTTTTTTTTTTCTTTAAGAGTAACCAAAACCTAAAGTAAATAATTTTAGATTTATACCACATGATGCCAAAAGCTATTAGACTATTCTCTATAAGGACTGCTTAGACTCTATTTCTTAAACATATTCCACATTCCCCTCCCCTGCTCATGCTCTCACTCTAAACAAACAAACAAACAAACAAAACTTAAAAAAAATAAAAGGGAGGTGTTGGTTATATCGGGCATGGGAATCATCAGGAAGAGAAAACAGGGTTGTCCCTTGTCACATATTCCTTTGTCCCCTATCCTACCTATTCTGCCCATTTCATGCCATAAGCACACTTAGTGTGAACTTGGAGTTCATTGTTCTGAACTAAGACATAGTGTGATGCCAACTATTAATCGTACAGAGCATGGTGATAATCACAGTTACATTACTGAGCACCTGTTACATGCCAGGTACAAATCTCATCTCTAATCTTCAAAACAAATCCATGGGGGCACCTGAGTGACTCAGTTGGTTAAGTGTCAGGTTCTTGGTTTCAGCCTATGTCATGATCTCACAGTTTATGAGTTCAAGCCCTGCATTGGGCTCTGTGTTGACAGTGTGGAGCCTGCTTGAAATTCTCTTGTCTCCCCCTCTCTCTCTCTCTCTCTCTGCCCCTTCCCTGCTCACTCACACACTCTCTCTCAAGATAAATAAATAAACAGAAACAAAAAACAAATCCATGAGTGGATATTATTTTTATATTATAGATGTGGAAACCCAGATCCAAGACTACCTGAGAAGTAATGGAAGTAGAATAGAGCCCAAGCCCACATTCTTTCTTTTGTATTCTAACTATATTTCTAAAAGGCGTCTACAGTTGGACGTGAACACAGTTCTATTTGTTCAGTCAAAACTCAGCCCTGCCTGACTTATTTATTCATTTATTCAAAGTACTTAGTGAGTGCCTTCTATACACTAGGCTGTATGCAAGGGGATTACAAGGAGATGCTAGTCTAGTTCAGACCTCACACGCTGAACCCTTATTGTTATTCTACCCAGGATGCAGCAAGAAAGTAACTTTAGTACACAACTTAGTGCAAAGATGAGCCATTCCAGCTCTAGCCTGCTACCTCATTTCTGATACTGCCTTATACACTATCCTGTAGCCCAGGATATGATAGTTTTGAAAGTAAAGTCCTTTTCACCTAAGAGTCACAACAACCCTAAGAGGGATATAGGACACATTTTAGTAACCACATTTTATTCCGAGGCACAAAGAGAGGAAGGATCCTTCCCAAGAACCATAGCTATTCCAATATCTTATCGAGGGTCCTCCTCTTGCATCCTCTCGGGAATCTGGATTAGAGAAGATAGAGTACATGACTTAGAGCCTCTCCTTGTGTCGAGAGCCTGTCCCTGGAATTTCTGGCTGCATTAGCATTCTGCCAGCAGCCACGTGTAGGTAGGAATATTGTTGCCGTCCATGACCAGGGGGAATAATCAGTCTCAGCTATTCCCCAATTCTAAACCAGACGAGGTAATTGGGTTTAATTTTAATTTTTTTAATGGCTTGGAATTAATAGAAGCAGCTGCTGCCACAGTGTGTGGGTGTCCTTCTCCAGAAGGCACAGATAAAAAAATAAATAAATAAAAACACTACATGTAAAATAAACTATGAAAAATAAACAATACAGTGTGTAGGACAAAAAGGTTAATTCAAGAATCGAGCAGTGTCTTTTTTGTTATCAAAAACTCAGCTGGCAGTATGTAGCTCTGTCTCTCTCCTCCCACAACTAGTGCCCATCAGCCTCTGATAAGATGATAATCAGATTAGACATCCGGTGTAAAAATGTGTTGCCTGTATCTGAGCACTCCCTCACTCTCTCTTTCTCCCCCTCCCTGTGACTCATCAAGAGATTAGCTGTGACAAAGTGTGGTGAAAGATAAGAATAGATATGCTGGTGACAGGAGCACCATTATAATTATTTGGGAGACGATAGGATAGCTCCTGTTTGCCTATGGAAAGGGAAGGTGGATTTATAATGTGGGCATCCATGCCCGCTGCCTGGCTGTGCCAGACACTGGAGAAGAAAAAGAGGAGGCCAACTGACTCCAGCCAGGTGGTAGTCTAGGTTGTTCCAACTAAACGTAGGCTAAAGGCCACATGTTGACATGAATGACAAACCAGAGATTTGGCTGCCCTTATGAAAGGAAGAGGGATGAAGTCTTACCTTAATTTCAAAAATACCTAGAAAACTGGATGCCAGGTTGCTTCTCCCTACCCTGGGTTGATAAAGATGGGAAATGAAGAGACTGTTTCTACAATTGCAATTGTTGGCTGAATTTCAGTGAGCACAGCCTTGGAGTGGTGGGAGAAATGTGTTTATCAGTCAGATAATAGTGTGCATCAAACAGGTAGCATATTATAGGATACAGGAAGTGTTTATATTATATTTGAGTGGCCTTGTTTTGATTCCTCCTTTAGAATTTTAAAAAAAAAATTAGTGTTTATTTATTTTGGAGAGAGAGAGAGTGTGTGATCAGGGGAGGGGCAGAGAGAGAGGAAGACACAGAATCTGAAGCAGCTCCAAGCTCTGAGCTGTCAGCACAGAGCCCGACATGGTGCTTGAACCCATGAACTGTGAAATCATGACCTGAGCCGGAAGTCAGACACTCAACCAATTGAGCTACCCAGGCGCCCTATCTCCTTTAGAATTCTCCAAAATGATGTACTGGAATTTGACTGATAGTTGGGAGAGAAGGCAGAGAGTATGGTAAATGGAAAGGAACCATTTTAGTCATTCATTAAGTCATAAATTCACTCACTCATTAATTCAACAAACATGCTCTGAGCTCCTCTTCAGGGCCAAGCACTATTAAGTGCTATGGATTTTGAGATGAATTAGAAATATACAAGTGTCTACAATTAGCATTTAGAGCAATTAATTCATGGAGTTGCTGACACAGCTTTCGAAGAGGAAATGTCATTTGAGCTGGGTCTCACTTCTCTACATAAGGATGTACTACGTAGAAAAGTAGGGGAAGGCAATTGCAGAGAGAAGGAACAGCATTTTAAAAGGCATGAAGGTTTTTGAGAACATAATGTATTCAGGGCATGACTCACAGTTTCACATGGAGAGAGCACACTATACATAGATTGGTATGGCTGAAATTATTTATTCCAATTTTTAATCCCTTAAAGTTCACTCACAAATATATTCATTTACCCAATTCATAAGCATTTTTGAGAACCTCTATATGCAAAGCTCTGTATAGGTCCTGCAGAACCAGAGGTAAACAATACATTGTCCCCGCCCTTGGGAGAGGCTCAGTGTAATGATGGAGAAAGGTATATATTCAAATTGATATAATTAGATAGAGGCTATAGTAGAGAGGTATATATAGTATGATTGGAATGTGTTCAGTATTTACTGAACATGTGTGTGAATGTGTATGCTTTGCTCACTCACATGTTCATGCATGACTGGATCTGAGGATGTGAGTTACAGGGTGCCCTCACACATTTGGATGTCCTCTTTAGTCATCAGGATGGACCCACGATGATGGTTTATTCCAACAGCTCAATCAGCCTTTAGTTTCTGAGTCCTGAGAGCACACACTCCAGGTCTTGAATCTCTCTGCATCTCTGGCAGGATCAGATGTTGGACTCTTTCCTTTATGAAGTCTTCTGGGGAGTCGTGGACAAGTTTCCTCTTATGAACAAGAATTCTTGAGGCACTTGGGTGGTTCAGTTGGTTAAGCATCCAACTCTTGATTTCAGCTCAGGTCATGGTGTTGTGGTTCTTAAGTTGAAGCCCTGTATCGGGTTCCACGCTAGTAGGGCAGAGCCTGCTTGGGATTCGCTCTCTCTCTCTCTCTCTCTCTCTCTCCCACTCCCTCTCCCTCTCCCTCTCCCTCTCCCTCTCTCTCTCTCTCTCTCTCTCTCTCTGCCCCTCCCCTGCTGTGTCTCTCTCAAAATAAATAAATAAAAAAAAAACAAGCATTCTTGACCCCATATTCATTTTCGTCATATCATTGGGATGACAGGAATAACTTCAGAGGATGGTTGTGAGGATTAAAGAACTTAATATATTATAATGTATTTACAATGGCCTACCACATGGTCAATAATATATACATATTAGGAATTATAATAGCTGTTATCATTATTGTTGTATTGTTTTCAGTGATATCTCACACCTGTATTAAACAGAATCAGAAGGCAGCCTTGTCTAACCTAACATCAAGTATAGGAACTTACTTGATGGGATCCCATAAAGCTTCCCATGCTTGCACTCCCCTATAACATGGGCCTTTCTACTTGCCCTTCAGCTGAATATTAAAGAGTCTCTATACCGAGCTACAATCTACCTCCCTATGATGTCTACCATTTATCTTCAGAGATGAGTCTTCTTTTCCTTTTATTACAGCTTTTTAAAATGACCAAGTATTGTTAACTTCTCTGTGAAGAGACGATAGAGAGGAAAGTGACAAAGTGAAAAGTGAGAAAGAGAGGGAAAAGGTGACACTCTTCCTGTCTTCAAGAAGCCTACCTTTCTTTGAAGAAATCTCCACTTACTTTTGGTGTTCATTATTAACAGACATACCAAGTTATAAAACTTATTTTACTATTATGTGTCAAAGTCGAGATAAATTAATGAAGACTGAATGGTCAGAGAAGGATTCAGAGAGGAAGTATGTTAAAGGGTAGACATTTATTTATACATTCTTTTGTCCATTAATTAATTAGTTCATTTAAAAAAATACTTTAGCCTTTATTGACAGTCTACCTTATGCACATCTATGAGTAGCAGTTCACCAAGTAGGTAAGATGACAGGGGAATCACTCCAAGTGAAAGAAAGATCAAATAAAAAGAGATCCCATAAAGGTATGGGAGGAATAGCATAAAATTGTGTTAGGGAGTTGTAAGTAGCTCAGTATGAATAAAACATAGGATTCAAGGAGGAAGAAATGGCTGGTGATACTGGATCACAGGGAGATCTCACGGAGCCTTGTAGGCCAAACCAGAATATGAAGATAGGGAGTTGTTTGAAGAGTCTTTAACAGGAGAGTACTGGGAGAGCAGGTTTTTCTGGAAGCAGAAATAGGGCTATGACTGGATGGCAAAGGGAGAAAGGAGGGTAGCAAGGTACCATAGGAATTATGAGCACAGACTTCAAAGTCACATTAGTCTGCATCTAGTATAAGCCCTGAGTATTACTAACCCTGTCACTTCAGGGAATTTTTTACCTCTCTGAGCTTCAATTTTCTTGTCTATGTAAAGGGGATGTTAATAGCCCCTGGCTCATGGGATTATTGTGAGGTTTAAATGATAATGCATATACAACATTCAACATGATGCCTGCGACATAGTAAAAACATAATAAGCAAAATAAGAGAAAAACCAGAAATGCATTACAAATGAGAGACACATGTTTCCTCCTACTTAGTCCCAGTCTTATTTTCCTCTACTCTTTTTGTTACTTGAAAGTCCTCATGAATTTGACCTACTGAGCCCTTCTCAAATGGATTTTTATTTGTACTCTTAGTAGATTCTAGAAAATCTAAGCCCTGAGCAGCATCTTGACTTCCTTGAATGATTACCCCAGGGCCCATTACCTTCACTCTGTCTGCAAATCAGGTTAGGCATCCGACCCACTCAGGAGAGGAGCTGGGACAGCTGCAAGCATTAGACGAATTCTCTTGATAGCACATAATCAAATTTGGTGGAGATGGTAGGCTCTCAGAGTCAAGTTGCTAAACTTGGCTAGAATAGGAGAAAACTGGGGTGATTGAATTTAAAGCATGGACCCTGATCGGATATACTAGTAAATGAAGAGTTGAGAACATCAGCATCATAACCTGAGGGGCCCGTCACTGTAGGAATCACTAACATATGAAGACATGCTCACCTTGCTCTCAGATCTGTGAGCCAGGGCCTGAAGCTAGGGTCACAGGTCACTAACCAGAGACCTCAAGGCCACTTTCAACTGGCATTCTTCCTGAATGCAAACTGGGAACCCTGAAACTAGGTTAGTCCATCAACCTCACATTTCTGCATGTTTCAATCACATCACAAATTTAGACTATCATCTGTTCTTTCTATACCCTTACCTCTGCACTGATCTTATCTTGGTTTTCACTGTTCCCTTCTCTATCAAGAACTTTCCACTTTCCACTTTTTCCTCTGAAACTCAGCTTCATGGTAACTAATCTTACTTGGGTTCTCAGTCTTTTAGTCCACTGCTTCCTTTACATCTTCTCTTAGACAAACAATGCTTGGTACATGATACTTAACAAATATTTGCTACATAAAACAATGAAGTAAGACCTGATATCTTGGAGGTCATTATTCCCCCCATTTCCCTCTCAGGAACTGTTGATTCACTTATACTCCATGGACAGAAGTATCAGGAGAGGACGACTTTCCTCTTGACTCCCCATGCACCTTCCAGGCCATTATTTTTCTGCCTCATCACTGGTAGCCCCAAAATTTCAATATAGGAAGGTTTAGGGTAGCAATCAGGCTGGAAAGGAAGAGTGCCTGGGGGAGGGGGCAGCACTTGTCTTAAAAGTTGCATTTACATTACAAGAAGACTATTGTTACCTGTATATTTATCTGTGGTGGCTTTGGGAGTAGGACGTAAATGGATTCTGTTGTGGGCCCAAACACATCCCTAGACAGCCTTTGATACTACCATTGATGTTTATATGAAAATCCCTGTTCCTTTATTGGTTATGCTTTTCTCTCTACCATCCGGCCTTCCTCAGTGCTACCAGGTTCTAACCCATATTAGTTAGACCTTATGTCCCATCACTTAAGCCACTTTTTTCTAAAATAGTCAAATCTGTCTTGTTTTCTACACCTGTGCAGCTACTCTCCTTCTGTCCTTCTGACCACTATCATCGATCCCTTGGACTGGCAGTCATGGTACTTTACTTCTTTCACTCACTTGAAAGGTACCCTGTGACTTCAGGATCATTTTTAAATTCTTTAACATGGTTCATATAGTCCCTTTCTAGTCTGGCTTCTGCCTTCCTCTTCAGACACATTACTCATGGATTCCCTTCTCGCTCTTTGTACTTCAGCCACGATGAATTCCTTTCAGTTCCAACATTTGCTTTTTTCTCTCTTGCCTCCTGGCTTTTGCACACACTCATATCTGGAATAGCAGAAGTTCATAATTTATCAAGGACTATGGAGGAGTGTTCTAGGTACTGGACTTGGAATCAGACAGAAACAAATTGGAGTCCCAGCTCTATCATTTACTCACTTGATGTAATGAGTGAGCTCCTTAACTTTCATGAACCTCCATGACCACATTGGCAAAGTGGAATAATACCCACCTTGACCAAATGATTTTATGCGAATTAAATCAGGTACTTGGGGTGACTGGGTGGCTCAGTTGGTTAAGTATCTGACTCTTGATTTCAGTTCAGGTCATGATCTCACAGTTCATGAGATCAAGCCCCACATCAGGTTCTGCACTGTCAGATTCTCTCCCTCATTTTCTACCCCTTCCCTGCTTGTGCATTCACACTTACGGTCTCTCTCTCTCTCTCTCTCATATAAATAAACATTAAAAAAATAAAGTACAATAAATCAGGTACTGAATAAGCCCCATAAACAACCCATACTATGCATATTCTGTTCATTCCTTCCTTTCTCTCTTCCCTCATTCCTTTCTCAATCTTTCTTTTCCTTTTTTTCTTCCTTAATTTGCATCTTCTTCCCCTCTCTGCATTTCACTTAATGTCTGATGTTCATGGGACCCAGGGCTACAGGCAAACAATAGAAGCTTGCTGTATGTACAGAATTAGTGTCTTGTAACCTCTGCTCTTCCACAGGAAGCCCACAGCCTTAATTTCCACCCTAGCTACTTAGGCAGCTTCAGAAGGACACCAAGGTAGAAGCAAGATTCTGCAACAAACTACTAGCATGTTATAATGCTCTGGGTGCTTTTAACAATTTTCTTCAGGCTGCCCTACCTGGAGTCACCACCATTGTTATTTTCCTCAACCTCATCACCTACACCCTCCTCACACTTTCCTTCACATGCTCCTGGGCCCTATGGCTTTTCAGTTGAATGCCAAGCCCCTACAGATGAGCCTGGCATCCTTCACCCAATGTGCCAGTAGCCCCCAGAAATATACTTGTGTTTTTAGGAGCTTCCAAACTGATTTGAGTGGGTAAGACTTACGAAGCCATCAACAAAGAAGCAAGAGTTGCTGTGAAATGTGGGAGCTGGACTGGCCCAGAATTGTCAATGGATGATCACGGAAAATGTATAGTTTGGGATGGGTTTTGTAGGATTAATGGGGTTTTTAAGAGACAGTAATAAGAGTCATTCACTGCAGGAAAACTGTGAATAGTTTGGATGTCACACATCATGATAGGGTACAGTGAGCCTGTGATGTGGATGAATGTAAAAAAGTTATGGGAATTATGACTGGAACATTTTGCCTTTTCTCATGCATATGTTTCAGAGTTCCTTATTGGAGAATGAGCATGATGACTTAACAAAACTGCTTACACAATATATTTGAAGCAGTATTTCCCAAAGTGCTTCTGTGGAAAATTAGTGTCATGTTATGCTCTGTAGAAAAACAATAGTAATAATTTAAAGAAAGTTGAATATTCTTTCCTCCCCCTTCAATATTTACAGTGCACATTAGCTTATTTTAAAAAAAGGTCTGAATTAGCCTTACAATACAAAAACCTGGCTTCCCTAGGAAAAGTAGACCTCCCCTATTTATTTTTAGTATAACATCACACGTTTTTTTCTTTTTTTTTTTTTTTTTAGAGAGAGAGAACACGAGCAAGCCAGGAGGTAGAAGAGGGGCAGAGAGAGAGGGTGAGAGAGAGAGAGAATCCCAAGCAGGCTCCACGCTCAACACAGATCCCAATGTGGGGCTCAATCCCATGACCCTGGGATCATGACCTGAAGTGAAATCAAGAGTTGGATGCTCAGCTAACTGAGCCACCTAAATGCCCCTTACATCATACTCTTTAGTTGCCCTCAAGGTGCTTTAAGAGTCTGTAACTGTTTAATGTATTTATTTTTAATATTTTATTGACTTCTTCCCCACCAGAATATAGACTGCATGAGGATAAACATGTTGCCTCTCTTATTTACCATTATACATCAAGAATCTGAGTTTCCCTGGGGTGCCTGGGTTACTCAGTTTAGTTAAGCACCCAACTCTTGGTTTTGACTCAGGTCATGATCTCATGATTTGTGAGATCAAGCCCCACATGGGACTCTGTGCTGAGAGTACGGAGCTTGCTTGGGATTCTGTCTCTCCTTCTCTCTCTGCCCTACACACATGCATTCTTTCTCTCTCAAAATAAATAAATAAACATTAAAAAAAAAAGAATCTAGCTCATTGCCTGGGCATGTAATGAGCGCTCCAAATAATAGTAAACAATGATTAAAACTTGTTCATCTTTGTTTACCTTTGCATTGTCCAAACATTTGATAAAGGGTAGAGCTGGAATTTGAATAAAGTGCTGCCAAATCCTGGACTCCTTTTGACCATAGGTGGTACGGTTGTCCCCAGACACCACCTAGACTTCTTGATGTTACAGTTTTTTTCTCTTGGGCATTTATTCCTGTTTATTACCTTTGAAGCTTGAATGATTGTCTGATATGCCCAATTTTTTTTCTTTGTATCTTTCAGGCAAAGGCTGCCACCTAAAAATGTTTACTACTACCGGTGTCCGGACCATAGGAAGAATTATGTGATGTCCTTTGCATTTTGTTTTGACCGAGAAGAAGATATTTACCAATTTGCTTACTGCTACCCATATACATACACACGCTTTCAGCATTACCTTGACAGCCTGCAAAAGAGAAACATGGATTACTTCTTTCGGGAGCAGCTGGGTCAGAGCGTGGTAAGGCCTAGTCTGAAACAGGCAGCCTTGGGAGAAGTGCTTAGCAATGGGTTTTTATAGAATGCAAATAATAGATATTGATGCTTTGCATATGCTCTGGAACTTTTATGAATAGTTATTTTTATTGTGCCATTCTTTGCCTCTGTGGCTAACAGGAAGTCACAGAATAAGATATGAGGCAAATGCTTGTCCTTCTGAATGAAGCTGATAATGCTAACAGAATACAAAAATTTTAGTGACTCCCAAAAACTCTGAGAAAAAAGAGGGAAGCTTCTACTAGGTGTTACAAAAGGCATGAAAGCATTTTATGAGTGGGAGTCTCTGAGATAAAACATACATTTGTCTTTTAATGAATGTAACTTGTCTGCAGTGCAGGTTAGCAACTGGTGTGCGGTTTGTTGTGCTGCCCACTGTGTTTTGTCTCTGTCATCCCTCAGTTCCCAGCCTTTCCTTACCCTGGGCTTAGTTCCCTGGGTCTGGAGATTTTGGTCTTACATTCTGTATTAGTTTCCTATTGCTGGCGTAGCAAATTACCACGAACTTGGTGGGTTAAAACAACACAAATTTATTATCCTACCGTTCAATAGAAGTCCAAAACTGGTCTTTCTGGCTAAAATTGAGGTATCAGCAGGTCTGCATTCCTTTTGGGGGTTCTAGGAGAGAATTTATTTCCCTGCCCTTTCCAGCTTCTAGAGGCTGTTTGCATTTCTTAGCTTGTAGTTCCCTTCCATCTTCAAAGCCAACAATGGCTGGTTGAGTCTAATGCTGAATCACTCAGACAGTGAATCTCCTGCCTCCTTCTTTTACTTTTAAGGATCCTTGTGATTATGTTGGGCTCACCCAGATAATGCAGGATGATGTCTCCATCTAAAGATATTTAATCACCTCTGTAAAAGCCCCTTTTGTCTTGTAAAGTGACATATTCACAGGTTTCTGGGATTAGGACTTGGACATTTTGGGAGGGGGGTGCATTGTTCTCCCTACCATTGTTCTCTGTGGTCAGTGATACTTCAGTTACTTGTAATGAATAAACAGGTGATAATTTGCTTTTATGTTTCATTCTTTAAGAATTGTGGATTATGCCTCTAAAATAGGCATACTGAGTACTTTAAAGCTCCTACAAGAGGATACTGGTGGAATTAGCAGAAAGTACTATACTGGAGGTTCTGATACATGGTGGTGGAAATATGGATTCTGCCCAGTGACTGTGAGTTCCACCTAGAAGGGAACCCCACTTCTAACTGAAAGTTTTCAAGACTAGACTGTTTAAAAGACATAGAGTCTAGTCCAGGATACCCGCCCCCCCAAAAAAAAGAGAAAAAAGGAGGGCTTGCATATGGCTCAGGTACCTGAGAGTCAAATCTGATCTCAAAAGCTAGTGGTCATGATGATGTTCTTATAGTCTGAGATTCTCTATGCACTAAGATTTTGCTAAATATCTTCCCTTTACTCTAACCCTCTCCCTAACAGTGCTTCTGGTGGGTGCCATGTGTATCTAATGCCCATATATTTTGAACTTAGAATTGGACACATGGTATATCAGTCAACATGCTAGCAGGAAACAGATGGCAGCCTCACATTAGGATAATTTGAGGAGGGTTTAATAAATGGGCTATTTACAAGGTGTGGGCAGTGTGTAGGGAAACCTCGGGGTTTCCCCGGGGCATTTCCCTGGGGCTAGAACTCAAAGGCTGTGAAGGGAAGGAATGGTTATCAGAACCCAATAGTAGAGTCATGTTGTGGGCCATCTTGAGTGAAACAGTGAATGACCTTCAGTTAAGGAAAAAGTTAGCCTAAGATGACCCCACAGGGAGGGAGCTGAGAAAACTAAGTATGTAGAACTCATTCTCTTACTTCCGTCTGATTTCCTGCTAGGGGTCCCTATTAACCAACCCAACCAGAAGTCAGAGGACAAGAGAGTCCATTGATGCAGTACATACAAGTAAGCCACAGTGGTCAAAGAAAATGATAGAGAAGGGCAAAGAGTGGATGTAGAGAGGCAAATACAAGATATTAAGCACATATAGTTTGATCAGCATTTTATTACTGGGAACAATGAAATTGATATGAGACTGTCAGAGAAATTCTGAGATGAGTGTTTGCCAATCTGTGAATTGTGATATGAGTTAAGACAGTGAGAAGTTCATTCAATACTTGTGACTTTTAATTTTAAGGGCGGGATTTGTACATTTCATTCCTGTGTCCACTCCAGCCCCCTCTTAGATTTATGCCAGGCAGAATGTAAGTGCATCCTGAATGGCTATTAAGTAAATTATTTAATGAATGAAAGAATGAGTTAATATATATGTCTAGAGGCAATGTGAAGAACTAAGAGCATTAGAAAGTTGATAGGAGGGGTAACAGGATCATTATGCTGCCAACAACTAATATCCAAATCTGTATCTAAAATAACAACACTTTAAACAAAACAGAAGTTTATTTCTCTTCCATATAAAAGCCTATAGGCAATCCAGAGCTGATATTGTAGTCTGTTCTTTGAAAGCCTTAGGGAGTCAGTTTTTTTCAGCTTTTTGTCCTGCCATCCCTGGGGCATTCCCCTCAATCCCATGATCCAGTGTGGATCGAGAATGGAATTCTTACCATCACATCTGTGTTTCAGACAGCAGGATGAAGAAAGTAGGGGGAGAAAGGAGAAAATGAAGTTATGTAGCACTTTCTCTTCTATCCCATTTCATACAACTCATATCCACACTTACCTAAAGTAAGGATGAGACATGAAGTCTTTATTCTGGGTGACCATGTTTCCAGCTAAAAATTGGTAGTCCTATAGATGTGTAGGAGAACTGATATTGAAGGGCAGCCCGAAGTATCTGCCATAGGAAACCTGAATTCTGTTTTCAACTCTAATACCAAATTACTCATGTGAAACTTGAATGTTACTTCCCCTTTCTGGGGACAAGTTTTTCATCTATAAAATGAAAAAGATGGACTGGAATAGTGTTTTCAAGTTATTCTTTGAGGAACTCCTCAGGAAAAAAAAATAAGTTGAGAATCTTGTCCTACTTCAGACCTTGCAAGGGGCACTGGGGGATATAAAACAAACCTTGGTATCCTTCAGAAATGTCTCCTATACCTGAGGAAATGGGATATGTTCAAACAGAAATAAAATTTTAAAAATATATAATTAAGGATCTCACTAGTTGTCTAGAGAGTTAATGGTCAGATTAAACATCATGGAGAAGATGAGCTTTAAGCTGACTCTTGAAAGATGGGTAGGATTAGTAAATACAGAGTTGGGGAGGAGGCAGCCCAGAGAGCAAGATTTAGCCAGAGTCATTGCATGGTGGCAGTTGGTTAGAAGTCTGGTTTGATTGGAATAAGGAATCTTCTTACTATAAGATTAGGATAAATAGGAATATTGGGGCCAAACTCTAGAAAGAGTTAATTGTCATACTGTCATTCAGATTTAACACAGATACTGGGTCAGTTACTTTATGTATACCATCTTGCTTATTTTTCATAGTAGTTTTATGGAGTAGGCAGAATTATCCCAGTTTGGGGGGTAAATAATATAAGGCTAAAAAGGTTAAGTTACTTAGCTAAAGCCATATGGCTAGTTCATGTCAGGGCCAAGGTTTAAACCCATGACTTCTAATACCACATCCTGCCGTTTTGATGGACTACTGCTGCTTTCTGCATTGGACCAACTGAGAGCTACAGTGGATTTTTAGGAAAGAAATTACCTTATCCAAAGCAGCATCTTAAAGAAAGTAAAGTTAGTGAAAGTGCAGGGTGTACCTGTGCTGGCTAAACTAGTTTGGAGAAACTCTATGGGTTGGACCTCAAAGCAGATACCAAAGACTTTAAGGCTTTCTGGCATACTTTTAGAGACAGGACAGTTCTTCATTACCAGGGTGTTTGGTATGGCTCATGTCTGAAGGCACCACTATAATTAGTTAATCCTTATTCCAATTTGGAGGGAGGATAATTACAAGTGGGAAGGCTAAACATGTCAACATCCAGATCTTAGGGAGAGTAAGCAGGAAGCAAGATTTTGTATTTCTAGTGCTGGAATGATTAATCACCATGTCCATAGCTACCATTGCTACTAATTATGCCATCTGAAATGGTGTCTTATTTTGTTATTCTCTAGTGGTGTCTTCTAACCTCACCTTTGAACATGCATCAATGCCACAATCTGACATTTAAGATAAAAATACCATGGGAAAGATCTTATTTTTTCTTGTTATCTTAAGACCTTTATTGAGGTATAATTTATATACCATAAAATACACCCATTGTAAAGGACCGGTAATATGATTTTTAGTAAATTTATAGAGTTTTACACTATCACCGCAATCTAGTCTTAGATTCTGTTTCCATCATCCCAAAAAGTTCCTTTGTTATTCCTCACTTCCACTCCCAATCCTAGCAACTACTGACCTTCTCTGACACTATAAATTTGCCATTTCTGAGCATTTCATATAAATGGAATTATGCATTATGTAGTCTTTTGCTTCCAGCATCCTTCACTTAGCATTATATTTTTCAGGTTTAGCCATGTTGTACTATGTATCAGCAATTCATTCATTTTTAGTGCTGAATAGTATTCTATTAAAATGATATATACCATGTTTTGTTTATTCTCTAGTTTATGGACATTTAGAAAGCTTCTATATTGGGGCTATTATGAATAACGATGTTATGAACATTCATGTGCATACTTTTGAGTGGACATGTGATCCACTTTGTTTCAGGTAGATTTCTAAGAATGGAATCATTGGGTCATATAGTAAGTTCATGTTCAAATTAAAAAAAGACAATCTGTCAAACTGTGTTCCAAGTTAGTAATGTCTTTTTACCTTCCTACCAGCAATGTAGGAGAGAGGGTTATAGTTTTTCCATGTTCTTGCTAACACTTGGAATTATCTATATTTTTAATTATAGTCATTTTAGTTGGTATGTAGCATATCTCATTGTGGTTTTAAATTATATTGCCCTAACAGCTAATTATGTTGATTATCTTATCATGAGCTTATTTGCCATTTGTGTATTTTCTTTAATAAAGTGTCAGTTTCAATATTTTGCCCATTTAAAAATTTTGGGTTATTTGTATTCTTATAATGAGTTTTGAGATTTCTTTATCTATTCTGAATGCAAGTCTTTTGTCCGATACATGCTTTGCAAATATTTCTTTCTTATCTATGCCTTATCTTTTCATTCTCTTAACCATATCTTTTGAAGAACAGAATTAATTTTGAGGCCTAATTTATCAATTTTTTTTCTCTTATGGATCATGCTTTGGATTCTTATCTAAGAACTCTTTGCCCAACTGAAGACCACAAAGATTTTCTCCTATGTTTCATTCTAAAATTTTTATGGTTTTGCTTACATCTCAGTCTGTGATCCATTTTGAATTATTTTTATATGTATGGCATGAGGTAAGCGTTTAAGCTTACATTTTTTTGCATATGGATATCCAATTGTTCTAGCACTGCTTTTTGAAAAGACTAACCTTTACCAGTGAATTATCTTGGTATCTTTCTCTTATGCCTCAGCTCAATTTTTCTTTTTTCTTTCCTATTTATAAGACTGGATTCTCAAAGAGTCAACCCTGTGTCTTTGTAGTTTAGCAGTCAGCTATTATTGGGCTAGGTTTGTGCTTACCCACCCTGAGCACATAAGGCTTCTATCCTCTGTCAGTGGATCTATATGTAGATATGGGGAGTACAGTCAAAGTCTGGGCAATTTTCATGTCTTCTCTGGCTTCTCCTTTCCCTTCTGTGTCGTGTTGACCATGAGCATTTGTGCAGCTTCAGGGCTTTTCAGGAGTGTGTGACTGGCTTGAGCCTTCTGGCTTGCACCCAGTCTCAGCCAGGAATATGTTTGTCCCAGCTATGGAACTGCAGGCCCTCCTTACTTGCCGACCTCTGTGGTGAGTGTTTCCACAGAAAATGCTGCTAGGTGTGAGCACTGCCCTCTCTTCCAAATTGATTCCCTTTGACAATCCTCACAGCATGGCCTGTCCTAACAGAACCCTGCTTTTACCAAGCTTGGAGGAAGGTAGAGCAACCACAGCACATCACAGATTCCCTGTCTTATTAACTGAAGTTCAGCGGTTTTTTAAGCATAACATGAGATTGTTGTATGCCTTTGGTCAGTTTCCAAAACACTGAAATGTTTGCGTCAGTTTTGTCCAGCTTTATGTTTGTTTTTCAGAGATAGAGTTTACCAATACACTCCTTCCAACATAGCTAGAAGTAGATTGTAATTGACAAACATTAGTTTTTAAATCATATAACCTTGTACCATCAGACACAGTAAAGTATGGTATTATTTTTATACATAATTGGACTAATTAGATGAACACCTAACTCTGTGTGTGTGTGTGCGCGTGTTGAAAGGATTAGATGGAGAGAGCCATTCCTGTACTTAACAAAACTTGCCAAAAGGAAGTGTCTAACAAAGAAAGGAATCTGATCCTGTATTATATGGAATAACTAGAAAATCATTTATAGGAGAGTAATTGTCTAGGTTCTGTCACTGGCTAGCTCTGTGACTTTGAGAAAAGCACTCTTCCTCTTTGGGTCTCAGAGAGTCAGACCAGATTTTTCAAGCATCCTTTCCAATTCCAACAAAAATTACGGTTCAAACATTTATAATATCCTGATTGTATGTTCTGAGTCACACATCAGTCTGTCATAATGTTGCCTCTTAATCTGCCTTTTATTTTATAATAATGGTAGTTATTGAGTGCATAGCATGTGGTCGGCCCAATGCCATGATCTTCTTATACATTGTGTCACTCAGTCCTCACAATGCTCCTATTATGTGATTTGTACTGTTTTTGAATACCTAACATGTAACCAGCATGGTCTAGGCTCTAGGGATACAGCAGTGAAAAACAGGCAGAAATCCATGCCTTCATGGGGCTCACATTCCAGGAAGAGACAGACAATATTGGATAAATTAAATCAGGAAAGAGGATGAGTTTTGGGGTGAAGGATTCACTTAGAAGAATTTAAGCTCTGAGATATATTAGTATTATCTCCTTCCATTTGCATTTTTAAAAACTAAGGCACAATGAGATGAAGTAATTTGTCTATATCATGCAGTTGGGACATGAAGCCAAGCCTTTTTAGACTCCAAAAAATGGACTCTAAACCAGTTCTGGATAGGGAAATATTCTATTCACCTATATAGTCATTTACTAAGTTCTTGCAAAGCCATTCTTCAATACAACAAATATCTGATGAGTACCTTCTGCCTGCCAGGCTCTGTATTGGGTGCTGGAGACAGAAAGATGAATACAAAATACACCCTATCCCTCAGAAGTACTCAATGTAGTGGGCAACACAGATGTAAAAACTAATAATGGCAATAATGGTAAGAGACTTGATATAATAGACATAGTGGGCAGAGAAGGGGCACAAGGGAGGAAACAAAGTCCTAATGAAGAAGGCATCTTGAGTTGAGAATCGAAATATGGATACACACGGGGCACCTGGGTGGCTCATTTGGTTGAGGTTCCAACTCTTTTTTTTTTTATTTTATTTTTTACATTTATTTTTTGAGAGACATAGAGAGACAGAGCACAAGTTGGGGAGGGGCAGAGAGAGAAGGAGACACAGAATCCGAAGCAGGCTCAAGCCTCTGAGCTGTCAGCACAAAGCCTAACACGGGGCTCCAACTCACAAACTCACAAACCGTGTGATCGTGACCTGAGCCAAAGTTGGACGCCCAACCAACTGAGACACCCAGGCACCCCAAGCTTTCAACTCTTGATTTCAGCTCAGACCATGATCCCAGGTCATGGGATCAAGCTCCACATTGATCCGTGCTTAGTGTGGAGCCTGCTTGAGATTCTCTCTCTCTCTCTGCATGCCCCCCTCTCTTAAAAAAATATGGTATGGAAATTGAGACAATACTGAGTCTTGATAGTTTTATGTGGTTCCAAAAGACAAGAGCACAGGATCAACCTAAGAAGAAAAGAAAGATAGTAATGGGGAAAGGAAGAGAGGTAGGTGGAGGCTGGGCCAAGAGTGCCTTGAATGCCAACCTAAAGAATTTGGACTTTATCTGATTCAGTGAGGAACCATCCAGGAAGGATCATGATCATTGTGACACTTAAGTCTTCCATCTCCAGGCTGCACTTGCTGGTGACAGTTGATCTAGAAGTCAGGTTAACTATTGCCTGTCTTTCGGTGGCTTTTTCCCCCATGGACAGAGATATTTGTTAGCCAAAAGTACCTGGAGGAAAATTACTGCCAAGAATGCCAAGGGGCACCTGGGTGGCTCAGTTAGTTAAGCGTCCGACTTTGGCTCAGGTCATTATCTCATGGTCCATGGGTTCAAGCCCCATGTTGGGTCTGTGCTGGCAGCTCAGAGCCTGGAGCCTGCTTTGGATTCTATGCCTCTCTCTCTCTCTCTCTCTTCCCCCCCCCCTCCACTCATTCTCTCTCTCTCTCTCTCTCTCTCTCTCTCTCTCAAAAATAGCAATGGGTATCGTATGTAAGCCAATTTGACAATAAATTATAATAAATAAATAAGCATTAAATAAGCAAACATTAAAATTTTTTTAAAAAATGAGAATGACATAGAAATGCCTAGAAAAGCTGGTTTCTCTGACTTAACACCTCACACAATTTCTCGAGTTAATAAAGACTATAGAGGTCACATTCAAATTTAGCAAATGTATTAGGAATCTCCTATGGGCAGGGACCCAAATTGTATAGACCAACATCTTCTCTTAATATTCCTGAAATATGAGTTTTCAGCCTTTGCTCACACATCTCTTGAGGCAGCCTGAGCCCCATTTCAAAGAGAAAAAAGTCCCATCATTCCCAAAAAGAGCCATCTCCTTGTAGCCTCTCTCCTTGATTCTAGCTCCACCCTCTGGGTCTACTTTACATTTCTTGCTCCTTTAGCCCGTGGACAGGCCTGCAAAGACAGCAAGCTAGTGACCACACCCCCATCACGAGTCCTTTCCAGACTAGTCCCTTCCTTTCTCCTCTCCCCCCATTATTCTACATTTCTGCAGATTCCATGGTTTTTAAACTTTGTTCCTTCTTTGTTGTTCTCTGGACATAATCTAGATTGTTGATTACCTTTATAAAATATCAGAACTGAATATAAAACTTTATAGGCAATATAAGCCTCCTACAGCAGAATAGGACTATTTCCTGTTTTGCTGTGGATGCTAAATCTCTAGAAATGTAACCAGAGTTTACGTTAGCTTCTTTTAGCAGTGAAGCCTCCCTGTAGTTGATTTTTGTTGTTGTTCATGAATAAGCCTATTTTAATTCCTCTGATATGTTTTAAATAAATCTTTTACCCTATGACCCAGCAATAGCACTGCTAGGAATTTACCCAAGGAATATAGGAGTACTGATGCATAGGGGCACTTGTACCCCAATGTTTATAGCAGCACTCTTAACAATAGCCAAATTATTCAAAGAGCCTAAATGTCCATCAACTGATGAATGGATAAAGAAATTGTGGTTTATATACACAATGGAGTACTACGTGGCAATGAGAAAGAATGAAATATGGCCCTTTGTAGCAACATGGATGGAACTGGAGAGTGTTATGCTAAGTGAAATAAGCCATACAGAGAAAGACAGATACCATATGGTTTCACTCTTATGTGGATCCTGAGAAACTTAACAGAAACCCATGGGGGAGGGGAAGGAAAAAAAAAAGAGGTTAGAGTGGAAGACAGCCAAAGCATAAGAGACTGTTAAAAACTGAGAACAAACTGAGGGTTGATGGGGGGTGGGAGGGAGGGGAGGGTGGGTGATGGGTATTGAGGAGGGCACCTTTTGGGATGAGCACTGGGTGTTGTATGGAAACCAATTTGACAATAAACTTCATATGTTGAAAAAAAATAAAAAAATAAATCTTTTATTTTTAAATAATTTTAGATTTATAAAAAAAAAAAGTTGACTGTCCACAGGTCCATCATGGCTGACACAGCAAGTAAAGTGCTCCTGTGTTCCTGGACTCACCATTATGTCCCAGCCACTCATGTACGTGAAAGTGCTCATCCAGGTGGGATACGAGCCTCTTCCTCCAAGAATAAGATGATAAGATGAAATATTTTGGGGCGGCAAGTATGTCAGCTTCCTGGCCTGTTTTGTTATCCTAGTTCATTGTGAGCATCGATAGGAAGCATGGGTTTTTCATAGACTTAACTCCAAGACTCTTTTCAGGAGTCCTTGGAACTGTGGTCCATGGTAAAGTTTTACAGCATGACCAGAAGTGTGAAAAGGTTGATGAGTTAGGACCTGAAAATGTACAGAAAGAAGTTACATCCTCCTTTGACCAAGTTATCAAGGAGACAACTCGAGAGATGATGGCTCATTCTGCTGCTACCCTTATCACATATCCCTTCCATGTATCATTCAGAGATCTATTGTACAAGTCATTGTTCTGTGCACTTTGTGACTCCACAGTAACCATCTATCAGGAAGAGGGCATTCTAGAACTTTTTGTGGGTCTTATCTCTCACCTCCTATGTGACATAATTTCTTTGTGGCTCTGAAACTCACTGGCCTTCCTCAACCATGCCTATGCACTGGACACAGTGGGGTTTCCACCATGAATGAAATGAAGAGTTATTTCCAAGCTGCCACAGGATTTTTTGCCAGTATGTTGACCTATCCCCTTGTGCTTTTCTCCAATCTTATGACTGTTAACAATTGTGGGCTTGAAGTGGATCCCCTCCTCACTCCCCAACATATGTTTATTGGATAGATGGCTGGTGTATGCTATAAAAAGAGGGAAATATAAGTTGAGGAAATAGCTTATTTTTCCAGAAGGTCCCCTTTGGGAAGACTTATTGTTGTGACCTGAGAAAGTTAATTTGAAGATGTAGGGAGGGAACAGTGACATCTTGACTGTAGTCCAAGATGCACAGAATTATGGGAGAGAATGTTGATTTCTATACAGTATGGCACACTTTTTAAATAATCATTTATTCTTAAGGAAATGGGGGAAAAAGTTAGATAATATCGAGAGATCCCACATACCCTTCACCCAGTTTCCTCTGTTAAAATCATATGCAACCATGAAGCATTTGTCAAAACAAATAAATTAACACTGATACTTTACTATGAACTAAACTATAAAACTATATTGAGATCTCGTCAGTTTTTCCACCAATGTTCTTTTTCTGCCACAGGATCCAATCCAGGATACATTAGCCTATAGTAGATTTTACAAGTATAGTGACCCTTTATACTTGTCCTACCATTGGTTTTAGCCCTGCATTCTAGCTTGCTGTGATTATTTTGATTCTTGGATTCTCTTATCTGTAGTATTAGTGTCTTCACTAATTTTTAATGTATATACTTTTTAAGTCCTAATTTAAGTCAAGTATACAAGTGTTTAGCAGGACGAGCCCTGAGACTGAGGACAGAGATCCATGCATATTATCAGAGGCTTCTCTGGAATACCTAGATTGGCATTTTTTATATCAATTTGATATCAGTCCCTGAGTTTGACTATGCTGCTAACTCCAGTAGCATAAGTCATCTAAACGAACAAGAATTTACCTGCCTCCAAGTCAACTCAATTAAATTCAATTTAGTTTAGGAGCAGAGCAGGCAAATATGAGGAGATTAGAAGAATTTAAAATATGGAGCCTGGCAGCTTCTACAATAGTCCTTATGTGGACTTGTGAGGAAAAGCTAGAATCTCAGCAACCTGCTAGAGGGAACTAATCACCCTGTAGACAGAAAAGCCCGAGGACAGAAGACAGGACCGCGTAAAAGAAGCTAGAGAGAGGCAGCACTGTTCTTATCAGCATGGTGACTACAAAATAATGTAGCTCCCTTCCATTCTGTTCCTTCCCCTTTGTTCTTTCTTCCCCTTTGAAGTAAAACATCATGGAGTTGCAGCTGGCAACATGACCAAACAAATGTATGAAAAATAATTACATCTTTTTGGCTGGGTTTTAAATTGAGTAATTGTTGGAAGTTAGTAATCTCAATTATCATTCCCTTACCCACCTCTCAGGAGAGTTCTATGGACCCCCATCTGCACCAAACCTTGTCCTGATCAGACACTCTAAATTAAACAAGCTTAGTAGTTTTGGCTCCCTTCCAGCAGGCCACTTCACAAGCACCACTCTCTTGGCATAGTTTTTGCTATTCCCTTCAAAAAGAGTCTCCAATTAATTGGAGGCAGATATATCCTCCCAGCATCTGGTGAGGGACTTTCCAACTGACCTGACTGCTGCAGGTGGCTCATCCATTCCAAGCCTCAGCCCTGGGTGAATGAGGGCCTGGAGAGGAGGTGCTGGGAATTATGACCCTTGCTTCTCCACTGCTAGAACAAGGAGACACATATCTGATTTATTCATGCTGCAAAGATTGACCCAGACTACTCTACACCTGCCCCAAATACAGGTTTCCTAGTTCAATGATTGTATCACCATCACTTCAGGTGCCCATGCCAAAAACTGTCCTGTTTAACTCCTTTTTATTCTACTCCTTGCATACTATCTGTCACCAAGTATGATCAAAGCTATAACTCAGTATTTTTAGAATCTATCTCTTTCTTATCTCTGCTGCCAGTGCCTTAGTTCAAACTATCAGCATCTCTCAGGGAATTACAACAACTTCTTAAGCCAAGGGGTACAAGATGTGAGGTAAACAGGCTTCCAGGCTCTCTCTCTACTCTGCTCACCTAGCTATGTCAGTGTTACAGTGGCTTCCAGAAAGTCCCAGCCTTCCTCCTAACTTTATGCTCCCCTCACTGGTCCTGTGGTCCCTACCTGACCAAAAGACAGTAGACTCTTCACTGAACGCTACTTAGCTAGCTTGGCGTATGTCATCCTTTGTGCTAATAGATTGCTATTTCTAGGCCATTCTTTCCCTTCTCTTTTATAAAAAGACATGTTTTAAGCCTATAGAACCCACTGCCATTCTTTATTGCTGTCATCTGCTGACTTCTTGGACAGTGCCCTCAGTCATGGAGAGCTTTGGTCCATACTTGTCTTTTCCACTACCCTGCTACCACCATATTGAATAATTTCAGTATCCATGAAAATGACCCACTGAACACCCCGGCCTCTCAGCAGTTTAAGATAAAATAACAAATTCTTAACTTAATCTGTAAGATCCTGCATAATCTAGCCTCTGCCTACTTTTTCAGCCTGTCTCATTTCCCTGTCATTTTGCTCTCTGCTATACCCACATTGGCCTCCCTATAGTTCTTTCTGTCAGCCATGGATTTTTTCCACTAACTTGTATACACACTGGCCCATCTACCTGGAATGTTCTTTCTCAATGGCCCTTTGCCTTGCTACTTCCTATTCTGCTTTCAGGATCCAATTTGAACACCACTCCTTCCTGGAATGCTTCCCTAATATACTGTTCCCCAGACTAGTTTGAGATCCTCTGCTACATGAGTCTATAATATACTGTTTCCTCTTTAAAACACTTGTCACTCTTTTGATTACTCATTCTTCATCTAGTTTCCTCTGTTCATATGTTTAGGGAATATTTTTGTATTTAGGGTATGTATAGGACTGGAGGCAGGTAGAGAAGCATGCTATTACAGCGAAAATTCTTTCTTGGTATCTTTTGGTGTGGTCATACTTTGTCACTTCCTCTGAAGCCACATTTTCACTTTGTTAAATCAGAAGGTATATAACATTAGGATATAAGATCATTTATTTTATGTGACTCATAGAATTTCAAAGCCAAGAAGAACCTTAGGTTCTTCTAGTTCTGGGGTTTAAACCCATGTTACCTGTATCCCTAATTAGGGATCTAGGCTCTCAGCAGTACTTGAGATGCTACTGAGGAGCAAGGAGAAAGAGGGACTTCTATGAAATCAGGGCTCAGGCCTCTCTTATCCTCCCTGCCACATACACCATGCATGCTGGGCCCTCTTCACTGGCCTTCCTCATAGACTTAGTTTGAAAAAAGGATTCAGCTGTTAACAGTGTTTGCAAACTTTTTCTTTCTTTTTTCTCCTCTCTCTCTTTCTGCAGCTGGAAATACTGGGGCCCAGAGAGGGGAGGTTACTTTCCTGAGTCACCCAGTGATTTAGTTGAACAGCACTAGCTGGAAGCCCAGTTTCTGACACCTAGATTGTCCACTGAAGTTCACTGCCTCTCATTCCCAGATCTGTCTGCAAAGGTTGCTTTTTTGTCTAGTCTTTCTGCAAATATTAACTAAGTACTTACAAGGCAGTGAGAATAAAATTAGGTGCCTAAGTCAATAGGGTGAGCTACGTAGTTTAGAACCCTGACCCTGCCACTCATTAACTGTGTAACCTTAGGTCAATTACTTAATCTCTCTTTTCTCACAGATGAGTGCCCCCTCTTCTATATATATATCCAGAGAAACCTCCTATTCGGTTGTAATTTAAGTATGAAGATCATCAGGCCTAGAGCCATATTAGGATTTTTATTTTGGCTCTGCCACTTATATTTTTGACATTTCAAATAACCTCTTTAAGCCTCATCTAAAAACTAGGCACTGTGATTTAGCTTTAGGTTATTGTAATGACAAGATGCTTCTAGTAGATATTAGATAACAGATGTGAAAATACCTTCTGAATTGTTTGTAAATATTTGGATAGAATGCATTTGCAGTACTGATTTCCCTTAACAGACCCTAAGCTCCCTAAAGTATACAATTTGTCACTTAAAAAAAATGAGAATAGGGGTTCCTGGGTGGCTCAGCTGGTTAAGCATCTGACTCTTGATTTCAGCTCAGGTCATGATCTCTCAGTTTGTGAGTTCAAGCCCCATGTCAGGCTCTGTGCTGACCATGCAGAGCCTGCTTGGGATTCTCTCTCTCTCCTTCTCTCTCTGCCCCTCCCCTGCTATCTCTCTCTTTCTCCCTCTCTCTCTCAAAATAAATAAACTTAATTTAAAAAAAAATGAGAACAACTAACATTTAGAGTACTTACTCCGTGCCACGTACTATTCTATCTACTTCATTATCATTTAATCACCTTTAACAATCTTAGGAAGCAGATACTACTATTATCCCAATTTTGCAGATGAGGAAACTGAGGAATATAGAGGTTAAGTAACTTTTTCAATAGTATACTACTCATAAGTGGTAATATCTGTTTAGAAGAAACCAAGGTATAGGTTATTGGTGGGGTGTAGGAAAGGAACTACAGGAACATGGAAAAGGCTCCTAAGCCATGTTGGTGAATCAGAAAGAACTGTATAGGTGAGTAATACTTGAGCTCCTTTCACCCATTGAGACCCCCCAAGATAGGACTTAATAGTCCTCAAATATTACTTCACATATACAAAAAGGAAAAAGGGGTGGAAGGAGGAATAAAACTCATCTATCAACTAGTTCTAACATTATCTCATGGCCATTCCTAAAAAGGAGAAGTATCACAAAGATAGTGGTTGGAAAGGGAGAAAGGCAGGCATGGGAGCTGACTTTTTCAAGGTTCTTGGGAAAAGAAAATAGAATCACTTGCAAATCATTATTATCCATTTTCTAACAAAATGTCCTGCTACAGGAAGACTTGATAAATGAACTGGATGTTTTCCTAGAATCCTATTATTAGCATTCAAGGAGACTGTTTCAGTGTTAAAAAACAAAACAAAACAAAACAAAACAAAACAAAACAAAACAAAACAAAAAACCATATCACTGGCTAGAACTTTTGACATTGTATATATTTGGCTTAAACAAGGTCTCAAAAGTAGAATTTTAAAGCAATTTACAATATGATTTTAGCCGCAGAACTGACTTAGACTGTGCAATCTTACCTTCAAGTTCACTTGGTGTCATTTTTAGTGACTGTGCTAACCAGCAATGGCTTGGGAATAATATGATGGGACATGTTCACAAGCCACTGGAGGGACAAAGCACAGGGCCTGGAAAGGAGAGGGTTATTTATAAGTCACCCCACACCATGGCAGTTGGAACTGGAAAATACAGGGGGGATTTGACTGGTGGCCCCTGGCTAGAACCTATGCTGCTTTCCAGAGTAAGCTGTTGAACTTCCCAGAGAATCTTTTAGCCAGCAACATTGCTAAGGTTGCAGCAAACTCTCAGGGCTCTGCTAGTCTCTGTGGAATTGTTACCAGACATGAGGGAGGGAGGGACAAAGTAGGTCAGGTGCTCCCTGTGTTTCACCATTCTCCCAGAGAGGCTGCTGCCGCCATTTCTTTTCCTCTAATACTGCTGACCTCTGGTTGCTCCTTTTCTTGCTTCCTTATTCTGTTTTTCATTGGGAAAAAAAATTTCTTTAAATGTGGATTTATCTTTAAAATCTAACACTAAATTTCTTAGAAGAAAACATAGGAATGGGGCACCTGGGTGGTTCAGTCAGTTAAGCATCCAACTCTTGATTTCAGCTCAGTTAACAATCTCACAGTTGTGAGATTGAGCCCCGCATTGGGCTCCATGCTGGGCACGGAGCCTGCTTAAGATTCTCTCTCTCCCTCTCCCTATGTCCCTATCCCCCATGCACACTCTCTCTCAGTCTCTCTCTCTCTAAAAGAAGAAGGAGGAGGAGGAGGAGGAGGAGAAGGAGGAGGAGGAGAGGAGAAGGAGGAGGAGGGGGGGTGGAGGAGGAGGAGGAGAAAACATAGGAGCGTATCTTTGTGATTTTGGGTTAGGCAATGGTTCCTTTGATATGACACCAAAAGCACCAGCAGCAAAAGACAAATTGGACTTTGTCAAAATTAAAAACTTTTATACTGCAAATGATACCATCAAGAAAATGGAAAGACAAGCTACAGAATGGTAGAAAATATTTTCAAATCATGTATCTGAAAATAAACTTGTATCAAGAACATAGAAAGAGTACCTACAACTCAGTAAAATGACAAAAAAAAAATCCCACAATTTAGGAATGGGCACTGGATCTAAATAAACATTTCTCCAAAGAAGATACACAAGTAGCCAATATGCACATAAAAGGATACTCAATATAAAAAAAAAAATGATACTCATTTTTTGATGATGATCATTAACCATCAGGGAAATGCAAATGAAAACCACAGCGAGGTATCACATCCCAACCTCTGGATAATAAAAGAAGGACAATAACAAGTGTTGAAGAGAGACGCCAGGGTGGGTCAGTTGGTTAAGTGTCCAACTCTTGCTTTTAGCTCAGGTCATGATCTCACAGTGAGATCAAGCCCTGCATTGGGGCTCTGTGCTGCTTGGAATTCTCTCTCCCTCTCTCTCTCTGCCCCTTCCCTACTTGCACACAAGTGCTCGCTCTCTCTCAAAATAAATAAACTTAAAAAAAAGAAAAAAATAGCAAGTGTTGGGGAGGATATCGAGAAATTGAAACCCTTATACATTGCTGGTGGGAATATAAAATGGCGTAGCTGCTCTGGAAAACATTTGGCAGTTCCTCAAAACGTTAAGCATAGATACCCTAAGGCCCAGCATTTCCACTCCCAGGTAAACATTCAAGTTCACACAAATTCCATAAAAAGTAAAGTACTGATGCCTGCTATGACGTGGATTGTATTCTTCTTGTGGCTGTACAGTTGCTGGATTCATAGTAAGTTCTTAAGAAATTTTTGTTGAATACGTATATTAGCTCATATATCTCTTAAAAGGAAAAACTGGAAAGTGTTCAGATTCCTTGTTTGCCTTCCTAAGGAGATATCTTTCCAAAAAGGGAGCATAAAAATCCCATCATGTTTTTTCTCTACTGGATTAATTTACTAAATGTTGTACTCCTTTTTCCTAAATTATTTAACTTCATCCTCCAGTATCATTTGATTTCTCTGGCTTATTTACCATAGTTTGGCATTAAAAGACAATTATTTCCTGAGAAGAGAATAGAGGTATTCTTTCTCCAAATTGTATTTCATAGGAAAGGCAGCTTCCAGGATATTACCTACATTAATGTGGCTAATAATAAGATATTAATATGCACTGCAGCTACTTGAATCAGCCTCCTCTTTTCCATTCAATAATATTCATACATATTTAAAAGTTTCCTAACTTTGTCTAACTAGGTCAGCAGAATATTACCCAGTCTTGATATTGTTTGTCCAAGCTGCCATTTTATAGGAGTTGGGGGGCGGGGGGCAGGGGAGAGACAGATAGCTGGGAGTTTCCATCTCTTTCTCCTGTTCATGATGCCTGTACTATAAGCAGCTAAAGTCATGAAAGTTTAGACCTAAAAAGACCTTGAAAGATTTGTCTTCTAACACCTGCCTTGTCCAGCTAAGGAAGCTGAGGTCTAGGAAGTGAAGAAATCCGTAGTCTCTAGGAGTATGACATAGGTTTCCTGATTGGGAATTTCATGTTCTTTGTGTTTCATCAAAGAGGAACCCTTTCAGTCATGTTATTTACCATTTTCTCCCCATACACCATGTGTCATGCTCTGTTTTTATCTCATGTAATCATTTCATCTTCAGGACTAACAATAGGTTGCTGTTATTATTACCTTACCTATGAAAAAACCAGGGCTCAGGTTAACTTACTCGCCTGAGCTCACATAGCTAGTAAGTGGTAGCACCAGGATTTGTACCCAGGTCTGTCTGACTTAAAAATGTATGCTCTTATTCTGCATAGATCCTTCTGCTGAACACTCTTACTGTGAGGACCTAATAGGATCATGGAAGTGCTCACATGGCAGTGAAGAGGGCTTTATTCTCAAGTCTCTGAGGTTATTTCTCAGGACAAAGTTTCCCCTTAGGACTCTATTTTGCCTCTTTCATGGCTTGCCTCATGGCCCAGCCAGCCTCCATCTCCTCCGTGATTATGTTCCTACCCTGTTCTCCTGTGCTTCCTGCCTTTAGCCTACTTGGGGATGCTGATTCAGTCCTTCAAGCTTCTCCACATCTTTGCCCCACAAAAAAAAGCCATATGTCCTTTTCTATTTCAAGGTTTTCTATTACACCTGTAGGCACAGAGTTGGGGAAGAAGGTAGCAGATGAAGGTACAAGCAAAGATGAAACAGCTCTCCAGATTTCTTTGGTGGTTTTTCTTTGGTGTTAGTTTTTGCTTTAGGCTCTTCTTCCTCCACACTTATCTCTGAGTGGGTGAAGCTCATCTGGCTGCCCTTCCTTCAGGGCCATCCTTCCTCAGGTCTAGGAAGGCCTCCTCCTCCAGGAAACTTCCTCTGCAGTCTGTGAGCTTAAATGTGTTCAAGAAGAATGACAGATGTGTTTCCATCTCTGAGATCTTCCTCAATACTGGGGCCTCCCATATAATTGGGACTCTGCCCTGTCTAGCCTTGCTCTACCCAGGAACAATCCTTTCTGGATATTTCCCCTCAGAACTCTTGAGGTCCAGCCTGCACAGATGATCACATGTCAAGTGTGCCACAGAGATGTCCTGGGTTGGAGAGTGTAGCTAAGGTTCCATGAAGTCACTTATAGGCTTGATGGTGGGTAATTTTGTGTAAATGTATCTATATTTGCTTTGAAGTCCAGAAGTGCTATGCCTATGTGAGGACATTATTATCAATGGTATTAATGATGGTGATGGTGATAACAATAGTCACAGTAGTAACAATAAGTATGCTATTCTCTCAAATGGAAAAGAAAATGTAGAGGTTTTGGAGTCAGATCAGTGTGTGTATTTCAGCTTCACCACTAATTCATTATCAAATTAAGCAAATTATTTCACATTACTCTGCCCATTTCTTCATCTGAACATTGGGAATAATAACCCTTAGTTGTCAAGGTATTTGTCAGGAGTAGTGTAAACCAAAGCTAACATTTATTGAGCACTTTAATGTGCAGTGCAGTGCAACCTAAGGTCTTGGTATGTAAATACCTTGTATAACCCTCACAATACCCTTTGAGACCTGTTACTCTGTCCATTTTACAGATCAGGAAACTGAAGTACAGAGAGATTAATTAACTTGCTTAAAATCACACAACTAGTAAGTGGTAAAGTAGGGACTTGGCATCTAAACCTAAGCAATTTGTCTCAAAAGCCTGTTATTTAAAGATGAGGTTTATAAAGCAGTTTCCATATTGCCTGGCACGGATTCGTTTCTCAATTGGTAACTGTAATTTAACGGCATATTGCATTTCTAAAGAAGTACACAAATGCAAAGTGTTTGTTTTTATTATCTTTAAGACCTTGTCTCTTTCTCAACACTTAGTAAGGAATGCCTAAAAAGCTATGTCTACAGGAGAAGGGAGTGAGATTTGGTGTGTACCTGGTTACTTTGATCAAGGTAGACAACCATATTTGACAATGCTGGCTCTAGTTGGTTCATTTTTAGGAGGCCTAAATTATTCACTTGGAATGTCTACACTGATTACATTGACCAGAGAGAAAAATGTCAGCACAGCTTCCCACTTGTGCTGACTGTGGGTCAGGCTGGTCTCACAGGACAAGTAGCTTTTCTTGCAGTGGGACTTCCTCACACAAATGTAGCAGGGTAGTGGGGGTAAGAAGGAGGACATGTTATTGTCTCCAAGGTATGTGCTATTCTGAAACACCTAGAAGTCACTTCAGGACAGAATTTGCCCTCATGTGGCATATAAACTATTCTTTCATCCAAGAGCAGAGATTTTCTACAATATCCAGGGAGTGGCTATCCAGAATCTATAGGCACCCCTTAAGGCAAGGGGAGTTCACTACCTCCAATAGCAGCCTGTTCCAACCTGGGACAGCTCATATTTTTTTATTCTCCTGCCATGGAGCCAGTGAAGCAGTCATTGGAAGTTTTGAAGGAACACAGTGAAGAGGCCTAGGAGACACATGGAGAGACTAGAATGGAAGGAAGAGTCTAGGGCTTTGTTTTGTTTTCTTTATGGTTGTGGTGGGATTGTCAATGTAGGATTTTAAGCAAGAAAGTGACAGGTCAGACTTACGTAATGTTAAGTGCACTTGGGCTGCTGTGTGGAGTATGGATTAGAAGGCAGAGAGCATTATTAGGGAGTTTTATAACAAGTAAGACAAAAGTAAAAAAGATGAAGAGAAGCTGATATATCCCAGAACTATCTAGGAGTTAAAATCACAGAACCTGTGACTAAATTGAACTTTATAGGTGAGGGAGAGAGAGGAAGCAAGCACTACACCTAGGTTTCTGGCTTCTTTGAGCTGGTGAATTGTAGAGCCACGGCAATGGGGAAGAAGGGGATCCTGAGGAATGTATTAAGTTCAGCCAGGAAACTCAGTAGCCAGGTGTTTGGCAAACTCGTGGGTATTTCTAAAGGGGTTCAGTCATGTCAGGAAGAACTTCTAAGCAAGTAGCTGGTATCTGAAGTTAAGTGGATGATGACCCATTGCTTCTCCTCTCCTCAGTCCATCACCACTATCTTGATCCTAGAAGCATGCTCCAGTCTCCTGGAGAAGACAGGATAAGAGTCTGAGGTGGGGCTTGCCAGGTTTAGGTGGAAACTGACCTTGCATTCCAAGAAAGGCATGTGGCCAGCTCTGACTCCATTGGTGTGTAGGGATCTGGGGCACACCTCAGGTGTGTGTTCTAGCCTATAGCAGCAAGATCCCACATGGAGGAAAAGTTAAAGCTGTTTCTGTATCCCCTGCCTTGTCAGGGCTGGTCCAGAAACTGAGCACAGCTAATCTTCCAGGTGGAGAGTGCAGTCATTGCCTGCAGAATCAGAGTTGCAGCTGAGTCAGGCAGGAGCTAATAGATTTGCTTCTTCCTACTGTCCTACCTGGTAACTTCATCCTAGGTTTTCTACTTACCTGGTTTGCTCCTCAGCTTGCCATGTGGGAAAAAACAAGGTACATGATATTGGTGGAGGAGAGTGAAAGAATGAGTAAAGCTTCCTCTACATTGTCTTCTCAGAATCCTCAGTTCCTAAATCCTTACTTTTGGGAGACCCTTAAACATCTGTGGCCTGTGGTGACTAAAAACATTATTTGCGGTTTCCCCAGGACAATTTCTGTTTGCTGTCCCACTTCTTCTCTAGAAGTTGCTGTGTATCTATCTGGTCTGTCCATTTGTTCTTTAAATTTACTCACTCCATATGATATTAAGCACCTATCATGCCAGTCACTATACTCAGAGGTAGTAGTTGTGAGCAAAATAGATATGGTCTCCGCCCTCCGGGAGTCTAAAGTTTAGTTGTATGGTAGATGGCCAGAGTGGATGACTGGATGCAGGAGAGATCCATTAAGGTTTTTCTGGAGGCAGATAAAGGTAGGTTAAAGATGGGTTGGGACTTCACAATCCCATGAAAGACTGATGTAAGCCAGGGGCTCTAAGTGATTTTCCTGCATTATTCCACTTAAACTCCCAATGCTCCATGAGGTAATGTTATCCTGTGTTAAAAATAGGAAACTGAGGTTCCGAGAAGTACTAATTTCTAATACTACATAGCTGCTGACCACTGATATAACTCAGGCTTGTCCAAGGCCAAGTGATGTTCCCACTGTGTCATACCACTCTTCTAAAATTCATCCAAGAAACTCAAAGTTATAAGCTCTGGGCTGACTGGATATACTATGACCCTAAACGGAGGTTTTGCAGCCTGAGGTTCAAGGGTGGGTTTAAAGGGATGCTTGAGGGGCGCCTGGGTGGCTCAGTCGGTAGAGCGTCCGACTTCAGCTCAGGTCACGATCTCGCAGTCCGTGAGTTTGAGCCCCGCGTCGGGCTCTGGGCTGATGGCTCAGAGCCTGAAGCCTGCTTCCGATTCTGTGTCTCCCTCTCTCTCTGCCCCTCCCCCGTTCATGCTCTGTCTCTCTCTGTCTCAAAAATAAATAAACGTTAAAAAAAATTAAAAAAAAATAAAGAGATGCTTGAATTCTGCCAACGCTAGATGCTAAATGTGATATTTTCATGTACATGTGTGCATTTTTCTGGAAGAGGGTTTGTAATTTCCACCAGATTTCCAAAGGTGGCTATGACCTGGTACAGATCAAGAACCACAACTTTACACTCCGTTCTAGGCTTCTTTCTCTTTCTCTTACGTCCACCTGCATGTGGCTATTTGTTGTTGAATAGCCAGTGTCATATATCGGAAAGACCTTGGAACTGTCACGTGGGAGTTCTTGACACCAGCCCCAGATATGCCACTAACTTGCAGTATGGCCTTCTGCTAGTGTCTTCTTTGCACTGAGCCTCACCTGCCAGGACTCTGTGAGCCACAGAGGACAGTGTGGGTTTGAGGACAGTGTTTCCCAGCTGGACTGCAAAGCACGCTGCAGGCATCAGGCACTTGGCAGAAGCCAAGTGGCAGTGTGCAGAGTGACCGGCGCTGAGACTGGTGGTAGCAGCTGGGGAGGCAGATCCCTGCTGTCAGGGCTTACTGAGGGTCCTGCTTGCCCAATCCCTATAAAACATGAATAATTCTATCAGATCCCAAATCCTTAGGTGGGCAGCCTTCGAGGTCACCTCCTCCAACCTTTCAGCCAATAGGAGTCAGAAGATAGGCCCCTTGGTGCTGAGTCCATCACCTGTGTCTTTAATGTGAATATGGCCCCCACTGGAATGTGCTTTCTCCCTCTTGCAATGTCAAAATGCCTGAGCTCTCAAGTGACTGAATCAGTACTAAATATTTAATGCACGAAGTCAGCCTTCCCAGGGCCTTTGATCTGAAACTTCTTAAAAACATCTTAAAAGCCCTTCAGAAACTGGTTAGTATTTCATTACAGTCACTTAAAATAGATTTATTTTATCAAAACATCCTGTCAGAAACCCTGAAGACAGGATGACTAACCCCCAGCGATTCTGACAGGACTGCCTGCCTCCCCACGTTAGGCACCCAGAGTCTCTGGACAACCCCGCCCTCATGCTGAGGGGTGCAGCTGTCACCAGCATCCCCTGATGGCTCCAGAACTGTGAGCAGAGGAGGTGGCAAGGCTTGTCAGAAGCCTTGGGAGGCTACATCAATAACATCCCCGTGAAGAGAATGAACATTTATTGAGAGCCTGCCACAAGCCAGGCCCTTACCTGGGGTTTTCGCTTGTTGAATCTATGCAATCTTCACAACAGTCCTGTGAGGTCTTTCTATTCTACCAATTAGGAAACGGAGGTTCAGAGGCATATGTGACTTGCTCAAGGTCATAGAGTAAAGTCAAGATAGCAAGCCAGGTCTAGCTCAAAAGCCTATGCTTTGTTTTGTTTTGTTTTTCCACTGAGATTGGACCTTTCACTGTGAACTCTCAGTTGTTTCTTTCTTTATAAAGAAAAGATAAATGAAAATAGCATCTGATAAAATTATATAACTACTACATGGTAACACAGAAAACGATAAGGAAAAAATTAAAAATCACCTGAAATCCTACCATCTGATAACTATTCATAATGATCTCTTGAATGTTGATTGTATTTATTAATTGCTGTTTTGCCAGAGTCTGATAGTTTCTTTATTAGCTACTCAATTTAACTTTCTTAATCCACTGCCATTACCTCAGCTTTAGATAGGGGAAAGATTGGGGACTGGGGGATCTGTGCTGCAATCCTTTCTTTCACTGCCAACCTGAAGGGATGAATGAAATCAATTCCCATAAAATGCCCAAATAGTGAAGGGCTAAAGCAGGCGACAGAGTGGGGCTAAAGGTTCTGTCCTTCCCTAGCCAATGGCTAATTGGATGACCTGAGGAAAGCACTTTGATGAAAGAAATATTTCCTGCCCTCCTAGTTCTCACACTCCTGTTAAGATCAATGACATAATGAGGGGGAAGTTTTTTGTAAACTGGAGAGTACTGTGCTGTGGAAGGGAAATAGAAGAAACAGAACGACTGTCTCCACACCGCTGGGTACAGTGACCATGCCTATCTCACTGTTTGTCTGTCAACTCTACGTAATTATTAATACTATTCGTCTTCACTCTCAAAAGTGCCCTGACTTGAGGGATAAATTTGGGGGCTACCTGAAGCATTGGTCATTATGATTAAGTAGCTCCAAGAAAGGACGACAGAGCAATCAGGGAGGCTCCCTGTAAGATGGGGCTGCATGTCGCCTGGCAGGGCAGCTAGAGCTTGAGAAGGCATTGAGGAACAGGCATTTTGTTAATGACTAGCATGCAGAAATAAAAAATGTGATGAGGCTGGCCCGACCTATGGGGGGCACACAGGATAGGTTGCTGGAAGAGAAGGTGTACCGTGGTCACTCTGTGAGAACCTGGCCCACCTTCCATATTCGGCGTAGGGCAGGTTTGGAGATAACACTTGAAGGCATCTAGCACTGAGAGAAAATGTGAAGCTTTGTTCCAAGCTGGCAAATATCCCTCATGGATTATTTTCACATTGTAACATTTGTCTCTGCTTCCACTCTCACCTCTCTCCAATCTATTTCCACAAGCCTTAGAGGGATCTTCTAGACCCAAATCTGATCTTCAGTTTTCCATTCAATTCTTAATTCCGCATTTATAGTGGTGGATAAAAACTAAATGCCTTTACAGATTATGCAAAGTCCTTCATGACTGTGCCCCTGCCAGTGCACTCAGCTTCAATTTCCTTAATTCTTGACCTCTGACTTCATGATCCAGATATAATAATGGCTTACCTTTTTTGGATATTTATAATGTCTCAGGCACTGTTCCAATTATTTTATATATACTAACTCTTTTACTGCTAACCCTCTGTGAGGTCGGTACTATTACTAGCCCCAACAGTTTATAAAAAGGGAAACCGAGGCACAAGAGATTGAAGCTATTTAAGTGTCAAAGCTAGGATTGGAAGCCAAAGAAGTTTTGGTTCCAAAGCCTATACTCTTACCCATCACATTATATACACTAACTCTTGATCCAAAGCATTTATCTTGTACTTCACCCTTTTCCTTTTGCTTGCAATGCTCTCTCCACCAGTCTGCTCAGAAAACTGCTAATCTAGAGTTCAGGAAGCCATTTAAGTCAGTCCCCCAGAAAGAGAGCATCCTTAGTTGGTGGGATTCCCTCCCCCTCCATTTTTAAAATGCTTATTTAGCTCAATTCAGCCCTAGCTGGGCACAGGAGGAGGGGAGGAAAGATGGGGTGGCACAGAGTAAGGAAGACTACTTCCTCCAGCTATCTTTTATTATATTTGAGACAAGACTTTTAACATCTTTAATATTGTCTAAATCTGTAGGCCCAACAATAAGGACAATATAGAGAAGACAAGATGAGTGTTGACAAGATAATCAGAGATGGCTTGCTGGAGAATGTAGGGTTTACATTAGATCTCAAAGGGTGACAGAATAATCAGCTTTTTGAGTTGTAAGGGACCTAGCAGCCATATTTTTCTAAATTGGGAAACTGAGGCTCAGAACAATGACTGGTCTGATTGCCCTAGCTCCCAGTCTCGTGCTCTGCACTGCCTCCCAATATAAGTAATTTGGGTATGGCTGAGTAGCTAGAAGGGGCAAGAATTTTCAAGAGGGCTTGGAGTTGGGGAGCAGCACATGGAATACAGAAGAGGTAGGGGTAGGCAAAGTATATGGAATGGGCGGTGAAGTGATGAAACTCAGGAAAGCATTTTCTGTGGTAGAAATGGAGCCTATATATAACCTTTTAAATTAAAGGGTTGCCTTGGTGTTGTGAAGCTGCCTCCCTTTCAGCTTTGTAAAATAAAGGGCTCCTCAAAGCATGTCTGTTTTGCCATTATTTTCTGGATCACCAAGATTCTCAGTGCCCTTTAGTGAAGCTTCTGCCTCTGCTGAAACAAGCTTCTCATTAGAATTCCTGGACATTGCTCAGCGTTGCTAAGTGCACTGTAATGAACCCATGATGAGTAAAGAAGAGACTGAGCTTGCTGCAGAGTCATTCTGTGGAGGTTTCTCGGACACCCCCAAGCTACCACAAGCAAGTCATATCACCACAAGCATTTCATCTTCAAATATTCATCTTTTTTGTTTTCTGTGCTGTTATAGTCATTTTCTCCAACTCAGACAAAGGGGCTCCTGGATCCTTCACTCAACAGGGTTGCACTGGAACTAGGGACAAATGCTTCAACTGAAAGAGCAGATAGAATGAATAGTGGAATTTGGGACTCATGTCAGGAATACTTTCTGCTTATGGCAACCCAGCCCTTCCTCAGTGGCACCAACACACACAGTAGTTTTGTGGGATAGTTTAGCCCTCTGGGAATAGGCCTGTTTTCTAGAGCTATGTGGTTTGGATTATCCATTATGAGTAAATTGGAATGCTCCATATTTCTCTTCCAATTTTATAAGAACTATATACTCTTATGTGAAATACCTATCACAGTGCATAGTGCATAGGACACTCTTAGCAGATGCTTATTTTCTGCCTCATAGCACAATCTTCTCATATGTGTGCCTTCTGGTCTGTATTCTCCCCCCTTTCTTTCCCTGTCTCCCCATGTCTTGACCTGGGTTCAAGTCTTGGTTCTGCTCATGCCCGTTTCCATGTCTCCCAATAATCCCATAATAGTTTGTTGAGACAACAGAGTGAAAAGCAGTGCGTATCAAAAACCTTGCCCCGAACTCTTTACAATCTTGTTTTCCTCTGTCCCAACTGGCATGCTATCTTGCATCTATCTCAAAATGCTCATTGAGCTTAAAGGAAAATGTAAACTTCATTTGTATACTGCAAGCATTTGTACAAGGGTGCCCCTCCCCTTTTCTCAGGTAAACTACTCTAAGAATTCCTACTCACACTTAAAGGTCCAGATCAAATATCCCCATCACTTGAAACCTTTGCTGACTGTTCAGGCAGAGTTAAGCCCTACTTTCTCTTTGTGTCTCTTGGTGCTTTGTGCTTGCCTGTAATCAAGCACCTTATACCCAGTGTCATCCTTGCCACACTCCCTCCCTACTAGACTGTGAACTAATTGTGGGCAAGGGCTAGATCTAATTCATCACTATACCCCCAGTATCCAGTCTGGGTCTGAGATAGGTGAGATATTTCCTATAAGAGTGTGGGATGATACATTAGGGACTATTATGATTCATGCATTGAATACTTTCTCAGGGCCAGCTTTCTGAGAGATACTTTTTATGTTATTTCATTTCATTCAGTCCACTCAGTCTGGTGCTCTCCAGTACTTCATCCCTCTCTCATATGCCCATTATACCTGTATTGCCACAAAACACCGTCAGTCAGGACTTTGTCTCTTACCATTTTCTGATTCCATTTCTTGGAACTCCATGTGCCCAACACTAGGAGCCTCCTTCCACTTGGATTTGGTTCAACTTATATTGAGAGTAGAAAATAAATCCCAGACACAGGACATAAGAGTTATGCCAAGAAAGCTACCTTTCATATGGAGGTCCCACATAAAGGTATGGGTGTCATGCTGAGTGAGAGTGGTAGATTGAATGGAGGACCAGCCCCTGAGACACTGTGGAAATGAGATGTTAGTCTCTTGAGTTGGTGCCGATTAGCACACAATTTAAATGATGGCAAAAGGGACTCATTAGACTATTCAGACACTTTGGAATTTCATCAAATGCAGTGAAAAGACAAAGTCCCAGGGGGAAGTGAGGGATATGGATGTCTGCCCACATCTGGCTCCCAGAGCTTTGTAGGTAACCAGGCGATGAATCTTGTTTGGCCTGTATTACTAATGGGACTGATGGGCAGATTTTGAACAGACAGGACTGAGGTGACTCCCAGTGATTATTCCAAGAGAATTTAATAATAGTACTAGGCACTTAATATGATCCTGGCTCTCAGGAGAAAGAGAAATGGTTAAAACATCAATTGTATCTGCTTTTTTTAAAAAAAAGCCTCCAGTCTAGTGTGGGAGGAAAGACTCACAGATGAGTAACTATGATAACAGATGAGAAGGGCCATGCTGTGGAAGAGTCATTGGCACGGTGCTGTTAGAGTTCAGGGAGAGAGAGAGAGAGAAAGCGAGTTCTACCTGAGCCAAAGAGTTGTTTGCAGATAAAACCACATAAAAAGCTCCTAGTAGAGCAAGCACTTAATGCATAGTAGGTAGTCAATAAATATGCATTCTCTTCTTTTCTTTTTCTTCTTCTCCCCATATCAAATCTTCAAATTTATTTTTAATGATTCATTGATTTATACATTCTTTGTGGTTTTTTATTCCCCTCCTTCCATGCTGTAGGACAAAATATGTGTTTTTATGATAGAGAAGTAAGCAGGAAGTGACCTTGCTTCAGTCCATGCTGGACCTGGGCCAAGGCTGAACACAAGAGGCAGGTCCTAATCCAACCAAGCCTTTGCTCACCTGGTCTGTGCACAAATTCAAAGCATCTTCCATGCACCTATGTATGCACAATACAAAAGCCTATTTTTATTTCTAAAATCCTGCTTTCTGGCTGGAGTGGGAGTTAAACTTTATATTTCCTTCAATGTTCAATACCAAATGGCTTATGGGAACCCTGGCAGAGTGGTTTCAAGTAAGCATTTTAATGTAGAATAAAGGTCAACGTGCTGGAATTTGAAACCATTAATCCCTTTGCTCTTAAGGAAGACTGTACTTTAACAGAATAAATAACAGATTAAATAATAAGAGTTCTTGAAATTCCAATGAGAAAAATTACATATTACATTGTTGAGAATTGAAACCAATGAGACCTTAATGTTCTCTCATTCAGTGTCCTATCTTAGGTTGCCAAGATTTAGAAGGTAAAGAGAAATTGTTCTTTTAATTTTCCATTGTTTTGAAGGTTGAGAGAATGTTTGAGTCTTTGAAGGTTAAGGGATCAATTATATTGGAAAATAAGCCCTTAGTTTTATGGGTAGAACAAGTGTATCACCATAGCCTGGAGAACAGAAACTCCATGTTAATTATTTCAACTTTCAGCGAGCACAGCCCCAGAAAGGACAGAGAAAACCAGCTATCAAAGTAAGCCAAAAAACTCTGCCCAATGTAATCACTCCAGGTGGTCATTCAAGACCTAGACCAGATACTACCTTCTCATAGAAGGTTCTTCTTACTTCTCAATCAGTGTTTATGGCTACTGCTGTTTACACATCTACTTTTCCTGATCGTCACTGTATCTGCCTTTCCCTTGCTCTGTTCTACATAAGATTTGAGTTCCTTGTTAATAAGAAGAAATGCCATCAATTATGCCTCAGCTGCATTCCATACTATATACTAGTGTAATCTTTACGTTAACCCTATAAGGTAGAGGTGATTATCCCATTTTATAGATGAAGCAACAGAGAATTAAAGAGGCTAGATTATTTGCCCCAGGTTTCAATGGAAGCATAGTGATAGAGCCAAACTTCCAAGCCAGGTCTGTGGTGGAGGTTCTTACACACAAAACACCAGAGGTTTGGATTTATCCTGAGGGAAATGGAGAATCATTGATGACATTTAAGTGAGGGAATGATTTGGTCAAACTTAAATTTAAGAATTTATGTCTGGCAGGAGAGACCAGTATGGGAAGATGAATGAGGAGACTGGTTACCATGATTTTGGCTAGAGATGAGGAAATTACCACAACAATGATAGTTGAGTTGTTTAAAAAAGATATTCAGGGAGTGCCTGGGTGGCTCAGTTGGTTAAGCGTCCAACTCTTGATTTCGGCTCAGGTCATGATCTCATAGTTTGTGAAGTCAAGCCCCGCATCAGACTCTGCTCTGGCAGTGAATAACTTGTGTGGGATTCATTCTCTCTCTCTCTCTCTCTCTCTCTCTCTCTCTCTCTCTCAAAATAAATAAATAAACATTTTATAAATAAATAAATAAAAGAGATATTCAGGAGTTAGAATTGACAGGGGTTGGTAACCAGTGGGCATGGAAAGGGGATTAGGCTTGGGATCAAGAACTGGTCTCTGGTTTGGGAGCCTGGATAGATTGTGCTGCCACCTACCATGATGGGAAGCACAGTTTACCTCAAAGATGGATGCTGAGAAAACTTTTCTACCAAAGAACCAAATTAAATAGATGGTTAGAATCATCCTGCCCAATCCCTGAGTATTCATGACTTTCTGTGGTTGTATTCAGATGTTCCCATTTTATAGGTGAGAACAAAAGAACAAAATAGAGGGCTTGCCTGAGTTCTTCCATGGAATCTGACCTATAAGGAGGACTAAATAACTACTTGTCAAGTGAGAATTTCAAGTTTGTAATAGCCACTTTGAGCTGCCGTGTTTGATTGTTCACATTGTAACTTCTAACACTTTGGCTGCTCTTGGGACTCTACAAGTGTGGATGGGAAAAGGGAGGAGAATATAAAGGACTAAAAACTGAAGGCCACTAAAGTTTCCCTGAAGAAAGCAGATTTGCTAGCTCCTGAAAGTGAAGCATACTACTTGAAAGAGAAAGTAAAATCCATAAAGAATACATTTAGTCCAATTTAGAATCTGAACTTATCAATCAACTGACTTGTTCTAGATGATAGAGTTGGTGTGGGACAGTGCACCCAACAGAGCACTCAACTCTGAGCTTTTGCCTCTCAGGCTTGTGTTCTTTTCACTTCACTATGCCTGCCTTCTGTTACTGCTAAATTCCCTGCATTTCACACCAGCTGAAAAACTAATTGTGCTTCCAAGCTTTGAAGTTGTTTTCTGTTCTTAGTGGTATACACAGTAAGTATTTTATGCCAAGCCAGAAATAGGCAACATTATACTAGGCACATATAACCAAAATTTTCCATAATCTCCCCCAAATATGCATTGGTTAAAAACAGCTGAAACATTTTAGAGCTAAAAGAGTCTTTAAAGCCATCTAATCCAATTCAGTTCTTTTGCAGAGGGGAGAGCTAAAGTTTCAAATAGTTTAAATGACTTACACTCTGACAGTTTGCACAAAGCCAGCACCTGAATTCAGGATTTTTTCTTATTCAAAGCGATAGAAAAAAAAATGTAGATCAAGATCAACTTCCTCATTTTGCACATTTGAAAACTGAGTCTTATTCACATATTTATTAGTTTAATAAAAAGCCATTTACTGAGTTTCTACTGTATGCTGGGGACTAGAGGTACAATAATGAATAGGAAAGACTGGATCCCTGTCTCCCTGGGAATCTCAGTCTAGCAGGGAAAATGGTATAACATACTTAATCACAATGGAGTCACATGTGTGACAACAGATTATATACAGAGGAGAGATCACCTGGTCAGGGAAGTCTCTTTGAGGAAGTGATACTTCAACATAGTATAGTGGTTAATAACTCCAGCCAGACTGCATGGGTTAAAATCCTGACACTTACTAGCTGTGCGACCTTGGGTAAGTTATGTAACTTTCCTGGGTCTTAATGTCCCAATCTGTAAAATGGGGATAATAATAGTACCTACCTTCTAGAGCTCTGAGAAGGATGAAATTAGTTAATATTTATAAGGCACTTAGTATTTGGCACATGGTAAGTGCTGCATAAGGAATTTTTAAATCAAATAGAAAAGAAGCTGAGATCCAAAGGATGAGAAGTTAACCAAAGAAACAGGAAGGCAGAGAAGTGTTCCTGGCAGAGAATAATACTATGTACAAACCGAGGAAAGAGAGAGACTAGGAACTGAAAGAAGCCAAGCATGGCTCAAAAAGAATGGGCCCTGCTGATGCTGAAAAGAGACATGCAGGGTCCAGATCAAGGGGGTTTAGGGTCTTGTAGATCATGTTAGAGTTTATCCCAAAACAGTGGGGGTTCTGGGAAAGATTTAAAGCACGGAATCTTGATCATGGTTAGGTTTTTGGTAGTCTTTCAGGCTGCTTTGTGGGATATGGATTCAGTGGGGGTAGGATGGGGTGCAGAGACCTAGTGAGAAAGAGAAAGTGAGTCAGGGTCAAGGGCAAGAAAGGACTCAGGCTTCCTGCCTTTCAAGCCAGAGCTTTTTCCACACTGCACAGCATTTTTCTAATGTGCTTTGATTGAGGCACATCATGCCAAGTGCATTCTTTTCACTTCTGGATGTTTGCAGTGCTTACCCTTTGAGCTGCATCCCCTTCATTAAGTGAATGTCCTGTTCCCCTGACCAAGAATGTAATTACTGAAGGAGAGATCAGATTAAAATTGAGTTTCTGTAATGGGCCATTTGTTTGGAAGGGAGCCTGAAGGTATTTCTGAAGACTTTAATCAAAGGGGGAAAAAGCCAATAGAACTTCTGTGATGATGATGATTATTAGGGCAATTGAACTCCAGGCACAGCAGCTTCTATATCAGTGAGTCATTGCTTGCTTTTCTGAGGCCCTTAATTGGATGAGATTTGTTTTCCTATGTAGTCTAGACTGTCAGGGATGGAAGAGACCTTAAAGGTCATCTAGTTCAACCTCACAACAGAGCTTGAGCTCTGGCTATGGTATTTTCATCAGTAATTCATCCAGTCCTTGCTCACATACCTGAACTGATGGGAAACTCATTGCCTTTAAAGATATCCCTTTCTATGATAGAACAACCCTGAAAGGAAACTCCTCTTTCTATGGAAGTGAACTCAGTCTCTAGATCCCAGTCTTGTATCTGTCTTGGTTCTGCCTCTGGAGCTATGTGGGGATTATCTGCCCCTCTCTGCTTCAGAAGGGCTATGGAAAGATCTTTAAGCAGCTGTGTGTTCCCAAGCCTTCTCTTCTGCAACTATATTTTCAAGTGTGTGTCCCTATATCTTAGTAATGGGAAACACAGGCTGTTGTAACAAAGAAACATAACAGTAGTACAGTGACTTAAAGAATGGATGTTTATTCATCTTTCACAAATTGGTTCTGAATTGAACAGTCTAGGTTGGCATCCAGCTCTACTTCCCACAGTTATTTAGTAACTGATGTTCCTTCCAGTGCCCTAATTCACCTTCATCTAGGGCATTGCTATCATCTGCAGAGTCAAATTCAGGCCCCCTCAGGTTCCAGCTAGTAGAAAGAGGAAAAAAAAGATAAGAGAGATAAAGCCCACTGTCTTAAGACTTAGGCCCAATGTGGCACACATCACTTCCACTTGATTGGAGTGTTGTTACATGACTAGACTTCACTGCAGTGAGAATGCTCTTAGGAAATGTGGTCTAACCATATGCCCAAGAGGAGACAGAGAAGAGATTCAGACATCCACCAGCTCCCACTATGCCTTGTGAGGCCATGGGAGCAGGTTTTAGCTTGGATGAACCCCTTACTTCTATTGCCAGTTTCATTCTCTTTGGCTCTTCCTAAGGCATGTTTCAGAAAATGAATGTAGTAGAGAGCAGAGAGCATTTGGATGCAGACATCCCAGCCCCATTCTTATTAACTGAGCTCTGGAGCTTGGTTTTAACTTCTCTAAATACCTATTTCTTCATTTATGAAATTGGGAGAAAAGTGTGTATCCCATGATCTCTTATGAAAGTAGGAAGGAATAACTGATGCAATTACACTTTTTGAAATGCAGATAAACATGAAATAGTTTAGCTTCAATCTTCAAACTGTTGGCTTTAAGTGTTCTCTGACTACCCACCCTAAAGTTTTTCTTTTTTTTCTCTCTCTTTGGATCACCCAAAGAAGTTGATTATCTATTACCATTTCAAGCAGAAACCTACTGTGGAGGGCTCTTAAGACAGTTTTTTACTTTACATTCATTTGCAATCTGAGGAACAAATAGAAGAGTTTGATAGTGACCAGTATTATTTGCAGTAGCATCAATTTTGGCAATATCCATCATTGGTGGCAATATCTATTTATCACACGGTTGCCATGTGCCAGGCTTTTTTCCAAGTGCTTTATATATAGTGTTTGATTGATTTTTATAATATGCCTGTGAAATAGGCATTTCATCTCCAATTTATGGATGAGAGACCTCAAGCTCAGAGAGTTAAAGTATATTGGTCAGGGTCTTACAGCTGGCAAGTGGCAGATCCAGGATCTGTTTAAGACTAAGAACTCTTCCTTTGAGTTGAGAAGACATCAATTCATGGACCAAATCATGTACAGTTCTGTCTGGTCATTGGCTTACTCAGCACATACCGTCCTTTTTATATGCTAGGCACTGTTCTAAATACTGGGTAATGGAGTCAAGTAGGTCATCTTAGCTGATGATGTCAATTCATTCTTAATAGAGAAAACAGTAACCATATGATGAGATATCAAAATTCACCAGTCTACTTGCACGTGCATCCATACATTGATTTTATTTACACCAGAATGAAAACATACCATTGCTCCTGTCTGAAGTTAACTTCCTGTATTCTAGACCCTATCTGATCTCTATAATTATTCCTTTCTTATCTATATCTTAAATTTATCACTTTCAGGATTTTCCTATATTCAAATAAATAAGTAATAATATTTTCTGTTTTTAGATAGGGAGAGAAGGATAAAGAGTGTGACCTCACATTTCCCTCTGGCTACATCCCATTTCTCTGCCCCACTGTATAGCAAACCTTCTCCAATGAATTATCTATACTCATTCTTCCCACTCCCTCACTGTGCATCAGTCTTCTTAGTCCATTCAGGTTGAGCTTCTATTCCCAATTGTCCTCCGAAATAGCCTTTATCAAGATCATCCTAGACCAGCATCCTGCCAATTCCAATGGTTATTTCTCTGCCTTCATGGTCCTAGAGATCCCAGCAACATTTCACACCATTGACTCATGTTCCTTCTTAAAATATTTTCTTCTCTAGGATTTTAAGACACCACACTTCCTTGGTCCTCCTTCTCCTTCTCTTCTTAATTATCATCTTCAGTAATTTCTCAGAATCCTTTGATGGCTCCTTATCTACTATAGTTTGAATGTTGAAGTATTATGGCCACTCTGCCTTCTTCTCTTTACTTTTATCCAGCTATGCTGATTCTCCAAGTAATCCAATCTGTTCCAATAGCTTTATATGTCAGTTATACACTAACGAATTCCATATCTACATTTTCAGCTTTAACTTCTCCTGAACTCTAGACTACTATGATCAAACTGCCTATGCTACATCTCTATCCAGATGTCTAATAGGTATGTCAAAATAAATACATTCAAGTCTTTGACTCAAGTTTTTTCCATCATAATATATGGCTCCAGGTAAAAACCTAGGGGCCATCATTAATTTCTGTCTTCCTCTCAAACCTCAAATCCAGTATATTAGTGGGTCTTGCTAGCTCTACCTCTACTATATATTCTAATCCAGTCACTTTCTTCCAATTCCTCTGCCATAACCCTAGTCCACATCACTATCACATCTTGCTTGGACTACTGAAACAGCTCCTGACTGATCTCCTTGCTTCTTGACCTGTACAGTCCACTCTCCACACAGCAGCCAGATCATGTCATTCTCTGCTTAATACTTTTCAATGGCTTCCATTCTAACTAAAATAATACCTAAGGTTTTATTGTGATCAGTAAGGCCCTACAGGACTTGGCTTCTGCCTATTTCTCCTACCTCTTTGTCTTCACTCAGTCACTAAAATCTAGCTACTGTGACCTTTTTACACAAACACAGCAAGTTCATTCTTTCTCCAAGACTTGGAACTCTTTCCATAGGGGAATTTTCATCATTCAGCCAAGGTCATCTCTGCGGGGAGAATTTTCCCGATCATTCTAGTTAAATAAAATGCACCATCTTTTAGCTAAGTCACTATCACACGATGTTATTTAATTTTCTTCATGGCCTGTATCAGTAGCTGAAATTATTGTATTTAATTTTTGTTTACCATATAAGACTGTTTTCTCTTGCTACAATGTAAACTCCTTGGGAGCATGGCCTTTGTTTTATTCATTGCTATATCCCCAGCACCTAGAATAATGCCCAGCTTCCTTAGTAAACATTTAACAAATATCTGTATATTAATCAATTGGATCTCTGCTCTCAAGGTCTTTAGCGTCATGAGAGTGACAGAAATGTGAACAATGACCACCTAGTATGATCCGTGCTATAGCAGAAAGAAGCCCAGGACTTACAGGAGGCCAAAAGCAGCACCAAACCAAGCTAGTGGCATCATATGAGGTGAAACTAGAGCTAAAGTTTGAAGGATTAGTTGGTTTTAGCCAGGTGAAGAGTGGAGGAAGAAGAACACTATATAGAGGCATAGTAAACCCATGTGGTGCATGGCTCATCAGGGTGGGAGTAATGGAAAAGGAGAGGATCAGAGTAGCCAGTACAGGAGAGGGCTAATGTGATAGGCTTAGGATTTTGATATTTACATTTAAATGGAGAGTCAAGGAAGCAGCCAAGTTAATGAGCCTCAGGGAGAGTTCTTCCTTGGAATATCCAGGAAGTTTTTGTAGAAGAAGCAACACTTGAAATAGATTTTGAAAGATGAGTAGGAATTTCCCAGATAGCAAAGAAGGAAATGTCATTTTAGGCTGTGGAAATGACACAAGCAAAGGCATAGAGGTGTGTGTGTGAAAGTACATGAGATGTTCCAGGAACTGTGAATAAATGTACACTGTGGCTGGAAGTCAGGTGGAGAATAGGCAGACATGAGAGTGGAAAGTTTTGTTAGGCTCAGGACAAAAGGGCCTTGAAGGACATGCCCATAAATTTAGACCTTACCCTGTAGGAATTGTTGAAATCCAAAGGATTTGCAGTACATGTGTCAAGAGACAGTGGAGACCAGAACCCTGTCTCTGCCTCTGCCTCTGCCTCTGAATCTCTGCTCTCTGGCCTCTGCCCTCTCATCAGCCAAAGAGAGGATTGGACCAGATGATCTTTAAAAGATCCCTTCCACAGCTGTGAAATTTCTTAGGCTAAGTAAGTGGCACCATCTGTTTTGTTAAGGGGGTAAACAGAGTTAGTCTATCAACATGCTGAAAGGCAGAATCGCTGCTCTAAAGCTAAATTTCCCCTGGGACACTCATTTCTGTGCTGACCTCTCAGGCCAGTGGAGCTAGCAGTAATAAGTTATTGATGCTGGCATGCCTCCTCCCTCCAACTGCCCATTCCTATGCCTGGGAGTACCTCAGTGAAGAGTTATGAAGGTCTTATAAATTGAATTCCCCTCTATCTTATCTCACACTTTATGGAGATACTAGATATTTCTTAACTTGGCTAGGAAAAGATAATGCAGCATCATTTGTCCCAGCCACAGGCTCTCAGTATTGACCAACAGGTTGGTAGCAAAGGTGGAATATTTGCCTCTAAAGAGAGATTGCTCAAGACAATCTTCCTGCTGTCTTAGGAGAGACTTATTTTGTCTTTCATGTTTTTATTTGTTATCAGCCTTATCCTGTGGTCTTTGAAATATTCTCTTCAGAAGTATAGAAGCTTAGACCCTTTCCACACTATTCATGCAGGCATTATCAGCACGTACACATAAAGGATCTTCCATGTACCAGGCATTGTGTTAGATAATGAGAATAAGAAAGAAGTCAGACACAACCCCCACCCACAAGGGGCCCCTAATTTGATGAAGGAGGCAGAAACATACACAGATAGTTAGGCATCAGTTGTTAGTTACCACAGTAGAAAAGATATTCATTTATCCAATCTAAATTTATGGAATGAATAAGAAAAATCTCTGACCTCAAGTAGCTCATAGATTAGTCTTTCACAATGATGAAGATGCATTCTATTTTCGGTACATGTATACAGTGTTCAGAGCATGTACAAATTTTACCTCCTGGGACAGAGGAGTGAGAGGATGGGTCAGAGAAAGTTTATGGAGAAAGTAGTATTTGTGTTAAATCTTGAATAATAAACAGGATTTTTACGAGGCTGTCTTAAGGGTGTTGCAGGAAGGGAACAGCATGAGGAAAGAGAAAGTAAGAACATTCTAGGTAGAGTGTCAGCATAAGAAAACCTAGACATATGAAAAAGTTTGCTGTGTTCATGGAACCACACGAAGATCCCTGAGTATGTCTGCATTTTTATCTTAACATGGTTGTATTGTATCCTGCAACCTTGTTAAACTCACTTAGTAGTTCTCATAGCTTTTCTATACATTCTGTCAGGTTTTTCATATTTCTATGATAGTTGTTTTATGGCCCAGAATGTGGTCTAACATGGCAATGTCTACATGCACTTCAGAAAAATATATATTCTGCTGTTACATATGAGTTGAGTATTTAATAAATGTCGATTAGGTCAAGTTCTTTGACAGTGGTATTAGGTCTTCTATATCCTTCCTGATTTTCTATGTATGTATTCTATCAATTACTGGGAGAGGAGTATTGAAATCTTTGACTGTAATTGTGGGTTTTATTCAATTGTATCAGCTTTTGCTTCCTGCATTTTGATGCTCTAGTGTTAGATGCATAAGTAATTAGCATTTTTATGTCCTCTTAATGAATTGACACCTTTATTATTATGAAGTTACCCTCTTTATTCCTGATAGTCTTTGCTCTAAAGTCAATTGTGTCTGATGTTAATATAGCCACTTCAGCTTTTATTTCTTTTTTTTTTTAATTTTTTTAATGTTTATTTTATTTTTGAGACAGAGAGAGACAGAGCATGAGTGGGGGCGGGTCAGAGAGAGAGGGAGACACAGAATCTGAAACAAGCTCCAGGCTCTGAGCTGTCAGCACAGAGCCCGACACGGGGCTCGAACCCACGAACGGTGAGATCATGACCTGAGCCGAAGTCGGAAGCTCAACCGACTGAGCCACCCAGGCGCCCCCAGCTTTTATTTCTTTATTAGTGTTAAAATGGTATATCCTTTTTCCAAACTTTTACTTTTAATCTCTTTGTGTCTTTATGTTTGAACTACATTTCTTACAGGCAGCATATAGTTGGATCTTGCTTTTGTTAGTCAATCTGGCAATCTCTGTTTTTTTTAATTACAGTGTTTAGACTGCTTACATTTAACTTTTCTTTTACATTTTTTTAGTTTTTTATTTAAATTCCAGTTAGTTAACATACAGTGTAATATTAGTTTCAGGTGTACAGTTAAGCAATTCAACACGTACATACAACAACTGGTGCTCATCTTAGCCAAGTGCCCTCCTTGATCCCCATCACCTATTTAACCCAACCCACCTCCCCTCTGCTAACCATCAGTTTGTTCTCTATAGTTAAGAGTCTGATTCTTGGTTTGCCTCTCTCTTTTTTCCCCTATGATTGTTTTGTTTCTTAAATTCCACATATGAGTGATTACACAGCCATAAAAAAAAATCTTCCCATTTGCAATGACACGGATGGAACTAGAGAGTATTATGCTAAGTGAAATAAGTCAAAGAAAGACAAATACCATATGATTTCACTTATATGTGGAATTTAACGTGATTATTGATAGGGTTAGATTTAAATCTATAATTTTGCTCTTTGTTTTTCATTTGTCCCATCTGTTCTTTATTCCTTTTTTTCTCTTTTACTACTTTCTTTTGTGGTATTTTGGAGTATTTTTTGAGGGTTTTTTTTCTTTTGGCTTCCTTTTTTATCTCCTTTGTTGATTTATTAACTATAATGCAATTGTGTTATTTTTGTGGTTGATTTAGAGCTTGTAGTATATTCTTTAACTATCATGGACTACCTTCAAGCAACATGACACTACTTCATATATAGTATAACAACTTTACAATAGTATATTTCTATTTCTTCCCTTCCAGCCTTTGTGCTATTGTGGACATACCTTTTACATGTCTTATAAACCCCATACTATATGATTATTTTCTGTAAACATTGAATTATCTTGTAAAGTTGTTTAAGTAATAAGAAACATCCTTTATTTATCCATGTAAGTACAATTTTGATTCTCTTAATTATTTTGTGGTAGATAGATTTCTATCTGCTATCCTATTCCTGCTACCGGCAGGACTTCCTTTAATATTTCTTAGTGTATGGGTCTGCTAGTAATGGATTCTTTTAGGTTTTTTTCTGAAAAACCTTAACTTGCCATAGTCTTCAAAGATATTTTTGGTAGAAAAGAATTCTGGCTTGAAAGTTGTTTTTTTTTTCTTTCAGTATTTCAAAGATGTTGATCTGTCATCTTCTCACTTACATAGTTTCCAAGAGAAAATTATTTTCATCCGTCCTTTTGTTTCTCTGCACATAAGGTTTCTTCCTTTGGCTGATTTCAAGACGTTTTTGCTTTGAAAATTTTTATTATGATGTAGTGTAGTTTTCTTTATGTTTCTTTTACTTGCGAGCTCATTGAGTTTCTAGGATCAGAAGGTTTATAGTTTTCATGAAATTTGGAAAATTTTCACCCATTATCACTTTAGATACTTTTTATGTTCATCCCTCCTTTTGGCAGTTCCAATTCCTGTATATTAGGATTATTTAAGTTGTCCCACAGCTTACTGACCCTTTGTTAATTAGGGATTGGGGCAGGAGGGAGTCTCTCTGTGTGTTTCTTTTTGGATATTTTTTATTGCTATGTCTTCAAATTCACTAATCTTTTCATCTCCAGTGTCTAATTTGCCATTATTTCCACCTAATGTATTTTAATCTCAGGTATTGTAGGTTTATCAATAGAAGTTCAGTTTGGGTCTTTTTTACATCATTCATGTCCCTTCTGAGCTTTTGGAACACATAGAATACAGATATAATGACTATTTAAATGTCTTTTTCTGCTAATGTTAATATCTGTATCAGTTCTGGGTCCATTTTGATATGACTTTTCCCCCCAGAAAGAATTTCCTAATTCTTAGCAGTCCTGATTTTTTTAATTGGATGTAAAACATTCATTAGATGGCATGATTTTAACCTGTTGGGTTATAGACATTTCATATTCTTAAAAATGTTCTTAAAGTTTCTTCTGAGATGTGTTAAGTTACTTTAGAAATAGTTTGGTTATTTCAAGTCTTGCTTTTAAATTAATTAGGTGGTTTCAGAGTAGTGTTTTGCCTAGCGTTAATTATTCCCCACTACAGAGGCAAATCCCGTGTAGGTATTTTACTCAAATCTACTGTGAATTATAAGGTTTTTCCAGTTTATCTGGTAGGAATAGGCATTGCTTCTAGCCCCTCGTGAGCATCAGGCACTGTTTCCTCTAATCCTCTGAGATGCTTCTTTCCCCAGCCTTCATTTTCTCACATACATGTACAGATCATTATTCTGCTGAATACTCAAAGGGAACCCTTGACAGATTTCCAGAGTGTTTTCTGTCTTCAGCTCTGTCCTCCCTCTCTAGTTCTCTCACCTACAAACTCTAACCATCTTAGTGTTTCCAGACTCTAGGCGTCATCTCCTTGACCCAGGTTGTTTGCCAGACTCTGTTTGGGTTTCTCTCCCTGTGCCGGGTCCTAAAAACTTTCATGCATAAGCTGGAGCAATCCTGTGGCCCACCACATTGGTTTTCCATCTCATAGCCATCCATCACTGTCCTTCATTGCCTGATGTCGAATGTCTCAAAAATCTTTATATATAGTTTTTTTTTTTAACCTGGTTTTTGGTTGTTGCAAGTAGTAGAGTAATTCAGTCCCTATTATTTTATCTCAGCCAGAACTGTAAGTCCTCCCAAATTCTTAATTATGTAATTATAAGTCCTTCCATATATAGATTCTAGTTACCTCTTTATTTTTATCTTCCTCTACTCCCTTGTGCTCACTGTCCACTGTAAAATACAGCAGATACCATGTTGTGGCACTTTTCTGTGTTCCCTTTGCCCACAAGGCCTTCCCCATTTTCTGTCTCTTCCTTCTGAGTAACTCCTATGCACTGCTTCAGACATAGTTTAGGCACTATATACTCCTACTCGTTTTACCTTTCACCCCTAAATCAGGTTATGAGCTTTGCATCTCTTTATCAGAATTGTTTCTGCATGTTTCAAATAGTATTTCATGGAAGTAAAGATGGATGTTATAAGGTAGCTGAAATTTAATTGGAAAATGTTATGTTAAGGAGTATTAAATAGTTTTATTTTAATTTATTATTTAAAGTAATTTCTTTTTTAAATTTTATTTTTAAAATTTACATCCAAGTTAGTTTGCATATAGTGCAACAATGATTTCAGGAGTAGATTCCTTAATGCCCCTTACCCATTTAGCCCATCCCGCCTCCCACAACCTCTCCAGTAACCCTCTGTTTGTTCTCCATATTTAAGAGTCTCTTAAGTTTTGTCCCCTCCCTGTTTTTATATTATTTTTGCTTCCCTTCCCTTGTGTTCATCAATTCTGTCTTAAAGTCCTCATATGAGTGAAGTCTATGATATTTGTTCTTCTCTGACTGACCAATTTTGCTTAGCATAATACCCTCTAGTTCTATCCACGTAGCTGCAAATGGCAAGATTTCATTCTTTTTGATTGCCAAGCAATACTCCACTGTATATGTATACCACATCTTCTTTATCCATGCACCCATTGATAGACATTTGGGCTCTTTCCATACTTTGGCTATTGTTGATAGTGCTCCTGCTATAAACATTGGGGTGCATGTGCCCCTTTAAAACAGCGTACCTGTATCCCTTGGATAAATACCTCCTAGTGCAATTGCTGGGTCATAGGGTAGTTCTATTTTTAGTTTTTTCAGGAACCTCCATACTGTTATCCAGAGTGGCTGCACCAGTTTGCATTCCCACCAGAAGTGCAAAAGAGATCCTCTTTTAGGGTTCCTGGGTGGCTCAGTCAGTTAAGCATCTGACTTCAGCTCAGGTCATGATCCTGCCATCTATGAGTTCAGGCCCCATGTCAGGCTCTGTGCTGACAGCTCAGAGCCTGGAGCCTTCCTCGGATTCTGTGTCTCCTTCCCTCTCTGCCTCTCTCCCACTCATGCTGTCTCTGTCTCTCAAAAATGAATAAATTTTAAAAAATAAATTAAAAAAAAAAGGAAATCCACTTTCTCCACATCCTCACCAACATCTGTTGTTGCCTGAATTGTTAATGTTAGCCATTCTGACAGGTGTAAGGTGGTATCTCATTGTGGTTTTGATTTGTATTTCCCTGGTGATGAGTGATGTTAGGCTTTTTTTCATGTGTCAGGTGGCCATCTGGATGTCTTCTTTGGAGAAGTCTCTATTCGTCTTTTGCCCATTTCTTCACTGGATTATTTGTTTTTTGAGTGTTGAGTTTCATAAATTCTTTATAGGTTTTGGATACTAACCCTTTATCTGATATGTTGTTTGCAAATATCTTCTCCCATTCTGACTGTTGCCTTTTAGTTTCGCTGCTTGTTTCTTCACTGTGCAGACACTTTTTATTTTGATGAGGTCCCAATAGTTCATTTTGCTTTTGTTTCCCTTGACTCCGGAGACATGTTGAATAAGAAGTTGCTGTGACCAAGATCAAAGAGGTTTTTGCCTTTCTCCTCGAGGATTTTGATGGCTTCCTGTCTTACATTTAGGTCTTTCATCCACGTTGAGTTTATTTTTGTTTATGGTGTAAGAAAGTGGTCCAGGTTCATTTTTCTGCATGTCGCTGTCCAGTTTTCCTAGCACCACTTGCTGAAGAGACTGTCTTTATTCCATTGGATAGTCTTTCCTGCTTTGTTAAAGATTAGTTGGCCATATGTTTGTGGGTCCATTTCTAGGTTCTCTCTTCTGTTCAATTCATCTGAGTGTCTGTTTTTGTGTCAGTACCATACTGTCTTGATGATTACAGGTTTGTAATACAGCTTGAAGTCTGGGATTGCGATGCCTCCTGCTTTGGTTTTCTTTTTCAAGATTGCTTTGGCTATTCCGGGTCTTTTCTGGTTCCACAAATTTTAGGATTGTTTAGGATTTTAGGATTTTAGGATTGTTTGTTCTAGCTCTGGTTCTTGTCCTTTCTTTTACTGATGTGATGAATCACACTGATTGTTTTGTGGATATTGAACCAGCCCTGCATCCCCGGTATAAATCCAGCTTGGTCATGGTGAATAAATTTTTCAATGTATTGTTGGATCCGGTTGGCTAATATCTTCTTGAGGATTTTTGCATCCATGTTCATCAGGGAAATTAATCTATAGATCTCCTTTTTAGTGGGGTCTTTGTCTGGTTCTGGAATCAAGGTAATGCTGGCTTCATAGAAACAGTTTGGAAGTGTTCTTTCCATTTCTATTTCTTGGAACAGCTTCAAGAGAATAGGTGTTAACTCTTCCTTAAATGTTTGATAGAATTTCCCTGGAAAGCCATCTGGCCCTGGACTCTTGTTCTTGGGGAGATTGTTGATTACTAATTCGATTTCTTTACTGGTTATTGGTCTGTTCAAATTTTCTATTTCTTCCTGTTTCAGTTTTGGTAGTGTATGTTTCTAGGAATTTGTCCATTTCTTCCAGATTGCCCATTTTATTGGTGTACAATTGCTCACAATATTCTCTTATTATTGTTTTTATTTCTGCTGTGTTGGTTGTGATCTCTCCTATTTCCTTCTTGATTTTATTTATTTGGGTCCTTTCCTTTTTCTCTTTGATAAAACTGACTAGTGGTTTGTCAATTGTGTTAATTTTTTCAAAGAATCAGCTTCTGGTTTCATTGATCTGGGTTTTTTTGGTTTTGATAGCATTGATTTCTGCTCTAATCTTTATTATTTCCTGTCTTTTGCTGTTTTTGGATTTTATTTGCAGTCCTTTCTCCAGCTCTTTTAGGGTGTAGGGTTAGGTTGTGTATCTTAGACCTTTCTTCCTTCTTTAGGAAGGCCTGGATTGCTATATACTTTCTTCTTATGACCACCTTTGCTGTATCCCAGAGGTTTTGGGCTGTGGTGTTATCATTTTCATTGGCTTCCATGTACTTTTTAATTTCCTCTTTAACTTCTTGGTGAGCCCATTCATTCTTTAGTAGGATGTTCTTTACTCTCCAAGTATTTATCTTTCCACGTTTTTTTCTTGTGGTTGATTTTGAGTTTCAAAGCGTTGTGGTCTGAAAATATGCACGGTATGATCTCGATCTTTTTGTACTTGCTAAGGGCTGATTTGTGTCCCAGTTTGTGGTCTGTTCTGGAGAACGTTCCATGTGCACTGGAGAAGAATGTATATTCCATTGCTTTAGGATGAAATGTTCTGAATATACCTGTTAAGTCCATCTGATCCAGTGTGTCATTCAAAGCCATTGTTTCCTTATTGATTTTCTGTTTAGATGATCTGTCCATTGTTGTAAGTGGGGTGTTGAAGTCCCCTACTCTTATGGTATTATTATCAATGAGTTTCTTTGTGTTTGTGATTAATTGATTTATATATTTGGGTCCTTTCACATTCGGAGCATAAATGTTTACAATTGTTAGGTGTTCTTCATGGATAGACCCCTTAATTATGATATAATGCCCTTCTTCATATCTTGTTACAATCTTTATTTTAAAGTCTAGATTGTCTGATATATGTATGGCTACTCTGGCTTTCTTTTGTCGACAATTAGCATGATAGGTGGTTCTTCATCCCCTTACTTTCAATCTGAAGGTGTCTTTAGATCTAAAATGGGTCTTTTACAAGCAGCATATAAATGGGTCTTGTTTTCTTATCCATTACGTTACCCTATGTCTTTTGATTGGAGCACTTAGTCCATTGGTGTTTAGAGTGAATACTGAAAGATAGGAATTTATTGCCATTATGTTGCTTGGAGAGTTGGAGTTTCTGGTGGTGTTCTCTGGTCCTTTATAGTCTTTGTTGCTTTTGGTCTTTTTTTTTTTTTTTTTTTTTCATCTTTTTACCCCTCAGAGAGTTCCCCTTAAAATTTCTTGCAGGGCTGGTTTAGTGGTCACAAACTCCTTTATTTTTGTTTGGGAAACTTTTAATCTCTCATTCTATTTTGAATGACAGCCTTGCTGGATAAAGAATTCTTGGCTGCATATTTTTCTGATTCAGCACATTGAATATCATATCCTGCCACCCCTTTCTGCCCCGGCACATTTCTGTGGCTAGGTCCACTGCAAACCTGATCTGTCTTCCCTTGTAGGTTAGGGACTTTTTTTCCCCTTGCTGCTTTCATGATTCTTTCCTTGCCTGAGTATTTTGTGAAATTGACTATGATATGCCTTGCTGATGGTTGGTTTTGGTTGAATCTAATGGGAGTTCTTTGTGCTTCCTGGATTTTGATGTCTGTGTCTTTCCCCAGGTTACAAAAGTTTTCCTCTATGATTTGCTCATGTAAGACTTCTATCCCATTTTCTCTCACTTCATCTTCTGGGACCCCTGTGATTCTGATGTTATTCCTTTTAAATGAGTAACTGATTTCTTTAATTCTTAAATCGTGTTCTTTTGACTTAGTTTCCCTCTTTTTTTCCTGCTTCCTCATTCTCCATAAGTTTGTCCTCTATATCGCTGATTCTTTGCTCTGCCTCATCCATCCTTGCCACCACAGCATCCATCAAGATTGCAGCTCAGTTACAGTATTTCTTATTTCATCCTGACTAGCTTTTACTTCTTTTGTCTCTGTAGAAAAGGGATTCTAATCTATTTTTGACTCCAGCTAGTATTCTTATTATCTAAATTCTGGTTCAGATTCTAAATTCTGGTTCAGACATCTTGCTTGTATCTGTGTTGGTTAAGTCATTGGCTATCATTTCTTCCTGCTCTTTCTTTTGGGGTGAATTCCTTTGTTTCATCATTTTGGAGGGAGAAAAGAAATTAAGGAGGTAAAAAATATTAAAATTAAAAACATTAAAATAAAAACATTAAAATTAAAAAATTAAATTTTTTTAACGTTTATTTTTGAGACAGAAAGAGACAGAGCATGAACAGGGGAGGGGCAGAGAGAGAGGGAGACACAGAATCTGAAACAGACTCCAGGCTCTGAGTGGTCAGCATAGAGCCTGACGCGGGGCTTGAACTCATGGACCGTGAGATCATGACCTGAGCCGAAGTCGGACGCTTAACTGACCGAGCCACCCAGGCACCCCAAAATTAAAAAATTAAAAACAACACACACCCACAAAAAAATCAAATAAAGGATGCCAAATCTTAGGTGTGTTTTGGTCTGGGTGTTGAAAGGGGCTTGATAGATTAGAAAAAAAATTGGGGAAAAAGGAAATTGTTTAAAAATTTTTAAAAATGAATACACTGAAATAGAATAAAATGAAATGATAGAAATAAAATAGAATTTGAAAAAATTTACCAAAAAGTAAAAAATATTGTAGAAAAAAATTAAAGAAAACTATTTTTAATAAAAATTGAAAATAAAAATAAATTTTTTCTCTTTCTGTATTCAAGAAAAAGAAAAGAAACAAAAAAAGAAGGAAAAAAGAAAATTGAATAGATGGACCAGTGAACAGACTGAAATACGATTGAAATTAGTTCGTTTTCCCTTAGAAGTCAAACTATGAAGAGCTTTATAGTCCCTAAACTAAAGAGGCTGAGAGACTTGTGTTCCTGAAGAGTGAGGCTGGCCTAGTTGCATGGGGCTTAGTGTAATGGCTCCGTTCTTCACTAGATGGTGCTTCCTAGCTTACTGGGGTGGATTGTTGTGGTGCTTGTAGGTGTGTATGTGCATGCACAGGAGCTGTGAAAATGGCATCACCCAGCTACCCAGTCTCTAGGATCGGAACTCTGTTTTCCCTTATCAGCAGTCACGGACCCGTCCTTTGTCTCCAGCTTCCGTCCACTCCCTGCTTTTACACTGTCTGTGACCAAGCCCCAGGCAGCACCACCCTCCTGAGTTTTATCTCAGATGTGGCTGTTTTTCCCGACCCCTTATTTCTGAGGGGCTATGGCTTTGGCCCATTCTGTCCCTCTGTAGGAGGGTCTCACTGAGCAATGGCCTGGTGCCAGTTGCACGCAGGAATGTTCGTGGGACTGTGCTGCTACGGATGCCCAGAGACCAGCTGGGTGCCAGCCTGCCCCAGAAAAAGTTCACACAATTGTGTAGAAGTAGCGTTTCAGGGATTATGGAAAATCACAACACACATCTGGCACCAGGCTTCACCCCCAATGACCTTATTCCAGCACCAGTGATTGTGGTTGTTCTCCCAGGCCCACTGGGGCCTTTGCCTGTGGGGGGCCACACAGCCTCTACCAGATGTCCTTCCAGCAGGGGAACCGCCTCTCCCCATGTGGCCTGAAGACCCTTGGACTTCAGGGGATTCGCCCTTCCCACCAGAGCACCACCAGGTATCAAGCTGCAGAGTTTCAGACTCTGTGCTCCCCCTGTTTATAGAGCCTTAATGGAATTTAAACCCTCTCCTTTCTCCTTTCTCCCTTTTTAGTTCAGTCCCTGCAGATGTTCCCACTTTTCCACTTTCTCTCTAGCTGCTTTGGGGGGTGCTTTTCCCGTATTCTTCCCCACCCCATTTCCATCCTCTCTCCACAAGCAAAAGCAGCTCTCTGCCCTCCATGGCTTCTCTCTCCCCCAGTTCACCTCTCCACGCCATGTAGCTGCTAAGTTCTGTGGTTCAGGTTGTGCAGATTATTGCGTTAATCCTCAAGTCAGTTTTCTAGGTGTGCAGTGTGGTTTAGTGTTAATCTGGCTGTATTTCATGGATGCGAGACAAACAAAAAACTTCCATGCTGTTCCATCATCCTGCTCCTCTCCTATGTAAAGTAATTTCTACACCCAACTTGGGGCTCAAATTTACAACCCTGAGATCAAGAGTCGCATCCTCTACTGACTGAGCCAGCCAGGTGCCCCTACAGTTTTGTTTTGTTTTGTTTTGTTTTGTTTTGTTTTGTTTTGTTTTGTTTTGTTTTGTTTTGTTTTGCCTTGCCTTGCCTTGTCTTGTTTTGCCTTGTTTTGCCTTGTTTTGCCTTGTTTTGTTTCAGAACCTAATGTGCATTATGAGTCTCCAAGAAGCGATATGATAGGCGGATGAAGAAACTGAGCCTGAAAGAGATTTTATTTTTTAAGTGAAAGGAAAAAAAACATACTAGCCAAGAGCCTATTGTAGAGGGGTTAGGCTGGAATGTGCCAGAGAACTTGCCCATTCAGGTCTCTGTGGGAGCCCAGAGCCCAGTGTAGTAGTAAAAGAGCATTAGCCCTAGTCCTCAGCCTGCCTATAATTTATTATGTGACCTTGGACAGGTTTTTTTCCCATTCTAGACCTTAGTTTCTACATCTTAGAAATGGTGGTAGAAGCTAGATTTGATGAGGTTAGATTTGATCTTCAGCATGTTAATTCTCTGCTGCCTACTGTGGTTGAACCAACCTTCCCAGAGTGCTTTCTTGGTGAATTCCTATGGCCTCCCAAAATTCATTTTCCAATTATCATATTGTTGTATGTCTCTTCTAAGTGTCCCAAGTAGAAGACTCTTGCCTCAGCTCTGAGAATATCAGCTTCTCTTTAGACACACTTTGCACATAAGAGTCCTAATAAATATTTCTTTAGTCTTTCCTTGCTGTGTTCTCTGGTTCTATAACTACTCTTAGATCAGAACCCTGAGGACCTTTCTAGGATCATCCTCTCCCTCATTTTGCATTTATATTGTTACGAAATTTGATTCTATTTGCTTCTACCCCCTAGATATTTCTTCAATCAATTTCTTTATTTAATATCCTTTAAAATATAGATATTATTAGTAGCAGTAGTATTAGTATTACTCCTTTAGTATAGTTGAAATAATAAAAGGAAGCTGGGGCCCAAGACATTAATTTGCCCAGGAACTGACAGCTAGTAAATACCTGAACCATGACCAGTACCTAAGTTTTAATATGCTTGTTTTCTCAATTATCATTTGCTTGTTGATTGAATAAATTCATGAATAGATTTATGAAATTAACTTGAATTTCCTACATTTCCACTATTTCTTTACCTGACAGAAACTTTGGATAACTTTTCACCATAATTTCATTTTGTTGAGTTGCACAATAATCTTGTTTAGCTCTGAAATATGAGCAGGTCCAGATGTCCCCTGTGGGATGCCTGAGCTGTCAGTGAGCTCTTACCAGATCTCTGGACATGCTGAGTAGCTCCCCTAGAACCTCCTTGTCCTGTTTCCCTTTGAATATCTATAAACCTGGAAGCAGCCACCAAGTTAGAGCCTAACAGAACAACCCATTCTCAACCTCTTCTCCTCAGCCCTCTAGGAGGTGGCTGGTGGCTGTTTTTACCATTTTTTACCCATAATTGGGATAATTTATATAGATGACAGCATAAGTGGAACTGTAGTGTTTGGGTTTTGTTTTTTTTTTGTTGTTGTTGTTTTGTTTTGTTTTGTTTTGTTTTGTTTTAGAATGTACTAGGCTTTCATGTGAGTATGAAGGGAAAAAAGTTAGAATTTGTTATTGCACTAAAAGCAATTTCTCTCTCAGGAAAATCATTTCTGATGAGTAACTTGATTCCAAAATAATATCTCTACAACTAGTCATGCTTATATTTAAAAAAAAAATAGGGGCGCCTGGGTGGCTCAGTCAGGCATCTGACTCTTGATTTCAGCTCACATCATGATCTCACCTTTTGCGAGATCAAGCCCCCTGTCAGGCTGTGCACTGACAGCTTGGGGCCTGCTTAGGATTCTACCTCTCTCTCTCTCTATCCCTCCTCCACCCATGCTCACTTGCTCTCGCTCTCTCTCTCAAAATAAATAAATAAACTTTTTTAAAAATGTAGAAAAGCAAATTCATGTTTTTTACCCTGTCATTCTTCTGCAAAGCCCAGTTCTAATTCTTTAACCAGACACCAGAGCCCTGTCTTCTGGTCCCTACCCATCACTCCAGTCTTATTCCCTACCGCTTCTCTCCTTATCCTTTATTCTTTAGTCATAGTGACCTACTTGTCAGGTCCTGAACCTATTTTTCTACCTTCTTAATATGTCATTAATATATCTCTGGAGGGTGCTTTACCTCTTATCTTACCTAGTAAACTTTTTGCTATCTTTCAAAACCTTGATTATGTGTCCACTCTTCTCTAGAGTCATCCTTGGCTCCCACCCAACCCCAAGATAGAGTTGGCCACTTTTCTGTGTACACACAATTTTATTATTGCCTCTGTCACTTTGTTTTCTATTTGTTTGACTTCAGTTGTGTCTCCTCGTGTGTTCCTAGGAAGTTATTAAGTTCAGTGCTTTACATATTTGGAGTTCAGGAAATTTCTGTAGCTAAACTCTGACCCTAACCAGTATTGGCAGAGCTCCTTGCATTTCAGACTAGGAGGAGCCTTTAAAGGCTTGGTTCCACTTACTGCTGAGGAAACTAAGGCCCAGAAAAGGCAATAATTTGCCCAAGATCACATTGTACATTTGACAGCATTTGTCCATTGTTGGGTAAATCTTTATCTTTGCTGAACTGGGGGATTCAACATTCTTTTTTGCAACAGTTTTTAGTGTTCTTTTTTTTCCCCCATAGTCTAGTCTAACACAGAGGTTAGGAACATAAACTCTGGAGCCAGATGTTCTGAGTTTGAATTCTGTCTATACTACTTATTATTGAGAAACCAACATAGTACATACTTTTTCTGTTCCTCGCCTTTCTTCTCTAGACAATGAGGATACTGGCAGAATTTATCTCATAGTGTTATTGTGAGGAATAAAGGAGTTATACCCATAAAGTCCTTGAACAGAGAATAGAACATAGAGTACATGCAATAAATTTTTCTAATGCATAGAAATAGGGAAAAGAAGGAAACAGGGTTAACTCAGATTTCTAATACAGAAAAATGGGAAGCAGCAGAAGGAAACTAGGGCCCTGGTCACATAACATTGCAGAGGTTCTTGATTGGTTCCCAATGTTGCTATGTTCATGGGTAAAGGAAATAAAACTAATCCAAAGGATCTCAAGTCAATTGGGTGTTTTTTTTCCCTTGAACACTTACAGCACTGTTAATGGAAGTAGCACTGATGTGTAGACCAAACCAGAGGTCAGATTTCATCTCTGTCTCAGATAATCATTCCAATATTCAGAGCTGTATAAATATGAAGCAGGCTGCCTAGGAAGGTAGCAAGTCTTCATCACTGTATGCATTCAAATAGAGTGTTAGCAGCCGCTTGGGTGCTCAGATATATCAGGTTCAAACATAAAGTAGATAGTTGAAGCAGATGAACTTTTTAATGTTTATTTATTTATTTATTTATTTTAATGTTTATTTTTTGAGAGAGAGAGACAGAGACAGAGTGTGAGCAGGGGAGGGACAGGGAGAGATAGAGACACCAAATCTGAGGCAGGCTTCAGGCTCTGAGCTGTCATGATGCATGGCTTGAACCCACGAACTGTGAGATCATGACCTGAGCCGAAGTCAGATGCTCAACCAACTGAGCCACCCAGGTGCCCCTAAGTGTTTATTTATTTTGAGAGGAAGAGAGAAGGAGAGGGAGCATGCTAGTAGAGAGGGGCAGAGAGAGAGGGGGGAAATCCCAAGCAGGCCTATGTCAGTGCAGAGCCTGACACGGGGCTCGAACTTACAAACCATGAGATCATAACCTGAGCCAAAACCAACAGTGGGCCACTTAACTGACTGAGTCATCCATATGCCCTGAAGCAGATGGATTTTAAGACCACTTTTAACTGATTCAATATTTTTTAAAGTGTGTCTTATTTTATACTTCTTAAGCTATAAAGTTAAATTATTTTGATGGTTTCCTTAAATGTATGAGTCTATGATTCTATGATTCCATGGGATTAACTGTCAATCCCATAGATGATGTTTGGCAGCATCTGGCTATCCTCTTTATAACAATATCTTTAGAGCCTATTGGAATTTTTCCTTATGGGACTTGACGGTGCTTTAAAAAGTGATTTCTAGGGGAGGTATCCATTCAGGAACTTCACTAAGTGCTCTCATACATAGCCCTTCTCCATGGCTATATTTTTAGCTTCCACAGCCATTTAAGTTGAGCATAATTAGAGGAAAACAATAGCTAAAGCAAAAAAGCACCATCCCAGCATTTTTCAAGGAATGGATGTGGCTGGAGAGAAGCAGCTGCCCACTGCTGCACTTAAATTTAGAATCTACCTGGGGACAGCTCCAACAGAGCTGAGTTCGGTCTAGTTGAAGGAAAGGAAAAAATAACTGGTAATATCTTTTTATCACCTTTGTGACTAATAATCTTTAATACTATGGTTATGATATATATGTATATTTCAGAAAGAACTCTATTGTATACAAAATTTGTTTATTAAAACTTTATTGTATAAAAAATTGGGAAGTACCATAAACAGTCTTTGAAATTGTCATTCAAATATTTATAACCAATTAAATAATAATAATAATAATAATAATAATAATAATCCTTGAATCCAGGTTGTCTTCTGACCTAGTGCTCTTCCTTACTTTTTTGCATTCCTACCTGTACATATTTTATAGAATTTTTCCTCTTTGGCAAGTCAAAGGCACATTTGATCACTTAAGACCCTCCAAAATCAAAACATTTTAATGGTTTTCCATTCTTCTTAGAATAAAAATATTGGTTTGTTTTTCTGCTTCTCCTCCCCCCACCCTGTCCAAATCTTCGTTATGGGTTCTCATACACTGTATAGCTTCACGTTTATCACTGTTGGATTTTCAAATTATACATGTGATCATTTGATTAACATCTATCTCCTCAATAGACTATCAGCTTCTGAGGATAAGGAACATGTCTGGTTTTGCTCCTTCTTTATGTTCATTCCTTAGCACAGTCCCCTAAAACATACTAGACATGCAATACATATTTGTTGAAAGAATGAATAAAATGAATTAATGAATTATACTTTAAAATAGTCTGTGCCACAATATTTGAAAATCATAGTTTTAAGGTGTAGGTCAGTGATTTGAGAAAAGCAGAGATACTAATTTATAGATCATTGTATACACACTTAAACATTTATACACACACATAGAGTGCATTATGGGTCCAATTGGAATGTAGGATTTGAGTTTGGAAAGAATCAAGACATAGTGGAGGAAAGGAGGAGTCATTGATATTTTCTAGCTTTTGCCAAGGGGGATTAAATTATTTTGATGGTTACTAAATAGACCTTACACCAAGATCTCCACTTGTAAAGGGCACAAATTTGTTGTCAACTCTTTTACAGCTGGGTGTTTAATTTTTTATCTTTGAGTACACAAGTATCTTTGGTTCTTTTACTCTTTACCCTCAAAACAAAAACAAACTGATTGAAAACACTGCAGCTATTAATTAAGGCAATTTAGCCATTGCTTTGTCTAGTGACCTTTGGGGTCTTATTTAACTCTGTTGCATACAAGGGCATATGTCTCTGTGACTGGGTCATTTAGATTCACTTAGGAAAATAAAAACTATACTATTTCAACAGAAAGGTTTAGTGTATGAAGACTGTTACCAGGTATGGAGGGCTAAAAGTGCAAAAAGGGAACAGTGGGAAAGCCCAGAGATTATAGTTGCGGGAAACTGCTATCACTGCTTGGATTAGGGGAACAAAGGGGATGAGTTGTAGTTAATCAAAACCTAGGAGCTTAGAGAGGGACTCTGTGGCCCTGAATTCATTTTCTGAGGAGGGAGCATAACCTCTCTGGCTGCTACCTCTGAGTCATGAAGAGGTTGGTTCTAGGGGTGTCAAAAAAAAACCCTGGAAGCTAGAGCCAACCAACACAAAAAGCAGAAAAGAAGTCTTTTCTCTCCTCTTCTTCCTGCCTTCTGATTTCCCTTTAGTTATTGGCAGAACCTAACAGAAAGCCAGATAGGAAAGAAATCTGGGAAATGTAGTTTGCAATATCATAGAGCAGAGAATTGAAGAGTGGATTTGGAACAGAAAGACAATAGGAAAATAACTGACACAGACTATCCCTTGGTTGCTTATCATCTGTATATACACTTGTACACATATTGAACTTCCATATAACAAAATATGTTCACTTCATTGTTTTCCCTTGGAAGACGCAGCTAATTTTCGTACACATAAAGATGTTCTCACAATCTTTTCAAAAGGGAAAGACACAAAGTTCCAATGGTCACTGTATCCATTTCTAGATGAGGTCATGTTATCTTTTTCAATCACAGTCTCATTTGAATAATACGCAATCTAAAGGGTAAATTTAAAGGTAACTACCAACAATGAACTTTATATAAAATATTAAGGGAAAAGGAGGAGGGAGGAAGAAAGAAATTCAGACACATACACACATAATAAACAATGAAAAAGATGCATATTTGCTGCAGTATTCATTTTTGCAACTGGTCAAAAGGTATAATGATAGTAATAACTTCCTTTTTCAATTATGCTTTCTATTCCCCCTTCACTCTCAGCAAATTTCTCAGCTTTTTTGTTTTTTACAGGTTCTTTACCTGGTGTGGTGATTGAAATCTTTAATTCGGAAGGGCATGCATCCTCAGTGAAACTTTATTGGGTCATACTTTTCCATTAACATTTGTTATTGGACACAGAAGTACTAAAAGTCATCCAAAAGAATGCTCTTGGTTCCAGAATTATTCCTTCTTGTTCCCATTGTGTTACAGCAATCCAAATCCTTCTTAGTAATGGAGATTACTCACCCCAACCAATACAGCAACATGGATTGTATGCCTTTGGTTTAGTAGCATAAGGAACCCTAAATACATGGTAACCTTAGCTTCTACTTTAGTGGAACCATTACTGTGTTCCTTTAGGAACTAAGATATACTAAACCAGCAGAGCCCAAAGTTGTTGGGATGAGAAACACAATTTCTGTGACTGGGTTACTAGGTGTAATATGAGGCAAGCCAATCTCATTTCTACCCCTTGACTCTCAGATGCATATATTCTGCCTGTGTGAGAAACAACACCATATGTTGGTCATGGATTCAAAGCATACATGATATTGTATAAGAAACAATCCCACATTTTCAGTTTCCAAACTGGAACTGAGGCTTTGTTAGACCATTCTATATCCATCAGGCCAACTGTTCTGGGAAATGTGGTATGTGTTAGGACCAATAAGTACCATATGAATGAGCCCATTACTGACATATTTTTGCAGCAAAATGACTTCATTTTTCAGAATTAATGCTGTGTGGGATACCATAAGGTGAATAAGGAATTCTGTAATCCATGGGTTGATGGTGCTGGCAGAGGCATTGAGTTCAGTGAAAGCAAATTCAAATCCATAATAAATGTGCATTCCAGTGAGGACAAATCACTGCCTCTTCATTATGGAAGGGAATCTACTGTAATCAACCTGCCACCAGGTGACTAGCTGGGAGTGACTGACTGGGAATCAGTGTTGGCCTCTACTACCAGCAGATTAGATACTCAGGAAAAGTCCATGTTGTAAATCCTTGAACAGGCCCCATCTCTGTTGTCATGGCCTCTTTTTATATTGACTCACTGAGCAAGGCCCTGGATAAGGAGATTGACTGACATCCAAAGAATATATTACTTACCTATTATTGAGATCCTCCTCTGCAGTGGGTATCCTTTGATGAATATTCACATCATTTACATAATCTTTACATTCTTTACATTCCAGTAATTCTACTTTCATAACTCTTGTCCAGATCCCCTTGACAACAATCTTCTAATCCTGTTCATTGCAAGTCCCTGATCATCCATCTAGCCAAACCATTAGGCTATATATAAATCAGTGAAGCCCATCTCTCTGTTCAAAGTAAACAACCAGATATCCTACTTGAAGTTCAGACCACTGGAAGGATTTCACTTTATTATTGTCTTCCAGGACATTCTGATTAGAGACTGTAAAACTGTAGCACTTCTGATTGTTGCCAGCATGACATACGAAATAATTTGTAAACCAGACCCAAGTTTTTTTTTCTATAGTGAGTTGGTTAAAAGGAACTTCCTATGAGGCCATAGTTAGGCTAAAGGAAAGGAAGTGATGCTACAGGAAAAGTTGCTATAGGAATCCAAGCTACCTGTTCATGCAATTGACTTGTGCCTTTATGACCTATATACCATTGTACCATTTATATATCATTTTCACTTTTTGGTGGATTGTAAGCCTAAGCTTATGCTGTTGGGTCAGATTACACACAGTTACTGATGGGTAACCCAGGCCACATTATTGCTCACTCTGCCAAGGTCAAATGTTTAGTCCTTATAACTTTACTTACTTTCGCTTATTACTCTGTGATTGTCCTACTGGAGCTCACCATTTCCCATAGTCACTTTGGATCTCTTGGGTCAGAAAATCCCAATGAAGAGTCTCTTTCACTGCAGGCTGGTCCTACTGCAAAGCCTTCTCTTGCTTTGAGCTCCATTCAAAACTTGCAGTATTACAGGTTACTCAGAATGGACCAGTTCTACACAGTCATATATGGTATATGTTGCCTCCAAAACCCAGGGAGGACCACTCCTATCATTGTGCATATTTCTTAGAAGTAAATACTACAAAGCACAGCAATTATTTTTCACTTCGGAGGGGATATTTCAATATGCTCCAGACTCTTAGACACAGTGAAAATTTCACTGAAATAGTAAGCTCCGAGTTTTTTGAGGTTTATCTCTTAATTTCTGTCACACGTGTGTCTTCTAAATCATGTATGATACTAGAAACTTCCTTCTCATAATACTGTTGTTATATAATATATTGTACCAGTGGGATGATCTGTGGGATGTCAAGAAGATTAAGTCTCTGCAGACTAGATTAGGATACAAAGCAGGAGGGTTGAAATAACCCTGCAAAAAAAAAAAAAAAAATAGGAAAGGTATGCTATTGTCCCTGTCAGGTAAAAACAAACTGCTTCTGGTAGTCCTTGAAACAGATAAAGAGAAAAGCATTTGCCAAATCAATAACTTATACAAGGTGCCAGGAATAGTATTGATATTATCTAGGAACTTTATCACTTCTAGAACAACAGCTGTAAATAGCAGCACTATTTAAACACCACCTATTTAAGTTTATAGTATTTTATAGTCATCCCCAAAGATTCATCCACTTATTCCATAGACCACATAAGTGAGTTAAATTAGAAAGTAATAAAAAATTTTTAATAGATTCAATTCTGTTTGGATTCATAAATCTCCCCCTACCAACCCTTTCAAAAACTAAAATTTATGGGAATCTATCTAGGTCTTGATGATTGATGAAATATAGGATGGCATTTCCGATCACTGTGTTCATATCTCCTCCTCAAGTTTATAGCATGAAGCTAAATTGAGTCCTGCAGACTCATTCTAAATGTAGCAGTTATCAAAGTGTTTCTCATGCAAGAAAATATTTGACTGGGGGCACCTGGGTGGTTCAGTCGGCTGAGTCTCGGACTTCGGCTTAGGTCATGATCTTGGGGTTCGTGAATTCGAGCCCTGCATTGGGCTCTGTGCTGACAGCTCAGAGCCTGGAGCCTGTTTCAGATTCTGTGTCCCCCTCTCTCTCCGCCCCACCCCTGTTTGTGCTCTGTCTCTCTCTGTCTTTCAAAAATGAATAAACATTTTTTAAAAAAAGAATAGAATTGACTAAGAGCCCAACTACTGCACTGAAACCCACTGCTGTGTTTGCACTGAGGCCACGCTTTCCATGGGCCACTCGCAACAAAGACTAAATTCAGTTTGGATGTTAAGGTTGCCTTGTTTCTGGGTAATAGGGAACTCCTCTGGGAGAAAAATTTGGCTCTGTGTCTCCCTATTCACCTTGTTGATCTTTCCTTAGAACTCATTGAGTCTAAAATACTTTTACCCAACCTCCCTTCCTATCTTCCTTCCCTTGCTCCTTCACTCCAAGTCCTGTCTTGAAGTACCTGTATCACAGTCTGACAGCATTCCAGCCTCCTACAGGTCCCCCCCCAAAATTATCTCCCACAGGCATTTCTCCTACTAAAATTATCGCTCATATATACCATTTTGATGTCTCATTCTCAGAACACCCAATCTAACACACCCAGTCCTATAGTAAGATGGGTTCTTCTCTGAGCTACATTTCTTTATTTTCTGGAGCATATTGAATAAAAAAACAGGCATGCAAGAATCCAAAGCTATTAGCTCTAGCAGATACTGCTACTAGTTTATGTATTTCATACTTGACGACATTATTTTACAAGTGAGGATTGACATTCCCTGGGATGCAGTCAGTATATCATTGCTAGTTGCCCTTGATTTCAGTTCCATCTGATGTTATCTGGGATGCCCAGATGTTTTCTGGGAGCAGGTACATTTAGATGTGTTTTCAGGGGTGGGGAGGAGGGTGTTAGGCAGGAATTGAGGGAAAAAGTGCCCTGTCTGCCTCCAATAGCATGCCCATGAAGTAGAGGAATGGCTTCCAGTTTTTAATGGCTTGCAGCCCCTTAGTCTCAGAGACAGTGGTCTAGAGATGAAGTGGTTTTTCTACCTTCTTTCAGGTGGAAGGACCTGTTCTATTTCTTGAGGCAAAGCAGAAGTAGGCCACTGACTGTTTACTTTAACCCAGCTCTGGCAATTATTAGACTTCATAGGAGGAACTCTCAGTTTCTGGCAATAGATTGATTGTCATTCTAATTTGGATATTGTAAGTTGTTGTTACTTCTTTGTCTTTCCTGTATATTTTACTAGGAAGTTGGAAGAGGCTGTAATAGGGCAATTCACTCTGAAAGCTGGTATTTCTACGATTAACTAGCCAGGAAATATATTATAAAATAACTTCATTTGTGCCTTATTTTCTATGCCATGTTTCAAATAGATAACTTGGCATTTTGAAATTATAACCACAAACAGTTATGAGAGTATCACCAAGTCAATGAATTTTTGGTACCATTCATATCAACTAAAAAAGAAAACGAATTTGCTTGAAGACTTCTCTAGCACCCATACTTCAACTTTTATTCTGTTGTGCATATGTACTGTCCCAAAACACATAGGTGCACACATACATGTGTACGTGTGCGCGCGCGCGCACACACACACACACACAACATGGACAAGAAATGGGATCAAGTGCTCAACTAAGGTAAGGCTTTAAGTCTGGCAATTTTGAGTCAATCATTTGATCTATACAAACCTGGTAATACCTATAACAAATGGGATATTTTAGAATTCAATGAAATAGAAATCTCCTAGTTGCTCCTGTTGTACCTCTTACTGCCTAACAAAAGTAGGTGACAAAACCGTAGTTCTCTTTTTCTTCCAAATTCTTTCTAGAATTCATTTTTCTTTTGATCCACAATAATTCTCAAAAATAATGTCTGCCAAAGTCTTTCTCACTCCTGTCTTATTGCTGATGACTGATCTTGGTCACAAACTAAGTCTCTTACACTTGCTTGCCATAGGGTAACTGTAGAGTTGACATTGTCTGTTAAAATAGAGGTTCAAAGTAGGGATTTATGAGTCAGGTTCCAGCTTCACCATAGGAATGCCATGTAATCTCAGGCAAATTATTTAACCCTTCAAAGCATTAATGTCTTCACCTATAAAATGGGATAATGATGCCTACTCTACAGGATTGTTGTCAGAATGAGATGAAGAACCATCCATCAAGGGCATTGGGCAGTATCTAGAACAGAGAAGGCATACCAAAGTAAAATAAGATACAGCTGAGCACTCATCCTGGCCATGGACTGGGAGCTAAACTGGAATTTTAATCTGAGTCCTCATCCTACTATTTTACACTTCACACTATTTCACTGATAATGACCATATAAGAGAATGTGGATGGACTAAATCCATATCCCACCTGAACCATCTTTCTTACTTTAGCTTTTGTGCCTTTCCTGCATTCTGTCCAGCTTTCCATAATGAAAGCAATCAGGTGTGGAGGCTTGATGTGAAACAATCACCTTAGTGCAAAATAAGAGAAGATTAGAGCTGGAAAGGAGCTTAGAGACCACTACATCCAAACCCTTTATTTTAAAATGAAGAAACTCCTAATAAAAAGGCACAATTTACATAAGGTCATTCATGAAGAAAGTGCAAACATGGGGCTTCAAACTTTCATTCCCTTAGTGCAGAAGTCTTCCCTAGCATCAGAGATCTGTATAGGTGAATGAATATCTGACAGAGAGGATCCCTACACCAGTTCCCTTGATTCCCAAGGGAGAACACACTGCCCTAGCCTTATCAATTTTAGTAGAAGCAGAGTCTGCAGATAGGCATCTGTGCATAAGACTTACAAGACTTGCAAACGAACTGCCCACCAGCTATATACACTTTTTTTTTTAGTTTTTTTATGCAGTAAAATACACTGAGTTTAGACATTGCATTCCATGGGCTTTGATAAAGTCTACAACTGTGTAACCATCCCAGTAAAAATTTAAACTATTTTCATCACTCCCAGAAACTCCCTGTGTGGCTCTTCCCATTCACTCTCCATCACACCGTAGGCAACTCTTGATTTTATCACCATTGATTAGTTCTGTTCTTGAACTTCACATAAATGAGCTTATATAGTATGAACTTTTTTATATCTGACTTCTGTCAGTCAACCGTCCATATTGTTTAATGCATCAATAGTTCATTCTGTGTTCTTTTTTTCTCTGAATAGCAGCCCTTAGAATATGCTACAATAAAGGTCACAAATTTAGCATGTAGTGAGTGACTTTGGGTAAGCAGTGTAAACTTTTTAAGCTTCAGTTTACTTATCTAAAGAATGGGAATAATATGGTCTGTCTCTCCAGGTTGAACATATTCCTAATAGAACTATGTGAGAGACATGTTAAGTGCTCATTCTAGGCAGCTGTAATCATAGAATCTCTGTGCTCCTGTTACTCTAGAAATTACTATGTGCAGCTCTTTTATTTTTCAGATGAGGACAGGGAGGCCCAAGGCTTGTCTTCCAGAAGTAACCCTCAGGGTTTCTTGATGCCCTGCACTGTGCTTGTTCTACTGCTCCACATATACTTTTTAGAACGGTCTTATTAGGCTACTCCAAATAGTATGCAACAGAAAAGTGCTTTCTTTCTGAGGACTGTCAAAATACCCTCCCAATGAGAACCTAAATAAATAGTTTTCTGAAACCTTTCAGATTTTTTAATAAGTCAAAATACACTTTTCTGACAGCATAATTGCTTTTCATAGTGGGCCTTAAATCTGCACTATAAAAGAATAATGCAACAGTAGATCATTTGTGAAAACTTAATGAAAACGGAGTTAGGGAACCTCAGAGTCACTAGACCTTGAAATTCACTTTCAGAAACTAATTTGCAGTAAATGCATGAGAAACATATTTAGACATGATAAACTTCCAGGCTTGTGCTGGGCAGGTGTGGAAGTTTATCTTGATTAACTCCTTTGTTTTAATTAATGCCAAAGAGCAAAGGGTGGGGATCCAGCATTCTGTCGGCAGAGCCATTTTGAAAGGAACCATCAAGTATTTCTATGTTCTGGATCATCTCAGCAGGACTGCCTGCTGTTGAGGATTGTGAGGCCTTCTAAGACACCACACTTGCGTCTCTCCTTTTTGGTGCTGATCTCATTCATAAAAATAATTAAGTCTCCTACTTATTGGGAGACAGGCCACAACAGTGGTTAAGTTCAAGCTATGCAGTCAGACCACCTAGATGGAGTCCCATCTCTATCACTATGAAGCTGTATGATCTTAGGCAAGTAATTTAACCTTTCTATGCCTCAGTTTCCCTATCTGCAATATGGAGATAATAATAAACCTCAAAGAGTTGCTTTGAAGATGAAATTAATTAATACAAGTAATATGCTTAGAATCTGTCACATAGTAAGTGCTCAGTGAGTGTTAGGTATTGTTATTTATCATCATTGTAATGCAGAAATGGGCAAAGAGCCTTCCCTACATCTTTCCATTGAACCATCATGACAATCTTATAAGGTAGATATTATTGTCTCCATTTTAGAGAAAAAGAAATGGAGATTCAGAGGGGTAAGCTTTAATGGACTGGTGTAATGGAACAGAATAAAATGGACTTGTGACTTTGGTTTCACTTGAGAGCTGTCTAGAGTTCAGTTCATGCATGTCTGCATGATAGCTTTGAAGAAGAGACCTACAAGTCCCTGAAATTTTGTTGTCTGTCTTCAGAGACTTAGCAGCCATTTGTTCCCCCAACAGTCAAATCACTACTTTCCTAAACACCTCCAGCGACCCAATGTCATTTTAGTTTTCTCCTGTTCTTATAAACCATTCACCTTTTAAAGCTCATTACAGTCAGTGAGGAGAAAGGAGGTTACCATTTCCTGGCCTTGAAGCACCAGAGCCTGTTATTGAAATGGTGGGCTTTTTCTTTTCTTCCTTATATTGGGAGAAAAGAAATTCTCTTAGAAGACTCAGCAGCAATCTATGGACACTGACCCAAAATACCTTCAAGAAATTGATTGGAGTGAGGAATCCAAAGGTTCTTCCTCATGCTACCTGGATTTGGATCCTGATTGCCAGGCTCTTGGTACATAAAACCAGAAGAATGAGCCAAAATGAGCATGATGACAGCCATGTGTTCTGGAAAGTAAGTAAGAAGCGCCCAGGGAGTCAGTGCATTAGCTCATTTGATATCAGAAAAACCTTCCAGGAGGTAAGACAGGTTAGAGATGACACCCAGGAAATGGCTTATCCTCAGTCTGGAAGTTATTTCACCTGGCTCTGAAAGGCTCATCCACAGTAGCCTTAGGCTACTATTTCCTTCCCTTTTCTGAGTTCTAACTTCTGCATCTCTAAAAGGAGGGCTTTGGGTCAGAATATTTATTTGAAAGCTTTTTTAGAGCAAAGGAACCCTTTTCTCAAACAAAATCTCATGTAAAATACAAAACTGAAACAAGAACTATTCTAGGTTGAACTAGAGGGTGGCAGACCTTATTCCTTTTTGTTGGGAGGGGCTACTACAATTATGTTTTTAATTTATTATTGAAGTATAATTGACATACAATGTTATGTTAGTTTCAGGTGTACACCATAGCAATTTGACAGTCCTGTACATGACTCCATGCTTACCATGAGTATAGTCACCATGTATCATGATGCAATATTATTACAATGCAATTACTATATAGATTAAAAGTATTATTGACTATAATCCCTATGCTGTACTTTTTAGCTCTGTGACTTATTTGTTTTCTAACTGGAAGTTTATGCCTCTTAATCCCCTTCATCTAGTTCACCCATTCCCCACCCACCTCCCCTCTGGCAACTACCAGTTTTTTCTCTGTATTTAAGAGTTTGTTTGTTTTGTTTGTTCATTTGTTTTGTTTTTTAGATTCCACATGTAAGTGAAATCATGTTGTATTTGTCTTTCTCTGTCTACCCAAGTTATTTTTGAGAGTTTTGTTTGTGGATGTTATTTGGTGGAAGGGAGAAGTGAGTAAGACATAAACATGATATAGGGACTGACCTGCCAGGAAGAAGCCCCAGACTGGCCTTAGATTCTGAAGAGGTGCTACTTATTAGTTACCTTAGACATCAGGTAGCTGACTGCAAATGTCTGTTGCATTTATATGTTTGGGGAACCTTCTCTCTCTAGCAAAGGAATGGTATTTTTAACTAAGAACTGAAAGGAAGGAAGGATGGAAGGAAGGAAGGAAGGAAGGAAGGAAGGAAGGAAGGAAGGGAAGAAAGAAAGAAAGAAAGAAAGAAAGAAAGAAAGAAAGAAAGAAAGAAGGAAAATGGAGACAGGAGGGAGGGAGGAAGAAAAATTAATACTAATAATTGAGCACTTTACCCTTTTCAAAGCAATTTTATGGATATTCATTAATCTTTACAATATGAGACAGGTAGAAATATTTTTATTCCCACTGTAAAGATGAAGAGACTGAGGATTTCATAGATTTCTTTGCAGTGAGATTTGAGAGGAATAGAGTACTCAGTTAAATGACAAGAAGAATTAGGGAAGAGCCTTTGAAGAAGAAGGCTGCAAAGAGTATTTTCGGACCAAGAAAAGGCATTGAGGAAGCATACCAGACAGAGAAACAGCGTGAGTAAAGGTCCAGAGGACAGAACACGTATAATGCAACTAGGAAATGAGTATCTCTCTTGTGTTATGGTATTAGCCAGTGTGAACCAGTTGCTTCATGAGTCCAAACATATGGAAAGTTACCAATTTGGAGAATGAAGGACTTTGAAAATAACTGAAAAAAAACAAAACAAAACTCAAGAGAGGAAGGGAGAGACCACAAGTTGGGGCTGGTATTTATTTAATTTTATGCTACAAGATTCTATATTTTCTAGAAAACCAACAAGACACATGTTTGAATTTAACTTTTTAAATTGCAAAGTTAAGTACATGTTATTTTGGATTCTGAGTCCAAACATTTGCTTGGTATTTTCCACACATCTTTTCTGCTCCAATTGGAGTACATCAAAGTCCTGCTTTGTCTTGATGCTGGGCAGACTTTTCTGCTGAATGCCGTCTGGTTTTCTTAAAATGCCACCAGGAAGATGGTATTGCAGTCTATGAAAAATGATGGAATTGATTTAGGGAAGATATAATGGAAAACTTTGGGAGGCCAAAGAAAAGAGGCAGGATGCCTGGATTCCATGTCTCTCTCTGCCATGGACCCACTGTATGGCCTTGGACAAGTCCCCCTCTAGGTCTCAGTTTCTCTATTTGTAAAATGAAAAGTCTGGGCATTTGAGGACTTGAGTAAAATGGGGGAGAGGCACTTAAGTAATGTTATTCAAAATATGTCCTTATTTCTTATCTCCATCATTACCACTCTAGCTCAAGTCCTAATCATTTTGTCATGAAGATACTCCCTCCTAACAGTTTCTTCCTTCATTTATTCTGCCCTGCAAACAGATTGCTCCTTTTAAAATTAGAGCCAAATAATCTAATTTCCCGGTTTTTAACCTTCAGTGGTTTATCATTCACAGAAAATAAAATCCAAAACTTTTCCTATGGCTCATGCAGTCTCACATGAACTGGCCCCAAAGTTTTTTTCTTATTTCCTACCATTCTTCTCTTTCCTTAGTTTGTTTTAGTTTCTCAGCCTTTTTGCTATTCCTTGGATCCCTAGGAACATTTCTTCCTTAGGGTTGTACCTGTTCCCTCTGATAGATTTCTTTTTTTTTTTTTTAATTTTTTTAACGTTTATTTATTATTGAGAGAGAGAGACCGAGAACAAGCTGGGGAGGGGCAGAGAGAGAGGGAGATACAGAATCCGAAGCAGGCTCCAGGCTCTGAGCTGTCAGCACAGAGCCTGACGCGGGGCTCGAACTCACAAACCGCAAGATATGAACTGAGCTGAAGTCAGACACTTAACCGACTGAACCACCCAGGTGCCCCTGATGTAGAGATATTTCTGACCCTAGACTTTCACATGTTTTACTCTCTCTTCATTTAGGTGTGTCAAAAAATAAAACAAAGACCACCAAACACAAGACAAAACAAACACAGAGAAACAAAAAACAAAAACAAACAAATAAAAATACAAAGCTGAGTCAAGTGACTTGCCTGGCCAGGAATACATGTCAATGAAGGTAGTTTCTCTGAGTGTGAAGTATAGTAGTTGAGATCAGCAGCTATGTGTTTTTCATATCTATGATTCCAGAGCACAGAGAACAGCACTTTACCTACCATAAGTAATTTAGTCAACACCCTTAGGCTTTGCCCTTCAGCTAAGCTCCATACTTCCTGTTCTGTGAACATTCCATGAACGCTATGTCATACATTCTTCCATTTTGCACATCTTGTTCCTTCTTCTGCCTGTCATTGCCTTTCTATCCATTTCCTATTATAAAAATGTCCATTCATGCATCACAATTCAACTTAAAAGAAGAGCATCCAGGAAGCATTGTCTCAACCCTTCCATGCTAAATATATTATTCCCTCCTGTTATCTCTGAATCTTAATACCTTGCATACCCTCTAGTAGAGCTCTTATCATGCATTCACACACTGGTGTGATTGTTTACTTAGCTACAAATTAGGAACTCTTTGCCTAAGATATATGGGATCATGTCATAATCACTGTTAAAGTTTTAATGCTTGACACATTGTCATATAGTAAATATTTGCTGATTTGAGTTTTCTAATGTAAATGAAGGAATAAATAGTGAATGACGAATAAAGTTTAATGATGAAGATGATATGGGGGTTTAGGGGCAGAATTTCTGTGATGGTCATGGTGATAGTAACTACTCACACCTCTTGGTGACTTCCCATCTATAAACAGGAGAGTTCAATAAGAGAGCATAGAAGAATGCCTTGGCCATGTGCACAGTGGGTCTTGGAAACCGTGTTCAACAAAGTTTCTACCAATGCATTCCATTTATGAGAAAACTCTAACAATGGAAGGTGTGTGTGTGTGTGTGTGTTTCATCAGTGCTAGAGTCATTTAAAGTGTATTTTTTTTTTAAACAAACACTTTAAAATGGCTCCCTTCTTAGGACTGGCTCTTTTGTTGGACTTATCAAAGTCAGATTTGTGGTTCTGACAAGGAGAAGACCCTCCCTTTTACCCATGATGTGATCTTAATTGGACTCCATTATGATAAACAGGGCATGGGAGTTAAAGTTTTGGTAAAATTTTTCTGCCTGATGTATAGCAGGGTAATAAAATGCATGCTGTTGTATAAGATGCCTTTGAACATTCAGCATCCAGGGATGAGTAATGATTACATCCCTCTTCTATTCCTAGCTGACTCCTGGTAGAAGAAAAAAAAGTCTCTTTCAGCCTTTGCCCAATGTCACTTATTACTGCCATTATAAATTGAAAACATTTTTCTGCCATAAAATTCCCTGTGATGAATTGTACCATAGGCATTAGCATTTTTTCATCGTTTTCTTCTTGATGAGCTGGCAAAATAAAGAGAATAAAACGGGTATATTCTTTTCTTTTGGAGAAATCCAATCTCCGCAAATGACCCCCTTAAGACTCTCAATGACTGTTTGTATGGATTCTGATCTTAAAAAATCACCCAACTTGGGGGCTCGGGTGTGTGTATTATCATGCAGTTAGTTTATTATTGAGCAATAGTCTGTCTGAAAGTGATTTTGAGGATGACTTCATTAGCAGAACTACAGAAATCTCCCCTTAAGTGATTTGAACAAGGAAATTGAGAGGGAATTTAGGACTTTTATTTAAAACAATCCTATCTTGGGCCCTTTCTCCAATGCATCACGCCTCGTTACCTGAGCAGAAATACACACTTGATTGCCCACATTCTGTCTTCTTTTTGAGTTAGTCCCACATTTGAAATAAAAGAAAGCTCGAGCTGATGTCCATTCTTAATACTAAGTGCCAGAAACTGTGCAAGGAGCTTCTTGTATGAAATCCTCATAACAGTTTTATAAGAAAATATTATGCACATTTTATAGATGAGGGGAAAAAAGGTCAGAGCATTTGAGCATTTGTGAGTAACCTGTCTGAGATAATACAGATAGTTTAAAATGAAGCCAGAATTCCAGCTCCAGCCTTTTTTTTCCTAAAAGCTGTGCTCTTCCTCTGCAATATGCTGCCTCCCAAATATGATGCAATGGAATGAACCAAGAGATCAAATGATAGAATACTTTTGATATCGTTGAGTGATTATTCTTTTGGATACTCAAATCTGACATGATAGGTTGGACATTTGTAGCCTTTCAAAATGTGTTCAGGTAGGCAGATGTTAAGTTGTCTCTACCCCAGTGGAAGAAGCAGAAGGCCTCTGCTAATATTGCCTTTGTTGTCAGATTACATTGTCTTAATCCAGCAGAGTGAAGACAAAACAGTATCTAATTCTGTGTACTATTGTCTGTTTACATATTTCTCTTGCCATTAGACTATGAGCCCTGTGAATGCAGGGATCTGGTCTGATTCATTTCTGTAGGTCTTCGCTGAATGTATACTTAACAGGGAGTAAGAGGATGGAGAAATTTTATATTGAGAGACAGGGACTTTGAGAACATCAGAATTTAAGGGATGGGTAAATTAGGAAAAGTGAGTGAAGGAGATTGAGATAGAACAGTGTCAGTGAAGCCAAAGGTAAAGGGAATGGTGAAAAGAGTCAAACACCAAAATAGTATTAAAAAACATAAAATGATGACTGAGAAGATTTAGCGTCAGTAGGATCATTGCTTGGCTTGGGGAGTATGATTTCAAGGAAGGTGGAGATAGTACCCAGTTTAGGTTAAGGAACCGGAGAAGTGGAAGCAGTAATTACAGACAACTCTTTGATGGAATGTATGTGAAGTGAAGAGAAAAGATGTTCTGTTTACCTGGGGAAGACGTAAAAGGGAGAATTTTGAGGATTTAAAGTTGTAAGACTTGAATATATTTGTGAACTTCATAGAAAAGCAATGGGCAAGGGAGAGATGGAAAACATGAACTTGGACCCAGCTGTGAAGTCTTCCACTGCTAGGGTGGTTTTCTGTATGTGTATAGGCTTCAAGCCACTAATGATGAGGATCCTGCCCATTGCCCATGTGAGATGTGATCTGAAAGTTAGCCAGAAGCTTGTGTTTCATACATCCATCCTGCAGAAGACATACATGGCTTCTGAGCATTTCCACAGCACCTCCTAAGGGATTATTATGATGTATATCCTTAAACTTCAGCAAGACAAGGAATTCTCACAATACCAATAAAACAAGAGCCAGTGCTCTCTATTATGATTTTATACTCTGATACCTATCTCTCTTATGATCAACAGAAGAACAAAAGTGTATTCAGAAGATACATCCATATGTTTTTCTTTTGAGCTGACCACATAAAAGGCAGATGTGTGTGCACATGTGTACACATACGTGTGTGTGTCTAGATAATTATTTTAATTATTCACTCTGTAAAAGTACTACTCCAGCTTAGTTATATAATCTCAAATTTTCAGGACCTGTGTGGTACCTTAATGAAGATGAGGAGCACAAGTGGCCATGCACAGGCATACAGCTCAACAAATCAGACTGAAACCAGAGCTACCGTTGCAGTGAGCTTGACCCCCACAACCTCCCTCCCTTGATTACTCTGCTCCTTCCTGGAACAAAGCCACATCAGACAAATCACCATTCTCCAAACATACTTGGTAACTGCAGGCCTCTGAGTCCTTTGTATGTATTTCCCGTTTTCTTGAAATAACGTTCATCTTTTTAACATTTCAAACTCCTCATCCTTCAAGGTCCAGCTGGAAATGAAGGCTTCTCTGATCCTCTCCCCAAAGTATGGAGTTGCTTTTACTCCAGCCCCATAACATGTCTGACGTTTCCTAAATATTACCTGGTCTTTGCAATGTTGCAGTCCTGCTTTTCTCAGTTCAGAATACCTTTTTGTCTGCCTTTCATCTCCACCTGTTTACATCATAAAACCTGAAAATGTTAAAGCTGAAACATCTCTCAGAGATCATAATTTTTCAGAGGGGGAAAATGAGTCCCAAAGAGGGAAAGCAACTGGTAGCTAGCAGAATGACCAAAGCTAGTCCAGGGGTCTCAGGAAGAGGTAGTGAAGTATAGTGGAAAGCCAGTGACTTTTGAGTTAAACCAGCTTGAGTTCAAACTGAGGCTCTACTATTAACTATTTGATTGTTTTCATCATCCTTGATCATTGGTTGCCTTATCTTTTTAATTGTTTTTAAAAAGATAATATCTCCTATGGTTGTTGTATCATATAAAAATGCCTACCTTGCACATGATAAATGCTTTGTAGTTTTATGTATGTATGTATGTATGTACATGCTTTCACTTTGGGTAGACAGTGTGATATAAAGAGTCACATAATAATAATAAAAGGATTTTTGCAATAGACAAACTTAGCTACCTATTACTTATACGACCTAACACAAGTCACTGAACTTTTTATGTTAAATGGAGGGCTTAGTATCTATTTGTAGGGAAAAAAAATACGTGAGGAGGTGCAAAAATGTGAATCAAGTACCTGATATTAGGCATTCAGTTAAGGTCCCTTATATCATTGGCATTATTTCTACATTCATGATCTCTTTTAATACTCACAGTAATTCTACAGGATTCAAAGAGTAGGTGTTATTATATTTAATTATTATGAGGTATAACCAAGATTATGGGATGGAAGCCATATTTTGAAAACTCCAAGCCTTAATGACCACTCAGGGTATGACATACAGACTTAGAAAAAATAAGGAGTAGGCACTGCTCAGAAATCAGGCATGTAGGTGGGCCTCCATCATCTGGGAGAACCAGGTGGCAGGACTGACTGAGGTATGGCAGCCGGATCAGTTGGAACTTATGAGTTGGTCTGAAGGTACAAAGGTCCCAGGTATGAAGTATTTCTTGTCAATCTTCTCCCAAATAGAACTGTCACTCTCTTGTTTTTACCCTGCCCACACATCCCCTGGTTCCATCACAGGAACTGTACTTTTTCTATTCTTTCGTGTACTCCAATTCTGTCCAATTTGATTGTGAACTGCTGGGGCCTTTTATGATTCACATCTGGAGTCTTGTTTACTAGTATACCCTCAGTGTTTAAACATAATATTTTGTTGACTGACTGTTACTTCACACAGAGTCTGATACATAGTAAATACTCAGTGAGTTTTCAGTAAATACATGAATCAAAAGAGACAATATGTATGAAAAGATTTTGTAAACTGTAAAATGCTATCTGTAGGAGAGTGGTTATTAACAGTGATCATTACTAAGTCTGCCAGTAAGCTCCTCTGGACCTTAATCTGTTGTTTAGACCTCAATAGTTAGGCATTCAAGGCACAAAATGGCCACATGGTGAGCCACAGAAGCGCAGGCTGAGTGAGAAGGGATGCTATGAGGTCGTTTATTTTCCCCTCTCTGAAAAGCTCTGGTAAAGATCCCATCTTTCATGCCACCTGAAACCCCTGTGGGAGTTCCCCAGGAACATCATACAGAATACTGGGCCCACCTGGGAGCCATTATCCTGTGTGAGATGACAGGTCTGGAAAAAACAACATGATTTGTACACATTCCCAGCTGTCATTGAAGCTGCTGCTTTAATGGATTAATTAGCTCTCTGTGTATTGGTGCGTATATTGGTGGCTGGGCTGCTCAGCTGTTCATAGTATTCCATGGACAGTCAAAGAGGTGATGATAATAATAACAGAAATAATAATAACAGCCAATATTCACCAAAAGCCTACTATATGCCAGATAGTGTCCCAAGTACCTTAAATGGATTATTGTATTCTCAGAATAGCTCATAATGTGCATACTATTATTATCTCTATTCTATAAGAGGAAACAATGCCAAAATCAGAACTCAAACCCAGGATGTTTAAATCCACAGTCTGTGAGCCAAATAAATAATCTTATCCCTAATATAAAAATGAATAAACAGAGGCTCAGATGTTAAGTGGTTTGCTCCTAAGTGACTGAACCAGGCTAAACCTAAGTCTGCCTTAGTGCAGTCTGTGCCCCTCCAGTCCTGCCAAGTGCAGACCCATGTACAGAGTCCAACAGATCTATGCACAGATAGGTAGCAGGGCTTTAGCAACCCAGGTCCTATATGACTTCGGGGTCTGGGCAGGACCCCAGACCTGAAGGGACTGGGTACTAGGGAAGGTCTTAGCCACAAGAACAATGCAGAGTGCTAAGTGTCACGGAAACAGTGATCGGCAGTGGACTGACTCGCTGGGTGCTGCTTCTTCCCCCAAGTCACTGAACAAGTGCTCTTACATTCTGCTTTCTCTCCCCACAGCAACCTTTCCCCTTTCCAATTCATTAAGAAAAAGAGTAGGGAAATGCACAATTATCAAGGGCATACTATTTGAAAGCATTTCTAGCGTGTAATTTTTGGTGATCTTCTAAACAACCCTATAAAACAGGTAGTTTTATTTTTCTCATTTAGATAAAATTGAAGTTAACAGCAGTAACGTGCCCCAAATCACACAGCTGCTAAGTATCTGAGTTGTGATTTTAACCTGGATCTATAGTACATAGTAACACTCAATAAATACTTGTTGAGTGAGAGGAGGGAGGGAGGGAAGGAAGGACAAGGTCAGGGATCTTCCAAGTGCACCAGGTTGTTTTTAGGATGGTTTAAGGCTGTGGTTCTTGATAATGGCTGCTCACTGGACTACTTAGAAAAAACCAGAAACAAACAAACAAACAAACAAACAAAAAACAAATTGCCTATCCTTCACTGAATCAGAAGCTATGCTCAGGCATTGTTTTTATTTTTTTTTAATGTCCCAGATTATTCTTATGTGTAGCAAGGGTTGAGAATCACTGGTCTTTGGAAGGACTGGGATTTATTTCTCCTTGTTGGACTTAGATGTGGAGAGCTTGTAAGTGGCTGTTAAGTGGCTCCTGCTCTTAGGGAGAGTAGGCTGGGCGGCAGTGACCTTGGCCTTTGAATAAGGTTTGTGCCACTCAGACTACTGTTGCTCTGGCCTCACTTGTCAGCCTGCTAGAATGTAGCTTGTTTGCCTGCCTCACCCTCTGACTACTATCATCTGCCTAGTCCTGGACTTGGCAGCATGAATTCCTTCCATCTTCCTGACAGCAGCAAATCCAGAACTGTCAGCAGCCTACTGGGATGCTACCTAAATTTCTCCTTTCTCAGCCCTCTTCTGGCCCAGAATTCCCAGCTCCCCCTGAACTCACTGCCACCCAGTAATCCACCTCTACCAGCAAAGAGCTCTCCCTTGTTCTCTTTTGCTTCCTCTCAGAGCATAACAGTCTTTATGTGTTTCTACTTAGTCTTCTATCTGTGACAAAGAAGGATATTGTGAAAATCAATTGCTTAGGTCAAGGAGAAAGTATTGATTCAGCTAATAGTGCTGATGCTTCAAGTGAGTCAGAAGGTGAGAAAGATAAAAATGACTGGCATTTCAGGGGCCTACTCTGCCACTTCTGTGATACATGCTTGAGAAATGAGCTCCCAAGAATCTTCCCTCCTGTCCAATTTTTGTGGCCTCTTGGGGCTGCCATTTTACTATCAATCCCACTTACCCTTACCCTCCTCTGTGCTACTGTAGTGCTCTGGGAATTCCTCCAGAACTGCACATACTGTAGTGTTGGCATAATGCACACACACATGTACACGCACAAACCAAACTTGATCTCCCTAAGGGCAGAGAATTATGAAGTATGTTTTGCTCTCTGTCCCTATTTCCCAGATCAGGTCCTGGCATAGAGCTGGTATTAATGAGTGTAAGTTACATATGAACAGTAGATAAAGCATTTCACCAAATGTCTTCACAACTATTATTTTATATAGGACCCATGGTAACCTTATAAAATAGTGTTCAGGAATTCACATACACATTTGACAGAGAAAGCAGCTGATGGATTTGAGCCCAGAACTGCTGATTCTATAGCAGAATATACTCTATGACAAAAGCATTCTATGTCACCACTCTCTATAATGAAGTAATAATACCAGCAACTCTTAACCCAATAGACCACGCACGTCTTCTCAAATTGCATTCCTCCTTTGGCTTTAGGAAACCTCTTGCTCCTAATTTTCTTTCCAGGTCACCTTTTACTGATTCACTTTCATTTCCTTGGGTTCTAAACATTGAAGTATCCCAGAGTTTGGTCTTTGGATCTCTTCTTTTCTCAGTTAGCATTATGTACTTGATTTCATCTAGTCTTATGGCTTAAAATACCATATATCAGCTGATGACTTCTAAACTCTTTGTACCTTTTTTTTTTTAGTATAGTTGACACACCATGTTACATTAGCTTCAAGTATACAACATAGTGATTCAACACCTCTGTATATTACGCTATGCTCAGCACAAGTATACCTACCATCTGTCACTTTATAACACCATTACAATATCATTGACTATATTCCCTGTGCTGTGCCTTTTATTCCCATGACTTATTCATTCCATAACTGGAAGTCTGTACCTCTCACTCCCCTTCACCCATTTTGCCCTTCCTTCTGCTCCCCTTCCCTCTGGCAGCCACCAGTTTGTTCTTTGTATTTATAGGTATGATTCTGTTTTTTGTTTGTTTACCCATTTGTTTTGTTTTTTAGATTCCACATATGGTTGAAATTGTGTGGTATTTTGATGACTCTTAAATGTATGTCTTTACCCAGATCTCTTCGCTCAACTCCTAAATCATATATTCAATCACTTACTCAGCATCTTGGTTTGGATATCTAATAGCCATATGAAATGGTTTGTCTAAAACCTAACTTATAATTTTTAATCCCCAGAATTACTTTTCCCACAGTCTCTCCTGTATCTATAAAAGGTAATTTCATCCATCTCCTTTGACCTGTCTCATCTTTTTTTTTAATTTTTTTTTTTTAACGTTTATTTATTTTTGAGACAGAGAGAGACAGAGCATGAACGGGGGAGGGTCAGAGAGAGGGAGACACAGAATCTGAAACAGGCTCCAGGCTCTGAGCTATCAGCACAGAGCCCGACGTGGGGCTTGAACTCACAGACCACGAGATCATGACCTGAGCCGAAGTCGGCCGCTTAACCGACTGAGCCACCCAGGCGCCCCTGACCTGTCTCATCTTTGAAATCATCTTTGATTCCTCTTTCTTGTCCAACAGCCCATCCATTAACATACCTCATTGACCCTATGATAAAAATATGTACAGATTTCTTATCACCCTCATCACTTTTACCTCTATCTCCTTAGCCCAAAACACCCTATGACTCCCCTGGATTCTTGAAATAACCTCCTAACAGATAGTCCCAGTTCTGCTGTTGCCTCCCTGGCTCTTCTACATATATACTCACTACAATTTATTCTGTCTATCCTTAAAAGCCAGAGTGATCCTCTGAAATTAAAACCATATGGTGATAGTTCTCTGCTCAGAATCCCTCAGTGGCTTCTCATCTCACTCAGAGGAACAAATATACAAAGTCTTTACAGTGATCTGCAAGGCCCTACCTCCATCATATGTCCCTTACTTTCAGCCCTTTTGACCTCTTCTTTGCTACCCTTTCCCTTGATTACCCTCTTCAGCTATACTGGCCTCCTTGCTGTTCCATGCATTCACCAAGTATACTCTTGCTTCAAGATGTTCACCATTGCTAGCCTCTACCTAGAATACTCTTCCCAGGCATTCTCATAGCTCACTTCTTCTCTTTATTTCCCTGCTCATGTTACCTTACCAGTAATTATTTCCCTGACCATCCTTATATAAGATGGCAATTTCTCACATTAGCATTTCTAGCTCCCCTTTCTGCTTATGTTTCTCCTTCTGACTTCCTGAATATTTTTTACTGTCTTCTCCTATTAGAACATAAATTCCAGGGGAGCAGAATTTTATTACCGGTTGTTCATTGCTGAATTTCTGGTGCCTAAAACAATGTCTGGCACATAAAACGTTCTCAGATCATTGCTGAATTCATTAATTCAACAAATATTTATTGAGCATCTACTATAATAAGAGCTACCATCTTTTGAAGGTCACCCATGATTCAGATAGCTTAAAGTACTTCTCACATGTTATTGTATTTATTTGTTAGAACAGCCATGAAAAGTCATCAATACCTACAATTTATGAAAGAGGATATTTGAGCTCAGGGAATTAAAATAGCTTGGCAAAAGAAGGAGAAGGAGAAGAAATTTTAAGGAAGGAAGGAAGGAAGGAAGGAAGGAAGGAAGGAAGGAAGGAAGAGGAAGGAAGGGGGGAGGGAGGAAGGAAATAAGGAAATAGCTTGGCTAAGATTATGTAGGAAAACAGTGGCAAAGTTGGCTCTAGAATCCACATTTTCTCATCCCTACACTCCAGACCCTAAGCATGATGCTAGATACTAAAATTCATGGGCAGAAATCCCTGCCCTCAAGGTGTCCATGGTCTAATAGAAGAAGCAAACAGATGAACAGCAGAATATATGGTTGGTCAGTGATAGAGAAAAGCACAGGATATCATGGAAATCCAAAGAAGAATAATCCAACCCAACTCTGAGTGGAGAGAAAATGGGGATAATATAGAAAAAGGAAAGGCAAGAAAAGCTTTCTGAAGATGTGTAGGCTCAAATAGTTAGGGATGAATAGCAGTGATACAAAGAAATGGAGTAATGAGAAATGCTTGCTTGATAAACTCTAAACTACCAATAATTTAAACCAATAAAAGTTTATCTTCCATTTACATAGCTTTCCAATATGAATGCTCCTGCTCAGAGGGCAGCTTTCCCATAGTTGGTGATTTGGATGGTGCTTGAATTTGAGGGACCCTGGGCAAATATTTTTAATGGGACTTCTTCTGTCTATATAAACAAGTTGATTAACAAAATTACAAAACGCATGTAAAAAATTATGAAAGTCACTGTGACTATTGAAATATAGTGATTTATTGAAGAAGATTTAGAGTAACATGGAGAAAAGAGGTAGCTGTATGATTTTTTATTCTCTAATCACTGTATATGAAGACCCTTCATAATATCTCAATACCATCTCTTTGTGTTCTTTATTGTCAAATATGTGGTTCCTGCTTAATTTCATCTCTCTGACTTTAGGGGAAAAAAAAGAGCAACCTGTTATTAACCACAATGCTGTTACTCTTAAGAACCTATTTATATTGAAACAAAACGGACATTTTTGCCTCTGCAGTTCTACAATACAATGTATCCAATGCTGGTTGCACTGGTAGTCATGACACTGCATTGTCCATCATGAATGATGGCTTTTAGGGAATCTCTCAAAGGCTGCTTTTGCGCTTTGTTGGTGATGACCAAAAATGCAAATCCTTCTCAGATATGCAGAAAAATGTGACCAATAATTTGCTTTATAGTCATGCCTTCTTTTTGAAATTTTACACTATAAAATTTCTATTCTCTTAAACTCTTCACAATAAAAATTGTCTTCTCTTGAACTCTTTAGGCCATAATCATTACATGCCTAGAATGTGAACTCTTTCAATGTTGACCGCATCCCTGACTTCAACATAGAACTCAAGCAAGGAAAGTAGGCTAGAGTCTGTGGGCAGAGTAAAAGGAGTCATTTCATTGCTGCAAGGAAGTCCATCCCTCAACTAACACAGCTTTAAAACAACCTGAAAGCAAGTGAAACCACAGATAAGAAGGGCCCATTGACATTGTGAAGATCTCAAAAGTCCTCAGACAAGACCGGTATGGCCACCCTTAGAGGACTGCTGGATAGACACTGGCATTGAGCCTATGTGGAGATGAATGACTGCCCTGAGTGCCAACAACAGAAAGTGCATAGGATAAAGAGAGAGTTGACACAGGAACTCATACCCCTGAGGTAACATACCATACACCAAAAGTTAGCAGTGGACAATAAGTAGCTTAGAGCCCTGAACTTGTCCTGTCATATATCCAATGTCAGTACCACTCTGGAAACACAATCCCACATAATCCCCTAAAAGAGGTATTCCAGCCAGTGGAAATGATCCTTTCACTATACTAACTTCTGAAACCAGGATACTACCCAAATCCCAAGTGTAAGTCTTTAGGCATAAGTCCCAGAGCTCCCTTGGGCCTCTGGTCCACCATTTGGTCTACACACCGGCTAGAGGCAGGAGCAGCTCCTTAGTCTGTGGAGCCCAGTGCAAAATCAGAGTGTGGGTCTCTTGTTAAAAAATTATTAAGAATTCTAAGATAATGACAGCAGAACCATAAACCAAACACAGGGCCCTTATAAGCACAAAGCCCATGCGTCTGCACAGCTCACATGCCCATGAAGCCAGCCTGACCTTGAGAGAGGGTCAGAGATCAACCCCAAGAAAGAAAAATGGGGACTAGTTTAAGCTCAGGTCACCCTGCCCAGACAACTGCCAGCCTTGCTGGTGCCAGGCACTGAGGGGGTTGGCAGTTGGAATTCTGGACATAGGTGAGATTAGCTAGAATATCAATAAATCCATGGATACTTAGCATTATGAATGAGTGAATAAGAGTGAGTGAGTCAATGAACGAATGAAGATATATTTGCTTCTTCCTATATCTGTTATTCTATCACATTTAGGCCTAGTTTACTTAAATAAAAAAATAGCAATTAGCCTTGGATCCCTATCTTATAGCAAAACAAATTCCAGGTGGATTCGTATATCTAAGTATAAAAGGCAAAACTTTAATACCTTTAAAAGAAAAAAACAGGAGAATATCATCATGAACTCAGAGTAAAGGTACATTTCTTAAAGAAGGCATAAAAGTGAACACCATAAAGGAAAATATTAAAAAATTAATTGTGATGAATTAAAACTTCTGTCTAATAAGACTCCCCAAATAAAGTGAAAATTTAAGTCACGGATGTAGAAAATAGTTACAGAACATGTAACTGTCCAAGGGTAATGTATGTTATGTACACATGCCAACATATTTAAAAACCTACAACCCAATAAGAAAAAAGACAACCCAACAGAAAAATGGAAAAATAATAAGGAGCAAATAGTTCACAAAAATGAAGCTGTAGGGTTGTTATGAAAGGTTGCTAATTTTCACTGACCATCAGAGGGATGTACATTAAAGCCACAATTTTATGTCATCCAAATGACAACAGTTAGGAAGGCTTACAATAGCAGGTATTGGGGAAGACATGGAGTGAGGGGAAGTCATCTGCTGGGGGCAGGGGGTAAATTGGTATAACCACTTTGTAAAGTAATGCAGCATATTTAGTAATGGTGGAGAAGCTTATAGCTTACTAGCCACCCATTGTATTTCTAGAGAATGTCATACACATGCACAATAGACAGATTTTTTTATCACAGCATTATTCACAATAACAGAAAATTGGAAACCATGGGAGCATAGGTACATTTGGTTAAGTCATATAAATAGCATACTGTACAGAAGTTGAAATACATGAACTAGAGGGACGCCTGGGTGGCTCAGTCAGTTAAGTGTCCCACTTCAGCTCAGGTCATGATCTTGCAGTTTGTGAGTTTGAGCCCTGTGTCGGGCTCTGTGCTGACAGCTCAGAGCCTGGAACCTACTTCAGGTTCTGTGTCTCCCTCTCTCTCTACACCTCCCCTGCTCATGCTCTGTCTGTCTCTCTTAAAAATAAAATAAACATTAACAACAACCAAAAAAAAATACATGAACTAGAGCTACAGTTATCAGCATGGCTAAATTCTAAAAACATAGGGGAGTAAAGCCTGCTGCAAGTTGACAAGTTTATGTACAATTTTAAAATGCACAAAATAATGTTCTATTTTGCTTATTATGTATACACACATGTAATAATATAAAAAAAAGCCATGGGAATGATAAACACAAATTTTTAGGGGAGTGTTTACTTCTGTTATAGAAGGGAGAGTATTGGGTTAAAACATGGGAGGTTTTTCTTTTAAAGGTTTATTTATTTTTGAGAGAGAGAGTGTGTAAGTAGGGAAAGGGCAGAGAAAGGGAGACAGAAGATCTGAAGCAGGCTCCACACTGACAGCAGTGACTCGATGTGGGGCTCAAACTCACAAACTGTGAGATCATGACCTAAACTAAAGTCAGACACTCAACCAACTGAGCCTCCCAGGTGCCCCTAAAACATGGGAGTTTTAATTCATATCTGTAATGTTTTATTTCTTTGAAAAGTATAAAGCATATGGCAAAATGTTAGGAATTGATAGTGTGCCATTCTCTGTACTACTCTCTGTACATTCTCTTAGTCTTTGTACTAGTTGATATATTTGAAATATTTAAAAATTAAATATTCAAAGGTTTAAATAATGACATTCACCTCATCTATAAAGCATCAGTCTAAAGCAGAACGTGGTGAGTGTCCTTCCATTGACCTGTTGGGGATATTGTTATTGTTGAACTTATACTGACTATTACAGTTTGATTATCTACCTGCTGCACTAGTCCAGAGAGTTCTTTGAGGGCAAGTTCCATATCTCACTCTTTTCTGTATCTTCAGCCTAAAACAGAGTTAGTTGAATAAATATTACTAAATAATTGTTTTATGATGAATGAATCAACCAGTCTAATTCCTAGGAAAGATTGCAAAGCTCTTTCCTCCCTTTCCCTGGCTTCTGCTTATACTCTGTGAACCCCTCCTCCAGGCTCTCCTCCTTCTCCGTAAGCAGCTGCAGTTATTTTAATTGGAAAAAAAAAATGTTAAAGAAAAATTTGAGGGTGCTTTTAAATATTTCTGTAAGAAAATGGCCCTTGTGATTGAAAGCCATTAACTGGTTGTAATGTAACTTTTAAAATACATTTGTTATCTGAAGCAAAGCAATTTTGTCTGTTGCTATTAACATTAGAGTTTCGAATACATTAGGATTTATGGCTTCTTTCTTTCCAAGAAAGGGAGTTGAATCACCTTGAGATAGAAGTAAACAGTTGGCACTGTTACATACTGGACAAGTGACACCAATGGCCAAGAAATTCAGTGTATAGGGTGCATCCCACCCTAAATCCAAAGTACAGTTCTGCCAACATTGCAGCATTGGCCAAGTTGTAGACTCTTTTTTTTTTTTTTAATTTTTTTAAGGGTATTTATCTATTGTGAGAGAGAAAGAGAGTTTGAGCTGGGGAGGGGCAGAGAGAAGGAGAGAGAAAATCCCAAGCAGGCTCTGCACTGTCAGAGCAGAGCCTGATTCAGGGCTTGAACTCATGAACCATGAGATCATGACCTGAGCCAAGATCAGGAGTCTGTTGCTTAACTGAATGAGCCACCCAGGCACCCCTAGATTCTTTTTTTTTTAATGTTTATCTACTTTTGAGAGAGAGATAGAGACAGAGCACAAGCAGGGGAGGGGCAGAGAGAGAGGGAGACACAGAATGTGAAGCAGGCTCCAGGCTCTGAGCTGTCAGCACAGAGCCCAACTGATGCAGGGCTCAAACCCACAAACCGTGAGATCATGACTTGAGGCGAAGTCGGACACTTAACCAACTGAGCCACCCAGGTGCCCCTACTAAGTTACAGATTCTTAAGGAATCCTGGGAAACTAGCTTTCAACAGGAAATCAAGAATAGGGAACAGCTTTTGAAGAGAAGGGAAATCAAGGCAGATATCACAGGGCCTAACGACCCAGACTGGTCTGTTTTGTTTTCTATTGCAAGAAACAAGGGAAGGTCGGCTCCAATTAAAGAGCCAGGGTCAGGGCATTTACCTATGAGGGCTCAGTCTGGCAAGGTAATAATAATAGTTAACAACGAATAGCTTTCCGCTACCTTAGATTTGCTGCATGATTTGCTGGAGGTTTTATACTTGTTATCTCCTGTTCCTCACAGTATTCTTTCCATTTGTCTTTCCATTTCACTGATGAAGACTCAGATTTAAGGAGGTTAAAAGTTTTTCTGAGAGTCATGCAGCCAGAAGCAAAGACAAAATTTAAATCTAAGACTGCCAGTCTCCCTGTTTTTTTTTTTTTAATTATACCAAATTTAACAAACTGGCACACAAAACTATCTAATAAGAGATAGCCTGTGAAGAAGAGCTAACGCAAGGTATGGAGCACACAGGGGAAGTCTCCTCATAGGGCGCTAGGCCCTGGCCTTCACATCCGTCAGCCCATCTGTCTCTCTACTACTCCAGAAATGAAGTCAGATGCATGTGGGCAAGATGTGGGTTCAAAGCCCAACTGCAACATTACCATACAGCATGACTACTTAGCAAAAAATTTTGTAACAGTGGCTTAAAATATATAAGTTGATATCCCTCATAACTCAGATATTTTCCTGTCAAAGCCCAGGGCAAGGGGAGAGGCACAGAGGGGCACATTCATTCTGCTGAGGAGCTCTGGGAAGCTTGGAAGAGGAGGAAGGATGTGCACTAGGCTTGAAGCGTGAGTAGAGCTCTATAATTAGGCAGTGCAGCCCCAGGAAACACAGGCCTGACTCTGAATCCTCACTTTCCTCTCTAATAGCCATGTGCCCTTGTACATGCCACCTAATTATTCTGAGCCCTATTTACTTTTTAAATTAAAGCAATAACAGTAGATATCACTTACTGAATGCTATATATACATTATCTGATGTAATCCTTACTGATCCCTTGAGGTCGGTGCTATTTTTGTCCTCTAAGATTCCTTTACCTTCCAGATCTGTAGTGCACTAATCTCCAGGACAATGGTTGTCACCATCTGGGAGTAATGTGATTTGAGAGGCAGTGGGGGAGGGGGTGCCGAGTGGGCATCAGAGAAAAACAAGGCTGTTTGTGGAATCAGAAAGACATTGAGAGACAACACAAGTTCACATTATACTCAGAAATTCATGCTTCTGCCACGTCACCCAGAGTTTTAAGAGCAGTGGCTTAGAAACAAGAACCATGTATTATAGCTACACTAGTAATAACCTCATGCTTCCATGCAACACTTTTCCACATGGTATCTCATTTTATCTTAATGGTCTTTAAGGCAAGATGAAAGAAACCTAAAACATTACTGTATGCTCTTAGGCAGGTCACTTCCCCCTCTCTGAGCCTCTGTACAGTGCCTGACCAAAATGCAATCATATTCAATAAATGTTTAATGTAATAACATAAAATTCAGAGATGCTATTGCAATCAAGTTGGATAATATGGAGAGTGTCTTATAAGCTATGTTTCACCCATTTATAATAAGTGTCAAATTGGCTCTTATCTAGGATTGTGGTTCATTTCTGGAAGGATCTTATCTGGGATAAGGGAGCCTGGTAAAGGAAGTAATTTTGCTAAGATCTTGACAGGCTTTCAAGTATGCTGGGGTTCAAGACTGATTTTCAATCCCAAAAGTCAGGAGAAGTGGTGGCAGGGAAAAGGAGTTGTAGTCCAAATTAGGAAACTGAGGCATATGTCCAGTTGTGGGACTGAGTATAGATAGGGAAGCATGCTGCTTAGGGCTGCAAGACCAATTACTGAATTACTCATCATCTGTCTACTGATGATCCTTGGTCTGTCTTTCCATGTTTCTGCTCCCAATCAAGAGCTCAGCAATTCATTTGAGGCTCAGTTCTCAATTTACCTAATTTTGTCAGGCTTCTCTACCTCTGGGCTAGACTGGTTTTAGGCAAATGCCAAGCACGTTGTTCCTGCTCTGAGCCAAGTCCCAGCAGCCTGTCTCTCTGGGAGGTGTCTGCAGCATGGGCTAAATTTACTATTCCTCTCTGGGAGTCTTAAATAGTACATGGTGGCCTTTTCATCTACCCATACAGCATTATTAATACATCCTCAGAGCTTAGGATCAGATGGATGGAAATCTGTGAAGCTGAAAGGAGAAAAGAAACTTACCTTCACTGAACATCTGCTGGGTCCCAAACACTGAGCCAGGTACCTTCCATCCTCAGTGGGAGTTTGCCATATTTGCTGGTGTCCCAACCCCTTTTGATACTCTCCTTCATTAGTCCTTCCACCTCACAGTAAGAGTTGTAAGAGTCACTTCCCTAGCCACTCCCACAGCTGGGGCACAGGTATGTGATGTAAGCTCCTCCAATCAGAAGCACCCCCACAGAAAATCAGTTCTAAGATGGGCAACTGTGAAGCCTTGGCAGTAGAGGTAACCTTGAGTTCCTGGCCTGGGAATGTCCTAAGTGCTGGCAGCATAGTAGTTGGAATAAAGTTGAATTGGTGGCATGGAAGTGGCAGGAATGCTAACTGTAGCATCCGGTACTCAGTGGTAAGGGTGGCAGCTGTGATTTTCTCATCAGACTAGTTCCGTAGCATGGCTTTGGGCATGGAGCTTAGCCCATGCTAAAACCCATGGAGAAAACCTCCAACCTGGTTTTCTGGACCTTCCGTTCAGTCTTTGAGATACTAAGCTTCCTTTAATAAGTTCCTTTTATGCTTAATCAATGAGTTTGTTTCTGTTACTGACAACTAAGAACTGATACCCATCCATTATCTCAGTTGCTCCCCATATGTCCTAGTAGGAAGGCATTACTATACCCATTTCCACACATGGAAACGGTCTCAGAGACTAAAGAACTCACCCAAGGTTTCACATCCAGGGATTTATCTAATTCCAATGCCTATAACCTTTTCTCTGTAGCACACCCTCCCCTACCTTGGAGCTCACTGCGTCAGCATTCCTTCTTCCTCCACTCAGAAGCTGGAGGACATTGGGGAGTTGGAAGAGAGGTCATGGGCAGGAGAGGGGAGTACTCTCATCCCCTCTATATCTGCCTTGTGTGTTTTCCAAGAATGTGAATATGTATACCCTTTTTTTATCCACTTGCTTTTGTCCTCTGATCCCAACCTCCCCTGAGAAGATTTCATTGACCACCCTATCTAATTAACTCCTCCCTGCCCCTCCCACTTTGTATCATATCACTCTACTTTGTCTCCTTCATATCTGATATTATCTGATATTATCCTGCTCATTTCCTTGGTCACTTGATGTTCTTCTACTTCACGCCAGAATGTGACCTCCATAAGGCAAAGCTTTTTGTGCCCAAGCATGTATCCTTATGCCTAGTACAGTGGCTAGCGGTTAGTAGATGCTGAAGAAATGTTTGTTGAATGAATGAATGAATGAATGAGAGAACAAGTAGATAAATTATTTGGAATCAATTTTCAATCTATACAGTTGAAAGAACTTGGCTTTGGAATTAGACAAAAACCAAGTTTAAGTCTATATTTCCCAATGTATTATTTGTGTGACTGGGAGAATTACGTAGTGTCCCTGATCTTTTTTTTTTTTCTCATCTTTATAATAGAGATAGTAATTCATCCCTCATAATGCCATCATAGGGGTAAGTACAATAAAGTGTTGTGCCTCAACATTTCACTTTAGTTTCTCCTACTTGCTCAACAATTCTGGTCAAAAGTACCACAATTGAGATAAGTTGGTCTTTTCCATAAATGGCTTGGATAATAAAACACAGTAACTTCCCTTCAATTCTCTTCACACATAGTTAGTATTAGTTGCTTTTGCACAGAAGCCAAAGAATCTCACCAGAGAAGCTCTTCTTCCCAGATACTAACACAGCAGTCCTAACTCCTTATGTTTTTGCTTACCATACCAGTCTGTATTGACCAGTCATTTCTCTGAAAAACTGGAGTAAAAGATGAGACAGCTGATTTTATTACCAACTCTGAAACTGATGTCTGTGTCACCTCTGCTCTCTGGACCTCAGATTTTTTAAATCTCTAAAATGACAGGTTTGGACCAAAACACTTGTTAAACCTCCCCAAATCTTAATACGGTATGACTTTGTTTACATATTTCTGCCCAGATTTTCAAAACTCCTGAGAAAAAAGCTTTTGGACCATGTTATGTTATGGCTATACATACCAAGATGTAATGAGATGGACTTAAAATTGTGGTAGGTGAGCTGAGGTAAAACAGAGGAGAATGGGAAGGATCCTTGGCATAATTGCAATATAAAAACAATGAGGTACACAAATTGTAGAATTGTGTCAAAAGCACACACCATGTGGCATGGCTGGTATGGTCTGGCCAGGAGACCAGAAAGGGGAGCTGGGAATCCTTGAGATGGGTCCTGATGAATTCTCACTGATCTTATTCAGCTCACGTTGGCTGTTCTTGAAGGCCCTTTTCTCCCATGCTCTTATTTCCAGCACAGCTTTCTGAAATCAGACCCTCAAATAGTATTTGTGTTGTACCTACTTAGCCCTTGGCACTCTGCAGAGCTCTGAGCATACAGCTAGGGATCAAATATGGTTCAACTCATAAGAAGTTTATAGTGCTTACAAATACTTACATTTGACTAGTTGGTGACCTTGGGAAAGTTACTTAATCTCTCTGTGTCACATTTTCTGCATGTATTAAAATGGGGACAGTAAAGTTACTTATGTCTAGGGTTATTGCTAGGATTATGTGCATAGCCAACAATGCACTGATATAACATGCAGGATTCAGATTATATTCATAAAACAACTTTAGTTTTTACTCCTATTGGTATCTCACATCTATTCCAGATGGGTAGTCCTTCCTCTGCCCTGAATGAAAGTTCCCTATTTAGGTAATAGAAAGTACTCAATCATTCTAATTAACAAATACAACCTCAGTAATTAAAAATTTCCAATCCCAAACAATAATCAAAACTCTGAGCTTGACTGAATGTCTTCTTCCCTCATATCTCCACTCTCCTCCAAACCCAGCCAAGGTTGAAATGAGGACGGAAGAAGTGCAAAGGGAACAAAAAGAGCTGACTTGCCTGACACTCTCCTAAGCTGCTTCAGGCTCTCTATGCCTGATAGATATTTGCAGCTGATTCTCTCTTGGGTAGGTGCTTTGATGGGTTCTTTGGAGGATCCTCTGCTTGCCTGCAGCCATCACCTTGGGATGCATCCTTTCCCTGCCACTGTCACTAACCCCGCATTTCCTGTTTTTCTGGTGGTCTACCATATACACAGATTACACAGAAGTTGAAATGGCATCAAACTGTTTCTGTCAACCATGTGCCCCACATCTGCTCAGAATCCTTTGCCCTGGGAAGCACTAGGATCACACCCAGTCTCAGTGCAGCTACGTCTTCACTTTTGCCATTGTCTCTCACTCACTAGATTTCTCAGGAAGGAGCGAGAATTCAACAGACTGTTCCTGTCTCTCCCTGTGCAGAGATGAAGGGTAGAGGACCTCCTCTGGGGGCATGGAATGTGCAACTCTAGGCATCAAAAATCTCCCTCACAAAACCCTCTCTTTAATTTCCAATCCTTTTTTCCTCTGTATCCTTCAGTGTGTGAGGTTTTTCAAGAGTCTTGTAATCAATTTTTAGATACATACTTGGAAATTCTGTATAAACTTTGATATTTCTTTGGATATTCCAAATAAGCATTTCTCGTTTCCTGATGCCTCTGATGAAACACCCACTTTAGCATCCTGGAACACAAAGCAAGTAAGTGCTCACTATATGCTACTGTCATTATTCCAGGCTCCCTTTTTGTCAGTTCAAATAGGCATCCCTTTAGTTTTCTTCTGGTCTTTTATGCATGCATCTCTTATGTCAAATGACCAGGACTGCAATAATACCTCCCTTTTCTTTAGGTATCCTTCCTTGCCTACATACAAAGTGTTAAGGAACTGTCATTGCACTAAAGGCCACGTGAATAAAGAAGTGAATACTGTCATTATGATTCCTCAGAAAAGTCATCACTGCTTCACCTTTGCTCTTTCAGACATATTTAATCCTCTGAAATTGGTGAATCAAAAAACACAAGAGAGTAAAAAATAGATGAGGTAAATTTCAGAAAATGGTGGCCTGGAGACAAACGAAGTCTAAATTAGAGCAGGTGTTTATTGAGCCCATTAACAGGGAGGAGGGTGTGACAGAGTTCAGGAGACAGTAGAAACACTGGGGTTTTCACAGGAAATCGGAAAGCAGATGGCAAGTGGATGAATCCGTGAAAGACAGCAAAGCTATCTACAGAGTGGCCAAGCTCAACAAGGGCAGCTGCAGCAGGCAGGCTGTCACTGGGACTCAGGGAAAGAAATGAAGGCAGGCTGGCAGAGAAGGCCAAGGAAGCAAGAGCAAAGGGAGGGCAAGAGGGCTAGATTTACAAACTGCTGACAAAGCACAAGGCAAACACACAAAGAGCCGGGGCACTAGGTCAGTGCAGGGAGTTCTAGTCCCAACTTTGACAGTGCTTTGCTCTGTGCCTTAAAGAAGTCTTTTGCCCTCTCTAGCTTTCTCTTTTCTACATTGGTAAGTCAAAAGAGATTGTCCAAATACTCTCTAAGGACTTGTCTTCCACCCTTTGTGAAAAATCATCTTGCTTTTGTGGGATGATGCTAAGAAAGGTATTTTGTATTTTAAACCTCAGTATGTTTCTAGTGCCCTATTCTCCTGGTTCGGCTGCTCTCATTTTTTAAGATTAAAAAGGAAGAAGAAGAATGAAGGGAAGGAAGGAAGGGTTTAAAGGACAATCGTTTATTCATACTTTAGTGTGAGATTGCTCAATCGGATTGTTTTTCTATCATGCCTCGTCTGAAATCAGTTGCATTGAAGGACTGGGCTATCTGATGAGAGTGAGTAACCTAGAAGGCAATTTGGAACATGATGCATTTTGAAGAGTGGGGAAGGCTTTGGTGAGTTAATGCAGTGAGAAGCTTGGGATAGTATTCCTTTCTTCTTTCTTTTTCCAACCCTGGTTTGAGCTCTTAAAGCTCTCAACTTTCAGTTGAGTTTAGAGCAGAAAAATGGGAGAGGATGGGACAGCTGAGAAGCATCAGCCTCAGAGGTGTTTTGGATTTAAATACAATGAAAGGAGAATAATAGCCTGAATTTGGGATTAAAGACAAAGGTGAGTGCTGCTCTCCCCCATTCTCTACCTTATCTTCATCTGTCCATTCATTCATTCTGCAAGTATTTATTGAGACCCTACTCTAATTAAGGTCAATATACTATTGAAACCATACAATGTAAGCACAGTGCTAGAGAAAAAGCCTGAGTAAGGAGTCTCTGCCCCTTGTGGAGACTTCACTGTAGCAGACAGACCAACGATAAGCCACTAAGCACATAGTTATTGAGCAGTGTGATGAAGGAGAAGCTCAGCGTGCTAAGAAACCATACAGCCGGGAGATCTGACCTATCCTGGAATATCAGGAGAGGCACTTTTGAGCTGAGCTCTGAAGAAGGAAGGAAGAGCTAGCAGGATGAGGGCAAGGAAGAGAGAAGTTGGCAAAGATGCTGACAGAAAAGGGATAAAAGTACTCCAGGGAGAGGGAAAGCAGCATGGCACAACAGAGGGACTGAAAAGAAGGCCAGAGGGAAGCTATGTTCCAGAGGAGAGGTGAGTCTCAGACTAGGAGATATAGAAGCTGTTCCACATACTTCACGTGTGCACTGGGGACCCAGTAATGGCCTGTCCCCTCCTCTTTTGTGTTCTAACATGGCTTGTTTTTCCAAAGAGACTAACTTTGCTGTTACCTCCTCACCGTTGCCCTCCCCCGTTACCCCAGCCCTGGGGCTATGAAGTCCTCCCTCCTCTGTGCTTTCTTCTGCTCCTCTTCTCCTGTAACCATCAGTTTGTAAACCTGTATTCTCCACTCAACTGTGAGTCCTTATGGACAGACTGGGTATCATTTATCTCTGTGTCCTCAATGCCTGATACAGAGTCTGGCACCAAGTACTTGTTGAAGGAACCCGACACACTACGGGCAACTTTTAGACTGCTGATACAAAGCTAAGAGGTGGAAGGGCTCTCAGACTTTATCTTGTTCAGTGTCCTCATTTTACCAATGAAGAGCAGAGGCACGGAGCACCAAAACAAATCACTCAAGGTCTTGTACCTGATAAGCAGCAAAGCCAAATTCAACACCAGTCACCTTCATCCTAGTCCATTGCTTTCTTCCACATCCTGACTTGCTGATCATGCTGTCACTAAGTAATGTAAACATCTCCTATAATTGGTGTGTACAGACAATCAAAAAAAGATATACTTATCTACTTATACATTATTCATACAGCAGATGTTTACTGAATGCCTCCTAGGGGTCAGGACCTGTGCCCTAGGCTAGGGATTCAGAGTTCAGGAGCACAAAATGTTCACTTCACAGTGTGGTCAGTGCCTGTGGGACAAGTGAGTACACATGTCTAAAACAGTCAATTTTAATGTCTGAGTAAAATGACTTCTGGGACGTGGAAGAATGAGAAGGGGTAAGGGGAGGGGTGGATCTTCAGCTGAACATGGAGGGCTCACCTTGAGTAGAGAAAAGAATACTATTCCTGATGGATAGAACACCACAAATAAAGGTTCAGAGGAAGGATATCTTTTCATACATTCAGGATGATGATAATAATTAGCTAACATATATTGAGCACTGTATACTAGGCACTATTCTAAAAATTCTATGTGTATTAACACATTGAATTCTCACAATCTACATTTTCCAGATGAGGAAACTGAGGCACACAAAGGTAAAGTGACTTCCCAAGATCACACAGATAATTACTGGTAGAGACAGGGTTTGAGTGAGCAGACTAGCTCCAGAGCCCTTGTTCTTAATATTCTACTCCTTTTAACTCTTAGCATTGTCTCTTGACAGGAAGGGCCTGTGTGATACATGTTGGGAGCACTTGGCAATATAGAGTTGAGTCAGATTCGGAAGAAGAGAGATGTTGGGTTTCTGCCCATTAGCCAAGTATTTACCAAGTACCAAAACAGGGCAAAGTTCTCTCAGACAATATCTCACTGTCACTTAATGCTCATAACCTATGAAGTAAATAATATTCTCATTTTTGTAATGTGGCTCTAAGGCCCAGAACAATTCTGTAGCATGCTTAAGGTCTAATAGAAGGGTTTGCATACCCACCACAGGTGTTTGGACAAATGCACTGGGAAATGAACATGCACAAAATCCCTGGAGTGTGCCCTAGGAGGCAGTATGGGCCCAGGTTCTCTGTGCGGGATAGGGCTGTGTTCAGATCCTGGCCCCATTTACTTCCCAGATGTGTCATAAAGCCTCTCTGGGCCTCAATTTTTTTTACCTATAAAATGGAGATAACAAACCCTGTATTCTAAGGTAATTGTGAGAAGAACAAGATGTACATATACATGGAATCCTGGATCCCTGATTATTTTTAGTAAAACCCAGGTTCAGCCTTGGTTTTATTACTGTCGACTTCCACCTCTCCAGGGTGCTTAGAAGGCTTTCCAGTTGGAGCCTGGATGGTGCAGCAGCAGCACAGGTAGTCTGCCATGCCTCTCTACTCTCCAGGCAGGAAAGGATGGATTGAAGAGGGTAATCCTGATGCAGTAATCACACAGCCTCCATGACTACCACCATTCAGGTCGCCTCTAGCTAAGATTGGAGGGCTGTGCACTTGATTTGCCTAGTTTAGTCCTGGACATCTGTGGACACTTCATGCCATAGAGGAGAGAGTGATGATGCCAGCTGCTTGAAACCATACTAGGGCAGAACCCAGCACACTTTTTGTGGCTGCTTCTCTTATTTATAAAAAGACATTTTTTTTATAAAACCAGTCACGTGGATAGAATCAGATTTTAAGGCCCTCCTAACTCAGAGGTGCTTCCTTCTCCTCAAACCCCTTGATGCAAAGAGTTAGACTTTAGCAGAAAAAAAGACAGTGGATAATGTAATGAATGATTGTAATGTGGGGTTTTATTCCCTTGCCCTGCTCTTTCCATGTGGAACCCTTAGAATTGTTTATCTTGGTATGAATCAGTTTCTGAACCTTCCCCAGGAAAATGTTTGACTAATCAGAAGGGGGAAGGACTAAAGAGTATTAGATTCCTTGGGGGCAGAGGATAAAGGATATTGTGAAAAAAGAGGCAGGCTGCAGAAGGGACAGCATGGTATGACAGAATGAGGCCTGGGGTGTGGGCTTACCTGAGGTTCTAAATCTGACTCTATCAGCTGCTACCTGAGTGATTTGAGGTTAGTGCTTTCACCTCTGAGCCTGCCTTCTTCCACATCTGTGAAGTTGTGGGGGTTTAACTGTATCATTTGTAGGAATTCTTCCTCTGACAGCTCATGAGGCTAAAGTAAACTCTGAAGACCTCACAATTTTACTTACACCTTGCCCTGCTTGTACTTAACTATAGTAAGTCTTCAGGTAGTATATGAGTGAGTCAGCGATGGGTAGATGGAAGGAAAACCTCTACTTGTATGTATGTATGTATGCATGCATGCATGCATTATTCTTTATCTTTGTGTGTGTGTATGGCACTGTTTATTATTTATATTTTAATTCCAGTATAGTTAACATACAGTGTTAGTTTCAGGTGTACAATATGGTGATTCAACATTTCTATATATTACTCAGTGCTCATCACAAGTGCATTCTTTAATCCCCATCACTTTTACCCATCCCCCCACCCACCTCCCCTCTGGTAGCCATCTCTTCATTCTCTATACTTAAAAGGCTGTGTTTTAGTTTGTCTCCTTTTTTTTCCTTTGTTCATTTTATTTATTTCCTAAATTCCTGGACTTGAGAAAACCATGGGGAACACTTGTGAGACCCTTAACAAAGAGAGAAAAAAAGAACCAATCGGAGATGAAAAACACAATAAATGAAATTAAATATATACTAGATGGAATAAATAGTAGCTTCCTCTACTTTTACATCTCAACTTAAGCATCACCTCCCCTCAGAAGAGTTCTATGACCTGACTCTAACTCCTGGCCTGACTTAGCTTCCCCTCTCTCCTCTGTGTTTCCAGCTGGCCACCCCACCCCCATGAGCTTACCTTCATTCTGGCACTTATCATGCTCTTCCTTAGATTACTTCTACATTCTACACTGCGAGCTCACTAAGGCAGGCTAGTGCCTTATTTTCCTCGTATCCTCAGTGACTGTCACAGAGCCTGACAGGGGGGTTTCTAGGCAGGAGCTGTTGACTGTCTTCCCAACCTGGGCAGGAGACTAGGCCTGGTGCCCTATAATCTCTCTAGCCCTGGAATACTGTTTGCCCATTGGTCTGTGCATCTGAGTAGCTTTATGAATCCAAGAAGCCTTCTGTGACCCTTAGCCTACCTTCTACTAGGGTTACACACACACACACACACACACACACACACACACACACAGCCAACCCAGGCTCCTATAACCCTTTGTGATCCCCTTCATTTCAGACATAATCACATGGCACTACCTGTTTCCAGATCTATCTCCCTGACTGGACTGAGATGCTCTATCTAGCACAAGGACCTTGTCTTATTCATGTAGCTTTGGCACAAGGCACAATGCCTGGAACGGAGTATGTGTGAGCAGATATTATTGAGTCTTGGAGCATGCATCTGTGGGAGTATATGTGGGCATGTAAGGACAAATGAGAATTAAATTGTTTCATGATGGTACCAAAGTACCTTTAAATAAACACTTCTGTCCTTGTCACCTTTCTCTGAAAAGCTCAAAGTGTCTCTTTGACATCATCCTGTGAACTTCATTCTGGGGAACCAAAAAGCATAGATAACTGAAGCCACTTACAACTTTCATAAAGGAAGCTGTTCTTTTATTTATCAGTCTTTGTATTTTTTGTTTGTTTATTGTTTGCCCCCCACACACACACACACACACACACATTAGGATGTGAGATCTATGGAGCAAGAATTTCATCTTGTTTGTCATGGATTCCCCAACGTCTAACATAGTTTTATGTGCACAGTAGACAATCTGTATGGGTTTGTTGACTGTATAAGACTACAGGTGAGGATCATAAAATTCTATGAAAACCAATGAGACTGGCTTTCTTATTCCTACATGTTTTCTCCATAATCAGAGGAAATAAAGAGGAAGGGGTGATGCTTAGATAATTGATTTGAAATGAAATGAGTTAATATCCAGATAAAGTCCAGATCTCCAATAGGAATATTTATAGCCAACACCATCTAATTGCCAGGTATACAGTACAATATAGTTTATATGTATAATCTGCCATCCTTACGAGAATTTGGACAGTTAGTTAACATTCTCCCCATTTTACCCATGTGGAAACTGAGGCTGAAAGAGGTTAAGTAATTCGCTCAAGATTACACAACAGTTAAAAGATGATGGAGCTGTAGTTCAAGTCTGAGTTGAATGTAACCTCTAATTTTTTATCATCACTCTTCTACTCTCTCTATATCCATCATACTTTCATTTATTGAGTCTCGAGCTTTGTTCTGAACTGGGGGATACAACATTGAATTGGGACACAGTTTCCAGTATAAGAGGAAAATTTAGAAATGTAGAGAATGTAGCTGACATTTGTTGAATGTCTACTTATATGCCAAAAACTGTTCTAGCTTCTTTGCCCAAAATATCTCATTTAATCCTCACAGCAGTCCTTTAATAGTTTTATTGTTATCCCATTTGATTGATGAGAAACCTTGAGGATTTGAGAGATTAAGTCATGTGCCCAGGGTCACTCAGCTAAGTGAGCTATGAATCCAGAACTCAAATTCCAACCAATCTGGCTCTCAAGCCATGTTCTTCTACTACACCAGAGCCTCCTACCACAACTAATTCAATATCTGATTCTCAGAAGACCATTAAAGAAATGGGAGTGTTTCTGCAATGAGCCTCTCAGTAGGCCTGCATCTTTCGCTAAGGCATCTCCTAAATATCTCTTTCCCTGATACAAACACCTGTTTGTCCCTGGACAAAGTGCAAGGGATAGATCACCTTTGAAGTTTGTAATGGCAAATGTCAGATTTTTCTATATGAATATGTATGTGATTGCTAAGTTTAGAAACATGCCTTGTCAGCCTCACAGAACAGTGATCTGCTTGTCTCCAGAGGTCCCAAGCAGAGACCTGTAGGCTTGAAAGAAAAAGGGGGTGCCTGGGTGGCTCAGTAGGTTAAGCGTCCAACTCTTGATTTCAGTTCAGGTCATGATCTCATGGTTTGTGAGTCCGAGCCCCACATCAGACTCCATGCTGACAGCGTGGGATTCTCTCTCTCCCTCTCTCTCTGCCCCTGCTGACCCCTCTCTCTCAAAGTAAATAAATAAAAAAAGAGAAAAAGGCAATGGAGAGTGGGCTGAAGTCAAATCCAGAGAGATGGGCCCTTCTGGCCTCTCTCACTTCCCTTCCTGAGGAGCCCTGACATTGTAGAATGGATACACCTTGCTATTTAGAATCAGACAGATTCGACTTGAAATCCCCGCTCTGCTATCAACTAGGCGTATGAATTTGGGCAAGTGACTTTGGACAGGATAAAACAAGCTTTCACATTGTTATGAGGATGAAAAAGATGATATGAACAAATCTGACGGCATGAGCTTCAGCATCCTATTAAAACAACAGAGGTCACATGAACACTTACTCACTACACTTAAGTAGCCCAGTGTTCCTACCTGTTCTAAGAGGAAATCCAGCCTTTTACAATGTTCCTTTCTCTCAGATAGTTTATGAAAACTTCAGGGAGTCTTGCAAGTATTTATATATTTTTCCTGGTTATCCTCACCACCATGCGAGCTGAGCTGGGGCTTCACAGTCCAAGACCTCCGTCTAACCGGTTGCTGCTTGCTTCTAGGCTAGAACTGTTTTCCTCTGAATACTGAGCTCGTGATTACCTTTGTCTTTAGAGCTGGAAATTTATGACTAGTGAAATGCCAATCCTGGATCCCAATGCCAGAAATGAACTCACCATAGAATCAGGCTCCCTTGAAGTGTCCTCTTTGTTATGTTCATTTCAGGAGTATCCCACAGCAAATACCTTGGGCTCCAAAGTGTTACAGAATTTAGTGATCCACCTCTTTTGATATGCACACACAGAGGCTGCTGCCAGAGTGTCTGATATTGACTGTGTTAGGAGCCGCCAGTGCCCTCTGATGTTCAGGGTCCATGCCTGCTTCATCTTGGTGGACTCTTCCTTCTCTTGGGACACATTCTCTGTGAAGCCTTTTATTGATCCTCTGCAGTAATTTCATCAGCCTCCCTCCTTCTTTATCCCTTTTCTCTGCCTGTCTTCTCCCTCTGTCCTACACTACCTGTCCCAACCTATTTGTCAGGATCTCTGGAAAGGGTTCAGATTTTAAGTTTTGGTTTTGATTTTTGTCTACCTCAAAAGTTCTATGCAGCGCTAACTACAGTTTTCCCTTCTTGCTTTCTTTCTTTTTATAGTTTGTTTAATGTTTATTTATTTTTGAGATAGAGAGAGGCAGACAAAGCATGAGCAGGGGAGGGGCAGAGAGAGAGAGGGAGACACAGAATGTGAAGCAGGCTCCAGGCTCTGAGCTGTCACCACAGAGCCCGACGCAGGGCTTGAACTCACGAGCAGTGAGATATGATCTGAGCCAAATTTGGACCCTTAACTGACTGAACTGCCCAGGCGCCCCTCCCTTGTTGCTTTATAAAATGAAAAGGACAGTTGAATTCCAGAGATGGAATAACCAATGATTAAGAGCCAGTTGACCTTTTGAGTGGCTGACTTCCATTCATAACTGTGTGACTACTACACAGCCATCAGATATAACTATTAAGGGCAGAGGACAGGGGCAAGCATCCCAGCTTCATTCATCATGAGCACCTTCTCTTGGAGCAGGTCCCACTCAGCCTAGCAGCTTGTCACATGAGTAGCTACCCAGCCCAGTGCCTGTCCTCTAAGAGGTGCTTAATAAATGTAAACAACTCATATTCCCCTAAAGCTACTTGGAGGTTCCAAAAGGTGATTTCCACTTTTTTGGACTCAGCTAGAGGTAGAGAAAGGCCCTTGCTCTGGACTGTTCACTACCCTTAACTGCTCTTTGAGAATGTCTCTTAAACTCTGTCAGCTTTCTCAACTCTTAACTGGGGGTCAACAGTCCCATTCTGCTTACCTCACAGAGACATTGCAATTATCAAGTAGTGTCTTAGAAAACTGTAGAGAGACGAGGACAGGTTTTTACAGCTTCAGCACTATTGACATCTTGTGCCAGATATTATTTGGTGAGGGAGACTATCCTGTGCTCTGCAGGTTTAGCAACATCATGGTCTTTCACTGGTTGCTGTAGCACCTTCCCCCTGGTTGTAGCAACTAGAAATTTCTGCAGATGTTGGCAGATGTCCCCTGGGGCTTAAATTATCCCTGGTTCAGAACCATTGGTCGAGAGGATTATTAATAATGTTATTGAATTCAAATCCAAAGCAGAGCGTCCCTTTGAAGAATAGAGCCGACTTTAAGGACAGAGTGAGGCCCCTTCTGATCTATGTGGAGAGGGAAGGGATAAGCCTAAAAGGTACAAAAGCCTCTTTACCTGATCATTGAGGCATTCTGTTGGGTCAGAGACAGGAAGATGATTGAAGGGCAGACAGTATTCATCTCCCAGTAAGCTCCAAAGATCAAATCAACAACTAGCCTAATCTGTGTGGAGCCCCTGCCTTCCCTCCCGCTCCTTCAGGCCCCATTCTTGAGCTTTTAATTTGTTTTCACAGCGGTTTGAACAAATTGAATTTGTTAATTAAAGTGGTAAAATGAAATGCTGAGCATTATTGACTAGATGCTAATGCCATTAACAGGACCGAAGGAGAGGGACCCAGGCTGTCAATCGCCACACAAATCAGATCAGCAGAGGCCATGGTACAGGCTGCGCCTGAAGGCTGAAGGGACAGACCTGTTTATGTGTTATGTGATTTCATCTTTATCAGTCAGAATCTGTAATTGCCAAGACATTCTTTTAGCAAATAGTTAACTCCTTTGTGCCAGAGCTTGTTCTGCGTGCTGAGCATTGTTGATGAATCACGCAAAACCCCACCCTCAGTAATCTCAGGGTCTGGTAAGGGAAACACATATAGAGATGTCACTCTAGCATGGTAGAGGGGCTTATGAGTTCAGGTTCTAAAGGCACAAGGCCTGAATTTTAGATCCAGACTTAGCATCTGACAGCCAGGGTAAGTGACAATACCTCCGGTTCCTTTTTCTGTAAACTGGAGATGATGATAACAGTACTACTTCATAGGGGCTCCATAAAGGTTAAATGCAACAATTCAGGTAAAATACTTAACACAGTCCATGGCACAGGGTTCAGTGTTTAACAACAGCCATTACGTACTTCTTAACACATATTATTATAAAGGTAAATGCAAAGATTTGGGGAAACACTAGAAGAGAGAGGAAATGGATCTGCTTTGTGGAGATCAAGGAGCCTGAAATGTGACGTTTGGAGTCTGGCATTCCAGATGGAGAAGCAGGAGAAGGGCTTCAGAGGTAAGAAGAGTGTGTGCAGGGTTATGCACATAGACAAATGCCCAGTTGGGTTCGGAATGCTAAAAGTCTGTGGGGATAGCCAGAGGCTGGGTGTGAATGACACCCCAACCTCGCTCTCCCCTCAGGCCTTCACAGCTGCCAGATACCCTACCTGGAGGACTCCCCACCCCTTCTCCTTGCTCACCCCTTTCACTCTCAGCTTAAATGTCACCTCCTCAGAGAAGCCATCTCCAAGTAACCATTCTGAATTCAGTCAGCCTGTTCTTTAATAGAATCCAGACTTTTTTCCCCCTTACAACACTTATTACACTTTATAATTACTTATTTTATCTGCTTATTTAATCTCTTAATTTTCTTATTTAATCTCTGTCTCTCTCGCTAGGCTGTGACTCCATTGGGGCAGAGACCATATTTGTTTTTTCACCACTGGATAATCAGTTTCCAGAATAACACAGGGTCTAGCACATCTAGACATTAATATTTGTGGACTGGATGATTGAGTGATGTGCCAAAATAGGCAGTAAGGCATAGTGCTTTGGTTTGCTTAAGATCCAATCATTTTGGTCAATAACGTATGCATATTGATGAATCATTTATGAATAGAAAGGAGAACTAATACTTTCTGAGCACCTTTAAGTGCATTATTTCTAACTCTTTCAATAACATTAGGAGGTAGATATTATAGTCCCAATATTAGGGATGAGGAAATTGAGACTCAGAGAAGTTAGGTTACTTGCCCAAAGGCACCATGCTGGTAAGTGGCAGGACTACAGTTAAAACCCAAGAGTGTCTGACTTCCACACCAGTGCTCTGGAAAGCTTACGTGTTGAGAAATGTCCCTAAGAGACTAAGAACCCAAAGCAGTGGGGGCTGTGGATGGTCATAGCAGCGATTGCCTGAAGACCTGGGTTCTAGACCCCAGAGTCATGTTAAATTTTTTCAGCAATTGCCTGCAGTTTTAGTCTGACAAGCCCAATCTGACTGTTGAACATGTAAACTTCATAATTAGTTAATAATAAGGTAAAGCCTGATTTTATTCATTTATTTAATTTCCATTAAATTCATCAAAAGTGACTTACTGATTACAAAAGAAAAAAGAAAAAAAAAAACATTTCCAAATGTCAAATGTTTGTAGGCAGCTTAACAGATGCTGGACTCTGGGGTAGCTCTTAGTGAATGTCATAGAGAGATAGCATAGATTTGAAATCCGTAATCAAAATCTGGGATCTGTAAATACCTTATTTCTTAAAGGGATACCACACAACAAGAACACTGATAACAAAAGGGGGAAAATTCTATGAATCTAATTGAGTAATAATTAAACTGAATTACTAAAGTTCTGAATTTATGAAAGCTACAAAACCATGAAGTGAAGCTGGAACTGATAGAAATAATCATACAATAATCATAGTTAAAAATAATTCTCATTTATTCAGCTCAGTATTATCTTATCATCCAACTCCAAGGCTAATCTCAGTTCTCTTGTTCTCCAGTCACGGAAACTTGCAGAAGATGCTTTACCTCCCTGAGGTTAATATTCTCATCTGCACAATGGGTTTGTGGCTTCCCTTCTGCAGGCAGCGCTAACAGTGAGCCTACCCTGGGTTTGGAGGTTCAGATTCAGGTCCTGGCTCTGCTAGACCTCACTTCAAACCCACAGAAGAACCACATTCTTACTCTGGGCTTTGCTTTACCGCATCTGTCAAGGCAGGAGGTTGGGCCATATGTTTGCCAAGCCACCTTCCAATTGTAATATTTTGTGTTTTCGAGAGTGCAAAGCTCTAACCAGATGTAAAAGATGGTAGATTTTGTGTTCATCATTAAGGGAGATTCCCAACTACTCTTATGATTCTGACTAATTCAGAGTGGATTTCCCAAGCTTTTCCATGAACTTGCTGAGGATTCTTGGGAAACTCACCTAACCTGAGACCGAGTTTCCTCATCTGTAAAAAGGAGTGATTTGGTGCATTTAGCAGGGTTTTCGAGACAAGGAAGGCATTCTTTGCAAACAAAGTGCAAACTGCCTTTTCACTATTGTTTGCAATTAAAAGACTCAGACGGTTCATTCCAACCCATGTAGCCAAGAAAGTATCATAGCCAGATTGGGAGTGGCTACTTCAATACCCACAAGTGCTCAAACTCTCCTTGAGGACTGAAAGTGGCTTCAGTGTTAGAATCATGCACAGTGTTAGAATCAGTGTTAGAATCAGTGTGCAGCTCTCTCAGCTCTGTGGGGCTGAGCAACTTGTAAGGGCCCTTTGAGACTGCTACTCATACAGCACTCCTACCACAGACCTGCCTCCAGCTGGCTTTTCGTGGTTCTCTGGGGCTCAGAGAAGATCTCGGGAAGCTTAGCCAGGCCTATGGACTTTCATCATAGTGGGTGAGTTGCCAAAAGAGCAGACTGAGGAGAGGAAATATGAACAACTGCAGAAAGGCAAATATTCTCCCTGTACCAAAACAGGAGGTGGACATCCTCTACTTTTTACAAGACTGGAGGACTTGACTTTAATCCTGGGTGTTGGGGTTGAGGAACTCAATGAATTATTCCTCTGCTCCCTGTCACAAATCAGACCATCTGAGAGATAGACTCAGGTGTCAGGTAAATTACCACTTGCAAAAGCTACATTGGAGAAGATGGCTGAAGTGGGTGATGACAAATACCAAAGCCTAGAAACATATTCCTATCCCCAGTCACAGGCAGCAGTGTGGCAGAACACCAAGGGGCAGAACTGAATATATGCATCTGTAGGCAGGCTAATTACAGAAAGACAGAGAGCACAGCTAAGTAAGCCCCAGTTGCTCAATTCTTCCACTGTCACCATTGGATAAATTACTGCTGCTTTCCCTACAGAGACTCCAATAAGGGAAGGGGTTGGAGGTGGGAGAAATCAGGATGATGTTATTCTGATGAGGCTTCCCCCATATTAAAACATCCACAGCAGGGGCGCCTGGGTGGCTCAGTTGGTTAAGCGTACAACTTTGGCTCAGGTCATGATCTCAAGGTTTGTGGGTTTAAGCCCAGTGTCAGGTCTTGTGCTGACAGTTCAGAACCTGGAGGCTGCTTCAGGTTCTGTGTTTCCCTCTCTCTCTTCCCCTGCCCCAGTCCTACTCTGTCTCTCTGTCTCTCAAAAATGAATAAATGTAAAAAAAAAAAAAAAAAAAAAAAAAAAAGAAGAAGAAGAAGAATGAAAACATCCACAGCTAACAGAACGACATTGGTGTGTCTTCAGCAGGGCAATGACATAGTAAAATGTATGTTTTAGAAACAGTACTCTGGAATAGGAGTGGAAAATGGATTTGGATCCAAAGTAAAATGGATATTGGTATAATTTTATGGCCTTATAACTGCTCAGCAAGATATAAAAAAATTAATTCAATATGTTGACCCTTTTGAATTCTCAGAACTTAGTATATTCAACATCTTTGTTGACTGAATAAAGGAACAATTGAAAATATGAAACAGAAGATTGGTTTCTAGAGGTAAGGTGCAAGGCTCAGTGATTGAAATAAGCACACCAAAAGCAGTCGTACAGGAGAACTGGGAGTAATATAAGACAACACAGTCCAGATCTCAAAAAGTCCTTGGAAACAGGGACTGAGTAGACAAAATGAAATTGAAATTTTAGGGGTCCTGAAGAGAGATGATACTCAAAAGTGAGGCAGTCGCCATGGGAATGGAAATGAAAGGAACGATCTACAGGATTCTTTGGTGTCTGGTTGTGGGAATGAGGGTGACTAAAAGAGTGTCAGAGGACTCAGGTTTCTGATGTAAGGAACCAGGTGGGTGGAGGTGATTCCCTTTACTTGGATAGGGAACATTAGAGGAGGGTCATTCCTATTTCATTCACCTATGCCTAAGGTGAACATATATATAATTTCTCCTCCAAATTTCACTTTGAGAGTGAAAAGTAGTACCATTAATAATTACATTGGGACAACAGGTATGCATGCTGGGTCATGAGGTCACCCTCCTTTGCTGTCCTGATCACTACATGCTCAGATTCATTAATGTTGTCCCTTACTAAGCTCCTGGGTTCCCTCCTAATGAGTGATACCCCACCTGGCATGATGACTAGGTGTCCTCAACCCACCCTCTACTCTATACTGAAAGCTTCATCTCTCAGCCAGCCCCCAGACACATACATTATTGAATCATTCAGCCTAGGGTCTCCAGGGACACAGAACCTATTCTCAATCCTTTACCATTAGATAAACATTAGGGAAAAGAAAGAGAATTAAACCTTTCTGGAGCTCCCCAGGGGCACTTACCAAAATAGGCTACCTCGTCAAAACAGCATTTAACTAAATGGGTGAGCAACATCAAGGAGGGAACCTGGGGAGAGAGGCAAGGGCTCATGCTGAGAAAGCAGCAAGGGGAACCAAGAAGCTGCAAATCAGCCTGCAGGCCTGGGACTTCCAGAACTGAGTTTAAACCAAGGAAAGTCCACCCCCTCCCTCCCTCTAAAGCAGGGCCAACAGCTCTCCCAGAGGCAAGTTTAAGTGAAGAAGATTGGAACAAAATGGCAATAATAGTTAATACGTGTAGTACTTTACAGTTTCCAAAACAGTTTTCCATCTGCCATTGCGTTTTCATCGTTAGCAGAAGCCTAAGAGGAAAACAGGGGAAGAACTATATCCCCATTTAATGGTACTTGGAACTGAAGCTCAGAGATGTGAAGTAACTTGCCTGTGGTCACACAGAACTCCTCTTATTAGCACATAGGGCTGTTGTAGGAGTGGGGTTCTATGGACTCAAGAAGACATGAGTGATGCTTTGGGGAAGAGAGAGTAAATTTGTTCTGTGTGTTCCCAAAAGCAATAAAGTCTGATGAATAAAAGCTACAGTAAGCAGATTCCAGTTTAATAAAAGGAAGAGGTCATCTGTCTAATAATGATATGGGCTATCTTGTAAGGAGTGAGCTCCCTGTCTCTGGATAAGTTTAAGAGAAGTTGGATGACATTTACTTTACAGGGAATTCTCTACACTAAATAGGAGGTAAGCTAAATGACCTCTAAGATTTCCTAAGTATTTATTGAACATCTACCATGTGATAAATGCTATATATGTGTGTGATAAAAACTATATATGTGTGTATGTACACACACACACATATATATGCATATACTCATATAAATAATTTATAAATTAGAAATAAATATACAAATATATATATTATTTTCAGACCAACCATGGAAGGTAGAGATTATGATTAACTCTAACAGAAAAGACAGCTGAGACTTAGGTGGTAATACACTTGAAATTCTTTGATGCTAATTCAGCCCTTTCTTTAAAGCAAATCATATATAGCCTTTGTTTAACACAGTAAAGAGAAGAAAAGATAAGCCTTTTTCTGACATGTTAGATTACTAAATATTGTTTCTTAAAGTTTTGTGTGTGTGTGTGTGTGCGTGTGTGTGTGTGTGCATGTTTATGTGTTTCTCTAGACTGCAACCAAATGCTTCTGTTTCTTTTCATTTGTTCTGTTTTTGGTGGGGGAGTTTTGAGGGGGTTAAAAAATTACCCTGACGATTTTTACTTCTAGAAAAATACTCATTAAAGAGGTTCACAGCAGAAAACAGAGAAAAAGGTAACCTTTAAGTATCATTTCCTGCCAGAGCTAAGAAATCCTTGGAGCTCTACAAGGGTCACCATGTGCCATGCTTGGCCTAGACTTTTTGAAATACTCTTAAACCAATTTATGAGATACTTCATTTTTTAACTTGCACTTAGGCTAACTCTTATACACGGTTTCCCTGGCAACTATGTAATTTCAGGAAACAATGCCTTTCTCCTGGGTCTCATTTCCAACAAGTATGCAACAAGAAAAATTTTTTGTCCTCATGACATTAAAAGATCTGTGGTCTTTTGACAGCTGAAGAAATGTTCAGAAATATCATCCCCACTATTACAAATTCAAGGAGTAACAACACCTTTCCTTTTCTGGACATTTCCTTTCCATTAATTTAATATGACTCTTTTAACATGGAAAATCAAACTTAGACTGAAGGAATACATTTTTTCAAGTGTAAGAAGAGCTTCAGGAACACCTTTTTCTTCTTCAGTCCTGTGGTCTGTGAAATTACCAGGGTTTAATTGAACTTTCAAACCTTTCCTTTTGCAGAAGACATATATACCATCCTGCACACCTATCTCTCATCTATGCCCAGGGTGACCAAGAAGCAATCAGGCAGGAGAGAGGCAGGTGGGCTGGGTCTGCCCTGGCAGGATTCCTGCTGCATGCTGCCCTGAGGGGGAGGCAGAGACCCCTTGAGCAGATGCAACAAAACCCTAGAGTCTCTTTTGGGAGTCAGATAAGAAATCTAGGCTTCCTTTGGACTCGCTCTTTCCTGGGAGGGATGGACTGATCTCACATGCAGAGAGAGGAACCTCTCTCTCTCTCTCTCTCTCTCTCTCTCTCTCTCTTTCTCTCTCTCTCTCTCTCTCTCAGCACCATGATACACACATTCACTCATTTAGTCATTCAGCCAGCTGATGAACAAATAAAGAAACACATGATGTGATATCAGATGCCGTGAAGAAAAGTGCAGCAGGGTGAGAGACAAGAGTAGGATTAAGGGTTATTTCAAGCAGGGTGGACAGTAAAGACTCTCTGAATGGGTGACATTTAAACAGAGACCTGAATGAAATGAGGAAGTGAGAGGGTACATGGGGGAAGAGTGTTTCTGTACATTTTGTCTCTGGTTTTAACTGTACAATAGCCCTGTGAAGGAGGAATAATTATTCTCATTTTTATAGTTGAGGGAATCTGTCTGGCTCCCAAACCTGCCATGTTGTTGCCTATTGACTTTGTAAATCTTTAAACATGACACTTTAAATGTCGTTGTGTTAGAGTTTTTGCTTAAGTTTTTGGGCAAACCGATATCCAAGGTCATTTCTAGGTCATCTCACTTTGGTCTCTGTACATCACAATAGCATCTTCTGGTTCCCATACAAAAATTTAGAAGAAGATTCAAGTAATATTCATTGTGATGACAATTTCCTCAGCCACAAAAAAACACGGCTAATAGTATCTACCTCATAGGGTTTTGTGAAGATTTAATTAGACTTACTATGTATGTGAAATACTTAATCAAGTTCTAGCTTTATAGTGAACCCTCAACACAATAGCTATTGTTATTGTTGACACCCTAGATCTGCCATGAAATCCCTCTACAACGTTGGATAAGTCACTAAACCTCTGGCACAGTGCCTGGTCCATAGTAACATTTAACAAATGATTATTAAATGTATGAATGAATGTGTTAGCCTCCACAGCTTTTGGTTTCTGTTTTATAGAGTGAATGACTTAGATTTAAAAGTGATAATGACAAAATATTTACAACATATACATGTACAAGCCCTTTCTCATGTGTGATCCATTTTAATGAGCATGACTACCATGGGGGCATGTACCCATCTAACTCTTTATCTGACCAGATGAGGAAGTTGAAGTTCAGAGGTGACTACCTGCCCACAGTTATAGACCAACTCTTAGTGCTATTATCCTTCTTCCTAAAATAACTGTAAGCATGAATTATTTAGCTTATACCAAGATTTAATTTGCTAAAGTGATTTTGGCTATCCAAGTTGCTAGTGTTTAGTGGACAAATCACTTTTGGAGTCAACTAAACCTTAAGGTTGAGGGACCTTATTGGCTTAATGGCAACAGATTTGACATTAAAAAAAAAAAAAAAAAAATCCTGTTTTATCTATGCCAGTGCAGTAGAGGGAGCACAGAGAGAAGAGGGTTGGAACTGTCACTGGAAAGAAGTAGAAAATCTTCTCCAGATGGCCAAATATGCCAAGCAGAAGCCTGGTTTGTGAATTGAGAGGGAGCCTGAACTAAGCCCTTAATCCCTTACACGTGTCTAGTCTTATCAGATTTATAAAGCTACTTCCTGTGTGTGATCACAGTTAGGCCCAAGTGTATCAAGCTAAGTAGAGGGGGGCTAAAGAGGCTGATTTAGCTAAATGGGCACTCCAGAGAGAGCAGCCAGGCATTAGGCTAGCGCCAGGGGGACTTGTTGGTTCCACACCTCCAATTGTAGCTCAGTGTATTAAGTTAGATAGGAGATGGTCCTGCCCCATGAGTTGGCATACATCTGTTAGCACTGCCCAGAGGCCTCTGCATAGTCTCAGAGGCCAAGGCCACATGTGCTAGGTCCTTTTCTTTAGGTAGGTGATCTATGATAATAAAATGAGAGAAAATCCAAGATAATAGCATGGTGCTGATTATCAGGTCTGACTGATATAAAGAAGGAAATGAGTCATGAGGTTAGAGGCCTCCAGAAAATTAGGATTCAGAAGTGGGTCGAGGCGAGTTGTTCTAGGCAACCTGTAAAGAAGCAATAGTGTTACAGTGCCACTTTTTAACATTGACAGTTCTACACGTATGTTGGATGTTGAGTATACAGTAACAAGTAAATACACATGACTATCTCTGCCTTCGTGGAGTTTACATTTAAGTCATGAATTTATTGAATGTATACTCGAAAACCTAAAAGGTATCACAAATACAAAGGCTTATTAGAGAACATAATTGGAAGACCTGATATATTGATTTCCTAATTCAAGAGCGACATCACTAAGGAAGTGACTCTTGAGCTGAGATGGGAAGGATAAATTGATTAAACAAAGGA